>NC_081191.1:45250230-46544396 GCF_902713425.1 Acipenser ruthenus | reverse complement strand
ACACGATGTTTACTCAGTGGGGGGGGGGGGGGTCACAACGGAGACCAATCCGACTAAACAATACGAGTAAGTCGTAACCTTGCTTGCCAGTCTTTACGTTGACTCATATGTCAGCAATGTTCCCGTTCCTGATTGGTTGATAGCTGTGTGTTGTGTTTAATCAGGTGACAGGATATTTTCATAATAGAGCCTGGCGGAAGCCTATCGGCCTGCAGCGGGTCAGAGAAGAGGATAATAATAATAATAGTAATAATAATAATAAAAATAATATATATATATTTTTTTTTGATTGATTCAAATTTCGGTGCAGGTGGATTTATTTTCGTAAGTTTTCTTTTGGTTAAGTGGCGCAGCTGTGCTCTGTTTTTTTTTGTTGCAAGCCAATTGAATGTAGTTTTGCAAGTTTGTATTTGGTTGCACAGAGTAGTGGCTTATAAAGCATCTTCTGCAAGGCTCTCGTTTCCCTCTATTGTGCGCATTCGTCTTTTTTTGTGCTTCAGTGTGAGAAGTAACGTTTGGACGTTTTAGTTACGCAGTGTTCAGAAATTAGGATTTAGGATTTATATTTGTGCACATTGTACTGGTTCTACTCAAAGTGATTCCTGTTCAGGTATTTTTGAATGGGAATAATAAGAGACATGCACGTCTTTCTTATTTGATGACTAAGAAAAAATAACTGCATTTCTAACATTTTCAACTATACAAAGGTGCCTAATTTAAAGGTTTGATAAAAAAAAAGTCTGTTTAGTTTTTGCAATTTATTTAATTTACTAAAATGAAAGTTTTTTTCACTGCATATTCTATGTGATTTTCATCTTTCACAATATTTATTCAAATGAATAAAGGACAGTTTAGATTAGGTTTATTTTTAATTATACAGGTTTAAACATATAAAATGTTTTTAATTTGACATTTTCCCAAGGAGTGCTAATAGTGGGCCGCAGTGCCTAATGCAGCTGAACAGGTGGGCCTCGGGTAAAAAAGTTTGGGAACCCCTGGTTTAGAGAAAAATGGCTGGTATGTGTGACAAATGTAAACACATTCATTTAAGCACAGCTAACCAGTAAAATAATAAGTACACATCTTCTGAGAGTCAACAAGATGCTGAAAACACTTTATTTACGGAGAAAATGACAGACAAACACATGGTCTTCACAAGTATATGGAACCCAAGCCAAGCCAAGACCCAATCGGGTTGAGGGTATAAGTTCATGGCATGTACACATCTTCTGAGAGTCAACGAGACGCCGAGAACAATACATTTTCATTTCTCTCTTCTGCATTGCAGCAAGATGAACATGTCCTTAACTTTTAATTGACTTTATTTACTGAGAAAATGACAAACACATGGCCTTCACAAGAACACGGAACCCAAGGCAAGACCCAATCGGGTTGAGGTTATAAGTTCATGGCATGTTTTTTTTTTTTTTTTTTTTCCTAAACAGGACATGGTATGTTTGTATGGAGAAGTCAAAGTGGCACGCCAGAAACTGAATTTGTGCAGCCACTCCTCAGTTCCGAAACTTGTGTCAGGTCTGCTGACAGTCCTGGTGCAGAGAGGTGTCATGGCTAATTCCTCACTGGCTGGAATAAGTGGCAACAATTCAAAGGAGGGAAAGTGGCAAAAAGACCATCTAAATCCAGATGTGGTAGATGCAATTACAAGTAAGTACAACCAGGTTTTATTTTAAAATAAATATAGCAAACAAAACGTTTGTAAACACAAAACAAAAACACTAAACAACCACGTGACAATACAAACAATACAAAAGCATGGGTGAATAAAACAAACACAATGATAAGCAAAAGACTTGCCGCTGTAATGTAATTTTAGTACAGTAATAGTATTGTAGTACAGTAGATTGGTGCGCGAGTTAATGTGAAGGAACACAGATTGGGAGAAAGAGAACTAAAGCGGAATAAAAGCGACCTTAGACCAGAAACTGAAAAATAAGTAAGACATATATTTAGATTGATAGATTTTAAAACTCAAAGACCGACATGACCCTCTGTCTGAGCCTTGACGAGTTGTAGAGTGCTGAGCCGCTTGTAGACGTGTTCTGTCAGAGGGAGGTTAAACGTGAGTCTGACCTGCTGACTACCAGATCAGCTGAAATTACTGGGATAAACAGATAAAGAATGCTGGAGAATACAGTCTGTAAACTGCGCAGGGGTCACAGGATTTTCAGCAGAGTTAAACTTGGGAACGCTGTTGGACTGAGTTGGATTTGACATAATACCTTTGAGTCCTTCAGAGTTGAATGCTGTGGCTACAGCAAAGATAATTGATTTATTTCAAGAAAAATGGGAAAACAGTGGAAAGGGAAGATTTTATTATGAAAATCATTCAAAAGTAGGGAAATATAAACGAGGAAAGGGAAAACAGTGAGGAAGAAACGAATATTAATAGACTAAGGTTAGGATATATAGTATTTAATTATCATGTATGCAGGATTGGGAGTCATGAGAATGGGTTATTTAATAATTGTAGTGAACAAGAAACAGCAGAACATATTCATGAAATGCAGTACATATATTCAGCAAAGAAACATATTAAACAGAAAATTAGGGGAAATAGAAATTGAAGTAATACCAGTAAATGATATTTGGAAGGTAGAAGGGAGAGAAAGACATGGAGAAAGAGAAATGTATATTCAAATGTATAAAACTGGGAGAAGATATAAGGAAAGAACTATATGTACATATATAAAGGTAGAGGGCACTCATCATCTCCATTTAGATGGCATGTGTCAACAACCCCTAAAAAGAAGACTAAGTTTGATTGGAAGGGACTGGTGGGGTGTGGGGCATTGCTGGACTGATGTGTTTTTGGGTTTACGCATTTCTGGACTGGGCTTCTGCTGTGTAATGATACAGGTTGGCAAAACTTGACAAGACTTGGTCTGGATGAAGCTGTCAATGCAGACAAACAATCACATGTATAAAACACACACACACACGCACACAATACTGTGGTGTTTTTTTCATTAACAGATTAACAAAAACATTAACAGGGGAGATAGTGATTATGTGCTGACAGACATTGTCTCCGTTGACAGAGCTTCAGAAAGCAGAGTAAAGCTCAGAGTAACAACAACCTTCGAGAGGAAGCCAGTCTGTGCAACCAGCTGGTTGAGATCCTTGCCAGGAGCGGCAAGTGTCTGTGTGTTCATGAAAATTGTACATTTGTTATTGATATCCGACTAATGGTAAGGCCAAGGTGTTTGTGGTGATGGATCTATTAAAACAGTGTAAAGGCCTTAACACACCAGATGCGACAAATTCGCTGTGAAAACACCGTGCACACCAGAAGCGACCACAGACACGATGCGACAGCTGGAAGTTTGCCAAATCTAAAGTATGATTACTAACAAACAAACGGAATAGAAAACGGCTTATTATTATTATAGGCCTGATGATAATAGCAATATACAGACGTGCTCAAATTTGTTGGTACCCTTACAGCTCATTGAAATAATGCTTCATTCCTCCTGAAAAGTGATGAAATTAAAAGCTATTTTATCATGTATACTTGCATGCCTTTGGTATGTCATAGAATATAGCAAAGAAGCTGTGAAAAGAGATGAATTATTGCTTATTCTACAAAGATATTCTAAAATGGCCTGGACACATTTGTTGGTACCCCTTAGAAAAGATAATAAATAATTGGATTATAGTGATATTTCAAACTAATTAGTTTCTTTAATTAGTATCACACATGTCTCTTATCTTGTAATCAGTCATTCAGCCTATTTAAATGGAGAAAAGTAGTCACTGTGCTGTTTGGTATCATTGTGTGCACCACACTGAACATGGACCAGAGAAAGCAAAGGAGAGAGTTGTCTGAGGAGATCAGAAAGAAAATAATAGACAAGCATGGTAAAGGTAAAGGCTACAAGACCATCTCCAAGCAGCTTGATGTTCCTGTGACAACAGTTGCAAATATTATTAAGAAGTTTAAGGTCCATGGAACTGTAGCCAACCTCCCTGGGCGCGGCCGCAAGAGGAAAATCGACCCCAGATTGAACAGAAGGATAGTGCGAATGGTAGAAAAAGAACCAAGGATAACTGCCAAAGAGATACAAGCTGAACTCCAAAGTGAAGGTACGTCAGTTTTTGATCGCACCATCCATCGCTTTTTGAGCGAAAGTGGGCTCCATGGAAGAAGACCCAGGAGGACTCCACTTTTGAAAGAAAAACATAAAAAAGCCAGACTGGAATTTGCTAAAATGCATATTGACAAGCCACAATCCTTCTGGGAGAATGTCCTTTGGACAGATGAGTCAAAACTGGAGCTTTTTGGCAAGTCACATCAGCTCTATGTAGCTTTGAAGCTTTCAAAGAAAAGAACACCATACCTACAGTGAAACATGGAGGAGGCTCAGTTATGTATTGGGGCTGCTTTGCTGCGCCTGGCACAGGGTGCCTTGAATCTGTGCAGGGCACAATGAAATCTCAAGACTATCAAGGCATTCTGGAGCGAAATGTACTGCCCAGTGTCAGAAAGCTCTGTCTCAGTTGCAGGTCATGGGTCCTCCAACAGGATAATGACCCAAAACACACAGCTAAAAGCACCCAAGAATGGATAAGAACAAAACATTGGACTATTCTGAAGTGGCCTTCTATGAGTCTTGATCTGAATCCTATCGAACATCTATGGAAAGAGCTGAAACTTGCAGTCTGGAGAAGGCACCCATCAAACCTGAGACAGCTGGAGCAGTTTGCTCAGGAAGAGTGGGCCAAACTACCTGTTAACAGGTGCAGAAGTCTCATTGAGAGCTACAGAAAACGTTTGATTGCAGTGATTGCCTCTAAAGGTTGTGCAACAAAATATTAGGTTAGCGGTCCCATCATTTTTGTCCATGCCATTTTCATTTGTTTTATTATTTACAATATTATGTTGAATAAAAAATCAAAAGCAAAGTCTGATTTCTATTAAATATGGAATAAACAATGGTGGATGCCAATTACTTTTGTCAGTTTCAAGTTATTTCAGAGAAAATTGTGCATTCTTCGTTTTTTGTGGAGGGGTACCAACAAATTTGAGCACGTCTGTATATATTAGGCAATATGCATTTAATCATATATGAAATTATACAAACCAGGCACACCCAGATCATTAGAAATCGACTCCCATATTACGTTTTTGGCTTCGTTTTTTTATAATTGCTTTGAAAAAAGTCAGGGAAATTAAATACTGCAAGTATGATCTTCACCTCCATTTTGAGTGAAAGTGTGTGACGGGGTGTCCACACCTTGTGTGTATTTTCTTATTTTGAGTGGTGCGTGTGGGTGGTACCATCAGACCAGGAAATTAAACAAGAACAATGGTTGTACGGGCAAAACGGCGCTACTGCGCTCGTATTTAATAATTAACAAAATAAACAGTTTAAACAAAATAACACACAACACAAAGCAAAGGGCAATGTGAGCAAAGTAAAACAAACACTAACAATTCTAAACAAGTATATTTTATATATAGCAATTGTTTCTCTATTAATTTAGACTCACGTCTTGCCTCTGACACTCTCTCCTGGAGCGCAGAAAGGTTTTTATACAGATGACTATCTTCAGATTAGCAACAATTAATCAATTAATTAACTCGGGAGATGGTCACCTTCTGCACAAGGTTTTTTAAATAAATAAACAAAACACAAACGCACAGCTATTTCCCTTCATCTTAAATAATAAATAATCATGTCGGAAGGCTTTCGTCTGTCCGCACATAAACACAATATATTTATATAATAATAATAACAATAATAATAATAATAAATGAATACCTACATAAATAATAATACACACAAGGGCAGGCACCCGTCACAAAGTGAAACGGCTTGATTTCAAACCACATGTCATGAAGCTGTTCTGCGATTGCTCAGTTGTGTAGTTATCGTGCGACGAATTCGCAAAAATAGGACCATGTTCTATTTTTTTTTTCATCGCTGGAATTGGAATTTGTGTCGCGGCGATGGTGTGAAGGGTGCTATTGAAAAGCATATGTTTTATTGATTTTCTTGCATCGCTTTGTTGTGTCACTCTTCGTGTCGTGTCTGGTTAAGGTCTCCACACAGCGGACACGATGCGGCAAGCAAATGTGTCGTATGACACACTGCACCATGACAAAACAATTAAAACATGTATTTTTGATACGAGTCACTCACATTGCCTGCGACGCGACACTGGAGCAACACAGAAGCAACACGATAAAAAATAGGATTGGATTGTCTCGAGGCCGTTAGGGAACTGACCAACGAGAAACAGGTTCCCTTGCGTGCCATCAGTAAACAGTTTAGGAAAAATAATAATTCTTGCAGTCTCAAAATACGCAGAGCTGTACATTAAAGGACAAAAACATGATAACGACATGGGAATGAGGGAGATTATCTGGGAGTCACTTTCCAGGGAACTGGCTATATCTGGTGTGTATGATTTGTTTACCTTTACTGAAATAAGTATTCTGAAAAGCTATTATGTATTCTACATTTTTATTAGCTGTATAACAGGACAATCACACATGTGATTTTTTTCCAGCTGATGATACAATCAGAGGAGAGTCGCCTATCACATTGTGTCAAACACAGTAAAAACTAAAATATATTTGTGCGTTTTTTATTAGTATTTAATTGTAATATTGATATGTTCTTGCTTTTGTTATCTCTGGATGCTTCACATTACATTGATCTACATGTGATTAAATACATAACCTTTACAGTAAAACAAATACAACGTAAAATATGGTTCAATTACTATCTATCTATCTATAGATAGATAGATAGATAGCTTTGCAAAAAAACTTTGTTAGTGTATCAGTTAGGGCTGATATTAAAACGACAAAAGTAGGGAATTGCAATGTTAGGGTTTTTAAGCCTAACTCTGCATTCCCTCTCCCTTACAAGCAGTGGAAGGGTCAAGGCAACACAAGCAACCACCGACAGGCATCATCAGTTAAGACGAACAACATACCACTCTCTGCAGCTAGAAACATCCATCTGCAGTGCATAAGGATGGATATTTACAGAACGCATGTTATCTGCCAACATAGTCCTAAAACACTGGAGAATACAGAACATACTGGTATTACAGCACAATGTATACAGCCCAACTGATGGTGAGGCCATCCCTCCCATTAAACTGTATTCTGTTGCTCATCCAGTACGACACTGAAAAACTCTTGGTTGATCCATGTTGTTGGTGCTGCTCTCTCAAACTGACATGACACAGCACATTCCATGTAAACACAGCTTCATAACAGTGTACCTCATACAGTTCCATTTTTGCAGGTGACAGTATCATTGTGTCATACATCTGTCACATGGGTGCTTTATGCTTAAAGTTCTCCTATTCCCCCTATCCATGTTACTATGAATGCTAATGCCGGCCCATCACCCCTTCCTCCCTTGCAAAAGACTGTATTATGCCATTGAACATCTGTAATTCCATACACCAGAAATGTATGCTAGAACATATACAGCAGTAAACAATAACAATAACAGCAGTAAACAATAACAATGTTAATGAAGCAATACAGAGGTGTGTATAATAACAGTCACATTTCAGTTCACCCACACGTAACACAAACACAAACACCAGTCCACAGTGCGTGCTTTAATGCTCGTGGTGAATACAGTTGTTTAGTGACAACAAAAGTGCAGTGTTGTTGATCCAGGTTTAGTGCTCGAGAGAGAGTGGTTAGACAGGAAAGCAGAGAGCTGACGGTGTAATACCAAACTGTAGTGTTCCAAAGCCCGCGGGACTACCGGCAGCTTCTAAAGATTTTTTTTCTTAAGCAGTTACTTCAAAGATCTTCTATATTATTATTATTATTATTATTTGTTTATTTAGAAGATCTTTGGTTACTTTGTACAGACAGACTGATAAACCAGCTCAGTTTACTTCCTGTTTAGTACACACCTTAGTGTATGATGTCTAAAATGTACATTTAACGTGTAATACTGAAAGTTAACAGTAAACCATGGCGATGAATAAACTATATAGATTAAACAGATGATTACTTAACTGTCTTATTACTAACATTCATATTACATGATTTAGTAGAAAATATCAAAATAAAAATGCTATCTGGTTCGTTTTCAAGAAACGTAATGTGAGGAAATGGCTATTTTGTGTTGTAACGGGAGATCTGTGCTGACTATCTGGTGTATCCGTGGTTCTGCAGGAAGAGGGTCTCGCAAGATCCGCCTGTCAGTCATGGCGATGACATGGAGAGGTGGGGAAGAGGGTGTGTTGGCTTTCCCTCTCTCTGAGTGGCTGAGAGGCAAGCCTTGGGGGATTGCTCGGCCCTTAAGAACTGCGCTTGGTTATGCATTCGGGTGGCCGGAAAGAGGATACCCAGTGACGCTGGCGGAAGACGCCAGTGTAAACAAAGACCAGGCAAGCACGGCTGAGTGAGACAGCCTGCTGTTCTGTACATAAACACGCACAGACGATGCTTCTTTCAACAACAAAGTATTTATTACACTCGCTCTGACTCTTGTACCTTCAACCCCCTTCACGGCAGTTAGCCTCAGTGTTCAAACATGCCCAACCGCAACTGCTGTGAAACCAAAACAGATTAAATTGTGGATGGCTAGAATACAGTCAGCACTAAACATCAAAACACAGATATAACATTCCCCCCCTTCCCGAGTTCAAGTGTGAAAGGAAGTGTCAAAATCCTGATAACGGGTAGGTCTGTGGCGCAGCCTACTCGGACACTGTATGTGGGGCCTGGCTGGAGGTTCTTCTCCATTATGGTCACTGGTAGGAAAACTACTGAGAGTTAGGGCTGGTCTCAGAAGTAGAAGGAGGGCTGACTCTTCCTCAGCCTATTAGCATGCCAACGAGATCCATCATGGAGTTGAAAAGTGGCTGGACCCAAGCGTTTGGTGATGCACATTGGTGAAGACTACCGGGGTTGCAGTTTGTTGGTGCGGCGAGGCTTCCTTATTCTAACCCAATCCAGTTCCTGTAGCAGTGGAGGTTTCACTCTGTGCGCTTTCTCAAACCTTTCTTTCATTACCAGTTAACATTTTGTCACTGTAGTTCTGGTCAGAGGAGGAGCAGGAGGTGAACTGGGAGGGCAAAGCCGATCTAGTGGCAACTGTATCTTGCGGCCCAACATAAGAAAAGCAGGAGACGCCCCTGTGGTGGTATGTTTAGTGGCTCTGTATTGTAGGAGTGTTTTCAGTAGAGCTGTGTCAAACTTACAGCCTTGTGCTAGGTGGGCACGAATACCATTTTTCAAGGATTGGTTAAGTCTCTCCACTCCTCCGTTCGCTTGAGGATTGTATACTGCAGTCTGGATGTGTTTGATGTCCTTGTTCTTAAGATAGGAGTTAAAGTCTGCCAAAATAAACTGGGACCCATTGTCAGTAGTGATAACACGGGGCAGACACCAGCGAGCAAGGATTTGCAGTGTCACTTGTGTGGTAACTGAGGCAACTGGATATACTTCTGGTTCAGGCATGCTGTGCTGTACGACAGCCGTAAAGCAGTAGCCCAACCGCAACTGCTGTGAAACCAAAACAGATTAAATCGTGGCTGGCTAGAAAGCAGTCAGCACTAAACATCAAAACACAGATATAACACTTGCCTTAAAATAAACTAAAAAGTAAAAGAAATAATTACGTACCCGAGGGGACGTGTGTAGTTGTACGGGGAACGCTGGCCACCCCAGTGTATAGGAATTAACTGAGCGTAGGTCGGAGGCCCGTACTAACCGGCTTAGCGGCAGTGGGGGCACTGCGTAAGCAGCACTTTTATTTTGTAGTTTTATTACTGTGTTTTATTTTCCCTTTTTCTTTTGCCTTTTGTTTTCATTATTATTTTTGAGTATGTGTATGTGCACTGGACTGTATACCAGCACGGACAACAGCGCCCTCTGCGGGTAAAAATAAATCAGTGCTCCTGAGCGGCGTTACAAATAAAACCTTCTGTCTCCCGTGTGTGTCAGTGAATTGCCCACCACCCTTCCACATGTGTTTTGATGTTTTCATACTGTTTTGCTGTCTAAAATGTACATTTAATTTGTAATACCGAAAGTTCATGGTAAACCATGGCGATGATTAATAGCTTAAGTAATCACACGTACAAACTTCAACGAAACACTTACACATGCGCATATCTCAAAGTAGTGCAAAATTCAGCCAGGGGCAGCATTCGGCACGACACCGGCACTAGGATTTACTGGGCCCTGGTGCAAGACTGGGAAGTAGACCCCCAAAACGCATTAATCATCGGCATCAATTGTATTTTTAAATTCATGTTATCAAGTACAAAAGTTAGTACGAAAACGTTGTAACAAACTTCCTTAGTGTAACCATTAAACACTTAGACCATAAGCATATACTGACCCTATAAATGAAACATTCACTATTCTGGATTCAGCAAGTAATAGGGTACAGTGTTAAAGAGGGATGTAAAGGGACCAGTAGAATATACTTAACTAGGAACTGTTTATTGTAAGTAATCTTAGGATGTATATTGCTAACCATATCAGCATAGACACAATACACCAGTGTATCAGCACAACACTGTATGAAACACTTGCACAGCAGAGACACCCTGTGCATAAAGTGTAAATTATTTTAACCAGAGATCGCCAGTAATGTGTATTCACATAATCAAATCGAACAGGTAAGCAAGATACAGCCATTCACCATGGAACATGTTGCACAGTTTAGAAAAACAATTAATATACATTAATATACAGTGCATATAGAAAGTCTGCACCCCCTTGAACTTTTTTCACATTTTGTAGTGTCAGTGCCTCAGTGTTTCATGCATTTAAATGAGGATTTTTTTTCACTTATCTACACACCATACTCCACACTGTTAAGGGGAAAACAGTTTTTATTGAGAAAAAAATGATATATTAAAAATACAAAACTGAAAGATCATAATTGGATAAGTCTCCAACCCCCTGAGTTAATACTTGGTGGAAGCACCTTTGGCAGCAATTACAGCTGTGAGTCTGTTGGGATAGGTCTCTACCAACTTTGCACACCTAGATGTGGCAATATTTGACCAAACTGTTCAAGCTCTGTCAAGTTCCTTGGGGAGCATTGATGGACAGCAATCTTCAAGTCATGCCACAAATTTTCGATTGGATTTAGGTCGGGGCTCTGACGGGCCACTCAAGGACATTTACCGTTTTGTTCCTTAGCCACTCCAGTGTAGCTTTGGTTGTGTGCTTTGGGTCGTTGTCACGTTTCAGCTTTCTTTCTTGTAGAGGGCAGCAGGTTTTCCTCAAGGACTTCTTTGTACTTTGCTCCATTCATTTTCCCTTCTATCCTGTCAAGTGCCCCAGTCACTGCCGATGAGAAACATCCCCATAACATGATGCTGCCACCACTATGCTTCACAGTAGGGATGGTGTTCTTTGGGTGAGGCACTGTGTTGGGTTTGCGCCAAACATAATGCTTTGCATTTAGGCCAAAAAGTTCCATTTTAGTTTCGTCAGACCACAAAACTTTTTGCCACATGGCTACAGAATCTCCTGAGTGTTTTTTTGCATACTTCAAATGGGATTCAAGGTGGGCATTCTTGAGTAATGTCTTCCTTCTTGCCACTCTACCATACAGGCCAGATTTGTGGAGTGCTTGGGATATTGTTGTCACATGCACACTTTGACTAGTCTTGGCCATAAAAGCCTGTAGCTCTTGCAAAGTTGCCATTGGCCTCTTGGTAGCCTCTCTGATCAGTCTCCTTCTTGCTTGGTCATCCAGTTTGGAGGGATAGCCTGATCTAGGCAAGGTCTTGGTGGTGCCATACACCTTCCACTTCTTAATAATCGTCTTGACCATGCTCCAAGGGATATTCAAGGCCTTTGATATTTTTTTATACCCATCCCCTGATCTGTGCCTTTCAACAACTTTGTCCCAGAGTTTTTTTGAAAGTGCCTTGGTGCTCATGGTTGAGTCTTTGCTTTGAAATGCACTACCCAGCAGAGAAAACCTACAGGAACTGCTGAATTTATCCTTAAATCATGTGAACGTCCACTTAACTTGGTGTGTGATTTTGAAGGCAATTGGTTACACCTGAGCTAATTTAGGATTGCTATTACAAGGGGGGTGGACACTTATCCAACCAAGCTAGTTTTTATTTTTAATTAATTTTCTACACAGTTCTAGAATATTTTTTTCACTTGGAAGTTGTGGGGTAGGATGTGTAGATAAATGAAAAAAATATATATTTTAATGCATTTTAATTCCAGGCTTTAAGGCAACAAAAGGTGAACATTTTGAAAGGGGGTGTAGACTTTCTATAAGCACTGTATCCACGCACCCAACTCTGCAGGTAGGTATGTACACACACACTCTCAAGCATACACATCGATTGCCAGTCAAAATTACACTTGGCTGTAGTAATATTTGAATAAATGTCTCGTCCTATTCATGTAAAAATCAAAATAAATACAAAAAATAAATAAATAATTTAAATCCAAAAAACAAAGAATCCAATAAAAAAAACACAAAAACTCTCTTCAAAGAAAACCAAATGGCCATTTAAAAAATATATAATCCAACCAGTTTGTAAAACAAAAAAGGTTTGGTCTCAACCGGGTGTATTTGCAGTCCGCTGTATAGATTTTTCCCATTCATTTGAAGCTGCAATCCGCTGTTTAAAAAGTCCTTTTGGTCTGTAGTTATTCAAAAAAGTAACAACCGAAAATAGAGCTGTAACAGTGTTTGAAAAATAACAAAGAAAAAAAACGCGATACATGAGAAAGATCTACGTTAGTTTTGCTGTGCACGGAAGCAACATCTAAAGACTGACTTCTATTTTGACTGGTTACCAAAATAGAATACCGTTGATAAAAGATAGACGTGCAGCTTAACAAACACTAACAATATGTTGGCTCATGGTGACTACCGAAAGTTCTAACTAAAGCCAGAAAGGCAAGCTGCCTCATTACCTGTCTCCTTTCCTTTTTGAAATACCTGGCAACAGGCAAAGGGAAAGAGATCTACGGATAACAGAAGGGGTAAAAATACATAAATGTGTAGCAGCAAAGACATAAATGTACTAAAAACCAGCACGATATGACAAGCAATTTATTAACTAATGCCTGAAAGAGTTTCTTAATAAAACAAGACAATAATCTAACTAGATTTAATCATAGAATACATCAGTAAAGTAAAAACCATCATAAATCAACGCTACGTTTATTGTATTTTGCCAGTATTGCATAATCTATTAGAATACTGTGAATTACAGTACAGCTATGGCCAAAAGTTTTGCATCTCCCTATATAATGAAATCATTTTGCTTCACGGAGTCGAATGAAGCCTGTGGAATAATGTGGCAAAGTGGTTTGCAGTGCGCAGGTGTAGAAGTGATGCAATGTGTAAAAGATGACAGACAACGATGTTCACGGTCCAAACAATTCTTGATTGGTTCAGTTTTTAATCCAGGTTGTGGTGACCGTAAATAATAATCCCAGGCAATACACCGCAATGTGTATTGCACAGTTTTAAACCACGGGTTACAGTCCCGAAATAATAAACACAGTATAAAGACACACAAAGACACACACACACGATCACAAGTCCAGAGTGGTGCAAGTGGTGAAATACAATTTATTAGTGCACAATGGTGAAGTGTTGTCCGGGTTGGTGCTGGCCTTAAGCAACAACTCCCGGTACGTGTTAGCCGTCTAATAAGAACAAACAAGTACAATTAGAAACAACAAAACAAACAAACACTAAACACTCATGGTTACTTTTTATTTTCCTTCAGCGGTTCTCAACCTTAATAAAGGAACAGATTGCTTAGCCACGTCCTCTTTGGACTGTCAGTCACGCCCCCTTGGTTAGCGAGTGCAACCGCTTTTCCTACAAAATCTGCGGTTGCCACGTCGCTTCCCGTCTGGGGCGATGACTTGGTGTACCGTAGCTCCGCTCCTTGTCTAGATGGCTGACTTCCACTTTTCCCTGGAATTAATTGTCAGATCATCCAGTCCGGGGCACACTGTTCCCTTTACATAGCGTCCTCACAGATCGGGAGGGAGATTTATAACCAAGATTCATTGTTTCTCTGTCACAAATAATTACATTAAAATACTGAATTATACCGCTCTGTAGTTTTCTATGCAGTTTTCCAACATGCCTTAAATACTACTACACGACTATTGTAGACACTTGCAATATTGTTCTGTAGTTTCTTTGATTACATGTTAAATAAAACATCTAAATTATGTTAATCTAGGTGTTTTTTTCTTTTTTTTTCTTTGTCTCAAAAATATGTAAAAACGTAATAGTTGATAGTTTTCAAACGAGGACGTTTAATTTTACTATAACCATTAAAATATTTAATATCTAAAATGTAATACATTGTTAGCATTTTGGATGTTTGCACTCATGAACAAAAACAAATAAATTATATTAGTATAAAAGTACAATTAGTATATAAAAAAAAAAAAGTTTTCAACAGTTTTCGATCCACTGATCTTCTGCTTGCTAGGCAAACGTGCTAACCTTTACACTACTGGTGGTGGTTGATGGTTGTTTTTTTCAGTTTTCACTGGATAAACCAAATAATCCAGTCCATATTGTAGTAGAGGGAGAGCAGAGGAACAAATGAGGGGTCTCTTTTATTTCTAACTTGAAATGAGGCTGAAATATCAGCAATTTAAATGTAAGGGAGGTACTTCATGCTGCTGCCCCGGGAAGTGCTGTCTGTCTCGGACTTGGCGGTGGCTTGTCCACAATCTTTTTTCACCAGAGTACTTCTATTATCGCCAGAACAGCTGCTTTCTTTGTGAGAAGGATTCCTTTTTCGTCAGACGAGTGGCGAAAAAAGATTTTAAAAGATAAAATAAACACATTTCCCACTCACAAAATGAAAAGACAATGTTACAGTCAATCTTACGGAGTCCCAATTATATACAGACATGTCATGGTTTACTAAAGATACATGATTTTCAGGTAGTTTCAGTTTTTTTTTTTTTAAACTGAAAAAAAATGTACGCCTCACAAACAAAGATTTTTTTTTCTGACGAAAGTAGATTTAGACCCACGCGAAAAAGGATATTTTGTCATGATGCAAATTCCTTTTTCAAGATCAAGCATCTAACTGCAAGAGCTGTTCTGAGCATGCTCAAAACCAAAATTGCAAATCCATGTAACTCATGAACAGATTAATATTTTCTCACCAAACCAAAAAAGGCACTATTCTGGGCCAGTCCCCTTGTACCCTAAAATTGTTAAACAAAAATTCCAAACCGTTTTGTAGCTGGAGACATAAAACCCCCCAAAAAACCCAGCAAAAACAGCAAAAAAACTCTTTTTCACTATCTAGATCTTGGAATCCACATATCCGAGCAGAACGAAATGGCCCACATCAAGAGATCTAACCAAAGGGACCACACATCCAAATGTTCATACAAATTTGGGTTTAACATTATTATTATTATTATTATTATTATTATTTATTTCTTAGCAGACACCCTTATCGAGGGCGACTTACAGTCGTAAATAAAAATACATTTCAAGAACATTAAACTGCCTACTCAACCCTAGGGAGTCTGCTAAGAAATAAATAATAATAATAATAATAATAATAATAATAATAATAATAATAATAAGTAAATGGATGGAGCTGTTGGGATTGATATTATTTTGCCTAATACAGTGGTGAAAACTAAGGATGATAATAGTTCAAAGTTTAAAAATGTATACATTTTCTAAGTGTCAAACATTTAGAATGTTTCGTAAATGTTTAACCATCAACCACACCACACACAAAGCATTTTCTGTAAGGCCGGTCATTTTCCACAACAGACAGAATATGTGGAAATTGAAATGGTGGCCTACAAGAAATTTGACTACAGGTCCCGTTTCGTGCAATGCTCGATAAGAACTAACAAGTGTATAGTCCTTGTCTTTACTGTAAAAAACAGCTATAAAAATAATAAAACCCTGCAATACAGTAAATTCAAAAGACTACCAGACAGGTCAGTAGCATGCAATGAAGCTTAACCTCTGGAGATGCAGTAAATGCATAACAATGATTTATTCTTTATAAAATTGAAATGAATTTCTTCTAAAACTGCCCCTATATCAGTTGTGCTGTATTTTCCAGCTGCAAATGGTTCCATTTGTTATAATAACTATAAAAATAGTTATACAGTAGAATTTGATTTAAATTCTAAATTATGAAAATGGCACATGGTAAATATTTAATGATTTTGTTTCTCACTTACATATTTTGTCTCTCTCTCTCTCTCTCTCTCAGCACCAGCGACGGCACCTGGAGTTAGCATTCTCAGCGAGTCTGGGCTACCATTGGCAGGACTTTCCTGTTCCGCTGTGAGGCTGACCAATCACAGAACAGCCTAAGGGAAGCTGAGGGAGCCTTCAGGAAGAGCCTCTCCATTGTGGACGAGAGGCTAGAGGGTGATGAGAGGCAGGGGGGCTGGAGAGGCAGGACTGAGTGGTGTAATTGCATCCTACTCATTCATATCTGTATATACCTTACATTAACTACAAGTGACTCTCTTCAGTAATACCTACTGAAACACATTTTAACAAGGTCCAAGTCTGAAAGTAATAATATCTTATTGTAAAATCCTCTCTCCTCTCTCACACTGACCCTCTCATTTCTCCATTCTCAGGTAAAGTGCTGTCCCGGGAGCTCAGTGAGATGCGTGCTTGTCTCTACCTGAACCTGGGCTTTGTGTATGATGGACTGAAGGACAAGCCAGCGCTGTAGTGACTTCACCCGGAGGAGCGTCTTCATTCCAGAAGTCAGTACTGCACTTTCATCAGTTTGTTAGCTTAGCTTAATGGATTCTTGTCTTGGAAGAATACAGAATATGCATTATGACAAAGAATTGAAAAACGGGATAACATTTTATATTTAGACACTAGTCAAAAACATAACAAGTAATAGTTACTTACTTAACTAATAATGCACGTATGCATGTAATCTACTGGCAAATTTAGTTCTCAGTGTAAATGGATTTTATTTCTCCAGGATTCCTGTTGTGAAATGAAGATGCATCTCTACAGACAGCACAGGACTTTTTAGCTCAATCCTTCACCCTCATTGTTTCTCTTCCTCTCTCTCTGCAGACAGAACCAGCTGCTGGAGGACCTGTATCATGCCAACTTTAACCTGGGCAGCATCCACTTCCGCAACGGGCAGCATGCCAAGGAGTGCGCTCGTAAAATGAAGGAGAAATTCTTAGACAGCGAATGTCACCACAGCATTGGACAGGTAAACCACTGCATCTGTCCAGAAAATCAAATGGGTGTATGTGTGTGTGTTTGACTCTGTTGTCCTATCTGCTCTACTCTCAGTCCAGGTTTTGTGAATGTGTGTGTTTGACTCTGTTGTCCTACGTCCTCTGCTGTGATTCCAGGTCTTTGTGTGGCTTTCCAGGTGTTGCTGAACCTTTGTGATTTTGTGGCTGCCAAGCGTGCTCTGAAGAAGGCCTACACCATGGGTTCCCAGCAGCCTTCCAAGAGAGGGGACATCAGGAGGAGCCACAAGTACGGTGAGTTAGTTCGATAACCTGCTCAACTTGTACTGGAGGGGAAGGGCGGGAGGGGGGTTGATGTCATACAGTCAGGGGAACACAGATTTGTGTCTCGGCTGTGCAAAGTTTCTGGTCTTCCTAGGGAGCATTATATTGGCTCTTGTACTCCCACGGGTTATAGAGGCAAAACCATCAGGACTGTTTCACCTCACCACACTGCAGTGGACCCTACTGGCCAGGCGTCTGGATACCTGCAGGGGCTGGCCAGATGGTTTACTTGACTTATCGGTTATTTATTTTAATGGTTTAGTATTAGAGTTCATGGACAAGGCGACAGGGAGATTTCTGTAATGAATGTTTAATGGTGTGTTTAATGTCCCAGTGATTAAAGGCTAACATCTAGAGGAAGCTCTGGCAAAAGAGTCGGAGAGTGATGCCCAGAGGATTGTGGGAATGACAGAGCAGCTGGGCGACCACTACTGTAAAGTGGGCTGTTACAGAAAAGCACTGGACTCATACCAGGCACAGGTGAGGGTGCAGGGTGGAGGGCTGTGTGAGTGCTGCAGCAGATTGTGCTTCAGTACCCAAGCTTAACTGTTAAGGTACATTTATAGAACATTTTACAGAAGACTACGCTTTTGTTTTGTTATTTACTCAGTTTTTATAATCAAAGATTTGTAAACAGCAATGTCTTGAGTCAAGTCCTGTCCAGTAACACCAGGTCGCTCAATCCTGCTTAACTTCTGATATCTTCAGGGATCTATATGAAGCAGTGTGAGTATAATGCCTGCAGTCACCCTGAGCAACACAAGGGAGCTTGAAGAACAAAATTATACAGTATGATAATACAATATGAAACCATACAGTCCAGTACGATACAGTACAGTTTGAGTGCCGAGTCTCTCTGTATTGGCAGTGTGTGGCTGTCTCTGAGATGCTATCTCTCTGTTTATCTCAGGAGTGCGAGACGTGGCTGAACATCGTTTTGTCTCTGGAGGAAGATGGGTGTGCATTAGAGGAGCTTGTGGGGTGCTACCAGAGTGCTGTAGAGTGTGCACAGCGAGCAGGGCTACCCAAACTGCAGGTTTGTCTGTTTGTGTCTCTTTCTCTATCTCTCTTTTATACTCGTTCCTCCTTTAAGATCTCTTATATGCATTTATGTGGCAACGTGACAGGGCTTGCATTTCAGTGCATTATGGGAATCCCACAATTTTCAGACAGATCCCCTGTTTTTTTAGAGATGCCATGGCAATTCCCGGAGTCTGTCAAGAACCCTCCCTCCACCCAAATAAAAAACTACATACAGGGCTTCAGACTGCAACTAAAATGGTCAGAAATGCGACAAACAATTTTTTGGCAACTTTGCCACCTGTAACACAAAAATGCTGTCTCTCCCTTTAAAAATGTATGTCAATATTTATGAGTGCTCTATGATGTCAGTTTGTAAAGAATAAAAAGCTGCCATATCACATGATTTAAACTGCAGTGTGAGAAGGATGGTAACAGTCTGATCTAATTCAAATGCCCTGAAGTCCAGAGGTGCTGTAACACCAGCAGAATACAGTAACCCCATTTTCATGCAAAAAGTTGTGATGGTGACCAAATGTGTGTGAGTACTGTTCTTCTTTAGCAGCTTCCTCTATCCCAGATATAATAGATTTGGTTATATTGTTTGCCGAGTCTGAGGATGATTTAATTGCTCAGCAGCTTCCTTAGTTAGATGATGAGCTGATAATATCTCTCAAGACATTACCATAATGTTACCATAATGAAAAACAGTAAATGTAGCGTTAGTTTTGTACTAAAGCAGGTTAAACAGAGTTTATTTCTCAAACTGACCATTTTAAGAACGGTGACAGCAGAACGCATAGAAATAATTGGGAATGTAATTAGGAAGTCTACTACCGAGAACAAAATTAACATTAAGGGAATTTAAAATTGTGCAAATGAAAAAGAATGTTATTTCCCCATATGGCAACTGTTCACAATAAAGGTGCTGTCACCAATTCCATACACAACACTCGCAAAATATCTAAAATATAAAGTTCAGTTCATTACAGTCATCAGCTACATATTTGATGCATCAAACAAGTGAGTACAAACATTAAGTTACTGTTTTAGTATCACTTCTTCTAACTTAATAGGCCCTTGGTATGAAATGCCATTAATAAATGCTCACGCTATCGCTCTTGGGGTTTATATAGTATCTCACACCTCGGGTGTGTGTAAAATCACGGTACACACACCACCCATTCATCTATTTCTTGCAGATATGCAGCTGTGGATAGTTTCAAGGGAGAGCTTTGCACTAACCATCCTTCTTTGAAAAAGTGAAATACAAGCAGTGTCTGGGTTGTAAATTGACACCTAAAGCAATGGCTGTTAATTGTGAAAGTGATTAACCCATTTATGAAATTAATTGTGAAGGGTTAAGACGATTTCTACATAGATGTGAACTTTTGAAAAACGACATACGTACAGGTGCTTCAACTATACCCCTGTAAGCATTAAGGTCAAATCACATGGACAGGATTCTGAAAAGATTACCTACCCTGACTCATACATACAGTCTAGGATTGCAGGGTCTCTCACTCTGACTCACTCTCACTGTCTCTGAAGCATCGGGTGTTTCAGCAGCTCCTACAGCAGAAGTACAGCAGAAGCTGGGCTCCCCTGACACAGACAGCACTGTCTCCAGATTGCAGGACCTCTGTGGGTTGCAGGGCTGGAGTGATGGAGAGAGCGAGGGAGAGGAGGAGCAGGAAGAAGAAGAGAACAGCGAGGAATTGACAGTGACCTGGAGCTGTCTGAATCTGAGGAGGATGATGAAAATTATTTGGGAGGAAAAATCTGCCCAGGCCAGAAACCATCTATCTCATATAATGAGAATTTAAAACACTGAACAAAGACATTTCTCAACCTTGCTCAGAAAGAGGCTTGGTCTTATGAGTGTATCCTGTTGTGGGGGGAACAGAAACCAGCACTACTGTTGGTGTGTGTGTATATAAAAATAACAAAACAATTGGGAACACTGTCCAGTTCTCTGTCAGTACTGCATGTCTTCATGACGCTGTGCAGTAAGTCTTGAAGAATCATCAGCAATGTTGAATTTGAACACTATCCTTGTTCTGTGTGCCACAGAGGAGGAGGCTCTTGATGGGTATGAGAAGGCGGTTCCTGGCAGGAGGAAGGCTAACCAGGTGGGTGGGGTGTGTGCAGTTTTATTGCTTGTGGTGATCTGGGTTGGGAGACGGGGAGGGGGGAGGAGTGGGGATGAGGTTGTGCGTGGTGGACACAGGTGTATTGTTTGTATTATTTATTCCCTGATCTGGTTTTCTTATGTATTTTCAACTTCATGGACCAGGACTTATTTTCTTCACACTTATAAAGTCATACTCATTAATCTATGAGATTGATTAATTTTAATTTTATTATTTTTGGGGGAGTAGGAACAAGTGGTGTGGGTACTTACACTGGTTGTTTCTGGTTCTGGAGCGCGGTTAAGTGTTGTTGGGTTCACTTCCTCTAGAGGAAGCTTTTGCTTTCACCCCTTTGTTGGGGCATTAGATAAAGATTCAGTCTGCTTATTGTTATTTTTGTGTCAAAAAAGTGTGTAAAAACTGGAGCAGGAGCTCCTCTTCAATGCTGCTTCTCCTTGGCTGGACATCACACTCCTCAATATTCCCATTCTTAAGAACTGCACATTCAAAAAGTTTCTTGAAAAGTACTGTACTACTAATGTTAAAAGTTTACAATCATGTATTTCACATTATATACGAAGTAGTAGTACGCGCAGAAAAATAAATTAAAAGCAACTGCAGGACAAAAAAGAATGAAAGAAAATGTGACAGTCATTTCAGAGACTTCATGTTTATTTTTTAGTTTCTGGGTATATTCTCCAGCTACAGATCCACTGTTCTTACAGCCCGCAGCACGAGCAGCCGCAGAGCAACGCTCCTACTCTGCTGTCTACTACCAAACACCAACATGAATGTCCCTGGCAGCGGACTGTCTGTCTTTACCGCATTTACTGTGTTGAGAATTAAGACAATGTTGGTGCATGATATTATGCCTGACTGAAAATGCTACATTATTAGACAGCATTCATTTGACAGCAAAATATAGTATGAGATTTTTAACTTTCATAAAGTAGAAGAGTTACGCCCCGGCAAGCCCCAGCACAAATTAAGCACTGCTCATTGAACCTTCCATACCCTGGGGTTAGGCTGTTTACACATTGGTAATGACAGGTGCTATATAAATGGAGGTGTGTTTGTGATGACTTGCACAGTGGTATGTCTCTTTTCTTCCATTTTATATATTTTATACATCATTAAACAGACAGAGAGCCATCTATGGAGCTGCAGCTCTTCAGAGACCGCGACTGAACCAGACAACCCTATCATGAGCCCTCTGCGACCAATAAGGGGCAAGCGCAGGCTGTTGAGCCCCACCTCCTCTCCAGCCTGTAAACCCCACATCTCCACATGCAGTAGGTGATTGCCAAGTCACGCCTCATGTCAAACAGCCTATCAGAGCCTGACCCCACCCCTATACCATGATGTCGGCAAGTAGCAGGCCAGCACTGGTGCCAGAGGAGGAGTATGTGGCAGATGATTGGCTGGAGGATGATACTGGCAGGGTTCAATCCAAGAAGAGGAGGAGAATTACTTCTTTTCAGGAAACCAGGAGAGAGGATGTGATTCCAGCAAAGTCCACTAGAGGGCAACCTGCCTCCATTACAATACCAACACCCGCCAGGAGAGGTCAGTCTGGGTTAGATTATTTACAAGTGAGTTTGAAAAAAGGATATTTTTTATAATTTAAATGTAAGGTATGTAAGGTTAGTATTCTCAAAAAGAGTGTTTCGGGGAGTGGTTCAGTGTTTGGAATGTGAACAGTCAGTCAGCAGCAAGTAGGAAATGTTCAAACCATTTTTTAAATAATTATAAAGACACTCATTGCAGTGTTTCAAATGAGAAGGCACTTAGGGTAAAGAAAGACTACAGCGGCAAAGATAGCAACATTTAAAACGACTGATTAAGTCATATATTAAGTATAATGTGTACTAAATATTTCAACATTCCAATTTGTATTTTATTTTTTTCTGCTGAAACTGTTCAACAGCTGATATTTTGTAGAACTTGTATGAAGCGGAAAACATTTTTTGAAACATTGTTTTCTTTTTTATTGCGTAGCCTACATTTAGAAATTTCAAAGGCTAAGAAAGAAACTTTAATTTGGTTGTATTATTTGTGCTTTTTTTATAAACTAGTTAGCAATAACAACACATTACAAGAAATGTTATATGCTTTATTTATTCAGCTGATTACCATTTAAGCCGATAATCGATACCTGAAAATGTCCTTATCGTCCAACACTAGCTCCTAGATGAATCTTAATTGTTTATTGGTAGTTTTGTAGCATTTGTAGCACGTTGGTAAATGCTTTGTGAATCTACTGTAGCTTCCAGATCTGTATTCATAAAGCATTAGGGTAGCATTCAATGCATAGGACTGCAGTCCATATAGTGTCACATTAGTACTTTCTGAATATCGCCCTGTTGTGTGCTCTGCAAGCCATGCTGTTGAAGGTGTATTGCAAACACTCTGCATGTTGTTTCAGGCTCGGCCAGCCAGGGGCTCCCTATGAAGGGGCGCTCTCGGCAGGTGAAGATTGTGATCCTGGGCAGCCATCGATCCTGCAGCCCTCTGCCTTTCACACAGGAGGAGGAGCAGAGCAGCAGGGGAGTGGGTGAGCCCAGCTTCTTGACACAGGTAAGGGGAAGAGGGGAGGCAGGAGAGTGGGTGCACAGCTTCTTCACACAGGTGAATTGAGAGGGGGGAACAACAATCACAAGTGCATAGAAAAAATTCACAACTCCTATTGGTGACTGTTGCTGGATGCACATTGATACTGCAGTGATACTGACAACTGCAGTCCTGAACCTCACTATGCAATTAATTTGTCTTGTAAAGAACTTCATGCCTCAATGCATGGCAACTGGGAATCTTTATTTTTCTTTTCCACAGGCTCCAGTTCAGCACCAACTCCAGGCTGTGGCACCAGCTGTCTCTGCACCAATCAGAGTGCGGGTCAGAGTTCAGGACAACGTCTTCCTCATTCCTATCCCGCACAGGTGAGACAACCAATCACAGTGTGCATGTGTATTAACAAGATTGTTAAAAATGTATTCGTTTCTCAACAAGAAAATCCAAATTTCCCTCGCAATATATTTTAAGCTGCTTGAAAATTGAATTTTCCTTTCACCTGGGGTGCTGACAATTTTGGTGCGGTAAACAGACACAAAACATACAAATGCCACTGAAAATCAGGAGCTGAAATCATAATTAGTTTATATCAAATTGGTAAAATAATGGAGATGAACAGGGTGAAAAGCTTTGTTTTGTGTTGTGTAATTAACATGTATCTGCACCCCTTGTGTGTGTGTGGGGAGGTGTGTGCGTGTGTGTGTGTTGTATTCTTTTGGCGTCTTGTCTTTTCATGCTGACAACTCTGCCATTTTCTAATGTGGCTGAGCTGCAGTCTTGGCTAGGACCTGTATATCCATCCTCTCCACTCTAGATAGGATGTAATGAGTTGTATACCTGTCTATTGCAGCAAGGCAGAGCCGTTCAGTGACGTGCCTGATAAATTAGTCTGTAGGGGTGCAACAATGATTTAGTGCATCGATTATTGATCATCTGCCCTTAAATTTCCCGAGCTACGATTACATATTGGTGAATCAATGTATCAAATTAGAACCCAGTTTGAAGTCTCCTGTTGCCAGTTTGCAGTGTATGAGAGTGTGCTTTTTTAGTGCAAGTACGGTAGATTAGCGCGTTGCTAGGATACACACTTTAGGCCTCTACATTCGCGTTGGACAAGCCAAATCAGAAGTTGTAGACGCATATTGTATTCACGTTTTCTTGATTTAAAAATTAGGGCTGTTAAATCTACCGATTTTACCTTCTTTTGTTTCAAACCATGTTGTTAATCCTGATTGTGCTGTTTGTTCAGTAACTTGTTCACTGTGTGTGTTCATAAAGTTTATTCAAAGCATCCTTCCAGCTAAAGAAGAGTAATCAAGCTGCATCCAGTTGTTTGAGTTCTTCAACTCATCATCATTCAAACCAGAGACTAGTTGCTATTGTGGTTACTTATTGCCACTGACAGCAAACACTGTTCTTAATTTTTAAGATCTTTCCGGCTAGGAGTACCGCATACACACACTGAATACATCATTGGAAAGCCCTGAGTCTGTACTTTTAAACAAGCCGGGTAGGTGTCTGAGTAATATGCGCGTAACCACAGGGGCGCCGGTGCCCCAAAATCAACGGGCTGAGTGTAAAGAGTTAAATAAATATTTGCATGAGTACCATATAACCAGTCATTTATGTAAAAATACATTAACTGGCCAAAGAGTCAGGAACGTAACCCCAATTTATAACATTGTTCCTATGGGAAAATGTGCTTTGACTTGCGACGATTCAACTTACAACGCGACTTTCTGGAACCAATTGTGTCGTAAGTGTGAGGACTGCCTGTGTGTGTGTATATATATATATATATATATATATATATATATATATATATATATATATATATATATATATATATATATATATACAGTGCCTTGCAAAAGTATTCAGACCCCTGACCAATTCTCTCATATTACTGAATTACAAATGGTACATTGAAATTTCGTTCTGTTTGATATTTTATTTTAAAACACTGAAACTCAAAATGAATTATTGTAAGGTGACATTGGTTTTATGTTGGGAAATATTTTTAAGAAAAATAAAAAACTGAAATATCTTGCTTGCATAAGGATTCAACCCCCACACATTAATATTTGGTAGAGCCACCTTTCACTGCAATAACAGCTTGAAGTCTTTTGGGGTAAGTATGTACCAGCTTTGCACACAGTGTCGGAGTGATTTTGGCCCATTCTTCTTGGCAGATTTGCTCCAGGTTGTTCAGGTTGGTTGGACGACGCTTGTGGACCGCAATTTTCAAATAGTGCCACAGATTCTCAGTGGGATTGAGATCAGGACTTTGACTGGGCCACTGTAGGACATTCACCTTTTTTGTTCTTGAGCCACTCCAATGTTGCTTTGGCCTTGTGCTTGGGATCATTGTCCTGCTGAAAGGTGAATTTCCTCCCAAGCTTCAGTTTTTTTAGCAGACTGAAGCAGGTTCTCTTGCTGTATACCAGGGGTGCCCAATCCTGGTCCTGGAGGGCCAATGTCCCTCCTGGTTTTTGTTCCAACTGTACACTAAATTGCTTAATTGGACCAATTAAGCTTCTAATAAGTGCTTGATTGGTCCAATTAAGTAATTTAGGGGGCAGTTGGAACAAAAGCCAGGAGGACACCGGCCCTCCAGGACCAGGATTGGGCACCCCTGCTGTATACATATATATATATATATATACAGTGCCTTGCAAAAGTATATAAATATATATATATATATATATATATATATATATATATATATATATATATATATATATACAGTACTGTGCAAAAGTTTTAGGCATGTGTGAAAAAATGCTGTAAAGTAAGAATGCTTTCAAAAATAGACATGTTAATAGATTATATTTATCAATTAACTAAATGCAAAGTGAGTGAACAGAAGAAAAATCTAAATCAAATCCATATTTGGTGTGACCACCCTTTGCCTTCAAAACAGCATCAATTCTTCTAGGTACACTTGCACAAAGTCAGGGATTTTGTAGGCATATAGTCAGGTGTATGATTAAACAATTATACCAAACAGGTGCTAATGATCATCAATTCCATATGTAGGTTGAAACACAATCATTAACTGAAACAGAAACAGCTGTGTAGGAGGAATAAAACTGGGTGAGGAACAGCCAAACTCAGCTAACAAGGTGAGGTTGCTGAAGACAGTTTACTGTCAAAAGTCATACACCATGGCAAGACTGAGCACAGCAACAAGACACAAGGTAGTTATACTGCATCAGCAAGGTCTCTCCCAGGCAGAAATTTCAAGGCAGACAGGGGTTTCCAGATGTGCTGTCCAAGCTCTTTTGAAGAAGCACAAAGAAACGGGCAACGTTGAGGACCGTAGACGCAGTGGTCGGCCAAGGAAACTTACTGCAGCAGATGAAAGACACAGAATTTGTTAAAAATGTATTCGTTTCTCAACAAGAAAATCCAAATTTCCCTCGCAATATATTTTAAGCTGCTTGAAAATTGAATTTTCCTTTCACCTGGGGTGCTGACAATTTTGGTCAGAATTAATGGTCTCCTCAATGCTGAGAAGTACAGGCAGATACTTATCCATCATGCAGTACCATCAGGGAAGCATCTGATTGGCCCCAAATTTATTCTGCAGCATGACAACGACCCCAAACATTATTATTATTATTATTATTATTATTATTATTATTATTATTATTTATTTCTTAGCAGACGCCCTTATCCAGGGCGACTTACAATCGTAAGCAAATACACAAACAATAAGAGCAAGAAATACAATAACTTTTGTTCAAGCAAAGTACAAGTGTGACAAACCACAATTCAATAATACAGCAGATAATAGTGATAGTTACATCAGGATATGATTAAATACAAAATACTACAGGTTAAACACTTGGCAGATTACAGTATTCTGAAGTACAGGATTAAATGCAGTAAAATAGGGGGCAGATAAGAGCAAAATAAAGCACATTTAAATGAAGGGTGATAGTGTCCCAGGATACAAACAGAGGAGTTCTACAGGTGCTGTTTGAAGAGGTGAGTCTTAAGGAGGCACCGGAATGTGGTCAGGGACTGGGCAGTCCTGACATCTGTAGGAAGGTCATTCCACCACTGCGGAGCAAGGGTGGAGAAGGAGCGGGCTCTGGTGGCAGGGGAGCGTAGCGGAGGTAGAGCCAGTCTTCTAGTGCAGGCGGAGCGGAGAGGTCGAGTGGGGGTGTAGGGAGAGATGAGGGTCTGGAGGTAGCTGGGTGCAGTCTTTAAGAAAGCGAAAGTCATTAAGAACTATCTTCAGCGTAAAGAAGAACAAGGAGTCCTGGAAGTGATGGTATGGCCCCCACAGAGCCCTGATCTCAACATCATCGAGTCTGTCTGGGATTACAGCAACTGTAAGCAACTGAGGCTGCCTAAATCCACAGAAGAGCTGTGGTTAGTTCTCCAAGATGTTTGGGCCAACCTACCTGCCGAGTTCCTTCAAAATCTGTGTGCAAGTATACCTAGAAGAATTGATGCTGTTTTGAAGGCAAAGGGTGGTCACACCAAATATTGATTTGATGTAGATTTTTCTTCTGTTCACTCACTTTGCATTTTGTTAATTGATAAATATAAACTATTAACATGTCTATTTTTGAAAGCATTCTTACTTTACAGCATTTTGCCTAAAACTTTTGCACAGTACTGTGTATATATATATATATATATATATATATATATATATATATATATATATATATATATATATATATACTGTGTATATATATATATATATATATATATATATATATATATATATATATATATATATATGTACATATATATACTGTGTATATATATATATATATATATATATATATATATATATATATATATATATATATATATATACCCCATTTTTATACCCCAGTGAAACAGCAACCATGGAAGGCCACAAAACAGTTCCTTAAATACTGAGATTAACTTAAAGAAGTAGAATGTTAATGCAGATTTAATTTTGTTTGATTTTATTTATAAGAATCTTTCGGGGTGCCAATAATTCTGACATCTATCTTTTTGAGAAAAAAATGTAAACTTTTTCTCTGAGCAATTGTATTAGAATAAAAGAATATGGTTTTCCCATATATTTGAGCATAAAATATAGCTCATTATCTGTGTTGTTTATTTGATACAGCCTTTTTTGCTCATCTTTATCAAGGGTGCCAATAATTTTGGAGGTGACTATATAAATATATATATAATTAATATTGTTATTTGTAGTATTGTTGTTGTTCGATAACAGCATTTTATTATTATTATTATTATTATTATTATTATTATTATTATTATTATTTATTTCACTACAATTAAAAATACACTTATACATTTCACATTTTATTTTTTGCTTGTCAATCATATTTAATATCAAGTCTTATTTTGAATTAAATAGAGCCTTCTGATATAATATTGCCATTAATTTGTTCCTCCTACTCACATGACAATGTGTGCATTGCGGGGTGTCTGCCATCAAGTCAAAGAAGGGTTGAAAACGTTCACCCCCCAGGGGACCTATTTAACTTGTCCCGGCAGGGGGTAGGAGACTAAAATCTATATGAAATATGAGGAAAACCAGTTTCTTTTCAATGTCCTTGTATTCTTCATCAATAAACCCATCACTGTTTACATTAATGGTATTCCTAAGCAATCCACTGGATTCTTAGTACCTCAACACTGGGCATTTGTATCTCCTGTTATGTTTTCAACTATTTTATGTACTGAGTCTTTACATATTTACAAAGTTTATTGACTTTTATTTTAGCGTTGTTATGCTCTTAAAAGTCTACTTTATGCACATCAGCATTCCACTGTATAGTAATTCAGCACTTCTGCTACGATATACAATCACAACTACATAAATTATAAGACAACTATTTTAACAATGAGCCCCTAGAGTAAGACTCGCCCCTATATTTTAAAAAAATATACCCGAATCTCGCCCTCACAATGGGGGGCTCAGCTTTTATACAAGGTCAACTTTTACTCGCGCGAATATGATTATATATATATATATATATATATATATATATCCTGAACAAAACAAAAAACCTTTCGTGCACTGCAATGCTTAAATCTTCACAAAGGTGCTGACCAATATAAGGTAACGTCTATAAAGAAAGTGATTGTCTCTCTCAATTTATGCCAACCAGCCGAGAATGTTCCAACAAACATTAATCTTTGTGATTCAGAACTGCAGACAGAACTTGGTCGCACACCTTGCGGTTTTTTCTTATTGATCTACACTACTCAAGTTTTCCGAGATTCAGTTCATTTTATTTCTTTTGTTGAACAAACTTCAAAAAATTTAAAAATTAAAAACATTTCTGATCCACGTCCACGACGCGTTTCAACTTTTAGTTTTCATCAGGTGGTTAGCATATATTTTATGTTTCATACTTCATCTACAGTAATACTTCTCTTATGTTTTGTACACTAGGTATTCAGTACATATTTAATTGAAGCCGCTATAGGTACTCCCCCAGTGCTTTGGTATTATACCCTGCTCCAATGCATGGTGTCGTCATTGATAAAGAGGTGCTACGTATAATGATCTGGTAGTGGATTTTAATACAACAACTTTCTTTAAGTAATAGGCATTCAAATTTTGCAGTGACATTTAATGCGCGATTTTATAGTATTCACACATTGTCAAACGGTTTCTGTTAACAAAGAAAAAAACATCTGACAATGTGTGTGTCAATGTCGCGTGATGAACTTTTGAAGGTTCAGAACTACCTTAGAATTCCTGGCTAGCGAACGAACCGTCAAACCTTCGAACCTTTGAACAGTCCTATTACAGTGATCCTGAGTTTTTTGACCGCAAGCACATTTGTGATGTTCTTATAAGGTCGAGGGTATGATAACTGTATTGACTTTAGTTCTACTACAATTACATCAGTATTGCAGATTATTTCAGCTTCCGTCACAGGCACTGCTTTGAGGATCGGTGCTGTACTGTTTATTAATGTATTTATTTAATTGTAACATTCTCCTGCGGCTACACATTATCAGTCTCTGTAAGAGTGCAGTATTAACCCTTGCCTGTCCTGCAGTGCCTGGAGGAGCTGGATCTCAGCCTGAACCTCCTGGGGGACAGTATCTCCCAGTCCCTGGCTTCCCTGGTGTCAGCCTGCCCCCTGCTGGCCACTCTGAGGCTGCAGGGCTGCAGACTGAGTGCCTGTTTCCTGCAGCAGCACTGCCCATTGCTGGCCAGTGCACTCACAGGTAAGTCGGAGCATGACAGGGAGGACTATATAACACTGTAGGAAAATATGTATCTTGATTTAACAGAATATTCTGGTTTATGGTGAAGTGGACTGCCCAGCAATAGCCCAGCCACTTGTAAACTGACATGCATCAATTTGTTTTATAGGGTGGTTTCACACACCCAGATTAGCTCGCATCTTGGACTACACTACCCAACACTGAGGTTATCGAGAAGTTAAGGCCCATGAAATCAGTCTTTCTGTTTCTGTCTTCCTGTCTCATCCTCAGTGACTGGTCACCTGAAGTCTTTGTGTCTCTCCCACAATACTCTGGGCTCAATGGGGGTGGAGCTGGTTTTGTGGCCTATGTCCTCCAACTCTCTGACTCGTCTCGAATTGTCTGCCATTCGCTGGGGAGCTGCAGACCATCCAATCATGGATCAACTGATCGCTTACCTCTCTCAGGTATACCTGAGCTCTTGATAGTGCCCCTGACCATGAGCACAGCTGTGTGTATGTACAGTGCCTTGCGAAAGTATTCGGCCCCCTTGAACTTTGCGAACTTTTGCCACATTTCAGGCTTCAAACATAAAGATATGAAACTGTAATTTTTTGTGAAGAATCAACAACAAGTGGGACACAATCATGAAGTGGAACGAAATTTATTGGATATTTCAAACTTTTTTAACAAATAAAAAACTGAAAAATTGGGCGTGCAAAATTATTCAGCCCCTTTACTTTCAGTGCAGCAAACTCTCTCCAGAAGTTCAGTGAGGATCTCTGAATGATCCAATGTTGACCTAAATGACTAATGATGATAAATAGAATCCACCTGTGTGTAATCAAGTCTCCGTATAAATGCACCTGCACTGTGATAGTCTCAGAGGTCCGTTTAAAGCGCAGAGAGCATCATGAAGAACAAGGAACACACCAGGCAGGTCCGAGATACTGTTGTGGAGAAGTTTAAAGCCGGATTTGGATACAAAAAGATTTCCCAAGCTTTAAACATCCCAAGGAGCACTGTGCAAGCGATAATATTGAAATGGAAGGAGTATCAGACCACTGCAAATCTACCAAGACCTGGCCGTCCCTCTAAACTTTCAGCTCATACAAGGAGAAGACTGATCAGAGATGCAGCCAAGAGGCCCATGATCACTCTGGATGAACTGCAGAGATCTACAGCTGAGGTGGGAGACTCTGTCCATAGGACAACAATCAGTCGTATACTGCACAAATCTGGCCTTTATGGAAGAGTGGCAAGAAGAAAGCCATTTCTTAAAGATATCCATAAAAAGTGTCGTTTACAGTTTGCCACAAGCCACCTGGGAGACACACCAAACATGTGGAAGAAGGTGCTCTGGTCAGATGAAACCAAAATCGAACTTTTTGGCAACAATGCAAAACGTTATGTTTGGCGTAAAAGCAACACAGCTCATCACCCTGAACACACCATCCCCACTGTCAAACATGGTGGTGGCAGCATCATGGTTTGGGCCTGCTTTTTTTCAGCAGGGACAGGGAAGATGGTTAAAATTGATGGGAAGATGGATGGAGCCAAATACAGGACCATTCTGGAAGAAAACCTGATGGAGTCTGCAAAAGACCTGAGACTGGGACGGAGATTTGTCTTCCAACAAGACAATGATCCAAAACATAAAGCAAAATCTACAATGGAATGGTTCACAAATAAACATATCCAGGTGTTAGAATGGCCAAGTCAAAGTCCAGACCTGAATCCAATCGAGAATCTGTGGAAAGAACTGAAAACTGCTGTTCACAAATGCTCTCCATCCAACCTCACTGAGCTCGAGCTGTTTTGCAAGGAGGAATGGGCAAAAATTTCAGTCTCTCGATGTGCAAAACTGATAGAGACATACCCCAAGCGACTTACAGCTGTAATCGCAGCAAAAGGTGGCGCTACAAAGTATTAACTTAAGGGGGCTGAATAATTTTGCACGCCCAATTTTTCAGTTTTTTATTTGTTAAAAAAGTTTGAAATATCCAATAAATTTCGTTCCTCTTCATGATTGTGTCCCACTTGTTGTTGATTCTTCACAAAAAATTACAGTTTAATATCTTTATGTTTGAAGCCTGAAATGTGGCAAAAGGTCGCAAAGTTCAAGGGGGCCGAATACTTTCGCAAGGCACTGTATGTGAGTGTGTGTGTGTGTGTATATGTGGGGGGGCAAAGATGATACAGTAAAATGTGTAGACAGATGGGCAAATGAGTAAAAGCAATTAAAAGCTGGTATTTGCTACACTAAAATGAAATAGGACAACGAGGAAGCAGAATTGGTATACATTGACAGACAACATTCAGATTACAAATAGGTAAAAGCAATTGAAGACTGGTAGTTTAGTTGCGAACTCTTTGTGTGGTTAGGTGGGTGGGTGAGTGTAGAGCAGTGCCACTGAAGCCTGTCTTTGTGTTTCAGGGGGGCTGCTGCCTGACTCACCTGAGCTTGGCTGGGACTAGATTGACAGACTCAGATATCTGCTCACTGGCCAGGTCTCTCTCTCTCTCATTATTTCCCTTATAAAAGTTTCCCATAAAGTATAGATAAGCATTATAAAGAATTGTGAGGTAAGGTAAAGCAAACCAGGGTAAACTATCGTAAATGCATTGTATAACCATGGTAAAAGCATGATAAAGCTCCAAAAATACAGTAAGGGGACTCACTATTATGCACAGCTCTATTTTAGTAGCTTATTTAAATAGCTGATTCACAGTTTTAATTAGTCTTAAGTCTTTGCTCTGCTGCATGTTTAAAGTGTAAAGTGGTGTTTATGGAAAATATGAGCGTGAGAAGATGTGAGAGAGAGAGAGAGGGAGAGGGTAGCTGCTGAGTGAAACGACTTTCTCACAAGACATGATTGTTCTGTTGACATATTGGAGAAAAGCTTTTAATGGACTAAAATGAGAAAAGACTAAAATATATATTAAAAATATCAACAGAGCATTACTTTTATTAACATAAATATGCCTCTGCACCGTTGGAGCATGGTATACTATACTTTTGGTAAACTTAATTTTAACAGGTAATTTATTGTCTCATTGTTCCCTGCAGATGTCTTCTTGTTTGTCCCTCACTGGTGTGTCTTGACCTATCTGGGAATCCTGGAGTTACTGCAGCAGGATTGGAGATACTGCTGTCTGTCCTTAGAGAGGGGCAATGTACACTGCAATCACTGAACCTAGCAGGTCAGCAGGTCTAATTAATGCAATACAAGAATATACATAGCAATATACACACTCTGCTATGTGAATTGAAGCTGTTCTTCAAAACCTGAACCTGTCAACAGTGCAGTACAATACCACACCATGATGAATCCAGTCATTCAAGCTTATATGTTTAGAGGCCAGAATGGTGCAGTTAAAGCTGTGAGTTTGAATCTTATCTTGCTCACACAGTTTAACATTATTGGCAGTCTGGCTCTGGAGATACCCATTACTAAATAGTATGTATAATCTGTATCATTACACCTGTCTGTACAATGTATTATTATTATTATTATTATTATTATTATTATTATTATTATTATTATTATTATTATTATTTGTTTATTTAGAAGACGCCTTTATCCAAGGTGACTTACAGAGACTAGGGTGTGAGTCACTTACAAAGACTCGAAAGATGAAGCACAAGGAGGTTAAGTGACTTGCTCAGGGTCAGCGAGTCAGTGAGTGAGCCGGGGTTTGAACCGGGGACCTGGTTACCCCTTTTCTTTTAACCACTGGACCACACAGCCTCCTAATGTATTATGCATCCTTAACTTACAGTACTGAACCCTAGCTGGTAAACCAAGCTCGGTGTGGAGAGAATATGATACTGTATTTATTGTGCTGTGCCTCAAGTAACATTGTATTGTGCTGTGCCTCTAGTCTCTGCTTTACCTGATTGAGTCTCTCCCTACAGGCTGCCTGGTTTCGGGTCCCTGGGACAGCATCTCTCTGGACAGTCTGTCCTGTTGTCTCCAGGAGTTTCTGTTCACAGAAGCTCAACAAACTGGACAAGGAGGCTCTGGTGTGGGGCAGGAGACCGTGTCTGATCAGTGTAACGTCACGGCACAGCAAGTGTTTCATTAGGACTGCAGACTCCTGAGCCCCGTCTCAGCCTGTGGGTGTCTGTCAACAGTGTGTTTCTAGATGTGTTTGTGTGTGTGTGTGTGTGTGTGTGTGTGTGTGTGTGTGTGTGTATCAATTTTAAAACTAGTAAATCTTGTAAAGATTCTTAAAAAGCATGCCTTGTTTTACTCTTTTTTATTTTTGTGTATTTTCTCACTTATCTGTAGTGCAGTCAATGTTAGCCTGTGGTACACTGTTAAATAGTCTCTTATCTTGTCAGTGATACAGCATTACAAGCAAGTTAGACGCCATAGGTACATCAGCCCTCACGTTGTTAGAGGTACAATGGAAGAGAGCAGCGTAATGGGGGATTGGTGAGCTATGCAGCAAACACAAACATATGGATGTTTTGCAACAGCTGTGGGGAGGTATATGCCTGTTGACTGGGATTTGTATGTAATTGTGATGAAACATTATTTAGCGCTAGTTGCTTAGAACATCAGAATCTTGGGTTATGGAGGTGTCTCCTTGTGTGTATGCATGTGTAACGGGTGTTCCGTTAGAGAAACGAGAAACACACAGAGGGTTTGATGTCAAAAACGCAGTTCAGGCATTCAGGTTTTAGTAACAATCACACAAGTTGCAGTGATACGTGGCTGCCACTAGGGTACCATTAATGGTAGCCCTAGTGCGGGATGATATATACAAAAATGTACATCATTACAAAAATGCAAAACAAAACACTGTACAAAAACAACCAAGAAAACAAGAGGTGGCCAAGCTCTGGCTGTGTGCTACTCATACAGGGAGGTCTCACACCAGGAACCTTCTTCCTAACACAAATAAACTACACTTTTTGGTGGGCTTAAAATCCCCCTCATAAACATTGTAGGTATCCTGGTATACACACGGTGATAACCTCAACACACAGAACCCCGGGATACACACAGTCATTCTTTGTCCACTCACCCAGGTTCAGACAGTCATGAGGCTTTCAGATTGCAAACAAAGGACTGGCTTTCCAGCCCCTTTTTAAAGACATGTGGCTAGGGTTAATTGATACACCTGGCTATACCTGCTGCACACTGAGTTTCATTTAGGCAGGGAGGGGAGTATAACCTCCCAGCCATGCCATATCTAGCACACACTTTGTGTTACTAATTTTTTTAAAATGTATTTATAAATTAAACTAATTATAGTTATAATCAAACAAAACTATATTATCTACAGGGACAGGCCTCAGCCCTGCCACAGTGTCACTTACATTTCTACAGGTATGTAGAGAAACGCTTATCAATTGTAAGCAGTTTTAGAGTTGATGTGTTGTCTTATTTGCACTACTACAACAAAGTGGTTCAATCTTTTTTTAAACATACCCTTTTAAAACAAATATTTTCTGTTACACAATGTTGATCTGACTCCTTAAAAACCTATGCTGTGTTACAGGCCCTCCACTGAATTGGTTTAGGTCTTGGCCAATAGACATTGTAGGTATGCTACCTCCAATCTATATCTGTCTGTAAACACTTACCAGAGTGTAGTTGTCTCAGGTCTCCTAACATTTTTAACACACAAAGTTGTGGATGCAACAAAATCGTTTTTAATTAAATTCTGACTTTTTTTTTTGTATAAACGCCCCTCTTTCAGCATGCTCTTTGACGACCACACAGTTATACCCAAACCTAAAGTCACAAATCTGCGTGTCATCTTTGACACAATTTTATAAATATTACACAGTAAAGCCTTGTCTAATGCATGCTTTTGTTTCTTCCAGAATAGACTGCCATAATGATTTATTTGCTGGGCAATCGACTAACTTTGTAGCTAAATTACAAATAATTCTGCTGCTAGAGTTCTGATCAAATTGAAAATATCTCAACATGTTAACCCTGATCTGGCCTCCTTAGTTGCCAGTACTATACCAAATTGATGTGAAATTTGTTCTACTAACCTATAAGAGCAGCTCTCTCCTTATCCACCAGCTCATTACGTCTGTCCAGCTAGAGCTGAGCTGCTACACGCCCAGCTGTGGGACTGTACACTTAGGGAGACTTGGCCGCCTTTTACAATGCACCACAAACCTGGTAATCTACCCATATTAAACTCAAACACCAGCTTGGTCTGCAAGTCTCATTTGAATTGTTTTTTTTGCAATCCTTAAGCTTTTTTTTTTTTTTTTTTATCTTTTTCTTTATAATATACTTTATTTTCTTTTTTATTTAATTTAAATCAAGGAATGTGGGATAGTCTGCAATAAAATAGAAATCATATCTTGTTCTTTCGACCTGCATTTTTTAGGTAATGTGAATAAATAGGATACATGTCTCTTCCTTTTTGGTTTCTTTGTAGAAGTGACAATTCATTTGGTTACACACTCTCAAGACCCTTACTCAGAAATAATTTCTCACAATGTGGTCTAGATGTTTTTTTTTTTTTTTCATCACTGCTTTTTTAAAACATCACAGACCACACAGTACAGAGGTTACTGTTGTCAAAAAGAAAATAAAGAGACAGTAACTTTTTTTTTGTGGCACAGTGTTTCTTCTTATTATTACAAATATATATATATATATATATATATATATATATATATATATATATATATAATGGCAATGAGTTAATATATTTATAATATCACTTTACTGGAGTAACATTCAGTTTGTAGTTCATTTCAAATGGATTTTCTAGTTATACAGCCACGGAGTCTGAATTTCCATTAAATTCATATGCATTTGAAGCCTTACAATGAAGTGTAACTAAATGGTAGAGATCTGGTTGGAACAGGGATGTGGACTACAGTAGAACCTCAGAGTTCACAACACCAAACTTATGAACTAACAGGTCAACCGAACACCCCACTTTTAGTTGGAAGTATGCAATCACTCAGCCATGCCTACAATACAACCAGAACCCAGTTTAAAAAAGTGCAAGGTTAACCTACTCTGAGACACAAAAGTGTTACCCTTGCAATTGAAAGAAAACATATTTTTTGGTGATTTTTTTATTTTATTTGAGCAAACATAAAATAATCTGAGTAATACAGAAGAACAAAACTATACAAAACAGCTTGCACAAAATGAATACATAAATAATAAAAGAGGAAACTATATAAACCAGTTATGCCATTATAAAGCCAGCCAGGGCAACAGACAGAAATCTACGCCTCTACCCTCGCTGGTCTAGCCCCATTCAGCCTGGCTGTGGTCCTCTTAATGAACAATATCCCTAAACATGCAGAGCACAACACCTTCCCTGGTTTTGATCGCATTAATAGTGGCCAGGGAATCATTGTGCTGTAATTTCAAGGCTACTTGGTCTCTCCCCCTGAAAATAATATTTCTGTTTAGTGCAGTGCATCATAAATTCAGCTCTAGTTAAAGACAAAGCATTAAATTCACCCTTCATTACATTCAGTTCCTTTGCGCTGTCTGCAGATAATTCTGCCTTCTGAGCCTTCCAACTACAGTATTTGCCTTTCTAGATACACAAAGCACTGGAGAATGGTCCGATAGAAGAGTGTATCTATAAATAATTACTACATCCTTAATTTTGTGCCTGGTGGTGCCATGACCTGGGAGGCCCAGCGACCTTAGGTCCAGATAATAGGTCTGGTGTCTAGGAGCCCAGGTCGAGGGATTCAACCCACAGGCGTCAAGCTGTGGCACAGGGTTGGTGGTCGGGGCTGTGGTGGAGGTGGTTCCCTCACCTCCCCCCTTCTCTGTAGCTGGCAGCTTCCTTTTCTTGAGCTCTTGCAACAGGCAATCCTGCAGCAAAACTGCTGCTGGTGGAGGTGGTCTCTTGAACCCCCTCCCCTTCTCTGTAGTGGCAGCTCCTTTTTCTTGGGCTCTGGCAACAGGTAATCCGGCAGCGAAACTGCTGCAAATAACAAATTCCTGGGCGATGATGAATAGGCATCCCCAGGCGATGCGGGACAGGCAACCCTGTGTGGTGCGGGCAGCAGAGTGCCCTCTGCTGCCCGCACCACAGAAGCGGATCCTCGGGAGGCGATGGCAGCAGCGGACTCTCGGGAGGCGACGGCCGCTTTAGCTTGACCCGTGCCAGTCGCCGGATGCCCCACTTTTGCCCCAGCCATCTGCAACGATGGCTGAGGTTTGCAAGGTAGGTTGCTCTCTGGTGGTGGTGGTGGAAGCAATGGGTAATCTTCCTCTGGTGGTGGAGGCAGGAGTAGCGGTTAATCTTCCTCTGGTGATGGAGGTGGGAGCAGTGGGTAATCTTCCTCTGGCGATGGAGGCAGGAGTAGTGGGTAAGCATGGTAAAGGTAAAGGCTACAAGACCATCTCCAAGCAGCTTGATGTTCCTGTGACAACAGTTGCAAATATTATTAAGAAGTTTAAGGTCCATGGAACTGTAGCCAACCTCCCTGGGCGCGGCCGCAAGAGGAAAATCGACCCCAGAGTGAACAGAAGGATAGTGCGAATGGTAGAAAAAGAACCAAGGATAACTGCCAAAGAGATACAAGCTGAACTCCAAGGTGAAGGTACGTCAGTTTCTGATCGCACCATCCGTTGCTTTTTGAGCGAAAGTGGGCTCCACGGAAGAAGACCCAGGAGGACTCCAGTTTTGAAAGAAAAACATAAAAAAGCCAGACTGGAATTTGCTAAAATGCATATTGACAAGCCACAATCCTTCTGGGAGAATGTACTTTGGACAGATGAGTCAAAAGTGGAGCTTTTTGGCAAGTCACATCAGCTCTATGTTCACAGACGAAAAAATGAAGCTTTCAAAGAAAAGAACACCATACCTACAGTGAAACATGGAGGAGGCTCGGTTATGTTTTGGGGCTGCTTTGCTGCGCCTGGCACAGGGTGCCTTGAATCTGTGCAGGGCACAATGAAATCTCAAGACTATCAAGGCATTCTGGAGCGAAACGTACTGCCCAGTGTCAGAAAGCTCTGTCTCAGTCGCAGGTCGTGGGTCCTCCAACAGGATAATGACCCAAAACATACAGCTAAAAGCACCCAAGAATGGATAAGAACAAAACATTGGACTATTCTGAAGTGGCCTTCTATGAGTCCTGATCTGAATCCTATCGAACATCTATGGAAAGAGCTGAAACTTGCAGTCTGGAGAAGGCACCCATCAAACCTGAGACAGCTGGAGCAGTTTGCTCAGGAAGAGTGGGCCAAACTACCTGTTAACAGGTGCAGAAGTCTCATTGAGAGCTACAGAAAACGTTTGATTGCAGTGATTGCCTCTAAAGGTTGTGCAACAAAATATTAGGTTAGCGGTCCCATCATTTTTGTCCATGCCATTTTCATTTGTTTTATTATTTACGATATTGTGTTGAATAAAAAATCAAAAGCAAAGTCCGATTTCTATTAAATATGGAATAAACAATGGTGGATGCCAATTATTTTTGTCAGTTTCAAGTTATTTCAGAGAAAATTGTGCATTCTTCGTTTTTTGTGGAGGGGTACCAACAAATTTGAGCACGTCTGTATGTGACAGGACACTGAGCTATGACGTCCCCAGACCACGAAAGCAGGTACTAGAAGTGAAAAGCACTGGTGCGTGTTTTTATTCAAACAAAAAGTAAATAAAAAGGTTATTAAAAAAAAAAAATACTGCTCACAGAGCAAAATAAAAGCTTTAAACAAAACAAAGTCTCGCACACTAAATATATACAGTGCTGGTCCCTTATTTTCTTTTCTTTTCATTCTTCTCAGCTCTCTCACGTACATCCTTCCAAACACACCGCCTTAAAGACAGAATTTCCCTCCCCTTATATCCCATGTGGCTAGAGCCTAATTAATAATCAATTATTCAATAAAGGCTCCAGCCACATTCTCATATGTTTTTGGCAGAGGTGAAACAGATCGCAATTAAAGGCAATTTTAGTACGAACATTTCACTTTTAAACAAAAAACTTTGTTTTCAAGCCAAAGGAGTCTAACTGAAAAACAAACAAACAAACAAACAAAAAAAACAAACAGTTAACACAGGTTTCCTGGATGTTTAAATCTGTTTTTGCTACAGTTACAATTTGAATAGGAAGTTAAATTGCAAGCCACAGCAGTGTGTAATCAATTAATGAAATAACTTAATAACTTAATAATCATCTCCAAAATATTGATTTCTGCTTATCAATGTATTGCGTTTGCACTTTCTGTCACTGACATTCACAACCTGCATTTCTTAATAACGTGCAGTTAAGGCCTGGCACGTGTGTCCACTTAATATTTGAGTCCAGCTGCAGTAGTACAATTAGTGGAAAAAACACACATTTTTTTAAAATTATGCTATTATGCTAAACTGAAAACCTGAAAACTGTTAATATACTAAAGGGAAAGCACTTGTGAAGCTGAATCAAGAGTTTCAATGCAGAGTTCCTGAAATACAGTACGATTTATTTGTACACCACATTGAGACTATTTTAACGCTCGGGAATCGGACAATGCAATGTCTTTGCCAGAACTCATGAAGGCTTGTAAAAAACATGACCTGGGACTTCTGTATCCTGATGTATTCCACCTACAGGTGCTTTTGGCCACGCTGTTACAGCTGCAACTGCAGAAAGATGTTTCAGTGTTAAAAAGCTCCACAGCGTATGGACTTTCATTGAAATGGCGAGTGAGTGTAATGCTATTTATTTATCAACACACACACACATATACTGTTTAATGTGCCCGGCAATAGCGGTCACATTTTTATTCCTGGTAAATATTGCCTTTTCTGTATTTGCATGCTGCTAATAAAGTCGTGTTTGACTAAATTATTGTGTTGAGTAAATACTTTCAGGTCAATCCACAAAATAACACTCATCTGAAACGGTTAACAAAAAGCTGCAACGTAAGGGTGAATTGATTGTAATCAATTTTTTTTTTTTTCACATTACAAGAAGCATAGGTTTTTTCACCCTGTACATGCTGGAGGAATATAAATAACTTATTGTATCAGATTAAAAACCTCACACAATAACCAGACAATCATATATCTCATCAGAGTCATAGACGAGAATTGAGGCTGTATCAAGCACCGGCCACATGTCCCAGTAGAAGCTTCTCTTGAAAACCACAAGCTTATGTAGACAACAGGGCAATGACGACTCTCAAATTGTGGTTAACCAGTTATAACCAGGCTCAGATATGATTGTGAGTTAAAAAAAAACAAACAAACAAACAACAACACTGTTAGTTCGTTTAGCATTTGAAAGTTAAAGATGCGTTTATTATTAATAAATGGTTCCATGTTAGCTGTTTAGATTTAGTACAGGGAAGGAGTGAGTGCTACTAAAATTAAACAGGTGTCTTTAAGTGTGAAGGTATTGTGAGGCTACCATTATGGATTATGGGCCTTGCTGGTGAGATGAATGTTAAAAAGCAGTTAGAATGTAAGACCATGTGACTTGGGGTGTTTGTTCTGAGATGACGTGGCTTACAGAATAGAGAGCTCTGAACTCTGCAAAACTTGTTTTTTGTAGGAGCAAAAGAAGAGTAATACAATAATAATGTCCACTCCTAAAACAAGTGTCTCATCTAATGACACATGTTTACAGCGACCTTTGGCACCCAGAATGGTAGCTTCTTTTTCTAGATTTATGATGCCATTGTGCAATACCTTTCTAGATTTCAGGTTAGGCCAGTGCCACTTTGGTATGATTAATGTAGTTCCGTGTGTCAAAATGCATAAAATTCAAGGGACAAATTGCAGAATTGTCATCTTACTGAGATAGAAACACACTTCCTTATCTCCTGTAATCCTGTTGCAAATCTCTTGTTAAGAAATGCATATCACACTACATCAAAACAAATAACGCAAGGGCCAATGAAACTTGCTAACAACAAAAAATGCCAACCAAGGACAGAGTTCAGAACTCCATCAGTGCTTCTCCATGATTGTCAAAAGTACATTCTCAGGAATTTCAAAACATACATCTCTGAATAATCTCAAAACAGGTTTATCTGTTTATAGTGTACATTTGTATACATATAAATTATAAATGCAATATACACGTTGATATACATGCTTCCAGACTATGGCTGACAAATCACTGAAATCTAAGCAATGAGCTGAGCTCTTCATTTAGATCAATCAATAAACCCTTAGCCGGAGCCTTTCTAAAATTGGGTTTCAGAAATGTTTTTTAGGAATAAATGAAAATTATATTTTGAGAATGCACTTTTAATTCGATCATATATCTTACTAAGTAAAACTGTCAAAAAAATATAACCGCATTACATAGTGAAGCCATAGCATAATATTAGACATATACAAACAAATATTAGACAAATATAATAACAACATTGAGGAGGTAAATGTTTGCCCCAGATAAGATGAGTCTTTTCACAATATCTTTATAAGAAAAAACAGCATTAAAATGTTTTGAGAAAACCTAAAGAGGTCACCTTGGAGTGTTGCTTTGCTCTTGAAACAGTTTACTCTACTGTTCAGACAAAGACACAACTGGTTGTTACAGACAGAGGCACTACTTATTAGTAAACTGCATTATACAGGCTTTGAGAATGCCACTTGTAGAACATATTTAAGATCTATGCCTGTTTGTATTCTGGGGTGCATACAAACAGGCATGCTTAACATCATTTGAATATGGTACATGATTGTCCTGAATTGTTGCAACATTGGGACCTGTAAACCTCGTTGTCTATGAGTGAAAAGTTCTGTTAGCTGACTGTTCCTGCTCCCTATTGCCAGCTGGATGTTCCTCTTTCGAGCATTGCTGTCTCTGCTGAAGGTCTTGGTTCCCAACACTTGAATCACGACTTCATTTCAGAACCAACCTGAAAGAAAATCAATTGGGGTATTTATTCTTTTGTTAATATCTTTCACTTTGACCTTCACAAAATCTCTACTGTAAGTGAGTGCCGCTTCTCTTTTATATAAATCACAGATAGGATGCATTTGTTTCTCTGTTGGCAAAACAATTTCTCTCATTGCTCACAATGAGATAATGTAATAATAAAAGGTTTGTTTATTTCTCAAAAATAATAATTCCAGTCCTCTTGATGTGATTTTCAATAAAAACAGTTTAATTCTGGAACAGAGGAAAAAGCAATGAAACACAATACAGAATGTACAAATCTTCAAACAAAACAATACTGTAAGTTTAACGCTACAGGACCCCCCAGCGCCATCAAAAGAAAATACTGGAAATACAGAGGTAAAGTAGCCAACAAAACCAGCCCCCCTTCTTCCCCAGCTGAAGCCTGACACCTTGTCTGTGGGAACCTGACTCTGTCGGGTGTGATCATGTTTTTTAACACCTATGGCCAAATCCGCTCTATATAGGGGAAATAGCACCTTGCAAACCAGGATCTTCCGCCCAAGCTCAAAGGGTACTCTGAACTTCAAAGTGACCAGATCTTATCCTGTTTCTCTAGACAGACAGGGCTTTTGGCAGTGTGTGAGTTTACAGGAAGAGAGATAATTAAGGATTTATTCCTTCTTACTATAACAAGAGAATTGTGAAATTGTTAAAAATGTTAGCCCATGTTGTTGCATGGTCTGAGTGATACATTCAGCATGAAGGAAAAGAAAAGTTGTACAAACACAAGTATGTGTGTACCCCAGTTGAGAGAAAGGTTTAGAAATACAAGCAGCAGCCTTAGAAAAAAAAAAAAACATACAAACATAAAACTTTACAGCTCTATTTGACAAAAGGAGCTGCAAGGTTATGGTGTGTGCTGGATGGATACAGAAACATCAATAAATCTGCACTGCAGGCCTATGGCAGCACTGACAACGGGTGGGTTCCACTCATCTTGCCGAAGCACCACACTCGGCCATAGGCGGAGCAATAGCTCGAGTCTGAGGCGGACTATAATTCCATGCCTCCTCTGATTTTAAAAGTGCAGGCACTGTTTAGTGTGTGCAGCTCCGCTATTTTTGCCTTGCACTTAATGACTGCCTGTGCATCATTCGTTTGCTCTTTCATTTTATTTTATTTTCTAAAATGTAATTGGCTGTCAGCATTAAGTGCTGCATCAGAGATTCTTTTTTATTATTATTATTATTATTATTATTATTTATTTCTTAGCAGACGCCCTTATCCAGGGCGACTTACAATCGTAAGCAAATACATTTCAAGTGTTACAATACAAGTAATACAATAAGAGCAAGAAATACAATAACTTTTGTTCAAGCAAAGTACAAGTGTGACAAACCACAATTCAATAATACAGCAGATAATAGTGATAGTTACATCAGGATATGATTAAATAGTGATAGTTACATCAGGATGTGATTAAATACAAAGTACTACAGGTTAAACACTTGGCAGATTACAGTATTCTGAAGTACAGGATTAAGTGCAGTAAAATAGGGGGCAGATAAGAGCAAAATAAAGCACATCTAAATGAAGGGTGATAGTGTCCCAGGATACAAACAGAGGAGTTCTACAGGTGCTGTTTGAAGAGGTGAGTCTTGAGGAGGCGCCGGAATGTGGTCAGGGACTGGGCAGTCCTGACATCTGTAGGAAGGTCGTTCCACCACTGCGGAGCAAGGGTGGAGAAGGAGCGGGCTCTGGAGGCAGGGGAGCGTAGCGGAGGTAGAGCCAGTCTTCTAGTGCAGGCGGAGCGGAGAGATCGAGTGGGGGTGTAAGATTTTTAACATCGTCTTGTAACCAATGATTTTTTTGTTTAATCTTGCATGCATTGTCCTGACATGAAGTTATCTTTTTTAATTGTATCTGCACTTTGTGACTTGTCTGCAAGTCCAGCAGTACAGTAGCTACTTTTCTTTTTTTCTCAAATTGGAGCTGAAAACAGTCTTCTTTTTTCATGTTTCTCAATAATATTTTGATATAATTTCTCCCATTTTCCTTAATGGCAAAGAACAACTATGGCAAAATATGTTGCTCCTATTCTACTAGTTTTGGGACTCTGCTATTGAGCCCCCGTACCCTCAGATTAAGTTGTGTGCTACGCACTATGTCCAGACACTGTCTGTCGCGGCAATAACACCTCCCAACTTTTCTACTCGTATGGTAGTGTGCTCTGGCAAAACTGTGGCACTTATACCCCCTCACAGCTCTCTTCAGCCACTCTTTACACTACCCGTTCGTTCTCCCGCTACACGCTTTAAATCCAACACTATTTCCCTACCTATAGTAATTAGGTTATAATAATCCTTATTTACCAATAGGTTCTCTATATGCAATTCACTGCTAGTCAATTTTAAAATCCTGTTCCCTGTTCACTCCTTACGCTAGGAGTGAAAAATGACTGACGTGTCTTAATGCAGGGTAGTCCTGACTTCTTATTGAAATTGAATAGCCGTTATTCTAGATCTTTTTATGTCTCATGTCCCTTTGTGATCACCAATTTGTAAGAAAACAAGGCCTAATATTTTCTTAAATATCTATTGATATAGACATGAGAGTAAACATGACCAGACACAACTAACAATTTCAAATCACTGTAATCAGGTTTTATTATCAACATACAGGTCAAATGATACAGAGAAATTCACTACTTCTAGAGTTTATGAATTAGCCCTGATACAGAGTAACAGATGAAGTAAAATACTTAGCTATTAGCGCTGGACAGTTGGAGCGTGTCAGCCTCTCTCCTATTTTTCCAACTGTGAGTGAGTTTAACATTGTAACAATACATAAACCCACAAACCCCACCCCAGCCCACAATATATACATTCAATATATACGCTGCTGCACATTCCTCAAATGTGCTCTTATCCTGCGATTTCCATGTGGAGCGCAAGCAAGTCCAAATTTGTCACTCCCGTGAGACTAGCTTGCAGGGGGTTATACAGTGCCATGAAAAAGTATTTGCCCCCTGTCTGATTTTCTGCATTTTTGCACATTTTTCATATTGTACTTGGTCAGATTTTTCTGTGGGTTGTAGTAGTATATAGAGGAAGTCTGAGAGAAAAAATGACACTTTCTTTCATTTGTTTGATGTGCAAGGTAATCAAACATGCAATCTTCAGGTGTGAAAAAGTTATTGCCCCCCCCCCCCCAGTTAACTCAACCCAATTAAAGGGATAATTAGGTGATTATCCCTAATTATCCCTTTAATTGGGTTGAGTTAGTACTTTGGTTAACAGCCAGGCCTGATTTGTGCCAGCCCTGCCCAATATAAATCTGACTAACTTTGGCCCTTACCATCAGAGTGAAGTTGTCAGCACACAGGTTCTAGAGGCACATGATGTCACGAACAAACGAAATTCCTGAAGACCTCCGGGAAAAAAGTTGTTCCCTTTCAAGTCGAAAATAACCATCAACATGAGATATTGCCGTCAGGCAGCACCGGTAGGCTGAGCTTTTATAGCAAAGCTGCCGATAGGCCCCCACGCCAGCTGCAGTGTAAGCCCGCCCCCCTGGGAGCTTACTTAACTGCGCGCGCGGGGATGCACTTCCTCTTTTGTCTTCAGCCTTGGTACGGTAGGTAATAGATAATAGAGCTTGTTAACTGATTGTACTCGATAAGCTTTACGCTTGAGAAGCTGGTTAATTACCCCTTCTCTGAGTTTATTTCAGTTATTGTGTTATTTAGAATTATATATATTTTCTTGTTAATATATATATTTTTCCTTTCGCTTTGCTTCGGCATCGCGTCTTCGTGGTCTCCCGTCTTCCTTTTCTTATTGTTATTATTATAATATATAATTTATATTATATTTATTATTGGGTTTTTGTGTATATATATATTGTTATATATATTTTTTATTGTATATTGTTTGGGACGCGTGTTGCGTTGGCCTTAGGCCACGCGCATTATTGCAGCCTCGGTCTTGCTTAGGCTAGACCGCGTGTGTGTGTGTGTGTGCGTGCAGCCTGCATTGCAGTCTCCCCCCCCCACCGCGGCGCGTTCTACCGCCACGTGGCTGCTATTGAGTATAGCCCACTGTCTTACACTATACGTAGTGTCTGCTGCAGCGTCCAAACAAAATAAAAAAAAATAAAATAAAAAAAAAAGTTTTTTTCCCATACAGTATAAGGAAGACGACCACCAAGTGCATTAACTGTTGCCCTTATAAGCAGCACAACACCTTGTCTTTCGAGACTCAGACACAGTACTAGAGCACATAGCGTCTCCGCTTTGCGGGTCAGCTGACGTGGATCGTCTGGTGCAGTACACGCGCCCCGGCGCTTTCGGTGTCAGCGCTTAGGCGCCTGGTGTAGAGCTTCGGCGCCTAGTGCTTGGGCTCAGTGCACGCAACGCACCTGTGCACGTACCTCGACGCTCGGTGCTCGGTGCCTCGGTGCACGCACCTCGACGCTCGGTGCACGCACCTCGACGCTCGGTGCACGCACCTCGACGCTCGGTGCTCGGTGCCTCGGTGCACGCACCTCGACGCTCGGTGCTCGGTGCCTCGGTGCACGCACCTCGACGCTCGGTGCTCGGTGCCTCGGTGCACGCACCTCGACGCTCGGTGCTCGGTGCCTCGGTGCACGCACCTTGACGCTCGGTGCTCGGTGCACGCACCTCGACGCTCGGTGCTCGGTGCCTCGGTGCACGCACCTCGACGCTCGGTGCTCGGTGCACGCACCTCGACGCTCGGTGCTCGGTGCACGCACCTCGAAGCTCGGCGCTCGGTGCCTCGGTGCACGCGCCTCGACGCTCGGTGCTCGGTGCCTTGGTGCACGCACCTCGACGCTCGGTGCCTCGGTGCCTCGGTGCACGCACCTCGACGCTCGGTGCTCGGTGCACGCACCTTTGGTGCACGCACCTCGACGCTTCAGTGCACGCACTTGACGTTTGTCTTTCAGTGCTTGGTGCACGCGCCTCAACGCACCTTAAAGCTGTTCGCTTGGTGCTCAGTGCTTAACGCTCGGCGCTCCTATTACTGGCACGGTACGCTTCGGCATACAACGTGCTGCACCATGTCTTTTCACCGCTGTGTCACCTGTGGGACGAAGTTACCGGCTAATGACCCGCATGAGGACTGCGTGTCCTGTCTGGGGCCGGAGCATGCGGCATCTGCTTTGGCAGATAAAGCCTTTTGCACGTTATGTGCAAGCTTTCAGACGCGCACTCTGCGTCGTAGGGCGAGGAGAGCAGTCGGGGATCGCTCCCCTTCATCTGGGTCGTCACACACCCTTTCCGCCCCGCAGCCTTCTTTGGCTTCCCCGCCAGCGAAGCTGCCTTTTTCCAGGAGTTCGCCTTCCCAGGTTACCCCTGGTCAACGATCTCCTGACGTTAGGCGTAAGAGAGACCGCTCCCACAGCCTTTCTGTAATGCGAGGCCCTTCTCCTCGCGGCGAACGCCCCCGTCAGATCTCGAGATCCCGCTCTAGATCGCCCCGAAGGAGAGGACGTTCCCGATCTCCTCGTCGCGACAGGCGAGGTGGTGTAACTGAGCTCACCAATAAGATGTCTCAGTTTATGGACCTTATGATGGGGCAGCAATCGCTGCTCATGTCCCTTGCCACAGCTCGGGCCGCAGAGGAGCCAGTCAGACCGGCTGTCAACCAGCCGATCATCCTACCACAACCCCTGTCCGTTCCAGTTGCGCAGCAGGACGCATGGGACGTGGATGCTATCTCTCGAGATGCATCAGAGGGTGAGCCTCTCCACGGAGAGGATAGTGTGGAGGCAGAGCTCACGTCCCACCACTCAGAGTCTGAGATGGAGGTAGGCGTAGATGACTCTTTATGGTCCCTAGTAGAGCGGGCGACGCTTCCGGCCTTCCCAGACTTTGTTAAGGAGGTGCAGTCCACTTGGGGGACTCCAGCCTCCGCCCCGGCAACCTCGCGTAAGGCGGCTGCCTTTACCATGCAAGGTGCGAGTGAAGCGGGTCTGGCGTCATTTCCGCCAGTTGGCGCTGCGTTCGCAGCGTTGGTGAAGTCACCAACACTCTCTGGGTTGGTGAAAGACCCCACCTGCCCTAACAAGCAGTGCAGGATCACTGAGGTGCACCTCAAGAGGGGCTATTCGGCGGCTACAGAGGCAGTTAGGCTGTCCAATCTGGCCAGCCTCCTCTCAGTTTATCAGGCTGCGCTAATAAAGGATCTCCCAGACTACCCTTCGGTGTCTCTGAGAGCGGAGTTGGGGCTAGTTGCCCAGCTGCTGGTCAAGCTAGCCCAGCTTAACGCGCGGGCCCAGGGCAGGAGCATCGCGTCTCTGGTGGTGGCCAGACGACAGCTCTGGCTCTCGCAGGCGAGAGTCCAGGAGCATGACAAAGCTCCCTTGTTGGATGCCCCAATTACACCGGGGCACACATTTGGCCCAGCGGTGGAAGAGATGCTGCAAAGCTCAGCTAAGGCTAGAGAGGCATCACAGCAGTTGGCTACGATATGGCCGCGTAGGCCTTTCCAGGTCAAACGCCCACAAGAACATCAGTGGCGTAGAACACCACCGCAACACCAGCCGCGTCCAGGGGGTACTAAGACCTCCCCGGCGGATACAGCAGCGCGTGGCCAAATCCCAAGGGGACGACCGCAGCGCACAGGGTGGCGACCTAGAGGAGGCGGCAGACCACGCCCTCGTGGCTCTGGCCAGGCCCCTCGTGAGCGAGCGAAACCTAAGCAGCCCTGAGAAAACCAGGCAGCCATTAACCCAACCCTATACTGTTCCACAGCTTCTGTTTTGGCAACAATGCACCAGCGATATCTGGGTGCGCAAAACTATACTCACCGGGTACACCCTTCAGTTCCGGTTAAAACCCCCCCCCTTCAGGGGGGTGGTGGTAACTGTGGTGAAGGACGTGGTTCAGTCCTCAGCTCTGAATGTGGAAATACAGGCATTGCTCAGGAAGCGTGCCATTCAACTAGTAGACCCTGCTCTGACCGACCAGGGGTTCTACTCCAAATACTTCCTTGTGCCAAAGAAGGACGGCGGGCTCCGCCCTATTCTAGACCTGCTTGTACTGAACAAATACCTACGGGTGTTGTCGTTCAGGATGCTCACGCACAGGCACATTGTCCAGTCTGTCCGGCAGGGCGACTGGTTTACCACCATAGATCTGACAGATGCGTACTTTCACGTTCCTATCTGTCCGGGTCACAGGAAGTATCTACGATTCGCATTCCAGAGCAGGGTCTACGAGTTTTGCGTCCTGCCATTCGGCCTGTCTCTAGCTCCTCGAACCTTTTCGAAGTGTATGGATGCCATTTTAGCTCCTTTGCGGGCTCAAGGCGTCCGACTGCTGAACTATCTGGACGACTGGCTCGTCTGCGCGCAGTCAAAGGAGCAGCTGGCACAGCACACAGTGATGGTTACAGACCATCTTCAGCGGCTAGGTCTGAAGGTCAATCCAGACAAGAGCCGCCTCGTGCCCAGCCAACAGACCGAGTTTTTGGGTCTGCATCTGGACTCAGTGTCCATGGAAGCGACCCTATCGACACAAAGAGTTGCCTCATTAGAGCGGTGTCTCTCCCTATTCAGGTTGAGAGAAACAGTCAGCATGGAGCTCTGTCAGCTCATGCTGGGGTTGATGGCTGCCGCCTCGCAAGCCCTTCCTTTGGGCTTACTACACCAGAGACCTCTGCAGGCCTGGTTCAATGCCTTCGCGTTGCACCCGCGGAGAGACAAGCACCGCAGGTTGAGGGTATCCCGAACCTGCTGGGAAGCATTACGCTGGTGGAAAGTTCAGTCGAACATCCGCCAGGGCGTGCGCTTGGGTCCCATCTTCCGAAGGGAAGTTATCACAACCGACGCTTCCAACCAAGGTTGGGGAGCAGTCTGGAACGGGACAGGGACCCGTGGAGTGTGGTCAGGACCTTGGAGGTCAGCCCACATCAACGCTCTGGAACTCAGAGCAGTGGACCTCGCCCTTCGGCACTTCTTGCCAGTGCTTCTAGACAAGCACGTGTTAGTGCGGTCAGACAACACCACAGTAGTGGCGTATATCAATCGCCAGGGCGGATTGCGGTCCCCCGGTCTTCACCGGATGGTAACGCGGCTGTTGCTCTGGGCTCAACCGCGTTTAGCCTCTCTGCGTGCAGTTCATCTGCCGGGCAGAGTCAATTATGCAGCGGATCTCCTGTCCAGAGGAGGTCCTCTTGCGGGCGAATGGCGTCTTCACCCTCGGGTGGTAGAGCGCATCTGGGAATGGTTCGGCACAGCGCAAGTCGATCTCTTCGCTTCGCGAGAGACCACGCACTGTCCCCTATGGTTCTCGGTGAAGGACCTCGACAGCCCCCTGGGGGTGGATGCACTGGCTCACTCGCCAGGGCTCCTGTATGCCTTTCCACCGATTCTGATGCTCCCCGCCTTCTTGGAGAAGGTCAGGGTAGAGCGAGCGACAGTGATTCTGATCGCTCCTCGGTGGCCTCGGAGAATATGGTTCCCGAGTCTAGTGCAATTACTGCACGGTCGCCCGAGGGAGCTCCCTCTGCGAGCGGACCTGTTGTCCCAAGCTCAAGGAGAGCTTTGGCATCCGAACCCCAAACTCATGCAGTTATGGGTTTGGCCCCTGAGCGGGAGCGCCTGTCAGCCTTAGGGCTTTCGACTGCAGTTATATCGACCATCCAGAGTGCGAGAGCGCCCTCTACTAGGTCGCAGTATGCGTATAAGTGGCAGTTGTTTCAGAGTTGGTGTCTGGCTGAGAGCCACGACCCAGTCTCCTGTCCCATGGCAGTAATATTGCAGTTTTTACAGAAACTGCTGGATGAAGGGAAATCTCCTTCTACACTTAAAGTGTATTTAGCCGCCATTTCGGCTTGTCATGTACGCATTGACGGTTTATCACCTGGTTGCCATTTTTTGGCATCTCAGTTTCTGAAAGGCGCAAGACGCTTGCGGCCTCCAAGAACGACCAGTTTACCGTCGTGGAGCCTTGATGTGGTGCTAGAAGCCCTTACCAAGGCACCGTTTGAGCCTCTCCACAGCGTGGATATGAAGCTCATATCTATTAAGACTGCATTTTTGCTGGCTGTGGTATCAGCAAAACGCGTGAGCGAGTTACATGCACTTTCAGTGCATCCTTCTTGTACTCGTTTTGCAGGAGACAGTTCTAAGGTCTCCATGCGCCCTAATCCGGCCTTTTTACCAAAGGTTATATCCCTGTTCCACATGAACCAGTCAGTCGAGTTGATGGCGTTCCATCCTCCTCCTTTTTCTTCCCCAGAGGAAGAGCGGTTACACATGCTCTGCCCCGTGAGGGCATTGAGGTGTTATATTGACCGTACAAAGACTGTGAGGCAGACAGAACAGTTGTTCATATGCCATGGTTCTAGATCTTTGGGTCAGCCGCTGTCTAAACAGCGCCTTTCCCACTGGATAGTGGATGCTATTAAATTAGCGTATGAATCTGCAGGCCTTCCACCACCAGGGCAGTTGAAGGCGCATTCTACCAGGGGTATGGCGACATCCTGGGCCCTCTTTCGAGGGGTGCCGGTGTCTGATATTTGCGCGGCAGCCAGTTGGGCTACGCCGCATACTTTCATGAGGTTTTACAGGTTAAATGTACTGGATTCCTCTGCTCCACTGTTTGGAGCATCTGTTTTACACTCTACGACGCCTCAGGATGCGGACGTATAGAGTGGTTGATAGCATGGTGTTGACTGTTCCACCTTTAAGACAGGTGTCATTACGAGCATAGACGCTGAGGCGCAGCTCCGCATATGCCTAGATGTACTGCCTACGCAGTTGCGTTATGACGTAAGTCTGTCCTACTGCCGAGAATCCTCCCTCGCGACAGCTAGGGTACACTGTATCCCATGTTGATGGTTATTTTCGACTTGAAAGGGAACGATAGGTTGCGGATGCAACCCCGGTTCCCTGAAAGAGAAAATAACCATCAAGCTGCGAGGTCGCTCCGGTAGCCTTCACGGCCTGAAGAGCAAAAGAGGAAGTGCATCCCCGCGCGCGCAGTTAAGTAAGCTCCCAGGGGGGCGGGCTTACACTGCAGCTGGCGTGGGGGCCTATCGGCAGCTTTGCTATAAAAGCTCAGCCTACCGGTGCTGCCTGACGGCAATATCTCATGTTGATGGTTATTTTCTCTTTCAGGGAACCGGGGTTGCATCCGCAACCTATCGTTCTGGCCCCTGTAGTTGGTTTGAGTTCATTTTTTAAGTCAATTCCATTTGGCCACTAGACGGCGCTGTTTACTGATAAGGTCTGTTGTTTGCTTAAGTTCCTATATCCTGTAAAAGAAGAATCCTTGTTAGCAATGGTGAAAGTCGCTCTGTGGAGCTGCAGATATCATCGAACTCCATCCTTCTTGCAATTATTTTGTAGAAGCATTGTCTGTAAGTAAAATCAATAATAACATACTTACCTTTCAATTCATGATGATATTTTATATGGATGATCGTTTACGTGATAGATTTACGTATTTTCTTGATTGTTGCATGGTTGGAGATATCTGTTCTATGTAATTGATCTTGCCATGTTTGGGGAATTATTTTGCATACGGCAGCATATTTCTGAGTTTATGATAATATTATACCATACCTAAAAATACATGCTGTGCTATTAGTGAGAATTAAGCATAGTATTCAGCATACTCATACTTATGGTTGTTTTCTTTATTTTATTTCAGTTTTACTCAGTTCCTAATACTGTACCTACAAACTGGTGGCAATAAATCATCATTCAATACTACAGTTACTGGAAAGAGTTTATCTATCTGTTAAGCTTAAGAAGGGAACTCTTTTGCGAGGGCAGAATAAAAGTTGTTGATGCCTATCAGTCTGGAAAGGGTTACAAAGCCATTACTAAGGCTCTGGGGCTCCACCGAACCACAGTCAGAGCCATATTGTCCAAATGGAGAAAGTTTGGGACAGTAGTGAATCTTCCCAGGAGTGGCCGTCCTGCCAAAATCTGTCCAAGAGGAAGGTGTAAAATCGTCCAGGAAGTCACAAAGAACCCTAGAACAACATCCAGGGATCTGCAGGCCTCTCTCGCCTCGGCTAAGGTCAGTGTTCATGACTCCACCATCAGAAAGACACTGGGCAAAAATGGGATTCATGGCAGAGTAGCAAGGCGGAAACCTTTGCTCACTAAGAAGAACATGAATGCTCGTCTCAAGTTTGCCAAAAAGCACCTAGATGATCCTCAAGAGTTCTGGAACAATGTTCTATGGACAGATGAGTCAAAAGTGGAACTTTATGGCCAACATGGGCCCCGTTTTCTGGCGAAAACCAAACACTGCATTCCACAGTAAGAACCTCATACCAACGATCAAGCATGGTGGTGGTAGTGTCATGGTTTGGGGATGCTTTGCTGCATCAGTACCTGGACGCCTTGCCATCATTGAAGGAACCATGAATTCTGCTCTGTATCAGAGAATTCTACAGGAGAATGTCAGGCCATCCGTCCGTGAGCTGAAGCTGAAGCGCAGCTGGGTCATGCAGCAAGACAATGATCCGAAACACACAAGCAAGTCTACATCTGAATGATTGAAGAACAAGAAATTTAAAGTTTTGGAATGGCCTAGTCAAAGTCCAGACCTAAACCCCATTTAAATGTTGTGGCAGGACCTGAAACGAGCAGTTCATGCTCGAAAACCCACAAATGTCACTGAGTTGAAGCAGTTCTGCATGGAGGAGTGGGCCAAAATTCCTCCACGGCGCTGTGAGAGACTAATCAATAACTACAGGAAGTGTTTGGTTGCAGTTATTGCTGCTAAAGGTGGCGTAACCAGTTATTGAGTCTAAGAGGGCGATTACTTTTTCACATGGTGGGTGTTGCATAACTTTCTTTAATAAATAAATGAAATATGTATCAAATTTTTGTGTTATTTGTTCACTCAGGGTCCCTTTTATCTAATATTAGGTTTTGGTTGAAGATCTGATAACATTCAGTGTCAAAAATATGCAAAAATGCAGAAAATCAGACAGGGGGCAAATACTTTTTCACAGCACTGTATGTGCATTTGCAAAGTTTAACATGTCTTTTCGACGCGGTAGACTAAATAAATAAGCAGACTATATGATATTATAGGCTGCAGTTTTGTTTGCTGGCAGATGGCAGCAGTCTCTAAGAAATGTGCTTGACAGACTGGCCCATCCATAGATAGCACAGCTGGGAGTAAAAAATGGACGCCAGCTAGCTACAGAGAATGAGATGAGGGTATTTATTTCTTTGTTGATGTTACAAGGGGTTGTAAGCAACTGGTTTATTCTGCTGATGATGTACACTTCACAAATAACAATGCATATAACAGTGATACACACCAGTACCCAAAACTGTGGAAGACAGAAAGTAAGTTTACCACATCAATCACCCTGCAAGTTTTCTGATGGATATGTACTAGGTAACAATATTAGCATTGATGAAAGTTTGAGGGGAGTCTGCTTTGAAATAGCGAGCACAAAAAATAATTTCTAAAAAGTGATATGACGTTTTGTTGCACTGCTGTTATAATGCTGCAATTGTAAAAAAACCAATGTTATTTATACTTATATAATGCTGCCATTGAAAAAAAGTATGTTATTTTGTGATTTATACTGTTATAATGCTACATTGTAAACACAGATACACTGCAGCATTGCAAAGTGGCTAATAACTGACTTGATTGTGTGCTTATTAAGTTAAAAGCAATTGAAAATCTCATATAATCCTTTCTGACAATGAGGTCTCATTTGCATCATAGATAGATGATATTCGCATTGTCAGAGGATCTGCTGTAGCCTGTAAAAAAATGTAAACTCCTTTGTGGTGACTTGTACTTGACTCTCAAACAGTGGTTAAAAAGTTACCAGAATGCTTTGTCATGTGATGAGTGGTCTCAGGGTTTGCAGAGGTTCTTTGTTTGAAAAATATGTGGTCTAGAAAAAAAAGCCATAATACTGCAAAACAGATTAATAACTCAGCAGAGTACAATGCTTGATCGCAAATTTGCACTCTATAGATATTTTGCTGTCTGATATACACAAAAAAAAAGTTACATACTGAGTGCAGTGAATAGTCCGTACACAGTAAAGTAACAATTTACAGCCAACATACCCATCCATAAGTCATTAGGGCTAAATGCTATTTCTAAATTCAACATGGTCAAACCATGAAGTAATCATATTCACAAATTATAAAGTTTTTCTTGATTTGACCGTTGAAAAAAACAACCCTTTAATGATAGAAGTTCAGCAGGGATCATTACATATGCTCCCTTCAACAGTTAAAAACCAGCACTATTTTGCCATGGACTGTGTCCCATTCAATTGCAGTCAAAGCACCGAGAACTTGGAGCCAGCCCTTTGCAAGCGCTAATTAAAGCTCAGCCAGTTTATATAAAAAGATATATTGATTTATGGGTTGTGTCTGCAATATGATATCCTGAAATATCAATTGTAATTGAAGCAATCAGTTGAAGTTATGTTGTGGTCTTGTTCTGACAATGTACAATAAAGAGTTTAATGTCATGACACATGAAACTTCAGTTTTGTGTTGTCCGTCTGAACCACTTATTTTTTAGACTTATAACTCAAGGTGACAATCAGAATGCATACTGAGTTCAGCAGTCATTATCCCTGTGGTAGTTCATGCTGAAAATGGCTGTAGCAAAAAATGCTTATAGTTACAAAAATAAAAAAGATGCAAATAGTATTTCAGTCAGGAAAAATGCAATAGAACAATATTTATTAAGCTTAGACAAGGGGTTATATGACCATTTATTTCCATATTGTATGATCTGGACAATTCCAGCAGAGTTGCTTTTCAGGTGAAGGGCTGGCAATCGCCCATGACAAGATTGAAAGCTTGCTTTTATTAACTTTCATGTTCAGCACAGTCAAATAATAAACAGATGCATTGTTTTTTGCTTGCTACCAGCAATTACACCTATTCAAATGCAGTCTTAACACTTACACCAGGGAAAACTGTTAAAAGCCTGTAGGGAGCATACTTTGATCAACTGCAACAAATTAGTAAATGCAGGGCCAGATATTCAAAAGAGATGCGAGATTCTGCCTTAAGAAAAAAGTTGTGCCTGTAAGTGAAATTTAAAACAGAACTTGTGGGAGAAAAAAAATGTAATTGTTTTTTTCCTCAACTCTGGAGGAGAAATTGTGAATAATTATACAAAGTGTGCAATTAAAAAAATTGGTTTTCCGCAAATCATAATTTTGGGGACAAATTTGTTGCATGTTTTTGACTTCCCTTATCTAATTTGCAAACTAGCTAAACTACTACTTAAAGTGCAACTGAGTGTGTGAATGTACAGCCTGTTTACTGCCACAGAAACATTTCATTATCTGTTCATGGTAAATAGATAGGGTTTTAATTTTAATGGTAAGTTACTGCCATGACTGGTACAACATTCAGTCACCATTAGAGAAACTCTTGTTTGGGAATAAACTGAAGAACAATTGTCCCAGCCAGTCATTCTAAATTTGTAGTGTCTAAATGCACTTTGAGCACTCGAAAAGAGTGGATTATTTTTACAGACTCCCATTTACAAGATGCATTCATGTTATTAAACACTTTTATTAAGAAACTGTTATCTGGTATTGTTAATGCTTCCCTATTGCTTTTGTATTTATGGAGTTAACAATGTATATAACATTCTGAAGAAAAGGTTAAAAGTGTGTTTTTAAACCCTCACCAAATTACCCAGCATACAGAATCCCCAGACAAAGAAAAACAACACACAGTAGGTGAATTTTGCAAGCTTTATTGAATCACAAGTGTCCTGTGTTTGAGGACTCCAGGCTCTGACTATCTGGATTTTCTGTAAGTAAATCACATCTGAAAGAAAAAAAACAGCAACATGGAAATAAATACATGCCAACTGTTTTGTGGAGCAGATTAAATGTAAATGCTGTGTGCCACCTTAGCTAAGGTGAGATAAATAAACATGGGTGTTGCAACAACAAAGTACTTCCCAGTACCTTGGTATTCTCTAAAGCTCATATATTCTCATATAGAGGTGTGTAATTTAACAATGTATAAAATATGAGCCACATTAGCTAAGGCAGGTCCCTTTTTTTAACTGCTTCAATACTGGTTTCGTATAGTGTAAAAAACACAAAAACAGTCTATCCATCTGTAAACAGCACAAAAATGAAACAAGGTGACATAGGGAGAGTATTAGGGAAGAATAAATACTATCTGTGATTCCCCCATTGCTTGTAAAATAATCAAATTTCCTTCCAGAAATAGCAATATTTCATTTGTGAATATATAATGCGAATATATAATGAGGGGTCAGCAGTGCTACTAAAAGTGGTCAAACAACTGCATCAGACTGATGTTTACCCCATTCATGCATCTTAAATAAAGTGAGGTCAACATGCATTGAAACCATATGACTGCCAATCACATAATTCACAATCCTAAAAACCCGAGAGCTATTTTGATAGTGTGAACAGCGTATCAACCCCCTTTTGACCAAGTGCACGAAATTAAGTTTATTTTATTTTTGAATAGGAAAAACAAACTTGCAGTGATGAAATAATTGTGTCGTGTCTAATTCTCTAGTTCGATTGGTTAATACCAGTCACATTCTGCATAGACTAGTTTATTTTACATTTTGTCAGACATTATTTCCCTTTTATTTTTCTATATAACATGTTGTAATGTACCTCCTGTAGGACTTTTTTGCATAATCTAATGTCTCTACAAATTTGTGTTGGATCCGACTTGTTCTTAAGCTCCTCAGCAAGTTTTTCAGTATACTTGGACACAAATTCCTTGCAGTCGGATTTAAACAAATAAATCTTGCTGCACACATGGTGCAGGATTCTAATAACGCCTTTCTAGAGGGGAAAAAAAGAGAAAAGAATTTAAGTTAAAACCAAATATAAAAAATATATATTTAAATAATAATTAAAATGGGTTTGATAAACATCTGTATAATTTTGCAAAAAAATAAACTGTCTCTAGGGGTCACAGGTCAATTAGTGTGGGGGGTGGTGGGGGGGGGGTACCTTGTTTTCATCATCATGTAGGAGTTGCTCCAATTTCTTCACAACTGAGGTGCACACCTTACACAGAATACCCAGTTCTACCTGCAATATAGCAGCAGTGTTATTTATCCACATGAGGGATTTGCACATTATTCTTTGCAGTTTTACCATTATTTTCTTATGGTTATACTGTGCATTTAGTTTATCCTGGTTTGCAATGTTTATTAATATGATTTACTATATTTTGGTGGTCTTTACACTGCTTATAAGTGCTATACAATGCTTTCATTATAGCTTATTACACTTTACAAAGCGTTTACTGTGGTAAACTTTTATAAGGGGGACTTAGTGTTATATTTGAGGTACAAAATCACTTTTTATTGCTATAAACCCTCAGCAGCAATAACTGATCTCACACAGAAAGTGGAAAGGAGTGTAATGCACCCACTATACATAAACATGGTTAATGCATCATTTAAAAACAAGAACGACACAACTGCAACTCCCTCCTGGCCGGCCTCCCTGCGTCCGCCACCCGTCCACTCCAGCTCATCCAGAACTCCGCTGCTCGCCTGGTGTTCTCTCTGCCTCATTTCTCCCACCCATTGCACTGCTCCGCTCACTCCACTGGCTCCCGATCACCGCTCGCATCCAGTTCAAGACTCTTATACTCGTCTACAGATGCCTTGACCAGACTGCACCCAGCTACCTCCAGACCCTCATCTCTCCCTACACCCCCACTCGACCTCTCTGCTCCTCCTGCACTAGAAGACTGACTGTATCTCCTCTATGCTCCCCTGCCTCCAGAGCCCGCTCCTTCTCCACCCTCGCCCCGCAGTGGTGGAATGACCTTCCTACAGATGTCAGGACTGCCCAGTCCCTGACCAACTTCCAGCACCTCAAGACTCACCTCTTCAGACAGCACCTGTAGAATTCCTTTTCCCTCTGGACACTTATCACTCTTCCTTAAATGCGCTTTACTTGCTCTTATCTGCTCCCTATTTTACTGCATTTAATCCTGTACTTTAGAGTACTGTAATCTGTCACAAGTGTTATTTAATCTGTAGTATTTTGTATTTAATTATATCCTGATGTAACTATCACTGACACTGTTATCTGCTCCGTTATTGAATCGTATTTTGTCATATACCTGTACTTGCTAGAACCAAAGTAATTATATTTTATCTTGCTCTTAATTGTATTAATACTTGTATTGTGATCCTTGAAATGTATTTTTGTTTACGACTGTAAATCGCCCTGGACAAGGGCGTCTGCTAAGAAATAAATAATAATAATAATATTATTATACACGATATTGAATAAAGGTTGTTTTGAAGTGCCAAGTATTTAAATATTTGATGTATTTATTTAAAAAAGTGCTGTCAACAGTAAATGCCTTTAAAATACCACAAACAGATATAAACTACAAAAATAAATATTATTTTGTACTTGTAAACTTAACATGTACAAAATCTGGTAAAAAAAAAAAATAAAAAAATTGTCAACACAAACCTGATCTTCAATATTTTAGTTTCAATTGATAAAAATGCAAACATCAAGATTGCCGTGCTTTATAATCAAGGCAGTTAAAGGACATTTTGTTCTTGGGCTCAGACTTATGACCCGTACTGTAAATATATATATATATATATATATAATACAAAAATAAATGCATACAAAATAAAATAATTGCCAAGTTGAAAGCAGCAATTCTTACCTGATTTTCAAAATAGATGTCTTCATCATCAAGAGTATCATTTGGGATCAGATCACAATCAGCAAATGCTGCAGACAACACAAATGAAATAAAAAGGTCATTCTAATGTGTATCTGGCGCTTAAGTCATTATTGTGAGTATTCTAAATACAGTGAAGTGTGGGTGAGCAAAGTACACCCAGTGCATCCCTTGTAAAAGCTGCTGTTGTAAATCATGATGAAAACATAGTAAACTGTCGAAAAGAATTGAAACCAACATAAAGCACAAGTAAGCAGATAAGCATGAGAAAGGTAAGCATGGTCAAAACTATCTCTACCCACTGCATTCAATTCTCCCCCTAAAACAACACAGCTGCTTCTTTGTGATATGGTAGAGGTTAATGTGTTCTTTATTGCTTTGAAACAATACTATACATAACAAAATGTTCAAGCACCAGCTGAAAGGTAAGCTTGCCTTAAATAACTTTTACTATGTAATTATGCAGTTTAACTTGAACACATTTTCCTAAGTAGTTCAAGATATCAGTAAGTACATCACAACAATTACACACACACACACACACACACACACACACACACATGTTCTCACCTGAGGAGAGGAGGAGAAATGAGACAAAAATAAGAAAAGCCATTCCAAGTCTTTAAGATGGAAGATTCTGTTCAAATGTGACAGCAGTCAACAATTTATACCATAAGGGACACCACTGACCTTGATACAAAGGGGGGAGGAGGGAGGAGGGAGGGGGGTGGGGGGGTGGTCAACATCATCACAGAAACCTTGCTAGTATGACCGCATTCTATTTGGCTAGTATAATCATTGCGGTGGTAAAGGTCCAAAAAGTTTTTGCTCAGTGTCCTGTGACAGAGATCGAATGATTCCTGGTGTTAAATCACCCTACCGACCTGAGAGGCAGCTGCATAAAGGGAACAGAATACCCTGGACTAAATGGCACGACAGTTTATTCCCAGGGTTAGGTGGAAGTTGGCCATCTAGAAAGGGGGCAAAGCTATGGTATACAAACTCAGTGACCCGGACAGGAAACGGTGTGACATCTGCGGATTGGAGGAGCGGATGTGCTCGTTGACCAAGGGGTCATGGGTGACGTTATAAAAAGGGCACGTAGTGATGTGATGTGTTCCTTTGTGAATGGTTATATTAAATGACTAGAAGGAGAACCTGTGCTGTTTTTTTTTGTCGTTAATAATACTGTTTGTAATTATTTGGACGGCTAACACGAACCTGAGCTGTCGCCAAAGGCCAGCATTAAACCCGGATCAACAACACTGCACTTTTGTTTAACACTAAAGAACTGTATTCACCACGAGCATTAAAGCATGCACTGTGGACTGGTGTTTGTGTTTGTGTATGTGTTACGTGTGGGTGAACTAAAAACGGCACTGTTATTATTTCGGGGCCAACCCGCGGATTACAAACAAGCAATACACGCCGCTGTATTGCTTCATTACCATTGTTATTATTTACTGTTGTTTTGCCATCAGGCCATTGGATTTTAAAAAAAAAACATTAAACAACATTGCACCTGGATTATAATTGTCTGTCTGTTTATTGATCACCTGCACCTGCACACTGCTAACCACGTTGCCACAGTCCTCATTAAAAAATAAAAGTTAAACTAGCAACACTAAAAGAAACTTAACAAGTTCTCTGACAAACATTTCTGTTATCAGTCTTTCTGAATGGCTTCAATGTTGAAATGAGTTTTGATTAACATACTTATATCACTAGATGATGTCACTTGTCATCCCCAAGTTATAGTTTGAATGATCTCTTAACGGCTCTGTAATAGGGCAAGGTGGAGAAGCTATAAAAAAGGCCAACAAAATGCTCGGATATATATTGAGCATCAAAAGAAACTTATCACTTATACTTGAGCATCAAAAGAAACTTATCACCTATATTTGGATAAAATTCACTAGATGTGATCGAAAAATGACAAATGACAAACTCTGATTAACAACTGACATCACGAAGATGCTGCAAAATGATCTGTCGATCTTGTGCAGGTGTTGTGACTCTGTCTCCCAGTTTGTGGCCTGTCATTGACAGAGTATGTCTGGTTATACTCTCTCGCCAGGGTTGAAATTGCTGGCTGTGAGCACTGAAGACGGCGAGCCACAATACACTGCCCTAGTCCAGCCTCCAACATGCCGATTGCACGAATGCGCTGCTCTTTTGACAGACATGGCATATTGTTGTTTTTTTTCTGTGATGTTCTTTATTGCTTTTATTCAAGCTTGCAATTCAACAGCTGAAATCACTCCATATCCAGTGTCCAATCAACTGTCACACTAATTAGGTGATTAAGTGCATATGCTTCAGTCATAGTCACTCAAGCGTGTCACGGTCAAGGATGAATGATTGAGTGATTAAAAAGAAACCAAAAACATTTCGTCAATGTCCATCATTTATATACCTTTTTTTTTCTAAAATAAATGTGTTATAATAGTGATAAGTCTCTTTTGATGCTGGGTATATAATGAAAAGTGTTGAATTTAAATCAAGGGAAGTAATGTTAAAACTTTACAATGCATTAGTATAACCTCATCTAGAATATTGTGTTCAGTTCTGGTCACCTCACTACAAAAAGGATATTGCTGCTCTAGAAAGAGTGCAAAGAAGAGCAACCAGAATTATTCCAGATTTAAAAGGCATGTCATATGCAGACAGGCTAAAATTATTTAATCTATTCAGTCTTCAACAAAGAAAACTATGCTGTGATCTGATTCAAGCATTCTAAATTCTAAAAGGTATTGACAATGTCGACCCAGGGGACTTTTACGACCTGAAAAAAGAAACAAGGACCAGATAAAGTGGCATTCAGAACAGAAAATAGGAGGCACTTTTTTACACAGAGAATTGTGGGAGTCTGGAACCAACTCCCCAGTAATGTTGTTGAAGCTGACAACCTGGGATCCTTCAAGAAGTTGTTTGATGAGATTTTGGGATCAATAAGCTACTAACAACCAAAGAACTAGATGGGCCGAATGGCCTCCTCGCATTTGTAAACTTTCTCATGTTCTTAATTGACCATCTAAAATGGCTTTGCGTGCGACAAGCCCTCCCGGTAAAAAAATATATTTACGCAAATTTCAAGCTTCTTGGACAACAACATATTCTCACATAATCCGAAGTAACGTTGGAAACTATGGAGGACTGATTAACGATGGGAGCAAGAATGATTTGTGGTAAGCACAAGAGCTCACAAAAACACCTAAAAGCCAGTGATGCTCACATGACATATTATGTCGTGTGCACAAGATAGTACCCTCCTAGGGGCTCCCGAGTGGCGCATCCAGTAAAAGCACTTGCGTAGAGTGCCGGATGCGTCCTATAGTCTGGACATCGCGAGTTCAAGTCCAGGCTATTCCTTTGCCGACCGAGGACGGGAGCTCCCAAGGGGAGGGAGGGTTAGGTCGGCCAGGGTGTCCTCGGCTCACCGCGCACCAGCGACCCCTGTAGTCTGGCCGGGCACTTGCAGGCTTGCCTGTAAGCTGCCCGAGAGCTGCGTTGTCCTCCGACGCTGTAGCTCTTGGGTGGCTGCATGGTGAGTCCGCAGTGTGAAAAAAAGCGGTCGGCTGACGGCACACACTTCGGAGGACAGTGTGTGTTCGTCTTCGCCCTCCCGAGTCAGCGCAGGGGTGGTAGCGGTGAGCTGAGCATAATAAAATAATTGGCCATTCCAAATTGGGAGAAAATAATAAAAATAACACTGTGTAACAAATTTTTTTTTTTTTTTTTTGGTTCCTGGGTAGTAAGTGTTATTTCCTAATTGCTTATGCCTCAAAAGTATAGAAAATGGCTATTATTCCCCACAAACTTTGCTTTTGTGACCAGGACAGTGATATTTTGAAATTTACCTATTTTCCAGAACATTCCAGATAGATTCAGTGCTGAGTAAACTTGGAGTAACTTCTAGAACTTTCTAGAACTTTCCAGTAATATAAATAGTAGTATAAATACAGGGGCCTTAAGCCCACCAGTTCAGTTTAGTTCCAGCTGCCTAAGTGGATACATATCTGCATTTTTCTGAGATGGCATCAAGGTCATAGGAGACTTCAAAATGGTGGCATTCCTGATGGGTCTCCAAGGCGGTTTTACCAAGTTTCCCTGCTATCTTTGCCTTTGGGACAGCAGGGACACCAAGGCGCACTACCATAGGCAGGACTGGCAACAGCGGACCGAGTTCTCTATGGGGAGGAACAACGTCAAGTGGGAGCCACTGGTAGACCCCCGGAAGGTGCTGATGCCACCACTGCACATCAAATTGGGCCTTATGAAACAATTTGTCAGAGCTCTAGATAAGGAGTCGGCAGCCTTCAAGTACCTTCAAGACTTCTTCCCTAAGCTGTCTGAGGCAAAGGTCAAAGCCGGTGTCTTCGTCGGACCACAGATAAAGAAGATCCTGGAGTGCAATGAATTCCCCAAGAAGCTCACTAGTAAGGAGAAAGCGGCTTGGAACAGTTTTGTCGCAGTGGTTCGGGGCTTCCTGGGCAATCACAAGGCCGAAAACTATGTGGAGCTGGTTGAGACTCTGGTGAAGAACTACGGCACAATGGGCTGTAGGATGTCCCTCAAAGTCCATATCCTTGATGCTCATCTTGATAAATTCAAGGAGAACATGGGAGCGTACTCGGAGGAGCAAGGCAAGCGCTTCCACCAGGATATACTGGACTTTGAACGCCGCTACCAAGGACAGTATAACGAGAACATGATGGGAGACTACATTTGGGGGCTGATTCGTGAAAGTGATTTACAGTATAATCGTAAATCTCGAAAAACTACTCACTTCAAAATCTTTTGTAGTCATTTTTGTATTACTTTAGTATAAATACATGTTAATTTGGATTCATATGTTGTTTTTTTCTGACTTTATGTGAACGAAAAGACACAAATTCGACTGTTTTCTCATTGGAAATAGGTAAATTTCAAAATATCACTGTCCTGGTCACAAAAGCAAAGTTTGTGGGGAATAATAGCCATCTTCTATACTTTTGAGGCATAAGCAATTAGGAAATAACACTTACTACCCAGGAACAAAAATTGTGTTAAATAGTGTAATTGGCAACGACTAAATTTAAAAAAAAAAAAAAAAAGATAGTTCCCTCCCATTTTTAATTTTACATCATGTATCTTTAGGGGTTCCGTACATTACTATGCCACACATACATCAAATTTCTTTTCCAGCACATGTTTGTGGCCTTCATAAACAAAACCAAAATATAAAAAAGAAAAGCTGAAATGGTTATGACAGTTGTAAACATTTGTATACTTGGAAAAGTACACAATAAATAACTTGTCTCACTCCAGATGTGTTAATATTCCAACTATTCTAATTAGCTTTTCCAATTCACATATAATTCTATGACAACTTGAAAACAACCATGTTTGTTCTGGTTTTAGACCTCACCTCACCTGCCCAGTGGTGACTACACATGTTGTCTGAAGTGATCCCACCTACTGTACCAGTTAAGCAGTGTGTGCTGGAAAGCCTGGTCAGAACATGGGTCAGGTAAGGGTGCAGTGGCGGCCTTACCTGACAATTTCCTGTCTTTTTTGGAATTGTCAGCTCTTACCGTCAAGTAAAACATTTTTTTTTGTGTTTATATCCTTTACCTCACATTGTGTACTAATTAATATACTTAGATAAAATATCATAGTTAGCTTCTGCTAACATTTCTACAGGTTTTTGTTTTTCATTCCTGGGCACCATCATGTGGTTGTTTCCGGTATTACACCATAATACAAATTACTCAGTATAGCTGAGCCTGTCTCACATGGTGAAATTAAAGGGGTATCTTTTTGTATAAGATTTTACTTTTGTTTAGATTCCTTAAATGTGATACTTTCATCTGATTATGAGAGCAGATTATCACACTATGAAACAAGACCTGCCAGAAATGTAGATTCTGCTGTTTCACTGCACTTCTCAACCTCTGATCACTGAGACCTATTGCCTTCCACACTGCAGCAAAGTCCTTAACCACTCAGCCACTTTAGTCAAGACTACTTTATTCTCTTTAACTGAGTATTTATAATAAAATAACATTACCAAGGCTAATCGAGCCCGCAAGCAACCTTGTCCTCTACGATATGTAAAAATGTCCATGCTTTAGCTTTACCATTTCTCGCCTTTGGCTTGGGGACATTTAACGGCACGAGGCAGGCCTTACCAGACGGTAAAGCCCTCGTCTTCCAGTTCTATTGCTTAATTATGATGATATATTTGTTGTGAACTTTCAAAGTTAGTGATGGGGAACCACAGCAGCCACTCTGTGTTGTTGATTGTGGTGAACTCTTGTCAAATAATTAGATGATGGTGTTACAGTTTCAGTCAGAAAACTGGTTGTAATGGGGTAGGTTTTACAACAGCCATTTAAGATTGCACATAGTTACTGTTACACCTGGTGGTCTCTGTTGGAAACTGGTTCTTGAAATGAAAAGGTTGAAAATCAGTGCTCTAGATATTTTCATATTAATAAATAGACACTAACAGAAGTATTTTATCTCTGCCTAGGTAATATGTTTGCGAATATCAAACTTGCTCGTTCATCTCCGTTTACTAGACGCGTATATGGGATATTCTATTGATTTGCACAAATTAGGTACATTTTTGAAATGTTACGGGCTGCGTTATGATGAAGATGTTATTATGCAATAAACATTAATTTCAAAGGAACGTGTTTATATTATACTACATACATACATGTCATACAGTGCTTTTAATAACAAAACAGCGAGTTTAGATAGAATCCTACAGCTATGTAAAATGTAACTACATACAATAAAGTAAAAAGTAGGCCTACACTGCTCAGTTGTGTCGTACAAGTGAAGGTAACACTGAAGGCTGATTGCATGTGTTGTGTGCATTACTTACGTGTAATCCTGTGTTTTTACTTGACTTATGCAGTAGTGTATGTGACAGAAATTCCAATAACAATTTGTTAATACAATGACACAGCTGTCAGGGAAATGACTCTCTTTTAATGCTGTGATTTAAAATAATTTGGGGTTTTTAAGCATTTTAACTCCAATGCTGCTTTACACCCTGATGCTCTATACTCACTTCAATATAAACTACTGTCATCAACTAACATCTGCCATAAACTTGGAATGATGAAGAGGTTTGTTAATGTTGTAATGAACATGTGCAACAGAGCAGTTTCCTAATTAAAACATAAAGAAACATGTTTATTGTGAAATGTGGTTAAATGCTTTCGCTAGATAAACATTTCTTTATTTCCACCAAAAGTGTATGCTCATTTACATTCACCTACGCTAAGTGCAACCCTCCATGAGAAATTTAAATATTAAAATCACTACAATAAACACAATAGCACTTATGTACAGTATATGAGCTTTTGATTTAAGTGCTTGGCAAAAATGATGTAGATTGTATAACCATTCAGCTTCACAAACTGGGAAAAATGCTCTCTCACTGGCCATTCCATCATGTATTCATGAAGCAACATAATCATACAGAGGATTCCTGTAGGGCAGCAGTGTGGTGAGTAGTGGTTAGGGCTCTGGACTCTTGACCAGAGGGTTGTGGGTTCAATCCCTGGTGGGGATACTGCTACTGTAGTCTTGAGCAAGGTACTTTACCTAGATTGCTCCAGTAAAAACCAAACTGTATAAATGGGTAATTGTATGTAATAATAATGTGTTAAAAAAAAAAAATGTAATTGTATGTAAAAATAATGTGATATCTTGTAACAATTGTAAGTCGCCATGGATAAGGGCATCTGCTTATAAATAAATAATAATAATAAAACTGGTCTAAGCATAATGGTAGTGATTTTTCTGCTAAATGCTGAGCTATTAGTGCTATACAAGAAGAGAAAGGAAAATCACTGTGTGTGATATAATACATGGCTTTAGTGGCTTTAAATAATTACAAAAATATATAATGCTGACATTTGTTTTGCAAGTGAGTTTTCCTTTTTGATTTTGGTATTTTTGGAACACATATTATGATTGAATTTGGCAGGTCATTCATTCAAATGTGCAGCAATTAAAATTCAATTAGGTCAAGCATGGGAATGGTGTGGGTAATAAACACTTAAGGGCCAATGCACACCGGATGCAAACTGAACGAAAAAAAAATGAAGCCCATATACAGAATTATGTTTTCATGTCGCACGCTTCGCCTGTTTTGCAGGTTTATATACTAAAGCCATTTAAATATTTGCTTTTTCTTGATTGCTTACATATATTTACAGTATATTATTATTTATTTCTTAGCAGACACCCTTATCCAGGGCAACTTAAAATTGTTACAAGATATCACATTATCTTTACATACAATTACCCAGTTATACAGTTGGGTTTTTACTGGAGCAATCTAGGTAAAGTACCTTGCTCAGTGGTACAGCAGTGTCCCCCATCTGGGATTGAACCCACGACCCTCCAGTCAAGAGTCCAGTGCCCTAACCACTACTCCACACTGCTGGGTTGTAACATTTTGAGACATTATTATTATTATTATTATTATTATTATTATTATTATTATTATTATTATTATGATGATGATGATGATGATGATGATGATGGTGGTACATTTTCTGTGTCTTGGTGTAATAATAATATAACGCAGTTAACTGTACAGTAAAATATATTTCAATAAGGAAAAAATACATATAATAATTGAGTGCTGGGACTAATATCCGAATTGGAAATATATATATTGGAAGGGAAAAAAAATGTCTGTGTCAGTGTGGCAAAGTGGCTGATTGTGTACAGGTGCAGGAGTGATGCAGTGCGCAATGAACAGAGAATTGTAATTTAGTTGGAAACAAGTGTTATTGATTATAATCCTGGTCTGGTGACCAAACAATTCCAGGCAATACACAACAATGTGTAATGCACTGGAAGTAAATAGACGGGTTACTGTCCCAAATAATAAACACACGTATCTTTCCCACAGTGTACAAAACACGGTCACCAGTCCTGGGTGTGTGCTGTAGTGCTTGTGGTGGGTGACACAAGTTTATTCGTGACAAAAGTGAAGTGCTGTTCCGGGTTTTGTACTGGCCCTTGGCGACAGCTCCAGAACGTGATAGCCATCTAATAATTACAAACAAACAATTATAGACAAACAAAACAAAACACTCACGGTACTTTTATCACTGGGTCTCTCACAGGTCCTTACAGTTTAAAGATTCAAACCAAACGAAGGAACAGATTGAGATTCTTCGTCCCCTTTGATGCCGTCACACATGACCCCTTGGTAAACGAGTGCAACCACCTCTCCAATCTGTGGCTGCCACATTGTTTCACTTCTGGGTCAATGCATTCTTGCAATGGAGTCTCACCTTCATCCAGACTGGCCGACTTCCTGACCCTGGGAAAGAACTGTCAGACCAGCCCGTCCAAAGAACTCTGTTCTTGCTGCTTAGCGTCCTCACAGGTCAGGAGGGAGATTTCTGTCACAGTCAATTACACAGTTGGCAGAAATAAGAAATACGTAGCACAACCTGTTTTGCACCGATTTACCACCTTGCCGGAAGTTGGCAACAGTTTCTAAATTAGCAATAGGTAAAATAGCACTGTGTGCTATATATATATATATATATATATATATATATATATATATATATATATATATATATATATATATATATATATATATATATATATTGTTGTAGTCAAAAGTTTACATACCCCAATGGAAATTTATAATTTCTAGAAATTTCTCAAAAACTAAGAATTTTAGGAAAAATCTTTTGTAGCAAGAGTTTTGCTTTTGTGGATGAGGAAAAAAAAGTTACAAGAAATAGATGTCTACAATTATGTATTTAAGCTATTTTTTCTTTTTTGCAAAACTCCAAAAATGCTAATTCTAAAGTATTCCCTGACAAGGAAAATGAAACTAATAGCTAGTTGAGGCACCTTTAGCAATAATATCCTCTTTTAAACGATTAGGATATTTGTCAATGAGCTTTTGGCATGATTCTTTAGTGATTTTTGACCATTCTTCAACACAGAATTGTTCCAGTTCATTCAAATTCCGAGGACTTCTCTTTTTCAACTCATACCAAAGATTCTCAATTGGATTTAGAACCTTGATTTTAGTCTTCTTTATCCATTCTGAAGTAGATTTTGATGTGTGCTTTGGATTGTTGTTGTGTTGAAACGTCCAGTTGCGCTTTAAACCAAGTTTTGTAGCGGAAGGTTTCAGATGATTGGCCAGTTTACAATTTACCATGTATTGGAACTACATTTCCTGTGCCATTAGGAGAAAACAGCCCCATAGAAGGGTATTAATATCTCCATGCTTGACAATACGTATGGTGTTCTTTTTTTTGTACGCCTCACCAGACTTTCTCCAAACGTAACGACTATCCGCGTGACCAAATAGCTCGATTTTTGTTTCATCACTCCACAAAACCTTTGACCAGAACTCATATCCATCATTCAAATGCAGTTTTGCAAACTTTAAGCGATTGTCCTTGTGATGTTTTCATAAGAGTGGCTTTTTCTTTGGCCTGCGACCATTGAGACCTTCACCATGCAATACTCGACCTATGGTTGAAATGGAAACCCCAGTCCCACTTGCAGCCAATTCACTTTGAATATCTTAGGCAGTCAAGCTCGGACTGTTATTAACCTTCCTCACAATTCTTCTACTTGTTCTTGGTGAAAGAACCTTCTTTCTTCCAGACCGAGGGAGTGTTGTGACAGTACCATGAGTCTTGTACTTCTTGATAATACAAACAATAGTTGAAATTGGGATACTCAAATGCTTTTACTTTGTCCCATATTGACTTATTGGTAATGACAGTAATCATCCTATGCCTAACACTTTTATATTGTCTAAGAATGTTCACCTAGAATCCAGCATTTTCTAGACTTTTCTATAGTTAGGCTCTGCATTATCATATTGACATTTCTAGCACCTTGTAGACAATACTATCATAACATCAAAGTGTATGAATACTTTTGAATTAGCATTTTTGAAGTTTTGCAAAAAAATTCTAATTTTAATATATATAAAAATAAATAATTGTAGACATCTATTTCTTGTAACTTTTTTTCCTCATCCCCAAAAACAAAACTTTTGCTACAAAAATTTTTTCCTAAAATTCTTTGTTTTCGAGAAATTTCTAGAAATTATAAATTTCCATTGGGGTATGTAAACTAGACTACGACTAAATAAATATATATATATATATACAGTATATATATATGTCATTAGCAGGCAGGTATTTAACAGGAAGAGAAATGTTTGTATTTGTGAAAGCAAGAAGCTGTCGGTACAAAGAAAAAAATTGTGTAAAAGACGGCTGTGTGTGAATTGTGAATTGTGAAAAACAAGTGTTTTTGTTTGGCTGGTAAACGGCCTAGCCATCCAGCTATAGTTAGATTTGGAAGTAAAAAAGTTTAGGTTAGCGCTCAAAAGTGGAGTTAGGTTTTTGTGTTGATTTTTTCTTTTATTTCTGTATAAAATAAAAACGGCACAAAAGTGCTTTTTATCTGAAATGCTGTCACATGTGACCCTAAAACCTTTCCTCCCTTGTACAAGATACTTACACCTTTTGAGTGGCAGGTGTTACAGCAGAGATGTATGGCTCTTCGATAGAACCAACTTAATTTTTGTGGGATGCACTAAGAGCAGAGCCTGACCAAGACCTTCACTTCTGCTGGAAGCAGGCTGATCTTTGGGATACAAATTGAACATTTGGAGAATGTGATTAAAAAGACTGTGTGAAACTGCAACAATGTTAAAATATTGTAATAACTGTGTTTTAAAGGATATAAAGCCAGAAGAAAAACCATTGCAGCAAAAGGTTAGACAAAAGCTTGTCTGTGTGCCTTTGTTATTGGAGTGCATATTAGTCCTTGGAAACGGCCAAACATAAGACATGGGCCTCCCTTATCTGAGAGCTACCGTGCAGAAGCCTATTAACCTTGGGAGGAGAGAATATAGCAAAACTAGGATTTCATTTAATTAACTTGAAAATGTGTTCACAGTTGAAATTTCTTCTCAGAAAATAAATAACTTTAATTTGGAAGCATCTTTTAAACTAAACACAGAGCCACTCAGAGCTGGACAGGAGATGGGATTTAAATCTTGCTGGAACCAAGCTGATCTGCTTGACATCAACTGGATGTTGTAAACAAATTGTTAAAACACACTGTGACTAATGTTATCATATACTCTGTATTAGCCTAAAGTAATACTGTAGGATTCTATATTCCTTTTTGAATATTCTAGTATAACAGTAGAAATTTTTTTTGTAGGATCTGTGTAAGTCTGAGTAAAGGAAGCTCACTGAATTGAGGTTGTGCTGACTGGTAAGACCTGTGGAATGTATTAGCTATCCTTATCAGGTGGAAACATCTTTTAAACTAAACACAGAGCCTCCATAAGCATTCCAATCTAGTTAAAAAGAATAACAAACTCTGGGGAAAAGAACTAATATGTTTTGGTAAACATGTTTTTGAAACAGAATATTTGAACTAAAATAAGTGTTTTACTTGTTAACCACCCAGCTGCTTATCCCGTGATTTCCACGTGGAGTGTGAGTCCAAATTTGTCACTCCCGTGAGAATAGCGTGCAGGGGGTTATATGTCTTTTTGATGTGCTTCAGTGAATAAATAAGTAGACTATATGGTAAAATTGTCTGCAGTTTTGTTTTTCACTGGCAGATGGCAGCAGTCCATAAGAAATGTGCACTAGATGTGATCGAAAAATAACAAACTCTGTTTTAGAGCAGGTGCAGTGACTTTTTATTGTGCTGATTAACAATTGATTAAGTTCACTGCACCTCACGCCTTTCTTTACTCTCAAGCCCTCGTAGGTGCCCAGTGAAATTTAAGCTCTATTGAAATAATATATTTCCGTTTTTCATAATAACAATAAAAAAGTGTGTATTTTAAAAAAAATATAGTTTTAACCACCCAGCTGCCCATTTATTTTGGCAATTTACATGTTAACAATGTTTGTCCTATCTCTCCGAAATTGGCAAATATACCTTTTCTGTATTGTATGCTGTTAATAGCCTTGTTTGACTAAGTTGTTCTAGTGAGCGGATTCATTGGGTTCAAGCCACAAAATAACACTGACATAATTAAAGCGGTTAACACAATTTTAGCATTAAAATGATTTTAAGCACCTCTCCTCTGTAATGGAAGCCATATCTCTCTCAATAAACTTGACTGTAGAGTGTTGCTTACTCCGTAATGTTTTACTGACCCCAAGCAGAACCACATGCAAACTGACCCCTAGCAATCAGGTGGGCATGCACAAAACTCAAGCACCATGCAAGGTAAGTATTAACTGCTATGTGAATTTAGTAGGAAAACTCCTTATGAGAACACATTACTTAGGATAACCTTTCTTCATGAAACAAAGCAGAGGCTGGGTGCAAACCGACAACCTTGCACACCACAAGCAAGCAAGCAGTTTTACCCACAATGCAAAACAGGCAGGCTCATCAACATTCATCTCATCTCACGGACTGGGGACAGAATTTGTAGTGGTAGTGCATTTTTAACAACGTCTGTTACATAGATGTATCCTTATTTTATAACATTAGTACATATACTAAAATAAGAATTTGAAAGATACAATATATGATCCTGTGACTTGCAGAGAATCATGCTCTGATGTGGTAAAGAAATTTGAATGTGGTAAAACGAGTTTGCAAAAAGTAAATTCTGTTTACTATTCCTTCTTTTCTTACAGCAGGGTTTTTCAACCGGGGGTACGCATACCCCTGAGGCTACTTCTAAGGGTCATAGGGACGACTTAGAAATGTACAAATAAAAATGAAAGTAAGAGAATCATCTTGAATTTTTTTAACAGTATTATATATACTCTAAACCACGATGTATTCTTATTTAATCTTTGTTTAGCAGCTCAAAGTTAACTGCTTACGATTTCGATTGCGTGGATTTCCACGCTGATAAATAGGTGAAGCAGGCGTCTGCAGATTGTGCCTTTTGAGAGCTCGCTGTGTTGTTCGTGATCTTTGCTGTTTTCAACTTGTCGTATCAGTGAAGCACAGTGTTTCTGCGGTTTTTAGAAGTATAAATGCTCTGGTAAACATAAATAGCCATCACAATACTCATACTTTTACATCTTTTGTTTATTACCATGGCTGCATTTTATTAACAGCAGTAGTGGCTGGTTGAATATGTGTTCGGTGTTTGATACATTTCTTACCTGCAATAGAAGAATGAAGGTAAACACAAAAGTCAGAAGGTGCAAAGTGACATAAATTATACAGAGTCCTTTTGGATTCTTTTTTTGTTAGTAATTAATTATAGTTTTATCTTGATGTTTTTGATACTGTAAACATTTTAAACGGCACACACAGTTATGCTGAGGGTGGGAAGTAAATAGTAACGTGATAAACATTTACAGTGCAGACTATGTTGTATTATTTATAATGACTTTTCCCAATAGAAAGAGAAAGTTTGCTAAATACTACCTTTTAATTCTTTGCAGCCACGTTTTAAGAATGAAGCCTACTGTTTGGTTTTCTGTCTCAGCAATCTGTTAGTCCCAGACTGTTGTGTAAAATTATATATTAAATAAACAGGAGAAAAAAGAAATGTGTTAACCAGATTATTCTGCCTTTTATTGCAACTGTGGTACCATTCAGTGAGTGAAAATTGTAAAGGGTAGTTTAGCTGAAACCTCCCGTTTCAAAAAAAGGTTGAAAACCCATGTTTTACAGCATAGCAAGACAACGTCAATCTGTAATTGAGGCCTGTGACAAAGTGGCTGAGTGGCAACAGGTGCAGTAGTGATGCAGTGGGTGAAAGAAGCAGACCGAGATATTTGTAATCTGGTTTGGAAATGTTTTTCTTGTACTTTCCAGGTCTGGCGACCAAACAATAATCCCCCGACAATACACACCAATGTGTACTGCACGAGGTAAATAACACGGGAAAGACAGTCCCAAATAATAAACACTATCCGCCCCACAATAATACAGACACAGTCACCAGTCCAGGGTACGTGCAGTAGTGCTTGTGGTGGGTGATACAAGTTTATATTTGTGACACTGGTGAAGTGCTGTCCGGTTTAGTGCTGGCCCTTGGCGACAGCTCCGGATCAAGACAATTACAAGACAAACAAACAAAACACTCACAGTACTTTTTACGTGCAACAGGGTCTCTCACAGTCCTTCTTAGTTTATTTACACAAACCAAAGCGAAGGAACAGATTGCGATTCTACGTTCCCTTTTATGCCGTCACACATGACCCCTTGGTAAACGAGTGCAACCGCCTCTCCAATCTGCGGCTGCCACGTTGTTTCCCTTCCAGGTCAATGTGTTATTGGAACAGAGTCTTGCCCCCTTCCTAGCTGGCCGACTTCCCTTGAACCCTGGGAAAGAACTGTCAGGACAGCCCATCCAGGGAACTCTGTTCTCGCTGCTTAGCGCCCTCACAGGTTGGGAGGGAGATTTAACAACCAAGAATCATTGTATTTCTGTCACAAGGCCATATCCATATCCTTCAAACAAGAAGTGGCTTTATAAAATAAACTAAATAAATTGTATTGTGTCTCTCTGTTGGACAGGAAGAGCACTGCATGTTCAGAGTCTCATTTGGCCCTCAGGCCACAGCTTTGCTGTTTGTCTACATTTTTATATTTACTGTATATTATTTATTAATACAGATGATGTGTGAATGTCATTGTGTGGGCGTTATTAGGTCAGCAGCAGATTATCTTGCTCCCTGGTGGAGAGTCATACTATTTGATAGATTGTTTTCAGATAAGATTTAATAACTATATCACTGGGAAGCAATGGAAAGCTGGCCTGCTGACCCCCCTCTCCTCTGCATCTTGAAAGAAGTTTCTGTGTTTGTACTGTAGTCTCTTTTTGGAATGCAGGACAGTGAAGAATGGAAAGTTACATGCGCAAGTAGAGGCCTCTCTCTCTCAATTCAATTCAATTCAATTCAATGGTGCTTTATTGGCATGACTTACAATAGCAGGTGTTGCCAAAGCAATTATACAATACATACATGTATATATACAATGCATCATAAATACATATAAATATATATAAACAAACTGATTTATAAAGTACAGTAAAAAAAAAAAAAAGATGGGAAAATAGTACTGTTAATGTAATAATAAAATAAATAAATAAATAATAATCAAAGAAAATAATTAAAATAATATATATCAATATATACACAGTGCCTTGCGTAAGTATTCACCCCCCTTGGACTTTTCCACATTTTGTAGTGTTACAACCTGGAATTAAAATGGATTGATCTACACAAAATTGTCCATAATGTCGAAGTGGGGAAAAAATCTACATATTTTTCAAAATTATTTACAAAAAAAAAACTGAAAAGTCTTGATTGCATAAGTATTCACCCCCTTTGCTGTGACACCCCTAAATAAGCTCTGGTGCAACCAATTGCCCCACAAGTCACATAATTAGTTGAATGGAGTCCACCTGTGTGCAATTAAAGTGTCACATGATCTCAGATTAAATACACCTGTTTCTGGAAGGCCCCAGAGTTTGTTTGAGAGCATAACTAAACAAACAGCATCATGAAGACCAAGGAGCTATCAAAACAAGTCCGGGATAAAGTTCTGGAGAAGCACCAATCAGGGTTGGGTTATAAAAAAATATCCCAAACTTTGAACATCCCCCGGAGCACCGTTAAATCCATTATTAAAAAATGGAAAGAGTATGGCACAACCGCGACTCTGCCTAGAGAAGGCCGTCCACCAAAACTCAGTGACCAGGTAAGGAGGGCATTAGTCAGAGAAGCTACTAAGAGGCCAATGGTAACTCTGAAGGAGCTTGAGAGATCCACAGCTGAGATGGGAGAAACCGTCCATGGGGCAACTATAACCCGGACGCTCCACAAAGCTGGGCTTTATGGAAGAGTGGCAAGAAGAAAGCCATTGCTGAAAAAAAAAACATATGAAATCCCATTTGGATTTTGCCAAAAGGCATGTGGGAGACACAGCAAACATGTGGAAAAAGGTTCTCTGGTCTGATGAGACCAAAATTGAAAGGTTGTCCTGGAAGAAAACTTGCATCCTTCTGCACTGACAATGTTCCCCAACTCTGAGGATTGGTTTTTCCAGCAGGACAATGCTCCATGCCACACAGCCAGGTCAATCAAGGTGTGGATGGAGGACCACCAGATCAAGACCCTGTCATGGCCAGCCCAATCTCCAGACCTGAACCCCATTGAAAACCTCTGGAATGTGATCAAGAGGAAGATGGATGGTCACAAGCCATCAAACAAAGCCGAGCTGCTTGAATTTTTGCGCCAGGAGTGGCATAAAGTCACCCAACATCAATGTGAAAGACTGGTGGAGAGCATGCCAAGACGCATGAAAGCTGTGCTTGAAAATCAGGGTTATTCCACCAAATACTGATTTCTGAACTCTTCCTAAGTTAAAACATTAGTATTGTGTTGTTTAAAAATGAATATGAACTTATTTTCTTTGCATTATTCGAGGTCTGACAACACTGCATCTTTTTTGTTATTTTGACCAGTTGTCATTTTCTGCAAATAAATGCTCTAAATGACAATATTTTTATTTGGAATTTGGGAGAAATGTTGTCAGTAGTTTATAGAATAAAACAAAAATGTTCATTTTAACCAAACACATACCTATAAATAGTAAAACCAGAGAAACTGATAATTTTGCAGTGGTCTCTTAATTTTTTCCAGAGCTGTATATATATATATATATATATATATATATATATATATTATTTATATATATATACTGTATATATATATAAATAATACAGTGGCTACAAGGAATACATTTCCTCTCCTCCCATGTTGTGCTCCTTATGCAGAGTGTCACTGCGTGCCCCTTTGGTTGTGACAGGGGGCTACGTATTGGGCAGCCAGGGGGGCTGTATGTCCCTCCCCCAGGAGTACAGACAGTTTTTCTGGGTCTGCCATGTTTGGAAAAAGTGGATGGGCATTTACTATTTTATTAAAGAATACTTCCCTTGTTTGGGAGTATTTCTCACAGTGTAGGAGAAAGTGCATCTCTGTCTCAACCTCTCCTGTCTCACAGTGTCCACAGAACCTGTGTAGCCAAGTCTGCCTGTGTCGGCCTATTTCAATGGCCAGGTTGTGGTCACTGAGCCTGTACTTGGTCAGGACTTGGTCTCTACTTTGTATCTCTGACAGTGGAGAGATACTCTGCTAGGGTATAGTTTCTTTTTAGGGCCCGATAACAATCACGTTTATTTTGGGATTTTGTTTCTATGTCCCAATGTTTCAGATAGGAGTTTTTGGTTTGTTTTATAATTTGGTTTACTCTGATTGGGGGCTGGTAAGCAGTGCTGACCTGAAGCTGGCTTGTGTTAGCATTAGTGGGGGTCTGTGCAGTGAGCTTCAAGGCCAGCAGACTTAGGGGACTCTTTTCAGGGCTGAGCTCTTGGGTTTGGAGGGACTTATATTGGAGTGAGTCTGACTCACTTTTCTTTAGATGCATCCAAAATTTGAGTGCTCTTTTCTTAATATTTATAAGTGTCGGGTAGCGGCCTAATTCTGCCCTGCATGTGTGATTTGGTGTTTTTCTTTGCACCTGTAGTATGTTTTTGTATAGTTCAGCATGCAGGGTTTCGACTGGGTGTTTGTCCCATTTAGTGTAATCCTGTTGACTGAGTGGACCCCATACCTCACTACCATACAGCGCAATGGGCTGGATGACGTTGTCAATTAATTTTAGCCATATTTTAACAGGTATATTAATTTTATAGAATCTTCTTTTGATGGCATAAAAAGCTCTTCTAGCTTTTTCCTTTAGTGCATTTACTGCCAGGTTAAAGCTCCCTGATGCGCTGATAGTCAGGCCCAGGTAAGTGTGGTGTGTTCTAGGGTGGTGTTGCCTAGGGTGAAGTGGTATCTGTTTCCCTGAGATCTGGCCTTTTTTTGAAAGTTTACTGCCAAGGCCCAGGACTGACAGGCCCTGCTGCAGCCCCTGCTCTGTGGGCTATCTCTCTCTCTCTCTCTCTCTCTCTCTCTCTCTCTTTGCCACAGTAGAACTTTGGACCAATTAAATAATGTAGCTTTTTTTCTATTCCAGGAAATGGAAGTAGCTGGCTGGTGGGCACCATGGAAATGAATTGAATGAATTGGAATTGAATATGTTATTTTTGTAACTTCGGATGTTATGAAGTGCTACAGCTGCGGAGCGCGAGGGCATATTCGGCGCACATGTCCGAGGAAAGAGCCTGCTGCCGGGCAGGGAGAACAGCGGGAGGAGGGTGAGCGAAATGAACAGATGGAAGCTGCTGGTGGTGATCAGCCACGGGGTGAGGAAGTGCCTGCCAGTGAGATTGTGGAAAGGGAGATAATAAATGAGGGTGATGCCAGGGAAGGAATGTCAGAAGTAGAAATAATAATTACTGATGACGGAGAGGGAGTAATGCCTGCAGTAGGCGCTGATGGTGAAAAAATAAACGAAGTAGAAACGGTAGACAGACATGGGAATGAGGAGACAATAGTTCAGGTTTGTTGTGTAACAAATGAGGGAGATAGTGGACTTTTTAAAATACCAAAAGAAAAACAATTAAAAAGACCATATACAACTTCAAAGGTGCCTGTCTCTGCAAAAAAAAGAACTGTGTTTGTAAGTGAAAGCCACACCAGTCAGCAGGTAGAAGCAGCAGTAACAGCAGCCACGGGTGAGGAGTCTGTCTGGGGGTCCGTGGGAGTGCAGGCGTCAACGCAGGGACTTGCTACGGAGCTCTGCGGGAAGCTCGGCCTCAGAGAGTGGAGAAGAGCTGACAGATGACTCTCAAGCATATGATTTTGCAGGCAGTCAGGGGGTAGATGGGTACAGTGCCAAAGATGTGAAAACATTTTTATATCAGACTAAAGGACAGCAGGGAGTAAATGTAAAAGATTTTTTCTCATATTCAGAAAAGTATTATATTGCAGAATACTGTTGTAGCTAAAAATGATTTGATAATATTCGTAACTTAAATAAAAAGTAAAATGGATAATAGGATTAAATCATTTTAGTTTTTTTCTGTTTTTCTTTTACTGTCTGTTTTTTTGTTTACCTTTATCTTTCAATATGGGTGATTTTAAGATTGTCAGTTTGAATGTTAATGGAGTTAGGAATTCTCAAAAAAGAGTGGTGGTTTTTGAATTTTTAATGCAAAAAAAATTAAATGTAATCTTTTTACAATAAACGCATTCAGACGATAATAATGAGGCTGAGTGGTTGAAGGGCTGGAGGGGGAGATCTCAGGGCTGTACTCAGCTCCTCAGATAGATCACAAGGGCAGATTGATGGAAGATCTGAAACTCAAGCAGGAGTTAGCCAGCCAGCTGTATACTAAAGTACAGGGGGTGCTGGTACAGTCGCGGTTACAGAGTATTACAGAGGTCGACGCACCAACACAGTTCTTCTTTGGGCTGGAGAGGAAGACACAGCAGAGCAGGGTGATACACTGTCTGAAGACGCCCGAAGGGCAAGTGCTGGAAAACAGGGAGGAGATCTGTGGATTTGCTGCGGGCTTCTACAGAGGCCTGTACTCGGTGGAGGTCGGGGCCAGGCCGGAGGCCAGGCAGCTGTTTCTAAAAGATCTTCCCAGGATTAAAGAGGAGAAAGCCAGGGGGCTAGAGTTCCAGCTGACCCTTGAAGAGCTGACCACTGCCCTGCAGGGGCTGAACAACAGGAGGATGCCAGGGCTTGATGGACTAACCGCTGAGTTTTATAGAGTTCTGGGCTCTGTTGGGGCCGGATTTGCTCTTGGTGTTGCAGGAGAGCTTGCAGGAAGGTCTGTTGCCCCTGAGCTGCCAGCGGGCGGTCATCACCCTGCTGCCTAAAAAAGGAGACCTGACTTCTATAAAGAACTGGAGACCTGTGTCGCTCTTGTCAATGGATTATAAAATCCTGTCCAAGGTCTTGTCAAGTAAGCTGAGAGCGGTGATGACAGGCAGTGCCCCCCGACCAGACGTACTATGTGCCCGGCAGGTCCATATTTGACATTATTTTTTTAATTAGGGATATTGTGGCTGCTTCAAAGCTTTTTGGGTTAGATTGTGGTCTGATCTCCCTTGATCAGGAGAAGGCTTTTGACCGGGTCAATCATGATTATTTATTTGAGGTAAATAGATGCCTTGGGCATTGCCTAGGTTTCAGGGCCTACATTCGGCTCCTGTACGGTCGTGTTTTCAGTGTGCTGAAGATCAATGGTGGCTTGAGTGAACAGTTTCTCATCCAGAGAGGCATCAGGCAGGAATGCCTCCTTTCTGGAATGCTCTACTCTCTCCATAGAGCCCCTACTACATAGGCTGAGGCAGCTGCTTATTGGCCTGCCTATTCCCACCCATCCCTTGCAGGCAGTCAGGGTCGCGGCATAGGCTGATGATTTGATCATCTGTGTGTCCGGCCAGCAAGATGTAGATGCTCTTTGTCAGTCAAAAGCAGTTTGAGTGTCCTCAGCTAAGGTAAACTGGGCAAAGAGCAGTACACATCTGGTGGGAGCTTGGGAGGGGGCGCACCTCCCTGCTCTCCAGGCCGGGTTGCAGTGGACTCGCTCTGGACCTAAGGTTTTAGGGGTGTTTTTGGGTGAGATTGATGAGACCCTGAAAAACTGGACTGGGCTTTTAGAAAAAGTCCAGAGTAGGCTGCTGCCCCAGCTTTCTTTTAGGGGTAGAGCATTGATTATAAATAACTTGGCGGCCTCTATGCTTTGGCATGTTTTCACCTGCTTGGACCCCCCCCAGGAGCTCATTACACTGATCCAGAGAGTAATTTTGGATTTTTTCTGGGATGGGCTGCATTGGGTCAGGAAGGGCGTGCTGTACCTGCCCCTCCAGGAGGGTGGGCAGGGACTTATTGACTTCAGCAGCAGGCTTGCAGCTTTCCGGTTACAGGCAGCTCAGAGGCTGCTGTGTCCCCCGGACCCTACTCACCCCCTACCTTAGATAATATTGGCTACAGCCATTATGCAGTGTGTTGGGGGGTTGCAATATGATAGGCATTTGTTTGTGATCCATAGTTTTTCTCTAGATGAGTCCCTCCTCCCAGAGTTTTATAGGAAACTGTTTAAGGTATGGCAGTGGTTCCAAATAAAGAGAGACCGTGAACCTTTTAACTTTTTTTGGTTTTTAGAAGAGCCACTGGTCCTTAATGAAAATTTTAAAATAGGATTGTTATTTTCTAAGACTTATTTTTATATTGGTCCGTGCAGGAGTTACTAAAATAAGGGATCTTTTAGATTTACAGCATTTTCAGTGGGTTAGTGTTGAAAGCCTGGCTATGAGGCTGGGAGTCAGGTCTGAAAGGGTCATTTCCAGATTTTTATTTGCACTAAAGGAGGCGCTCCCCTCTGGCGCTGTGGAGAGGCTGAATCAGGCTTTCTCTGAGCGTCAATGGCCAGACGAAGCAAATGTTAGTTTCCTCCCCCTCGTCCTGAGCTCTACCCCTCCCTTACTGGATACACCAGGTCGCCTATTGACTTGTCATGGTCTGTCCAGTGTTTCCCTCTTCACAGCTGATAAGAAGGCCCTTTACCAACTGTGTGTGAAGGTGCAGCACCGCCAGCAGTTGCAGCCCCTCCCAGACACCCCTTGGAGGGAGCGCCTGGCTGTGGAGGGAAGTCTTTACAAGCCTCCATTGCCCAAGAGATCTGGAGACTTGCAGTGGAGAATTCTCCATACTGCTGTTGCCACCAATGCCTTTGCCCACACCTTGGACCCCTGTGTGGCAGACACATGCCCGTATTGTACAGACAGAGATACTGTTTTCCACCAGTTTTGCTACTGCCCTAGATTACAGCCGCTGTTTACTGTTTTGAAGATAGTGTTTAATGATTTTACTCTGGTTTTCTCCCCTACTGTGTTTATATTCGGGGTGCAGTACAGCAAGCGCTATAAGTATCAGTGCCAAATGACAAATTTCCTGGTGGGGCAAGCCAAGCTGGCTATACTTAAGAGTAGGAAAAGTCAGGTTGGGTGTATGGAAGTACAGAGTGTTATCTCTGTCTTTAAGACTCTTGTGGAGTCCAGGATCTACCTGGACTTTAGATACTATACCCTCATCAAAGATTTGGACACTTTTGAGCAGGTGTGGGGAGCACAGGGTATTTTGTATGCCATAGATAATAATGAGCTGCTGCTAGTCCTGTGATGTTTTCATTGTTTTTTAATGGTTGGAATGAAAAAAGAAAAAGATAATGTTTTTTATGGTGGTTATTTTTAGTCTTTGTGATATATTTATGTGTACGGGGATGTTTATGTATAAATATGTATGTATGTATGTATAGATTTAGTTATGTGTGTATATATGTATGTATGTATATATGTGTGTGTGTATTGTTAATTTATTGCGTTTGCACTGTTGAAGGGGCACTGTTTGGTTGTACTGATACCCTTCTTTTTAGGAAGAGGGTAAAAAAGGGGGTTTTAAGGTATTTATTGTAAAATTAATGTCTAAATAAAGGTTTGTTAAAAGTCAAAAAAGTTTCTCTCTCTCTCTCTCTCTCTCTCTCTCTCTCTCTCTCTCTCTCTCTCTCTCTCTCTCATTTAGTATATTTAAATATGCAGTCCCGGAAGTTTAAAAACCAAAACCTACCTATTATTACTACCAAAATTATAATTGTGCACGTAAACATTTAATTGCCAATATATTTGTTTCGCTTGTATAAGAAAGGAACAGCCCTATTGACCATGTTGATATGAATCTACTGTTTACTTAAACTAGCACCTGTTTGTTAACGCATCCCTAATTCAGTGTGTATCAAATGGAATAAACTTCAACTATGTCCAGCAACATTTTTAAAAATAGTTTGTTGTTGTTGCAGTTTAACAGATGGTCCTGAAGGGGACAGTGTTGCACTACCAGGCTCCCTCACTCTGCCCTGGGTGTTTTGCTAAGGAGCAGCTGTAGCTCAGCTCTCAAAACTCTTTCTTAAATCTAATTTAGCCTCCAAATATTTTCCTGGTCTGTCCACTCCATCTCTATTAGAGGTTAGAGCACCTCTATTTACACTACTGTGCAGAAATGAGGCCAGGCTGTTACATGAATACATTTTTGAGGAAGAGACAAGACCAGGCTGTTATTCCACAGGGGGTGTGTGCCCTGCCATACTGATGTGTGTGTTTATGTGGAGAATATTGGGTTGGCAGGGAAGGGGAAAAATGTATCCGTGTCAAAACACATGGGAATGTGGCTGGAGCCAAAAAATTAATAAATGATTAATTAGGCTCCAACCATAGGTGTATACAGAGGGTGATCATGGGTGTTAATTGAGAATTAATGTTGTTGATAGAGGTGGAGGTCCGTGTGTGTGCTACCGTGCTGTGCTGTTCCGTCCTGTGTTTGTGAGTTTTTGTAGACCCTTTTGTTTTGGTCCTTGTGCCGTTTGTTTTGTTAGGTGTGTTTGTTTAGTGTTCTGTCCATCTTATTTGTTTAATAAACTATGCATTAGTGATAACTTGCAGTTTTCTGTGTCTGAGTCTCTCTCTCTGCCAAGTGACACTACCCTATCACAGTGTGTGATAAACATTCTGAAGAGAAACCTAATCGCAGTTAGCTAAGCACCAGGTAACAGCTTCAGTTCTTCAAAAAAATGAAAAAGAAAACCACCATTGTACATCATGGTAAAAGCAAGGCAAGAGATAGTAAAGCACAGTGAAAGCTACCCCATAGATACATGGTCCACCAAAAAACTTCTACTGACGCTCTGTGCATTGGGACATTCAACCCCACCCCCTTCCCCAAAATATATAAATAAATAAATAAATAAATAAATAAATAAATACCCCCCCCCCCCAAATAAACACGGTTCCTGCTCAGTTATGTTAAGCTAAAAAAAGTCTATTCACTTGAAATTTATTTTTTTTAATGAATATGTTAACACATTTAGGTGAAGATGGGTAGGATAGTTTATATAGGATAGTTTAACTGATTGTTTTGTGTTATGACCCATTTGAATACCTTAACAGCCATTCATCATCTTTTTTAATCACAGCCAGATTCTACTCCATGTTCAGTTTTGCAATAAAAACCCCACAATCTCATTGTTATGACAAACAATAACAATCAGGTTCTTGAAAATGACGGGTGCTGAGTTTGAATTAAATAGAAGTTTTTATATTTCATTTGAAGAGGGAAAATTAATCTCCTTATTACTTTCAAAAGGTGATAGCACTAATTCATAGAAGTGTTACATGATTTCACAATGGACACTTTATGGCAGTTAGGTATTAGCTTTAAATCGATTCAACTGAATGACACAACTGCTTTTTTCTGTGATTGGTGAATTATTGCACCAAAATGACTCCAGATGACTCCACAAAGAATGGCACGCACCTGTGGCAATTAAAGTCTGGATCCAGTCTGGCCTGGAAACAGCAAAATTCAAACGATATCTTAAATAATAATAACAATTTACGCAAAGGAAGACAAGACACAATAATTATAAATGATATACCACCCCACACTCTAAATTAGTCACTTGTAAAGTCTGCTTTTTGATTTTCATTGCTTCCTGTTTCTGGTCTCTCCTTTCTAGCTACTAGCTTTATTAGATGATTATGGTGTAAGGTACAGGATGAAACATTTGGCTTCAAACCCACTTGGTTTTGAGGGTTTATCGGTTACCCATTTGGACAAGACAAAAGACCCCCTACAGTTGACCATGGGGTGATTAAAGAAAATCATACAGAATTAGGGTCTGGGCTCAGTCCTATCCTGAAAAGGCTGCATCTATTTCTTTATTCATCAGTAGTCACTGGCCATTATTTACTGGAGAATGGAGGAAAAACTCTTGATTACACTAAACATTTAATTTTCAATCAAATATGCCACAGTCTTCTTTAATTAAAAAATATATTTATAATCTTTTAATATGTACACCTGTCTTATGGTATTAGATTATTTTCTCTCTCAGTCCTGTGCTGAATAATTTATGTAATATAATTCTACCTATTATCTTGTGTGGGGTCATGCCTGGCCTGGGCTGAGCTTGCCTTTGATGATATCAATTCAAAGGTATTGGGGTTTTTGATTAGTAAAGTGGGTATTTTAAATTAAAGCAATGAATAAAAATGTCTAAAATCCCATGTGTGGTTTTCATCTTTTTCTCTCGTGTTAATGAAGGCACAATGCTAATAATGAGAGCACCCAGTGAAATCATATTCATGAATCCATTTGGCAAATTACATAAAAGATTGAATGAGTGTAAGAGCATCAGCTTTGTTTGTATTCTGGTGCACTCGTTTTTAATGATTCTTCAAATGAAGGAAGTGCCCTTATCTATCACAACTGACACTGGCATTTTTAACATTGTTCAGACCAATAGTTGTGCACATGTTCTGGAACCAGTTTGCACAAAACACTGCAGGTATAACTACTTTTTTCTGTCCTGTCCTATTTCTTGTTTCATCTGAACTATATCAGTCTTGTATTTTCAGTTTAATTCAGGTGCTTTTTATTGCAACCATCTTGTGAAACAATGAAACAAAGGACCTGCTCTTAGAGGTTAGGTACCAGGATAGGCTCCAAATGAATACAGAAAAACACCTAATTTCCATTACATGACAGTAGATGTTAAAACTTCATGCTGATTTGAACTCGGCTCTCGCTAAGATAAGCACCAACTAAGACGTAGCTTTACAGTAAACTAATGTGATCTATCTGCATCTCCATCCATTTGCGTTTCTTTCCATCTGATGATGTAGATATCCTTCTGCCTGGTGTTGATGGCTGAAGTGTAATGCTGGCTCCAGGGATCATCTTTTTTGCCTCCCCAGTGCATCAGCACACAAAATGGCTGCGATGCTGGCTCCGGGGATCAACCACAGTGCGGTCTCCCTCAGCGCATTGAGCTAAGTAGGGTACATCTCTGGGGTCTTCAAGTGGGCACCTTCCGTCCTCAGTGTTTCGTCGACTAGCCCACGACACCTCAAGAGGGCTTGACAGTGATTCTGGTGTCCCAGCATCACCCTCCTCCGTCCCCCACTCAACTCAGCCCAGCTTACTTACCTATACATCAGCATTGCTTTCTTTCTATTGTGCTTGAGATCCCCAGCCAGAATCTTTCCGTCTCAACAACAGCCAGTTGCTGCTCCTTTCTGCTGCTTCACATAAGTTCTTCACTATGCAACGCAACTCTTGGCCATTGAACCCAATATCTCTGAGCAACCGGGTTGTACAGTGTGCCACAAATCCTCGACAACCCACCTCCACTGGGTAAACCCGGACTCTCCATCCTCATTGTTCCGCTTCAGCAGTTAGTTGAGCATACCGAAGTTCCTTCCTCTCATACACCTCATCCATAGCATCCTCCCATGGCACTATTAACTCTACCAGATGAACAAGGCATGCTGATCCAGACCACAAGACTGTCTGGTCGAAGGTTAGTGGTGGCAATCTCAGGTGGAAAAATAAGCCGTTGACCAACATCTGCCAGCATTTTCCAGTCTCTAGCAGCTTCCAGTTGTCCTGGACGAGGCTTGGTTTTAACACCGTCCTTGTATAAGACCCACCTTAAATTCTGTCAAAATGTGCCTCATTGTTGCAGATGATAAACACAAAGGACATGATCTGAGGAGGAAACTGATCTGAAACCTTCTCTGTTCCATTGTCCACACTCTCCCATCTCATCGATTCTCCCTGCTTGGCCTGGGAAACGGCATTTACACACCTCATCCTCTCCACCTGCTTTTGTACCTTGTTGACTACCAGCTTCCTCCGTTTAGCTTGGGTTGCCTTCTGGCATGTAGGAGGAGCTGAACTTAGACCAAGACCCCCTCTTCCATGCTGAACTTGCCCCATGATATCACCAATTCGAAGGGCAGCCTTTGCATCTTCCACGGCTTTCTTTACTGCCGACTTTCTTCCAGTTTTCAACACAGGTGCTGCCTCCCTTACGCATTTGTCGCGTGAATCTACTAATGTAATTTCCAGTCGGACCTTGGCTCACTCGGTTAGAGCAGAGTCTGGTAGCTGCAGTATTCCTTTACCATAAAGTCCCACTCTGCTGAGGCAGCGTGGAACTCCCAACCATTTCCTGACATATGAACTAATTAAGGCTTCCAGCTTCTCAACTGTTGTCAAAGAAACCTTGTACACAGTCAGTGGCCACAGCAGCCTCGGCAGTAGACCAAACTGAAAGCACCAGAGTTTCAGTTTGCCTGGTAAAGCGCTGCTGTCTATGCTCTTCAACCCTTCCACTGCTTATTGTCTAACTTCTCCCATGCAAACTGTGTCCTTTAGATCCCTGTCGTACCATCTCCCAAGACTTTTCACTGGCTTCTCAGACAATGTTGGTATTGCCTCACCATTAATGTAGAACCTTTTATCTATTACTTTACCTTTAATTATAGAGATGCTCCTTGATTTAGTGGGCTTGAATTGCATTCGTGCCCATTCAATGTCATTGGTTAATTTGCCCAATAGCCGATTAGTGCAGGCTACTGTTGTAGTCATGGTTGTCATGTCATCCATGTATGCTTGAATTCGTGGTTGTCACATTCCAGAAGCCAAGCACTCTCCTGCCACTACCCATTTTGATGCCCTAATAATTAATTCCATTGCTATGGTAAAAGCCAGTGGAGAAATGGTGCATCCTGCCATTATTCTAAATTCTAGGCATTGCCATGTAGTGCTGAATTCTTAAGCTGAAAAACAAAATTGCAAATCTCCAACGTAGGCTTTCACTAAATTTCTTATTGTCATCGGTACACTGAAAAAATCAAATGCTGCCCAAAGAAATTTATGTGGCACTGAACCATATGCATTAGCCAAATCCAGAAATGTCACATGGAGCTCCTTCCTCTCCTTTTTAGCTGATTTATTTGTTGCCAGATCATGCTGATGTGTTCTAAGCATCCTGGGAAACCTGGAATGCCTGCTTTTTGTACTGAAGTGTCAATGAAGCAGTTCTTTAATAGGTAAGTTGACAATCTCTGAGCAATAATGCTGAAGAAAATATTGCCTTCTATTTCCTAATAGGGAAATAGGGTGAAACTGACTGATGCTTGTAGAATCTTTTTCTTTTGGTATAAAGACTCCACCTGCTCGGCACCATGCTCTTGGTACAACCTGTTTTTCCCATGTCACTTTCATCAATTTCCACATGATTCAAAGAAATCTTTTATACTCTGTACGGAACTCCATTTGGCCCTGGAGATGATGACACCCTTGCTTTTTTCACAGTTTGCTCTACTTCTTTCCACTTAGGTGCACAGTCCTCCATTTGGTATTCTGGTGGATTGATAGGTGGGATGTCTGAAGGAATTGACATAGGCTCCTGCCTTTTTGAATCTGTATGTGTTTCCTCCAAATATCTCTCCAGCTCAAACTTAGATGCTTTTAGTGTGCCATCTTTCTCACTGGTGAATAACTTCTTTACAAATTTGAATGGATCTTTATAAAAGTTATTTATCACACGCTCCTTCTTTTTGTAGCGCTTTCGTAGGCGCTCAGCTCTACCCAGTGTTGCAAGCTTATCTTTTATGATCCTTTGTAACAGATTGAGTCCCTCCTCCTGACTTTGTTGTACTCTTCTCCATTGCTTCCTCAGCTGTCTCCTTTCTCTAACTAAGCGTTCAATCTCCTGCTGCCATGTAGACTTTCCAGGAATAGTTTGTACTTTTTCCTTCCTTTTTTCAACTCCAAACCTCTCGCTTCCATATGAGTAGATTACGCATTTATCCAGCTTCTTTTCAACTGTTCCACTTAACCTTTCCAATGTAAAGCAGAGCTCTGTGTTTACTATGTCCCACAGTTTTCGCACAAGCTCTTGGCCATTTAACTCCAGGCTTGTGCCCATTGAGGTTCTTTTCTCTCTTACGCTGGTTCGTCTGACCAGGTTCGCAGGTTTATCACAAGTTGTATCCATGCAAGTCCTCCTCACGTCTATAACAGGGGTGCTGATATCCTGCGAACTGTGGTTTGCTTCCTTTTGCTGGATTTCATTTGACTGAATTGACTGACTTTGTAAGAAGTACTGATCAATGCAAGGCCCTTGTCTCTTCTCCCTCAAGCATTTCATTCTCCCTTGATGAATCTTCAAACACTGACCGTTGTCGCCTTGCTCCAGCCGCAGACACAAACCTGGAGTTTCATGTCTTTGCTAACAAATCTGATAACATTATTAGTTTTTTTTTTAAATGCTTATTTTATTGGATTGTGATATAACCAAGATATTGAATATGTGTGTGGTGTTGTTCAAATCATTAGAATCTGACATGCCACAGTTTGCTCCTCTAGAGACAAGCCATGTAGTCTGTTGTTGTCTCCAAAGACATGTAATACCTGAGACTTGGAGTCTGACTTCTCTTCTAAACAAAATATTTGGAAACATGTGGCTGCAGGGTAGTGCTGAATTTAATGAAACAATGTAGGTTTTACAGATCATTGCCATACTGATCCTGCCTATTTCATGGCTCCTCTAGCTGCAGTGTGCCGTATAATTTACTACCAGTGAAAGACGAGTTGAAATCAGCATGCTCCTTTTAACAAATAAATAATTTATAAGATAGTAAAGGTCTGTAATACTTTAATGTTCTGCTTTATTAAACTGTGTAGCTCCAAAACTGTCTGACATTCTCAACAAGAAGTGTATAGAGAGAAATCTTATTGACTCTGCTAAGACAAGGTTCAGAGGTTAATTTGCTGTTGCAAAAAACATAACTGTAACTTGCATCTCTTCACTTTTCTTTCCTCCACTGCAATCATCTATGGTGATGTTGAGGTTGTGCTGTTTGGAGAGGTTGAATTTGGAGCCAATGAGCATGACCTCTGTCTTGTTGCTGTTGAGTTGGAGGAGGTTCATGCTCATCCAGCTCCAGATGTCTTGAAGGCAGTTGATGAGGGATGTGTGAGGGAGGGGAGTGGTGGGTTTGGTGGAGAGGTAGTGCTGGGTGTCATCAGCATAGCAGTGGAAGTGAACTTTGTGATGTTGCATGACCTTGCCCAGGGGTAGGAGGTATATGATAAACAGGAGAGGACCCAACACTGACCCCTGGGTGACACCCTGTGGGACAGCCGCACACCCTGATCTGTGATTTTTCAGTTGCACAAACGGTTGGCGGTAAGGTAGGAGGAAAATCAGGAGAGTGCAACACCCGTGACACCAACACCAGCCAGACGTTCCATGAGGAGTGGATGGGAGATGGTATCAAAGGCTGCACTCAGGTCAAGGAGGATAAGGATAGATAGCAGGCCTAAGTCAGCTGCACGGAGGAGGCCGTTGGTGATTTTGACCAAGGCTGTTTCAGTGCTGTGTTTGGAATGAAAACCGGACTGGAATGATTTGTGAAAGTTATTGGAGTTGAGATGGTGTTGCAGTTGAATGACTACAACCCACTCCAGTATTTTGGAGAGGAAGGGATGGTTTGAAATGGGATGGAAGTTGTTCAGATCATTGGGGAAACTGTGCTTTTCCCCCACTAGCAATGTAATTTAGGATTTTAACTTGAACTTCTATACTGAGAGCTGTTTGCTTAGTGGTATATGTGTTCACACCAACAAGCATTAACAAGCATCTTGTTTTGGATCACAATGTCTGGGACAGCTAGTTGCAATCAAGTGTGCCCTCTTCCAGCCCACAGCTGACACCGACTCATACAATTGAATCACTGTCATAGAAAGCTTTAGTTCACAAAAAACTTTAAGTGAAAATACCAGACTAGAGCCAAACTGGACCTTGTGCAAATTTGGGATCTGACAAATGTAATCAGAAAGTTATCAGTGATAACAGAAAATCATTGTGGTCAATAACCCTCTCATAAAGAGCTTCTCATGAACCCTAGCACTCTTTTACAAACTGCAAGCTCTGCTCTCTTCATCCCCTCTTTAATCCCATCTTTACAGTTGGATTTCTCAATTCCTATTTATTTATTTTTTGGCATGTACTGTGAAAAACAAACAGAGCAATTAACAGCTCTGCCCAGAAGGTAAATATGAGCCGCTGTTTTCACTGCCAATTACACATTCATATATCACCCAGCTTAGCTGGCATTCTGACAGGTGTACTAAAGCTGCCATTTGTTCTGAGTGAATTGCCACTCATTATAAACCCATTCAAGCTTTATCAGTCAGAGAACAGCACTGTGTTATATTGACTGAGAGCCAAGGCTCTGTTTGCAGGGGAATTGGGATCTCAGAGTTCCACAACAGACTAAATTAACAGAGGAGGTAAGAGAGCAGCGCTGAATACTTACTGTGCATTCCTGAGATTTCAGAGAGGCTAGCTTACTCAGGGGATTTTGAGTCATGTGTCCTTTCCCCTCTTGGTCAATGGTTTTGTCCTAGATGTGCGAATAACCCAGACCGTTAATTTCCCATCAACGGGCAGGTTTACCTGTTGCGATGAGCAATGCGTAACTGTTGGATTTAAAAATGCAAATACATACATAATTGTTGTGATTAAAACATATTAATGAGAATGAGACATATTATTATCAACTTAATGCTTTATCTGTTACATTTCTCTCATTTATTTTGGGAAGGGGGTAATGCAATATTAGGAGACACATCTTGCAACTTCCAGAAGTACCTCTCAACTTTGAATGTGAAACCTGGTGTTCCCAGGTTGTTTAAAAATACTGGTGAATGTAAAGATTTGGCAGCTTAACCATCACAGACAATTGAAAACATGATTTATCACCACGATTCATAAAAAGGGGCTGTGCCTGGCAATCTGTGTCACTGTGTCACTGTTCCTGGATCCTGTGGTGCTGACAGAGCTGCATCCAAATAAAGCATCTCTCCTGTTTTCTGCCTCTTGTGCGACATGCTACAGTATTCTCAAACTGTACTGTTTCAACAAACACACATACAGCAGTTGCTCCATTTTTCTACTGCATTCACTGATTAGTTAAATTTAACAATGCCTCATATAATAAATAATGATAAAGTTTATTCAACATTAAAAAAAAACACTGACAAAGTACACAAAACATACAGGAATCATTAATGTTTTAATCATTCTTGTCTATGCCTTCTCAATATTGTCAGTCAGTCATTCAGGCAGGGCCCACTCATTCACAGGGTCTAATACTGTTAATTCCAGGTAAATTTTTATAATTACCTTTCTAACCCTTTGTCCACAGGTTGTTTGGATTTCGAACTGACCACCCGGATCTTCCAAATGAGTGTACAGAAACCACATGAACAGGTAAGTAAAAAAGAATTATTTCTTTATTACAGGAATATGATACAATTGAATACAGCTTACTTTACGAGACGATTTGCAAAATCCCCCCTTCAAACCACCTTGCAAGGTATGCCAGTACAAAACCGATCCTAAAAACTGTGCACCAAGTAAAACCACTAAAACCTTTCATAAAACAAAGTGAGTCCTGTATTTAATCCAAGTCACCAAACACTGTCCCGGTAGAAACACCAATAAGGGAAAGTATTAGTTGAAGGTGACCAACCCAAGAACTTCATAATCCCGGTGTAAGGCTTGTAGTTAGCTCCCTTCAGGCTCAGGATCCTGCAATGGAAGAACGAACAGCACTTGATATCCACACTCCCTCCGTGTCCCTGGTCATTCACTACGTACACCCCGATCTCGGCCCTCCTTACTCTGATTTGGTCTTTGGCACTTAGCTTTAAGTAGGGTAGGACCTCGCGTCTCAGGTGCGTACAGGGATATGGCAGTCCATCCCTTGGTTGGTTCTCCTCGCATGAAGTGGGGGTGGGGGGTTTGAAGGGGTGCCTTGAAGGGAAGCAGTACAACACCTTGTCATAAATCACAATTAATATTGATAAATATAAATATTTTGTTTACTGTGTTGTTACTTCTGAATCATTTGTCAAATCCACACGGTCCTCAGCGTAATAATATTAATTGTCTTCTTTCAATCAAAAGTGCGACACTTTAATAGTGTACTTCAACAATGAATGCTTAGCTTTGCTGTCAGTTTCTGGATGGTCCTCCCTTCCATCGGGCTGCTGTGTCTATCTTTTTGTATTCCTTTTTGAGTTCCAAATAATCCTTGTTGCTACCCTCCAGGTCTGTCTGTCAACATGGCTGACTTCCTGTGTCTTCCGTTCAATTCCCCCTGGAACCACGCGCTCCCCTCCCTATGCTTCCAGTTCCTCTTTATAGAAGACTATCAATGACAGTTAATTGGTGCAAATGGCAAACAACTGGCAGCATTTAGAAATGGGACTATTTTCTCCCACTAATCACCATGCTGTCATACAAAATACTCACACACACTTAACCAAAATAACTTAACACAATAATAGAAAATAAGCAGCAATGTGCCTCCCTTTGGGTATTAAACAAAAACAGACAATGAGGACTGCCTTGAAAACTTTCTTAGTGATACCTAATATTTTAATTAATTAAATCTACAAAGCAAGTCTTCTTTAATCCTTTTACTGCTTAATATTTTTTTCAAAAAATATAATTTCATATATATATATATATATATATATATATATATATATATATATATATATATATATATATATATATATTAGTAACAAGAATCACACCCACTCGCGGTTCTTTGCCCCTTTAAGAGTAGACCCAGACACAGGAAATTGATTTTTATCGCGCTGACGCGCTATTTTTAATAAACACAAAATCAAATAAAACACAAAATAAACACCTAGCTCTTAAAATGAGCACTAACTAAACATACGGGAACTTAAACTAAACGGGCAGGACGGCTAAGCTGTTTACCTGCTAAACACCAACACACACCGTTCTATAAACTTACTTCTTTGTCCTTTTAATTACTGCTTGGAAGCAGAGCACCCCTTCTACCTCCTTCTCCTCAGCAGCCTTGGGCAAACTGACTGTCTCTCTTTTATACCCTGCACCTGGTCCTAATTTACAATTACCGCCCAGGTGAAGGGGATAATTAAACAATAAAACAATTAACCAATTAAACAATAAAATAAACTAACAAAAATGTGCCTGCGCACAGGTCTTATGCAGGGAGGATTTTAATCCCCTCCCTGCTATGTTACACTTCCCTGCCGCTTGTCTTTTCAAGACACTGGCCATTCGATGGCCACCTCCCTCCGCCCTTAAAAGACCACCCACACTCAAGTCCAGCAATGTCAATTGTCGCCCTCTTCCACGGGCGGGCTTGAGGGTGGGTTGGTCACTCCGGCGTTTCCAGGGAGGGACCTAGGATCGGTGAGGAGGGACCCAGACGGCTTGTCCAGGGCAACCACAGTGTAGGCCGGTGACCGGGAGCACGGACTGGCAGGCAGAGGCGCGTGGCTGTGGACCGGCGCAGCGACGTCTGGGATTCCAGGAGGAGCAGAGCAGTAGGTAGGGGGAATGGAGCAACTGGCAGGGGGAGCACCAGCAACGTCTGCCTTTTGCGCAGTGACGTCTTCCTCCTGCGCAGCAACATCTGGGATTCCAGGGGGAGTGGAGCAAGGGACCAGACAGGCGACTGTTCCTGGCTGTACTGCGACCTGGGAGCCAGGTCAAGCAGAGGGAGGTCTGGGCATTCCGGCCTGGTGTCCACACTGCCGGGACAAGGGACCTCCCACGGCAACGCAAGACTGGCTTGCAGGGGTGGCGGCACATCCCCCCCCTTGACTTCCACCGGTGGCTCTGGCAACGGTGGCTTCTCCCCTCTGGGCTCTGCAAGCGGCGGCTCCTCCCCTCTGGGCTCTGCAAGCGGCGGCTCCTCCCCTCTGGGCTCTCAGGACGGCAGCACCACCTCCCACTTCTGGAGCAGCAGGTCTAGCTCTGTGGGCTCTGGCAGCCCTAACTCCTGCCTCCGCTTCCTGCACTGCTCCACTTGAGCAGCGGTATTTTGATTGATCTTGGCAATCAAATCTTTAAAATCCATGGCCATTTCAATTTCTGGGTCTTTAGGGGCGCCCACTCTGGCTGCCACCATATGTAACAAGAAATCGCACCCACTTGCGGTTCTTTGCCCCTTTAAGAATAGACCCAGACACAGGAAATGGATTTTTATCATGCTGATGCGCTATTTTTAATAAACACAAAATCAAATAAAACACAAAATAAACACCTAGCTCTTAAATGAGCACTAACTAAACATACAGGAACCTAAAATAACAGGCAGGACGGCTAAGCCGTTTACCTGCTAAACACCAACACACACCGTTCTATAAACTTACTTCTTTGTCCTTTTATTGACTGCTTGAAAGCAGAGCACTCCTTCTCCTCAGCTGCCCTGAGTAAACTGACTGTCTCTCTTTTATACCCTGCACCTGGTCCTAATTTACAATTACCGCCCAGGTGCAGGGGATAATTAAACAATAAAACAATTAACCAATTAATTAAACAATAAAGTAAACTAACAAAAATGTGCCTGCGCACATGTCTTACACAGGGAGGATTTTAACCCCCTCCCTGCTATGTAACAATATACAGTGCCTTGCAAAAAGTATTCAGACCCCTGACCAATTCTCTCATATTACTGAATTACAAATGGTACATTGAAATTTCGTTCTGTTTGATATTTTATTTTAAAGGTAAGGTGACATTGGTTTTATGTTGGGAAATATTTTTAAGAAAAATAAAAAACTGAAATATCTTGCTTGCATAAGTATTCAACCCCCACACATTAATATTTGGTAGAGCCACCTTTCACTGCAATAACAGCTTGAAGTCTTTTGGGGTAAGTATGTACCAGCTTTGCACACAGTGTCGGAGTGACTTTGGCCCATTCTTCTTGGCAGATTTGCTCCAGGTTGTTCAGGTTGGTTGGACGACGCTTGTGGACCGCAATTTTCAAATAGTGCCACAGATTCTCAATGGGATTGAGATCAGGACTTTGACTGGGCCACTGTAGGACATTCACCTTTTTGTTCTTGAGCCACTCCAATGTTGCTTTGGCCTTGTGCTTGGGATCATTGTCCTGCTGAAAGGTGAATTTCCTCCCAAGCTTCAGTTTTTTAGCAGACTGAAGCAGGTTCTCTTGCAGTATTTCCCTGTATTTTGCTCCATCCATTATTCCTTCAATTTTAACATGATGCCCAGTCCCTGCTGATGAGAAGCATCCCCACAGCATGATGCTGCCACCACCATACTTCACTGTAGGGATGGTGTGTCTTGAGGCATGGGCAGTGTTAGGTTTGCGCCACACATAGCGCTTTGAGTTTTGGCCAAAAAGCTCTATCTTGGTCTCATCTGACCACAAAACCTTTTCCCACATCGCAGCTGGGTCACTCTCATGTTTTCTGGACGTGGACGTGCTTTCAGATGGTACTTTTTGAGTAACGGCTTCTTTCATGACACCTATACAGGCCAGTGTTATGCAGAGCTCTTGATATGGTTGACTGGTGCACCATTACTCCACTCCCAGCCACTGAACTCTGTAGCTCCTTCAAAGTGATTGTTGGCCTCTTTGTGGCTTCTCTCACAAGTCTCCTTGTTTGAGCGCTGAGTTTTGAGGGACGGCCTTTTCTTGGCAGTGCCTGGGTGGTGTGATGCAGCTTCCACTTCCTGATTATTGATCCAACTGTGCTCACTGGGATATCCAAACACTTGGATATTATGTTGTACCCTTTCCCTAATCTATGCATTTGTATTACTTTATCTCTAACTTCTGTAGAATGCTCTTTGGTCTTCGTTTTCCTTCAGATTCACAGCCTGACCAATGATCCTTCAACAGTGGTGTCTTTATCCAGAAAATGTGACTTTAATGGTTCACAGGTGGAGGCCAATGGTAAGGTAATTGTGTCCTCGTTAGGGCAATTTCTTTCATCAGTGTAAACTGGGAGCTTCCACAGCACAGGGGTTGAATACTTATGCAAGCAAGATATTTCAGTTTTTTATTTTTCTTAAAAATATTTCCCAACATAAAACCAATGTCACCTTACCTTTAAAATAAAATATCAAACAGAATGAAATTTCAATGTACCATTTGTAATTCAGTAATATGAGAGAATTGGTCAGGGGACTAAATACTTTTGCAAGGCACTGTATATTGTTACATAGCAGGGAGGGGGTTAAAATCCTCCCTGCATAAGACATGTGCGCAGGCACATTTTTGTTAGTTTACTTTATTGTTTAATTAATTGGTTAATTGTTTTATTGTTTAATTATCCCCTGCACCTGGTGGGATAATTGTGGGATAAACTGGTAATTGTAAATTAGGACCAGGTGCAGGGTATAAAAGAGAGACAGTCAGTTTACTCAGGGCAGCTGAGGAGAAGGAGTGCTCTGCTTTCAAGCAGTCATTAAAAGGACAAAGAAGTAAGTTTATAGAACGGTGTGTGTTGGTGTTTAGCAGGTAAACGGCTTAGCTGTCCTGCCTGTTATTTTAGGTTCCTGTATGTTTAGTTAGTGCTCATTTAAGAGCTAGGTGTTTATTTTGTGTTTTATTTGATTTTGTGTTTATTAAAAATAGCGCATCAGCATGATAAAAATCCATTTCCTGTGTCTGGGTCTATTCTTAAAGGGGCAAAGAACCGCAAGTGGGTGCGATTTCTTGTTACATATGGTGGCAGCCAGAGTGGGCGCCCCTTACAATAATTGTCACCTTACAATAATTGATTTTGAGTTTCAGTGTTTTAAAATAAAATATCAAACAGAACGAAATTTCAATGTACCATTTGTACTTCAGTAATATGAGAGAATTGGTCAGGGGTCTGAATACTTTTGCAAGGCACTGTATTATACATAGACAGCTGCGCTCTACCAGGTAAACTAAAACTCTGGTGCTTTCAGTTTGGTCTACTGCCGAGGTTGCTGTGGCCACTGACTGTGTACGAGGTTTCTTTGACAACAGTAGAGAAGCTGGAAGCTTTAATCAGTTCATACATCAGGAAATGGTTGGGAGTTCCACGCTGCCTCAGCAGAGTGGGACTTTATGGTAAAGGAATACTGCAGCTACCAGTCTCTGCTCTAACCGAGGAGTTTAAGTGCGCCAAGGTCAGACTGGAAATGACATTAGTAGAGTCACGCGACAAATGCGTAAGGGAGGCAGCACCTGTGTTGAAAACTGGAAGAAAGTGGGCGGCAAAGAAAGCTGTGGAAGATGCAAAGGCTGCCCTTCGAATTGGTGATATCATGGGGCAAGTTCAGCATGGAAGAGGGGGTCTTGGTTTCAGTTCAACTCCTCCTACATGGCACAAGGCGGCCCCAGCTCAAAGAAGGAAGCTGGTAGTCAACGAGGTGCAAAAGCAGGAGGAGAGGATGAGGTGTATAAAGGCCATTTCCCAGGCCAAACAGGGAGAATGGATGAGATGGGAGAGTGTGGAACAACGCAAGATTGGCTGGCAAGACCTATGGTCAATGGAACAGAGCAGGATCAGTTTCCTCATCAGGTCAACATATGATGTTCTCCCATCACCACAGAACCTAAACCTCTGGGTAGGAGAGGATCCCTCATGTCCTTTGTGTTCATCACCTGCAACATTAAGGCACATTTTGACAGGATGTAAGGTGGCTCTTAGCCAAGGACGGTTTACTTGGCGCCATGACCAGGTGCTGCGATGTTTGGCCTTAGCATTGGAAGACAAGCGTAACATGACCAATAAGTTGCCACCTGTTCCATCAAAACATTACACACAAAAGACAACATTCCTCCGCCCAGGAGAGCAACCACCAAGAAAAGGTGTTAAAACCAATCCTCGCCCAGGACAACTGGAAGCTGCTAGAGACTGGAATATGCTGGCAGATGTTGGTCAACGGCTTATTTTTCCACCTGAGATTGCCACCACTAACCTTCGACCAGATATTGTCTTGTGGTCTGGATCAGCACGCCTTGTTCACCTGGTAGAGTTAACAGTGCCATGGGAGGACGCTGTAGATGAGGCGTATGAGAGGAAGAAACTGCGGTATGCTCAACTAGCCACTGAAGCGGAACAGCGAGGATGGAGAGTTCGGGTTTACCCAGTGGAAGTGGGTTGTCGAGGATTTGTGGCACACTCTACAACCCGGTTTCTCAGAGACGTCGGATTCAGTGGCCAAGAGTTGCGTCGCACAGTGAAGAACTTATCTGAAGCAGCAGAGAGGAGCAGCAACTGGCTGTGGTTGAGACGGAAAGATTCTGGCTGGGGACAGGTAAGTAAGCTGGGCTGAGTTGAGTGGGGGACGGAGGGGGGTGATGCTGGGACGCCAGAATCACCGTCGAGCCCTCTTGAGGTGTCGTGGGCTAGTCGACGAAACACTGAGGATGGAAGGTGCCCACTTGAAAACCCCAGAGATGTACCCTACTTAGCTCAATCCAGACGGTTGTCATGCTGATGCGCTGGGGAGGCCGCACTTTGGTTGATCCCCGGAGCCAGCATCGCAGCCGTTGTGTGTGCTGATGCGCCAGGGAGGCAAAATAAGCTGATCCCTGGAGCCAGCATTACACTTCAGCCATTAACACCAGACAGAAGGATATCTACATCATCATATGGAAGGAAACGTAAATGGATGGAGACGCATATGGATCACATTAGTTTACTGTAAAGCTACGTCTTAGTTGGTGCTTATCTTGGCGAGAGCCGAGTTCAAATCAGCATGAAGTTTTAACATCTACTCTCGTGTAATGGAAATCATGAAGATCTGGATACGTCCAGTGACTGCTGTGAATAGTGCAGCTGGCAACAAGGGAAAGACCTTGTGACAGCCTGGAGAGACAGCTGACAGGAGGAAAGAGACCCCATTGGGGCTGGTAAGGGTTAGCTACCCTTGTCGGCAGTATCCAGCTCTGTGTTTACAGGATGCTGGAGACACCCGCCCAAGGCTTCTAAGAAATTAAAGAGAAAAATACCCCTAGAGTCTGCGAGAGCGGGGGCGGAAGATGACTCAACGTTGGACAACACGGTTAACGATTTAGGAACGGAAACGGATATGAGTATGGAGAGTACTTCACAAAAGACTAGTTCAAGATCTGCAGTTAACAAAGACATGGAACTCCAGGTTTGTGTCTGCGGCTGGAGCAAGGCGACAACGGTCAGGGGTTTGAAGATTCATCAAGGGAGAATGAAATGCTTGAGGGAGAAGGGACAAGGGCCTCGCATTGATCAGTACTTCTTACGAAGTCAGTCAAGTCAGTCGAATGAAATCCAGCGACAGGAAGCAAACCACAGTTCGCAGGATATCAGCACCCCTGTCATAGATGTGAGGAGGACTTGCATGGACACAGTTAGTGATGAACCTAATGATCCTTGTGAACCCGGTCAGACAAACCAGCATAAGAGAGAAAAGAACCTCAACGGGCACAAGCCTGGAGTTAAATGGCCAAGAGCTTGTGAGAAAACTGCATGGGACACAGTAAACACAGATCTCTGCGTTGCATTGGAAAGATTAAGTGGAACAGTTGAAAAGAAGCTGGATAAATTTGGGGACATCATCTACGCATATGGAAGTGAGAGGTTTGGAGTTGAAAAAAGGAAGGAAAAAGTACAAACTATTCCTGGAAAGTCTAGACGGCAGCAGGAGATTGAACGCTTAGTTAGAGAAAGGAGACAGCTGAGGAACCAATGGAGAAGAGCAGAACAAAGTCAGAAGGAGGGACTCAATCTCTTACAAAGGGTCATAAAAGATAAGCTTGCAACATTGCGCAGAGCTGAGCGCCTACGGAAACGCTACAAAAAGAAGGAGCGTGCGAGAGCTAACTTTTATAAAGACCCATTCAAATTTGTAAAGAAGTTATTCACCAGTGAGAAGAATGGCACACTAAAAGCATCTAAGGTTGAGCTGGAGAGATATTTGGCGGAAACACATACAGATTCAAAAAGGCAGGAGCCTATGTCAATTCCGTCAGACATCCCACCTATCAATCCACCAGAATACCAAATGGAGGACTGTGCACCTAAGTGGAAAGAAATAGAGCAAGCTGTGAAAAAAGCAAGGGCTTCATCATCTCCAGGGCCTAATGGAGTTCCGTACAGAGTGTACAAGAGTGCTTCAGGAGTTCTACGAATTCTGTGGAAATTGATGAAAGTGGCATGGGAAAAACAGGTTGTACCAAGAGCATGGCGCCGAGCAGGTGGAGTCTTTATACCTAAAGAAAAAGATTCTACAAGCATCAGTCAGTTTCGTCCCATTTCCCTATTAAACGTAGAAGGCAAGATTTTCTTCAGCATTATTGCTCAGAGATTGTCAGCTTACCTATTAAAGAACTGCTTCATTGACACTTCAATACAAAAAGCGGGCATTCCAGGTTTCCCAGGTTGCTTAGAACACATCAATGTGATCTGGCAACAAATTCAATCAGCTAAAAAGGAGAGGAAGGAGCTCCATGTGACATTCCTGGATTTGGCTAATGCATATGGTTCAGTGCCACATGAACTACTTTGGGCAGCATTTGATTTTTTCAGTGTACCGATGACAATAACAAATTTAGTGAAAGCCTATTTTGGAGATTTGCAATTCAGTTTTTCAACTTCAGAATTCAGCACTACATGGCAATGCCTAGAGGTTGGAATAATGGCAGGATGCACCATTTCTCCACTGGCTTTTACCATGGCAATGGAAGTAATCATTAGGGCATCAAAATGGGTAGTAGGAGGAGAGCGCTTGGCTTCTGGAATGCGACTACCACCAATTCGAGCATACATGGATGACATGACAACCATGACTACAACAGTAGCCTGCACTAATCGATTATTGGGCAAATTAACCAATAACATTGAATGGGCACGAATGCAATTCAAGCCCACTAAATCAAGGAGCATCTCTATAATTAAAGGCAAAGTAGTAGATAAAACATTCTTCATTAATGGTGAGGCAATACCAACAGTGTCTGAGAAGCCAGTGAAGAGTCTTGGGAGATGGTACGACGGGGATCTAAAGGACACAGTTCGTGTGGGAGAAGTTAGACAACAAGCAGTGGAAGGGTTGAAGAACATAGACAGCTGCGCTCTACCAGGTAAACTAAAACTCTGGTGCTTTCAGTTTGGTCTACTGCCGAGGTTGCTGTGGCCACTGACTGTGTACGAGGTTTCTTTGACAACAGTAGAGAAGCTGGAAGCTTTAATCAGTTCATACATCAGGAAATGGTTGGGAGTTCCACGCTGCCTCAGCAGAGTGGGACTTTATGGTAAAGGAATACTGCAGCTACCAGTCTCTGCTCTAACCGAGGAGTTTAAGTGCGCCAAGGTCAGACTGGAAATGACATTAGTAGAGTCACGCGACAAATGCGTAAGGGAGGCAGCACCTGTGTTGAAAACTGGAAGAAAGTGGGCGGCAAAGAAAGCTGTGGAAGATGCAAAGGCTGCCCTTCGAATTGGTGATATCATGGGGCAAGTTCAGCATGGAAGAGGGGGTCTTGGTTTCAGTTCAACTCCTCCTACATGGCACAAGGCGGCCCCAGCTCAAAGAAGGAAGCTGGTAGTCAACGAGGTGCAAAAGCAGGAGGAGAGGATGAGGTGTATAAAGGCCATTTCCCAGGCCAAACAGGGAGAATGGATGAGATGGGAGAGTGTGGAACAACGCAAGATTGGCTGGCAAGACCTATGGTCAATGGAACAGAGCAGGATCAGTTTCCTCATCAGGTCAACATATGATGTTCTCCCATCACCACAGAACCTAAACCTCTGGGTAGGAGAGGATCCCTCATGTCCTTTGTGTTCATCACCTGCAACATTAAGGCACATTTTGACAGGATGTAAGGTGGCTCTTAGCCAAGGACGGTTTACTTGGCGCCATGACCAGGTGCTGCGATGTTTGGCCTTAGCATTGGAAGACAAGCGTAACATGACCAATAAGTTGCCACCTGTTCCATCAAAACATTACACACAAAAGACAACATTCCTCCGCCCAGGAGAGCAACCACCAAGAAAAGGTGTTAAAACCAATCCTCGCCCAGGACAACTGGAAGCTGCTAGAGACTGGAATATGCTGGCAGATGTTGGTCAACGGCTTATTTTTCCACCTGAGATTGCCACCACTAACCTTCGACCAGATATTGTCTTGTGGTCTGGATCAGCACGCCTTGTTCACCTGGTAGAGTTAACAGTGCCATGGGAGGACGCTGTAGATGAGGCGTATGAGAGGAAGAAACTGCGGTATGCTCAACTAGCCACTGAAGCGGAACAGCGAGGATGGAGAGTTCGGGTTTACCCAGTGGAAGTGGGTTGTTGAGGATTTGTGGCACACTCTACAACCCGGTTTCTCAGAGACGTCGGATTCAGTGGCCAAGAGTTGCGTCGCACAGTGAAGAACTTATCTGAAGCAGCAGAGAGGAGCAGCAACTGGCTGTGGTTGAGACGGAAAGATTCTGGCTGGGGACAGGTAAGTAAGCTGGGCTGAGTTGAGTGGGGGACGGAGGGGGGTGATGCTGGGACGCCAGAATCACCGTCGAGCCCTCTTGAGGTGTCGTGGGCTAGTCGACGAAACACTGAGGATGGAAGGTGCCCACTTGAAAACCCCAGAGATGTACCCTACTTAGCTCAATCCAGACGGTTGTCATGCTGATGCGCTGGGGAGGCCGCACTTTGGTTGATCCCCGGAGCCAGCATCGCAGCCGTTGTGTGTGCTGATGCGCCAGGGAGGCAAAATAAGCTGATCCCTGGAGCCAGCATTACACTTCAGCCATTAACACCAGACAGAAGGATATCTACATCATCATATGGAAGGAAACGTAAATGGATGGAGACGCATATGGATCACATTAGTTTACTATAAAGCTACGTCTTAGTTGGTGCTTATCTTGGCGAGAGCCGAGTTCAAATCAGCATGAAGTTTTAACATCTACTCTCGTGTAATGGAAATCATTTATATATATATATATATATATATATATATATATATATATATATATATATATATATATATATATATATATAATTGAATTATTATTACACAATAACAGTCTCCAGCACATTCCAGACTGCATTGTATTTATTTTTTGAAATTATTTTTGAAAGGCACAAATGTTATATTTCAGTCTGCAGACTTAGAGCCCTCAGAGCACATTCTCTTTTAAATTCAAGTCACATTACCAAAATATAGACCTTCTGGCAAACTGTAGTGAGAAGTTTTCTGCAAGTTTGCTGCAAACTTGTGGTGAATATTTGCGGCAAACGTGCCACAATGCCGCCTTTCACATGCTAATTAGATCTTCTGGCAAACAGTTGTGATGATAGTCTAACAAAAAACATTTATGGTGTAGTAATAGCAAACTACTGGTTAACTATTGTGAATATTGTGCGAACGGCCATTGTAAATATTGTGATTTGATTTTTTTTGTAGATATGCAGTGGAAATATATGAAGCATTAGAAAACCTAACGTATTTTTAAATATCTGTTTTCTAAAAAAAAAATTAAAAAAGAGATTTAAAAAAATGTATACACACCAGTTTGGGATTAAAGTTTTGATAATTCAGCTCAAGTATTTAAACAGTAGAACACAATAACATGTTAATGATATCTTCACTGCCTAATGTCTTTACTTAAATATTCTTATAATACATGTTAAACATTCTCATTACATATTTTAATCCTAGAGAGTCACAGCGAACATAGAGACTATTTTGTTATACTCCAGGGTGTGTTTTGCTAACTGCATTTCTGCTTATCACAAAAGCATGTTATTTCAAGCTAGATATATCTTGATCCATATTTTCTTCTATATCAGCTTAAAGTAACTTGAATGTGAATATGTATGTATCAAAGATTAAATAAATAAGTCTCATTTTATGCCAGGGTATTTATTGCTTTCTGTAAGAGTAGCTAATAAGAGACCTATTTTAACTGGCTCAATGGCAGATACTTGGATCCACACCATCATTAGCCCCCTTTACTAACTTAAAAAAAACACTGAAAACTAGCTTTAAAACTGTATTCAATAGACAACCAGAATACATAAAACACTGAATAGAATGCAGTGTCAAGTACAACAGCTGTACATCGGTTCCCATTCACGAAACATTACTTTTTAAATGTAAAAAATGTCTGCATTGTAAACCAAGCTCATAATTTGAAAATAAGGTATCACAACAAAATAACATTCACATACTTGAAATAGCAGTAAAAAGATACAATTTAAATGTCTTAATCAAATACAATGCACTCCATTTATAAGAATCACATCCGTCCCAGATGATTTGATTGTTATAAGCAATTGATTCTTAAAAGCGGACTGATATGATTACAATGAACAAAAGCGTGCCTCCGCGCATCAGCAGTTTAAATACAGTATACAAATGTCAACGGTGCTCAATCACTGAGGACAATACATCAAAACAATCAAAACAAGTCCTCATGGGTAAGCAACTTGTTATATGACCACTATTATGTTTACTCAAGGCCACAGAATCCTATTTTACTACAGTATACTTGAGAAGTGATCGTCTTGTAAGGGTGCCTAGTTTAACATCCGTACGGGCTTTGAATTAAAATGACATTACAGTACAGTATTTTACTGTCACGACTACCACTGCATTTAAGCATCTGTGGCTTGCTTTTTTTCAGTTGCGATGCAAATCTTACAGTTTTTCACTAAGCGGAGATGCAAAGCTCTGCAATTCCCCACCCCCCTCCTCAACGTGCTGCTACGCAAACCTTAACAGGATAAGTACTCAAATTACTTTAAATGAAATATTAATGCATATTATGGACAACAAATATCAGATGGACAAGCATCAGTATTATTATTATTATTTATTTCTTAGCCGACGCCCTTATCCTGGGCGACTTACAGTTGTTACAAGATATCACATTATTTTTACATACAATTACCCATTTATACAGTTGGGTTTTTACTGGAGCAATAAAGTACCTTGCTCAAGGGTACAGCAGCAGTGTCCCCTAGCTGGGATTGAACCCACGACCCTCCGGTCAAGAGTCCAGAGCCCTAACCAGTAATCCTCCTTTTTTCCCTGGAAGTAAACCTGAATCCTGTCCCTATTGCACACTTTCACAACGACTGCTAATTGTGCAGTGGACTAAAGCCCACTAGAGACTAGTTTCGGGTCACCAGCCTCCTCTGAACCCATCATCTAAACATCAGAGCCACAAATGGCTGGCTGATTCACCTGCTGTACCTGGGATGGATGCCTAACACACACCTTTAATACAGTTACTTTAGTTAACATTTTCAGTTTTTACTTTATACCCATGCATAGTGCACCTAAGAATGTATTAAATGGAAAGTTAGACAGCAAATACTATCTATGGAGGATGGGGTGGGGGCTGGGAAGTTGTCAACACAGAGTCCCGTACATAAACAAAACAAACCAGTGTTCACAACAAAATCTGTGCAAATCAAATATCAGTGATAATAAAATATAAGTGCAATTAAACAAAATAAAAGAATTAACCAGGGTTAGGGTAACACGCAAATGCGTTACTGTAATAATATTACTTTTGTCAACAATGAGGTAATATAACAAGTCAGATTTCTAAACCATCATAGTATTGAAAATAAAACATGATGATTTATATTAATACACGAATCTAAGCTGCTACAGTCTCTTCTTGATGAAAGACGGTTACATGTCCAATGATTTTAAAGTCTTTGACGTTTTATTTCAAACGTTGTATCCATCTTTTTTTTCTCATTATCCTGATTGGCTGTTTGGAGATTTAAGAGGAAACTAGCAGTTTGAAACCTATTAGTTTGTCAGATTAAATTTTGAAATGAAAAGCGTTTTGATAGTTAAGACTAAATCAAAGTAGCTATTTAGAGGTATAAAACTAACGTAGCTTCATAAAGGTAGGTTTATGGTGCATCTCTCGACGTAAGGCGGCACTAACATATGAGGAGACAGGATTGGATGGGTTTATTTTATCTTATAATGCCTCCCGGAGGCAGGATCAATAATACAAATATTATTATTAATATAGCAATCTCCTGTGTCGTGAAGCATGGTTTATGTATTCTCTTGGCGAGTGACCTACCACTTGCTGTTCTGACTTGCGCTGGTTGTTCTTGCTTTGTGATACTACCGCTCAACATGATCACCACTTCTACATTCAAAACGGAGTCTTGCGGTGATGCAAGTGCAATCTGTCTCTTAAAGGGATTGTTGCCTGGCCCTGATTGGATAGCAGATTCCCAAACCTACTCAGCATTGATTGGCTGAGCGCTGTCAGTGCTCTACTAAACGCGCTTGTGCTGGATTTTTAATTTCATCAGAATCACACTTTTGGAGAAGCCACTCCCTGCGGGGCAGACACGACTGACTTTAACCACTGCGTTTGGGATTGCACTCATTTCATCACAATAGAGCCCTATGGCTTTAAAAGCTTTTCAGAAAATATTAGTCATTCAAAACATTATACATTGAAAAGAAGAACAGTTTTTACAAATCCATGTTATGTTCTTTCTAACTGTGGAATGAATTTGCTGAGCAGTGCCTTCTCTCATGCATCAGTATGCTATTGATCACATCCGTAGACAAAAACTTAAACCTTCATTGAGCAGATAAATACGATACAATCTAATTAGCTGAAAAAATGAACAAAGAATGAATAATAACCATTGATTAAACATTTTCACTGACTGGTCAAAACAACATAAAGCAAGCATTCAACTGTGAATTGTGGAGAAGTGCGGAGATGAGTCAAAGCCTTCCTTCCATTTTCTCAAATAGGGAAAGATTTTGTATTTTTTTTGCCTCTTTTATTTATATATTTTTTGTGATGGATTTGAGCAATTTGAAGCTAACAAAAGATGTTACATTCTACAGTACTTATCAACAGATGGTAGCAGAATAGGTTTGCTGCAGATTACCCCCAATTAGAACGGCAGGAATCACCTCTCAATCAATATCAATGCAAATAGAGCTGTATTTCTCAATCAAGGCTGAAACAAATCACAGCAGAAACAACACAAACACCAACAGGGCATTAGGGCTGTGTTTAAAGTCCATATCTCACATAGAACATTTTTTTTTGACTTTCAGGCCGTACCGAGGTTACTTTCATACTGGGCAAGAAATGACATCCCACTGGTCGATTTTAATGCTGTGAGAGGCGTAAAAAGATCAATAATTCCCGTAAACACAGACCACGCACCGAAGATGCACAAAGTTGGCGTGATGTCACTGAAGGAAAACATGCCGCGGTATACAATGTCTTCAGAGTGTGAAAGCAATTATTCTGATTTCTCAGACAAATCTTTATGACAGTGAGGACAGGATGAGTGAGGGTTCAAATGGAATAAATTGTAGAGCAGAAGAAGAAATGGCTGGAGGCCCAATTCCTTACCAGCAATGGAAAATAGCGATCCTGGCATCAGAAATGCGAGGGATATGCCACCGTGTCAGCAGGTTGGCAATGATGATTGCCAAGATGATTTATTCTGTACAGCATACCCCCCCCCAAGCTATTGTAGGTAACTATGTGTATTGTGGGCTGTTGTATCACATTTTGTTTCTGGCAATTAAATAGCACTGATTTCCAAAATGAAATAACGTCCTTGTTAACTGCATGTAGTGTGAAAAGCTCTTCATTACTTAGAACTGCTTATTGTAGTGTGTGTATTTATGAAACCCACAACTATTATTATTATTATTATTATTATTATTATTATTATTTGTAAAAGCAATAGTTTGTATAGTGGTGGTGGTGGTAGCCTACTCCGAATATTTCGGGGAAACTCAGCTGTTTTTACCTTGTTACCTTGATAACATATTATTATCATACATTTTGTAAGGGTGTTCATTTTTTATTTTTTTATTTTTTTTGGGAGTGGGGGTTAAAAAAAAAAAGTTACATGAGGGCCACACAGATTCTTTAGCATATCAACATTATAAACTTTTAAAGATAGTATTGTAAATCCAAAGCTTACCTAAAAAGCTGGATGAGCGGAATCATTCTTTTACGATTTCTGCAACAAAAATCTTGAACTTAAAGTGGGCTGACGAGCTGGTTAATTTTACTTTCACAAATACTTTTTTTCCATGCAATGCATTCCTGTGTACCTATTCTGAGGTGAGGTCAAAGCGGAGACTGAAATGTATTTTGAGAGTAATTTAATTGACAACAAAAAAAAAAAAAAAACTCTTCATGTTACTATTTTCATTAACATAGCTGTCTCGTGAAAAGCGTTCATTTTAATTTGGACAAACTTGACCCAAAGTGACCTTTTAGCAGAATAATTTGGAAATAAGTGCACATGTCCACTGTAAGTGGAATTGCCACAAAACATTACAGCACACCGTTTAACCATCGCTAAAATAGGCCTATTATTATTACTGTTATAGTAACAATATAATAGTATTATAAATAAATATTAGGCCTAATAAAATTATTTATAACAAAAATAAGTATATTATAAGTAAGTTGGCTAAATAATTTAATAATAGGTACAATATATACCTCTAGAAGTCTATCAAACAACCTGGATACTGCGCAGTATTGTGTGTACGTTTGTGCGTTGTTTTCCTCTAGTGACAGGTTTCAAGATTCGGATTCAGACTTTTTTGGCGGAAGCACTCAGGCCTTACCATTGTAATTTTCTTACAGTCAAAGCGCAAAATTAGAAATGCATACATGCCAATAGTCCCTATATGGTCGGGACAGTCCTGATTTCCCGATGCATTAGTCCCAATATTTACACATAGGAAAAAAATTCATTTATTCTGCACAGTAGAGTTAGTGAAAACCACATGCTGTGCTCTTCGTGTGGCTGACACATCTGCTGATTACTAACTTACCGGTATACAAAGGTAAGATCGCTTCATTGTGTCTATGTTTACTGTCATGCTGGTCGTGTGGTGTTGAGTTGAGGGGATACGTCTGTTATAATATGATAGAATGTTTTCTGCCTATGACCCCTCCCATGTGTATGATGCATATAACCCCCCCGCCCCCCAGGGGACAACCGTCCCGCTGAACACTATTATAGTATAGTTTAATCAAATATAATCAGATAGTATTATGAAATAGGTGACATATGGGCTTTAAGTTTCAACAACTTAGTAGAATGTGTTAAAAAGTTCTCTAAACAAGGCTATATTTAACATTTAAGAGCTAAATTAAATGTATCAATAAACATACCACTTTCATATTATTTTACAATTACAACATCTATATTTATTAAAACATCATGATTTATGTATTTTTATGTAAAACTATCAAATGCTTTATATTTAACATGCAGATACAGACTTCCTCCACTATGTCAGATTAAACAAAGAGTCAAAAACATTTTGAATTGCAACAACAAACTAGGAAAATAAAAAGTTACAGTAACAGTCTTATGAAATGTTGTTTATTAAAAAGCACTAGCTTTTCTGTTTCAGTGATCTGATACATGCACCTTTTTATTTCAAATAGCACAGCACTGAAATATTTACTGTGCTGAATGTAATTCCCCATGAGATACATGGTAAGTGTCCTATACACATAAAATCTATATGCTGTATGTAAATTACCAGGCTCATGGAAATAGACTAACAGTAACTTTAAGGGCTACAGGAGCAATGTTTACAAAGAAGATCACTCCCATTAAATAATATAGAAATATGAATTATTAAATCTAATTTAAATATAATGTTATGCAATGTAATATTAAAAATGCATTAAATATTTAATGAAGGCCCTTTAGCTGCTATGCCACAATTCCTTATTGTATGATTATAAACAAATAGAAATCTTACCAAGGTGGTAAGGAATAATGTCAGTGTTATTTCAATTCTCTCGCATGTAAAGAAAAAACAAAGCCAGGAGCAGAGAGCTTCAGTGGATTGTCAGAAACGTTTTGATGCTTTTATCCTGCAGACACCAGTCTTATTAGTAATACATTTCTGCAGTCCACATGGGACCTAGGAGGAGTGAACTCAACGTGGGCAGCACATCATTGTCCAGTGATCAGGAGTTCACATGAACTGGGCAAAAAGGGCATTTGCCAGAAGATTATACATTCCTAAAGCTAAACACACCATGGAAACATATCTGCAAGTATTCTTTTTAACAATGTATAATAAATCTTAGGGTCTATTTTCCAAACACAAATTGGTGGGTAACTGTCATTTGGCTTTCCATTTATTTTAGAAATACTTCAAATGATCAAATGTATAGTAATAAACAAACCATGTTGCAACCAGACCCTTCTTTCAATAAACAGCCTTACCTTACAGGGTCTTTACATACCCAGGTAAACTAGTAGAAATAGACAGACAGAGTTGTTCTTTGGACTTAGTTTATTACATGTGTAGTTGACATGCTATTATTATTATTATTATTATTATTATTATTATTATTATTATTATTAATAATCATTTTTACACTTGGATTTGTTACATATGCAGAAAGGTTACATTTTCAGTCAAAGAATTATTACATACTGTGTGCAGGCAGAGTTCTTACATCTGCAGATAATGAAATTGCAGGCAGATGATAATTGCATTTGCAGTTACTATTACATTTGCAGGCAGACTTGCATTGTATTTACAGGTGTTATTGCATCTGTAATGGACTTTGGAGATGCCCCCTTTAGTGTGCCTGAAGTTAATTATTTTAATCCCTTCAATTTGTGTTAATCAGACAAACATGTTTTTAATTAATTGAATGGGCAAGATCAGAGGATGTGTATATATGGCAGAGGAGAGCAGGGGAGACTGTTCTGGGGAAATACTGTGCTAGGTAAATGTGAAAAGTGTGGTGACTGAGAAGCCTTTTAATGCAGGTGTGTGAGTGGTGGTTAATCTACAACCCCCTTCTTTTCCTATAGCTGTGGTTCTGTGTGGTTGTTTTTATTTTTAGTTCAAATTCATTTGGAATTTTCTTTACTATTCTTATCACTTGAGTTATTAAGAGTTTAAGGCAGTTAACGTATTGATTTATTTATGCACCCTTGTTTATGTATATTGTATGGTGTATGCTTGTTTTCTTTAGTAACAGTTATAGATTGAGAAGTGGGTTTATTCTGTAATCTTTGATTGAATGTATATTGTTGTAAGTTCTTTTATAAAGAGAATTGATTTGTACCCTCAGTCTCCTCTCGGATACATAATTACCTTGGTGTGACAGGGTGCCCACCCCTTTTATATATTTATGTATTATTATTATTATTATTATTATTATTATTATTATTATTATTATTATTATTATTATGATTACAGTTTGGTGTATTTATTTGCATTATATATTATTATTTTGAATTGTGTGCTGTGGCAAGGATGGGGTTATTTCCCCATCCAATAAAAAAAAAAACTTGTGAAGAATGTGGCTGGAGCCTTAATGAGGTAATTGATTGATTGATTGGTGGGTAGTTAAGGCTCCAGCCACAGTATAAAGGGACCCACTCTGGGCTCATTAGGGGGTTGGTTGGAGAGGGAGAGAATCTCTGAGACAGAGTGTTAAACAGATGATTGCTACTATTTGTGTGAAATTGTTACAAAGGTACTTGTTTGATCTTTTCTATTTAGTTTGTGAACCTTTTGTTTTGGCCCGCGTGCCCTTTTGTTTTGTTTGTATTTTATTTATTATTTAATAAATATACGACTGCAGCTGTTTCAACCCTGTATGATCTGTGTGTTGTACTGCGTCCTGGACCCTGACGTCACCTACCACGCCACTCAAGCCATCCTTTGTGACACTTGGTCAATGTATATAATACATGTGTTCCCACTCCTACTCTACTAAGCAGCAGTATCCTGGGGAACCGAGTGGTGGCAGCAGGCACACAAGTGACACATTAAGCCAGTGTCAAGTTTGCCCTCTTTATCTTGATTAGGACGAAGGACGCACTCACTCGGTTGGGGTATTGCATGTCGACAGGTAGCCCTTTCGACTAGCATGTTGGCTGTCAGATGTTGACTGCCTGTTGAATCACAATAGGTACTTATAGGGTATTTGTGGCCTAGTCCAGCCCACCCACTTCCATCTCAGACTGCTCAAGCTAAATAATAACTCTCCTGGCAGTTTAGAGAGTCACAGCAATGCAAACAATCGGATGAAAAATACGTAAATCACAAAAATGTGGATTACATGGTGCCAGCTTTTCTCTTTATGCGGCTAGAGATCAATATGAAATTGAGATTGTAAGTGTAGAATCTAATTTGTTTATAATAGTAATGTCATACATCAAAGGCAGCCAGGCTGGAAGAGGACGGCTGAGGAAAGTAAAGAGGAAATAAATCAATTTTCATTGCTGAGCGGAGCCACCACACAGCCACAGGTGTTGGCTTAACTTAATCACAATGGCGGTGTCATAAAATAATAAATGTACCCGTCCCCGGGGACTTGTTGGCTGTGTACAATCTGAACTATTTTGTTATGGTCTGTTCAGCTCCAGGACACAACTCTCGTTTTAGAAACTGTGCTGTATACATTTTACAGAACAATATATGTGATTCTGTCCAGACGGGAGACTTCATATTTTCAATTTCCAGTCCCTGCTGGAGGCAATAGAGAGGTGGAAGCAGCAATGGCCAGTCAAGGAAAACAAATAGAAGGACCCTTACTTGACAAAAAGAGACATCCTGTGCATTGTGAATAGTGGATATTTATAACAAAACAATGCCTGCAGATTTGTGCAACCATTGAATGAGACAAATGAAGGGAATTGTTGTGCACTGGAAACGTATGGAATTATTTCAGAACCTGCAGTGATATACCATCAAGACATATTGTGTGTTACCATATACAGGCACATATTATCGTGCCTGTAATAGTGTTTAACATGACAGTATTACATCGGGTGATACCGTCAAAAAACATCACGTGCCCTTAGAGACCAATTTTCTCATTAGCATATTATTCGTCTGATTCATAAGTCTGTATTGTGCCTTTAATTGACCCTTACCAGCATCATAATTAACACATGCCTCAGACCAGGTGGAGAATGAGATGAGTCTTAACAGCAGAGCTGTAACTAGGGCGGGGCGAGCGAGGCAGCTGAAATGCATTGCCACTCAAGTAATTATTTAATTTTGCTGTTCTCAATGTTTTCTCTTGTCAGCTGTCAGCACTCCTTAGTATAGTCTGAAGATTGCATATGCCTCTGCACAAGAAAAGGGAATGTATCACTTCCTTAGCAACGGTTTCAAAGACCACTAACCTGTTTCTACACAAACCATGCAATGTGAGAAACTTTTAATACAGAGCAAAAACTAAATAAATAAATTACCAAGATATCTCCAAAGAAGCCATCTGGAGCTGAATTCAGAAAACAGAAGTGAGGGAGAGAAAAGGAAGCATGAAAGCTTTCTCAACAGTGGCAGAATTGGCTGATAAAGGTCGTTGACTCTGATGTAAGCTCGACAAGAACGTGTCTCTAAATCCCGTTTCACACTGGCACTCCTACCTGGGTCCTGACCCGGGTTCTGGCAACCCTGTGTAGTGTGAAACCAGGTACCTGGGTCGACACACTTTGACCCGGGTTGAGCGAGACAAAATTCATTTGTAAGCCACGCCTGCATGAAGGTTTCACTTCCGCAAGGAACATTTCTGTTTATTCTGTTTAGCCATATTGTTGTTGACTGAGACACAGCATGAGCCAGATTGCAGCAGGGATGAAGAAACATTTGCTCTAATCAACATTTGGGTCAACGGTTCAATCCAGAGAAGCTTGGATGGAAGCGTCCGTAACAAGCTGCTTCCGGGGCATTGATATGCGCATTGTGCACTTGTGTCTGTCACCCAGGTCAACCCTGCTTTATTAAAAGCAGTGTGAAATCGCGTAGCCAACCTGCATGAAACCGGGTCCTGACCCAGGTAGAGCATGCCAGTGTGAAAGGGGCTTATCTTGCCGAATCTCTGCATTGAGCACACTAACCAGCTAGATAAACTTTGATGCTATAATAGACAAGCTTGTGACTGTTAAGGCTAAGATAGTTCCTCTGTAAATGCGTCACCCTGTCAGCATTTCAAGATTGACTCATTACTGATAAGATTGATTTAGATTGACTCATTACTGATAAGTGACAATAACTCATTTTATTTTTATTTTGTCATTGCAATATGGGTGGGAGGGAAAAAACTGGAGGGGGTGAGGGTGGAGATGGGTGGTGGTAGTGTGCAAATATGATTGCCTGCCCTGGGCACTAAAATGCCTATTTACGGTATAATTTCCTAGCATAATTTCGGAGCATGTTTAAGTAATTTAAGTATTTTGTTATTTGTAACTTATACATTAAATTGTCTGTGATTAATAGCCCTGTGAGTGTCTGCACTATCTGAGCTGCCCTGTGACGTTTGACCAGTCATACCATCTCTGTCACTGCTGTCAATCACTCGTCTGCTTGCAAGGGATAAAGTAAAAATGCTCCTTTTAAATTTATCCTGTGCATTCTTAGTGGAGTTTCTACACACACTAATCATTTTATTTATATACAAGCATATAACACGTTTGAAATACTGTTCTTCCTCCAAATTTCTAATATTGAGAACTAACTTACGATTTAAGATGTCATAGACTGCAAGACTTACAAATCGGTCCTTGGTACTACTGCTGGCAAATTTGTGGATGTCAGCATTACCCCATTTGTTAATAATGACAAGCCTAATTTAACTTTGATTTATCTGTATTTTTGTTAAGATCAATTTCTAATTCTGCACAAAAAACAAATTGCTGTTTCCCCCACTATTTGGCATCTTCTCAACACTAACAAATCAAACTGGCATTGTCTCAGAGCAGAGAATAGGCTGAACTTGACTTGACGCCAGTGAAACCTCCAGTGCGTGACACTTAATCCAACCCCTATAATAAAACCTCACAGTATAGGAACATCAATCAAAGAGGGATGCCTTCCTGACACATAGCGCTAACCAATAATGTACTTTTTTGTCGATTGGTAGGTGGTTCCGGCTTTGAAATACCACCTCAAAATATTTAAATGACATTGTTTTAATGTTCTGTGTGTCAGAGTTGCTGCCAATCAGGTCTGCAGACAGTGCATAACGATATTAACGGTGTTACGTGATTCAAACACATTTCGTATGTGTAATAGGAAGTGGACCGTGAGGCCAGGTCAAAATAGGGAGACTGCTACCGAAAAAGGCAGTGCCAAAGACATGGCGTCGCAGCTGTCACAAAATTGACTGTGACGCTTGTCTGAAAAACAAACTCTTATATCAAAAGATTAGATGTTTTTTGTGCTGAATGTAATTTAGGTGAACAGTACAATCAAAAAATACATATTTTGTAAGATTGATATTATATTTTGAGAACTTATACTATTAATATAACAGGTTTTGTTGTATACATACAGTGTGTGTGTGTGTGTGTGTATATATATATATATATATATATATATATATATATATATATATATATATATATATATATATATTGTAGCACAGCGGGGAGGGGGTTGAAACCCTCCCCGCAGTAAAATGTGTAGTTTTGTTAATTGGGGAAGGGTTTTGTTAATTGTTTTATTATTAATTATCCCCAGCACCTGGTAGCCATTGTTAAATTAGAACCAGGTGCAGGGTATTTAAGAGAGGCAGTCAGTTTGCTCAGGGCTGCTGAGGAGAAGGAGGCAGAAAGGAGTGCTCTGCTTCCTGGCAGTCGTGAGGAAAAAGTGTGCTGTATTAAACCTGTGTGGTTTTTGTTTATCGTTTGGTGGGGAAACGGCCTAGCTGTCCCACTTGTAGTCAGGGTGTTCCTGTGTGTTTAGTTAGTACTCCTTTGAGGAGTTAGGATTTTGTTTGTTTTGTTTGGGGTTTATGAATAAATATACAGGCCCTGTCCTGTTTAAATAACCTCTGTGGTCCAGTAAATGTTTCTTTTACAATCAAGAAGGTCCCGAATTGTAGCAAGGCACCCCTACTTTGTTACTATATATATATATATATATATATATATATATATATATATATATATATATATATATATATATATATATATATTACAGTACTGTGCAAAAGTTTTAGGCAGGTGTGAAAAAATGCTGTAAAGTAAGAATGCTTTCAAAAATAGACATGTTAATAGTTTATATTTATCAATTAACAAAATGCAAAGTGAGTGAACAGAAGAAAAATCTACATCAAATCAATATTTGGTGTGACCACCCTTTGCCTTCAAACAGCATCAATTCTTCTAGGTACACTTGCACACAGTTTTTGAAGGAACTCGGCAGGTAGGTTGGCCCAAACATCTTGGAGAACTAACCACAGTTCTTCTGTGGATTTAGGCAGCCTCAGTTGCTTCTCTCTCTTCATGTAATCCCAGACAGACTCGATGATGTTGAGATCAGGGTTCTGTGGGGGCCATACCATCACTTCCAGGATTCCTTCTTCTTCTTTACGCTGAAGATAGTTCTTAATGACTTTCGCTGTATGTTTGGGGTCGTTGTCATGCTGCAGAATAAATTTGGGGCCAATCAGATGCCTCCCTGATGGTATTGCATGATGGATAAGTATCTGCCTGTACTTCTCAGCATTGAGGAGACCATTAATTCTGACCAAATCCCCAACTCCATTTGCAGAAATGCGGCCCCAAACTTGCAAGGAACCTCCACCATGCTTCACTGTTGCCTGCAGACACTCATTCGTGTACAGCTCTCCAACCTTCGGCGAACAAATTGCCTTCTGCTACAGCCAAATATTTCAAATTTTGACTCACCAGTCCAGAGCACCTGCTGCCATTTTTCTGCACCCCAGTTCCTGTGTTTTCGTGCATAGTTGAGTCGCTTGGCCTTGTTTCCACGTCGGAGGTATGGCTTTTTGGCCGCAAGTCTTCCATGAAGGCCACTTCTGACCAGACTTCTCCGGACAGTAGATGGGTGTACCAGGGTCCCACTGTTTTCTGCCAATTCTGAGCTGATGGCACTGCTGGACATCTTCCGATTGCGAAGGGAAGTAAGCATGATGTGTCTTTCATCTGCTGCAGTAAGTTTCCTTGGCCGACCACTGCGTCTACGGTCCTCAACATTGCCCGTTTCTTTGTGCTTCTTCAAAAGAGCTTGGACAGCACATCTGGAAAACCCTGTCTGCCTTGAAATTTCTGCTTGGGAGAGACCTTGCTGATGCAGTATAACTACCTTGTGTCTTGTTGCTGTGCTCAGTCTTGCCATGGTGTATGACTTTTGACAGTAAACTGTCTTCAGCAACCTCACCTTGTTAGCTGAGTTTGGCTGTTCCTCACCCAGTTTTATTCCTCCTACACAGCTGTTTCTGTTTCAGTTAATGATTGTGTTTCAACCTACATATTGAATTGATGATCATTAGCACCTGTTTGGTATAATTGTTTAATCATACACCTGACTATATGCCTACAAAATCCCTGACTTTGTGCAAGTGTACCTAGAAGAATTGATGCTGTTTTGAAGGCAAAGGGTTGTCACTCCAAATATGGATTTGATTTAGATTTTTCTTCTGTTCACTCACTTTGCATTTAGTTAATTGATAAATATAATCTATTAACATGTCTATTTTTGAAGGCATTCTTACTTTACAGCATTTTTTCACACCTGCCTAAAACTTTTGCACAGTACTGTATGTATATATATATATATATATATATATATATATATATATATATATATATATATATATATATATGTTTTGCGATTGATGATTACTGGGATAATCTTATATCGATTTCAAAACTGCTGAATTGATGATACACACACACACAGTCCTTCTCATAGGGGATGAACACGCTCTGTTCACCCACCCTACCTATAGGCCGAAGTAAAAAGAACGTGCGCTGGTTATTCATTTGATTTTACTGCTGTACTGTATAGCTGCGGCCAAAAGTTTTGCATCACCTAGAATTTTAGGATTGAGACATAATAAAAAATAAAACCACATGAACATAATTTTGATCTTTTATCTAACATCATGTAACCAAAGAAATTACAAAATTATATTGCAAAAGTCTACCAGAGGCCATAATAGTAGTACAGGATTTCATGTTAGATTTCAAACTGTCAATTTTTTTGTCAGGTTTTCGTTATAATATGGAAAATCACAAAGTGGTATGTAATTCAATATGTTAACGTAACTGTGGGAGGGTGCAGGTATTCACTGACACGGGAGACAGAAATTGTATTTGACAACACCACACAGGTGCTCGGTTTTATTATTTTCTTTTGTATTCTGGTGACGTGCACTGATTTCTTTGAGCCCATAGAGGGTGCGTGTGGTCTGTGGTCTGGCTACCAGCTATGGTATCCAGAACCAACGGGAAATACCATGGCAGGGTACTCAGGTACAGTCCAGCACTCGCAGGTGCTCACAAATTATAAAAAATGAAAAAGGCAAAAAGAAACAGGGAAAATAAAACACAGTAAGGAAAAACTACAAAATAAATGTGCTGCACTTCGCAGCGTGAATCTCCCCAGTCGCCGCTACCCGTACGACCCGGGACTCCGTCCTACACTCTGCTGTCTCCAACTCACTGCACAACAATACTGGGGCTGCCCAACGATCCCCCACTTTTCCCTCTCTTTCTTTAAAATTATTTTCTTTGATTTTTCTTTCCGGACGTTTGTTATCCTCCCGTCCCTCGGTAGTCAAAACGAGACCGCTTTGCTCGCTGTTCCAGTCTAAAGGGGCAGATCTGAGGAAACAACAGAGTGTTACTTTATAGGTTAACAATCCCATTAAAGTCCGCCTCCCAGCCACTCAGAGAGGGGAAAAGCACACACACCCTCTTCCCCACCTCTCCGTGTCACCGCCATGACTGGCAGGCAGACCCCACGGGACTGCCGCCCCCTTCCTGCAGCATCGTGCATGCGTCAGACGGCCAGTCCAGGTCTCTCCCTGTTACAGTAACATTATCCAGCAGGTTTCATTCGACTTTATGTTATGTTAATTCTACAGGGTTATGCAAAACGTTTGGTCATAGCTGTATATGCCTAATGATTTATACATTTAAAATAAACTGAGCACTATAAATATGTTTGTGTGTGTGCAATTTATTTATTTTTTTTTTAACCTGACATCTTGATATTTCGGACAACCTGTCTCCAGACATGTCCCGTAGCCATAACGTGACACTGTAAACAGACCGTGTATGCCACTGACATGTTAAGAGGGTACACAGCTCATTTGCATACCTCTGACAATTGGTTAGATACAATCTCTCAGTAACTATCTGTGATGGTAAATTACATCTAAAGCTATTACTGGCCAGTAAAATAACCAGGCAATAGTTTTATAAATCACATGTTAAATACTGCCCAGTAATCTTTGCCCGAAAATTACCACCATCTTTTATGAATATGGCCCACAGTATGTAAGCGCACTGGGTTCCATGTCTGTTAAAACACCTACTGTGAAACTGCCCACTAAAAATGTCTAAACACCTCCAGTGAAACTGAAGTAACTTAGTGCAAAGTGTAGGTAGACTGCAGTCTGGATGTTATTATGGAACTTCATTGTAGTAACACAACAGTCTACATTCTGGTGGTGTACGTACCTATTTATAAAACATCTGATTATGCTGATATACACAGTACAGATGTCTTGATTGTGTAGTGAAGAATGTGGCAAGTATATGCTTTGTCATACATTACAAAATGTACATGTGAAAATATGTTTTAAGACCCAACTTGACAAAGGCGGAATGGCTTCCTCTCATTAGTAAATGTTCTTATGTCCTTATGTCGCAGCCAACAAATCACATATACAGTATTTCTTCCTCATCAGCTAAATCCATTTTTAGAGTCACCCATGACAAAAGCCCCATTATTCTGGGTGAACAATGATTGCTGTCCTACTAATATATGAGAGTTAGTTTGAATTGCTTGAATTGCCACTCATACAGGCTTTCTTGCAGGGTAAAAGAACACTACCTTTCCACTTCTGATGCAACGTTCCCATTTTCTGTTGGAGCCTCATCCGAGTGGCAGCACAGGGTTAATGAGTGAGCACACAGAACGGTTGTTGTTAGCCTGAATCTGCTTCCAGAGGCCTGGGAGAGGAGATAAGCATGATTTTTTGAGCATGGGTAAAAAAAAATACCTTTATGTTTCTTTATTGAGAGCGGTGTTTATTCAAGGGCGGCGTCTATTAAAAAGCTGATATCTGAGTGAGGCGTTAATTCGAGGGCAGCGTTAATTTGAAGTAATACAGTATTTATATAATGTAGTAAATACTTTAGTGTAGTCCAAAATGTTGGCAGAATGATGTTATTAGTTTGTCTTGTTAATTACTAATACAAAGGTCTTCATCTGTAGGTGCTTTGAAATTATAGTTTATACCATATAAGTGATTATATAACTACTAGCACTGGCACACTAAAGTACACATGTCTGCCTGCCCTCTTTTGACAATACTGAGAGAAACAACAGTTAAAAATGTGAGGAGGCAGGCAAGGTGCTGTCTATACAACCCTCTACATTAGCAAAAGTGCCTTTTAAATTATATTTCCTCATAAAATTTCAAATATATTTTGGTGAGGCCATCCTCCTTTGTATTATAGAAGAAACATTGCTAAATTATGTTACATCCTCTTAACAGAGGCACTTAAAAAAAACATTAGACTTTAAGCTTGTATTGTAACGCTTGAAATGTTTTTGCTTACGATTGTAAGTCGCCCTGGATAAGGGCGTCTGCTAAGAAATAAATAAATAATAATAATAATAATAATAATAATAATAATAATAATAATAATAATAATAATAAGCAGGTGCCAATAAATCATACACATACATTTTAAAGGGGACTTGATTGAACCTTCAACATTTTTAAAGAAGATAACAAAGTCAACCCTAACCTAAGCGCAGCACGGAAACCAGGACCAGAGGACACCATTGGAAATTAAGTGGAGACAGATGTCGCAGAGGGAAGGAAACAGTTCTTTACAGAGAGAGTGGTGAGGGTATGGAATAGGCTACCTAGCCATGTTGAAGGTTCTGAAGCACTGGGGTACTTCAACACCCAACTTGTTTGGCGATCAACCTACAAGGAACCAGACTAGCATTGATGGGCTTATGTTCTTGTATTAATTAATGTAAAACAGCTATGTGGTATTGTGACCAATTGGTTATGAGAGCCATTGGCCCCTTGCCTTGATTCTCTCTGTTCAGGCTAACATGGATAAAGACTGTGGGAACTGTAGAATTAATTTCTGATGACACCTTTAATTTCTGATTAACAGAAAAGTAAGAAAGTAGGGGTGTGAACTGTGAAACAGTGGGATTTGCAGTGTAATGGTCATTACATATATTTCTCCTTGCCCATGCTCACTTAAAGAATGTCCCGAAGGTACAGCATTCTGAAGACTTTATTATGCCAAATATCCATGTGTGGAGAACAGTAATAAATGATGATTAAGAACACGGAATCTCAGCTTTAACCACCAAGCCTGACTCCCAGTCCTTGTGATTCAGGTTTGCTTGTCCCCTTTCACAGGCGAATGTTTTTTTTCCATCTGGACGCACTTGATAAGTTAATGTTGGTGAAAAGTATTAGACAGTTAGAACAAATGCGTTTTCCATGGAAATCCCAGCTGAACTGAATAGATTTGAGTGTCAGAAAAACTCAATAACCGTACAATTACATTTATTTGCATTTAAATGGAATTTGATCCCAATGTGAAAACACTCTTTCATTACAAATTTTGCTTTCTCTGACAATCAAAATTTTTTAAGGTAATGTGAGGTCATTCATGTAGACACAGAGAGGTGAGAGACGCACAGTCTACCAAGCACTTGCCCCTTGACACTTCTGTAACCTCCAATGCCATTGCAGTGTTTTACTGAGTCCTCCTACAAATGCTGCAACACTGTCTACTATCCAGAAGTAGTCCTCTATGGATTATAGCAGTCTGCATCACAGAACCATCTTTTGGCTTGCTGTATCTGTTCAGAGATAGTGTTTGAATGTTTTAAACCATCAGAATAATCTGTGTACTTTTGATTTAAGGATTCATGTTTCAATGTAATCTTTCAGCAGATAAGCTGTTAAGATGTGAAAACAGCTTTCATTCTCTTACCGACCAGGAGGACTGAATATCAACAGTTGATGTCCGTTCACCTATTTTTACTTAACCAATGGAAGTTACTGAACCGTGGAGATGGTCCCAGCCTGGAAAGTCCCATCCTGGACTAGTTGGACACCTGACCAGAAGGGGTCACTGAAACACGATGATGTGAACCCAGGCACCCTTGAAAACAATATGTTCATCTCAAAAGCTTCCCGGATATTCCTCTTTAACCTGTGGAAGTGCAGAGGACAATGCCAAGATCAGCAGTTCTGCCCAAATTTGAACCACAAGTTGCTTCCTGCCACTGACTTATAGTAAAAGTGACATGCCTATTGCATTACTGCATGATTTGTAAAGGGTTTAGTTTTGGTGTCTGCGCCATTAAACAGGAGAAAAAGATAAAACTGGTCATTTGTCCCTTTCTAGCACAATTACTTTATTTGTTTTGTAATTAAGCTATTAGTTTTGTCACATTAAATCCTGAACACATATAAAAATAATTATGTTTACACTCATACTTTAACAATTTGAAAACAAATATGGAACATAGTTACTACCTAATTGATGTAGAAAGAGCAAGTTGTAGAAAGGCGATATAAAGATCCCCTGCTGTTTTATTCCATTTTATATAAAGTACTCCATAATATGATGATGGAGCTTTTAGGTTTGATAATGCCCAATCTCTGTATAGTCAGTGCACAACCGTTAATCTGTGACTCTCTAGGTCAACTTTAATTGTAGGTATCATACAAAGATGATACTGTGCTGCATGACAGAGCCTGTTTAAGGTACTGAGTTTATACTTGCAGGTGTATATAAATACTGTACGTTAAATGTGTTGGTAACCTTGACATTGACTTAATATGGCTGCTTTATTTCGGTCTTGTGAGGTTTCTGAATGATACAGACAGCACCTTCATATTTTATACTCTGCTGAATGCTTTTAATCTCTCAAGTTCTATTACATTTCACTGCCCCATTGTTTTAACTTCTGACCATATTAATAACAGTCACACCTTGAAATAGTGTCTTCACAATTAGTACAAATACAGTGCCTATAGAAAGTCTACACCCCCTTTCAAAATTTTCACCTTTTGTTGCCTCACAACTTCCAAATGCAAAAAATATTCTAGAAATTTTTAGGAAAATTAATTAAAAATAAAAACTGAAATAGCTTGGTTGGATCCCCTTGTAATAGCAATCCTAAATTAGCTCAGGTGTACCCAATCGCCTTCAAAATCACACACCAAGTTAAGTGGACTCCACCTGTGTTAAATTGTAGTGATTCACATGATTTCAGGATAAATACAGCAGTTCCTGTAGGTTCCCTCTGCTGGGTAGTGCATTTCAAAGCAAAGACTCAACCATGAGCACCAAAGCGCTTTCAAAAGAACTCCGGCACAAAGTTGTTGAAAGGCGCAGATCAGGGGATGGGTATAAAAAAATATCAAAGACCTTGAATATCCCTTGGAGTATGGTCAAGGTGATTATTAAGAAGTGGAAGGTGTATGGCACCACCAAGACCCTGCCTAGATCAGGCCGTCCCTCCAAACTGGATGACCGAGCAAGAAGGAGACTGATCAGAGAGGCTACCAAGAGGCCAAAGGCAACTTTTCAAGAACTACAGCCTTTTATGGCCAAGACTAGTCAAAGTGTGCATGTGACAACAATATCCCAAGCACTCCACAAATCTGGCCTGTATGGTAGGGTGGCAAGAATGAAGACATTACTCAAGAAAGCCCACCTTGAATCCCATTTGAAGTATGCAAAAAACACTCAGGAGATTCTGTAGCCATGTGGCAAAAAGTTTTGTGGTCTGATGAAACTAAAATTGAACTTTCTGACCTAAATGCAAAGCATTATGTTTGGCGCAAACTCAACACAGCGCATCACCCAAAGAACACCATCCCTACTGTGAAGCATGGTGGTGGCATGTTATGGGGATGTTTCTCATCGGCAGGGACTGGGGCACTTGTCAGGATAGAAGGGAAAATGAATGGAGCAACAAGTATAGAGAAGTCCTTGTGGAAAACCTGCTGCCCTCTGCAAGAAAGCTGAAACTGGGACGGAAGTTCACCTTTCAGCATGACAACGACCCAAAGCACACAGCCAAAGCTACACTGGAGTGGCTAAGGAACAAAAAGGTAAATGTCCTTGAGTGACCCAGTCAGAGCCCAGACCTAAATCCAATCAAAAATTTGTGGCATGACTTGAAGATTGCTGTCCATCAACGCTCCCCAAGGAACTTGACAGAGCTTGAACAGTTTTGTAAAGAAGAATGGTAAAATATTGCCAAATCTAGGTGTGCAAAGTTGGTAGAGGCCTATCCCAACAGACTCACAGCTGTAATTGTTGCCAAAGGTGCTTCCACAAAGTATTAACTCAGGGGGGTGGAGACTTACCCAATTATGATCTTTCAGTTTGTATTTTTAATATATCATTTTTTTCTCAGTTAAAAACTTTTTTTCCCTTAACAGTGTGGAGTATGGTGTGTAGATGAGTAGGAAATAATCCTCATTTAAATGCATGAAACTCTGAGGCACTGACTCAACAAAATGGGAAAAAAGTTCAAGGGGGTGTAGACTTTCTATAGGCACAGTATGTATTCTATGAACCTCTCAATCAAGTTTTATAATGGCCATTGTCCAATTAAAAACATAACCATTGTTGTATTGCTGTAGACACCATTCTAGCAGAGATGCCCTTGTGAGGATGCCCTGTTCAGATAAATACCTAATTATGGTTTACTGTGATGTCTAATGGAGAAAAGCCTGATCAAACAGAAGATGAGCATGCTGCCAAAGAGGAAATCTTCTGCAGCTGATGGTAATAAAATACCCCTTAACCAGATGTTTTGTGAAGTCACCAGGTGTTTCTTGATCTTTTCAGATTTCCTGAACACCCCAATATTTAGAGCACCTTTATAGAAAATTAAAATGTTAATGTCTGGTTTGCTATAGACAAGACCACCTTACACAGAGCCTGCCTACTAACTAACTGCCTACCAACTTACCTGAGAGATTAAAGACAGTCATGAACACCGTGGTTGGTGACTGAGTTGAGAAAAATATTGACGTGTTGCTGAAGGAGTCTGGCTCTCTGAATCTAGACTTTCTATATTATATTACAGATGCTGTCCTACCTTCCCAGCACCCAAAAATATATATTATAATAACTAAAATACTATAATTCTATCACCCCCTCATTTTAGAGATTTTCAGAAAGTCTGTCCCATTGATTTATTTTTACAGTTCTTAAAATGGGATGTGTTTTGCCAGTATAGTCCCAACATTGCCTGGAACTGTAATGTCAACTACTGTACACTGTTCTGTGATAAAGGTTGCAGTGTACACTGGAACAGAAATATAACAGAAGTGCTGGAAGGCATGCAGTTTGTGACCCGTGCTTCCGTGTTGCAGATGGCTCAGCAGCAAAGGTTCAGTTATAGTTGTAAGTAATTCCAGATGAATTTATTTGTGCTGTCATTGACCTGCAGGCAACTCCAGCCTTTGCTCTCTACCTCGGTTGGCTTCAGCCAGCATTGTCAGGCAGATTGATCGAGCACAGCATCCACTGCACCAAGTACATTTTGCAAGCTGTGATTTCCAGAAAATCAAAAGCATTTATTTCTATTATTAAATGGCCAGTTAAGAACCAGTTTAATTTCTAATGTACTTTTAATTACCGATGGCCCCAGAGTACTGTATCAATGTGTGGTTTACTCAATGTGAACCATTTTTGAGAAATGAAATTAAAACTGTCTGCAATTAACAGAATTGGTAAAGGACTCACTGCATTGATTGCCACTAGTTTTGTAACTTTAAAATAAACCCAAAGAAACTGCTTAGTCCAATAGACAAATGTATCTTTGTCAATGTCTAAATAAAACTGGGCTTGGCATTGAAGATAAATTGGATATCCTGTTTGTAGTGAATTGTCTTTGTTTATATATCACTTAACCTCTTTGTGCTCCGTCTTTTGGGTGGGACATTGTTGTAAGTGACTCTGCAGCTGATGCATAGTTCACACACCCTAGTCTCTGTAAGTCACTTTGGATAAAGGCATCTACTAAATAAACAAATAATAAAAATAATAATAATAAAGAATGCCAATGATTCAGCATCAACAACATGGCTAAGTGTAACCAATTCCATACCCTCACGTGTCACAGTGTGGTGTGGGAGTAACCGAGTCGACCAAAGTAAGTATTCAATAACACCTGGAGCTTTATTGTTTCATTTTCCAAACAAACAGAAGTCAAGAGTGCTGTTCAAAATTATAATGTCCACAAAGGAAAATAAAATAAATCAAACAAAGTCCAACAAACAAGAGGGGTTCTTCCCTTTTCTCTGCCCCTCAGACGTTGTATAGACCTTGATGTTACTTTGCCCCTCCAGCTCAGCTCTTTCTCTCTGTGGAAGCAGGTAACAGCTTTCAGCCCCTGGATAGCTCTGTGTCACTTTCAGCACTCTTCTCACGTGCTCTAATTCGTACAGCCCTCCCGGTTCACCAGCCCTGCTTGAAAAGAACATTAAGCTTTTATACACAGGTTAAGGGCTGGACAGCCAATTTACTCCCCACATTCTTGGGATTTTCACATGGCTGTCCAGGCTTTTACACAATGAGGCAGGCTATAACGCTGCCTTCCTGTCACATAGGGTTACCACCTTTGTCAACTCCTTTTAAGATTTTAAAGGCTTCAATCAAGTCCCCCCACTTTCTTTCAATTGCAATAATGAGGCTTTGAGCTAGTAACGTGCAACATTTAGGATATGACTGCAGTATGTTGTCCACTAGACCGTAAAACCCTGCCTGCTCATTCTGTTTCTCATTCACCAGTATTAAGGCATCTCATCTTTATTATGAATATATTATACTTCTAAATGTTCCTTGTGGTGAGGACAGCCCCAGCGTTTAATAAAAAGCGCCACAAATTAGCATTTGATTTGCAAGATTTAACATTAAATTATATTTTAATTTCCTGAGTTTTGCATATCTTGCTTGAGCTTTGATCAGTTTGCAAAACTCATACATAGACATTCTCAACAGCTCTTCTGGCTTTTATGTTGCAGCTTTGATTATAGTAGGCTTTTTCTTCAAGGTTAGATCCCAAAGGTGTTAAAAACATTTTGATCAATTTCCTCCCTTTGAAGAATTTCTCTGTGAATTTACCAAAAACAAGGTGGACAATATTTTCAGTCTGTTTGCATAGTTATCTATGAATACTTAAGGAATGATGAAATGCATTTTTCCTTAATAGCAAATAAAAAAAAAATCTCAACTTAAACTTGTAATACAGTTTTCATCAAATCTCTGTAACTTTTTATAGTTATCGGCAAAGAGTTTAAATTTGTTCTGTTAAATAGCTTTACAATTTCACATTATCCACAGAATGTAGGTATATTAAACATTTAATAATTTCTTCCATAATTTCATAGAACAATGGGTTAATCAGTGCTGTGGCTTCAGTTTGTCGATCTTTTGGTTGTTGGCAACACCTCTATGACCCAACTTTCTTTTCATCATTGACCAAATTACATGGGCAGCCCCAAGGTCACCGTGTGTTTGATTAAACCTGCTCAGCAGGCTGCAGGGGTTTTACTGGGTGGATGTATAACATACTCTATTTTCATCCATCTTGCTGCAACATTTGCCCTCTAAGTACCAGAGTTTAGGGAACACATTTTTGTATTCCTTTATCAGTTCTGCTATGATAAGTGGTGTACTGTTGTTTAGACAGATACTATGTTTAGGAATTTGCTGGATGCAAGCCTCTAAACAACAGCAGTCACACTAGTGTGTCTGTTAAAGAACAGCTACCATATTTTGCATTTTATAATTTGATTTGCATCAAAACATTTTTTGTATTACAATGGTTTAGAAACATTAATTTCTTTAAGCACAGTCTTCTTTCTGCTAGTAAATAATAACATAAATGTTGTTTGATCTAGTAAGTACCATAGGTGCAGTAGGTATCAGTTGTGCTTCACAGTGATATTTAGTGTTTGAAAAAAAGAAAGAAAAACATGATTGTCATTATGTTAAGACTGACATGCCTTAGACACACTTTTATGTTTTTCTGAATTGGTTTAACACATTATTTTAAGTCACATGTTTTCAAAGGCTTGCTTTTCAGGCAAGCTGCCTGTCTGGTTTCCTACAGTACAGATTCACAGTTATGTGACATGGTTTAAGGAAGCCAACATAATTACAAACATGCACTTACACACATATATGTATACAAATGTAATTACATTTATGCTTTGTAAGTGTATATTATACAAAGTAAATATAAATAAAACTTACAAAAATATAAAAAATATGTATTTGTATCACTATTATTAGTTCACAATAATAGTGATACAAAATCTATTTTTTATATTTTTGTAAAACTATTTTTGCAAACTTCTTACAGCACACACTGTCATGGGTTATTACTTATAGTCCAGAGCTCAAGACCAGATTTCAACTTTTTTTTGCGTCCATGACGAACAAAATGTTCCTCGTGCTGCTTTGATAGAGGGACCCCTATGCATCAAAAATAGGTCAGGTGTCAGTGGCAGAGCTAACATGTGACACAATTTTTAGGAGCATGATATGGCCAATATTTTTTGAATTGTTTAATGTAATAAGGTGGTAGGACAATATAAACCACAACTCTGTGAATAGTACTTGTCAGGTTTTCATAAATAACCTCTTATTTTATTAGTAAATCTTAAATACATCTATTTTCTTGTTTGTACTTAGGACTATTACATATTTCACACTGATTCTGAAAAGATACAGAATATTTTATTATAATAATCATGGTTAAAAACAATGATGACTAGTACAGGTACTGCAACTTAGGTTTTAATTTACTGGCCTTTTAATATGATGTCAGATGCTTTACTGTTTGGATAGTGTTTTCCTAATTATCAAACTTTACTATAATGTTCATCACATTTTCTGCACTGTCTTTACTTTTTCCAGTCCATCTTTTCTCTCCTGTTAACTGGGCTCTGTCTCCAATTGAAAATATAAGGTGATGGGATTTGTTAAGTCTTGCACTGCTGGGAATCCCTTTCCTGGTGAGCTTTGTAAAACCTCATGGTCTTTTCAAGCAGCAATAAAAACACCTCTATCAGAGCTTCATTATGGTACAGTTGTGAAATCCAATAGTCTATGATTGCCTGCCATGCTACTGTTAATTACTAAATGGGGCCACAGCTGTGATCCACTATGTTTACTGTAAAGTGGTAAAGAAGAATGCAAATAAAGTGGTAAAGAAGAGTACTCTGAGAATGCAAATGTGAAATGCCAATTTTAATTATGCTTTTTGTTTTCTGATTTTTTGTTTTTGTTTTCTGTTTAAAACTAAAAATACATTTGACCACCCTGCAAGTAGTAGTAGGTTTTTCAGTTTGTCCGACAGTACGCAAGTGTCGGTAGACATGTCCGAGGTGCTCATATTATTTTATGGTTGGTTTTGACTTAGCCATAGTTAAATTAAAGAGGTTGAAATTTACTTTAAATGGCATTTTGTTACAAATAATACTGGTGGAGTGAGATTGTTTGATTTGTTTTTGTGATGCCGTTACAAACATTATAAGAGCATATACTAGGGATTATATCCTTCTAGTTCAGTGAATCAGAGAGCAAGGAATCTTTCTGCCATATGGTTGCCTCCTTTCCCCACTTCTCTTTGCTATTGCCATGGAGCCCCTTTCAATTTCTCTCCGTGGCTGTCGAGATATATGGGGTGGGCAGGAGCATAAGGTTTCCCTTTATACTGATGATTTAATTATTTATTTGTCAGACCTGGCCTCCTCACTTCCCCTTGCAATCTCTACCCTTGAACAATTTGGTAAATTTTCCGGTTATAAACTTAACCTCAATAAAAGTTCCCCATTAACCCAGCCGCCCAAAAGTATCCTCTTGATAACTTTCCCTTTAGAATAGTTACTAATAGTTTTAAATATCTTGGAATTAATGTAACTCATTCCCATACTAGTCTTTTTAAATCAAATGTTCTTCCCTTACTGGAACGCACTAAACAGGATTTTGCTCGTTGCTGTACTTTACCTCTATCTTTAGCTGGTCGCATTAATTCTGTTAAGATGAATTCTCTTCCAAAATTCTTATATCAATTTCAGTGCATTCCAGTATTTATTACCAAATCTCTTTTAGATCTCTCAACCAAATTAAATCTTCCTTCATTTGGAACAAAAAGTCTCAGAGAATCTCCCTCTCCGAATCTCTAGATTTAGTACTAACCCTCTGATTAAGTGGTCGCTTAGGATTTGGGCACAATTTAGAGAACACTTTGGCTTTCAGTCTGTAACAGGGCGAGCAGCCCTGTACATTGTTTTGTTTATTTTATTTTTAGAACGGGGTACCCCTCCGCTCTTGTGTTATTTTGTATTAGTATTATGATTTAGTATTTAAATGTATGACGGCGAAGCGCCACAGGTTTGTTATTGTTTTTGTATTTATGACGGCGTAGCCGGTTTGTTTTGTTTAGCGTGGATGGGTAGCCCCATCCACAACACAATTAAACTCATGCAGACGGTGTCCATCTCCCGAATTAATTAAGTGATTAATTTTGTTGCTAATCGGGAGATGGTCACCTGAATATAAAAAGCCTGCAGCTCTCCATGTTCCGGGTGGGTGTTAGGAGCGGAGAGAGCGAGAGTGGAGAGAACAGGGAGTTTAAAAAGATAACAGGATCAGTGAAGGCTATAGCTCAGCCTGACCTGTGTTTTATTTTGTGTTCGTGATTTGTTTCGTTTACCTGTTTTATTTTGCTCTACGAGCAAGTGTGTTTCTGTTTAAATATTTTATTTATTTTTGTTTTTGTAAATAAAAACGGCGCGAGCACCTTTACCTGCAGTACGTCCCTGGTGTCAGTTTTTGTTCCTGCTTCTGCCTGATGTCAGACCACCAGTCATCCTGTCACACAGTCCTTCAGTATCTATGCACCTCTTAACATAAACCACCTGTTTCCTTCATCAGTTACAGACCAGGAATTTTGCATTTGTTATGGAAGAGGTATTGTATCTTTCAGAGACTTGTACATCGATGACTGCTTTGCTTCATTTGAACAGCTGTCCCAAAAATTTAAAATACCAAAATCACACTTTTTCCATTACCTACAGGTTCGGGATTTCATACGAAACAAAGAGCTGAATTTTCCTGTCCTCCCCTCCAAGTCAGCGATTGACTTTATTTTTAAATGAACTCCAGACTGTAAAGGTATAATATCCCAAATTTACTCCCCTATACTGTCTCTGGAGTCTCCTTCATTGACTGCTCTAAAAATGTTATGGGAGCAGGATTTAGAATTTGAATTTTCAGAGGAAATATGGAAATCCATACTGTCTCGTATACATTCCTCATCTCTGTGCACGAGGCTTGGTCTGATACAATTTAAAATCCTCCAATGCATTCATTTTTCTAAGACTAAACTAGCTAAAATCTTTCCAAATTTAGATCCAACCTTTGATAAATGTAAACAGGCCTCTGCCATTTTAATTCATATGTGCTGGTCATGTCCTAAATTAGCTGAATTCTGGAACTCTATCTTTGAATCTCTTTCACAGATCTTAAATACACCCCTTGAACCTTCTTCTCTTGTAGCAGTTTTTGGTGTTGTTCCCAATCATGTAACCCTGCCCAATGCACAGCTAGGCACTCTGGCCTTCTCCACCTTGCAGCTCAAATCCACTGTCTAAATTACCTTGATGACTCACATAGGACTTTGTTTCCTTATTTTCCTTTCTGCCTGTTACTCTTGTCACTACTGTCTCCTTCTTGTCTTCCTTTTCCTGTCTTTTTCCTGTCTATATAAGATTTACATGATGTAATGTATTCAATTGGATTTTATTGTGTACTTACATGTATGTTTGTTTAAGTATCCTGTATTTTCTTTTGCAAAAAACAATAAACAAATGAAAAAAAGCTCTTGTGAGAAGCATGTCTGCCCTAGATCCAAGGCTTATGTTCTCTGTTAGAGATAAGTGCCACGAAAATATGAAGACAATTTTGAAGAGCTTAGTGGATGCCAAAAGAGTGTGACGATGTACTTCAGCAGTTCTGAGAGTTTATGGAAGTGACAGTGACTGCGTCACCCACAAGATTCTGAGATTATGAAATGAATGACAGAGTTGATGCCCTTCTGTATGAACACATGGCCAATAAAATGTCTGCTACAGATGTGTGGAAAATTATTAAAAACTTGCTGCTTCTTTCGCATGGCCAGGCAAGTGTTGAGCGAGTGTTTTTGGTGAGAAATTGAAGTTGAAAATCTGCACAAGGAATCATTAGTATCGCAACGTATTATCCTTGACTTGGTCAGTTGATGGAATACTTAATGTGCAAATCACAAAACAGCTTTTGCACTTTGCGTCTGGTCCTAGACAAAAGTATATGGTACATCTTGAAGAAGAAAAGAAAAAAAAGGAAAATCGGTGATGGATGAGGTAGAGGATCTCAGAAAAAAGAAAAGGAGAATGCAAACGGACATTGCCAGTCTAATGAAATCGGTGGATGAATTTGCTGAGAAAGCAGAATCAACTGGACATTTATTTTGGATTAGTAAATCCAACAGCATGTGGAGAACCGCTAAAGAAAAAGAGCCAGACATCACTTCCCTTCAAGCTAAAATTGACGAACTTCTGACAACATTAAAAAATGCCAATTAAACAGCCAGGTAAGATTGCCTGTTATTTGTTTCAATCGAATATACTAAGTCTGCTTCTTTAATTACAGAATTGAAATAATATGAGTCTGTAAACAGGATGGCTGCAGTGGTGACGTCAGACCAGAAACACAGACTCAGGAAGTAGCGGGGTGAAACTGAGGCGCTACGGCGCTCAGTATTTTATTAAATAATAATCAAACAAAAGATTTAAATAAATGCAAAAGAAAAGGGCACATTGGCCAAACAAACAAACAATAAACAATAACAAGTATTGTGCTGGTGTATTAACCAGCACATTTAGCAATTGTTATTTCTCTGTGTTTTACTATTACCGCCTCTCCACACTCGTTCTCCACTCTGAACCCTTCCCCGAACAAAGAAAGCTGCAGGCTTTTATATTCTGGTCGAGCGGTTAACTAGCGAGAGGTTAACTTATTACCCCTCGGCCAGAGTCTGCACAAGTTTAATAAGGATGCGTGACTGTCAGCTAGTTAAACAATCAGTAGCTGATCAGTCACGCATCCTCACAAGGTTTTAAAATAAAAATTACAAAACAATAACATATAATGGCTGCGACTTTTTGTCCGTGCCGTAAACAATAATAATACAAATAATAATAAACAGTGCACATATATATATATATATATATATATATATATATATATATATTGTAAGACAGCAGGGAGGGGGTTAAATCCTCCCTGCAGAAAACATGTGCGTAGGCACATTTGTTTAGTTTAATTGTCTACTGTTTAATTTTCAGTTGTTAATTATTTGATTGTTAATTATCCCCTGCACCTGGTGGTAATTGTAAATTAGAACCAGGTGCAGGGTATTTAAGAGAGGCAGTCAGTCTGCTCAGGACTGCTGTGGAGAAGGAAGCAGAAGGCGGTGTGCTCTGTTTCCAGTCACCCTTGTAAGTACGAAGTTGGTAGTGTGTATTCTGTTCATGGCAGGTAAACGGCTTAGCCGTCCTGCGAGATAGTCAGGGACCTACATACAGTTTAGTTAGTGCTCCAAAGGAGTTAGGTGTTTGATTGGTTTTTGTTTGTTTTGGTTTTTGGTTTATTAAAAATAGCGTATCAGCACTTTAAAAAATCCATTTCTGATGTAATGGGTCTGTGTTTAAAGGGGCAACGAACCGCGGAGTGGTGAGGTTCTGTTTACAATATATATATAGGGACGGGACACTCAGCCAAATAGAGCCGTATTTATTCATAAATCGTGTCAGATACTTGTCAAATGTATATTTTTTAAGTCATAGAGGGTGCTTACCAAAATACAATATTTTGTAATCAGATGCCTTTAGTGGAAGTGATTAAATAATTGGGTTTTATTTGTTAACCGGATCTATAATTAAAAGTGGTCATGCAATATTAAATATTAGTAATTTAATACGGTCTTAAGTTGTTGTTTTAGCAGTTTGCAATCCTATTTGTTGGTCTCTATGCCTTTAAGCCACGTCACACTCGTGATGACATCACTCTTGTGGTACTGTTATGCTGTTTATGTTTTGTTAATTAAAACCCTCCTTTTCCAAGTACAAATTAACTCAAATAATTATGACAATTAACACGGATTTGCTTTTAAATTCCCGCACAAGCAAAATAAATAGTTGAAAGAAGCACTGCTCATTAAGATATTAACATTATTTCATAAATCAACATAATTTCGGAAATCGCATCAGGACAATTATTTAATAACGAAGTAGGCATAGTGACCGCTTGAAAATTGCCAAAATCAATGCTACATACCGATTTCTTGATTAACACTGGAGTTATCACTTATGACCTTTTGAAAATCCAGCCCAAAGTGTTATTGAAAACACAGGGGAATAGTCACTACTGTGTGGATGATTATAGGGAATTTGAAATACAATGGCCATTGAAGAAAACTAGAGCTGTACATTATTATTATTATTATTATTATTATTATTATTATTATTATTATTATTATTATTATTTATTTCTTAGCAGATGCCCTTATCCAGGGCAACTTACAATTGTTACAAGACATCACATTATTTTTACATATAAACATATAATTACATTATTTTTTACATACAATTACCCATTTATACAGTTAGGTTTTTACTGGAGTAATCTAGGTAAAGTACCTTGCTCAAGGGTACAGCAGCAGTGTCGCCTACCTGGGATTGAACCCACGACCCTCCGGTCAAGAGTCCAGAGCCCTAACCACTACTCCACACTCCAGCCCTGTAGTAAACACTGACAAAAACTACAAACAAAAGATGCTGTGAAGACAGCTAGCACTACTCCGTAAAAGAAATGGAGGTCCCGCTTCCACACCTGTCTGCTATACTGGGTGGGATCAACTATCATGAAACTAACTCCCTGTCCCTCGGGCAGTTCACCCAACTCCAACCTCAGAACATACACAGATTGTTGGTTCCTTGTAGTTTCCTTCTCCCAGGACAAAAGTCCCGACCACCTCCCGACCTCGGAATATACACACGATCGTCTCCTGAACCCAGTTGTTCAGCAGCCGATGCTTCGGCAGCAGCAGCAGCACACTGACCCATATGGATTGCAGCAGCCCTGATCCAGACCATTTTATTCATGGCGCTCTGCTGCACCACGCCAGCCTGCTGATTAGGAGCTCACAGATGGTAAACACACACATGCTGCTCATTCCCGCAACTAAACACAGCAGGCAGGCTGCTACACACAGAGTGTCAGGTTCCCTACTAAAACCAATCCCGTTCATATTTATACAATAACTACACTCTCATTTACAATAAACATGTGTTTCCTATACTGACTGCCCGGTTCTTTAAATAGCACATTTCAGAAGGACTAATTGTATGCTGGCAGTTCCTTTTAAGTTTTTACTCATTTAGTGTTCACTTGGGAGCAGATATTCATTTTATTAACACATTTGTTGTCTCTTTCAAATATGAGCCCCAAATATTTCTTTGAAATGGAAAACTAAAAGTGTCTGTATATTGTCACTTTAATATTCACATTTCTTTTGGAAAATTAGTCCAAGATTAGTGCTGTGAAACTAGTCAAGCAAATATAACTTGTGGTAGTATCACATCAAAAGCTGAATTAAAGCAGCCAACGGCAACTGGAAGTTTTTCTCCCACTGTGCCTGATAGCATGCACATGTAACAGACATTGCTCCCCAACACGGCTGTCCGTCCCAATCACTGGCCTCCTTTCACACAGCAAATCTCCTCAGCAACCCCGTTGGCAATAAAACACTCAGACACCAGGTTTGTCTGTTGTACTCTGATCAGTGGAAAGATATAGAAGTCTTTATTTTTATTTTTAAACAAGGCATCAGATTGTTTTTTTTTTCAATTACAATGTTCTCAACCAGTACAGTATTTATCTGCAGTTTTGTATTAGCGACTACTAAAGTTATTAGTAAATCAACTTATTTAAAAGTTTACATATCACTAAAGCATCAAGCCAGGTACACATATTGAACTTTTAGATTATTTAAAACAAAAAGTATTTTGCACAATAACAATACAATTACAGAGCGAAATGAAACACATCATACCTGACCTGTGAAAAGATATAGAAGTGACTGGATATGACAGTAGAAACAACTAAAGCGGTGTGAGAGTGGACTCCAGTACAATCAATAAATAGTAATGTTACTAACTAAACTAACCCCTTTTTCTCAGGCGATAGGTTGGTACATTCCAGTCAGTCGCAAATGTAATACACGTATTCCACCAGCAGGTGTCTCTAAAGTCAAAGCTCTGTTTGGAAAGCTACTAATTTGCAGGAGAACTTAACAATATACAACATATTTTTAAGTATGAACTCATTTTCACTATCTTCGACAAAGAGAAATAAGAAATAATATTATGTAGCTAACCAGCAATAGTAAGATATGTGTACATAAGTGCAATTTTTTGTAATTTGAAGAAGCCTTCCTTCAACAATACAATGTCAACACATAACACATTTAAATCAATGATCTCATTACAGCAGGTTTATTGTGTTGAAATGCTAATTTCCAAGTTAAAATGGAAAATGAAGTTAAAATCTAACTAAAACAATTCATTGAGTTACCAGGAATGTTTAAAGTGAGGTCACTCAGCAAAAGTGCATTCAAATACCAGCTGTAGTTGGCATTCAAGGAGCCTGATTAATAATGGTGAAACTGAGGAGACACTGTGCTGAGTGTGGAGGATTGGCTTTGTGTTCTCTGTTTTTAATACTACCTACTGTAAAGACCAGCTACATGCAGATACATAAGAGAAATAAAAAAAGTAATTTAATAGGACAATCTGAGATTCCAGCAATTTGATAGTAAAGTGCAGACGTTCAGGTTCTGGGTGAGTGGTGAGGGCAGTGAAACTTGTGGTGGAATTGCTGTGGACTGCTGTTCAATATTAGACACTGGATCTCAGCCCATGCATGTCCACTGTTGGAGGAGAGCCAGCCTCAGAGGAATCTCTCCTTTTTATATCTAACTATGAAACGGCCAGGCTCAGAGACAGTCTACTTCCCATGTTTAATGAAATAATGTTCTGCATTACTCTCTTGAAAGAAAGAAAGAAAGAAAGAAAGAAAGAGGAAAAAGGAAAAAGGAAAAAGAAAAAAGAACAAGCAGTTTAGGATCAATGACAAAACACACTGTCGCTCAAATGACCTGCCACTGCAAAATGTGGAGGGATGTATAATCATAGCAGCAACTTGGGTCAGTGCTGCAGAATTTAGTGTTACTGGATCTGTATGAAAACTCAAGTGCAAATGGAAGGCAAATGATTGTATTTGTATTGGATTGTGGTGTGGATAGAATTTCATTTGAACCCATATGAGGTTGTCCAAATGTTTTTGGGGCCTGGGGGCAGATCATTCTTCATGCAGTCACACCAGTGAATCTGTTCAAATAATGAATTCCCTGTTGATTTATTTTAAGAAATAATTTTAATTAAAATATTATGCCCTTGGTGATGGATTGCATGCCACATTGGGAAATAATTATATCTTTTCATTAAAGAAAGAAAAAATAATTAGCAGGAGTGAATGTTCTTCAGTGAGAAAGTCTCTTATAATCTGCTCCCCCTGCAGACCTGCAATGTAAGGGTTACAATCACATCAAGATTTCACTTTCTGATAATATTTAATGATACTCCAGAAACTCAAGGGGGGCATCAATACAAAGACACAGCAAGCTCATTTAATGTACATGCTGCATCTGCAATATCCATGCTTGCAATCAAACCTTAGGATTCTGATAATCTCCGAACTGAGTATGGTCGGCCGAAGACAGCACCTCAGTGTAGGACTCATCCCTCAACCGCTACACTTTTTTTTTTACTACCTCAACATTCCTCAGTGTGTGGTTCTGCTTTATTTGTCACGTAATCTCCTAGTTCTATAGGTAATTGATTCATTAAAAGATCTTTTAACGTTTAAAGTTCTTTTAACTCCAGAAGACTCTCTAAAGTGACAAGGGTTGAATCTTAGGATGAGCTAACAACTAAATTTGTATAGTCATAATATGAATCTGTTATCTGTCAGATCTATTGTCTAGCCCATCATACTTTAACTGACATGCAACAGGGAAATTGACAATGCAATTTTCCGTTAGCATAAACCGAGAAGCAACCTTGCAGGACATCCCATCTACAGAGAAGTGTTTGCTACATATCACAGGTGTCATTTTTATTTGTCCAACCCCATACAGCACTATCTTCGTATCTGTAAGGGTATAACATTTTATTACAATGTTATTCTTCGTATACAAAAAGTGTCGGAAATTCAGTCCTAACATTAGTTTCCACATAGGGTCAATATTACTGTCTAAATTTTCATTAAGAAATACGTCTTGTTCTAATTTCCCTAATTCAGTTTGTTCCTTCATTATTCTTTCTCTAATTGTTTTTTGCTTTGGAACATGCTGTATTGCTGGTTTGCTAATGCCCACATTTATCTTCTGATTCCTCTTTAGTGTGTTAAAACAACTTTGTGGGTTTTTTTTGCAAATACAAAAAAGATAGCACAGGGACTATGCAATAGTTTAAAAAAGAATTTGCAGTACTTTCACAAAATGTGCTGGGTAATCCATGCCCATGAAATTAACCTTCCCCTTCTCTTGTCATGGAAGATCAAGTCAGGATTATGGAGAGGTTATTATTCACTGAATGTAGTCTTCAGAATCAAGATTAGCAGGCACTATAACTGGTGGCATAAGGCATTACAGTCAGACCAAAGTTTTCAAATTAGCAAGCAATTTAGCCGGTAATTTTATTGATTGAAATCAGCTATCCAACAGCATGTTTATCAGCTAGCAGCTCTGAAATGCTGAGAAGCCATGGGCTGTCCAAGTGTGTCCACCTTGATTAAAAGCAAATTAGAATGAATGTGGGGTTTTATGGAAAGTTGCTCCTCGTGGCCCATGGCAGTGAGGTGTGCAATGATAAGAGAAATATCAGGACAGCACAGCCAGATCTTAGGAAACAGTGCTCCACAGCCAGGCTGCCTGCCTTGTGATTCCAGCACAGGTTACTGAGCTGACAGAAAATGTTATTTATTTACTGATATCATTCATACTGAGGAACACAACCAACAACAGTATTTTAAAAATGCGCTCAACTTAATGAGTTTTCTGAAAGTCAACCTTGTTTAGTTATTTAGATCTCATGAGACATGTAACACAAACATATTAGAAATGCAACACAATAAGGTCTATTTTAATGATCTAAGCAGTGGTGTACTGCCGCCTTTTATCTCTATAATGATCCTGTTGAGGTTTCCCCCAGGTGGATTTAATAATCTTCTGTACAGGTGGGTCTATGGTCCAAAAAGTTGAAAGTGGTCCACAATAGAGCAGGTTTAAAAAATGTCAGTATTAATATCCGCCACTCTTTAGAGCTATAAAATAACCAACATGTGTTACTCATTCCACAATCCACACAAGTCCAGAGCAAAGTGGTGACATTTCAAGTTCAGACTGATCTATATTTTTACCATAAATGCTTTGTCAAGTCCGGCCTTAAAAGATCCCAGTGATTCAGCATTATTAACATGACTAGGTAACCCTTTCTGTACCCTCACCACTTGTTTAAAAATGTGTTTCCTACTCTGTCCCAAGAATAAATAATTAACTTACTATACATACTTCCACGGGTACATACTGTATCCATACAATTCTGCCTGACTAAAACAAGTATCTATTCAAATCAAATAAGATCTGAATGTTGAAAGTTTTGACAATACAGAGGCATGTTGTTGACAGTCAGTGAAATGTGTCCCTGCATTCTCATATATACAATTTTATCATGAACAACTTTTATATGTCTGTGTAACAGTGGTGTTCTGTTACTGTGTGGGTATCCGCTGATAGACAAGACAGACACATAAAATTGTTAACACATCCAATTAAGCTCCTTATAAAATTCAAAGTTTCTCACTGGTTCGTTTTATAGGGCAGTGGTTCATAATTGGGATGTAATCAAAAGGAAAAAAGGTACACAGCCAAGAACAACAATTCATAAAATGTTTATTAGGGACATAGGCACTGAAAGTAGGCGGGTCAATCCAAGTAGGATAGTAAAGTTTATATAAAATCAGCTAATTACTACAAAACAATCGTCAACAGCTTCAAGAAAACAGCAGTGTGCTAGTGTGCTGTACTGGATAGTACTGACATAAAAAACATGAGCAAACTAACACAAGTGCAAATATTACTTATATTAATAAATATAAGAGAAGAAAAACAAGTCATAATAATAACAAAAACAACAACAACAATTCAGAAATACCTCAAATAAACCAAATACTGTTTCAACCAAAGATACAAAAAAAAAAAAAAACACAAATATTTTAATATCTTATTACAGCACACACAAAGAGGTGCTGTTATATAAATAGTTTTTCCAAAAAGGCAAGACAAGTAGTTTACTGGGTGAGTTATCACCCGCTAACACAGTACAGGTGTATTTAATTACCAAGTAAGTAGTAAATATGTATTTATAGCAGTTGTAAATCAAGTCAGGTCCTTCACAGGATATTATCATTAAAAACCTTCCCACTAAACTATACCACTAGACATCAAATAGGTTAAAATCAGGGGTGCTTCTCGACAAGAAAGAATGGAAACTAAAATAAACTCGGACTGTCTGGGATTACACCGTATACCAAGCCTGTGTGTCACTTTACAAGTAACCGGCCACAGTAAATGTAAACCTGGTTAGTTTTGAACAGTACATTTCACTAGTCACTTCCCTTAGGGATTTACTCACAATAGCCATAATGTAGCTAACCAGTTACTAAAGATATATACAAATTGATTTACTCGCGCCCTCTCATAATTCCAAGAATAGTTTGCCTGCTACTCGTAGATCTCACAAAGGCATGTTAATAATCTTACACTCTCAAACATATGTGGAGAAAGTTACACTACATTGGTACCGGCAACATGACACATACAGACAACACAGACGCCACCATCACTGTCACCGTCACCTGGACAACCTCTCATTCTCTCTACATTCCATTCCTCTCTCTGCATGGGAACCCAGCCTTTAAAAAAGATCCAGGTGAGGCGAATCAACATCTTGATTGAAGGATGGGAAAGGGAGGACAATCAGGGGGGCTGTCCTAAAACAAAAACATCAATTACAAAAAACAGAAACAAGCGTAGTGGTGACCTGCCACACATGTCTCACTTTTTTGATGGAAAAACATTAATATAAAGATGCAGCCATATAAACATGTTTTATAATCAGGAATGCAAATATGTGTTGCTTAAGTCCACTTGTAAATCTTTTTACTGTAGTGAAAATTAAAACCAATTAAAAATATCATCTCCAGACAGTTTAAACCAGTGGCTTTGCTTGCATGCGGATATGACCACAAAGTAACTGTCTGTATGCCCCAGTGCCCATAAAACTTTTAAAAAAGCAGACAGTTATTAAAAGTTATCTTATTCAAGATTGAAGTGGGAGTGGAGCCAATTTAATAAAATAGCTCAAATTGTCTGATTAACTCTAAAAATAGGACAGAATGAGTCAGTGTGTGATAAGTGATTCTGAACAATGGTGTTGACATGTCGAGTGGGGTGGATTAGAAGGGAGACGTGATGAACAGTGGAAGGAGATTAGAAACTCTTTATCAGGCAGACGAGTGGCTGAGGTTTGGTGGAGCATGATAATCACTCGCGCACACTCTGCCCCTTAATAGACAGGGAGAAGATTGGAAAATTGCAGGATGACTAGAGGGATCAAGCTGGACTGTTATATTAAAACAAAATGCAAAGCAAGTGATCGAGGGAAGGAATACAGAGGTAATGGGCTCAAAAATGCGAAAAAAGTGACAATAATGGTTTGGAGTAAAAACTTTATCATTGTTTTGGCTAGGTTGTTAAATGGCCTTGAAAATACATTTTTCAATCTCCATATTTAACCCAGACTTAGCCCAGACAGGAGATGGGAATGTTGTTAACGTTTTCTGTGTTCTTCATAAATGTCAGATGTGCCCACACTATTTTGGGTCTCTTTTCCAATAAATCACATTGATTCAACCCTAATCATTCAACACAGTTTACAGGACTTGATTCCATAATCTGATCACTTAGCAATCAGATTTTCATAGGATTTCATGAGTCAAATAAGCACACAGACAGGCAGTTGCACTGTGCAGTTCCCTAAGGCACATCTTGCAGTGTGACAACAACGGAGTTGTCCTATGTACCTCAGTAAAGAGGGCTGGATGACTGCAGGGGCTGGGGTGGTGATATCCATGCAATTTGCTCCAAAGCTGCCCATCAATAAAAGTCCAAATCAGGTGTATTAAATATAGAAATCCACTAAAAGTGAAACCTTGATATATATGGTGGAGGACCGGCCTCTATAGGAGACAGGTCCTCCACCAGGGGATCTGGAAAATTTTCAAATTTGATAAGTTTTTCTTTAACTCAAATTCCAAATCATAATATATTGTAACATGGCCTCACTCACCGACATTCGTTTGCCACAACAGAAACCATAGACCCGACACAGAAATGGAGGTTTTTAGCACTTACCCACACTTTTAATAATACAAAATAAACAAAACACAAACAAAAACCTTGCTCCACTTTGAAGCACTGACTAAACATTTGTCAGGAACCTTACTCTAATAACCCGGACAGCCAAGCTGTTTAAATCATTTAAATTAGATAGACAGGTGCAGGTGATCATTAACCATTAAATAATCAATCAATAATAAAAACAATTAACACACGTTTTTTGGCAGGGAAGATATTAACCCTCTCCCTGCTGTGCTATAATACAGTATATACAGTGGAACTCCGTTTATCTGTGTGCTTGGGGGGACATAGGTCCACAGATGTGTGAAATTCACGGATAAATGATGTGTTATTGCGTGTGACTAAAAAAAACCTGATGCATGCGTCTTTATGTGTGTGTTTACATTGGCAATATACACTGAGTGTACAAAACATTAGGAACACCTTTTTCCCTCAGAACAGCCTCAGTTCGTCGGTGCATGGACTCTACAAGGGGTCGAAAGCTTTCCACAGGGATGCTGGCCCATGTTGACTCCAATGCTTCCCACAGTTGTGTCAAGTTGGCTGGTAGTGGATCTCTACTCCGAATAGCTTGTTCCATCTCATCCCACAGATGCTCAATTGGATTGAGATCTGGTGACTGGGCAGGCCACTGTCATGTTCGTGGAACCATTCCTGGACAATCCTAGCCTTGTGGCATGGGGCATTATCCTGCTGAAAAAATCCATTAGCAGGGGGATACACTGCTGCCACACCACCACCACCAGCCTGCAATGTTGACACACTGCATGATGGATGCATGTACTCATGTGGTTTCCTCCATACCCTAGTCCTCCCATTAGCGTGAAACAGCAGGAACCGGGATTCATCAGACCAGGCAATGTTTTTCCAATCCTCCAGTGTCCAGTGTTTTCGTTCCTTAGCCCACTGCAACCGCAGTTTCTTGTGTTTTGCTGAAAGAAGTGGAACTCTGTTAGGTCGTCGGCTGCCATACCCCATTCGTGTCAAAGTACGACGAGTTGTGCATTCTTTTATGGGTCTTTCGGCACCAATGTTGTACTGGACTGTCAGTTGACTAACTGTAGCCCGTCTGTTGCTCTGCACAATTTGTGTCAGCCTCCTTTGGCCTCTTTCATCAATGAGTCATTTTCGACCGCTGGCCTGCCATTGGCTGGATGTCCTTTGGGTGGTGGACCATTCTTGATACACACGGGAAACTGTTGAGCGTGAAAAACCCAGCAGCGTTGCAGTTCTTGACACACTCCAACCGGTGCACCTGGCACCTACTACCATAACCCGTTCAAAGGCATGTAAATCTTTTGTCTTGCCCATTTACCCTCTGAATGGCACACATACACAATTCATGTCTCAATTGTGTCAAGGCTTAAAAATCCTTCTTTAACCTGTCTCCCCTTCATCTACACTGATTGAAGTGGATTTAACAGGTTACATCAATAAGGGATCATAGCTTTCACCTGGATTCACCTTGTCAGTCTATTTCATGGAAAGAGCAGGTGTTCCTAATGTTTTGTACACTCAGTGTGTATATATATATATACACACAGTTGTAGTCAAAAGTTTACACACCCCAATGTAAATTTATAATTTCTAGAAATTTCTCAAAAACAAATAGTTATAGGAAAAATCTTTTGTAGCAAAAGTTTTGCTTTTGTGGATGTGGAAAAAAAGTTACAAGAAATAGACTACTATTTATTTCAGCATTTTTTTAAATTTGCAAAACAATGCTAATTCAAAAGTTATCATATCCTGACAAGGAAAATTAAATTAATAGCTAGTTGAGCCACCTTTAACAATAACAACCTCTTTTAAACGATTAGAATATTTGTCAATGAGCTTTTGGCATGATTCTTTAGTGATTTTTGATCATTCTTCAACGCAAAATTGTTCCAGTTCATTCAGATTCCGAGGACTTCTCTTGTGCACGTCCTTCTTCAACTCATACCAAAAATTCTCAATCGGATTTAGACTAGGCCATTCCAGAATCTTGATTTTGGTATGCTGTGGAATCCATTTTACCATGTATTGGAACTACATTCCCTGTGCCATTGGAGGGAAAAAAAGCCCCATCGAAGAATATTACCACCTCCATGCTTGACAGTAGGTATGGTGTTCTTTTCTTTGTACGCCTCACCAGACTTTCTCCAAACGTAACACTATCAGCGTGACCAAATAGCTCGATTTTTGTTTCATCACTCCACAAAACCTTTGAACAGCACTCATATCCATCATTCAAATGCCATTTTGCAAACTTTAAGTGATTGTCCTTGTGATGTTTTCATAAGAGTGGCTTTTTCTTTGGCCTGCGACCATTGAGACCTTCACCATGCAATACTCAACCTATGGTTGTAATGGAAACCCCAGTCCCACTTGCAGCCATTTCACTTTGAATATCTTTGGCAGTCAATCTCGGATTGATATTAACCTTCCTCACAATTCTTCTACTTGTTCTTGGTGAAAGAACCATATTTCTTCCAGACCAAGGGAGTGCTGTGACAGTACCATGAGTCTTGTACTTCTTGATAATAGAAACAATAGTTTAAATTGGGATAATCAAATGCTTGGAAATATTCTTGTATCCTTCTCCAGCTTTATTACTATTTATTTCTTACCAGACTACTACTATTTATTTCTTAGCAGACACCCTTATCCAGGGCGACTTACAATTGTCATGACAATAAATCATTTTCTGCCTAAGGTCTTCATATAACTCTTTACTTGTTCCCATATTGACTTATTGGTAATGACAGCAATCATCCTATGTCTAACCCTTTTATACTCTCTAAGCATGTTTACCTACAATTCAGTATTTTCTAGACTTTTCTAGAATTAGGTTCTGCATTACCATATTGAAATTTCTAGCACATTGTAGAAAATACAATCATAGCATCAAAGGGTATGACTACTTTTTAGATAGATTTTTCCTATAATTATTGGTTTTCGAGAAATTTCTACCCATTGGGGTATGTAAGCTTTTGACTACAACTGTATATCTATATCTATCTATCTATCTATCTATATATATTATTATTATTATTTTATTTCTTAGCAGACACCCTTATCCAGGGCGACTTACAATTGTTACAAGATATCACATTATTTTTTACATACAATTGCATTATTTTTGCACATTATTTGTACATACAATTACCCATTTATACAGTTGGGTTTTTACTGGAGCAATCTAGGTAAAGTACCTTGCTCAAGGGTACAGCAGCAGTGTCCCCCACCTGGACTATAACCCACGACCCTCTGGTCAGGAGTCCAGAGCCCTAACCACTACTCCACACTGTTGCCCTTTTATATATATATTTTAAAAAAATTAAACGTCCTCGCTTGAAAACTATAAACTATTATGTTTTTACATATTTCTTATTTTTATGCTGAGACAGGTGGTACAGCTATGGCCACAACTTTTGCATATATATATATATATATATATATATATATATATATATATATATATATATATATATATATATATATTTTTTTTTTGTTGGATTGAGACAATAAAAAAGCCTTGATTAACATAATTTAGATGTTTTATTTAACATCATGTAATCAAAGAAACTACAGAATAATATTGCAGAAGTCTACCAGAAGCCATAATAGTATTTAAGGCATGTTGGATTTTGAAATGTCACATTTTTAAATGTCAGTTTTTCGTTAAGTATTGAAGACTACAAAGTGGTATGTAATTCAGTATGTTAACGTAGCATTATTCCACAGGCTTCATTCGACGCAATGAAGCAAAATGATTTAATTATATAGGGAGATGCAAAACATTTGGACATAGCTGTACTGCTAATTCACTGTATTTTAATAGATAAATTACAACTGTACAATTGTAATTTGCAATACAATACTGGCAAATGCAATAAACGTAGCCTCGATTTACAATGGTCTGTACTGTATAGCAAGATGTGTTTATGTATTTGACCCATAATATTAATGTTATAGTTTATTACACATGATGTAACTACTGCTTGGAACTTTTTGTCTAAGCAAAATCTCCACAATGCACAAACAGCATCCCCAAATCGCTGTTAGCCAAAAGGTTAAAATCTGTTTAATGTTCCACATCGAACAAGCTGAATGAGTCTTCCTGCCTCACAAAATTCAACTTTGAACATTACTAACGGATGGTCAAAATGCAGTATTTTTTAAAATACCTCTATGAATTCCACTGCCATGATCAATGTCTAGTGTGGCATCCACATGTTTGATCTGTATCAGTTTGTTGGGTGGGAGGTGGGGAACTGCATGCAGGGCAACATGAGGGGAAGTGTATATGTCTGGTAACTCGTGAGACACAGGTGCATGACAGAATGACTACCAATAGTGCTGTAATATGAATCCTAGCATAACTTTCTGTTGTATGGAATTGCAGGTGTTCAATGGCATAATACAGTCTTTTGCAAGGGAGGAAGGGGTGATGGGCCGTCATTAGCATTCATAGTAACATGGATAGGGGGAATGGGAGCACTTTAAGAACAGGACACCCATGTGACAGATGTATGACACAATGATATTGTCACCTGCCAAAATGGAAGTGTATGAGGTACACTGTTATGAAACTGTTTACATGGGCAAGTGGAATGTGCTGTGACATGTCAGTTTGAGAGGGCAGCACCATCAACACAGATCAACCAAGAGTTTTTCAGTGTCATACTGGATGAGCAACAGAATACAGTTTAATGGGAGGGATGGTCTCACCGTCACAGTTGGGCTGTATACCTTGTCCTGTAATACCAGTATGTTCTGTATTCCCCAGTGTTTTTGGCAGATAGCACACACATGCATTCTGCAAATACCCATCCTTATGCAGTGCAGATGGATGTCTCTTGTGTTATCTGCAGAGAGTTGTATGTTGTTCATATTAACTGATGATGGTGGTTTAAAAACCCTAACATCGCATTTCCCTACTTTTGGCATTATATATATATATATATATATATATATATATATATATATATATATATATATATATACAGTATATACCATACTCCTTTGAATTTAAGATGCACTTTTTAAACCATTTTTAATGTAGTTTTTTGCAATGAATATATATATATATATATATATATATATATATATATATATATATATATATATATATATATATATAAAGCTGCCTGGACGGGGCAGTAAAACAATGTTAAGAGTCTATTCATTATTATTATATGAATCCATACTTCTTTAATCGTGCAGTATAATTGGAAGTTTCTCATTGATTTAGTGCCCCGTCCAGAAAGGATTGTCTTGATTGGGAAGCATTTTAATGTATTCAAAAAATATGAAAGCTCATCATAATTATTATTTATTTTATTTTATTTTTCTAAATATGTAGACTATAGTGACGGAGTAATCATGCGGTTTTTAATACTTTTCACGTTGTTTAGTGCCAAATTTATTTATTTTTTGTCAACTATTATAATAATCTCCACTTCAGTAAACTTGCCCTTTCTATGCTTTTGAACACTTTGAGTTATTGTCTCACCTCATACACAAATACACCTGCATTAGTTGGATGTAATCTGAGCTGTGATTAATTTCCTGTTTAGATTCATTTAATGAACTTATTTCCTAGACTTGCTAAACTAGCAAATTCCTAGACTTGCGAATTTTACACACTTACAGACAAATATATGCAAGATAATTGCAATGCAAGCAAAGTTGCATACATTCGCGAAATCTTTTAATATCTAGACCTTAGATACTAGCAAAGTTTATATAACTGGCTAATTACTACAAACAATCTACAAAAAAAGAAAATAAGCTATCGAACAGAAGTGCAAATATTACGTACGCCAAATTCATTATGAAAAATAATTTAATGAAAAAAAAGGAAAGAACAAAACAAAAAACACAATAATAATAATAATAATAATAATAATAATAATAATAATAATAATAATAATACATTTGACTATAGCAAATAAACCACCACAATTTTAACCAACAATACACAAACCCACAAAGACTTTGCCAATATTTAACTGTGTAACTATAGCATTACAGCTCACACTCGACACTAGTAAAGATACATTTATAATAATTGTACAAAAGCTGGCAGATATGTTATAGTTTTCACACAGTAACTAGTAAAGATGTATTTATATTAATTGTACAATAGTAAACATGTGTTTATAATTATTACAGCTTAAAATACCGGTACACCATTCTGTATAAGAAAAAGAACGGTAACTAAAATAAATCAAAACTGTCCTTCTAATCTGTAAAACAGGCTGTCAAGGATTACACCATATACCAAACCTATGGGTCACATTACAGGTAGCTGGTCATAATACATGCAAACTTGTGTAGTTTTCAACAGTCAACTTCCCCTAGGAAATTATTCAAAACAGCCAGGTGCGGCTATAGCTAAATATCCTGTTATCCAAGATTTAGCCAAATTGGGTTATTCACACCCTCTTGTGCTTCCTATAAAAGATCAGCTGTGACACCCAGAGGGGGTGTCCTAAAAACAAAACAAAAAACACAAATTACAAATAAAATCTAAACAAACGGGATGATGACCCGCTACAAACACATTGCTCCAGAACAGCCTTGCAGACTTCACCTGCCTCTGCCCCTAGTTAGAACAGGTGTTTACACATCAAATCACATGGAGCTAGCAGAGCAGCTATGTTGATGAAGCGAGGAAGGTACCATCTCTGAACCAGCAGTCATTCATTGTCAGTGTGTTCCCATTGGAGGTCCCACTAATTGATGGGGGGTTTGAAAAATAAAGGAGCTCTGGAAATATGCCAGTTGCTGTTGATTTTGTAGATAAAACCAGTAAGAGGAAAATTAGAGAAAGAGATCTTTGGGGCAAGCAGGAGCGAGCTATGAAGAAATACATGGAAACTAATGAGTATATGAAGGGCTGAGGAGATGGGAAACAAATGAGAGTAAAGAAGGAGTGAGACAGAGGACAATGTTAGATAATGCGCTGAGCTGACACAGTTAAAAAGAGAAGGTGAACGTCAACAACTTCAGGAAGAGTTGTGTGAAATAAATAAATTATTCTATGATCAATATAACTAAAGTTAGAACAAAATGAAATACACCCAGCGTGTGCTGGAAAGCCTTGTCAGAACATGGGACAGGTAAGGGTGCAGTTGTGGCCTTACCTGGCAATTTACCTGTCTTTTGTGTTTAATAATAAATAGGCCAGCATACATGCAATATAGTAATAGCCTATAAGCTTTTACATTTGTAACTGCAGTTTTAACAAAAATCTACATAAAGATCTTGGGGAAATAATTATTCAGAATAGTCAACATACTGTGTCTGTGTTTTCTGTTAGGCTATCTGTCTGACATGAATATATTTGATGCACATTATCACTGTTTCTTTGTAGTCTTTATTGCATAATCAAAATATATATTTTTTCAATATAAATTTGTTAATGGAAAACATAAATGTAATATGAATAATGCAATGTGGTTTGCAGTGCTGCTCTTCAGAAACAAACTTTAAGTGTGTGGGAGAAATTCGTAGTTGTCGTTGTATGTACTTTATAATATGGCATTTCAAATAAAACTATGGGAATGAGATACTCTGATGTTAATTACGTTTGTCTTTCACCTTCCTTCCCCCAAATCTACTTCAAAGGACTAGATATTAGTAACCGGGCCGTACAGATTTAAATTGGGGGATGGTCTAGATTACCTTCTGTGCTGACCTGCCAGTCTTGTCTAAACAATTCTTATCTTTTAATTAAGAACATCTGTCTGGAAGATAATTTACAATTTTCTTCCTATAAAGGGTTAAGAAGTGCGACACCTGGTGGATACGAGGTATCATGACTGTCCCATGAAATGACTATAAGACTATGACTCAAACGTAGTTTGACGAGTTGATTAAGTATGTTTTCCCAATAAAATTGAAATGTTTATTGTGTTTAAAGTAAACTTTTTTTTTTTAGGAGAATAAAGCTGACATTTTTATTCTTCTATGATCAATATAACTAAAGTTAGAAGTTTTATTCTGTAAATGTTATATATCTCTCTCCGTGGAGGGGGGAGCTACCTGATGACTGCTTGTGTAAAAGGAAGTGTCATTCAAACTCTGGAAGCCAATGAAAGGACTGATTTCGTTCAAGCATAAACATCCTGTTTTACCCATTAGTGGTTGGATAAATAAAATGTGTTTATTTAGCAGACGCCTTTATCCAAGGCGACTTACAGAGACTAGGGTGTGTGAACTATCCATCAGCTGCAGAGTCACTTACAGTTACGTCTCACCCGAAAGACGGAGCACAAGGAGGATAAGTGACTTGCTCAGGGTCACACAATGTGTCAGTGGCTGTGGTGGGATTTGAACCGGGGACCTCCTGGTTACAAGCTCTTTTCTTTAACCACTGGACCACACCGCCTCCTACAGCGAGCGAATGAAAACTAGTCAACAATCTCCCTCCCAACCTGTGAGGGCACAGTATAACAGGAACATAAGAACATAAGAAAGTTTACAAACGAGAGGAGGTCATTCAGTCCATCTTGCTCGTTTGGTTGTTAGTAGCTTATTGATCCCAGAATCTCATCAAGCAGCTTCCTGAAGGATCCCAGGGTGTCAGCCTCAACAACATTACTGGGGAGTTGGTTCCAGACCCTCACAATTCTCAGTGTAAAAAAGTGCCTCCTATTTTCTGTTCTGAATGCCCCTTTATCTAATCTCCATTTGTGACCCCTGGTCCTTGTTTCTTTTTTCAGGTAAAAAAAGTCCCCTGTCTATACTTTTAGGATTTTGAATGCTTGAATCAGATCACCGCGTAGTCTTCTGTGTTCAAGACTGAATAGATTCAATTCTTTTAGCCTGTCTGCATACGACATGCCTTTTAAACCCGGGATAATTCTTGTTGCGCTCTTCTTTGCACTCTTTCTAGAGCAGCAATATCCATTTTGTAATGAGGTGACCTGAACTGAACACAATATTCTAGGTGAGGTCTTACTAATGCATTGTAAAGTTTTAACATTACTTCCCTTTATTTAAATTCAACACTTCTCACAATATATCCGAGCATCTTGCTGGCCTTTTTTATAGCTTCCCCACCTTGTCTAGATGAAGACATTTCTGAGTCAACATAAACTCCTAGGTCTTTTTCATAGATTCCTTCTTCAATTTCAGTATCTCCCATATGATATTTATAATGCACATTTTAAAACAGTGTGCCCCGGACTGGATGGTTTGGCAGTTCATTCCAGGGTCAGTCGGAAGTCGGCCATACAGAAAGGGGGGCGGAGTCACAATCATGGATTGGAGGATACGTGATTACACTCGCTACCAAAGGGGGTGTGACTGAAGGTATATCAGGGGATGTGGCAAAGCAATCTGTTCTTTTTGTTATGGTTACAATAGGACCTGAAAAGGAGAACTGTGATTTACCCGTGAGTGTTTTTCGTGTTGTTTTAGTCTATCTGTTAATAATTGTATTTGTCATTGTTAGATGACTAAACTATCCAGGAGCTGTCGCTAAAAGCCAGCACCAACCGCAGACTACACTACTGCACTACTGTTTCACTAACTGCTGTATAATTCACCACTTGCACTAGGAGCACTCACTATTGGACTTGTGATTGTGTGTGTGTATAAAGTGTGTGTCTTTATTAGTGTTATTATTATTTCGGGACTGAACCCCGTGGGTTTTAACTGTGCCATACACATCATTGTGTAGGGCCAGTTACTATTATTTGTAGCACAAATAGCACAAATAAAGAGCTGTTTTTCACCATGAACTGTGTTGTGTTTACTGAGCACTGCATCATCTCTACACATGTGCACTGCAAACCACTTTGCCACAGTGCTATATTTAAAGAAAAGCAAGAATGAACTTGTCATCTTTTGCTCATGAAACATTTGACCATGAAGTGAGCACAGAGCCGTAGCTTGAATGGTGCTCCATTCAGCACCGTACTGATGACATCCTCTCAAGATGCCTAATCCCCTCTACATCCAACTGCAACTCTGTGTTTCAAAGACCAACTGCATTCCAACTTTGTTTTTCAACTCTCCAGAATACATTATGTTTCAGACTTTAAGATTCAAGTAAAATACTATTTGTTTGTATAAGAAATATCTACATGCAAACCAGAAGTAAAAATGTTTAATTCAGCGTAACACTTTGCCAAGATTAAAAAGACAAACAATGCTACTTTGATGAACAATTTAAAGGATCTACAGGAGTGTGCTGCCATAACGGTTTCTGTTACTGGGGACAAGTGGATACTACAACCAGCTGTATCAGAGACAATTATATATATATATATATATATATATATATATATATATATATATATATATATATATAGTTGCAGACAATCAGTTTTGTTTGCAGACAACCAGTGATCTGCTGTACACTTGGCAATCAGAAAATATCCCTTAAAATCTAACCCTGTATATAGATGTATAACATGTAGGGTAACAACCTGCTCAACTCTTATTTTAATTTTGTGTTTCTAAAACACGTTGCATGTTTGTATTGCTCCTTGAACTTTACTGCACTGTGAAATCTTTCATGGAATTTCCAGCCAGTTCTACCAGACAAACTCTTTGTCTACAGTGCTGCTGTTCTGGCCCTTTGACTGAGCTAATGGGAACCACACATTATTAACATTTGAATTAAAAAATACAACCATAGCAGAAATGTTTACTATGATGATCACCTTATTCTTTCTGTACAAATATAAAAAACAAGCAGACTGGGGAGACTGAAGCAAGTACTCTCTATCTTACCAGCACTGAGATGATACTTCATACTTCCTTAAACTAGTACTTTTATTTTGCTTTAAGGCGGAACACTAATAGCATGGTCTCAATAACTGATGCCTTCCAAATCTCCAACTTAGGATCACATGTGTCCTCCTTACATAATTTTGTTTAACAAATGTTCTGGCAAGCATATATTTGAAACTCTATTGAAATCTATAATTTTGTTTCTCTTCCCTGGAGAGGTTTAAAAGCTGTTAAATTAGAAGGTGGAATCAATTATCAATTGTGTTTGAGTTGCAAATCCAATTATTTTGTATTTTGTTGTCACTCTTCCCATTGTTTCCCAACAGTGTCCTGGCTTTGATTTAGTGTGTTCTATTGGTACAGAGTGATTGCCTGCTAAGCCAAGGGGACACTATTTTGCTTCCACATTGTTGCTTCAAATTTCAGGGGACACTATTCTACAGTATGTAGAAATTGTAGATATAATGTTGATGGACAGCACAAAGAAGACAATACATAGATGATATTTCCTATCAAACAGTTTATTGGTGTTATTCAGTGTCCACATAATTTACCATCATTTTCAATATAATAAAATAAACTTTATCCTTAAATATGTATGTGTATATATATATATATATATATATATTGTGAGGAAGCAGGTGGAGTGAGACAGCAGGGAGGGGGTTAAAACCTCCCTGCAAGAGAGAAAACATGTGAGAATGCACTTGTTGTGTAATTGTTTTATTAGTAATGATTATCCGCACCTGAGTGTTATGGGGCAGTTTAAAAGGAGAGCAGTCAGTCTGCGCAGGGCTGCTGAGGAGAAGGAGGCAGACGAGGTGCTCTGCTTCCCAGCAGTGAGAGAGAACGAGCAAGAAAGTTAAACAGTAAGTGCGGTACTAAACTGTTGTTTTGTGAGGACAGGGAAACGGCTTAGCCGTCCTGCGTTAGTTAGGTTCCTGCGTGTGTAGTTAGTGCTCGATAAGAGCTAGGTGTTTATTTGGTTTTGTGTGTTTTGATTTTGTGTTTATTAAAATTAGCGCAACCGCGCTGTGAAAATCCATTTCTGTGTGCTGGGTCAATTTTTAAAGGGGCAACGAACCCGAGAAGGTGAAATCTTTCACATATGGTACCAGAAGTGTGGGTGCCCCTACGACCCAGTAAAAGGAAAAATGGATTTTAAGGAACTGATCGAGGAAATTAAGAGAAACACCGCTGCTCAAGTGGAGCAGACAAAGAAGTGGAGACAGGAGTTGGGGCTACCGGATCCGGAGCCGACGGAGCTGGACCTGCTGCTCCAAAGGTGGGAGCAGGCAGGGGGTGCCCCACTGACTCAAGCCCCGGAGCCCAGAGGGGAGGAGCTGCCGCTGCCGGAGCCCAGAGAGGAGGAGCCGCCGCTTCCGGAGCCCAGAGGGGAGGAGCCGGAGCCCGGGGAGGAGGTGGAAAGCATACCTCCACCACAGCCCCGACCACCACCCCTACAGTCCAGTTCGGCGCCGCTGCGTCCAGTCCCTCACCCCTTGCTCCGGGACACCCTGCCGGTCTTCCTGGACCTCCCTGTGCTGGACCTGGAGCCCAGGGGTCTGCAGCACTGGCCACAGCTCTGCCCCTGGTTACCTGCTCCGCTCTCCCCGAGCACCCAGACGTCGCTGGGCTGCTGCCAGACGTCGCTGTCGCTCCCCCTGTTCGCTGCTTCGCTCCCCCTGGGTGGTCGGGCGTCACTGCGCCAGTCCCCAGGGGAAGACCTGTGTCCACTGCGGCATCCTCCAGTGCCCCGGCCTACGCTTCGGTCGGCCCTGTTAGCCCGGTGGGGTCCCGTGTCGCCGGTTTGCGGTCCCTTCCTGGCAGCGCCGAAAGGACCGACCCATCCTCAAGCCCGCCCGTGGAAGAGGGCGGCAATGGACATTGCTGGACTTGAGGGTGGGTGGTTGTGTTTCAGGGGAGGAGGTGGCCGTCTCGTGGCCTGTGTCTTGAAAAGACAAGGGGGGGGGATGTGTGAGGAAGCAGGTGGAGTGAGACAGCAGGGAGGGGGTTAAAACCTCCCTGCAAGAGAGAAAACATGTGAGAATGCACTTGTTGTGTAATTGTTTTATTAGTAATGATTATCCGCACCTGAGCGTTATGGGGCAGTTTAAAAGGAGAGCAGTCAGTCTGCTCAGGGCTGCTGAGGAGAAGGAGGCAGACGAGGTGCTCTGCTTCCCAGCAGTGAGAGAGAACGAGCAAGAAAGTTAAACAGTAAGTGCGGTACTAAACTGTTGTTTTGTGAGGACAGGGAAACGGCTTAGCCGTCCTGCGTTAGTTAGGTTCCTGCGTGTGTAGTTAGTGCTCGGTAAGAGCTAGGTGTTTATTTGGTTTTGTGTGTTTTGATTTTGTGTTTATTAAAATTAGCGCAACCGCGCTGTGAAAATCCATTTCTGTGTGCTGGGTCAATTTTTAAAGGGGCAACGAACCCGAGAAGGTGAAATCTTTCACAATATATATATATATATATATATATATATATATATATATATATATATATATATATATATAGGGGAGAACGGGGTAAGATGAGCCATTTTTTACATTTGCCATTACTATGGCAAGGGAAATTTATTAATCTTTCTAACAATGATGGCTATGTATACTTCAGATTGTTGTGTTACATTAAAAATAAAAAAAATGTGTATTGTGAGGGACTCCCGTGTGGCACATCTAGCCCTTTGCCGACCGAGGATGGGAGCTTCCAGGGGGTGGCGCTCAATTGGCCGAGCGCCGCCCGGGGGGAGGGAGGGTTAGGTCGGCCAGGGTGTCCTCGGCTCACCACGCCCCAGCGACCCCTGTAGTCTGGCCGGGCGCCTGCGGGCTTGCCTGTAAGCTGCCTGAGAGCTGCGTTGTCCTCCGACGCTGTAGCTCTTGGGTGGCTGCATGTTGAGTCCGCAGTGTGAAAAAAAGTGGTCGGCTGACGGCACACGCTTTGGTGAACAGTGTGTGCTCGTCTTTCCCGAGTCAGCGGAGGGGTGGTAGCGGTGAGCTGAGCCTAAAAAATAATTGGCCATTCCAAATTGGGGAGAAAATAATTAAAAAATAATTGGCAACCACTAAATTTAAAATAAATAAATAAATAAATAAATAAATTAATTAAATAAATAAACGTGCGCACCAGTGCTTAAACTGCAGCTTTCTGTCTCTGGGTCTAACTCCTGCTGGTAGCCAGCCTGGGCCATGACGCTACCCTGTCACATGTGGTGTTATAAGTAGCATAGTGCCCCTTGTGACTCAGAGCAGGACTGCAGTTTTTTTTTTTTTTTTTCTAGTGCCAAAGGGGGAGGAGCCTCTACCATCTCCAGTGCAAAAGGGGGAGAAGCCGCTGCTGCCTCCAGAGCCGGAAGGAGCAGGAGCTGTTGCCATCTTAAGTGCCAAAGGGGGAGAAGCTGCTGTTGTCTTCAGAACAGGAGGGGGAAAAGTGTCCCCCGGTTTCAGTGTCAGCAGGGCAACAAAAGGGGTTAGACAGGCACCCCCTTACAGAAGCCCAGGGGTAACCACCGTGGTTAAACGGACACTCCCTTACAAAAGTCCAGGGGTCACAAGAGGGGTTAAACAGGCACCCCAAACAAAAGGCCCTTGGCCCTTGTGCCCCGTTTGTTTGTTCCAGTGTTTTTGTTTCTTTAAATAACCGTGCCCACCGGTGCTTAAACTGCAGCTTTCTGTCTTTGGGTCTAATTCCTGCCAGTAGACAGCCTTGGCCGTGAAGCTACCCTCTCACAATATCCGACAAAGAACATGTGTAGATTAAACAATTAATGATGTTGATAATAATTAGCAAAGCACACATTGACTTTTAATGTCTTGTAAACTATAAGAGTAGCCTTCTAGCTGCACATATTGGCGGCACAAACACGACCTGCAAGTTTGGGAAACCAGAGAGGTTTTAATTGTTACAGTTGCTTGTTGTGGCCAGCTCTCTCTTCTGCAGAACTTAAAGGGAATGGAGTAAACAATGAAGTCAGAGGCTAAGCCTTGTGAAGTTCACACCAGCACAGGGGGGGTGCGCAACACCTCCATTCTTTTGTGGCAAATGCACACATCTGTGGTTCAAGTATGCAGATGTAATAAACTGTTTTTCAATTCCATCCTCCACCCTGATTCTTCCATAAAATCCATAACTTTCAGAAAAAATGTAAATATCCAAATGCACCATTGTAACACCCACAGTGAGAGTGAGTGACACCTACGGTACTACTGATTACAGAAGAAGTATTGATGCTAATGTGTGTAGTAATGAGCATAATATTGCACTAATTTGAATAGTTTAGATCAACACACAAAATTTAATAGCAGTAATTGGTATAATACTGCATTCATTAGAACATTGGAAAATACTACATGGTTCAGCAACACAGTTAAAGTATCAGCAATTGGTATAACATTGCATTAATTAGAATTAAGGAGTCTTTTCACCCCAAAAAATAGGTGATAAAATATTTACCTTATCTTCTGGCACAAATCTGCCTCTAGCCACCACACAAAAGAACTGCCTTCCCCAGTGAGAATATTAAACGCCAACCAGAACAAAAATATACATTAGAAAAGTTATGTTATTATTATTTATTTTCTTAGCAGACACCCTTATCCAGGGCGACTTACAATTGTTACAAGATATCACATCATTTTTACATACAATTACATTCTTTTTTACACATTATTTTTACATACAATTACCCATTTTATACAGTTGGGTTTTTACTGGAGCAATCTAGGTAAAGTACCTTGCTCAAGGGTACAGCAGCAGTGCCCCCCATCTAGGATTGAACCCACGACCCTCCAGTCAAGAGTCCAGAGCCCTAACCACTACTCCACACTGCTGCCAAAAAGGTATATCATGGACAATAATATGCTCAATTCTCCTCATAAACAAACTAGTACATTTTAAATGATTACTCAACACAGAGAGTATAAAATAAAAGTAAAAAGAACAAGCATTTAATTTTCTAAAGAATGTATCACCTAGGGAAAGTGGCTGCCGTGACAAAATGGACTGGGGTAGCAGAGTTGTTGCAAATCCCTCCCCCGCCGACCCCCCTCCTTTTCTTAAGTGGCAGCTACCTGTAAACCACAGATACCTTTCATAATTTGAATTCTGAAAGTGCCAAGTGTATCCTTTCCCTTCCTGTATCAGTTCGGGGATCTGTGGTGTATATCTCCCTTTTTTAACAATCTCCCAATTTTTCAGAGAAAGTTCTCCTTGAAAAAGGATTCGTAACCAAATCGACTATGATGTCTCAGTTTTCTCAAATTTTTTTGTATTTTTGTGTAAAATAAAATTCAAAATAATTAGATGTTGTAAAGATATTTGTATTTATCAATGTATATTTATAAGCAATATCGTGCGAAATCCAGCTATCCTCCTAACTGCAGTGCTAACCAAGGAATATTCATGTTTTGGGCTTGCTCACTAATGATTGGTCAGCTGTCAGAGCTTTGACTTTCCCATTGGTTGCTAAAGTAGAGCCTTCAAGTGAGGCAGAGAATACCCTGGGAGATTTATGGCCCGCATCTGCTCACTCCTGATTGGTCACCTGTCTAAAATAAAGGACATTCTTCGACTCGCCTATTGGTTAAACTCACTCAAGCCCTTCAACTGAAACGGAAAATACCCTCAACTGTTTTTTTTCTAGCGTTTGCTCTGGACACTCGACCTACCCACTGCTCTGTCTAACAGTACTACAAACAGAATGTCTACTCATCAGGCTGTCAGAACCTGAACAAAACAGACAGTGCTTGCTGAACATATACAAAGTGAATAATCAAACCAAACAACTTGAATTGTGCAAAAATAATATAAAGGAAACAAACGTGTAGTTAATCCAATGTATTACACTAGTGAGGTTTGGAAATATGAAGGCGGATTTGTGCCCAGTCTCCCTTTGTGCTTTAGGTTTCCTCGCTCTGTCTATCCTTGCATCTCGACATGAACAGCAACACTAATAGATAATTTTCATGACAAAACAGGCAATTAAAAGAAACATGATTGTGGAATGTTCTTGCATTTTTTCTTCTTTTTGCCCTCTAGCTATTGCTTCCAAAGTGCAGCTGTGAGCCTATGTGGTAATGGAGCTATTTTAAAGCCATGAAAATTATGTTTTAGTCCTACAAGAATGATCTCCTTTACGTCACCAGTGTAGCTGCCATGACTATCATTGGACACAGTGGAGAAAATGTAAGTTTCTTTAAACCTGACGTGCCGTTAGTAAGTCTAGCTGCAGGACCATCATTATTTTATCTTGACTATAGAGTGGGGCCATCCCTGGCTTCAGAGCTGGTATGCATTATAATTAGGACTTCTGTTTTTCGGGTTTTATTAATTGTATTTTTCGGTGCTTATTTTTAGCTATTTTTGAGTTTTATGTAAATCGTTTTTTTCCAGGCTTTCGTTTATGAAATTAGTGTTTTCGGTTACTTTCCAAAATAGAAAGTAGTAACTCGACAGTACTTGCACGCTTAAGTTGTACCTTCTTTCCTTTGCTGTCTTCCACAATGAAATCCCTATGGCCACGGGCACATTCTTCTGGGGTTTTCGTGTGTAGGCATTTGCTTACATTTTGCCACAATTCTGTTTTAAATCCTTTGTATCTTAACTGTAATACACCTTTGAATCCTGCTAACAAGCCTCCATTCCTGATTGTAATCTCGTTTTAAATCTTGCAAGCGGAGTCTCCAACAGAAATGTAGAAATGTGCTGTCACTCAGTAGTTGGGGCGGGTTTAAAGTATTCAGAATCAATGATAGATACAAGTCAGGAAGACGGGACATTGCCCAGCAGCACTGGGAAATGTATTTATTATTATTATTGTAGTAGGTTTTATTTTTTAATGGGAAAAGGGTAAAGTCAACGTGAATTGATTAACCATTTCCACAGTTTTTCCGGTGTTTATTGGCTATCCACCGATTTTATTTTTTTTGTATCAGTGGTGTTTTATCGGGTTTTAACGGTTAAAACTGAAAATCAGAAGACCTAATTATAAAGTAAGTAACAGGTAATTCCAAATTTAAAGAATAAAAGATTATGCTTTTAATTTGAATCCCTTTTTCCAACTTGACACTAGAAAAGTTCTTTTTTTAATACCATCTTAATCAGCAACTTTTCATTAATTTTCAGGGATGTTGCTTGTTCGCACTGATTATTCAGCTGTAGGCTCCAATGGTTTCTCATTTATTTAAGTCAGTTTCACACTGGCTGCTCATTTGTTTCTGCAGTCTTTATTGCATGACCTTGTTCAGGAATTAAATGAGCCACCGCCTTTCTGTGACAGCTCTCAGGTATGCCACATGGAGGTGCTGCTAGCTGTATAACAGGGCCCTCTGTATTACTCATAACCTGCCAGTGTCTCACTCAGCAGACGTGATCTAAGAAGCCTTCACAGCTGACCAGAAACAAACTTTTACAACAGGCAGGGTGGCTAGTTTTAATTGGTTTCATGAAATGAAAGGCTCAGGCAACAGGCTAATAACATGCATTAATTATTTGGTAGAATATTGAGATACTTTATTTATGACACAATGCATTTGAATTCAGAGTTATTTACTATACAGTGGTAGCCAAAACCAGTTATTCACCTGATGCAAGACTTGCAGTGCGATAACATATCTGCCTGGATAAGGGCGTCTGCTAAGAAATAAATAATAATAATAACATATAAATGTTGCAGCTTTGCAATCCTGCTTTTTTCTGACTACATTGAATCAGCTACACTTCATCAGTTCTGCCACCAGGTAACAAAAGACAGCAGAAAATGCATTAAAGGGGAACCGCAATGCAAATGAATATATAACCATTTCAATAGAAAACATGTTAACTAAAGCTTTTGACTCATTTTCAGCCTCTCCTTGACCATTAAAACAAATTAACATTGAATGTACTGGAGCTCTCTTCCGTCGCACTTTGTGTGACATCCTGTCGTTGACTCGCTCTATAGTCACACATTCTATTGAGCGTGTGTCCTGTTCCTATATTATGTAGCCATTGTGTTGTTATGGCCTCCCTTTGTTGGTTTAAAGGCTTAGGCACACAGAAATACTTTTACTGTTACTGTTTTTCCTTTTGTTATTTTTGCACCCGAACGCTTTGCATTCCGACATAATTGACCCTGCCGACGTTCACTGGTGTGGGTGGCTGTCAACGATATGATGTAACAGCGGCGCCAGAAAGGTTCCAATATGGTGACGACCTGCATTTTCAGCTGACCCAGAAAGCTGCCAAAAAAATTGAAATACTGGCCAAAAGCTTGACTTTTTAACAAAATTGGCTCAGTGAGACGCATTTGTTATGTATAAAGAGCATTTACAGAGCCTTGTTATTTTGAATACAGTTCCCCTTTAAACAAAACAGCAGGATGCGCTGGAGACTTAAAGAGTAAGCTGTAAAGACAGTCATGCATTTGTCAGAGCACAGCTAAACTGCACATGGTTTGGAGTCAGACGATCTACATAACACCTGAACCCATAATATAATCACATACAAGATGGTCGAAGTCTTCTTCACAAATTAATAAAATATGCTTTTCAAATATCATTCTTTTCTAATCTAACCCGGATCCGGAATGGAGTTGGCCACGTTTGCTATGTGATGTAATTGCTTGAACTCAGAGTCTCAAAGCATCAGCGGCGTTCATTCATTTTTGATTGATAGTTCATCATTGTCCAGTGATTTATATCGACAAGGAACTACATTGCATTCTATTATTTCTATAATAATATAATATTATTGACATCATGATTAGTCAAAGAGAAATGTCGGATATCATGGACAGGTCCGAGGGGAAGGGGGGGATCCAGCCCCCCCCTTTCATTAAAAACGTCAAAATATTGTTTACTTTAACAATATGTTTCTTATCAGGTATCCCCCCTTCATGACAGTCTTGACCCCCCTCCCCCCCGCCATTCATGAAAGTGTGGATCCGCCCCTGGATATGTTTGTCACAGCAGGTGGAAAACGGAATAAATTAAACAGAGCGAGACCACAAGGAGGGATTTGTTTGCGGAAGAAATTATTAATATTGCTATGCCCAGGTACAATTATTTATACATGCTCTAAGGAAAACGTCCCATAGATAAGAAAACGAGATTTAGGCTCGTGTAGGGCTGTGCTGTTCGTTTTCGGGTTTGCATAACTGTTCTATAAACTTCTTTTTCACAGTGGATATACAGTGGTACACTACAGTATTAGATACATTCTGGTAGGCAATGTTATAAATGAAAATCAATGAAATACCTTCCTTTTTTTCGAGTATGTTATAAACCAGTGCCGTGCTTTAAAAATACTTGCATTGCACATTTTGTATAATTTGTTTTAAGAATAAGAATGATGTTGGCAAAGCGCTGCATGCTATCTTGTTGTAAACTGGCCCAATTACTGACTGTTTTTCTCATTAATGATGAGTTTTTGACACAACTTTGCCCCCCCCCCCACCCCCCCGCAAAAGTTTTCTGAAATGACGCCCCTGTTTGGTCAATTGATTGTTCACGCTCGTTCAAAACGGGAGGAGTTATAGTTATTGTACTAAAGTTAATATAGCAGGCTGTATAAAAAATGCTTACATGTATAAATACCACACAAAGCACTCACCCTTTTTAATGATTCACTGAATGAAACTACTATACAGTCTGTCCATTTTGTATTTGTTAATATATGCATGAATGGTGGAAAAATGAAACCCTCCTATGTAATCGGGGCATGTATATGTTATGCACATTCAGTCATAACTTGTGTGCTATGAAAATACAGTAGGTCACTGATCTTTTTTTTCTTTATTCTGATGTTTAATATGTCCATTGCCTCTTGGGCAGATTGGGATTTTTTTTTTTAATGCAAGGTACTGAGCTACTGAAATGTCATAGCCGATTTAATTGGTTCCAGGTGTCCATTGGCTATGTAAAAATATTGTATATCAGAGGGAGTCATTATACTACCTTGTAGCTGCTTTATTAATGTCAGGGAATTATAAATTAACAATGTCAGGTACATCAGTGTGTCTAAAACACTAAAGTATAGCACTGCACCAGTGGAGGCTCCTTAGAGGAGGCAAGGGAGGCAGTGCCTCCTCAAAATTTCAAAGAGAAAAAAAGAATAATGAAAACAAATATATAAAACAAAATACAATTATTGTCTAAAATTTTAGAAAAAAAAATCACATTTGAACACAAACTCTAGAGTCAACATTCCTATATTAACAGCAGTTCTGGCTGCTGAGAGAGACAAGCCTCTGTTATAAACCTATCCTATCTGCTATTAACCACAGTCCTAGCAGTGGTAGATGACGTGATCTGATCACAGGCTTTAATTGGAAGAGCCCAGAGAGTGTTTATCCTCAGAGGAGGCAAACCTCTGTTATAAACTCCTGGCAGTGCTGCATTTTTAAGATTAGTTCACATCTATTGGACAGTAAATACTAAACAAAGACACAATTGGTGCAAATGTATTTTATTATCAACCAAAACCAGCCAATCAACACTTTGCATTGACAAAAACAACCAATCCTGTACCTGCAGCTGCTGAATCAGCCAATCATAATCATCAACTCAACTGGAGCTCAGACGGTATCGTTCAACAATAACAAACCAGGAGACAAAGATAGTTCAGTAATATTGCTCCATTCAGATATCTGGCACCGTTCAGATAAATAATAAGCAGTTATTTGTTTAATAAAGTTTTTTTTCTCTAATTATGTGTGTGATCCTTTATGAAAATTATGGGAACTATTTTGATAAAACTTCTCAGCGGAAGGGTACCCGACGAATCATTGCAAGTTCAAGGTAAATAGATGTTTTAATGTGTTTTTTAAAAAAGAAAATATTGACTAACATGTTTTCTAATAGCAGTAGTGCCCTATCGATGACGGCTCTACCATGTGGTAGTTGACCTTGACTTTTGTTAGCCTTCGGCTGGGGACACATAACTCCAGTCACGGTCAACTGCCATATGGTAGAGCCTTCATCGAAGGGCACTTTCGCTTAATTGCATCATTTGGTTTCGCATCCAATTTTCTGAAGGAGATTTTAAAAAAAGACCAGAAAAAAAAAGAAATCCATCATAACGGTAGGAACATTTTAAAAGCACAATATATTTAAACACAACTGTTTTATCATCTTATTAGCCCTTGCGCTTCTACAGGTCCCTCAACATCCCTCTGCCCGAAGGCAACAATAACATCAACCTCCAAATCAGCACCTGGCATCACCCCACCTCACTTCTCAAACAGAACCTCCTTCCCCAATTCTATACATTCTTCAGCTCCTCCCAAACAATCCACAAGGGCGCAGAATTAGATTTGCAGGAGGAAGACAAATCTGTAATAATTTCACACTGGTTTTTGCTCAAACAGGCAATGTAATTTCAACCACATGTGCACTACAATGCTCACAGTCTCCACTCCCATAAACATTCCGGTATTATAAAAAAAAAAATCGTCCCCCTTCATTCTCTGGAATTTCTTGGAATCATACTAGACACTGAAAGTTTGAAGCCAGTCTCCCTGAGTCCAAACTCAATCACATTCATTATCTTATTCAGAACTTTCAGATCAGTAACAACGATCAGGAAACATGCACTGCTTTCCTTGCTGGGTCATTTCAACTTTGCAATTTGCATTATCCATCAAGGGAGGACCTTTATATCTCTAGTACTTGCGCTTGCATCGACAGAAAAAAAAAAAAATTGGACTCCTACATTAATATTACCTCAGTAGCTATGAAAGCATTAAAACGTGGTCTGCTCTTCAGCATTGGAACGGCCTCTCTATGTTTTATGACGATTCCATTTCAACACCACACGACCTGGCTTCGTTTACACACACCTCATCTCTGGGATTCGGAAGTCTCTTAAACAATCAATGGTTTTCCAGTATATGGCTACCGGAAAAATGAAAATCTATCTCCACATATAAAATCCACAGCTCTTTTTGAAATGTACCCAATAGTTGTGGCAGCCCAGCTATGGGGTCATCTCTGGACTAAGAAATCACTATTATTCTACTGCAATAACATTATCTACAGTGCACATTATCAATAAAGGCTGTTCCAATTCCCCTCTTAACCCTTTGCGGTCCATTTATTAACTGCGCGTCAGGCACGCCAGGTCTAATTAATTTTCACACGCGCAGTTAATTTTATACGCGCTGTTTAAAAGTATTTTTTTTCACAGTCAAACGGGTTTAAATGGCCCTGCATATCAACAAAGCACTCAGTAGGCATCTCCAGCACCGCCCCACCCTTTTGTTTGCTATAGCGTTCACCTATGTAAGAAATAAATAATAATAATAATAATAGTCGTACATACCGATCGATCATCTCCGGATCACTCGTTTTATCACCAAACTCCTCAATAATGCGATCAAAGTCATTATTTTATTATTATAACATCTGAAAAAAGCTCTGCAAATGTCCATGATAGCCAACTCAGCCAGCTTGTTTACTATGAACGCCCCTGTGACGGGGTACTGCCCCGTCTTTATGATCATGGTTGGGACTGGCAGGGAGGGGGTTAAAATTCCTCCCTGCCAGGAAAACATGTGAGAATGTGGCTGGAGCCCTAATTGACTAATCGGCAATTATTGAATAATTGGGCTCCAGCCACAGGGGATAAAAGCCAGGGGAGAGGCCCTGGTTGGGGAGAGAGTAGGAGAAAGAGAGTTCCAGAAGAGGAGTGTTTTGTTTGTGCTGTGTCTTTGTAAGTTTTTGGTTCCAGTGAAGGCAACGCCCAGCCTGGAAACTTTATTTTGTAAGTTTTTGTTTTGTGTTTGTATTTTGTGTTTAAATCTCTTTGTTTGGCCCTTGTGCTGGTTTATTTTGTATTTTTGTTTATTAAAAATCTTTATTTTGAACTTTATACTGTCTCTGAGTCTCAAACCTCGGTCCATCCTGTCACAGTTGGTGTCAGAAACGGGAGAGCACCACCTGGAGGCTCAGAGCAGTAATTTTTTTTTTTTTCTTGAATTTTGGGAGGTTTTTTTTTTGGAAAATGGGGAAGAGCAGACAGCGGCAAAGGCAGGAGAAGCAGCAGCCGAAGAAATGTAGGCTGCTGCAACAACAGCCACCCCAGCTGGAGGACCCAGCCAGTCTTTTCCCCTGGTGCTCCTGGTGCGGGAAGGAGGATCATCGGTGGAGGTCCTGTCCAGATGGGCTACCAGCTGACTGGTGTGGGTACTGTGAGGTGGATGGCCACAACTGGGCAGGATGCCCCCACAATCTGGACCAGGAGCAGCTGCAAACCCCGTCCTCGGCAGCCACCCCACCACTTCCTACATCACCGCCTTCACCACCATCCCAGGAAATATGGGACTGGTTGATGCACCCTGAGGCGGACCTCTTCCACGACCTCCCCATAGTTATCAACACGCTGTGGCGTCGAGATGGGGGGAGGTGGGAAAAGTGGGAGGAACAGCATCACCCGGCGTCCTTCGCAGAGCTGGCCTTGATGGTCGTTAATTACCTGGCGGTAGATATGGGAGATGCCCCAATCATTCCAATAAAGAAGGTGGAGCTGTCGTCCCGAGAGCCAGAGAGGGGTGAGCCGTCGTCCCGAGAGCCAGAGAGGGGTGAGCCGCCGTCCCGAGAGCCAGAGAGGGGTGAGCCGCCGTCCCGAGAGCCAGAAGGGGAGGAGCTGCCGTCCCGAGAGCCAGAAGGGGAGGAGCTGCCGTCCCGAGAGCCAGAAGGGGAGGAGCTGCCGTCCCGAGAGCCAGAAGGGGAGGAGCTGCCGTCCCGAGAGCCAGAAGGGGAGGAGCTGCCGTCCCGAGAGCCAGAGAGGGGTGAGCCGTCGTCCCGAGAGCCGGAAGGGGAGGAGCCGCCGTCCCGAGAGCCAGAAGGGGAGGAGCTGCCGTCCCGAGAGCCAGAATGGGGGCCGCTGCCATCGCCCAGAGAGGGGGATCCGCTGCCGTCGCCCAGAGAGGGGGAGCCCGAATGTACACAGCCCGAGAGGGAGGAGCCCGAACGTCTACAGCCCGAGAGGGAGGAGCCCGAACGTCCACAGCCCGAGAGGGAGGAGCCCGAACGTCCACAGCCCGAGGGGGAGGAGCCCGAGCGGGAGGAGTCGGTGCGTCCACGGCCCGAGAGGGAGGAGTCGGTGCGTCCACGGCCCGAGAGGGAGGAGTCGGTGCGTCCACGGCCCGAGCGGAAGGAGTCGGTGCGTCCACGGCCCGAGAAGGGGAAGCCCACAGGCCTAGGGCTGAAGGGACCTGTAGGGGAAGAATACAGGCTGTTCCCGCCTCCGCCAGCAGAGGGAGACGAGTTGCTGTTCCCGCCTCCGCCAGCAGAGGGAGACGAGCTGCCATTCCCGCCTCCGCCAGCAGAGGGAGACGAGCTGCCGTTTCCGCCTCCGCCAGCAGAGGGAGACGAGTTGCTGTTTCCGCCTCCGCCAGCAGAGGGAGACGAGTTGCTGTTTCCGCCTCCGCCAGCAGAGGGAGACGAGTTGCTGTTCCCGCCTCCGCCAGCAGAGGGAGACGAGTTGCTGTTTCCGCCTCCGCCAGCAGAGGGAGACGAGTTGCTGTTTCCGCCTCCGCCAGCAGAGGGAGACGAGCTGCCGTTTCCGCCTCCGCCAGCAGAGGGAGACGAGTTGCTGTTTCCGCCTCCGCCAGCAGAGGGAGACGAGCTGCCGTTTCTGCCTCCGCCAGCAGAGGGAGACGAGTTGCTGTTCCCGCCTCCGCCAGCAGAGGGAGACGAGTTGCTGTTTCCGCCTCCGCCACTAGAGGGAGAGGGGCTGCCGTTCCCGCCTCCGCCAGCAGAGGGAGACGAGCCGCTGTTCCCGCCTCCGCCAGCAGAGGGAGCCGAGCCGCCGTTCCCGCCTTCGCCAGCAGAGGGAGCCGGGCCGCCGTTCCCGTCTCCGCCACCAGAGGGAGCCGGGCCGCCGTTCCCGCCTCCGCCACCAGAGGGAGCCGGGCCGCCGTTCCCGCCTCCGCCACCAGAGGGAGCCGGGCCGCCGTTCCCGCCTCCGCCACCAGAGGGAGCCGGGCCGCCGTTCCCGCCTCCGCCACCAGAGGGAGCCGGGCCGCCGTTCCCGCCTCCGCCACCAGAGGGAGCCGGGCCGCCGTTCCCGTCTCCGCCTCCCGAGGGTCCGCTGCTGCTGCCGTCGCCTCCCGAGGGTCCGCTGCTGCTGCCGTCGCCTCCCGAGGGTCCGCTGCTGCTGGCGTCGCCTGGGGTTGCCAGGGATCCTGCTTCGCCTGGGGTCGCTACACTGTGGCCGGAGCCCCACGGAGGGGAGTTGCTGACCATGAAGAGGGGGAGGGAGGTCAGGAGACCAGCTCCCCCAGCTGCACTTTCGCGGCAAGATGGTGTGTGGCCGGAGCCCCGGAAGAGGGAGCTGCTGGCCACGAAGAATTGGGTGGTGCCGAACGTCCCACCATGGCCACCCCCATGGACACTGTGCTTCCCCCTCTTCCGGGACTGAGACTGAGGGGGGAGGTGGCCATTTAGGCCATGTTGTGCTTGGCACAAGGGGGGGGATATGTGACGGGGTACTGCCCCGTCTTTATGATCATGGTTGGGACTGGCAGGGAGGGGGTTAAAATTCCTCCCTGCCAGGAAAACATGTGAGAATGTGGCTGGAGCCCTAATTGACTAATCGGCAATTATTGAATAATTGGGCTCCAGCCACAGGGGATAAAAGCCAGGGGAGAGGCCCTGGTTGGGGAGAGAGTAGGAGAAAGAGAGTTCCAGAAGAGGAGTGTTTTGTTTGTGCTGTGTCTTTGTAAGTTTTTGGTTCCAGTGAAGGCAACGCCCAGCCTGGAAACTTTATTTTGTAAGTTTTTGTTTTGTGTTTGTATTTTGTGTTTAAATCTCTTTGTTTGGCCCTTGTGCTGGTTTATTTTGTATTTTTGTTTATTAAAAATCTTTATTTTGAACTTTATACTGTCTCTGAGTCTCAAACCTCGGTCCATCCTGTCACAGCCCCATTATCTGATACCTGATACCATGTATGACTATTCATGAGATACGCTTTTTTTTTTTTTTTTTTTTCGACTTGTCTCGGCTCCTGTCGCTCCCACTCGGCAATTGAATGGTTTTCTCGGCTTTTTCCGGAGAAAAAACGACTAAACACCTGTTTATTGCGTTGCTATAATGATGTCGGACCCAGTCCGACAAAGGACCTGTGAGGAATAATTGCAACGTCGGACCCAGTCCGACAATGGACCGCAAAGGGTTAACATGCAATTACTACGGTGACTAATATGGATTTCAGTATCTAATAATTTTGTAATACAAGTCCGCCATCTATTGGGCGTCTATAATAATACAGTTGATGCTCTCTCGTTTACAGATTCCCAAATATCATTGTATGGTTCCTATAGCCCTGCCAACTCCAGCAGCAATCCCCCAGTTCAATCAGCTGATCTTCAACTGAACCCAGCTATCAGCAAACTACGTAATTCAGCGCAAGCTTACATGGCTTCAGCACTCCCTCCCTCTACCAGATCCTCCTACTCCACAGGCTGGGTTACTTATCTAACTTTCCATTCCCAAAGCAGAATTAATCCGACTCCATTCAACCAGGACTGGATCATGGCTTTCATAGTACACACAAAGAATTATCTACACCTGGCTCCAGCTACAATCAAATCCTATCTGGCAGGAATACAATATCAATTTCGCTTGATGTCCATTGCTTCTCCAACTCTACTATCAATTCCAGCTGTCTGTCTCCTCCTGCGCGGAATCTCTAAGAGCTCTCCAGCCGCTTCCCCTTCTCACCTGCCTATCTCTATAGACATTCTTGGCAATTTGATTTCAATCCTCCGTCAAGGTTGCTTCTCTTCATTTGATGACTTAACAATGGAAACCAAATGTCTATCTGCATTTTTTGGGTTCTTGAGATGCTCAGAATATACAGTTCCTTATATTGCCAGCTTTCCTACTCTGGGTATTCACTGCAGTGATCTCACGCGCATTTCAGATTCCCATTTTATTCTCTTCCTACACATTTCAAAAACGGATCAGCAAGGATAATGTATTCTCCTCTATGCCCATATGCTTCCATGCAGAGATATTGTTCATCAAATCAAGTCGGTCTGTTGTATCAAGGTATTGGTTCACTTCTCATCTCTCCACTTTGGTTTCCAGAGCAGGACTTCCCCCGCAATTATACACTCTTCATTCATTCAGAATCAGGGCAGGCATATCAGCAGCAAGAGCAAAAATTAACCAGCATCTAATAAAAAATATGGGAAACTGGACCTCATCAGCAGTTGAAGCCTACATTTGTTCTTCCCCATTTGAAAAATCCTCTCCTCACCAGTCCATTGTTAGTATGTCCGGAGTGGGGATGACCTTTCCGCCAGGGCCACCAAAGGTTTCCTCCTAAAAAGAAAATTGTTTTTTTCCTTTCCACTGTGCAGAGGGTCTATACATAGTTAGTAGGGAGTTTGTCATGTTAAATGTTTTATTTTCTTCTTGTATTAAATGTTTTCTCTTTTTTTGTTTTTCTATATGCATTGGCGGTTCTTTGTCTGTCTATATATGTAGGAGTCTTTAGTGGGGAGCCGGGGGTCCATCTTTGTTGGGGTTAACGATTCCACTTTCTCCAACCCTTTGTTAAGCTGCGCTTCATTTACCTCAAAGAGGAGGGTTCTCCACGAGTCAGAGGGGACCCCCGGCCAAACCCCACCTGTTAGCATCGCATGATCTGTTCTTCCTCTCTTTCAGGTTCTGAAGCCTCTATTTATGTGTAGGCCCCCAAGCTGCAGGACCCCTTTTCATATGTTGGGTCTCCTCAGAGACGGTGACCCCTCTCCTGTCTGTCGGGTTTCCTCAGCGATGGAACCCCCCTTCTATATATGTTGGGCTTTTGAAGAAGCGGAACCCCCCTCTTTATATGTTCTACTATCTACTAACTCCATGTTTTCCTTTTCTGGTTCGCGAGCCTCTTCGTATGTCGGGTCACCTCAAAGACGGTGACCCCTCTTCGTATGTCGGGTCACCTCAGAGACGGTGACCCCTCTTCGTATGTCGGGTCACCTCAGAGATGATGACCCCTCTTCATATATCAGGTTTCCTCAGAGACAGTGACCCCCCTCCTGTTTGTCGGGTCTCCTCAGCAACGGAACCCCCCCTGCTACATGTTGGGCCTGTAAGGCAGAGTCCTTCTCTTTTCATATTTATACGTTACTAACTCCATGTTCTCAAACATTACATGAAGTGGCCTTGCTCCGCCCCGTGAACTGTGGTAATTTGCTCACATGGACAAAGTATGGATCCTTTTTCTGCATGGCAGATTGATGAAACAATGGGTTTGTGTGCCTCTCCTGACTTAGAAGTCACCAGCTGCCACTGGTATACAGAACGATATATCATTATTTTGTTGGTCATTTATTTAAGTTTAGCAAAATAAGTCAACAGGATGTGCTTGATTTTTGTCTGCCTTTCTCCTGCCTTACAACTTTATTTAGAAAATATTTTATGCAATGTATGTTAGTGATGTGGTCTTCTAATCTAAATGCTATATTAATGTTGTATACAGTGCATTTTTAAACATACGCTGGCAGTGTGTAACAGTTATGTTTATTAGAATAAACTGTCTTTTCTCTGTTGGCTCATGGAATAAATGCATTTAACAGCCAACTTGGGGTAAAACGTTAAGAAGATATGAAAAGTGTTGTCAGTCAGAATACAATAATACGGGGGCTCCCGAGTGGCGCATCCAGTAAAAGCACTCGCTAGAGTGCAGGATGCGCTCTATAGCCTGGACGTCGCGAGTTCGAGTCCAGGCTATTCCACAGCCGACCGTGGACGGGAGCTTCCAGGGGGCGGCGCTCAATTGGCCGAGCGTCGCCCGGGGGGAGGGAGGGTTAGGTTGGCCAGGGTGTCCTCGGCTCACCGCGCACCAGCGACCCCTGTAGTCTGGCCGGACGCCTGCAGGCTTGCCTGTAAGCTGCCCAGAGCTGCGTTGTCCTCCGACGCTGTAGCTCTGAGGCGGCTGCACGGTGAGTCTGCAGAGTGTAAAGAAGCGGGCGGCTGACGGCACACGCTTCAGAGGACAGCGTGTGTTCATCTTCGCCCCTCCCGAGTCAGCACAGGGGTGATAGCGGTGAGCTGAGCATAATAAAATAATTGGGCATTTCAAATTGGGGAGAAAATAATAAAAACTAATTGGCAACGACTAAATTAAAAAAAAAAAAAAAAAAAAAAAAAAAAAGAATACAATAATACAATAATACGATTCTATTGCTGCTGTGGGCTTAAGAGGACCCCAAGCCCTCTGTTTTTTTGTCTCTGCACGTACAGTATACAAAGACAAACAAAACAAAGGACTGTAATACAGTATTTGGCAATTTGCAAAATAGCATTACAAAAATTGTGCTTTTCTCTGTCTTTACCAAAGTAATCTGACCGAGAAAGAGAGCACACAAACTTGAGGTTGGCGAAAAAATCTTTCAGCTTTTTAATGATATAGTAATTATGTGAATCCCTGGTTTTCTTTTATTTAACATGCTTAAACTGGGCAGTTATGAGAAGTGACAGCATGTAAAAAGTGAAACAGAATTCCCAAATGCATCGTCCTTTTTTTTTTCTGCAACTGAATCCATTCTGTCCTGCTATAAGAGCTGAATTGATTGTTTAGACCCAAAATAAAATGTGCATTGATCAGTTTCCATCAGTACTGTTCAGTTGGTAACAGCATGTGCAAATCACACATGCCACAGATCCTTCGGTTAAGGGTACCTTATCTTTTATTTTAGTACGACATACCCGAGCTACAGAAACTGTCCCCTCCACTTTTGAAACCAAAGTTACCCCACTGAGCCTATTTAAACCATTGAAGACCTACAATTTCAAAAAGAAAGTTATCAGCATTGTATCTAACATTGAATTTCAAATAAGGAAGTGTTTTATTTTCTTAATGAGAACTATCACATTTTTAGTACCCTATGATATCATGCAGGTAGGGAATGGGCTAATGAGATTATAAAAGCCTAGATTTGCTAGTAACATTGTTTGACAAACAAAGGGATACCTATCTGTATCATAGGACATATTGCATGTTCCTTTTCCCCAAAAATAGCATAATTGAATGGAATGAAACTTAAAAGCAGGCTTTACACATGAAGCACACAGATATAAAGGATTGGGTGTAAGCCAGACTAAGATAAATTTGCCCAAAGAGGCACTACAACAATTCAAATCCTATTTAAAACTATACCACATGATTACTTCTTCTCTATAATATACATCAGTGGCAGCACTAGGCATAAGCAGACTAAGAAATTGTTTAGGGCTCCAAACAGTTCAAGGGGGGCCCCAATTCGGGGGGTGGGGGGTAGTATTTATTTATTTTTATAATGTGTGAGCGTAGTTGATCTGCGCTGCCTGTAATAATGTGATTAACTGTTTCAACCAATAAGCATTGCCATGCGGGGGCTGGCACTTAGTGTTTCAATCAGTTAACACTAAGCATTGCCATGTGAGGGCAGGTGCTTATTGTTTCAACCTATCAGCACCAAGCATTGCTCTGCGATAGAGAGTGTTTACTTTCTGAAAGTCTTGCAGCAGCTGGTTTCGGTGTGATAACTGAGCTCAGCAACGTCTGATGACAAAACATAAAAAATATAAGTAGAAAATGGGGCTACTTGTGTTCGTACTTAATAAATGCGCATTCAGTAAATGTTCTACATTTTATGCTGAAAAACCTGCCCAGTGTTGTGGGTTTACTATTACAAAAACAGGTACTTGGAAAAGATTGCACAGTAAAATGTAGGTTTCCAAGAATTTCTTAGCAAAAACCATTTTTGCTTCACTCGGCAGTTCTTCTTTACCTCTGCTTCCCCACTTTTAAACAAAGTTAGGCACCCATGACAAATGCTCTGTTATGCAGTAGAAATGGAAACAATGACAAGTGAACATCTGTGATCCTTGAATGTTAAAAGTTTTTCTTTATGAGAAACCAAAACAGTGACTTACTAATCTGTCTGCTATTATAAACTGTATGTTTGTTCCATTATATATATATATATATATATATATATATATATATATATATATATATATATATATATATATATATATATACTGATGCACAAAAGAAACACAACACTCAGGTCTAATGGGTTTAATCAAATATTTTACACATAGATATCAAACAAAATCACAGAAAATGTGAACAAAAATACAGATCAAAGAATCATGAGAAGTTTTCATTATGAAACGTGACACACTGTCAAAATGAAAACATTACAAAGTTAGTATCGGGTATGACCTCCCTGAGCATTAACACAATCCTGGCTGCGTTGACGCATAGACCTGATCAGCCTCTGGACAGACTGCTCTGGGATGTTCTGCCACTCTTCCTATGAAGCTGCAGCCAGCTGGCAAAGGTTGGCTGATCGAGGTTGTCTCCTGTGGATGGCACTGGTGATTTGGTTTCACAGATGTTCTATTGGACAGGTCGGGAGAAAAAGCTGGCCAGGGCAAGACCTCGATATTGTACAATTGTAATCCTAGCACTGTGTGGTCTTGCATTGTCCTGCTGGAAAATCGACACTTCCGGATTGGCTTGCAGGAACGGAAAAGCTGTTGCCTCAAGGACATCGTCAATGTATCGCTGAGCTGTAAGGTTGCCCTCAATCTGTACCAAAGGTGTTCTTGTGTTAAAGGAGATTCCTCCCCACATCATCATTCTTCCACCGCCCCACCGGATGGCTTGAAAAACGCAACAGTTAGCATAATGCTCATCACGACATATCCACACATGTTGTCTTCCGTCAGGTCTGTCAAGGGCAATACGGCATTCATTGGTGAATAAAACATAAAACACTCGACTACTGTGTCGTAAGTGTGAGGACTGCCTGTATATATACACACAGTCACTTTGATAAAGATGAGCAAAATAGGCTGTATAAAATAAACAACACAGGTAATGAGCTATATTTTATGCTCAAATATATGGGAAACCATATTCTTTTATTCTAATACAATTGCTCAGAGAAAAAGTTTTTTATTAAATCTGCATTAACATTCTACTTCTTTAAGTTCATCTCAGTCTTAAGGAACTGCATTGTGGCCTTCCTTGGCTTCCTGTTTCACTGGGGTATAAAAATGAGGTAACACGCATATGAAATCCATTTGTCATCCATCACCATGGGGAAAGGCAAAGAACTCACAAATGAAAAGAGACATGGTTGTTGACCTTCATAAATCAGGACCAGGACATTTTAGCCAAAAACCTGGTTGCCTCTGCCAGGAGGCTGAAACTTGGCCGCAAGTGGATCTAACAGCAAGACAATGACCCCAAGCACACATCAAAATACACAAAGAAATGGTTAATTGACCACAGAATCAACAAGCAATGGCCATCTCAGTCTCCGGAATTGAATCCCATTGAAAACCTGTGGTTTCAATTGAAGAGGCAAGTCCATAAGCGCAGACCGAAAGATATCAAGGATCTGGAAAGCTTCTGTATGGAGGAATGGTCTAAGATCTCTCCCAATGTGTTCTCCAATCTCATTAAACATTATAGAAAAAGACTCAGTGCCGTTATGTGTGTAATATATATATATATATATATATATATATATATATATATATATATATATATATATATAAAAGACCTTAATAATCCCAATTGTACCTTAATAATCCCAATTTCCCTTTTTATTGCTTGATTCATAAGCGTAATATCATCAGTGTAACCACACCTTTTTTAAAAACAATGTAACTTATGTACAGTTTCTATACACATTTAGTTAGCCTAAAATCAAGTGCTAAACAAGCATTGAATCACATTTTCATATTTGTGTTTTTTTTGTTTATTTTCTTAGCGATGGCCCCCCTTTTGTAATATGAGCTCACAATCAAGACCTGTGAATTAAAAAAAAATAAAGGACTAGAACAGACTAAAATTATTTTTACCACATTTGAGATACTGTTTGTTTGTATAGATACAAATTTAACACAGATATATGCACTTTAATACAACTGAAACATTGGTTATACTGTATGACCAAAGCAAGTTACCCAGAATAACTTCTAATTGTCATACTCAGACCAAATCGAAAACCCTTCAACTGCTTGCTCGGGTCAGCCACCAGGTCGCATTACAGGTCGCTATGGGTGCTGATCAATTGCCACTATATCAGAAAATGTACAGATCCTAAAGTTGTATAAGTATGCAAAGTTTCACATTTGTATAATAAAGTGCACAATCTTGCCTATTTGTTGTGCTTATTGGCTGGACTATGATGAGTTGTCAGATTCTGTATCATACACCGCCAGCTCTCTGCTTTCCTGTCCAACCACTCTCTGCTCGACCCTCTCCAATCTGGCTTCCGCTCTGCTTACTCCACTGAAACCGCCCTCCTGTCTGTCACCAACTCACTAAACTCTGCCCGAGCTGCCTCTCTCTCCTCTGTCCTAATTCTCCTCAACCTCTCTGCTGCCTTTGACACTGTCAATCACTCTATTCTACTATCCTCTCTCGCTGACCTGGGAATCTCTGGCACTGCTCTGGCCTGGTTCTCCTTCTACCTCTCCAACCGCACTTATCAGGTAACCTGGCGTGGAACAACCTCCACACCTCGCCCTCTCTCAACAGGAGTCCCCCAAGGGTCAGTCTTGGGTCCTCTCCTGTTCTCTCTACACCCGCTCCCTGGGCCCCCTCATCACATCCTATGGTTTCTCATACCATTTCTATGCTGATGATGCTCAGATTTTCCTCTCCTTCCCCACCTCTGACTCCACCATCCCCTCCCATATCTCTACCTGTCTGTCTGCTATCTCCTCCTGGATGAACTCGCATCACCTCAAACTCAACCTCTCTAAATCTGACCTCCTTTTCTTTCCCTCCTCCTCCTCCCCCTCCTCTGATCTCTCTATCTCTGTTCCTCTGGAATCTACCACACTCTCTCCCTCCTCCTCAGCTAAGAACCTCGGAGTCACCCTGGATCCCTGCCTCTCTTATTCCCAGCACATCTCCACTCTGGCACGCACTTGCCGAATCTTCCTGATCAACATACGAAGAATCCGACCCTTCCTCACCAACTACGCCACCCAGCTCCTGGTCCAGGCCTTGGTACTCTCCCGTCTAGACTACTGCAACTCCCTCCTGGCTGGCCTCCCTGCATCCGCCACCCGTCCGCTCCAACTCATCCAGAACTCTGCTGCTCGCCTGGTGTTCTCTCTGCCTCGCTTCTCCCACGCAACTCCACTGCTCCGCTCACTCCACTGGCTCCCGATCACCGCTCGCATCCAGTTCAAGACTCTTGTACTAGCCTACAGATGCCTTGACCAGACTGCACCCAGCTACCTCCAGACCCTCATCTTTCCCTACACCCCCACTCAACCTCTCCACTCCTCCTGCACTAGAAGACTGGCTCTACCTCCTTTACGCTCCCCTGCCTCCAGAGCCCGCTCCTTCTCCACCCTCGCCCTGCAGTGGTGGAATGACCTTCCTACAGATGTCAGGACTGCCCAGTCCCTGACCACCTTCTGGCGCCTCCTCAAGACTCACCTCTTCAGACAGCACCTGTAGAACTCCTCTGTTTTTCCCCCTGGACACTTATCACTCTTCCTTAAATGCGCCTTACTTGCTCTTATCTGTCCCCTATTTTACTGCATTTAATCCTGTACTTGTAAAGTACTGTAATCTGTCAAGTGTTATTTAATCTGTAGTATTTTGTATTTAATTATATCCTGATGCAACTATCAAAGACTGTTATCTGCTCCATTATTGAATCGTATTTTGTCATACTTGTACTTGCTAGAACCAAAGTCATTGCATTTATCTTGCTCTTAATTGTATTATTACTTGTACTGTGATTCTTGAAATGTATTTGTTTACGTCTGCTAAGAAATAAATAATAATAATATAGAGAAAAACATGAATAAGCACCTTGATAGCCTTTTGGTAAGGTACACTGCTCTTGCTGGAGGACCTTGATTAATACGGCTCTGTATCGAGCTACCTTTTCCCTGCTTGACAAGGGCATCTGAAAAATAAGAATTGTATATAAATCTGTAATGTCAAACTTGGCTATTCATAAAAAAATTAATGTCTTTTGGCTCTTCATAATAAGTAATCAGTAAATCTGTTAAATTCAGGGATCATGCTTGACGTCATGCTGTGTAACCATCTGGACACTTTGGTGTAACCTACAAGTCTGGTTACACCAAATGACATTTTGCGATTACACCGAAGGACATTTTCCATCTAATGCTAATGTAACAGGCCATTATTAGGCCACCTATGCAAAACAATGACCCTGAACATATTCTATAACAATCACATTTCTGGTGAGATATTGATTTTGAAAATATTTCTTTGTTATCACCTTATTCTAGGAGTTTTACCAAATGACATGTGGTGATTTACATGTCCTGTAAGGAGTTATGAATGTGCATTTTTAAATACTTATGAGAGACATACTGACCTTGCTCCACATGTGCTGGGTCCCTTTCCGACTTCCTCATATACTGATGTCATAGGTCATGGAGGCCTCAGAAAATATGGTCTAAAATGGCTGTTTGATGTCAGTTACACCGTAGGATACCCCACAAAACCCTCGGCCCGGATACCTGCGGAAACAATCACCCAAAAGGACAGAGAATCAGATTTTAATATGCAGCCCTGAACATACAGTCCCGACACAAACACCCACAGGATGTTGACTATTTCTTTAATACAAGGTTTTAAAAGGTCCCCAACCAAAAAAGTTCTCTCGTTCCCAAAAGTATACAGAAAAGAGCCCACTGGATTTAACTTTGCCTTCTGTTATTCTATACGCTATTAATTCAAATATCCATAGCGCTCCTATAATATGGTTAATCAAATCACATACAGTGCTGAGAAAAAGTTTGTGAACCCCTTAGGATTTTCACATATTTCAAACCTAAAATGTTATTAGATCTTAATCTAAGTCCTAATAATTGATAAAGATAACCTGATTAAACAAATGACACAACAACATAATACTTTTTCAACATTTATTTATCAACAAATGATTCAACATTCAATATCCATGTGTGAAAAAGTATGTGAACCTTTAGATTCAGTAACTGGTGGCACCCCCTTGAGCAGCAATGACTTCAACTAAACATTTCCTGTAACTGTTAGTCAGTCTCTCACATCGGTTTTGAGGAATTTTGGCCCATTCCTCCTTACAGAACTGCTTCAACTTGGTGACATTTGAGGGCTTCCTTGCATGGACAGGTTTTTAGGTCTGGACTTTGACTAGGCCATTCTAAAACACGGAATTTCTTCTTCTGCAGCCGTTTTTTGTAGATCTGCTTGTATGTTTAGGATCATTGTCTTGTTGCATGACCCACTTTCGGTTCAGCTTCAGCTCATGGACAGATGGCCTGACATTCTCCTCTAGATTCTTCTGATACAATGCAGAATTCATGGTTGTGTCAATAATGGCAAGCCGTCCAGGTCCTGAGGCAGCAAAGCAGCCCCAAACCATCACACTCCCACCACCATGCTTGACGGTTGGGATGAGGTTCTTCTGTTAGAACACACGTTTGGTTTTCACCAAACATAACGTTTCGCATTGAGAAGTCTTGTGGATCATCTATGTGCTCTTTGGCGAACGTCAGACGGGCAGCAATGTTCTTTTTAGAGAGCAGTGGTTTCCTCCTGGCTATCCTTCCATGCACGCCATTCTTGTTCAGTCTTTTTCTGATAGTTGAGTCATGAACACTCACATTAGCCAAGGTGAGAGTGGCCTGCAGATCCTTGGATGTTACTCTGGGGTTCTTTGTGACTTCCTTGATGATTTTCCAGTTTGTTCTTGGAGAGATTTTGGTAGGATGACCGCTCCTGGGTAGAGTGACTGTGGTCTTGAACTTTCTCCATTTGTATACTATCTGTCTAACAGTGGATTGGTGGAGCCCCAAAGCCTTAGAAATGGTTTTGTAACCCTTTCTAGACTGATGAGCATCAACAACTGTTTTTCTGAGATCCTCAGAGATTTATTTTGATCGTGGCATGACGTGTTTCCACACACCTGTATGGTGAAGACCAAACTCACAAAGTTTCTGATCTTTATATAGAGTGGGGCCTCCCAAACTCACCCCTGAAGATCAACCTAATTATTTAAACACCTGACTCTAATTATCCCCATAACTGAGCTGATAAAACCAGGGGTTCACTTACTTTTTCACATACCCTGAACTTAATTACTCATTGTCTGTCTAATTCATACATAATTTTGTTCCAAAAGACATGGAAGTGGTTAATATAAACCCTATTGGATATTTAGGAAAAGACTGGTTTTGATTCAAGAAGGCTATCATGGTAAAACTATGGAATTTCCATATGCTTGCTACACTTAAACCATGTGTTTAAGTGTAGCAAGCATAGCACTGTTTTAAGTCCAGCAAAACATATGCTTATAAACTAAACACTACTTCTTCCACAAATTGTTTATAAGCTGAAACTTCCAAAAAAAACCCGAGTACTTCCCATACATCATGTATGTATCCAACTCTTCATTCACAGGTCCTTCTTTTCATCTCCCACCTGCTCTTAGCCGACTCCAAACCTTCTCCGCAGTTCATGGATCGCTGCAACAGGTCCCAGGTCCCATGAACTCCTTCCTGTGGCTTCACCAGTCTCCAGGTGTATCAAAATAGCAGTTTATATAGGGTAGGTAAAGCTGTTAATGGCTGGATGAGTTTCAGCTGTGGATGGTCTGTCAGTTTGCAGCCAATTTATCTATTTAGGTGCCTGTGCTACAATACAAACAAACAAAAAAAAAAAACGCCACTCCAAACAGTGTGCTGCTTCTCCCTCATAAATCAAAAGGGGCAAAAATAATCACAACACAATCAATCAAAGCATAATTTAAACAGTGAAACAGATAATATGTCAAATCAATCATTAGTGACAATAATAATAAAAAAAGTGTTTCCCCCCCATAAACCAAATTTGGTCACTGTGACAAATACACATGAAAAAAAAAACAAAAAAAACGACCATCTGGAATGCCCGGGCACGGGACAAAATGTGCGGTTGTTAACATAACATTATTCAACAGGTTTCATTCGACAGTATGAAGTAAAATTAGTTAATTCTATAGTGTGATGCAAAACCTTGGGCCTATCTTTAGGTACAAGGTTATCTTCATTAAGGCTTTCCCTTTTTTTCTCCAAACAGACTGTGGTCCATTTTTGGGTAAAAGTTATATTTTAGCCTGATTGGACCGAAAGTTTTGTGGAAAGATTTCTTGGCAAATTTTAGGCAGTTTGTTAGAATTTTCTATAAAAGTGGTTTGTACCAAGGTCCATGTGCATACAACTCTTCTGTGTTCAGATGCCTTTGTACAGTTCTGTAGGTATTTCAATTGTTGTAGTTTGCTACTAGTGCTTTTTTCAAGCATGAATCCAACTTTGTCTTGATCTTTATCTGCTGTGTTGCCAAAACTTCCTTCCTTAACAGATGTTGGAAAGATGTTCAACAGATTTTTTTTTACTGGCTATTAACTATTATAATGCAGCTCAGATTTTTTTAAACTTATTTATATTATTTCTATTACATTTTTAGAGACTTTTAATGTAAAGGTGCCAATATATTTGACATGAGCACATATTTGAAACTGCTGTAAGTGCTTTCTGTTTTATAAAGATTGTTTGTTAAACCACCATTAATTTTGTATTTTGATCTTTGTCATATTAATTAATTGCTAATGTTCACTAAATGCTTGTATTTCATTTTTTTATTATCTTACAGGTATCTCAGAGGGTTTGAGACAGTAAAATGTAATTCAGCTAGAAAATACTAGACAAATGAAGGGCTGATCAGTGCTCCAGATAAGGTTTTGGGTGTGGGAGTAACTTACCCTCTAATTTTAACACGGAGAGAGTAGAATGTATTTTCAGGGGCTAAAATGCAACATTACCTTGAAGTCATGAGTAATCTCGATAAATACAGTACAATCTTTAATGGTAATAGGGTAGGCATTAAAAAAGCCTTCAATTTTAACTACAATGTTACTTTGAACTACTGTACAACCACGCGTGTGTTCTACAAGGTTCTTTATTGGCGGTATCACACTGACTGAAATTAATTACGTTACTTATATTTTAACATTCAATTCTTAAACGCAGTGAATATGTTAAAACTTCAATATAAAGCCATACATATAAATACAATAAGGAACTGCATTAGTAAGTTATAAAGAGTTTGTTTAATATTATAGGTGCCTTTTTTTAGCGGTTGCCTCTGATGATGGTTCCAGTTGGATTTGTAGCTGGACTGGGGTGTTTACACTGTGTAGCGTCAAATTTTTCTTATTCTTACTGTGATTGGCTGCAAAGACAACAGGGCTAGCCAGAGATTGGATAATGCTTGTTGGGTTGTTTTTTTATCTTTTGTACGTTTCCTAGTAACTGAAGACATTGTATTCTGTGAGATGTAGTTGTTAGTGGAAGTTTAGGGGAGGCGGGAGGGGAGGCAGACAAGCTGTGCAACAAAATTGCTATTTTTACGCAAAGAATGGCTGGCACGCAGTTTAACTGGACCGCTGGGTCTGATACTTACCATATTCCTTCAAATTTACGACATTTTTATCCATTTTTTGCTTCTCAAACATAGCCTGCATCTTAAATTTGAGTACAGTATAGTGATTGCCAACAACAGACATGACTGACTATCCAAGTACACAAACAGCAAAAGACAACAAAGATGTCACTACCTGAATACAGAAGCAGCAACGTGACTTACTGCTGAGAAAAGACAAAACAAAACGTTATTGCCCAATTTTGAATCATTCACGTTATACAGGCAGCCATTTTCAAAGAAGCATCATTAGCTTCCTGAGGAAAACCAAGAGAAGCTTTTACATTGTCATAGTTTCTAATAAACAGAACCAGCTTGAACAGATTGGAAATGCTGATCAGACCCCTGTATTTTTTTCGACATTCCACAAATTGGGAGAAAAACAGGTTCTGACTGTTGTGTTTTTAATGCAGTCAATGCTGCTGTGGTTGCTGGGTTACATGTTGCCTGATATCGTGTTTGCTGTTGCCAGGATGTGTGATGCCGTAAGTGAGTGGTGGTGTGTGTATGACAGAGACGCCATTCTTAAGTATTATACAGTATGTAGCACAATAAATGAGCCCGTGGTTAATCTACAACAACACTGTTTCATGTCAGTTTTGTGACAGTGTAATTAAGGTTGTATCTTTTTTCCTCAAATTGAGGGTGGTAAATTTGGTCTGCGTCTTAAATTCGAGGGCATCTTAAATTCGAAGGAATACGGTACTTTTCAAAACTTAAAACAACAAAACAATCAACAATATATTTTTTCCAACCTAAACATTGGACCAGAACAAATAACCCTGTCAATCGCTTACCGCCCCCCTATTTCTTATATTCATGTCTTTGAGCCCCCAGATTTGTCCGGTCCTGATTAAATTTGATGAAGTTTGGTATTTAATTTCAATGCTGATAGTTGTGTCAGATGTGTGCACCAACATAAACCTGAAGAAATTGTTAAGGGTATTTAAGAATCCTAATAATTCCTCATGTTTAGGTATGAGTACTCCTAATTGTTTTCCTCACAAATAAATAATAGCTATTCAGCGTGGGCATTGTTATTGGTAGAGTTTCCTGCTGGAATGGAAATGGCCTTAATTTAAGCAATAGACCATTGTTATCAATTATCACGAGTAGCTGCAATCCATTGTGATGGCATTAAAAGAAAACATCCTAATTAGCTCTTGATTGTGAAAAATGACATACCTGCTCATAATCTCCCCACATCATTTATCCTTATTATTTATTATTGGTTCATTTTTTTAAATCAGATTATTGAATACAACATCAATTAGAAGAGATATGTGTAGTTAACCAAGCAATTTTCAGTGGGATCCTCCCCCAGGAGCAAGCTTTTTTTTTTTTTTTTGCTGTATTTGACTCTAAAAATTTGACTATAAAAATTCACTTAAAATCCATTTCTTTACAGTAACAACTTGGAAATTGGAAAACTCTGGAGAACACTAAAGTACTCCAGAAACCACACACACTTTTCGCTTTTTTATTGAACACAATATATTCAGTTTTTTTGTTTGTTTTTTTAATGTAAAGTATTTTTATTATGTATTCTGCTTAAAGATACATGTATAAAACGTGTTGTTCTAGACCTGAGGGACCTTACAATACTTCCTGAAAGTTTTGTTGAAAAATATTGATGTTTGCACAAATTACAACCAAAACATGTTTCACCTGAGTGATTGCAATGACATACACGTTTATTCTCAGCGTCTTTATAAGCAATAATGTACACTACTTAAGTGATAGTGCCCGTCGAACGGGCTCTACTGTGTGATAGTTGACCGCGACGGCAGTTATGCGTTCCGAACCGAAGGTCAACTTCACATGGTAGAGCCATCATCGAGAGGGCACTGTTGCTATTAGATTTTTTTTTACCATTGTTTTCTTAAAAAAAACAAAAAAACAAAAAAACCTCAAAACCTACTGTAGCTTTACCTAGAACTTGTACTTATTCGCCGAGTACCTTTCTGCTGAATAAAAACGTTCTAAGAAAGTAGTCCCGAACATTTTTAAAATAAAAAAAAAACAAGGGTGACATACATATAAAGAGACAAACAATTAGTTTCTTTTTATTTAAACCCCTATTTATAATCTGGATATTGCCTAAGAAATGAACACAGCAATTACTGAACAGTCTGTGTACGATGGAGCCTGAAAACTGCTTGTTTTTGAGCTGACAAGGAGGGGATTGGCTGGTGCAGTAGTGACAGGAACAGGAGTCACTGCTTGATTGGTTGGTATTGAGTCTTGTTTGGAGGATCCAGCCGAGGAGAGTATGGTAGACCAGTTGTGTTTTTGCTGAACATTTGCTGTCCAATAGCTGCGAATTGAACTTTCACAGTGTCCTGTTACATTACAAATATGATTTCTCTCAGCGTCAGTTTCAAATTCAGTATCAAAATACTTTTCAGCTAAACAGTTCTTAAAAACAGATACCGACCATTTGGTTTGTGTCTTGTTCTTAGTTCATTTCTTTGCAGTTCTAGGTTTTCAGCTCATTATTGGGTACATGTATATGCCTCGCTGTATTACTTGTAGTAGTACTACAGTTTTGTAGCTTTTTTAGGTTTTCAACAGCAGTAGCTGGATCGGGTGTTGTAGATGAGTATGGTAAATTTACCCAAATAAATAAAAATGTACATAAATAGACAGAGTTTAGGTAGTTTGTCATGTTGTCAGTTTAGCTGTAAGCAGGAATGTAATTGTCCCAAAAAAGAATAAATAAATAAAATAAAACAAAAATAGTGTGTGCTGCAAGGGTCAGGGCCATACTGTAAAGGGAATATGGCAATTCACATGTGCATCCTGGAAACATACTTTAAGAAATAAATAATAAAACATGTATTTGCAGGCTGTGATTTTCATTGTTAAGGAAACAAGTTTACCTGTAAAGTGTATGTATACTTTTTAAGAAAGCTACTTTTCATGCTCAGACTGAATATACCCTGCTTATCTGGGGCTTAATGTTTCCCTTCTTTCCTATATACTTTCATGGCAGGAGCATGGCACTACCTTTTCCACATCTGACAGACAGACAGACAGACAGACAGACAGACAGACAGAAAGACAGCAGCATAGTAAAAAGTTCCAAGATTTAAATCCAAAAGGTCAGAAATGTCTTTCTTTATATTGGCGGCAGTGATTTCTGACTGTGTACTGTTAGGATTACTATGTCCAATGTTCTTGGGCACTCATGCTTAAAGGAAGAAATTATTTAAGCCAGTAGGAGAATGGATTCTATGAGCTAAAAAAATTATTGGCTTTAGTTTTTTTTGGAAACATACCGTTGAATATAATTTTTAATAAACCCTTTATCCAATATTTTACAGCCTTCAGAGGTTGACAAAAGTTACATTTGCTCTCCTTGACTTAAAGCATTCATATCATGAATGACAGAAAGATTACGACAACATTACCACTTCTCACCATATTTGTCATATTAAGTATTACACATTAAAGTTCTCTTCACTCCAAACACAATATGATATTTTGTAGGTAGTATACTGACCCCTGGAACTTCAAAGGGTGTTCAGATACTTTAATGGAAACATTGTTCAGGCATGTTGGCTCCCCTGAATATATGACTTAAAGCTTTGAGAGCCGTGAATATGTAAACAAAACATAAATTGTATTCCAAAAAATGATATAAATATGGTATTACTAATTAGTAATCCATTTACAAACTTTGGGAATTCAGACCTGCATATAACAATTTACAGAGCAAGTCATTTTCTTGTTAATGGATGTCAGAGCAGACCAGTCAAACAACAGATTCAAGGAATAACCACAGTCTGATGAAAGCAAAGGTAACAGAAAATGTAGAAACTTTAAAAAATATACTCTATCTTCCCTGTAAATCACAGATAATTATGCAGTGATACAAAATAAAGTAGCACCCGTCAATTTCAAGCACAGATTATGCATTGACTCTAAATTATTACAATCAAATGACAAATAAACATGTAAAGCATATGCTGTGGTGAGTCCAGTTCCTGATCATCACAAGTCCATTAAGTTGGTAATAAGATAATTAAGGAATGCATCTACAGCTTCTCAAGAAATGGGCAAATAAAGCCTTGAGTTATTTAAACTGCAATTGCCTTCCATGTAGCACTACCATACAACCTTGATGCCATATGTAAAGGGCCGATTTAAGTTCATGGAAGATTTGTTTTTCCTGTTCCTCTGCAGCAGTGCAGCTCTGCAGTGGGCTGCATGTTGAATCTCAACAAGCTTGTGCACAGATGTTGAGTGACGAAACCAAGCAGCCTCAGGGCTTCTCTGGGGATTTTATGGGATTGTCTTAAAATGTCATTTATAATCCTATCATGGTTGTGTGGTTGTTTGTGTACCAGTAATATCCAGATGTAATTTTGATAATAATAAATGTGCAGAAAATATACCTAGCAAAGTGTAATAAGCACAGTGAAAGCATGGTAAAGCACAGGTAAGTATTGTAAAGATCAGACAAGTAAAGTACTGTATTTTAATAAACAAGTCAAACCATAGTAAACTATAGTAAATACATAGTATAATCATAGGAAAATTGCAAGGTACTTGTGTGAATTTACTGAGGTAAACTTTTATAAGATTGTGGCAATGTGCCCCGCCCCTGTGTTTATTTGTGTGTTGCGTGTGGTGTGTTAATGTTGGTGTATTGTAGTTGGTACACAGGATATAATGTGGGTAATGAGCACAAGTGCTTAAAATGTATAACTGTATTTAGACACGAGGGTGGCACAAATCACTTTGTGCAAATTAAAAGTGTATTGATATGTGAGCACGGGAGTGCACAGATTAGTTCACGTGCTGGGATTCAGTGAATAATTAATTTGTAATTGAATCCCAGCACAATTGTATATATAGATGCACGAAGCACTCACTCGGGGTTGGGTGTTCGAGAGTGGAGAACGGGAGAGAGAGGAGGAGTAAAATCAAGTAAAATAATAAGTCATAACAATTCCTATTGTATGCTGGTAGGACCAGCACGATACTTGTTTGTTTATTTTGACTCACTGTGTTTGTTTGTCTGTTTGTCCACTGTTTGATTAGTGTTAGTCTGTTTTGTTTGTCTATTTATTTTGGCCTCAAGTGCCGTGTGTTGTTTTTTGTTTAAAACCTTTTATTTTGTTTATTATTAACCCTTTGTGGTCCATTTATTCAGCATGTGTCAGACGCGTCAGGTCCAATTTATTTTCACACGCGCAGTTTATTTTAGACGCGCTGTTTAAAAGTATTTTTTTCACAGTAAAACAGGTTTAAAAGGCACTGCATATCAACAGGACACTCAGTACTGCATCTCCAGCACCGCCCCACCCCTTGCCCGATATCTCGTAATAATAGTACATACCGATAAATCATCTTTTGATCACTCGTTTTATCACCAAACTCCTCAATAATGCGATCCAAGTCGTTATTTTATTACTATAACATCTCAAAGAGCTCTTCAAATGTCTGTGATATTCTCTGAGCGCTGGATGCGGAAGCAGCTCTCTTGTTTGTTTATGTCCGTGTTATCTGTGTGGTGTCGGGTCTATCAGTATTCATGAGATACGGCCCTTTTTTTTGGCTTCTCTCGGCTCCTATCGGTCTCACTCGGCCATTGAATGGTTTTCTCTGCTTTTTCCGGAGAAAAAACGACTAGAGACCTGTTTTTTGTTTCTTTTTGATGATGTCGGACAGGGTCTGACATTGGACCGGAAAGGGAAAATTGCGATATCGGACCAGGTCCGACATAGGACCGCAAAGGGTTAAACCACGCAACAGCGCAATTCACATTTCACTTCGCAGTATGGTGTATTTCTTCCGGGTCTGATGTCACCACTACAGCCTGCTTGTCACACTTGGTGTCAGAACCGGGACAACAGCGCCTCCAAGCGTCTGACCAGGGATACTGCGAGTGATTTTTTTTTGTTTTGGGAAAAAAAAATGGGAAAGAACGGCTGAAGGCAGCAGTCACAACACCAGCCGGAGGAAAAGCAGACCAGGTGTTACTGCTGCGCTGAGCCGGGGCATTCCAGCACAAACTGTCCATGGTACCCCCTCGGACAGCTACCCCAACTATGCCCCATCTGCAGAGGCGAGCACTACGTGACCCGTTGCCCTGTCCATCAGGAGAGGGAGGAGCAGTCGTCGCCTCAGTCTCCACCACCAGCAGGGGGAGGTAGACTGCTGCTCCTACTGCCCCAACAGCAACTGCAACAGCGGCCAGAGGAGCCAGAGAACCTGTTCCCCTGGTGCACCTGGTGCGGAAAGGTGGATCACCGCTGGAGGGACTGCTCCGAGGTGCCACCGAACTGGTGCAGGCGATGTGAGGAAGGGGGACACGACTGGTCGGGATGCCCCTATGCCAGCGCCCAGACGCGGGGAGCACGAGCTTCCAATGCCGGGAGAGGAGCCATCGCTGCTGCCTCCAGCACTAGGAAAGCCGCACCAGTCCCCTGCAAGTGAGGGAGAGCCGCACCAGTCCCCTGCAATAGAGGGAGAGCCGCACCAGTCCCCTACAGTAGAGGGAGAGCCGCACCAGTCCCCTGCAAGTGAGGGAGAGCCGCACCAGTCCACTGCAAGTGAGGGAGAGCGGCACCAGTCCCCTGCAATAGAGGGAGAGGCAGCTGTCCCCATCTCCACCAGCAGAGGGAAAATGCCTGCTGTCTCCACTTCCACCAGCAGAGGGTGAATGCCTGCTGGGTCCCTTTCCACCAGCAGAGGATGAATGCCTGCTGGGTCCCTTTCCACCAACAGAGGGTGAATGCCTGCTGGTATCACTTCCCCCACCATCACCATCATGAGGAGAGGAGCAGGAGCTGCCTCTGACTCCGCCACCAGAAGAAGGACCAGGACGTGATGCTGGCATTCCTCAGCAGCCACTGCATAGTCTGTTGAGGGGAGCACAGGGGAAAACAGCCCGGCCGCAGCGGCCACGAAGAGGGCCAGCACCACCGCAGTCACTGCCACAATGGCCAACCACAGCACCACGACTGGTCCTGACTCCAGCAACGCTCAAGGATGCCTGCCTCCCACCGCCCAAGGATGCCTGCCTCGCTTCGCCCATGGATGTCTGCCTCGCTCCGCCCAAGGATGCCTGTCTCGCTTCGCCCAAGGAAGCCTGCCTCGCTTCGCCCAGGGTTGTCTGTTGCGCCGCATCGCCCAAGGTTGCCTGCTGTTCCGCATCACCCAAGGTTGCCTGCTGCTCTGCATCGCCCAAAGTTGCCTGCTGCTCCTCATCGCCTCGGGTTGCCTGCTGGCTCTGCTTCGCAGAGGGTCACCGCCGGCTCTGCTTCACCTGGGATCACTGCCAGCCCTGCTTTGCTGCAGGAAGTGCTGTGGCCGGAGCCCCACGGGGGGGATCTGCTGGCTACGAAGAAGGGGGAGGTCGGGGGACCACAGCCTTTCCGCTGCCAGGACTGTCCCGGCTGGAGGAGCCAGCGTTGAATTTAAATCAAGGGAAGTAACGTTAAAACTTTACAATGCATTAGTAAGACCTCATCTAGAATATTGTGTTCAGTTCTGGTCACCTTGTTACAAAAAGGATATTGCTGCTCTAGAAAGAGTGCAAAGAAGAGCGACGAGAATTATCACATGTTTAAAAGGCATGTCCTATGCAGACAAGCTAAAATAATTGAATCTGTTCAGTCTTGAACAAAGAAGACTACGCTGTGATCTGATTCAAGAATTCTAAATTCTAAAAGGTATGTCTATGTGGTGCCGGGGCTATCTGTATTCATGAGATACACCCCTTTTTTTTCGACTTCTCTCGGCTCCTATCGGTCTCACTCAGCCATTGAGAAAAAACGACTAGAGACCTGTTTTTTATGTCTTTTTGATGATGTCGGACAGGGTCTGACATTGGACCGGAAAGGGAAAATTGCGATATCGGACCAGGTCCGACATAGGACCGCAAAGGGTTAAACCACGCAACAGCGCAATTCACATTTCACTTCGCAGTATGGTGTATTTCTTCCGGGTCTGATGTCACCACTACAGCCTGCTTGTCACACTTGGTGTCAGAACCGGGACAACAGCGCCTCCAAGCGTCTGACCAGGGATACTGCGAGTGATTTTTTTTTGTTTTGGGAAAAAAAAATGGGAAAGAACGGCTGAAGGCAGCAGTCACAACACCAGCCGGAGGAAAAGCAGACCAGGTGTTACTGCTGCGCTGAGCCGGGGCATTCCAGCACAAACTGTCCATGGTACCCCCTCGGACAGCTACCCCAACTATGCCCCATCTGCAGAGGCGAGCACTACGTGACCCGTTGCCCTGTCCATCAGGAGAGGGAGGAGCAGTCGTCGCCTCAGTCTCCACCACCAGCAGGGGGAGGTAGACTGCTGCTCCTACTGCCCCAACAGCAACTGCAACAGCGGCCAGAGGAGCCAGAGAACCTGTTCCCCTGGTGCACCTGGTGCGGAAAGGTGGATCACCGCTGGAGGGACTGCTCCGAGGTGCCACCGAACTGGTGCAGGCGATGTGAGGAAGGGGGACACGACTGGTCGGGATGCCCCTATGCCAGCGCCCAGACGCGGGGAGCACGAGCTTCCAATGCCGGGAGAGGAGCCATCGCTGCTGCCTCCAGCACTAGGAAAGCCGCACCAGTCCCCTGCAAGTGAGGGAGAGCCGCACCAGTCCCCTGCAATAGAGGGAGAGCCGCACCAGTCCCCTACAGTAGAGGGAGAGCCGCACCAGTCCCCTGCAAGTGAGGGAGAGCCGCACCAGTCCACTGCAAGTGAGGGAGAGCGGCACCAGTCCCCTGCAATAGAGGGAGAGGCAGCTGTCCCCATCTCCACCAGCAGAGGGAAAATGCCTGCTGTCTCCACTTCCACCAGCAGAGGGTGAATGCCTGCTGGGTCCCTTTCCACCAGCAGAGGATGAATGCCTGCTGGGTCCCTTTCCACCAACAGAGGGTGAATGCCTGCTGGTATCACTTCCCCCACCATCACCATCATGAGGAGAGGAGCAGGAGCTGCCTCTGACTCCGCCACCAGAAGAAGGACCAGGACGTGATGCTGGCATTCCTCAGCAGCCACTGCATAGTCTGTTGAGGGGAGCACAGGGGAAAACAGCCCGGCCGCAGCGGCCACGAAGAGGGCCAGCACCACCGCAGTCACTGCCACAATGGCCAACCACAGCACCACGACTGGTCCTGACTCCAGCAACGCTCAAGGATGCCTGCCTCCCACCGCCCAAGGATGCCTGCCTCGCTTCGCCCATGGATGTCTGCCTCGCTCCGCCCAAGGATGCCTGTCTCGCTTCGCCCAAGGAAGCCTGCCTCGCTTCGCCCAGGGTTGTCTGTTGCGCCGCATCGCCCAAGGTTGCCTGCTGTTCCGCATCACCCAAGGTTGCCTGCTGCTCTGCATCGCCCAAAGTTGCCTGCTGCTCCTCATCGCCTCGGGTTGCCTGCTGGCTCTGCTTCGCAGAGGGTCACCGCCGGCTCTGCTTCACCTGGGATCACTGCCAGCCCTGCTTTGCTGCAGGAAGTGCTGTGGCCGGAGCCCCACGGGGGGGATCTGCTGGCTACGAAGAAGGGGGAGGTCGGGGGACCACAGCCTTTCCGCTGCCAGGACTGTCCCGGCTGGAGGAGCCAGCGTTGAATTTAAATCAAGGGAAGTAACGTTAAAACTTTACAATGCATTAGTAAGACCTCATCTAGAATATTGTGTTCAGTTCTGGTCACCTTGTTACAAAAAGGATATTGCTGCTCTAGAAAGAGTGCAAAGAAGAGCGACGAGAATTATCACATGTTTAAAAGGCATGTCCTATGCAGACAAGCTAAAATAATTGAATCTGTTCAGTCTTGAACAAAGAAGACTACGCTGTGATCTGATTCAAGAATTCTAAATTCTAAAAGGTATGTCTATGTGGTGCCGGGGCTATCTGTATTCATGAGATACACCCCTTTTTTTTCGACTTCTCTCGGCTCCTATCGGTCTCACTCAGCCATTGAGAAAAAACGACTAGAGACCTGTTTTTTATGTCTTTTTGATGATGTCGGACAGGGTCCGACATTGGACCGGAAAGGGAAAATTGCAATGTCGGACCAGGTCCGACATAGGACAGCAAAGGGTTAAGTTGGACAGTTGGAACATTATATATCTCAGAAGAGGGTCACGAAAGTGAACATTTATTGTAGGAACTTTGTTTATGCTACGACTTTGAATATGCCCTGTGGCTTAATTTCGACCCTGTATAGACTACTGTTGCAGTGAAGTTAATCTGCAGTTAATTTTCCAAATAGGTAGAGTACAATCAAACCTAATAAGTAAAGCCAGTGCAGTGGCTCAGTTGACTGAAGTGATGTCCTTGGGTTGATATACCAACCCTAATGTGTATTCTAGTGTGGCTAGTCCCAGAACATGAGGGGTTTAAATTCACAAACAGCAGAGGTGTGCAGTCAGGGTCATTACTTCAGCTAAGGATTTCTCAGAGAGAGAGATTTGAACGCCAAGATCAGTAATGTTTTAAAAGTTTGCAGCCATGTAAAGATCTGCACACAAACTTCTGAGTCTAACTGGACACATTATGAAACTGTACCTGCACTGCTTTCAGTACTTAGCTTGCTGCTCACACAGCTTCTAGATGACAAGCACAGGGAACATTAAAACTGAGTAATTACAGTTAACCGTCGACCAAATGCAACAGCAAATTAGCCCAATTTATTCTGTACTTGAGTCATACATTTGCTGTTTAATATTAATTGAGTATGCTATACATCTCTTAACTAACATTTATCTTCTTTTTTATAGTTCTACTGTAATTTGTAGCTGCTACTTCTGCTATTGAATCCCAGCTGGGTATACTGTAACGTCAAATGGTAAATAAATAAATACATTTTAAAACTATTATTTCGCCAATTGATTTTTACCCAATTTTTCTCCCAATTTGAAATAGCTAATAGTATTATTTTAGGCTCAGCTCACCTCTACCACCGACTCGGGAGTGGTGAAGACGAACACACGCTGTCCTCCGAAACGTGTGCTATCAGCCAACCACTTTTTTTCACTCTGCAGGCCCACCATTCAGCCACCTCAGAGCTACAGTGTTGGAGGACAACGCAGCACTGGGCAGCTTACAGGCAAGCCCATAGGCTCCCGGCCAGTCTACAGGGGTCGCTGGTGCACAGTGAGCCGAGGACACACTACCAACCTAAGCCCTCCCCACCCAGGCGACACTCTGTCAATTGTGTGCTGCCCCTTGGGAGCGCTCATCCACGGTCAGCAGTGGAATAGCCTGGACTCGAACCGGTGACCTCCAGGCTATAGGGCGCATCCTGCACTCCACGCGGAGCGCCTTTACCGGATGCGCCACTTGGGAGCCCGAACACTTTTTAATATTAAATTAAATTTTCCACTTTTCTGCCAAGTTCTGTATGCAGTCTTGTAAAATGTCAAGGATCATCGTAATGAACACAGAGAAAGATTGCAGTTCAAACACCATTCAGGTGCAGAGCTTTATTTACATACTGTACTCTTCTATGTCAGTGAGCCATCATTAGCGTACCAGCAATGGTAGCTTCTAGAACCGTATACTTTCAGTCAAGTCTGACAAGACTTAAAAAAAGGCTTGCTGTACAAGGGCTATGCTATGTGAAAATCAAACAATCAAATTCTGCATTCGTTGCATTCTCATGCAGCTTCACTGACTTGACTCCACCAAACTTTATGAGCTCACTAGTTATCCCCCTGCCTTTGTGATTTATGTACATAAGAAACAAGCAGGGGTCGCAGCATTGATCACTGTGACACCTCAATAAATAAATGGCCCCAACTAGAATCTGGTTACAGGTTTGGTTTCTCTGTTTACTGTGTTTTAACTAGTTATGTATCCATGTGTTTCCATATTGGCTTCTGGTTCCAACAGGGCAGTGTGACAAGATGGCTTTGTGGTGACATCAGACCCGGAAGAAGTAGCAGACACAGACATTGCTGATGTATGAATGAATGCGCTGGTGCGCAGATTTATTGAAAAATAAAAGGTTTAAACAAAACAGAAACAAACACTGAACTCAAAATGGCACGGTGGCCAAAACAAAACAGACAGATACAAAAACAGACACGAATTGAAACAAAGCAAGTATTGTGCTGGTATATTCAGCACGCGTAGCAATTATGTTTAAGCTTTTAGTTTCTCTTTCACTCACGTCTCGTTCCGCCTCTGAACACACTCAACTTCAGCCAAAGTTGTGGGTTTTTATATTGTGGCAGAGGGATTAACTGGCTATTAATTACCTAATTAATCCCTCAGCACAGGTTTTCTCATATGCGTGGTCAACAGCCAGTTTGTCAATAATCACTTGTTGCTGCCCACGCATTCTCACGATTTTATCTGGATGGGGCATTTTAACCCCATCGGGCTGTAAACAATAATAATAAAACAACGTGTTTTTACACACAAGCAATACATTTTAAATAATAATTCAACAAATAATATAATACACACAGGGGTGTGGTGCACCCCATCACAGGCAGTGATGACTGTCAATCTCATCTACTTTAACTTTGAAAAAGGGATTTTCCAAGGATATACTTTCTAAAAAATACACTTTTTTCTGTTTATTTTGAGATGATAGCCTTTTTTTAAGTGTTTTCCTTCAGTCCTTGTGCACACATTCGTGAAACTCATTTTGTATACATTAAAACAACAAAAAAAAGAGACTTATACCGTACTTTTTCTACAGGTGTCCTTGTGTTGGTATATAATTGATTTTTGTGTTTATTGGAATCTGTATGGGATATTATCTAAAATGCCCAAATAAATAATAAATAGTAAGTCTTTCAGATTTGTTGTCTTCTCTGATTGATCTCATCATACTTCACTGATCTCATCAAACACAATCAAAATAAACACCTGTAATTCCCAAATAACTAATCAAATTAGAAATCAAAATAAACATTTGAGTATGAGTATTTAAATGAGTATCAATAATGTGTTACTTGCACACCCCTATTGAGAACATTAACCCTTAGGATACGTTTAGTCCCGAGTTGCACAAAGCATACCATTAAAATATACATATATGTAATGTAATTACACATATGCAATGTGATAATTAAAAAACGTGTTTTCTTAAACTGCAGTACATACTGTATATGTGATTCAACACCTCAGGTGATTAAGAACAATACCACTAGATGGATTGAAGTTAAAAAATACATGAAAAGAAGAGAACATCACTGAGCGTTGTCGCTTAATGAGAACTGTAAAAGACAGGCTATTCTGGGATCCCCACCTCTATTATTTATGTTATATAAGGAGAGCCACAACACCCCATCCAAAGCTCTCTAGGACTGTCATCCTCCACCTAATGAACACTAAAGCAGATAAACAAGGGCAATAAAAGTAACAGAGGAAAGAGTAGTGCATTATTCCTAGCAGCGGTGCCAGCTGTGGGTGATGTCATTGCCATGTGAATACCCTCCAAGGGCAGAGCTCTCACACAAACAGATGCCTCGATTTCCTGATGGCACAGGGCTCTCATAATAATGGCTGCCCTGCCAGGAGAAATATCCTGTGCCGAGCCTGCCAGACAGAGAAAGCTGCTGCTTCTATGCTTACTAAAATCTCAAGACTGAATGGATCCACATGATTTACCTTCTATGAGGGTAATGCTAATGATTTTGCACTTATTATGACTCTATAAAATGGGCTGATATGAGAGAGAAGAGCACACAAGGTGTTCAGAGGACATATTCTAGCATAAGGCTTAGGTTACAGTCTGTGGACTCATTTTCTTTTTTATCCTTTTTCTATGTGGAATTTACAGTTTTCCAAACACTTAGGTAATGACAACCGCACAAGTGGGAGCCAGGATTGTCCTGTTCAGAAATAGTGCCAAGTACTGTGGCTTCTGGTCTACATTAAAAAACTATGAGAAAGACAATAGTGATGAGCCAGGAGTTTCAACTCAATTTTGCTGCTTAATAGCTTTTAATTGCCATGCTACTGAATTTGTAATTTGCATGGGTTTGCATTTTTTATTCTATTCTCATCTCCCTGCAAAAGCAAGCATTCTGGCACCCAGGCTTTTTAATGACCTGAGGCCACACTCATTAAACAGACTTTCACAAGTGCATCAGTAATCACTGAGCTCTGCTCTATCTTCCTTAAATTTTCAGGAATGGGACAGAATGCTAATCACTGTGTCAGTGGATTATGCCAAGTATTTTGATATACTGCAGTGCAGTATACTGTATATATCCACACTCATACTGCTTCTAATTCATGGACCAACACCTTCAGCAAAGGGACCCAAACACAGCAGGTTTTCCATCTCTCTAGATGGCACCTGACAAAGATATGATCAGGTGGGCCAGACAAGCAGTTCCTCAGAGCCTCTTTAAAGATGGATATTACACTCTGTGAATGAAGCCTGGTGAATCTGCTGTCACCAAATATTAATCTGTAGGATGTGCAACATATAAACACAATCACCAAACAGCTATACTTGGCAAGCAGGTGGAGGAAGCACAGCTGTAAAACTTTTTTTTTTTAATTTAGTCAATTATTTTTATTGATTTCTCCCCAATTTAGTAATGTCCAATTATTTTTAGGCTCAGCCCACCGCTACCACCCCTGCACTGACTTGGGAGGGGCGAAAACGAACACACGCTGTCCTCCGAAGCGTGTGCCGTCAGCCGCCCACTTTTTTACACACTGCAGACTCACCATGCAGCCACCCAGAGATACAGCATCGGAGGACAACGCAGCCCTGGGCAACTTACAGGCAAGCCCGCAGGCGCCCGGCTACACTACAGGGGTCGCTGGTGCATGGTGAGCCGAGGACACCCTGGCCGACCTAGCCCTCCCTCCCCCTGGGCGGCGCTTGGCCAATTGAATGCCGCCCCCTGGGAGCTCCCGTCCTTGGTTGGCAAAGAAATAGCCTGGACTCGAACTGGCGACGTCCAGACTATAGGGTGCATCATGCACTCCACGCGGAACGCCTTTACTGGATGCGCCATTCGGGAGCCCTTGTAAAACACTTTTTAATTAAAATAATCGATATTGGTTGAGTACTTGGTAGTCAACCAGTAGGGATAAAGCAGAATGCCAGCTATAACACTAAAAGCTTATCATAGTACAAATGTAGTAAAGTGTAAAACAACATAGTGAAAGCATGGTAAAATCTTATTAATAAACATGGCAAACCATGGGAAATTATGGTAAATGCATAGCATAACTATGGCAAAAGCATGGGGAAACTGCAAACTTACTGTGTAAATTAACTGTGGTAAAATGATATCTGGTAAAGACCAAGACTAAAACATTACAATGGCATTAGAAACTATTATTAATTTAAATAATCACAAAATAACCTTTATGTAGGGAAAGGGGATTTAGTCTTGCTAATCAACTAAAATAAAGGAACACTTCCACAGTCTAACATTCCATGGTTATAAGAAGAGATCTGAGCCTTTGAGGGGTGCTGATGCTGTGGGAGAAGATACCAGCTGTTTTGTAACTCCAGGTGACCAGGCATGAGGGCTACATTGCTCTCTATGCTAATGGTTTGTAGGAGACCAATTTGCTTTTTAGCTCCAGTAATATCAAATAAGATATATAAAGTAAAATTATAATTTCAGTAAAAGTACAGACACATATTATCAGTTGGCCAACTATTTTGTCTTTCTCTTCTTTTGGTTATTTGGGTATTTTTTCAATACACTGTATTAATTTACACTGGTTATGCACATTTTATTACTCAGTTCAATTGTCCTACCGCTAGGCGATAAGTCGAGATAGTAGTCGTGTTCATTGTTGTTCAGAGAGTTTTTTCACTGACTGGACCTTTTCCTGATTGGGTGCAAGGATTCTATAAAAAAGGATAGGACAATGATGTCACAAATGGGCGGGGCTAACAGTGGAGCTCTTGCCTGGAGCCCAGAAGAGCACTTTGACAGTACACTCTTTGTGCGTTTTACCAATTCACACTTGCTTTGGCGAAATGTTTCTTGCCATATTTCAACTTTCATTCGCATAAGTAACTGAACTAGCAGACAGCAAAGATTTAAATTACCCAGTACAGGTAACAGGGAGTTTTTTTTTTTTTTTTTTAAAAAGAAGCTTTGGCCTGCAGCGGTAAGTGCAGTGCTCACACCATCCACCGCAGCTGTCAGTGATAGACAGCTTGGTGTCTTTCAATACCGTAATGTCATCCAACATTAACATAAAACTTTGCTTGTGGGAAAAGATGTGTTTTATTATACATTTACTACACAGTCAGGGTATTGATTTGTCAAGGTACAAGAAAGGCTAGGATTTCACAAGTTGGATATATTTGATCTTATTAAAAAACACATGACTTGTGAATCCGTCAAAATTGGATAATTACTTTATCAATAGACTATTTGTGTGATTTTGTTACCATCTAAGAATGGCTATAGTAGGTTAATACTGTTTACAAATTTAAAATCATTGTTCTAAGTTCAGCAGCTGTTCATTTCAACAAAATAAAAATTAAAATAAAAAACTATTTTTGAGTGTATTTGTAATAAATTAAGAGAAAAATACATGTATGTTTTTCAGTAACCCACCATGCAGATGATTCCAGGATGTCATCAAGTCAAACCAGTCATTAACTAAATCAATGAACCACGCAGTAGTCTCATGCTCTGGCCCCAGTTGTCCACATCGAATGAGTAGTCGGATTGCAGCTGTCCTAGAGTGAGAAAAAACTCTGCATGCAGGAGTAACCTATAATACGGACAAAAATATGTCGACATTAATAAGATTGTCATTTTTAACTTAATGCTCTTAAGTGGGAACATTAATTTTTTCTGGTCCTGTTTCATTTTTCTCAATTGGTAGTGCACAACACACCTTGAGAACAATGGACATACCTTCATCTTTTCATAACTTTGCGTGGTCGAGATTGCATTAGCGGTAAGTCCAGTTTCTCAGTGGAATTAGACTGCAATGCTATTATGGTTTCAACTACAGCAAGAAAGACCTGAAAAAGATAAAAGATTAAGAAACTACAAAACTATGCACTTAGCTTCCCAATTTGTACAACTACTGATTTCCAAGTTTTATCTCAGACATTTGCAGTCTATTAAAAACTTACAGTGTCACACGGAAGATGATTTTCATCAACAACTTGTTGTGTAAGTATGAAATCATGGTTACATAATGCTGTTTTCACGGTTTTGATGAGGTGTGGTGTCTGGACAAAAAAAAACAGGTAAGCCTCTGAATAGAAAGGATGCGTAACACAGACAGATCATGTGCATTCATTTCTAAACAAGAATGGCCAGAGTTGTCTTCTGATGCATCTGAATCCATGTAGATGGAAAATTCATTTTCCAGAGGATGGTGAATTAATGTGAACTTGCAGTAGGAATGATCATTTATCGTATGGGATTTTACAATTGATATTAATTGTTCTGCTGCCCATTGACTAGCTTTGGTAGATCTAGACATTTTCTGAGGAGCATCATAATTCTTGTCTGGTACAGCATTAGGCAGGAGCACACCAAGGCTGTCAAACTGGGCACTTGAAAAATGGTCCTGTGACAAAAAAAAGAAAGATTAAAATTCTTCGGATTGCTGTCAATCAAATTTTCGGTAGATAGATTTACTAACCCGGTGAAGTCAATTTGATATTCAGTATTGATATTAATGGGATGAGTACATTTAAACAACCCTTAAAAAAAAAAAAAAAAAAAAAAAAAAAAAAAAATTATATATATATATATATATATATATATATATATATATATATATATATATATATATATATGTTTCAGTGGCTTGGGAGTTATTACTTGAATTTTTATTGAAAACTAAAGGGGAAATACCTTTTTAATCATGGAAGAGTGCCCCTACTTTATGGAGGCATAGAGATGAGGTGGAGTCGGCTGACGAGTGGCTCCACCTAAAGACCAAAGACCAGCTGCTAGCCCGAAAGCTAGAGACGGACTTCTATGCCTCCCAAATCACCTGGGATGGTGGTTTGGATGTCCTCGTTGCTGGCTTGGAGGACCAAGATTGGCGCCTGGCCTGTGGAGAGCTCAGGCATTATGCAGTGTGCTGCCCTCTTCAGGGTGAAGAGGAGCTACCAACAACCTGGAAGAGCAGGAAGGGGAGGAGCGGTCGGTCCCGGAAGAAAGCCAGGAAGAGAGGGAGAGTGACAGAGTGACAGAGAGGGAGCCGCTGCCATCCCCAGCGTGAGAGGGAGAAGCCCTGCTGTCTCCAGCGCGAGAGGGAGAAGCCCCACTGTCTCCAGCATGAGAGGGAGACTACCTGTTGCTCCCATCGCCTCCCAAGGATCAACTCCTGCCTGAGCCTGCAAAGCCTTCATCACCTAGGGCTGCCGAGCCTGCATCGCCTGGGAAGGCCTGCTCGCCGTCGCCAGGGGAGGCCTGCTCGCCATCGCCTGGGGAGACCTGCTCGCCGTCGTCTGGGGAGGCCTGCTCGCCATCGCCTGGGGGGCCTGCTCGCCATCACCTGGGGGGACCTGCTCGCCGTCACCTGGGGAGGCCTGCTCGCCGTCGCCTGGGGAGACCTGCTCACCTTCGCCAGGGGAGACCTGCTCGCCGTCACCTGGGGAGGCCTGCTCGCCGTCGCCTGGGGAGGCCTGCTCGCCATCGCCGGCGGAGGCCTGCTCGCCATCGCCGGGGGAGGCCTGCTCGCCGTCGCCTGGGGAGACCTGCTCACCTTCGCCAGGGGAGACCTGCTCGCCGTCACCTGGGGAGGCCTGCTCGCCGTCGCCTGGGGGGGCCTGCTCGGCGTCACCTGGGGAGGCCTGCTCGCCGTCGCCTGGGGAGACCTGCTCACCTTCGCCAGGGGAGACCTGCTCGCTGTCACCTGGGGAGGCCTGCTCGCCGTCGCCTGGGGAGGCCTGCTCGCCATTGCCGGGGGAGGCCTGCTCGCCGTCGCCTGGGGAGACCTGCTCACCGTCACCTGGGGAGGCCTGCTCGCCATCACCGGGGGAGGCCTGCTCGCCGTCGTCTGGGGAGACCTGCTCGCCGTCGCCTGGGGAGACCTGCTCGCCGTCGTCTGGGGAGACCTGCTCGCCGTCGCCTGGGGAGACCTGCTCGCCATCGCCGGGGGAGACCTGCTCGCCGTCGCCTGGGGAGACCTGCTCGCCATCACCTGGGGGGACCTGCTCGCCATCACCTGGGGAGACCTGCTCGCCGTCGCCTGGGGAGACCTGCTCACCTTCGCCAGGGGAGGCCTACTCGCCGTCGCCTGGGGAGACCTGTCCGCATTGCTGCTGCCAGCATTGTCCTTAGCAGCATTTCCACTGCCGGAGTGTGCCACCCCACTGTCAGCATTGGCGCTGCCAGCATTGCCACGGGCAGCCTTTCTGCTGCCAGGACTGCCCCGGCTGGAGAAGCCAGCCTGTAAGCTGTCAGCATTGCCACTGCCGGTGTCGTAGGAAATAAGTTGACCGGGCAAGCACAGTAAGGCAAAAGTAGACAAAAGTAAGGCGGGGCTACAGTTTGATTAAAGGGGACGTTCACTGCATGGCTTTTTATTTTTATCTGGCCGTTTTATTTACTAGACTGTGTATGTTGGTCCGTGTTCATGCCACTGTCTTTTTCGTATGAACTTTAAAATGTGTGATCGACGACTGTTTCTATGGTAAACTGTTTTAAACCTCTGTCTTTTTATGTTTCTATAACATCGATGTCAATCAGATGTAGTTTATGTGTGATCGCAGAGATTTATTTATATATTAAATGATTTTACACGTCAAAATGTTGTCAATCTTTAATCAAAATTAAAATGTTTCAGTAATATAATCTGATGGCACGCTGCATCCATCATATTAGTATGACAGGGTCGTATTTTTATATTTCAATATTAGTATAGCTGTAACTTTACTACAGTTTAGATGTGGCAAAACGTAGGCCTACACTGAGAGTTAAAAAAAATGAATACAGTACCTTGATTTGTCTGCATGTCTTAAGCATTAACATTTATTGTTACACATACAATTATGTTTATTTAAAAAAAGGTTCTAGGTTTAGGGTTGTGGTTTTAAAATTGGGATAGGGTGAAGAAAATTAACCACAAATAGCCAGACAAGTTTTTTTTAGTAAAGAATTGTGTCATGTACTCAGGTTGAGAATTTTAAAAAAATCTCACATGTTGTTTGCACACAATACATTAACATAAATGCCATATTCTTTGTAAACGTGACAGTTGTATTCCTTGCAGTGATATATAGTATGACTAAGGGATAATATTTGTACTGTGATTTGTGACCCTGTCAAATCCTCTTAATATGACAAATACAGAAATGAAAAACGTATGCCTAGGTTGATACGATTGCTCGTTATGTCTTACATGGTTGTTGCACTACAGGAATTTACCATTTTTAAAATCATGTTGATCTACAGTAACCTACATATACTGTATGATCTCTGTTTCTTACAATAGCTATCTTGGTTGGTATTGAACTACACATATTTACCACGGTTTAGCAAAGACGTTAACTCTTTAGTTTTTAACTAATTAATGTACTGTTTCTTCCCAAACTTGTAATTGAAATACATGCATGATGATAACCAGTCTCCTGTTCGTTTTCTGTCCTAATTATACAAAGTACTGTATGTAAAAATAAATGAAACAACAAAGCACATAATACTAAATAATAATACTGTATAAGTAACATTTTTCAAGTACATCATGTGATTGATGTGCACCATCGCAGCAGGGAGCTCAATTTTTTCCATGACTGAAACTCATGCTTTGACATTTGGAAAATCGCTCATATACCTGTCCGTACAGTAGTGCTTCCCAAAACAAGAACACCTCCAGAAGTGCAAAATAATGTTAATATGTAACACTTTTAAATTACGTATTTGTCATACATGCCAACAGTCCCTATATGGTCGGGACAGTCCCGATTTCCTAGCAAATGCGTCCCGATGCACAGGAAGAAAGTCCCAATATTTGATGCTGATCACTAACTTATATAAAGGTAAGAACGCTTCATTCATTATGTCTATTTTTACTGTCATGATAGTCGTGTCATGTTGAGTTGGGGGGGGGGGGGATATGTCTATTATATGATAATGAGTATTTTTTGCGTATGACTCCTCCCATGTATATCATGCTTTAACATTTGGAAAATCGCTCATATACCTGTCCATACAGTAGACATTCCCAAAACAAGAACACCTCCAGAAATGCAAAATAACGTTAATACGTAACACATTTTGCTAGTTAACATTTGTTACACAAACAGAAATACACAATCAGAAATGAACAATCATACAATTAATTTTAAATGATTTATTTGCTGATAATATATATTACAGCGATATTCACATTCCCTTATCTAGCATAATACTGTCAAATATATCCGATCTACAAATTATACGTACAAAAGTCATTTTAAATTATGCATTTTTGTTAGGCTAATATATTGGATATAAAGTGATATTCACATCATCTTATCTAGCAGCATGCTGCCGAATAAATCAGATCTACTAATTGATATAAATTATACTTACAAAATTAATTTTAAATTATTTATTGTTATATCCTTAATCCTTATCCTCATTAATATATCCGATCAACTTATTTCCTGGCTCGATCTACTTATTTCCTAGCCTAGGCTTGTTTACATTAGAAACAATGGAACCTCCCCTTTAAATTCTAGAGCTTGATCAACTTATTTCACAATCAACTTATTTCCTGGGACATCGGCATTGTTGCTGGCAACATTGTTGCCCATGGGTCCAGTGATACCTCTGTTCCTGGCCCAGGACCCTGACCAAGACTTTTGGGCTTTTTGCTGTGCACAAGGGGGGAGATATGTGGCGGGCTAACCCGTAGCTGTATGTTTTTTTGTTTTATGTTGTCTGTTATATGTATTACTGTAGTGGTGCATGGAGTGTGGGTTATGTAGCACAGGTAATGTAAAATGTTTATTTGTATTTAGGCATGGGGATTGCACAATCACGTTTCAATTAAACCTTTTATTTTACAATAAATCAATTCATCAGCGCTTTCATTTACTTCAGTCCTGTCTGTGTCTATTATATTTCCTGGTCTGACATCACCATAAGCCAGGCTGATCACAAGATCGCACTAGCGTAAAAGTCACTCCTCCCTTTTTGAGACTTGTGTTTAAGGTACTTTTTTTACAATTTATTTTTTTTCCTACATGCGCAACACCGATAAATAACGAAAGATACACAGGTTAAGTTTTGAAATAACCCTTGTTGCAACATTTTGCTCCATTAATAATTTTACAGTGTTTTTCATTTTTAGTACTGCTAGAAACGTTTTTCAAAATCTCTAGCATTTATAGTAATAATTAACAGAGTAAAATCAAGTTATACACCCCACATCACATCTGTATTAACACTAGAACCACTGCAGTTATACTCATACCTAAAACCACCGCCTACAGTCATTATGACGGTTACATTTTAAACAACATCAATATTAAAATGAAAGACAAACTATCGGATACAACTCAAAAGTTTTATTCAAGCACATCATATCAAACATCTGCACAGCTGATTAAATTAAGAAGAAAGAAGCCCGAGCTTCCAAATGAGAATGTAAAAAGGCAGAACCAAATTGTGCATTTTGCTTTTACAGAAAGTGCAGCAGTTGTTTCATACTGTCGAGTATTATTGCGATGAGCACGATGCACAAGGATGCAACAGTGTGTATGAGGGATGACAAGAAGCCAGACATTATATTAGACTACAATACACTACAATAAACAGACAGTGGCCACTGGTCATCTTCTACAATATAGTTGATGTATCGGCATACAATACTTTTGTCCTTTGGACTGATATCAATGCAATGTAGAATGCTGTCAAGCTGTATTGACGCAGAATTTTCCTGGAGATGTTAGGCACGGCACTGGTGACACCCCTCATTCAAAGAAGATCATGAATGCCTCGAGGACCTGCAGCAATTGCTCTTATCCAGAATGTTCAGGCAGAAGGAACTTTTTTTTTTTTCAACTTTTGCCCTTAAAGTAATGACAATCAGACAAACATTGCTTGTGTGAAATGCATAATATATCTACCTTATGTCCATCATGTGTAATGTGATCTCATAGTTCTGTCCTTCATTTACAAAGGAACCTGAGAGTATATATCATTCATCCTGGACAAAAATGTTCTAAAAATTCATCCTGGACAGAAATTATGTCTTTTTTGTATAAATCCACATTTATTGGCACATTTATAAAGAAATGTTGTTGCTAATGAAAGTATCATAGTTCTAATTAGTACTTCATGGAAATGCTTTTTTTTTTTTTTTTTACATACCTGGAATTCTGCTCAAGCTTCATTCATTCCCGTCTCCAAATATTAAGGTACAATTTTGGTTAATATGACATTATGATGCAATTAAATATATCTTTGAATTTATTATGAGAATTTACACTAATTTCCATTCAATTCAAGGCTTTCATTTTGTTTGAAATTGCCTGTGTCAATATGACCCGAACCATAACGACATACCTACATTCTGAACATAATAGGTGGATTAATGAACTCTCCACCTAACGAGTTTCTCTCTAAGATCCCTATTTTTTTCACTCACAACTGAGGGTTTAGGTGGGTTAGGACAGTGCACAGCGATATGTCCACTTTTACTTGAAACAGAACCATAGCTGTGTGGTATTTACAGTATCATTCAAATTCCCTGTGCTTTTAGCTGTGTGGATATTAACAGCTGGCAATTTGTGGCATTTTTTAGACTCTCATAGAAAGAGCAGCTAACTGTTTCTGTAATTTAGCAATCTGTTTGGCTAACTTCTCTGTTTCTTTACAATAATCATTTGTAGCACTGGAGCTCAAGTTTCCTATGTCGCCTCCACAAGAAGAAATTCCACAAACTGTATGTACTTATATGTGTGTGTGGAAGGGTGGTGGGCAATTCACTGACACACATGGGAGACAGAAGTTTTATTTGCAGCACCACACTGGTGCCCAGTTTGATTATTTTCTTTTGGTTTTATTTTCTTTAGCCCGCAGAGGGCGCTGTTGTCTGTGGCCTGAATACCGACAATGGTAGTCAGGTCCACAGTAATACCAATACAGGTACTGGTAGGCACACTCACAGGTGATCAAAAATAATAATGAAAACCAAAGGCAAAACGAAAAAGGGAAAATAATACACAGTAATAAAACTATAAAACAAAAGTGCTGCTTATGCAGTGCCCCCACTGCCGCTAAGCCGGTCAGTACGGGTCTCTGACCTACGCTCAGATATTTTCTATACACTGGGGTGGCCAGAGTTCCCCGTATAACTACACACGTCCCCTCGGGTACGTAATTATTTCTTTTACTTATTTTAAGGAGGGCTGTCTCCCTCAGCCATGCTTGCCTGGCCTTTGTTTACACTGGCATCTTCCGCCAGTGTCACTGGGTATCCTCTCTCCGGCCACCCGAATGCATAACCAAGTGCAGTATTTATGGGCCGAGCAATCGCCCAAGGCCCGCCTCTCAGCCACTCAGAGAGAGGGAAAGCCAACACACCCTCTTCCCCACCTCTCCGTGTCATCGCCATGACTGACAGGCGGATCTTACGAGGCTGCCGCCCTCTTCCTGCAGAACCATGCGTGCGCCCTATCAAAGAAAATGTGCACAAATCAAAATATACAAATAATAAATAAAAAGTGCAAAATAAAAATGTGAAATAACAGGTCATTTCGACCCAATTACACAAGGACAGAATGACTTTTATTACTGAATTTAACCATACTGCCAGTGCTATTAAAACAGTCATTTTGAAACATTGGAACATTTTAGAATGCGATCCTGAGCTTGACACATTTGTCACTACTCCACTGAGATTTTGTTTTAGATGACTCAGACTCAGCTATCATTGTGATAAATGTATCCATTGCCCTAATACGTACAACACAAAATACTTTAATCATCCACATGCAGGTCAAAAATACACGATCAAGGGGTTTATTAATTGTAATGCAACTTATGTCATCTATATGTTGAAATGCCCATGTGGCTTTGCATACATTGGACAAGATTAGAATAGTGGAACATAAAGCTGCTATCCATAATAATAATGCAGATTACGCAATAGCTAGACATTATCAGGCAGTGAAACATGGTTCAGCCTCTTTAAAATTTTATAGCACTTGAAAAAATTGTATTGCCAGATAGGGGAGGTAATATTGTAAAATTACTATTAAGAAGAGAAGCTTATTGGATATTCACTCTAGGAACTATGGAAACAGATAGTCTCAAAGAATGTTTTGATTTGAATTCTTATCTTTAATTGACACAGACAACTATTAATTATAACAATTGTGATTGTCAATGAATATATTTTGATTGCTTCCACTGTTCCAATGAATTATGGTCTGTTTTTATACTTAGTATTTTTAATAGATGCATATAATTGAGATTTAATTGATACTATGTAGATTGACTAACAAATAATCATTAACTAGATCTTAAAATGGATGTCAATTTCTAACTTAATTGTGATAATTAGAATGTTAACTAATATAGTCTTGTTTAGTGATGTTATGTGATGTCATGTTGATTTCCATTACATGAGAGTAGATGTTAATACTTCATGCTGATTTGAACTCAGCTCTTGCCAAGATAAGCACTGATAAGCACTAGTAAACTAATGTGATCCATCTGCATCTCCATCCATTTGCGTTTCTTTCCATCTGATGATGTAGACATCCTTCTTCCTGGTGTTGATGGCTGAAGTGTAATGCTGGCTCCAGGGATCAGCTTATTTTGCCTTCCCAGCGCATCAGCACACACAAAGGCTGCGATGCTGGCTCTGGGAATCAACCACAGTGCAGTCTCCCCAGCGCATCAACATGACAACTGTCTGGATTGAGCTAAGTACAGTACATCTAAGTAGGGTACACGTCAAACATCGCAGCACCTGGTCATGGCACCAAGTAAACCATCCTTGGCTAAGACCCACCTTACATCCTGTCAAAATGTGCCTTAATGTTGCAGGTGATGAACACAAAGGACATGAGGGATCCTCACCCACCCAGAGGCTTAGATTCTGTGGTGATGGGAGAACATATCATATGTTGATCTGATGAGGAAACTGATCCTGCTCTGTTCCATTGTCCATAGGTCTTGCCAGCCGATCTTGCATTGTTCCACACTCTCCCATCTCATCCATTCTCCCTGCTTGGCCTGGGAAACGGCCTTTACACACCTCATTGTCTTCTCTTGCTTTTGCACCTCATTGACTACCAGTTTCCTCCGTTGAGCTGGAGTTGCCTTGTGCCATGTAGGAGAAGCTGAACTGAGACCAAGACCCCCTTTTCCATGCTGAACCTTCCCCATAATATCACTGATTCGAAGGGCAGCCTTTGCATCTTCCACAGCTTTCTTTGCCGCCCACTTTCTTCCAGTTTTCAACACAGGTACTGCCTCCCTTACGCATTTGTCGCCTGACTCTACTAATGTCATTTCCAGTCGAACCTTGGCACACTTAAACTCCTCGGTTAGAGCACAGTCTGGTAGCTGCAGTATTCCTTTACCATAAAGTCCCACTCTGCTGAGGCAGTGTGGAACTCCCAACCATTTCCTGACATAAGAACTGATTAAAGCTTCCAGCTTCTCAACTGTTGTCAAAGAAACCTTGTACACAGTCAGTGGCCGTAAGTAAATCGTCCTTGGCTAAAACCCACCTTACATCCTGTCAAAATGTGCCTTAATGTTGCCGGTGATAAACACAAAGGACATAAGGGATCCTTACCCACCCAGATGTTTAGGTTATGTGGTGATGGGAGAATATCATATGTTGATCTGATGAGGAAACTGATCCTGTTCTGTACCATTGTCCATAGGTCTTGTCAGCCAATCTAGTGTTAATTAATTGATATCTAGATAAGTGCAATATATTATATCATATCTGTATATAAGCTAGGGTGGTTCCCTCGAATAGTCATAATAATTAACTACCTGACGAAGACACATTGTGTCGAAACACGTCGTGGTTCTTTTTTTGTATTGAAAATAATGTCTGTTCAATAAAATATATTTTAATCAGAAATTGACAAGTGTGCGACCAAGTATGTCTCTAACTTGGTGTTTCACAAATCAACAATAAAAATAAGGTTTGTTCAACTGCACAAAATTAATGATTGTGACCAACATTTAACCGAGACAGTTCCTTAATTATTGACATTGCCTTATATCGGTCAGCACCACTGTTAAAATTAAGCATTGTAGTGCATCGACAGTATCGCTCTGCTTGGAATGAATATATGTAAGGTATAAACCACGATGGGCCGTGTGGTTCCCATGATATATACCAGTGGTGATAACCAACCCAGAAATGGTATATATCATCGGAACCGCATGGCCCGAAGTGGTTTATACCGCTTATAACACAGCTACCTGTCATTTGGGGGAATTAAAATAATTTAAAAAAATTAAAACACATTTTAAATTAAGACAAAACCAGAAATGTATATTGTGTGTACATCTGCAGTGTAATATAGTCCCACATTTAATTTAATTTAATTTATTGTTCATGTATTAAAAATAATTTGCAGGTCTTTGTTTATTGTGAATTTATGCATCGAAAGTGGCATCTTGAAACTAGAGGACTGAGCACAAGCTAATAATGTTGATGGTCTGGGCAGAGTTTCAAATAACCTCATTATATGCACACATATTCAAGTCTGTTTTCATCCTTTAGGATCTCAAAAGATGTTTTTGTTAGTTGTCCAACACCCTCATGTCCACATCGTGCCAGATTAAGTTTAAGATCGAACCAGACTTTAGACACCAATCCGACCGCGGTGTCAGGGGACAGTGTCTCATTTTCCCACAGATGCTTCATATCCAGGCTGGTAATTCAGGGGGGTGGTGTCTGGCCTTGTCTACCTGCTTTTCTAAAAGTTTTCATGACTGACAGGAGTAAATTATTGCTGGTTTTAAACTCGCTGTCAGCAGAGATGTTAACACTTCTACTGTTAAAATATCTATTTAGTCCAACTCTCAGCGTTATAAAACTGGAGACTGGTCCCCAGTTGAAAGTGTTTTTTCAATCTTAGTTTTCTTCTATTTCATTTAGCTGTTCCTCATCTACTGTTATGAGTCTCCTCCAGTGAGAAATCCCATCGAGACTACCGTTTCAATTAAGTCCAAAGCCCCAAGGAATTCTCAATAAAAGCAATAGTCTTTATTTTAACATATTTAAAACCATGGTAAACATAATAATGACTTACGCATTTATTGCTTTTATTGGGGCTTTGGACTTAATTGAAAAGGGAGTCGCTGTCTTAATTTCTCCTTCGATGGGACTTCTCACTGGAGGAGACTTCTATTTATCGATATCCCAGGACGAGGCACCCCAGATTTTAAAAGCTGTTCCTGAACACTTTTGTAGCGCCGGTATCTGCATTTTCTACAGTAAGATAAATACTGTATATACTGTGTATATATATATATATATATATATATATATATATATATATATATATATATATATATATATATTACTGCTCAAAATAATTAAGGGAGAAAATATTAGAACTGTTACATTTGGGCTACCATAACTAATATAACTATATATGTTTTGGTCAAATTTTGTAGTCGGAGCATTGTACATTTACAAAAACAATACGTGTTTGATGCAGATCAAGTGCGACATGCAGCCACTGGGCGTTCAGTTCCTGGCCTTCTTGGTTGGTCAGTTTGTGCAATCTGCTGTGACAGTGAGATTTATGGTGGACTTCGTTATTGCTGCAAGTTTTCTGGTGGTTGCGGGATCCGTTAGGTGCTATCTAGGTCAGCCAGAAGTGGTCAGGGCTGTCATGATGCTGGAAGATGGTGCCACACAAAAGGAGGTAGCTGAAAGGATGGGGGTGTCTCACAGAGGTACCAGAAGACTGGACATTACACTCGGAGGCCAGGACAAGGTCGTTCATGCAAGACCTCTCCTCGTCAGGACCAGTATCTTCTTAACCTGGCCCTCAGGAAACGTCAGAGTACTGCTTGTGCCCTACAAACTGACTTCCAGCAAGCCACTGGTGTGTATTTGCCAGGTTAAACAGTTCGTAACAGACTCCACAAGGGTGGTTTGAGGGCTATGCGACCTGCTACAGGGCCGATTCTCACCGTACAGCATCGCAGAGCAAGAATGGATTTCGCTCGTGAACACAGAAATTGGGAACTTCATTACTGAATCACCGTCGAGCCCTCTTGAGGTGTCGTGGGCTAGTCGTGGGCTAGTCGACGAAACACCGAGGATGGAAGGTGCCCACTTGAAGACCCCAGAGATGTACCCTACTTAGCTCAATCCAGACGGTTGTCATGCTGATGCACTGGGGAGACCACACTGTGGTTGATCCCCGGAGCTAGCATCGCAGCCGTTGTGTGTGCTGATGTGCTAGGGAGGCAAAATAAGCTGATCCCTGGAGCCAGCATTACACTTCAGCCATCAACAACTGACAGAAGGCTATCTATATCATCATATGGAAGGAAGCGGAAATGGATGGAGACACCTATGGATCACATTAGTTTACTGTAAAGCTACGTCTTAGTTGGTGCTTATCTTGGCGAGAGCTGAGTTCAAATCAGCATGAAGTTTTAACATCTACTCTCGTGTAATGGAAATCTGGAGGCCAGTATTTTTCACAATGAGAGCAGGTTCCATGTATTCACAAAAACAGCACATTGAAATTGTTCAGCCGCAATTGGAGACCTACTACAACACGTACATGGGAGGAACTGATCGCATGGATCAGAATATTGGCAGCTATCGAATTGGCATCAGAAGTAAGAAGTGGTGGTGGACCTTTTTTGCATTTTTGCCTGATGTTGCCATGCAGAATTCTTGGCTACCTTTTCACCATTCACCTGTTCACAAGACCAAAACACTGTCACTTTTGGATTCTCGATAGGAGGTAGTGAAAACCTACATTTTGTCCTATGCCTCTCGACCAGCTATTGGACGCCAACTGGGTAAACCACAGCTCCTTGATAAACGAGTACCACTGAGTGTGCGCAGGGATGGAAAGGAACACCTTGTTGATGGAATTGAGAAGCCAAGAAGATGTGCTACTTGCAACAAAAACACAATGTATAAATGCATCAAATGCCAAGTTGGGCTTCACCCACGATTCTGCTTCAGATTATTTCACCATTAAACTGCCTGGAGAATGTCAAAGATAACAATGGGAAAATAAGTGTTGTTTTTTTCTTGATATGGTTTGGCAGAAATGTTCTTGTATTTTGTTATTAACTGGTTGGGATATTGTATTCATATTTAAAAACAACAACATTTTTAGTATAAGTTATTAATATTATATTTGAATTAAAATCCAATTTTAGTACTGTAATGACATATACAATAGAAATAATACTGATTAGAATAAAAACTTCAAAAGAGTTTTTATAAAAGTGTTTATATCTACAGATCTGTTTTAACCTTGAACTAAATTAAATGTTATTTATTGAATGTTTAGATGTTCAAATAATTGTTTTAAAATAAGTTACACTGAATTTAGAATTCTGTAATGTATACCTATGTGTGTGTGTTTTATTGTATTAATGTATATATTTTATTTAGTTTTAATTGAGAAGAAATTTACGATTTAGTTTCTGTTTGTACTTTTGCGGCTTTACAAAGTTTTTGCTATTTTGTAAAGTAAAAGCAATCAATAAAAGAGGTTTGTACATTTCTATATTTAAGTTTTTGCTGCTGTAAATTCAATCTATACTGTAAATGATAAGAAAGTTAATGCATATTCACTACAGTTTACAGGAATTTTAGCATTTTGATCTTTGCCCAAAATCAACCATGTATTACATTAAATTACTTTTTTTATTGACAATAAGTCAATAAGTAATAACTGAAAATATAATATATATAAAACTATAATGTAAGAACATTCATAACTAGATACCAAAAAACCTGAGTAGTAAACTTGAATTACTGAGCCTACAAAATGCCTGATTACATAATATTTTAACACTAGGTTTCTATAACACCTTTTATTGGTCTCTTGCGCCCTCTGCCAGATATTGACTGAATTACATATAATTATCCATCACAAAAATGTCAACAGTGTTTGTAAACCAGCAAAATCGCTCAGTGAGAAAGAAGTATTAGTAATAATACTGAATTCAGATTCTGATTTAAATTCAAATACATACAATTCTTCCACTGAAGCGGATGTTAGTGAGTGTGTCAGTGAAGACATACGCGGAGAATATTTACCATCAACATCAAGTGACAGCAAAGAGGTGGCGCAAGCCCTGCGTTGCTCCATGCTTCAAGCAGTATCATACACTGAAGCATTAGACACTCTCACTCCCTCCACCCCCACCACCTGTTAACCTGGATATGATTTATTCATGTCTCTCTCTCCGTTATTTTTTTGTTAGGACATGTTGTTGTGGTTGTTCCACCCCGTTGTTTATTGTTTATTGCCTACATGTTATTTTTTTGTCAAAACCTTTCCCTATGACCAAATAAAAATATATATTTATTTGTTTTATTTATTTACGGTAAAAATGATTTGTCTGTATTTCGTCAGTATTCATTACATACATACAAACATACAGCTTTCAGCCTGTTGTTACGCTGTAATCATAATAATCAAGCGCATGCAGAAGACAGAAAAAAAAACTCACTCTCGTAGGACCAGCACTACTCAAAGGGTTAAACAACAACCTCCTTTCAGCAGTTCTTGCTCTTACCCCATTTACACTAGCACACCCGTACCGTGAGGGCTCCACACCCTCACAGTATGGGTGTATTTACTCTAGCAAATACCCGAGCCGGAACCAAGCCGTGACCTGCAACATATCTGAATCTGGCTTGGAGCTGAAGCGGGCGTGGGCGGGGTTATGACCTACGTCATTACGTTTGTTTTCATCATCGACTAACATTCGAAGAAGAAGAGAGGAACCGTTACAAGATGGACTCCAACGAAATTGACGGACACCAAATGCAAGCCTGGGATGCCGATGAAGTACAGGCACTGGTAACTCTCTGGTGTGGTGAGTCTCAAGCAGTGTCAGGAGACAATTAAGAAATCAAAACAAGAGTTTAAAAAAATCAAAAAACATAACAAAATTGGTGCTGATCGTAAAAAAAGACATTATGGACTCTGTATTAGGACATCGACCTGCAACACTTGCCGCTGGCGTTCTCAATTCTGCTACGGAGATCCTGGAAGCAATGGTGGATCCATCAGTTGAAGAAGGTACTTTTGTTATGTAAAGACACTCTTTCTTTAGAACTCAGAACTGTGATGGGGTGCCAGCTCGCCCCTATAATTCGTGTTGTTATTATTGTTATTATTTTGTTGTTTTCATTATGTTTTATTAGAATTCTTGTTTGTTTTGGATCAGCAGGGAGAGGGTTAAATTCCTCCCTGCAAAATACATGTGAGAATGTGGCTGGAGCCTTAATTGCTTAATTGTTAATTATTGGTTAATTGGGCCCAGCCACAGACCATAAAAGGCAGGTGAAACCCTTTGTCGTTTGGTTTCGTTTGGTTTGGTTTGGTTTGGTTTGGTTTGGTTTGGTTTGGTTTGGTTGCGTTGCGGTGCCCTTGTGCCTTTTTGTTTTTTGTCAATTAAAGTATTTTGTTTCACTGCATTTTCTAACTCTGAGTCTTCCCTCTGTGACTATCCTGCCACAGAACACATTCCCCAAAAAAGTAATGAAAATGTTAGAGTATAAAAATGGCTAGAGAGACAGTGTTTACTGTACTTGATGCTTTCACTAACTGTGATGTTGGATGGCAAACTTTAAAAGTAAATTTCTAACTTATAGAACGCCGCATTTAAAACAATCCCACATGTGCATAAACTCTAGGTCGGACTACGCAGCATAAACTGTGGGTGAGAAATAACTGGTCAATTATAACCAATTCACCATGAACAAGTAGGCTGAAAATACTGAAAGCATTGTATCCTCTGCATGTATCACTCAGTGATGTACTGTAATACAACACTTAAGTTAAACCTTAAATGACAAGCATTAAGAAATATTACACTATATAACTGCTGTAGAGAGGTAGTTTTGTTTCAAGATATCCTAAAAAAGGGATGATGTTATAAAAATGGTATATAAAAAAAGCAACTGTCCTATGAAAAAATGATACAAAAAGGTCTAAGTTAAACAATGCACAATAGGGGCTAAAATACTCCTCAGATTTTGTATGTAACAGGCACTACTACGACTAATGATGTACTTGACTTGGCCATTTTAATCTCCGTAGTATTCTCAGCAATTATCCCCAAACTTTCCAGACCCTGGGTACTCACCTACAACAGAACCTGGCCATGCTACAATATAGCCTTGGATTAGAACAGATATGTTTGTTTCTTTTATGCATTTTTTACTTATCCTACAATAACATATTCTGTGCGTTTCTCTGTTGTGTTTGTGCATAGATTAATTAACATGATATATTCCTGTGACAAATTGGCTGAGTGGGAACAGGTGCAGGAGTGATGCAGTGCGGTAATTAAACAGACAGAGCCTTGTAATCCAGTTTGGAACAGTGAACTTTATTTTTATTCTAGGTCTGGTGACCTAAACAATAATCCCCTGGCAATACACAACAAGGTGTACTGCATGGGATAAACAACGGGATTGCAGTCCCAACTAATAATTTTCCCTTTGTGCAAACTGTGGGCAAACTGCCCATCTAATTAATTTCCTATGGAGTGGGCAGTTTGCCCACAGGGGAAAATACAGCCCAATATCTGATTTACAATAATACATACACGGTCACCAGTCCTGGGTGCGTGCAGTAGTGCTTGTGGTGGGTGATACAGGTTAATTAGTGACTGTTGGTGAAGTGCCGTTCCGGATTAGTGCTGGCCCTAAGCGACACCTCTGAAACTGTGTTAGCTGTCTGGTAATGTGCAAGACAAGACAAGACAATTACAAGACAAAACAAACAAAACACTCACGGTACTTTTCTGATTAGGAACGGGGTATCTCACAGTCCTTCTCAGTTTATTTATACAAACCAAAAGCAAAGGAACAGATTATGATTCTCCGTCCCCTTTTATGCTGTCACACCTGACCCCTTGGTAAACGAGTACAACCACCTCTCCAATCTGTGTCTGCCACATCGTTTCCCTTCTGGGTCAGTGCGTTATTGCAACAGAGTCTCGCCCCCTTCCAGACTGGTTGACTTCTTTTGAACCCTTGGAAAGAACTGTCAGACCAGCCCGTCCAGAGAACTCTGTTCTCGCTGCTTAGCGCCTTCACAGGTTGGGAGGGAGATTTATTTTTTTATGTCACAATTCCACAAAAGGATTTTCCAGGCAGAAACAGTTTAAAAGTAGACTTAAAAAAAAAAAAAAATCCCTGGTATTATGGTTTCTGCACAATAAACAAAGTGGCAAAGACACATTTTCATAAAGTAATATCATTACTGTGGTTTACTTATGCCTTTTTCTTTTAGATGTACATGCAAGTGAAAACTCATGTTTAACAACTAAAGTCTTCAAAATGTTTTAGAAAAGGGGGCATTGTACAAAGAAAAAAACACCTCACCGTTTTCATTTTTGTGTATTACAGTCCTTATAACAGAAAATACTAGGATCATAACAAAACAAAATGTTGATCACTATACTTAACATGTGCCTTGCAAGTTGGACCCTCGTTTGAAAAGCGTGAAGCACACCAACATCTGTAATCTGATTCTGACTCGCTTACCAAAATCTGAACTATGTAATTTATGGAGAACACTGATGTGGCTTTTTGCCTTCAAATTCATGTGCAGCAATGTTTGTTTAGAATATTTCAGATAGTTTCTCCGCCGCACTAAAAAAATAATTATTCTTCATAATAATCAAAATTACTCCACACCGCTGTTTTTTTTTCACGTTGCACTGTTAAGGTCTTGTCTCGTTGATCAACAAATGAGCACTGACACAAAGTGAAATGGGCGGAGATTTGTGACTCATGCCAAAATGAAATCTGATCAGAATGAAAGCTTGGCCAATCAACATGCAGTGATTATACTGACGTTAATGTTGGCCAATAGCAGCTAACAGAAACAGAAGCAGTGTGAGGAAACAGAATGCAAGCAGCACAAACTGTGCTGAATGAAAGCACATTTGAGAAACGTTGCGCTAGTGGACTATGTGAGTGGATGGAATGCATCCGTGTTGGATGAAAAACAGATTAAATAAATCCGGGTATGGAGTACCAGTGAGTACCAGGATAATTTCACCCCTGTATATATATATATATATATATATATATATATATATATATATATATAATTTTTCTTTTTTTTAATTCCTTGACATGAAATTAGGTAAAATGAATGTTTGGGTAAATATTTGTGTTTAAATCTAGTGTACGGTGCTTACATTGGTAAGCAGAAGATTCATTCTGTGGTGACTGATGTTACATTTAGTATTTATTTCTCAAAGATGGACTGTCCTGTAACTTGCTTAGACAAGAAATGTTCTAAATTTCTTTTTTTTTTTATTTAGTAGTCACCAATTAGTTTTTTTTTTGTTATTTTCTCCCCAATTTAGTAGTGTCCAATAATTTTGTCAAGCTCAGCTCACTGCTACCACACCTGCGCTGACTCGGAAGGGGCGAAGATAAACACACGCTGTCCTCTGAAGCTTGTGCCATTAGCCGTCCGCTTTTTTTCACACTGCAGACTCACCATGCAGCCACCCAGAGCTACAGCATCGGAGAACAACGCAGCCCTGGGCAACTTACAGGCAAGCCCGCAGGCGCCTGGCCAGACCACAGAGGTCGCTGGTGCACGGTGAGCCCGGTGACACCCTGGCCAACTTAACCCTCCCTCTCCCCAGGTGGCGCTCGGCCAATTGTGCGCCGCATCCTGGGAGCTCCCGTCCTTGGTTGGCAAAGGAACAGCCTGGACTTGAACCGGCGATGTCCAGACTAAAGGCGCATGTCCATACTAAAGGCGCTTTTACTGGATGCACCACTTGTTCTAAATTTCTTGATGACTTATCAAGTAGCACAACATCCTTCTCATGTACATTATCTTTTAACACTTTCTTCTGGATGTATAGTAATGCCCCATAAGCTATAACTAAGGAGGTATGTGTAGTAAAAGCCCACCAGTGTCAGAATTGCATCAGCAGAATCCTCTGCTTTACAATTGGTTGGCCTTTGTACATCAGCATTATTAAATTAGAATTTTCTTCGTGATGGACCACAATCCAGGGTGTGGTGTTGTTTTTGTGGGCACTAGCAGCATTAGTCAGGTTTCTGCAGTCTAAAAGGACAAACTGTAATTAGTATATTCCACTCAAAAAAGAAAGATACACACTTGCTTTAATTTGAAGGTGGGCATGTACAAAATATTTCTCTACAAAACAGGAATATAACAAGATTAAACAATGAAAATGCATTTAATGCATTTAATTATCACCATTCTAACTTTCAAGTATAGGCAAAATAATTGTAAAAAGTTAGTAACTTACTTTTGCCAAGATTTAACAGAAATAAAGGCATTATATTGCTAGAGTGAGGACTTTCTAGAATAATTAGCAAAGTTACAAGCAAACAAGTGTCCTTATATATTTTTGTCCTACTGGTTTTTCGTATTTGTGACTCTTCATTTTCTGTGCTCTAATCATGTACGATCTATATTACAGTATATCTAGATACTTCTTACTTTGACAATGTGGACTATGTGGTGTGCAGCAGTTTTTGACTTTGCAGATGAGCTCTGGACCACAAGAGGAAGGTAGCTGAAGGCAACAAGTATCTGCAGTTCTACAATTAAGAAACACTATTTTATAGTATGATAGATAGTATTTATATTATACTATGAACTAGCTTATAGTAAATTACAGTAATATATACTTCTTAGGTAAAACATCCAATGAACAACAGTAACATATTTTTACTTTCTAGAAGTTGATCTACATTGTTTTTACTATGAATTATAAACCTGCAGTGTTTATGCACCGCAATGTTCTACACTAAAGCCTTTATTATGTACAGCATCATCACGTTGGGTGCATAACATTTACTTAAGTAAATAAAGGTTTCTTCATTACTGGCATGTGGCAACATTAAATAAAGTTCTTTCTTTTTTTGCATTTAAACTGTTTGTCTTCAATATATCTGGTTTTCATGATGACAACATAATTGTGACTGAGTGTATATTATTTAGTATGTTAATACTTTAAAATAATGATACAAAATAAATTCACATATTTCTAATAACTACCCCAAAATAAAACCAAACTATATGACCCAATCATAATACTTATTGTTCTTGTTATTTATTGTCAACATAAAATCTTATTTTAACTTTGGTTCGACTATTAGATGGTCCCTTCCAATCATGCAGAATTATATGCTTATATTATGCTATAAACATTTTCTAAAACGATTACTATTAGGATTGACAAAGTAATCCAGGAAACACAATTACAAGATTAATAAATATGCACAAAAATATTATTAAACGTACTGAAAAGCTGATTATCAAAGTCATTTTTTAAGCACCCAATTCAATTTTTTTTAGCACACATGACACCCATAAATCAGGATTTTTATTTTATATAGTCAGTTAAATGTAAATATAATTCAAATTGAGATGTGAAATATGGAAATAATCCAGTTTGTATTTTTCATATTTAAATTCAGCCCTGACGATACATTAAAACATATACTGTACATTGTTTCTAAAGGTAATCTATACCTGTCAAACTGTCTCTGCAGTTATCATCTTTTTAAACGTTATCCACTTCTTCAGATACATGAAGACTCTAAGTGAAAAAATGTTTGTACATTACTGTAAATTAAGGAATAAACTAAAAACTGGGGAAGGTAAATTACATAAAACTGTCACTTTATGAAAGATGATTTATTTCTTTAACTATCCTTAAAAGATAAAAAGCAGTCCAAGTTTAAAAACAAACAAAAATAATTTTTGTTACCAGAACTTGAATGTGAACTTTCTCCTCTTTCCAACTTTGGATGTTTAATACCAGGTTTTCTGCCTCTGTTCTACACTGAAGTTAGAGTGCATCTACCTCCTCAAGAATCCAATTATCCCAGTCTGTTGAGAACATTTTCTAAAGTGGCTCTGCCACGCCAGTCTGTGTTTCTGGATGTAAGCCGTAGCTCCCCACCTGCAACCTTTCACAGCTTTCCTGTACTTCATGGAGGAGGTGCGCTCCTCTTGGGATCGTCCAGCCTCAGTGCCAAGCGTGTTGAAGCAAGCGTCACTCCCTGGAAGGCGCAGAGAAGCTGGGTCTGGCTGGATTCTAACATTGAGGCTTTGGTCAAGGCTCCGCCGGTGGAGGGATTACCCAGGGATCCTGCGTGCCCGAACCCGCAGTGCAGGGTTACGGAGACACACCTGAAACAGGCATATGCAACTTAGGCGCAGGTGACCCGCTTTCCAAACACCGCCTATATGGATGATATACTAAGGGAATCCCCGAGTTACACCTCCTTTCAGGTATGCTACTCCAGATCTCCGGCCTTCAAGGGCAAGCCCTAGGCCAGAGCCTGGCAAGTCTAGTAGTAGCTCGCAAACAGCTGTGGCTGTCGCAAGTGAAGGTCCCTGATGCGGATAAGGCATCGTTATTAGATGGACCGATATCTCCAGGGCATACTTTTGGGCCGTCAGTGGTGGAGATCCTGCAGCGCTCCCACCGGGAACGCAAGGCGTCTCTGCAAGTGGCCACGCTACTCCCTCCCCGTGCTCCAGAGCGGGGCAGGTAGAGCCGATCTCCCCAGGCACGCACTATTACCAGGATGGTCCCGGTGCCCACGGCTCTGCTGGGTGACCTGAGGCAATGCCTACAGGCCACAGTGGCAGCGGGCAACCGGGCTCTCCTGCAAGATAAAGGGAACGCAGGCATGGTGCGTCCACGCAGCAGCGTTCTAGGAGGAAGTTCCAGGGCCATCGCCCTAGGCAGCCTCCTTAGAGATCTCCGCCCCAACCTCAATAACCCCAGCAGGGGCCCTGAAGGCTTGCGGCCTCAGACCCATCTATTTTCCACACACCAGCTGCAATACCGGTGCGCTTGCACCTCAGACACTTGGGTGCTCGCCACTGTGCAATCCGGTTACACGCTACAGTTCCACTTGGGGCCTCCTCCCTTTCGAGGGGTCACAAATACATCCGTGACAGACCCTCTTCAGTTCTCGGTACTCCAGAAGGAAGTGGCTGCCTTGCTGTGCAAGCAAGCCATTCGTCTTGTAGATCCCACCTCCTGCGGAGAGGGGTTCTACTCGAGATACTTTAATCACCCAAGAAGAACGGTGGCTTTCACCTCATCCTAGACCTGAGACTCCTCAACGAGTTTTTGAAGGACAGGAGGTTCCAAATGCTGACTCACTGTCACATTCTCCAGTTCATAAGTAATGTTTTGGTGGTCGGTAAGTAACCTAACCTAAGTGTATGTTATGAGAGAACAATAAAGAAGTAGTTGTTGAACCAGAGCACCATGTCCACGCATATATATATATATATATATATATATATATATATATATATATATATATATAACTGCTTAGTTAGTATTAACACTAGAAGGACCGGAGATATACTCATACCTATAAACCCCGCAGCAGTCTTTCTAATGGCTGTATCCAAAACACAGTAAATAGTATAACGAAAGGAGAAACAGTCGGATGTAATTAGTTTTATTTTTTTTATTGAGTACGTCACATAAATATCGAACAACCAAAGCATATATATATATATATATATATATATATATATATATATATATATATATATATATATATGTAACCCCCCTGCCAACTCTTTGTTCCCACTGGCCATGGGAACTGGGGGTTGACAGCGCATATTATTTTCCCTGGATCCATCGGACAGCTATGTTCATAAAAAAAAGAACAAAGAAATTGCTAAATGGAGTTCTTCGAGTATTTCTGGAACTATCGGAACCGAACTGTGTTGTTGGGGGGAACACTAGAGAGCGTGGGACACAGAGAGCCATAGTGAGCATGTGGTGAGAGAGAGAAAAACATGGAGAGCAGACTGCTGGTGGAGCAGTATGCAGGACTGAGAGAAGGATATTCTCTGCCCGAGAATTTTAAGAGAAAAAAATGTTCTCTACTAGAGAATATTAATGAAACGTAAAAAGAAGATTCTCTGCCCGAGAATGTTAAAGAAACATAAAAAGAAGATTCTCTGCCGAGAATATACAAACCATTCCGGTTTGGAAGGTGAAAGAGAAAAAAAAATTACTTCTGTGAATAATATACCAACCTGCATAGCTAGATAGGAATTTATTTTTGGAAGTGGAATATCGGACTGTTTTTATTTTTTTATTCCATTGAAGTGAAGAGGATATAAAATATATTTTTTCTTTTTTGAAACAGATTTGTTGTTTAATTTCGGGACTGATATTTTATTTTGGGGATCCCCAGTTGATATTGAGGTAGATTAGAACCTTGGTACCACTGAATATATATGTAAAAGAAAAAAACAAAGTATTATTGTTGTTGAATACTGTAATATTGTTTTTGAATAAGAAATGCATATGAGGGTTTACAGCTTTTATTTTTTAACTAGGAATCATTTTCATTTAAGTAAGCACCTGTGTAATAAAATACATTATTATTTGCATTGCTGTTGATAATTCAGAGTATAGTGGCCTGACTTGTGGAACGGTTTAATAAGACCTTGAAGTCAATGCTAAAAAAAGTCACTTCAAAGGACGGGAGGGATTGGGACCTCCAATTACCGTATTTGATGTTCGCTGTTCGAGAGGTTCCACAGTCCTCTACAGGGTTCTCACCATTTGAATTGTTGTATGGGAGACAGCCAAGGGAAATTTTGGATATAGCCAAAGAAACGTGGGAGGCTCAAACATCTTCAGGTCGTAATGTGGTTGATTACATCATGCAGGTCCGAGACCGGATTGATAAGGTGACCCCCATCGTAAAGGCCCACATGGAAGAAGCGCAGGCCCGACAAGCGGGTCAGTATAATAAATCAGCGGTACGCCGTACATTTAACCCCGGAGATAGAGTTATGGTGTTAGAGCCAACTCCAGAGAGTAAACTATATACTAGATGGCAGGGGCCATATGAGATAATAGCTCCAGTAGGAGAAGTGAACTATAAAGTGAGACAACCGGATAAGCGGAAAAGAGAACAGGTGTATCACATTAATCTTCTTAAACCATGGATAGATCGGGAAGAACTGGCAGCATTGGTGGTGCTGGGTAAAGAAGGGGAGACAGGACGGGAAGAAAGGTCCGTTAATATAGGCCACTCACTCAACCCCCAGCCAATTCAAGAAGTTCAGGAATGTGTTAAGGCAAATCAAGATGTGTTTTCTCCCATACCAGGAAGGACTTCGGTTATTCAACATGAGGTCCACACACCCCCTGGGGTGTGTGTCCGGGTTAGGCCCTATAGGATCCCAGAGGCTCAACGGAACGAAGTGATTCACGAGGTCGAAGCTATGAAACGGATGGACGTAATCGAGGAGTCCTCGAGTCCATGGAACAGCCCTATTGTAATGGTGGCCAAACCCAATGGAACTTGGCGGTTCTGCAATGATTTTCGGCAATTAAATCAGGTATCCAAGTTTGATTCATATCCCATGCCAAGGGTAGATGAGTTAATTGAGAGGCTGGGTTCGGCCAAATATTTAACAACCTTAGATCTTACCAAGGGATATTGGCAAATCCCTCTTAGCCCCGAGTCTAAGGAAAAAACAGCTTTTTCTACACCTCTAGGGCTGTTCCAATATAAAGTGATGCCGTTTGGATTGCATGGCGCTCCTGCAACTTTCCAAAGGCTTATGGATATAGTTTTAAGACCTCATGCCCAATATGCATCAGCTTATATTGATGATATTGTGATATTTACAGACTCCTGGGAAACACATCTTGAAAAAGTCAACGCAGTACTACAGTCCCTAAGAGAAGCAGCGCTTACAGCAAATCCAGCCAAATGTTTTGTGGGTTTGCAAGAAGCCCAGTACTTAGGGTTTGTGGTTGGAGGTGGTAAAGTTAAGCCCCAGGTTAGTAAAGTGGAAGCTATCACTAATTGGCTAGTTCTGAAAGATAAGAAACAAGTTAGAGCCTTCCTAGGTTTGGCAGGTTATTATAGAAGGTTTGTGCCTGAGTTTTCCTCCATTGCCGCCCCCCTTACCGATTTAATAAAAAAGACGGCTCCGGTTCGTGTGAGATGGAACCCCGAGACAGATAAGGCATTTAAAGCAATTAAAGAAGCCCTATGTAATACTCCGGTATTAAAGGTACCCGATTTCTCCCAACCCTTCGTGTTACAGACAGATGCTTCAGAAGTGGGTTTAGGGGCTGTGTTGTCACAGGTCATTGATGGAGAGGAACATCCTGTAGGCTATCTCAGCAGAAAGCTCTTACCCCAAGAAAAGAAGTATGCTGTCGTAGAGAAGGAGTGCTTGGCTGTAAAATGGGCAATTGAGGCCTTAAAATATTACCTGTTAGGCCGAGAGTTTACCCTAGTTACGGACCACGCACCCTTAAGATTTATGAAGGAGAATAAGGAGAAGAACGCTCGGGTAACACGCTGGTTTTTAGCTTTACAGCCTTATAAGTTCAAGATCGAACACAGAAGGGGAACACAGAATGCAAATGCAGATGGGCTGTCAAGGAAACATATGGTTAGTTGGTCCGCTCAAACCGATAGGTTGGAGCTGTGGGGGAGGATATGTGAGGAAAGGATAGCGTCGCCTTTAAGAAATGGCGGCGCTAAGGAAGAAACTACACAACCCAGAAATTCGAGTGTCAATTAATGGGGTGGGGTTTCTGGGTTTAAAAAGGAACAGGGCAGAGCCATAGGGGAGAGAAGTGTGGGGAATACGGCCCTGTTGTTCTGAAAGGAAATAGCGTGCAAGCTCCAGCGTGTTGGGAAAACAACTAAAAAGAAAGAGATCACAAGGTAAAGCTATCGTTTATGTTAAAAATATAGTCGGCGTTTAGTTTTTCAAAGTGCGGTTTTTCCTCTTGTTGAGGTAGCCTTTTGTTTGTTAAAGTTTATTTTTATTTTCTGTTGTCGGGGTGCGACTTGAAGATAGTGTACTCCGTAGCAATTTAAAAGAGACCCACGGTATTCTGTGCTATGCGGTTGTGCACCGCCACAACCATAGCGTGTTGTGCTATATGCTTTATAACCCAGAGAGGTATTGGTTATTTACGTGTTGCTGAGACAGTAAATAATAACCAGAAAGAACGGGCTTGTGAGACTGGAAGTGCAAGACATTGTTTATTCATAATACAGACACAAGATACTTTGCGTATAATGATTACAGGAAAAATGGACACTGGCTTTTAGAAGAAACACAATTTGCTTTTGTGGACGACCGGGAGTTGGCTGCAGGAGTTCTTTCTCCACAGCCCGGATATAACTTGTTTTATCCTTGTTCACTTCTCTGGACGTCTGGGGTTATCGCTGTTGTGTTTCTGGAAGTCTTCATTAAAAACGGATCCATTCTTCTACTCACCTGTGTCCCCAGGATTACTGCATCAGAGGGAGCTTGTCTTGTAATTACCAGTGTTCTAGAACTACTCCAGCAGAGGGAGCTTGCCTTGTACTTACTTATGTTACAGGACTACCCCAGCAGAGGGAGCCTGTCTTGTTCTTATCTGTGCTACAGGATTACTGCATCAGAGGGAGTCGGTCTAATACTTACCTGTGTTACAGGACTACTCCAGCAGAGGGAGCCTGTCTTGTTCTTATCTGTGCTACAGGACTACCCCAGCAGAGGGAGCCTGTCTTGTTCTTATCTGTGCTACAGGACTACTCCAGCAGAGGGAGCCTGTCTTGTTCTTACCTGTGATACAGGACTACTCCAGCAGAGGGAGCCGGTCTAATACTTACCTGTGTTACAGGACTACTCCAGCAGAGGGAGCCTGTCTTGTTCTTACCTGTGCTACAGGACTACTCCAGCAGAGGGAGCCGATCTAATACTTACCTGTGTTACAGGACTACTCCAGCAGAGGGAGCCTGTCTGGTTCTTACCTGAGTTGCAGGACTACTCCAGCAGAGGGAGTCTGGTGTATGGTTACCTGTGTGGCAGATATACTCCAGCAGAGGGAGCTCAACCTACACCTACCGGTGACTCAGGCTAGCTCTAGGGAGGAGAGCTGGCCCTGTTCTTATCCGCGGGCTGACTCACTTCAGTTGGAGGATCCTTGGACTCCTTTTGCTATCTCCCTATCCTGATATAGCTAGAGAGGGTTGAAGAAGTGAGTTAGTCAGTGGCCCGTAGAGGGCGAGAACCGTGACAATAACTGTTTATTTTATGTAAATATTGTAAATAAAAATTACTTGCCTGCAAACGTATTGAGTCTGTGCCAGTTGGTGGAACGGGAAAGCAACGGTTCAGCAGCACGTGTCTACTGGATCCTTTACAATATATATATATATATATGAACATTTATTTTACAAATCAAAACAAGAAAATGTAAATAAATAAACATCTGAACAGACATCAGTTTACAACATACATATTTATAAAACTGAAACGATAGCAATACATTTAACTTTTCAACAGCAATCAGTTTATTATCAATGATGAAAAGCAACTGAACAACGTAGATAAATAAACGTACAGCACAAGTCTGATTTAAAAAAAAGTCATTTAAAAAATGTATTTTTCTTTTTTTTCGACAAAAGAGTGTTCCTTTATCTTGAGTCTAAGGCTGTTCACAATCAACACAGATAATGCGCTTTTCCACACCGCCTTTCTGCACAGGGAACAGCTGTCCGAAGTTTTATTTTTATTGCACTTGCCAACCTGGCATTGGCGGCTCTCAGCGGGGTTGCCAGCTTCAGCTGTGGGTACACGCTTGGCAGTTTCTCTCTGTTCCAAATGCTTCTTGCGAATTTCTTGTGCAAACTGTAAAATATATTCTCTCCTTGGTAAATTCTTCTCCGTGCATTCTTTGTAAAGTACCCAGGAGTTGATGGCTGCTAGGTCCAATACATTGTAAGACAGCTGAACAGGCCATCATCGGGAGCCAGCTTTCTGATCCAAAACATCAACTCATTATTTTCTTGCGTTGTAAAACTCCATAGTCTCTGATATTTATTTTCACTAGTCCCAATGCTAATTGACTGACCAAAGCAACGCAGCTGGCAAGCAGGCATCAGCCTTCAAAAGGCTGACTGAAAACAATATACTGTCAGTCATTCACTCAGGCAGAGAGTAGAGACTAATCTAATTACAGCTAAACACAGTGCGGACTGATAAATAAAAATAGTAAAGTAGAATACCGTTCTGTATAATCACAATACAATTGTTTTCTGTGTGGCCGTCAATGTAACTGCTCCCAGGGCTTTTAGGTATAATGTAATATATCTCCTTTATTACTGCACTCCCGCGTTTCATGCATTGTGAGAATATTTAATACATAAAGACAGAAAAGTACACAAACACACAGCCGCATATGTGTTACACGACTGGAGATAAATACATTTTAAAATCAAAAACCGTTAAAATGACTGCCGTGGGGCTTCTAGTGTTAATTTTATTATACATAACATAAATTGGTGACAAGGATTCGTTTTAAGTTACTGGACAGCTGCCGGCAATAATTGATTTGCCACAGTTTGTCTAAATAACTTTTAATACCCGGATGAGTGACGACGGTTACACACACAAGGGAGAAAGACAGAGGAAATGGCAGCGATCATAGGATGGCTCTACTGCTTTGATGAAAATGCAGAAGACTGGAACACATACATCAAACGTTTTGAACACTTTCTCACAGCAAACGACATACCAACAAAAAGGCGAGTAGTGTGATTGGGGGCAAGACATACAGCCTGTTAATGAGTTTGGTAGCACCCGAAAAGCCTGGTGCTAAAAGCTATAGTGAAATAGTACAAACACTGCAGGGACATTTTCCCCCTAAACCTCTGGTAATAACCGAAAGGTTTCGTTTTCATAGACGTAATAAAGAAGAGGTCGAGTCTGTTGTGTAATATATAGCAGTGTTAAAAAAATTAACAGCACTGTGAGTTTGGCACACATCTTAATGACACATTAAGTGATAGATTGGTATGTGGATTGAGAAAGGAATCGATCCAGAAACATATTTTATCTGAAGCTGAATTGACGTTCAAGAAAGCAGTAGAGATTGCTGTTTCAATGGAGACGGTAAAATGACTACTTTCAGGATTAAATATTTCCTTCTGATATATTCCCAGTTGCATTTCTGGAATAAAACGAAGGATTGATGTCTCCCAGGTACACTGAGAAATAAAGCAACTAGGCTTTCACTGAGTTGGCATCTTGGTGCAATTGTACAAATCCACAATCACAGCAATCTCTGTCTCGTAGTCAGTCTAGAAACAAAGAAAGGCTTGAAAAAAAATGTGTGCTAGGAGGAGGAGGCATGTCTTGTTTGCTGCATTTACAAAAAAAATAGAATATCTTAAATTGACCCACGTGGCGGTTCTAGGTAGAACTGTTTATAACTTTATCATTTTTGCGATTCTGACTATCAAAAGCCGTCAGGATATTTAATTAATATATTTAGGAAAAGTCAAAAACGGACATACGCATGCGATTTACAGTGGAAGAGTAATTAACATTTTAAATCCAAAATGGGTCTGTAACAGGGGCGAGCTGGACTGACTATCTGGCACATGCGTGGTACTGCAGGAAGAGGGCAGCAGTCTCGTAGGATCCGCCTGTCAGTCATGGCGATGACACGGAGAGGTGGGGAAGAGGGTGTGTGGGCTTTCCCTCTCTCTGAGTGGCTGAGAGGCGGGCCTTGGGAGATTGCTCGTCCCATAAGAACTGCGCTTGGTTGTGCATTCGGGTGGCCGGAGAGAGGATACCCAGTGACGCTGGAGAAAGACGTCAGTGCAAAGAGCGAGCAGGCAAGCATGGCTGAGTGGGACAGCCTGCCTTAAAAGAAACAAAAGAATAAAATAAATAATTACGTACCTGAGGGGACGTGTGTAGTTATACAGGGAACTCTGGCCACCCCAGTGCATAGAAAATAGCGGAGCATAGGTCGGAGGCCAGTATTGACCAGCTTAGCGGCAGTGGGGGCACTGCATAAGCAGCACTTTTGTTTGTAGTTTTACTGCTGTGTTTTATTTTCCCTTTTTATTACGCCTTTTGTTTTCATTATTATTTTTGAGCACTTGTAGTGCACTGGACTGTGCCAGTATTGCTAACCCCGTGGTCCTGTTTATTGTTGCCAGTATTCAGGCCACGGACAACAGCGCCCTCTGCAGGTAAAAATAAATCGGTGCGCCTGAGCGGCGTTACAAATAAAGTTCTGTCTTCTTTGTGTCAGGGAATTGCCCACCACCCTTCCACAGGGTCAAATTGACCCGCATGGCGGTTGTAGTGTTAAACTACTACAGTAGTTATATCTAACCTAGCAACCATTCTAAGTCCACTAAATGCGTTATTGTGTCAAGGAAAGCAATGGCAGTGGACTAAGGAATTCCATCATTAGCAGCAGCCAGACTGCAAATGTTGGGCTTTACTGTTCTCTGCCCATATGTACAACATTGAATACAGGAAAGGCTCCAATATTTTTTAAACGCTAATGGACTGTCAAGATTATCATTGAAGGTGACACATAAAGACAAAGCTGACACAGTCGACATGTTTTATTGCAACCAAATGGAAAAGCTATGGGTTAACCCTTTTCAGTCCATTTATTAAGTGCGTGTCAGGCACGTCAGGTCCAATTTATTTTCACACGCGCAGTTAATTTTAGACGCGCTGTTTAAAAGTATTTTTTTCCACTGTCAAACAGGTTTAAAAGGCCCTGCATATCAACAAAGCACTCACTAGGCATCTCCAGCCCCGCCCCACCCTTTCGTTCGCTATAGCTTTCACATATGCTAAGAAATAAATAATAATAATAATAATAATAATAATAGTCGTACATACCGATCAATCATCTCCTGATCACTCATTTTATCACCAAATGCCTCAATAATGCGATCCAAGTCATTATTTTATAACTATAACATCTGAAAAAAGCTCTCCAAATGTCCGTGATATTCTCTGAGTGCTGATGCAGTCACAGCCAGCTTGTTACTTATGTCCTCCATTATCAGATGCCAGGGGCAAGTATGACTATTCATGAGATACGCCCTTTTTTTTGGCTTGTCTCGGCTCCTGTCACTCCCACTCTGCCATTGAATGGGTTTCTTGGCTTTTTCCGGAGAAAAAACGACTAGAAACCCGTTTTTTGCGTCTTTTTGATGATGTCGGACAGGGTCCGACATTGGACCGGATAGGAATAATTGCAATGTCGGACCAGGTCCGACATAGGACTGCAAAGGGTTAAATGAGGAAAGGAACTAGAAATGGCCCTACACTGTCTAAGATTCTAGATCAAGTCTTAAAAGTCGGGCTAGAAACCAAACCTGCTGTAAAGACACCATTCTACGCAAGGCGCCATGAACTGTTTGTGTACCAAGGGTGCTTAATGTGAGTTATCCGTGTTGTCATACCTGCAAAGTTAAGAAGCAGAATATTGGATATGCTACATGAAGGACATCCTGGAGTGGTCAAAATGAAGGCCATAGTAATGAGTTACATCTGGTGGCCTGGAATAGACACACAAATTAAGGTAAAGGCTAAATCTTGCACATCATGTCAACATGTTCAAAATATAGCGAGTCGTGCACCTCTCCACCCATGGGTTTGGCCAAGTAGACCATGGCAACATATTCACATTGATTTTCACAGGTCCTTTTAACAGACAAATGTTTCTTATCGTGGTGAATGCTCACTCGAAGTGGTCTGAAGTTTTCATACTGGAATCCACCACTGCTTGGAAGACCATTGCGGTTTGTGAGAACTATTGTCACTAAGGCATTCCAGAACAGCTTGTAAGTGACAATGGCCCAAAGTTCATCTCTAGCGAGTTTGAAGCATTCTTGAAAACCAATGGTGTAAAACATATCAGGTCTGCCCCATAACATCCATCAACGAATGGTTTGGCTAAACGCTTTGTTCAAACCATGAAACGTGCACTCAAGTCAGTGAAGGGAAGTACTACCACTAGTAAAAAAAAAAGCTAGATAACTTTTTACTTGTGTATAGAAAAACTCCTTATGCAACAACAAATCAATTTCCAGCAATGTTGTTTCTGAAATGCAAGCTGCGAACACGATTGGATCAACTAAAACCAGACAATGTCTTTACGTGTTGAAAAGAATCAGGATTTGCAAATAGCACAACGTCATAAGAGTGCAAAGGACAGGCAATTTCATGTCAGACAGGCAGTGCTTGCAAATATAGTAAGGGAGATAAATGAATTCCAGGAGTTGTTACTGCCAAAACTGGACCTCATACACTGTGGATGTTGGAACTGAATTGTCTGGGAGACGTCATGCTGACCAGCTACTGGATTGTGGTGGCACCCATCAGAATGAAGATCCTGCAGCAGAAATATTGCCAACCCTGACATAGCCTATTGAGGTTCACATAGCATGTTCACTAACTGCAAACACAACTTCCAATGTGGACATTGATGCTGAACCTTTGTTACCACCTTCAACGAAACAAGATGAAGTACACACAGCAGGACCTTCACCCATTGCTGTTGAGAGATGCTAACACACAATGAAATTAAAATAGTCCAGAATTGCAGAAAACAAACAAGAAAACCACCTGGAATACCAGCAATGGTAAACTCATGTTTCAAATAAAAAGTGTAAACAAAAACATTGTGGTTACAAAAAACAACAACAAAGGAAGCACTGGGAGACCGAATGGCAAAACCACGCTGCTAAATACTGCCAGTCCCGCCCCAGCAATCAGCATGGTGCCCCACGTCAGCCAATCGACGAGCACAGCACAGCTGATTGCAATGATGGGACTCGGCAGCCGCATGGTTCCACCTTGGGCCAAGATGGCCACCTGACCCGGAACTTCCTGTCTGGTCAGAGTTCAGCCTCCTGACACAATTAAGGTCAACCCTACACAGCGCTGACGGTGGTCGGGAGGGCGAATTACAACAGGGACTCCTTTCAATCCTGTCACATTAGGATATTTGTTTTGTTTACCTTATTTTTTTTTGTAGTGAGTTATTAACTGTTGTCTTATATCTACTCTTCAGTTTAAGTGCAATAATTAATAAAACACTATCACTTTTGGATAAATTTAATCCTTTGTCTCTGTGAATTCCTGCAAACATATTCCATCAGACCCTGGGTAATCCTAACAAATGGTGCCAGAGGTGGGATAATACCAGTGGCCAGCAGGAACCTATAGAGACGATTGTTTGGACCAGAAGTGAATAGAATGTCGGCTAGAGGATAAACCTGCTGAGCCAAGGTCATGCCTCCAAAGCGTTCCCATCATGAGCGACTGGAGGACAGTGAATGTGGGGCACACGCAGCAGTCCATGGGACGGAGGAGGCCACAATTTCACAGCAGTCCACAGCCAGCAGCCCCAGAGATCCACTGGTGTTGGAGCTCACTAGTATGTTTAGATCATACTTTGAAATCCAGCAACTGAAGGAGGAAAAGGCAGAACGGGAAGGAGCCAAGCAGGAACAGCGATGGAAAACAATGCCGCACTAGTTTATGCAGCTCCAAGAAGAGGTAAAACAGCAAGGACAAGCCAGGAGAGAGGGAGAGGGATCTAGTGGAGCCAATGCCTTCCCTTAAACTGAGCGGGCTGAGGAGCCAAGTAGAGGTCCATTGATGGGCTGGAGAGAACAGATACTGCCAAAGTAGCAGAAAATTGTTTCCAAGAGAAACTTATTATTCGACGGTTGAGAAGGAATGCCTCGCTATTAAGTGGGCACTTGACTCGCTTAGATATTTCTTACGGGGAAGATGCTTTGTGTTGGAGACCATCAAGTTTTACAGTGGCTGAGCAGTGGCGGGGGGAATAAAGAAATACATAACGGATTTAATAAATACCAGATGTGGTGAAGGCTGAACGCAGATATCTCCGTGGACAGGTGCAGGACACATATGTGGACAGCATGAAAGTAGTAAGGAAGCAAAAGTACTGTATTAAAACTAATATTGAACTTCTTGGTTTATAATTAATATATTTTAAATTGGGTGTAAAAGTTAGCGTTTGTAATAATTTTTAAGTTCATTGAATTAAAGTGGATTTACCTTAACTTTGGCAAACTTGGTTAAAAGTTTTTAGTTTACATTGCAGCAGCGCCATGTTTGTGAGGGGCAGCGATGCCTAGAGGTCGCCATTTTTGTTGGAAGCATGCTTAAGCCTTCGGTTTTACCGTATTCATATTAAACAAGGCACAGCTAAATTGTAACCGACAGTTCTTTCGCAGGGTTCAAGGGAAGTTGGCCAGCTAGAAAGGGGGCGGAGCTCCGGTGCATTAACTCATCGATCCGGAAGGGAAACGATGTGGCAGTCACGAATTGGAAGTATATATGTACTCGTTTACCAAGGGGTCATGTGCAACGACATTAAAGGGGCCGGAGAGACGCAATCTGTTCCTTCGATTTAGTTTAAAAATAGAACCTGGAAGGACCTGTGAGAGTACCTGGATTAAAAATAAATGTTTGTTCCACGTGGATTATAACCTCTTTGTCTATTGATTACGCACCGCATCACTCCTGCACCTGTACACAGTAAACCACTTTGCCACAAATGGTAATATGTTTTGGATTGATAAGGTGATTTTAAACACTGTTATTTATATCACTGTTATGTGTCCTTGCTGTGTAGGGTTTTACAAGGTCACTGTTAAGATTTTAAAGTATATTTGTTAATATTTTGGATTAGTCCTGGGCTGGATTTATCTAGGCTCAGGTATATATAGCCAGAGCCTGGATCAGTAAGAGAGAGGGGTTGAAAGAGAAGACGGTGTCTGAGCTCGCTTATTGTTAAAAAGCTAACCCCTGGTTGCTGAAGCCAGGTTATTTAGCACTAGCCTATGTATAGGATATTTGTTTTGCTTACCTTGTTTTTTTTATTGTAGTGAGCTATTAACTGTTTAAGAGTTGTCTTATATCTACTGTTTGAATTAAGTGCAATAATTAATAAAACACCATCACTTTTGGATACATTCAATCCTCTGTCTCTGTGAGTTCCTGCAAACATTTTCCATCAGACCCTGGGTCATCATAACAGACCCCAAAAAGTAATGTATTGTTTTTATTTTTGCAGGTGTGACATCTCATATTTGACGGTATTTTGGATGGGATGTGAGGAACTGTCACCAGAAGACGATCAACTTTTGGTCATCTTTACAACGGATTTGACCAGCATACTTCCCCAAAGCCAATCTTGCTTTTCAGAGCTGACAGTGCCAACTGGCTACATAGATTACAGTAACTTTAAGAACAGCTTTGACATTGCACTTAAATTTGGTTCAAAAGGATACACATCATTTTAAACAGAAAAACTTGCACTAGTTTGAACTAGAAGTTCATGAAGCCTACTGATTGCAATATATTTGCAATAGTATTTCAACACTTAACTATATACATCATTGTTTAAAATACTTTTTATAGTGCAAATAATTGGTAAATTGCTCAAACAAGTCTCCTAATTTTCCTGGGAGGTCCACTTCTTTCCATCATTTAATCTGAATTAGTCTTGTAACTTCTTGATTATTGCTCTGAAAGTATGTTTTGGTAATTCCACATTTCTTCAACAACACTCATTTCTATTTCATATCCATGTCCAATGCTCATTTCTATTTCATATCCATATCCAACTACTTGGTTTTGACCATGACGTGGTACAGAAAATGCACGAACTGCTTTTCTTTTGTTAGAACAAGTCATGTTTGACATATAATGATTTTATAATGTAGGTAAATTGGTAAGTACTGGTTTATAAGTAATGAATAGTGTTTCAACTTATTAAGACAAACCTTAATTTACACATTGTTTTTAAATGTGCCAATTATTTTATCATGCACATTTAGCTACATCAGCTTCAGTGGTTGAGGAATTTTAGTTATTATACAGTTACAACTTGTGTATTGTATTATTTTGTTTAAAAGGGGTTAAAAACTACCAAATTATATATTTTAAATTAAGGGTGAGAATATTTTGCTCTGCAACTGTATTTCCTTATGACTGTATATACTGTATTTAAATCCCTGCTGGGGATATATGTTCCTGGAGATTGGGATATAGTAGAGTTACATATACCAAAGAATCTGGAGGACTCCAGGGTCTTGTGCTTTGCATTCCACCTGAGCTCTTAATTACTTTATTGAATCATTTATTTGCCTAATTGGTCTAAATCAGCAGTTTTCAATTCTGGTCCTCGCACCTCCACCTACTCACCCCCCACCCCCCCACCCGTGTCTGCCGGTTTTTATGATGTAAGCTATGTAAAAAAAAAAAAGTAGTTTAATTGTATATGGTAACAAGGTATTGTTCACTACAGCCGTTTGTGTATTTGGAACTTTAAAAAGTTGATAATTGTTTATTAATAATGATGTTGACTTTTCATAAGTAAGCTCATTTCAAGTGAGAAACAATGTGTTCAGATTTTGTTACTATACCAAGTAGGTTTTCCAGTAGAAACATATGTGATAAAGGCTTCTTAGCTCTAGCTTATTTGTGCACATTTTTTGGAGGATTTGATGTTCTGTTTCAGACTTTGACGTGAATAAAGGTGGTATGTCTGCCTCCTTAATATTTACATTTTGGAAATTATGCAAGTAATAAGTTAAGTTTTACATTACACTTAAAACATATTACATAACTGTGGGTTATATATGCCAGTGAAGGCACAGGCTGGTTATTACCTGCAACAAAGACAGTAAGACAACATAATGTTGATGGCGGTGGTGTGCCAGGACAAATGGTTTTCCTCTGTCAGTGTATGTAAATGTGATCTAAAGCAGCTGTTTACAAACTTATTTTGGATGTGACTTTTACATCCTGTATTGTTTTGTACAACAAATACAGTACTTGTTCCAATATCTAATGTAAATGTTTTTCAACCTTATAGTTTTGTTATATTTTACAATACATTTCTGTTATTGGGGCACTCACAATGTTTAATAAATGCAATCCGGTCCAATAAAAAAAAAAATAATAATACAGCCCCTACCTATAGAGGGTGACTTTTGGATACAAGGCTACAGAGTATTTTGGTAATTGTACACCTTCCTTTATTATTATTATTATTATTATGTATTTTATATCACATTACAGATAACAGTAGTTACAAAATACTGCAAATTCACTAGCAATTAGAGCAAAGTTAAATAAGAACAAGCACAATTTACAGTAAATTACATTTAAGAGCGATTTCAAATAAGAGCAGTTATAAGATAAAGTAGAATTATTTACCTTTAAGCATAAGTTCAAATAAGAGAAAGTACAGTAAATGGATAGGCGCCATTTGAATAAGAGGACTTACAAAGAACAATGAATATAGGTAACTTTAAGAGTAAATTCAGGTACAAGATACAGTAAAGTACTAGATACATTTTGTTTTGCAAGTGATGTGAATAACATTTGAACATGGCTATTTGTCTTTAACAAAGTTTACTTATTAAGTATTACAGGCTAAAAAGCACCTGACTAAAGCATTTTACAATTGTATGGATGGCTGAACATCCCCCACTCAATATTTTGTTGATCTAACCAACAAAATAAAAATATGAAGGAGGAAATGCACCTAGTCCGCGATGAGGATGCTTCAGCATAAATCGAGCTACTTCAATGTTTTCAAGGCCTTTGTCACTTCAGACCCGAGATGACAAGCCAAACTGATGTACTGCTTCAATGAAACTGTCAAAAACTGTAGAAGCTCTGTTGTTGTTGCTGGCTTTTAGGTACACTATTTTCCTACTATATCCATCAATTCCGCCATGAATTGCAATTCTCCATCTAAAAGCAAAACATGACACATAATAAGAACAGGAACCATAATTAAGGCTGCTACTATGAAGACACAAATATCTTGCTTTTTAAGTGTTGCAATTTGTACTATGTTTAATATATGCTATTTTACCAGTACACTATACTGTGTTCTCGTATATGTATATATCTTTATATTGAGTGAAGATCCTGTGCTTTACATTACCACGTTTGAGAATTATTTATGTTTTGTACTTACTGAATTAACTTATGATTTCCATCTATATGCCAAAGTGACAAAGAAGAAGGGCACTATACAAGCAGCTAGTACGACCTAATATGGCCAAGAACAGTCTTCACTTCAGTGTAAGGCATGCAAATCCTTTATTAATGTCCAGTAACCTCTTAGTAAGGCATGTTTGAGAATAAGCATAAGTACCTAACAAACCCTTATTAGGAGGCTATACATGATGTATTATGTGTGAATTAGTCACAAATAAGTACATAATAAATGCCTAATATGTAGTGCTTAAAATAAAGTGTTGTCAAAACTAGCCCACAGTACAAACACATTTGTTACAACTCATAAGTGAAAACATCATTCATGAACAAATTTAACAAATAAATATCCCAAACGCATGTATTTTTTTAAAATACTGATTTTTGACCATCCGTTAGTGATATTCAAAGTTGATGGAATTTTGTGAGGCAGGAAGACTCCGACATGTTCAGCTTGTTCGATGTGGAACATAAACAGATTTTAGCATTTTGGCTGACAGCGATTTGGGGATGCTGTTTGTGCATTGTGGACATTTTGTTTAGAAAAAAAGCAGTAGTTACATCATATGATGTAATAAGCTATAACAGTAATATTATGGGTCAAATATATAAAAACATCTCGCTATACAGTAAAGGCCTTGTACCCTAAAATTGTCAAACACAAATCGTTTTGGAGCTGGAGACTGACAAAATAAACAGCAAAAAACAATGATTTAAAAAAAAAATTTCCACTATCTGGATCTTGGAATCCACATATCTGAGCAGAACGAAATGGCCCTACTCAAAGGTGTAAGGTGTTTTTATTTTTTTATTTTATTTTATTGAACAAATATACATTGTATTAAAACAAACATGGATCAAGCTGAACCTAGAAATCATAATTTGAGAACATATAATTAAGCACAATCAAGTTCTTATCTCCAAATTGCAAGAATGGCAAGTTAGGACTGAAAGATGTGCTTGAGTTGTTTATGATTAGTTTTCCGGATTAAAGGGTTACAAGAAATGCATTACTGTATTTTACCTTTTGCTGTATCCTGTGTTGTACACATTACATTAAAATGTAATTCTTAATATTGATAACCAATATTTTATATCTCAAATTATTTCAGCAGCAGTTTCCAGGATTTGTTGTATATCTGATGTGTGTTTTAAAGGAATATTATTTTTAAACACTTTATAAATAAATTCAATATATTCATCCACTTATTTTGCAGAATCAAAAGTTCCAGGTGTTATGGATAAAGCTTTAACAGTACTATTGATTCTAATTGGCTGTATTGAAAAAGTTATATTATCCTATTTGGCTCAACACCATTGATTTAATATAGACTAATAGCTTCTGGCTTTGCAGAGAAGGTCTACAGGAGGTAAAGGCATTCAGCTTCTGGAATCAGGGACTTAAAAATAGACCTGTAAGAGGTGTAATACAATCAATCAATCAATTTACAAAGTGATTCAGCTTTCCTATTGGCCATAATTATAAAACATCAATATTTAATTTGAATGCCAAGTAAAATGGTAAGCTTCACTCCTTTCGGCTACCAAATGCCTCTTGAATCCTGGCCCCATGTGATGCAAAAAGGTCCCCTTTTGGCTTCTTGAGGTATTAAGCATGGCTAAGACCTTGAAACATTTTCTTGATATGGAAATAAATAATATTGATCATTGTCTTTGAAAAGTTCCAAATACAGTGCTCACCCATCATAACGCGCCCTGTTATAACACAATAGGGTCGTGGCTCCCATTTGCTCCATAATGCCATTACAAATAGTACAGTCTTGTAACTATGGCTCCCCACTATAGCGTTATAAAGGGTGAGCACTGTATCTGTTTTAGAAACTTTATCTGAGACAGATTAAAATTCAATCAAAGTGTAAAATACGTGTTTAAGTAAAATATGGCCATAATAATGTCTGACACAGGACATTCAGATAAATGCTTCCTCTTGCACCAGTGCTAATGCTCTAATTTAAATTAATGGCTTTTGTTGCAAAAGAAAGAAACCCAGCAGTGTTACTTGAGGAGCACTGATGTGGATACATCCATACAGCAGATAATCTATCTTTGGATGAATGCTTCTGAGAGATTTTTTTTTCATTTCTATTTCAGATGTATTTGTTTTTACATTTCAAGATAATGCATCGGTGTGATATCTATAGCTTGCATGGCGCGTATGATGAAGAGAACAGATTAAGAACTACAGAAAATAGAACATCACAATCCATTGTCTGTTTGGAGGCACAAAGGAACACACATTATTATTCTAATCAATGTGATTAAAAAGCTTAGTAATGTGGCTTCTAAAGTTGCACTGGAATTCCATATTCTTGGATAATTAATGTACATGTTTTTATTTTTTATTACTATTATTAAACTTACAAAAGTATCACATATCAGCTAATACACAAATCACAGGGTTAAGTACATTCATACATCATATCCAAAGAAAAAATACATTGCTTTCATATGGTCTATACGCTGCCAGGGATGGACAATAGCGTCCCCAGACATTCACATACATGTTAAATATATACAATATAACTACCCTTCCTAAAGCTAATGTAATAAAACAGAAACAACTTTACTGACTGCTTTGTTTCCAGGGGTTTTATTGAGAAAAAATGACTCCAATCAATCCAAGTTTCAGTGCAAGATGTGGGCTTCATAATTCCCAAGGACAGTGTCTCTGGATAATGTCCTGAAACAGATTAAATGTGAAATTATTGACCTGCGAAAGTAACAAAAGCACCTGCTTGCTGCTGACAGTGAGCTACTGCTGACTCTAGTATTCTAAATTCCTGATTCTCAGTTCTCCAGAATTGCAATTCTGCACCTTAATGGGACGCACTCTAAACACTCCAGTCTAAACACAGCACTCTACTCTTGTTCAAGGACTAATTTTATGTTTTGTAGACATCTCTTTGTGTTTCTGATTAGATCCGTATTTACCAGGCTTATTAACTAATGTCCTTTTTCAGTCACAGGAGTTGCTGCTAAAAAGACTCATACTGTAAAAACAAAATTTCTGAAGTGAGATTGTCTTTAGAAATGACCAATGGGGATTTGCAGAGTTACTAAATGGAAAATCAGTTACAGAGGAGAAAGAAAATAGCTGCACACCCAATACTGGTAATTTGGTCAAACTCATTTGCATCACAAATTCTGTTTTTTCAGAAGTAGACCCCTATTCACAAAACTTTATTTAAATTTGAGAGTCTGAATTATTTTTTCCCATACCCCAGCAATTCCCCACACAACTAAGGAGAACCGAAAGTTCAGTGGGCATCCTCCAATCCTACGACCAGCTTCCTCTTTTACAACCAGGAACTTGATAGCAGATGTCAGCGAGCTAAAGGACAAAGGCCAGCCTTGCAATTGTCTGCCTGAACTCACTAGGTGCCTGGCTGGTAGGGTCGTGTTCCGCGATCAGGAGAAATAGTCCTTGACGGTTTTGCCTCCCTAACCCGCAGTAGTGCCAGAGCCAATGCAATGCTCCCTCCGAAGACCGATGACTTCACAGCCAGGACGTCTACCTGCACTTCCCATTGCTGTGTGACACCCTGCACCCCACTCAGGGACCCTTTTAGGACTCTTTAAGGAATATTTGGTAACACTTTAAAATAATGAATTTAACCCTTTGAGTAGTGAGTTCTAAAATGTACTGCCGGTCCTACGGGAGTGAATTATTATTATATATATATTTTTTTGCATGCACATCATTATTACGAGTACAGCGTACAAACAAGCTGAAAGCTATATGTTTGTATGTATGTAACGAATACTGACGAAATACAGACAAATCATTTTTACTGTAAATAATTTAAACATAATATATATATATATATATATATATATATATATATATATATATATATATATATATATATATATATATATATAATTTAGTTATAGGGAAAGGTTTTGACTAAAAAATAACATGTAGACAATAAACAATGCGGTGGCACAACCACAACAACACATCCTAACAAAAAAAAGGGCGAGAGAGAGAGATGAATAAATCATATCCGGGTAAACAGGTTGTGGGGGCGGAGGGAGTGAGAGAGTCTAATGCTTCAGCGTATGATACTCCTGAAGCATGGAGCAACACACAGAGATGGGCGCCACCTCTTCGCTGTCACTTGATGTTGATGGTAAATATTCTTCACTTATGTCTTCACTGACACACTCGATGACATCTGATTCAGTGGAAGAATTGTATGTATTTGAATTTAAATCGGAATCTGAATTCAGTATTATTTCTATACTTATTTCTCACTGAGTGATTTTCGACAGTTTACAAATACTGTTGACATTTTGTGAATGGGTTTATGTAATTCAGTCAATATCTGGCAGAAGGCGCAAAAGACCAATAAAAGGTGTTACAGAAACCTAGCGTTACAATATTAGGTGATCAGGGGTTTTGTAGGCTCAGTAATTCAAGTTTAAAGTTGCAGAACGTACCGGTACGTTCATACTCCCTGGGGACCAGAGAGCAGCAAACGTACCAGTACGTTTGGACTGCTCAAAGGGTTAAATAGAGTTCCATAGGATTGCAGAATTAAAAAAAAAAAGTTTACATTTTGTAATGGCCACAAATTCATAATTAATTCAAGTGGAACACTGCAGGAATAGGAGCTAAAGAGGGATTGTCAGTATTCAAAGCAATGTTTGACCTAAAATAATGTATATAAGCAGATCATATAAAGTGTCTTTAATAACAGTCAGTTTTACCCAGACAGAATGAAATTTGTTCTGATGGAGCCATAGTAGAATTTGACTTGCTGTGCCATACCTGACCTTTAGAACTCTATTCATTTGCAGCTACATATGCTGTCTTGAGCTTTTTATTAAACATAGTGCAATCACTATGGCCAGTCTCTTAACCTAAATTTAATTCATCACAATTACAGGCTATTTTGTCCAGACAAAGCACAGCAGTCAAATGCAGTTTAAATTTGTCAATCCCATGACTGTCTGAGCCAGTTAGTCACCACATCTTTCTGTGCAGTGCACCTGCACTGTGGACTGGTAAAGGGCTTCAGTCTCTATAGCTGTAAATCCCTTGCTTTTCTTATTCAAACAATCCACTACTAGGCACTCTACACTGACAACCTCACTGTCTAGCACATAGACAGCTCACCTTTCACTCTGCAGCTAAATGTATCACTGAATGCTCGCATTGTATACTGTGGTATTCCCTTTTGATTTGTTGTGAAAATGTGACTCTCTTAACACTGAATTTATCACAGCAGCTGCCAATACAGTACTAGAACTGGAGAGAGGTAGAGCTAGATAGATAGATAGATAGATAGGTAGATAGATAGATAGATAGATAGATAGATAGATAGATAGATAGATAGATACTTTTTTACTTTTTCAAAAAGACTTTATTGACTTTTTTGGTACAAAACTTTGAAAAAAAGGAATAACAATCACATTATATTTTCTTTAAGTATCTACAAGACAAGATTTTAAACATTAAGTCATTATAAATAAATCAATATTATAAATAGATATTAAGGATTTCCTCTTCAGTCTCACTGAACACACCACCAGTATACCAATTTAACTGAAACAAAACCACATCATTGATCATACAGTGATAACTGAAGTCCAGCTTAATTCTGCTAATCAACAATATTCTAAAAACAGTAACAGCATCTGTTTCCCCAACCTGGGCAATTTGAGCTTTCCTAGATTTTAAAATGGAGAGCTTGGCCTTCCCCAATAGGAAATTAAGTAGCTGGCACAAATGTTTTTTTTTTTCCCTAATATAAAGCACACCAAAAACTAAAACATATTCAGAAAACACTACATTTAATTTAACAAATGCGTTATTTAATAGAGCAAAAAGAGAGACTAATCTATTACAGAAAACAAAACTATAAAAAACAGTCTCTCTTTGTAAACAAAAGGGACATTTGTCGGATACCATCGGGTCTAATATGCAGATGTAGGAATTGACAGCGAGGATTCTGTGTAGAAGTCTCCACTGCAAATCTCCCAACCTCTTTGGCAGTGGGGGTTTATAGAAGCTTCTCCAAGCCAGCCTGACTTGCTCCTCCACCTCTAACCGCTCTCTCCAAGATGTGTCTGGAAGGCCCTGTAATTGCTTCTCATATTTAGTTTTTACACATAATTCATACAATGTATCCCCTTTCACACTTGACAGGGGGACATCTGTCAAGTTTTCAATTTTAAACAAATGCCCCTTGTCTTCCTTGTCTTGCCTGATAGCTGGGGAAATCTGATTGAGGGGGAAAGGTATTTCACAGGGGGAAGAAATACACTTAGTAAAGCCTCTTCTTAGAGTTTCTTTCTGCTCATTAGATAGAATTAGCAGCACCGCACCTACCCAAACAGACCGCAACCCCAAGGTTAAGGACAGGCTTCATGGACTCCTCCAGTTAAAATTCTCCAGATCCAGAACATGGCGTAATTTTATGACCCCCACCTGTATCATTACATTTGTAAAAGTCTGAGAATCTAACATTTCCACTTTAAAAATAGGATTAAAAACCAGAGGTCTCTCCAATAACCAGTAAAAATCCAAAGCCTCCTCACCCAAACCCACCCTCAGACTCTTCCATGCTTTCAACACACTCTGATAATAGGCTGGTAGAATCTAAAAAGAAAAAATGCTTCCCAAAACCCAGCCCCCCAGCTTGACGCAGGAAAAGTAAAGCCAGATCAAACCAGGGAGGCGTCTCCCTACTACAGAGCAATTTCTGAACAATCTTTAGTCTAAAAGCAGCAATCCTACTAGACAGGTCCATCAGCCCTTGACCCCCTTCATCCAGAGGTAGGTACAGTACACTTTGCCTAAGCCAATGCGGTCCACCCCAAAAAAGCCTGTTCAGGTTCATAAAAGCCTGTTCAGGTTCTACACATATGCACTTATCCCAGAGCACAGAAGCTGCCAACATACTTATTATTAAAACTCTGCCCCTATAAGAGAGCTGTGGCAAGACCCAGTGCCACCTCAAAAACACCCCTAGATGTTTAAACTCTTCCCGGCTCCAAAGCAATCCACTAGGCAGACTTCGTCCATTTCCCAAATAAAAAAGCCCCACTCTTTAGCTAATTAATTCTAACATATGAAACTCTTTCAAAAAGCTTTTGACTGTCACAGAAGTTATCTATCTGAAGTGTCAAAGTGTCACTGCAAAATACTGCTGGCGCCTAAATGATTCATTCAATGAGAGGAAAAGATAACACTTGTCCAGCAGTTAGTTCATGACTCTTTCTAAAAGCATTCTTTGTCAGTGGAAGAGTTTGTGAGGAGAAACCAAGTAGACACAGAGAATAGCCTAAGATCCCCCTCTGTATATGTTACTTTCATACACAGAATGATATTCTGACCCACTCTGACACTACATTCCCTCCTCTCTTGATGGCGATGAAGTGCCGAGACGTTGTAGTCCTTCAAGACATGAAAAAGTAATTAAGCAGGATCATTTCAATGTATAGTAAGTTTAAGCATCAACCATATTTGCATATATGATAAAGAAAATTCCAGTACATTCGGAAGTCATCAAGTTTAATAGTTTCTACTTGATCATGAGGTAAACTAGCTTTAGCATGCAAGTTATTAAATGTTATTTATTTATGATATTATATCATTAAGGGTTCTCAACCTTTGTAGTAACTTAATTCCTTCCTATTACACACAGGTATTGCACAGTCATTCATTTTAATGAGGGGTTTTACAAGACACAACCAATGAATATTGGTTATATTCTCGTTAATTATCAAATAAAAAAAAACATGTTTGGTTCTTTTTGTTCTTCACAATTTTTAAATTTGATTTAAATGGTATCTTTCTAAACACCCTACATTAAAGTACAATGTTTTTCTTTTCTGTTTTTCCTCAATCAGTGCTGTATCTCTAATCTCACCATGTAAAGTATTACACATTTTACACTGTGAGGGCATCAGAGAGCTCCTGTAAGATCGAATGATTCTTGGTGTTAGATCTCCTTTTCGACCTGTGAGGGTGCAGAGTAGAGGGAACAGAGTACCCTGGACTGGATTCCCAGGGTTAGGCGGAAGTCGGCCATCTAGAAAGGAGACTGAGCTACGGTACACTAAATCATTGAGCAAGAAGGTTAACGTTGCGGAGGAGCGGGTGTGCTCGTTAACCAAGGGGTCATGGTTGACGGTATATAAAGGGGACGTAGTGAGGTAATCTGTTCCTTGTGATGGTTATGCTAAGGACCGAAAGGACCAACTGTGATTATTTCTGTGTGTGTTTTGTTTGTTTTGTCTGTCTGTCTAAAACGTACTGTTTGTTTGTTTATTTAAGACTAGGCAGCTAACACGATCCGGACCTGTCGCCCACGGCCAGCACGGATAAATTGTACTTCACAGCGAGCACTACAGCACGCACTTTGGACTGGTGACAGTGTTTGCATCTTGTGTGTGTTTGTAGTGGACTATTGTTTATTATTGTTTACGGGACTACAACCCATAATTATTCCCTGCGCAAAACACATCGCTGTGTATTGCCAGTCCTCTTATTATTTACTGTTGGGTCATCAGACCATTTGGATTACAAATAAAACAGAAACCATTTCACCCGTACTTTTTTGTCTGTCTTTTCTTGTTGGATTACTGCACCTGCACTTCACCTGCTCTACTAATTACTACTTTGCCACATTCCTCCAAAAAAACCTTTCTCCTCTTCAGAGATCCTCGGAAGAGATTCCAAGAAGCACTGTGTTTCCTCAGGTTGTCCCCCAGCCTCCGCTGTGAACAGCTCTGTATAGAAATCTACAAAGCACATCATCGGATCTCTCTGGACTCCCTCAACTCGTCCCCCGACAGTGTCTTCAGGCAGTGAATAACTTTGCGTTGTGCACTCTTCTTATCCATGCCAAAGAAAAACTGTGTCGGGGCATCAACCTCTGTAAGGTACTGCACTCTAGACCTCACTAGCGCCCCCTGCACTTTGACATTCAACAGCTCAGCCAGCTGCTGTTTTTTACTTTTGAGGTCTTTGTCTTGTCCTACTATTGGGATTGGACTGCAGAGCTCCTTGAAGCTCTAACATGTCCCTCTACAGCTCTTCCAGAGTCTCAGTCTTTGTAGTATTAGCAGTGTACTGCTGACAGAACAACCTGACCTGCACCTTCCCCACATCCCACCACTGAGCCACGGAAGAAAAAGCAGACTTCTGCTCTCTTCATCTGTTCCATAAAAATGTCAAACATTTCCTAAAATGAGCATCTTTCAGCAGCTGAATGTCAAAATGCCAGTAAGATCGTTTTGGCATCTGAGTAGGCAATAAAACATTAACTGTTAAAAGACTGTGATTAGAAAGACCGGTGGGAGAAATAAAACACTTAGTAAACAAACTAAAATGGTGTTTAAAAGTATGAAATTGATCCAGCCTCGCTAAATAAACAGTTTTGTCACTAATCTTAACCCATGTGTACTGTTTATTTGTGCCATTAAACGTTTTCCACACATCAGATAAATCGTGTTTATTTAAAATCAATAAAAGCTCTTTGGAAGACTGAGGGTGTGGCTCAGGGTGATTTCAATCTTCTAAACAATGTATAATGCAGTTGAAATCACCTGCTAAAAATAACACTTCTTCACTTTCACAGCTGTTGAGAACTGTGTCTAAAATCTGAACAAAAGTAATCTGTTCTCTTCCATCATTTAGTGCATAAACATTAATAAAAACAAGTGAGATGTCCCTGATCTTCACCTGCACTTTAAGTAGCCACCCTTTTACCACCTCAGTGACATTACAAGAAGCTGGTTTAAAATATCTTGAAAAAAGGACTGCTACCCCAGAACGCACACTAGACCTGTGACTAAAAATAATCTTTACCTTCCAATGCCTGGCCCTGTCTATTTGGCTCTTTCAATCAGTGTGTGTCTCTTGTAAAAAGAATAACTTTAAAATCCTTCTGCCCCAGATACTCAAACAAAGCAGCTCTCTTTAAATCATCCCTACACCCGTTTATGTTTAATGACCCGAATTTAATAGAATTCATACTGGGGAGAGACAGAAAGACAGAAACAGGAAAAAAGAAGAAATATAGCCACATATACATGAGAAGGAAAAAAGAAAGCCTCACAGCAAAAGCATTTTAATATTTGGAAAATGATCCTCAACATTAACCCTTCTCCTACCTTTAATGAGTTATAAGAAAGTTTTAATACTGTCAACACTCTATCCAGCCCCAGTGCAGGAGGACTCTAAATGTCTGCGAACAGTCAGTCAGACACTCCTCCTCCTCACTGTCAAACTCTGAGCTCTCCTCTAGAGCTTTGCTGGCAATACTGACAGTCCACGGTACTTTCTCTCTGCTTTGTTCAGACTGAGAGTTATTAGATGCAGCGTAACCCTCGTCTGTGCAATTCGCCATTTTTTTTCAACCACATCTACAGCCTTTTTTTCTGTCTTTTCTGTCGTTTTAAACTGAAAAAGCCTGCCTGCTTCTTTCCCCTCCATACACTCTGTTCCCAGACTCTTATTATCGCCATCTGTTTCTGTCTGTTTCTCTTTCTCATCCTGAGTCTCCATTTCTTGTTCAGCAGAAACACCTCCTTTCTCAATCTGACCGCTGCTTTCCTGTATCACACTGACGCTCACTCCTTTACCATCAACAGATGCAGCCAGAGTGGAAGGCTCCCCAGTATTATTCCCAGCAAGCCCACTGCCCTGTTTTTCAACTCTTGCTGACTACCCACCTCAACATTGCTATCCTTTTTCAGACATTCCCTAGCCTGAGTTGTATTCTGGACCATACTGCTTTCATTAGCTAGAGTTTCCGAAACCAAGGAACCACTCCCGGCTCCACGCTCCTCTGGCTGCCCAGCCTCTTTTCTCTCCCCTTTCTTTTGCTCACTCTGTTCACCCTTCTTCTCATTACCTCCATCACTGTTTTCTCAGGACAGTTTTTTACAGCAAAAACATTTCATCATGTCAGTGGTTGCAAAAATCACATATTCGGTCTCGTCCGCTTTGAATTTAAGTGCAACATTCAGTTCCTGATTCATATCATTAAAAATCATGTTGACCTGTCTTCAGAACGATACGATATGCTTCAACTGTGGGGATTTGCAGTCTATCAGTATTCTGTTGGGGCTGGATACAACCTGACCATACTGATAAAGCACACTCTCAATTAAATGATTTTTCAAAAACGGAGGGACATTCGAGACAGTGACTCTCCTAGAAGGTAAAGGAAACCGCAACAAAGGTGTCATTCACAACAATGCCTTTTTGAACAGCCTTTGCAACAAGGTCAATCTCACTTAAAAGAGCAACATTGCCCCATTAATTTGAGAAGCAGACAGAACACTCTCACACCCAACCACATTACACAAAGCTAACACACACTGCTCCAACGAGGTAAACCCCTCTGTCACCATTTTTACCCCATGGCGACGGCTTCACTTTTCAAAAACAAAGTTTGGGGAGTTTCCCTCCCCCCTGAACTGGCCATTCTGGCCGATTAAAGCTGACAAAAAATCAGCTTCTTATTTGAAAACCACCCCAAAATAAACCTAAACACTATATAACACTGTGACAAAGACAGAATGAGTGTAAAGGAAACAGAGTGCCCTGGACTGGATGGCCAGACAATTCATTCCCAGGGTTAGGTGGAAGTTGGCCATCTAGAAAGGGGGCGGAGCTACGGTACACCAAGTCATCAACTCGGAAGGGAAACGATGTGGCAGCCGCGGATTGGAGGAGCGGTTGCAATCGTTAACCAAGGGGGCGTGATTGATGGTACATAAGGGGACTTAGCGAGGTGATCTGTTCCTTTGTCTGGTTAACGCTGAACCGCAAGGGATTACGTAATTGTTATCGTGAGTGTTTTGTTTGTTTTGTCTTGTCTAAAATCTACTTGTTTGTTGTTATTAGATGGCTAACAAGATCCGGAGCTGTCGCTACATGCCAGCACAAAAGCCAGACAACACTGCAGTTGTTCACGATAAATTGTATTTTCACCACAAGCACTACAGCACGTGTTTGTGTTAACTGTGTGTGTTTAAATACTGTGTTTATTGTTTCGGGACTGAACCCGGGGATTTAACTGAGCAATACCCACATCGTTGTGTATTGCCAGTTCTTATTATTCTTTACTGTTGTCATCAGACTTTATATTATAAAGTTTATTTAAGTTTATTTATAGATTATAAATAAACCACCATTTCACCAGTACTTTGTTGTTTGTCATTGTCTTGAGCACTGCATCACCTCTACACCTGCACACTGCAAACCACTTTGCCACAAACACCTATATCCCCAAAAGAAAAAAAAAACATGAAGCAAAAAAAAGAACAAACACTCACCTACTCACTCTATCCACCTTCCCACTCCTGCAGCAGCACACACTCACTCCTCACTCTCCCAGCATGCACCACTATACAGATAGATAGATAGATAGATAGATAGATAGATAGATAGATAGATAGATGGAGTCCCTCAGCTTTCACAAACTAAATAATCCCTGTGAAATATCCTGAGAAGTAAATAATGCAATTTAATGCACTTGTGATTTTAATTTTCATGCAGCAAAATTCATATCCATGAAAGATAGTCTTGCTCATTACTCCGCTACCAACTTTCCCCACACAGTGAACTGAATCAAACCAAGAGTCTGGCTCCAATGTACAATACATTCCCCATAAACGATACTCTCTAACCAGAAGTGGCATTGTTTCCTCACCTTTCTCAGAAATAATATATATATATGTCATTATCTTTAAAAAAATAAATGAGAAGAGCTTAATTAAGGAGGAGCCAGCAGCGCTAATCCTAACAGATGGCCGTCTCCTAACATTGCCCATATGGGTGCTTTTCTGATAAACTGTTCAGTGCCGAAGCTAAACAGAAGTTTGGAGCTGAGCAGGACAGGTAGAGATAAGGAATCAAATCTCCTGGGACAGGTGCAATCTGCTGTAATTTATACAGGCTTTTTAACATTTCATATTGATTTAGTGCAGAGCTGCTTAAACGCTCTGAAGAGTGCTGGAGGAGGTTTGCCAGGTGCTGCAGCAGCATGGCACTGAGTGGCAGATGCCCCTCTGGGTGCCGTTCAGAAAGAGACAATGCTATCTGTCAAGAAGGACAGTCATCAACTGGAATGCTCTGAGAACTGAGATGTATTCATTCAGCTCAGTGGCTCACCTGAATTTCAATCCCTCATACTAGGTCCTCAGTATGGGATCAACAATAAAAACATGCGAAAATTTATGAACAAGTCGAGGACATTTGGTCCATCAATGCTCATCTGTTTCCTAGTAGCTGATCGATCTCAATTTTTTTTTCAAGTTTAGTCCTAAAGGATCGCAGTGATTCAGCATCAACAACATAACTAGATAACCCAATAAGAGAGTAATCCACTTGACAACTGACAAGAAAAAGCATAGGATTATTGTTGAACATTAAATAATAGCACTGTGACTGTAGCACATGAAAAGGGCTCCTGTAAAATGTATTTGTTTTGTATTATGATTTAAAAATGTATTGTTTATTTATGTTAGAACAGGGTACCCCTCCTCACCTGTGTTTAGTGTGTGTTATTTTGTATCTGTTTTGTTTTTCACTAACTTTCTTTCTTCCCTACCTGATGTGCACACACACCACCTCTTACTCGGGGGGGGGGGGGACATGAACTGTACTCTTAATCCTAGGATGGATCTACTCCTGCCTAAATCCAACACCCCCTTCAAAATCTGCTCTGATTATTTGTTCATTTCTTGACACAGATGGGGCTTCTGATCCGTGGTGCTTTCTTTTTCCAGCTCCCAGCAGTACTCTTTTTTTTCTCCTGTACATCAAACATACTCTCGTATTGACTACTTTTTTCTGGACAAAAAACTGCTTCCCATTGTACGTTCTTGTACGTATCAGAGTATAGTCATATCAGATCATGCGCCTCTGGTTTTGGAGCTTGTTTCTCAAAGGCAGGTGGCACCACGTCACCCTTGGAGGCTTAACCCCTTATTATTATCTGATCAAGACTTTGTCCAGTTTATTTCTTTCTGGATACCAACTCAACACCTGGGATGTCCTCCATCACTTTATGGGAAACCTTAAAGGCTTATTTACGAGGCCAAGTAATCTCTTATAGTGCTCGACTCAACAGGCTTCGAACAGGGCGGCTCTCAGAACTAACTGACCTTATTTTGCAGTTAGATCAGCAACATGCTCTCTCTCCCACTCCAGAACTCTATAAACAACGATTGTCCCTACAGACTGAATTCAACCTTTTTTCCACTAAACAGGCAGAGCAATTAATGATTAGATCACGGCATGCACTATATGAACATGGTGACAAGGCTAGCAAAATTTTAGCACATCATCTACGTCAATCTGCTGCTTCACATTTGATCCCACAAATTAATTCTCAATCAGGTCTGCCTACAACTGACCAGCAGGAGATTAATGATCAATTTAAAACATTTTATTTTTCTCTTTACAAATCGGAATCACCTGCCGATCCCGCATTAACCGATTCTTTTTTTGAGAGCCTTCCTGTTCCAGCGTTGGATCCTGACTCAAAAGCCCACCTGGAGGAGCCCTTTGCCCCAGATGAAATAACTCAAGCTATTAGGCCAATGCATAGTGGTAAATCTCCTGGCCCAGATGGGTTTCCCATAGAATTTTATAAGAAATTTAGCTCTAGTTTGTCTCCCCTACTGAGCACCATGTTTGCTGAATCTTTTACATCTACGTCCCTACCGCCTACGCTGTGCCAAGCCTCTATCTCTGTACTACTTAAACAGAATAAGAGCCCTCTTGATTATGGATCCTACCGCCCCATTTCACTGCTTAATACAGACTTTAACAGACTTGCTAAGACCCTGGCACACCGTCTTGAGTCGGTTCTCCCCTCTATTGTCTCCTCTGACCAGACAGGATTTGTGCAGGGCAGACACTCTTATTTTAACCTTCGCCGCCTGTTCAATATTATATATACTCCCTCTTCTCCCCTGCCTGAGGTTATTCTTTCGTTAGATGCAGAGAAAGCTTTTGATCGTGTTGAATGGGACTACTTGTTTGCTGCTCTACATAGGTTTGGCTTTGGTCACCATTTTATTTCATGGATCAAGCTGTTATATTCCTCCCCTACAGCTTCTGTTCGCACAAATGATGTGTAATCCAAATACTTCACTCTCCACCGAGGTACAAGACAAGGTTGCCCTCTCTCTCCCCTTCTTTTTGCAATTGCCATTGAACCTCTTGCAATATCCCTGCATGTAAGTCAGGATGTAAAAGGAGTAATTCGGGGGCCTTAGTCATACTGGAGCAGTTTAGCAGGTTCTCTGGATATAAACTTAACCTACACAAGAGTGAATTGTTCCCTAACAACTTGGCAGCTTGTCGCTGTCCCCTTGAGAATCTCCCTTTCAAAATTGCATCCGAAAGCTTTACTTACTTGGGGGTCACAGTCACACGCTCATACAACAAACTCTTTAAATTTAACTTTACTCCCCTACTAGAGCGTATTAAACAAGACTTTCTTCGCTGGTCCACTCTACCACTTTCTCTGGCAGGTCGCATCAACGTGGTCAAGAGGAACACACTCCCTAAGTTACTCTACCTGTTTCAATGTATCCCTGTTTTTATTACTAAAAGTTTTTTCAATACACTTGATCGGATGGTTTCTTTGTTTATCTGGAATAAGAAGCCTCCCAGAATTCGGACAGATTTCCTACAAAGAATGAAACCAAGGGGGGGGTATGGCCTCTGCCTAACTTTCAATGTTATTATTGGTCGGCTAATATCCGAAATCTATTACATTGGTCACATTTTCACCCCTGGCTGGACGGCCCTGCATGGATGGCCATGGAGTCAGCCTCCTGTCGCTTTACCTCCCTGCCTGCCCTACTGTGCTCTTCTCTTCCCCTCTCGACTTCTCAGTTTAGTGTTAACCCATTGGTGTTAGAGGCGGTTTGACCTACAGTCCATGTCCATATCTGCCCCTGTTGATGTAAACCATCTATTCCCACCCTCAGTGAAAGACTCTGCTTTTAGTCTGTGGTATAGAAGTGATATTAAGTCTCTTAAAGATTTATACATTGACAATAATTTTGCATCGTTTGGCCAGCTTGTCCAAAAGTTTAACCTACCTCAAACACACTTTTTTCACTACTTGCAAATTCGAAACTTTGTTCATAATAGAGTGGTTCAATTTCCTCTAATGCCTCCCAAATCAATCACTGATTCGATTCTAGAATTCAACCCTGACAGTAGGGGCGTAATATCTAAAATTTATAACATTATATTGTCTCTGCATTGCCTTTCATTGTCCACTTTGAAAACCCTACGGGGAACATGATCTTGGACTCCAGCTAACTGATGACATTTGGGAATCCACCCTTGCTCGTGTGCATTCCTTTTCAGTTTGTGCTCGGCATGGGCTTATTCAATTCAAGATCTTACACTGTCTTCATTTATCAAAGGTCAAATTGTCCAGAATATACCCTGAATTGGATCCAGCCTGTGACAGATGCAAACTAGCACCAGCTTCTCTCATTCATATGTTCTTGTCCTGTCCCACGCTGGCTCCATTTTGGACCTCTGTCTTTGAGACCCTCTCTCAGTTCTTACAAGTGCCTATTGACCCAACTCCACTCATTGCGATTTTCGGTGTGATTCCTGACAATGTTCCCTTAACAGGGCTGCAGTCGGACACCGTGGCCTTTGCAACTCTGCTGGCTAGACGCCTCATTTTGTTTGGTTGGAAACAGGCTGCCCCACCCTCACATGTTCACTGGATTAGGGATCTCATGTACTCCCTTAAATTGGAAAAAATAAAGTTTACATTAAGGGGATCCACTGCAAGATTTTATAAAGCATGGCAACCCTTTCTCTCCCATGTTGACAACCTCAGATTGCCCTCCCCTCCATAATCTTCCTTTATAAAATTAATAATAATGAAAAAGCAAGCACGGCACTTTCTCTGTCTTTCTCTCTGGCTCCTTCTTTTCTTTCTCTTCTGTCTTTCTCCTCTTTCTCTTCTCTTTTATAACAATTATAATTATTATTAATATGATTTCCACTTAAATCTCTGTTAAATTGTGTTTATGTTTCATCCTGCTTAATTTGTGAAATCCAATAAACAAAGTTTAAAAAAAATATATATATATAAAAGCCTGCAGTTCTCCCTGCTCAGGGTGGGTGTTCGGAGGAGTGAACGAGAGAAGAGGGTAAAAATAAAAATAAAAATAAGTAGGATAAGTGATTTGTTTTTGTTTGCACATTTATTTGGCTATGTGGTCCAGTGGTTAAAGAAAAGGGCTTGTAACCAGGAGGTCCCCGGTTCAAATCCCACCTCAGCCACTGACTCATTGTGTGACCCTGAGCAAGTCACTTAACCTCCTTGTGCTCCGTCTTTCGGGTGAGATGTAATTGTAAGTGACTCTGCAGCTGATGCATAGTTCACACACCCTAGTCTCTGTAAGTCGCCTTGGATAAAGGCGTCTGCTAAATAAACAAATAATAATAATAATTTGTGAGCAGTGTTTTTTTTGTTATTTTTTATTTTATATTTTTATTTATTTTTGTTTGTATTTAAAAATAAATGGTGCTGCAGGGTCTTTACAACTGCAGTACTTGTCTGTGTGTCTCTTTGGCCTGACGTCACCACTCAGCCATCCCTGCCACACGTGGTGTCCAGCATGGGATCACCAGTGCCTCCTGGACTCAGGCCGGAACAGGTACTGCAGGTGCTTAACTTTTTTTTTAAATTACTTTTTGTGTGTGAAGAGGAGGATGGGGAGGAAGCCGCAGCAGCGAAAGGATAGAGGTGAGAGGAGATGGTGGTCATGGGACCCCACCTGACTGGGGCCCCCATACTGGGAGGCCGAACAGGAGCAGTGGAGGGCTGAAGGGGCCCCACTGTGCGTGATGAGCAGAGAGTTTGGGCATGACCAGGAGGACTGTCCCTATGAAGCCATCCCTGTCACAAGCACGAATACATATTATCAACCCTGTGTCTGTTCACTTAATGCTGTCCATGATGATTTCATGTTGGATTTGGTGTTAAGTATGAATTAGTATAATTACACGATTCGTAAATTAGTAATTACATTATGATCAGTAGTAGCCGTTTACAGCCCCATATATTCTATTAGAACTCACAGAGTTCACAGTCTTAGTATGTACAGCTGTAAGATTATAAGGTTTATTATGTACAGGTTGCATGGGCACCACAGCACACAAACTGGCAGTTTAATAAAAATGACGACCAGATTTCAAAATATTACTGATGAAGACAGAGGGGTGTTCGAAATCAGAAAAATGCTTCCACAAGAAAAAAAGAAGTTGAGTGATATAAATTTACTAAAAGTGTACCTGGAACAAAATGGTGAAAAAATGAAAATTCCAGTACAGCAACTCGACAAAATACTAGCGAAATGTATCCTGTTAGTGAGGAGACAAAATAAAGAAGAATTTGAGACGCACACCCTCTGCAGTGTACTGGGAAGCATAGCCAGGTATTTAAAGCGACACAGATATGAAAGTTTACAACGGTACCCAAACAGACTTCACAAAAACAAAAGAAAGTTTAGTGGCGAAACAAAAGCATTTAAAAAAAAAACAAGGGAAGGGAAATGATCATATGTGCTCCTTTTTCAAGCTACTGTAAACGGCTACAACTAATTATAACAAATAAAGTTCATCAAAGTGTGAAATAAAAAGCCTGTAATCATATCTCGGGCTTCTTGCCACCAGAAGCCCTTAATATGATTACAGGTATATTATGCACACTTTGGTGTAGTTTATTCATTATGTTATTACTGCTTTCCCATGCTGTCAGTGGTTATTTCTCAAACTACAATTTAATATCATATAAAGGTTATATAACTACTCTACCTTTTTCTTTGGCTAAGAATTTAAAACTTTAAAACAAGAAGAACCTAGTGGCACACATGACTCAGACTTCTTTCTTTCAGAGATAATAAATTGCAGGTTGTTTTAAAGCATTTATAAGACAGTGAAATTACCCTTTTATTCTATAAATCTACTTGAATGTAACCTTTTTGGTTGCTATAATAAGATGGCAGGAATGTAATGATTGCAGTAATTCTGGCGCCGTCCTTGCGAAGCCAGTGTGGGATGTCGTCAGGGAAAGTCTCATGATTGATTTGTTCCATGGTGGTTATTGTCTTATATATATTTATGGATATAACAGTTATAGTTAACTAGTATACACTTTGCTGTTCTTCATTAACAATAAAATGAAATAACTTAAAGCCATTTATATTTTAGCTGTAAACAAAAGAAACCTGATAAGACAAGAGTCAATATGTCCCAAAGAACAGGATGAAACATTAATTTAAAGTATGAAAGAGAGAGGGCATGTTTATATTTCTGTTCCAGTATACACAAATACATGCAATCTCATTGGTTGACTTCAACATTTATTATTATTATTTGTTTATATAGCAGATACCTTTATCCAAGGCGACTTACAGAGACTAGGGTGTGTGAACTATGCATCAGCTGCAGAGTCACTTACAACTACGTCTCACCCGAAAGACAGAGCACAAGGAGGTTAAGTGACTTGCTCAGGGTCACACAATGAGTCAGTGGCTGAGGTGGGATTTGAACCAGGGATCTGCTGGTTACAAGCCAATTTCTTTAACCACTGGACCACACTGCCAAGTTGTAGAATAAAGTAGAAAGCTGTTCCACGAAAGTAGAAGCAACATTGTAGAAGCAACAGATTTTGTTCTACATTTTCTGGCAACATATAGACTAGTGTGCCCTTAAGGTTGCAGAAATATTAATGTACCGCAAAAATTGCAAAACACCTTTTTTTAACCTTCCCAACAAACTTAACTCTACAGAAAAACAAATGTAAGTTTTTAAGTGTTCCGTTAAGCAGAGCTGTGAGCTTGGAAATACCTGCTTTGTCTCGCTGGCTCAACCTACTCTGTCTGAAAAGCAAACGTCTGCATGTCACATGAGGTTATTTATATTTTTCACATTTTCCACATTCAGTCAGATGTCATTATACTGCAGTAGATGACCTCTTCCAATCCAAACATTAAAAATATATATATATATATATATATATATATATATTCATACAGTAAAATAATGCTTTATAATACTAGTTGTACACTCCACAGCTAGAACTACCTGCTATAGGCTCCAGAAACATTCTTTAAAATGCAGGGGAATATGGATTAATAACAAAGAGCCACTTTGTATGTTTTATATCACCACTGTGGCCTCAACATATCCTCTTGAACAACCACTGGTGATCCGCCGGCTCCCTTCAGGTGGTCTGTGGAAAGGTTACATAATTACAGCAAGGAAGCGGCAGCATAGTTTATAGATCCCTGTCACAAGGATGGCTTTGTGTGGCGTGGGTGGTGACGTCAGACTAGGGAAGCAGTACACAGACAGATGGAGGTATGGGGATAAAATGGCCATAGCCATATATTTATTAAATAATCAAACAAAAAACACTTTTACAGAACACAAAAGAAATGGCACATTGGCTGAAACAAAACAAACATAAACAATCATAATTGTTCCTAAAATCAGTACCTTTCACTCCGTAGTCAGGTAGCATTCGCTCTCTCTTTCTCTATATTTACTTCTATCTTCTAGCTCTCTCATGCTTTCCCAAGCTCTGAGCCTGGAGTGGGTCTTTTTAAATTCTGTGGCTGGAGCCTTAATTACCCATTAATCATATAATTACCTTATTAAGGCTCCAACCACATTCCCATGAGATTTTAATGATGGGGATTTAACCCCATCCACCCAACTATACGGCTGGCATTTTCGCCGTTCTCAAATAATAAATAATCATGACGGACGGCTTTTTGTCCACCCGCATTTAAACATTTATAATAATAATAATAATAATAATAATAATAATAATAATAATAATAATAATAATAATACAATAAAAATAATGCATATACATAAATAAATATACACAAGGGGTGGGCACCCCATCACAATACCATTGCAAACCGACAATTAATTCCCAGGGTTAGGTGGAAGTCAGCCATGTAGAAAGGGGGTGGAGCTACGGTACACCAAGTTATCAACCTGGAAGGGAAGCGATGTGGCAACCGCAGATTGGAGGAGAAATGGTTGCACTTGCTAACCAAGGGGGCGTGACTGATGGTACAAAAGGGCACGTAGTGAGGTGATCTGTTCCTTTTATTATGGTTAAGCTGAACCAGAAGGAATTGTGGAATTATCGTGAATGTTTTGTTTGTTTTATCATGTCTAAAAATCTACTTGTTTGTTACAGGCCAGCACTAAACCTGGACAACACTGCACCACTGTACACGGTGTGACAAAGTGCATGGCACTGTCATTGAAGGAAGATATATAGGGCCGCGTATAAGGCACAGCCTGTATCCTATGTAAAAAATTGTGGAAGGAAAATGTAGTCCTGATGGTCTAAGCCGACCAGCCGAACTACATCTCCCAGAATACCTGGACTAGAATGGGCCAGTCTGCAATTACCCAGGGTTGAGTAATTGGTTTCACCTGTATTAAAAGGTTGATATTTAAGCTGAGGTCTTGAAAGGTCCTACTGGAAACATCTATAAAGGTAACCATTATATATATTGAATCGATATAAGAGTTTTTTTTTGTTTGTTTTTGAAGAAGCTGGTAAGCAGCTTAGCTGCCCGGTTGTTAGATAGTGAACCATCACAGTTTAGTTAGTAACTCCAAGACGGAGCTAGGCTTTTGTTTTGTTTGTTTGCTGTTTTGTTAAAGTTTTGTGAATAAAGATGCAGGCACCGACCTGTTTAAACAACAAATACTACAATTGACATCTTCTTTTACACTAGAGGACGGGGCTAAAAGTCCTGAATAAGACTGACACTCTGTCCAACAGCGCCAGAGTTGTCACAACGGATAAATTGTATTACACCATGAGCATAATAACAATCACCCTGGACTTATGAACATGTGTGTCTTTGTGTGTGTTCTATTGTGATTATTATTTAGGAACTGTGTCTTATTATTGCGGGACTGCAACCCGTTGTTTTAGAACAGTGCAATACACATTGCTGTGTGTATTGCCTGGGATTATTCTTTGTGGTTGCCAGACCAGGATTATAAAAATAAAACCTGTTTAGATTGTGAACTTTGTTGTCTGTCTGCTTTTCACAATCACATCATCACTACACCTGTGCACTGCAAACCACTTTGCCACATTCACACTTTATTTTTTTTTACTACTTAAAGGGAAGCACTTTTGTTGCTATTTTGAATTGCTGTGTGTAAGTTATTTATGGTTAAGTATATGTTATTATTTGTAATAAATTACAGGTGGTAGAAGGTAAAAATAGTCCCATTCCCCAATTCTAAATGCAGCCATGTGTGCCAATAAACTATCATTGACAGTGCTTTATAAAAAGGGAACCAAAAGTACAGTAAGGGGATTATGTGGTTCCAGGGGAAACTGAACAGAGGATGCAGGAAGTTGGCCATTTTGACAGACAGACCTGGATGGTATGACAACAAGGATTGTTTGGAACTTTAATAGCAATACAGAAAGATAAAGACACGGCAGCCCAATGAAAGGAAGGACCGGTCAGACACTGCTAAGTATTTATCCCTGAATTCTACTATTGAAGTGGCGCTTTTTGGATTAGAAGAGGACTGTTAATAGTATCACGCTGAGGACCATGTGGCGTTTGACAAATGCTTCAGAAGTAAAGACACTTTGCAGAAATATCTAGATTATCAGTATTAATGATGTTTTATGACAAGGTGTGTTGCTTCCTTTCAAGGTATCCCCGTCCATGACCGAGGCCCTAGAAGAGCGAACAGGCACCAGCCAAGGGACAGATGGCCAGATCCTTGTACACACCCTAGGTCCAACCCTACCTATGTCAAATACCAGTGTCCAGGTCGGAAGACCAAACCAGAGTAGGGAGGGCTGAGATGGGAGTGTATGTGGTGAATGGCCAAGGACACAGAGGGAGGGCGGAGATCAAGTGCTGTTTGTTCTTCCGTTGCAGGATCCTGTGTCGTGGTGTGAAGAGGGGGAATCGAGCCTGAAGTGAGCTAAATTAAATTCCAGTCATGTATTTTTGTTGATAGTGAAAAGACATAGAAAAGGAGGCAAAGACAAAGTTCACTATCCATCTGTTACTACCGCTGACCTAGAGAAGTTGACTGGCTAAGTGGCTGTCGCCACCTGTCTTGCCGATGCTACTGTGCCTTTAACAATAAAGATTTATTGCGCTGATAGCAGACTAGATCACTTGCGCGTGTTGGGTGAAAAACAAACATTGCAACCACATGACAAGATCAAAGGATCAGGGGGTAAATTTGGGGTGGATTATTATTGATTATTTAATTTCTTATTATTATTCAAATTCATTGTCTTTCTATATATTTAAGGTAAGGCCATTTTATTTTTGTTAAAAGTGCTCCTGACTGTAATGCTCTGCCACCCAGCTATACAGAATTCCTGAGGAGAACCCTGTAAGATAGAAATTGAGTACTCTTCACCAGCCAAATTACGCACTGAAGCATAGAATTCTCGTAACAAACCATTTACATTACAGCGGCAGAGTTAAAGGACAGCAGATTAAGGACACTGGCTGTTTTGTGGCTGTTTCACAATTGGCAGGCAAGTACTGCATTGTATATAAACTGTGTTTTAAGAAGTTATTTCAACTACATTTAAAGTGCCCCAAACTGGATCGTAGCACTGAGTAATCAGTGCACTCTAACTCATTTCCTTAAAACTCAAACTGTTCCTTCTAAAAAAATGGTGCCTTATACAAAATGAAAAGGGAATGTCGAGGGGCTCCCGAGTGGCGCATCCAGTAAAGGCGCTCCGCGCGGAGTGCAGGATGTGCCCTATAGCCTGGAGATCGCAGGTTCGAATCCAGGCTATGTCACAGCTGACCGTGACCGGGAGTTCCTAGGGGGCGGCGCACAATTGGCTGAGCGCTGCCCGGGTAGGGAGGGCTTAGGTCGGCAGGGGAATCCACGGCTCACCGCGCATCAGCGACCCCTGTGGCCGATAGGGCGCCTGTGGCTCTGCAGCGGAGCCGCCAGATCTGTGTTGTCCTCCGGCACTATAGGTCTGGTGGCATTGCTGTGGATCTGCAGTGCGAAAAATGACGGCTTGGCAGGAGCACGTTTCGGAGGACGCGTATTCCAGCCTCCATTTCCCGAGTCGGCGGGGGGGTTGCGAGCGGTGAGCCGGGGATACAGATAATAATTTGGCATGCTAAATTGGGGTGAAAATCGGGGTAAAATAATTGGCGACGACTAAATTTAAAAAAAAAAAAAAAAAAAAAAATGAAAAGGGAATGTCGCAAATCTGAACGCAGATGGAGGGTTACAAAGTTGCATATTTACTATGACATTTGGAAAAAACATCTGTTAAGATACAATGAAGCTTTGAGGACAGCCAGACGTTGCTATTTCTCAAATCTCATTGATGTTAATAAAAATAATCCCAGAGTACTCTTCTCAACAACTGACAGATTAATAACTCCATCACCAGCTGCACTCCCCTACACTGAAGTTTCTCCTACAAGGTGTGAGGAATTCCTTAAGTATTTTCAGAACAACATTATTAATATTAGGGATCTAATTCCTCAAGATGGTTCTTATTTAAATGTGCCCCTTAAACTGACTGGCTCTGTGATTACGCCGAATTATTTGAATACATTAGTAATGCAGATGAAATCCTCAACCTGTTCATTGGATCCAATTCCTACTCGATTCCTTAAAGATGTATTTAATTTTTTGTGTAATGATATTCTTATTATAATAAACAGATCTTTGTCAACAGGAATAGTTCCTGCTGCCTTCAAAGCTGCCTTGGTTAAGCCTTTACTCAAAAAATCTAACTTAGATTCTACTGACTTGAAGAATTTCAGACCTATTTCTAAGTTGCCTTTCTTAGCTAAAGTTCTTGAAAAAGTAATAGAGTGCTGACTCTAACTCCATATCCATTCTAGTTCTTTCAGACCTCAGTGCTGCATTTGATACTGTGGATCAAGCTATTTTGATTGATCGTCTGAAAAGCTGGGTTAGCCTGACTGGAACTGTTCTTGACTGGTTTAAGTCATACCTAACTAACAGACAGTATTTTGTTTCTTTAGGGGAGTCTGTATCAGGGTTATCCAATATTACTTGTGGTGTCCCCCAGGGCTCTATTCTTGGTCCAATATTATTTTCTTTGTATATGCTGCCACTGGGGGAAATCATTTGTAAACATAGTATACACTTTCATTGTTATGCCGATGATATGCAACTTTATATTTCTGTAAAACCTGGTGACTCTACTGCTATTTCAGTCTTACTACAGTGTCTTAATGTCTCAAAACTTTTTGCAATTAAACTCAGATAAAATGGAAGTCCCTGCTGTTAGGTTCTCAACTAGAGCTTGCAAACTCCCTAAAAATGATCTGGGCAACTGACCACTAATATAAAATCTGATGTAAGAAACTTGGAGGTTATGATTTCCATTACACGAGAGTAGATGTTAAAACTTCATGCTGATCTGAACTCGCTAAGATAAGCACCAACTAAGACGTAGCTTTATAGTAAACTAATGTGATCCATATGTGTCTCCATCCATTTACGCTTCCTTCCATATGATGATGTAGATATCCTTCTGCCTGGTGTTGATGGCTGAAGTGTAATGCTGGCTCCAGGGATCAGCTTATTTGCCTCCCTAGCGCATCAGCACACACAACGGCTGCGATGCTGGCTCCGGGGATCAACCACAGTGCAGCCTCCCCAGTGCATCAGCATGACAACCGTCTGGATTGAGCGAAGTAGGGTACATCTCTGGGGTCTTCAAGTGGGCACCTTCCATTCTCGGTGTTTCGTCGACTAGCCCACGACACCTCAAGAGGGCTCGGCGGTGATTCTGGCGTCCCAGCATCACCCCCCTCCGTCCCCCACTCAACTCAACCCAGCTTACTTACCTGTACATCAGTGTTTCTTTCTTTCTATTGTGCTTGAGATCCCCAGCCAGAATCTTTCCGTCTCAACCACAGCCAGTTGCTGCTCCTCTCTGCTGCTTCAGATAAGTTCTTCACTGTGCGACGCAACTCTTGGCCACTGAATCCGACGTCTCTGAGAAACCGGGTTGTAGAGTGTGCCACAAATCCTCGACAACCCACCTCCACTGGGTAAACCCGGACTCTCCATCCTCACTGTTCCGCTTCAGTGGCTAGTTGAGCATACCGCAGTTTCTTCCTCTCATATGCCTCATCTACCACTTCCTCCCATGGCACTGTTAACTCTACCAGGTGAATAAGGCGTGCTGATCCAGACCACAAGACAATATCTGGTCGAAGGTTAGTGGTGGCAATCTCAGGTGGAAAAATAAGCCGATGTCCAACATCTGCCAGCATTTTCCAGTCTCTAGCAGCTTCCAGTTGTCCTGGGCGAGGATTGGTTTTAACACCTTTTCTTGCCTTTCGTTGTTCCACACTCTCCCATCTCATCCATTCTCCCTGCTTGGCCTGGGAAATGGCCTTTATGCACCTCATCCTCTCCTCCTGCTTTTGCACCTCATTGATTACCAGCTTCCTCCATTGCGCTGGGGCTGCCTTGTGCCTTGTAGGAGGAGCTGAACTGAGACCAAGACCCCCTCTTCCATGCTGAACTTGCCCCATGATATCACCAATTCGAAGGGCAGCCTTTGCATCCTCCACAGTTTTTTTTGCTGCCCATTTTCTTCCAGTTTTCAACACAGGTGCTGCCTCCCTTATGCATTTGTCGCATGACTCTACTAATGTCATTTCCAGTCTGACCTTGCCCAGCTTAAACTACTCGGTTAGAGTGGAGACTGGTAGCTGCAGTATTCCTTTACCATAAAGTCCCACTCTGCTGAGGCAGCGTAGAACTCCCAATCATTTCCTGATGTATGAACTGATTAAAGCTTCCAGCTTCTCTACTGTTGTCAAAGAAACCTCGTACACAGTCAGTGGCCACAGCAGCCTCGGCAGTAGACCAAACTGAAAGCGCCAGAGTTTTAGTTTACCTGGTAGAGCGCAGCTGTCTATGCTCTTCAACCCTTCCACTGCTTGTTGTCTAACTTCTCCAACACGAACTGTGTCCTTTAGATCCCCGTCGTACCATCTCCCAAGACTCTTCACTGGCTTCTCAGACACTGTTGGTATTGCTTCACCATTAATGAAGAACGTTTTATCTACTACTTTACCTTTAATGACAGAGATGCTCCTTAAGTTAGTGGGCTTGAATTGCATTTGTGCCCATTCAATGTTATTGGTTAATTTGCCCAATAACCGATTAGTGCAGGCTACTGTTGTAGTCATGGTTGTCATGTCATCCATGTATGCTCGAATTGGTGGTAGTCGCATTCCACAAGCCAAGCGCTCTCCACCCACTACCCATTTTGATGCCCTAATGATTACTTCCATTGCCATGGTAAAAGCCAGTGGAGAAATGGTGCATCCTGCCATTATTCCAACTTCTAGGCATTGCCATGTAGTGCTGAATTCTGAAGTTGAAAAACTAAATTGCAAATCTCCAAAGTAAGCTTTCACTAAATTTGTTATTGTCATCGGTACGCTGAAAAAATCAAATGCTGCCCAAAGAAGTTCATGTGGCACTGAACCATATGCATTAGCCAAATACAGGAATGTCACATGGAGCTCCTTCCTCTCCTTTTTAGCTGATTGAATCTGTTGCCAGATCACATTGATGTGTTCTAAGCATCCTGGGAAACCTGGAATACCCGCTTTTTGTATTGAAGTGTCAATGAAGCAGTTCTTTAATAGGTAAGTTGACAATCTCTGAGCAATAATGCTGAAGAAAATCTTGCCTTCTACGTTTAATAGGGAAATAGGGCGAAACTGACTGATGCTTGTAGAATCTTTTTCTTTAGGTATAAAGACTCCACCTGCTCGGCACCATGCTCTTGGTACAACCTGTTTTTCCCATGCCACTTTCATCAATTTCCACAGGATTCATAGAACTCCTGAAGCACTCTTGTACACACTGTATGGAACTCCATTAGGCCCTGGAGATGATGAAGCCCTTGCTTTTATCACAGCTCACTCTACTTCTTTCCATTTAGGTGCACAGTCCTCCATTTGGTATTCTGGTGGATTGATAAGTGGGATGTCTGAAGGAATTGACATAGGCTCCTGCCTTTTTAAATCTTTATGTGTTTCCTCCAAATATCTCTCCAGCTCAAACTTAGATGCTTTTAGTGTGCCATTCTTCTCACCGGTGAATAACTTCTTTACAAATTTGAATGGACCTTTATAAAAGTTAGTTCTCGCATGCTCCTTCTTTTTGTAGCGTTTCCGTAGGCGCTCAGCTCTACGCAATGTTGCAAGCTTATCTTTTATGACCCTTTGCAAGAGATTGAGTCCCTCCTTCTGACTTTGTTCTGCTCTTCTCCATTGGTTCCTCAGCTGTCTCCTTTCTCTAACTAAGCGTTCAATCTCCTGCTGCCGTCTAGACTTTCCAGGAATAGTTTGTACTTTTTCCTTCCTTTTTTCAACTCCAAACCTCTCGCTTCCATATGCGTAGATGATGTCCCCAAATTTATCCAGCTTCTTTTCAACTGTTCCACTTAACCTTTCCAAGGCAAAGCAGAGATCTGTGTTTACTGTGTCCCATGCAGTTTTCTCACAAGCTCTTGGCCATTTAACTCCAAGCTTGTGTCCGTTGAGGTTCTTTTCTCTCTTATGCTGGTTTGTCTGACCGGGTTCACAAGGATCATTAGGTTCATCACTAACTGTGTCCATGCAAGTCCTCCTCACGTCTATGACAGGGGTGCTGATGTCCTGCGAACTGTGGTTTGCTTCCTGTCGCTGGATTTCATTCGACTGACTTGAATGACTTTGTAAGAAGTACTGATCAATGCGAGGCCCTTGTCCCTTCTCCCTCAAGCATGTCATTCTCCCTTGATGAATCTTCAATCCCTTGACCGTTGATTCTGGTTTGAGTTTTGAGGCACATATTCGAAAAATTATAAAAGTGTCTTTTTATCACCTATGAAACATTGCTAAAATTAGGTCTTTTCTTTCTTTGGCAGATGCTGAGAAACTAATTCATGCTTTCGTTTCAGTAAGACTTGATTATTGCAATGCTTTATTTGCTGGACTTCCACATTATGTCTTATCACGTTTACAGCTTGTTCAAAATGCAGCAGCTAGGCTTCTGACTAGAATGAAAAAAAAGGCTCATATAATTCCTGTGTTGGCCTCATTGCACTGGCTTCCACTACATTTTAGAATTGATTTTAAAATCTTACTATTAACATATAAAGCACTAAATGGCTTAGCACCAGAGTACCTAAGAGAGATTCTGTCCCCATATAAACCTCTGCGCACTTTAAGGTCGGCTAACGCTGGACTTTTGTGCCTCCCAAAGGTAAAATTGAAAAGGAGAGGAGAAAGTGCGTTTTGTTTTAATGCTCCCAAGCTGTGGAACTCTTTGCCTTCCTCTATTAGAGATTCTGCTTCGGTCAGCATTTTTAAATCAAGATTAAAGACTCATTTTTATAGATCAGCTTTTTTAACCTAATCTAGATATATAGTTTCTGTTATCTATTTTTATCTGCTAATTTTGTATTTATTTTATTTATTTTTTATTTATTTTTTTTACTTATTTCCTGTTTGTTTTTTTTTTAATTGTCCTATCTAGATATTTGCTATTTATTGTTATTATTAATATCATTGTATCTTGCTAATTGTGTGATTATACTGTTTTGTCTTGTTTCTTGATTATGATACATACTGTCTGTAAAGCACTTTGAGATATCATGGTATGAAGGTGCTATATAAATAAAATAAATAAATATATAAATAAAAAAAATTATTTATGTTTCATCCAATCAATAAAAACACCAGCTGCCCAAGCATATGTGACAAATCAAATGTGACAATAAACTTTAAAAGACCTCTCACAACAATGTGTATATTTATAGCGAGTTTAATATTTCATGTATTGATCATTTATTAATCGAACAGTGCTTCGGCAAAAATAAGTTCCGCCATGCATTGTACTATTTAACTGCATGGTAAAAATTTTCAACAGCCAAGCATCCAAACATTCAGTTTTATAAATAAAGATTAGAGCTGGCGATTTGTAGCTATGACTGTGCTGGTACCCCATGGGTGTAACGTCACAGGTTGTTAATTTCTGCTGTAATTTAAATCAATTTAAAAATAAAACAATCAGTTTTGTTTTTCTCTCAGTAAATCCGTGTTGGTGAAAAGTAAACTACAGTCAGCACTCGGATATCCATTACCCAGATCAATGTCAGTCACGTTTTACCGCCCTTGTATTAAGAATAAAATCAATCCCCATTATATATACATGTAACCAATTAATGCACTTACCCATCACATGCGATTTCTGACTCTGTCACCAGTTTTCTGATACAAAGCCCATCTCTTCAATGTTACAATTGATCTGAATATCCGTCACAGCCCGCGTTTTTTTATTTTTTAAATTCTCTCTAATGCCAAATCAGTCTGTCTTATATTGTGCAGTTACACAGCGCTTCCTCCAGTTTCACCTGACGAAAATGCAGCCAAAACAAAGCGAACAAGACAAGCTAGGCTAATGTAACAGTTAATCATTAAACAGTTTTAGATACTGTGATGTATTTTATTTTTTATCTATGATCTTTAGTTGCTTTTGTGCATTTTCATTTGCAAGTGAACTGTGACATTTGGGCTTTATTGAGCACTATATTCTGCAATTTTGAATACTGACTTGGGATACTGTTTTAATTCTGGAAACTGTGTTTTTTTATCTTTTGGTTTTGCTAAATTGCTTTGCCTTTTATGTTTTACGCAGTTTGTTGCATGGATAAATAACATTTAGATTTCATTTTTTGTTCGTTAATGGGAAATTTTACATACCGCTACAATACGTATGGATTTAAAAGTATATACTGTATTACAGTTAACATGTCGTCTCTTTAGTTTTGGCAGGTGATATTTTCAGAATCATATCGTTCTGAATTAAAATATTACTTCTGTTGAAAATATAGTACTGTACCAACAAAACCAATACAGTACATCCAAATGGAGGTCTACTTATTTTAAAACACAGTCCTTTTAGATATGTATTTTTTATATTCTATCTTTTTTGTGTTTCCTGAAAAATGGCCAAGGGTTGGAATGTGCCAAAATGAAATAATCAGATATATGTCACACGCCTTTAAACGTCACTGAAGTCAAAATTTTATAGGGTTGGATATGTGAGTGCTGACGTGGAGAGTTCTTTAAAACTCTAATCTTTGCTTACAGAAACAGGCCCACCCATCGCATTAAAACAAAGAAAGGCAAGTCTATGGTTATTCTTAATATTATAGTGATTTGTTTATGTGCTTTTTTTTTCAGATGGTCCGCGAACAAAAAAGTTTGAGAACCACTGCTCTAGAACCATCTCTAACTTCCATCTGGTACGCCACAGAGTAGCTATTAACCTGTTCCTTCCAATATTCTACCTATTGTGGACATCAGAAATATATCATTAAGAAATACTGCATATAATATACATGGGATTTATCTCATCCAATCAAAACAAAAGCTATACATAAGAAAAGTACAATGATTTTATCAACAAATAAAGAGAAGCCCTCACTGAAACAGAATGAATGTTTGCATTGATTTTACAATAAATAAAACACACAAATTATCTTACAATGGATCCAGTCAGTTTGTGACCCTTAGCTTAAAGAATCATGAGTAGGCACTGAAAGTCCTGAACGAAGATTTCTTAAATACGTTTTTTTTTCTTCTGTACAGTTCTTCTGTAGCTGGCTTTCCTCACAGTCAATTCTCTTTTCTGGTGAGCAGTCTGGAGTGTTTAACCCCCCCTCCCTGGCTGGCATGTAAACGTATTTAAACTCACCTCCCGACGAGCAAATAAACCTATTTTAATTACACATTTAATTGATTTTCAAAAAGGACTCTGCATGGTACAGTATATCAAAATGTTTTACTGGCTAATAAGGTCTATTGAGGTTCAGTTTAAGGTCCTCTCCATGCTCAAGCCATCTGTCCTAATGGGAAGAAGAACAGATTCCAGGCTTAATTTAATACAAAAGTGCTACATAATAATACATTAATGGAGGATGATGGTTTATGGAGGAGAGGAGCATTACCATTTTGTTTAGATGACCTTGATTCTAACTTTTAGTTACTACAAAAAGATGGCATGAGTGAAATGATTGTATTTATTTTGTCACTGTCCCAGGGACACATTTGTAAGAGAGATCAACTGAGAGGGCTATATAGTATAAACTGGGGGTTATCCTTCATTTCAAGTTAATCCAAGAGAAAGGGACATGGAGATAAGGTCAGACGATAATATGTGAAAAACAAAACATAACGCATATGCGCACACTTAGCCCGACATGCGTAAAATGGCTTGATATCCCCAACCATTTCACAAATTATTATTAGGATTCACATATAAAACAGAAGCTGTGAAACAATTCACAACTGGTCTTCTTTAAATTAAAGTTGTTTTGAAAATGCTAGCTGTTGTGGCTGGGACGGTGGTGTGTATATGCGATATGTTATTGTATTCACAAATTATTCTTAGGCTTCACAGGAAAAACACAGACTGTGAACAATTCACATTTGGCATCCTTTAAATTAAAGTTGGTTTGAGCGCTGTAGCTGCTGTAGCTGCTGTGGTTGAGGAGATAAAGCCATTTTACGCATGTCAGGTAGGCTGTGTGCGTATATGCGATATGTTATTGTTTTTCACAATTTATTTGTTTGGTTCACATGTAAAGGAGAGCTTGTGAAACAATTCACAATTGGTCTTCTTCACATTAAAGTTGGTTTGGACGCTCTAGCTACGGTGGTTGGGGAGATAAAGCCCTTTTACGCGTGGCTGAGGCTAAGTGTGTGTATGTGCAGTATGTTATTATTTTCCAGAAATTATTCTTAGGATTCACATGTAAAACAGAGACTGTGAAACAATTCACAATTGGTCAATCTGGTGTTGCGTGCTGTCAGAAGGGGTGGAAGCTTGAAACATCCTGCGGGAAAAAAGCTACATTATTCGTAGCATTATTATTATGATAATAATGCTGGTCATAGTTTTCATGCATTGTTCATAATACACTGAAATGAATAAATAATGGTATAAATCAACATCTCTATATGCAATTTATATATAATTTAGCCGTGACCCTCAATAGGAGAAGCGGATTGATAATAATGGATGGATGGATATTTAACTGATTTGTATTAGTAAGGGAAGTGGAGGAGGTATCGTGTTATTCCATGAAAGTCTACCGTTAAGTATTTTGCACGACTGTGGAGTGTGTTGCTATGGGATTAATTAGGCCAATTAGCGCGCACTTTACCGTGCTTTACCAAAGTGTAATGACACTTGAGTCACACACTTTTTTATAAATAAATACATTGAAATAAAACAGCTCATTAGAGCACAAACCCATGCCCAGCAGTGTTGACAAATATTTACAGCACAGCTTTCTAATTAATTGAACACTTAATTGCACTAATAATTTGCTTTGTTAGACCTTTTTCCTTTTCCTCCACTGAAGACGCGTGAGCGATGGTTGACTAATCCCTGCAAAAAGTGTTCCAGTAAACCCACTTTCTGAGAATCCTTCATACAGATGCTATGTAAGGATTCCAGAATAAACAGCTGCTTTTTCAAAAAATAGGCATCTATTTACTTATGTCTAGTTTGTGTATGTTTAAATTCCATCATCGAATAATCAAGCAAATCAGTAATTAAATGTAAACATTTAATTCAATATCTCACCTATAATACTAATGACAAGATGTGTGCAGCTTTATAACTAGTCAATATGTACTAACTGACCACAACACGGCAGACTGGATGGTCTATAAAAGCAATCTTGCCCTTCTTGCCATTAAGACTGAACATTGACCACAGACTGTTAGTTTCCAGCTTGGCTATGACCCTCCTGACTCCTGAGTCACCAACATTGCAGCCTCCAAAGGCACTGAAGTATGTCAACTGCAAAAAAACTAAATCATAAATTTCAAAATAAAACAATGAAGTCTCACACATTAAGAAAGAGGTGTGGGGAGGGATGAAAGTGAATAAAATAATTTTGGATTGGCATCGATTTGCTTTTAAAATAATAGGCTTTGGCTTTAGGCTTTGGAATAGATTCTATCAAGTAGCTGTACCATTACCTAAGGCGTGAAGAGTTGACATTAAGCCAAAAGTACGGGTTGCGCGATGACTCATATAGGGGCAAAATTACAGGCACTATTACCATAGTAGGTAGATGAATAATTCACTGAGCAGATTTCTTTTGTAGTCTTTGTCCTGTAGCTTGTCACCAAGACTGTCCCTTTCTGCTACACTAGTCAGGGGATCTGGCAGGACTTCCTCTTGAGCCCCAACATTGGTGCATACACCAACACCTGCAGAGATCAGTTGCATCAAAGCCCGGAGCTCCTGCTGTTCTTTGAGTATCATATCAAGCTCGACCAAAGCTTGCATCTGGAAATCTGGAAAAGAGACAAATAGGTTGCAATTTAAGGTTTATAAAATAAAACCCATTTGGATCATGAACTTTGTTGTCTGTCTTCTGTTTCACAATCATGTCACCACTAAACCTGCGCACTGCAAACCACTTTACCACAGGTACTTTGACCACATCTCTTTGTCTGGGAGCTCCTTCCTCTTTGCTCTCTTTGTAGGGTTGTTTCTTTGCCAGTAACTGTAATGCATCGAAAATAAATACAAAAAATATTGGGTAACTATAGCTAACTTACAAGCTCATTTATAAACACCCCCTTTTTCCAACATAATAAACTAAGTCCTAAAACTGAGGTTTCTGTGGACTGCCAACTGAGCTTAATGGAACAGTACACACACACACACATTCACAATGTTAACGTGAGCATTGATCTCACAGGCCCACCAACATTGTCTATTAATCTTTTTTTTATTTACTGATCACAAATGCAATTAGCCCCACTGGGATTCCCAATTTGCCACATGTGGCTAGTGGCTAACATACTGGAAAACCATGCCTTAGACTACAAGCATCAAACAGACAAGAGCATCATAAAACCAGAGTGGATCTTCCCCTCCCGTTCAGGAGAAAAAGTATAATATTAAAAGATAGTGATTTCCCTTGATGTAACTGAAATTTTCTAAACAAAATTAAAGAAGAAGAAAAACATACCCCACCCTCACTTGCAATCCAGCTTGATGGCACCACTTCCACTGTCTCCTCATTTGTGAATTCCACTTTCGCATAGGAAGCCATTTAAGAATGAAAATTCACTTTATAATAAGAAATCTATGGATATTGTAAAACATTGTATTGTATGTTAATGCAAACACAACTGTGATTATTATATCAGCTTTATTTTCTAACTTTAATCATTTTACATACATACATACATATACATAAATACATACATACATATACAGTGCAGTGAAAAAGTATTTCCCCCCTGTCTGATTTTCTGCATTTTTGCACATTTTTCACATTGTATTTGGTCAGATTTTTTTGTGGGTTGCAGTAGTAGAGAAAAAATGACACCAAAGTTTGGTGCTTCTTTCATTTCTTTGGTGTGCAAGGTAATCAAACATGCAATCTTCAGGTGTGAAAAGTTATTGCCCCCCCCCCCCCTAGTTAACTCAATATAATTAAAGGGATAATTAGGCTCAGCTGTCTGAGTACTCTGATTTGTGCCAGCCCTGATTTGTGCCAGATCTGACTAACTTTGGCCCTTACCATCAGAGTGAAGTTGTCAGCACACAGGTTCTAGAGGCACATCATGCCACGAACAAAATAAATTCCTGAAGACCTCCGGAAAAAAGTTGTTGATGCCTATCAGTTCTGCATAGGGATCTGCAGGCCTCTCTCGCCTCGGCTAAGGTCAGTGTTCATGACTCCACCATCAGAAAGACACTGGGCAAAAATGGGATTCATGGTAGAATAGCAAGGCGGAAACCATTGCTCACTAAGAAGAACATGAATGCTCGTCTCAAGTTTGCCAAAAAGCACATGGATGATGCTGGAGAGTTCTGGAACAAGGTTCTATGGACAGATGAGTCAAAAGTGGAACTTTATGGCCGACATGGGCCCTGTTATGTCTGGCGAAAACCAAACTGCATTCCACAGTAAGAACCTTATACCAACGGTCAAGCATGGTGGTGGTAGTGTCATGGTTTGGGGATGCTTTGATGAATCAGGACCTGGACGCCTTGCCATCATTGAAGGAACCATGAATTCTGCTCTGAGGATTGGTTTTTCCAGCAGGACAATGCTCCATGCCACACAGCCAGGTCAATCAAGGTGTGGATGGTGGACCACCAGATCAAGACCCTGTCATGGCCAACCCAATCTCCAGACCTGAACCCCATTGAAAACCTCTGGAATGTGATCAAGAGGAAGATGGATGGTCACAAGCCATCAAACAAAGCCGAGCTGCTTGAATTTTTGCGCCAGGAGTGGCATAAAGTCACCCAACATCAATGTGAAAGACTGGTGGAGAGCATGCCAAGACGCATGAAAGCTGTGCTTGAAAATCAGGGTTATTCCACCAAATATTGATTTCTGAACTCTTCCAAAGTTAAAACATTAGTATTGTGTTGTTTAAAAATGAATATGAACTTATTTTCTTTGCATTATTCGAGGTCTGACAACACTGCATCTTTTTTGTTATTTTGACCAGTTGTCATATTCTGCAAATAAATACTCTAAATGACAATATTTTTATTTGGAATTTGGGAGAAATGTTGTCAGTAGTTTATAGAATAAAACAAAAATGTTCATTTTACCCAAACACATACCTATAAATAGTAAAACCAGAGAAACTGATAATTTTGCAGTGGTCTCTTAATTTTTTCTAGAGCTGTATATATATATATATATATATATATATATATATATATATATATATATGCTCTGGTTCAGCAACTAGTTCTTTATTGTGCTCTCGTAACATATACTGAAGAACTGTGTATGCTCGTGAGCTAAGCAGATACTACCAATAGGTGACAGCAAATAACTAACACTCTTAAAACCAATACATAACATTTCCTCCGTGTTAAATGTTGTTGTCACCACTTGAATCATCCAGCATAAATAGTAGCAGAGGGTAGACTGCCTCATGCCTCAAGCTAGCCAGGGGATATTAGAAATGCGTGCAGCAAAGGAGAAGCCAAATTAATGGGGGATTTCAGCTTCCCCCGTATAAAATGGGAAAGCCCCTTAGGGAGCACGACAGACGAAATTGAAATGATAGAAATGACCAATGACTGCTTCCTAATGCAATTTGCCAAGGCACCGACAAGAGGGGAGGCATGCCTTGATTTAGTCTTTTCAAATAATGAAGACAGAATAACTAAAGCAGAGGTCAAAGAACCATTGGCAAACTCAGACCACAACATGGTCTCATTTGAAGTGCTTTTTAAAACGCAAAAAGTAACAACTAAAGCTAAGGTTTACAATTTTAAAAAGGCAAAAAGAGACTAACAGAAGTAGATTGGAGTAAAAGAGAGAAAACATCCACAGAAAAAGGATGGCTGTTTTTCAAAAATGTAGTACTAGAGGCACAAAACAATTCCATCCCAAAAGCAGACAAATCAAAATCTAAAACAAAATGGCCAAAATGGTTTAAGCCATTTGCAGAGCTTTTTTAGATGTTATTGTAATAAAATAATGACTTGGATCGCATTATTGAGGAGTTTGGTGATAAAACAAGTGATCAGTAGATGATTTATCGGTATACACTACTATGAAGAGGTATGTGAAAAATACAGCGAACAAGGGGTGGGCGGGGCTGGAGATGCAGTACTGAGTGTCCTGTTGATATGCAGTGCCTTTTAAACTTGTTTTACTGTGAAAAAAAAAACTTTTAAACAGCGCGTCTAAAATAAACTGCGTGTGTGAAAATAAATTGGACCTGACACGCCTGAGATGGGCTGAATAAATGGACCGCTAAGGGTTCATCGCTAAGGGTAGATCAACTAAAAAAAATATTCAGAGAAAAAAATGTATTTTACAGAGCATTTAAAAGGGACTAAGAACAAAGTAGACAGAAAGAGTACTTGGAACTGCAAACACAAGTCAAAAAGGAAGTTAGAAAGGCCAAGAGAGAGATAGCAATGAGCACTGCTAAGGGGGCTAAAACCAAAACCAAAACCAAAAAAGTTTTTCCAATGTTTTAACAGCAAGAGAACATTCAAAGAGGAGGTAAAATGTATAAGAGATTCAAATGGCAAAATCATAGACAAAGAGAAAAAAATAGCAAATATACTAAATGATTACTTTTCACATGTTTTTACAAAGGAGGATACGGACAACATGCCCCACACGTCGACCTGTTTCTATCCAGTCTTAAATAACTTTAGCATAAGAGACAGAAGTGTTAAAGGGACTAGGAGCTCTTAAAATAAACAAATCCCCTTGGCCAGATGAGATCCTCCCAATAGTACTCAAAGAAATGAAAGAAGTTATTTACAAACCACTAACCAAGATCATGCAACAGTCTCTTAACACAGGGGTTGTACTGACAGATTGGAGAATGGTAAACGTAATAACGATCCACAAAAATGGAGACAAAACCTAACTACAGACCAATAAGCCTGACTTCTATTATATGTAAACTTATGGAAACTATAATAAGATCCAAAATGGAAAATTACCTATATGGTAACAGTATCCTGGGAGACAGTCAGCATGGTTTTAGGAAAGGGAGATTGTGTCTAACTAACCTGCTTGATTTTTTTGAGGATGCAACATCGACAATGGATAACTGCAAAGCATACAACATGGTTTATTTAGATTTCCAGAAAGCTTTTGACAAAGTCCTGCATAAAAAATTAATTCTCATACTGAACATAGTAGGGATTCAAGGAAATGCATGCACATGGATTAGGGAGTGGTTAACATGTAGAAAACAGAAAGTACTGATTTGAGAAGAAACCTCAAAATGGAGCAAGGCAACCAGTGGAGTACCACAGGGATCAGTAGTAGGTCCTCTGCTCTTCCTAATCTACATTAATTACTTAGATTCTGGTATAGTAAGCAAACTTGTTAAATTTGCAGACGACAAATATAGTAGGAGTGGCAAACAACATTGCAGCAGCAAAGGTCATTCAAAATGATCTAGACAGCATTCAGAACTGGGCAGACACATAGCAAATGACATTTAATAGAGAAAAGTGTAAGGTACTGCACGCAGGCAATAAAAATGTGCATTATTAATACCATATAGGAGATACTGAAACTGAAGAAGGAATCTATGAAAATGACCTAGGAGTTTATGTTGACTCAGAAATGTCTTCATCTAGACAATGTGGGGAAGCTATAAAAAAGTCCAACAAAATGCTCGGATATATAGTGAAAATTGTTGAATTTAAATCAAGGGAAGTAATGTTAAAACTTTACAATGCATTAGTAAGACCTCATCAAGAATATTGTGTTCAGTTCTGGTCACCTCGCTACAAAAAGGATATTGCTGCTTTAGAAAGAGTGCAAAGAAGAGCGACCAGAATTATTCCGGTTTTAAAAGGCATGTCATATGCAGACAGGCTAAAAGAATTGAATCTATTCAGTCTATGCAGCGATCTGATTCAAGCATTCAAAATTCTAAAAGGTATTGACAGTGTTGACTCATGGGACTTTTTCGAAAATAGAAACAAGGACCAGGGGTCACAAATGGAAATTAGATAAAAGAGCATTCAGAACAGAAAAAAGGAGGCACTTTTTACACAGAATTTTGTGTAAAATTCTGGAACCAACTCCCCAGTAATGTTGTTGAAGCTGATACTGGGATCCTTCAAGAAGCTGCTTGATGAGATTCTGGGAACAATAAGCTACTAACAGCCAAACGAGCAAGATGGGCCGAATGGCCTCCTCTCGTTTGTAAATTTTATTATGTTCTTATGTTCTTAACAGTGATATAAATAACAGTGTTTAAAATCACCTTATCAATCCAAAACATATTACCATTGTATACATATTTATTTTAAAACCAACAAGTGCTTCCCTCCCCCTTGGTACACTCCCAGAAACATCAACTACCTAAAATACGGTAAGTACAATTTAGCTGTGCCTTGTTTAATATGAATACGGTAAAACCGAAGGCTTAAGCATGCTTCCAACAAAAATGGTAAAAATGGTAAAAAGGCATCCCTGCCCCTCACAAACATGGCGCTGCTGCAATGCAAACTAAAAACTTTTTACCAAGTTTGCCAAAGTTAAGGTAAATCCACTTTAATTCAATGAACTTAAAAATTATTACAAACGCTAACTTTTACACCCAATTTAAAATATATTAATTATAAACCAAGAAGTTAGATATTAGTTTTAATACAGCACCTGTCCAGGGAGATATCCGCATTCAGCCTTTAGTAGATTCTTTGTAACACATCTGGCATTTATTAAATTCGTTATGTATTCGTTATGTATTTATTTCTTTACTCCCCCTTTCTTTACTATTTCTTTACTCCCCCTTTGCCTTCCATATGAAAAAAATATGAAAACATATTATAAATAAAGTACTTTTTACAAGGAGAAAGTCTGTCTGCTGTTTAACCCTATCGTGTACGGTACAAACGAGTCAACACAAAAAGGTATTTTTAACTACAGGATGGCACTCATTCAACAAAAGAAAAGAATATTAGCACCACCGTATAGGGATGCTTAATGCAATACATAGCCTTACTGTGGAGAATTTTGATTTAAATAATGCAAATGATAAGATTAGGTCAAATCTGATTTGTAAAATCTAGTTTTGCTTTGATCCACCACAAAAATATCAAATAAAATACCAATTGATATGCAGCTCCTCAGTGTACTTCTTCAAGTAATCCGACACTTCCTTCAAGCATTTCACCAACAACTTTCATCCTTTTCAAGACATCCAAAGGCTCACTGCATCTTTCTGAAACTCTTGGAAACACAATGTCACATAATGATGGATAACGGGCTAGATATGTTTGTAAAGAAAGTTCATCCAGACCCCTTGCAAAATCCTGGATTTCTGGAATAATCTTCTCCAACACATGATACAGAAGAAGAGGAACAATTTATTAATACATTGGAGGAAATGTATTCTAAATTTAAGACGCAAGGATATGATGACCACATCTTGAAAGAAGCAATGCAGAAAGCTAAACTTTTGGATAGGGACTCACTTCTCAAAAAGAAAATACCAAGTCCAAATAATGCCAACACTATCTGTTTTTCAACTGAATTTAATCATCTATCTAATGAGATTAAGCAGATAATTTTTAAACATTGACACATTTTGAGAAGTGACTATTCTCTGAAAGAAATAACACAAGACAAACCTCCTCAGATTGCATTTAAACGTGCAAAGAACATAAAGGATTCATTAGTAAATTAATTCAGTCCTAAAATAGACTGTCCCGTGACATGGTTATCTAATAATCTATCTAATGGCAATTATAAATGTGGTCACTGTATTAAGTGCTCATATACCATAAATACAAGATTATCTTCTCATCTGAGATCAGAATTATGGCTTCATTAATTGTAACAGCACTGGTGTAGTGTATATGTTGACATGTCCCTGTGGGCTTGTGTATATTGGACAAACTAAAAGAGCATTGATAATACAGATTGTAGAGCATAAAGCAGCCATTAGGACTCATAATCAGAATTATTCCCTAGCTAAACACTATATTAAAGCTGGACATGGATCCTCTTCACACTCACTACGGTTTGTGAGTGTGGAGAAGATCAACGCACTGGGTCGTGGGGGCAATTTGCTAAATGTTTTATTGTGGAGAGAGGCACACTGGATACTTCCTTTGCAGACATTGGAACCATGTGGATTTAATGAGGGACTTAATCTATGTCATTTAATATAAAGTAGTTAACTTGACTAGTATTAAACATGAGATGAGTAACATTTACAATTCAATTGTTAAATTATGTATATATTTTATATCTATTTTTTTCTCACACGTTTCTTTATTTTTTTATTTATGTATTTTTTATTTTTATTGGATCTACAGTTTTAGCAATGTCTTAGTTCTGTAACATAAAATATATTGTGAAACAATCAGTATGTTTACATGACAAAGCTTTTTCCGAAAACTAATGTTTTCGGAAAACTGAATCGGAAAACAGATTTTTTTTTTTAAATGTCACTTTTCTGTGTTTACATGATTAATGATAGAAAATCTCATTAGAATTCAACTGTACACATGGATTGAAGTTTTCTGAAAATGCAGGATATTTTCGCATGCCAAGTACTGTAGTAGCCCAAGTACAATGAGGACCGGACATTTCTGCGATAGAACAGAATCCAATATAGTGCTTAATCGAAGTGTCAGGTCTTAAATTCAAAGATTACTCTCCTATACCTCTATTCAGATTCCCCACAATGTGCAATCAGCCTTTCCAACAGCTCATCCTGTTCTATATTACCAGTTTCTTTTGCAGACATTATTTTAAATTCTCACGTCATTTTAAAACTGGAAAACATTCGCTGCTTCAGTATGGGCTATTAGCAAATACATACAGACTTTAACAAATGTATTACTTTATCCCTAACTAGACTGACTACAGATTATTATTATTTTCTCTGTTTTCTAAAACCACATGCAGGAATGAAGGTCAAAGTTTGCACATGTGCAGTACACTATCGGGCTGCATGGAAATCATGAAATTAGCCCAATACCGCGATTTTTACAATATTCTTAAGAAATAAAAATAATTTCATAATTATTTGTATTCCATACAAAAAAAGTCACATTAACAAAACTGTACAGCTCTGATATGTGCCTGCGTGTAATATTCGCCATGCACACAGTGCTGTGCAGTGATTGTCATGTGACTATATGCAATCTAAGCAGGAAATTAAAATACTACACACTGTAAACAAGAAAATGGATGTCTCTAAAAAGGCTAAAAATGTGTCTACAGCAGATCACGTAAAGCAGTATCCAGCAGGTGTTTACACAGCAATGGAGGTAAGCTCTTCTGTACGTCCTGCAACGTTACTGTAGGTCTACAGAAACCCGTCTGTTGACTGCAAGTATTCACTGAAAGAGAAAGGCGGAAATCCAGAGCAGTACTGCGACTGCTTTACTTGCAAAAAAACAAAAAATGATGACTTTCATATTCCAAAAGTCTACTTATTAAATTTTGACCTGACAGAGGCGTTTGTTTGCGCAAATATCCCTTTTGAAAAATTGGACAACCAAAAGTTCTGCCCGTTTTGTGCTTTCACGCGATTTGATTGGCTCTTGTAATGTTAAAATGTGCATATTTACCAATTAGCATAACACGAACAAATCAAATTGCGTTGAAGCACAAAGCGGGCAGAGCTCATTTGCATACAAACTCCAGATTTAGCTGGCCAGTTAAATATTTAGCTAAATGTTAAATCTTGTTAAGAGATTTAAGATGTATTTAAATATTTAGCTAAATGTTATATCTTGTTAAGAGATTTAATATTTAGTTTAAAATGATTTCCATTACACAAGAGTAGATGTTAAAACTTCATGCTGATTTGAACTCGGCTCAAGCCAAGATAAGCACCAACTAAGACGTATCTTTACAGTAAACTAATGTGATCCATCTGTGTCTCCATCCATTTGCGCTTCCTTCCATATCATGATGTAGATATCCTTCTGTCTGGTGTTGATGGCTGAAGTGTAATGCTGGCTCCAGGGATCAGCTTATTGCCTCCCTGGCGCATCAGCACACACAACGCCTGCGATGCTGGCTCCGAGGTTCAACCACAGTGCGGTCTCCCCAGCACATCAGCATGACAACCGTCTGGATTGAGCTAAGTAGAGTACATCTCTGGGGTCTTCAAGTGGGCACCTTCCATCCTCGGTGTTTCGTCAACTAGCCCACGACACCTCAAGAGGGCTCGATGGTGATTCTGGCATCCCAGCATCACCCCCCTTCGTCCCCCACTCAACTCAGCCCTGCTTACTTACCCGTACATCAGCGTTTCTTTCTTTCTATTGTGCTTGAGATCCCCAGCCAGAATCTTTCCGTCTCATCCACAGCCAGTTGCTGCTCCTCTCTGCTGCTTCAGATAAATCCTTCACTGTGTGACGCAACTGTGTGACCTGAGTCCAGGAGGCTGTGTGGTCCAGTGGTTAAAGAAAAGGCCTTGTAACCAGGAGGTCCCCGGTTCAAATCCCACCTCAGCCACTGACTCATTGTGTGACCCTGAGTAAGTCACTTAACCTCCTTGTGCTCCGTCTTTCAGTTGAGACATAATTGTAAGTCACTCTGCAGCTGATGTATAGTTCACACACCCTAGTCTCTGTAAGTCACCTTGGATAAAGGCGTCTGCTAAATAAACAAATAATAATAATAATAATAATAATAATAATACCGTCTGCTGTTCTCATCCCTTCCTCCCCAGTGACTTTCTTTCTGCTTCCTGTCTGCTCTATTTATAGGCTGGACGAAATGAGAGCACTTAACAGGTAATGATGTACTTAACCTGGTGGCTAATGTTGTTAGTCGGCTCCTTGGAAGTCCACGAGAGCTATTCTTTCACTTCCCAAAAACAAAAGTCTTGTGTAAACACAATTCAAACACAAAATTATACTACCGTACAGAGTTATCAAATATCTAAAAATACCACATTCCAAACAACCAAAACAAATGTAAAATCATAATAAGTGAGCATACAACAACATTTCATAGTAAAGTGCAATAATTCAGTTAATTCAACAACTAAGTGCAACAAATTATTTAAACCCCTATTGATAGAATTTGTGTGGCTCATCGATCTACAGTATATATGGCTCAAGAGCCATCCTTTGGACACCCCTGCTGTACAGTATATTATCAACACCAGCTAGTCAACCAAATATTCATTCTTAAATTAAGTAAATAAATCAAGGACAGATTAGGCTGAATAGGACCATCCACACTCATTGTTGCTGGAGTAGTTTGGAAATAATGCCTGTTTGGTGCTATTCTTGGTAATGTCACATTCCTAAATACATAGGAGCCACTCAACTAGTAAAAAAAAAAAAGATAACCGATGTAAAATAAAACTCCAAAACATACTCTAAGAACTCCAGTAATGAAACACCTACCCTATCACAGTCAAAAGACAAACAACTGTATTGACAGCTTCTTCATGGAACATCTCCACCTGGACAGGAATCATTTAAAAAGAGGTCTGTCTGAAAGCAGCTGTGTACCTGACTGGTGTGTCACACACTGGGATGCAGCTAGACTGCTGGCCCTGGCATCTCAAATCACTGGGATGCAACCTGTCCCAGCATCTCAGAGTCTCTCTCACAGTCAGTGTCTGGAGTGCTGGCAGTGTTACTTCTGAGCTGTAGTTTTCCACGCTGAAGCCTGCTATCAATCACAATACCTTCAATCTCCAACACACACTGTTTATTAATGCCCCAAGGCCTAAATAAATAACGAGGAACTGAAAGAGGGAATCTGCCACCAACTGAAAAAATTGCAGGACATCTGGAGAAGAGAGTCAATTCACCTGAGTCTTGTGACAGAAATATTTTTTTTAAAATCTTGTCAAGAGCTGTTTTAGTTACTGCTGTTGGCTTAACAGATACTGTGCATTTCCCTGTGAAACAACAACTCTGAATTAAACTTTATTCATAAAGTAAATGCAAAACATTATCAAAACTAATCCTAATGATTCAGGCTTTGTTAGTTGATTGATTATTAGCAGTAAATTAAACAAAGCCTTGGATGAGATTCAGGGGTTGGACAAAAAAAAAAAAAAAACAGAAACACCTGCCACAACACAATATCAATGAATCAACATTATTACCCTTTCCAGGGTGACTTACAATTGTTACAAGATATCACATTATTTTTTACACATTATTTTTATATACAATTATCCATTTATACAGTTGTATTTTTACTGGAGCAATCTCCCCCACCTGGGATTGAACCCACGACCCTCCGGTCAACAGGCCAGAGCCCTAACCACTACACACTGCTGCGCTATATATTGTAAGGTGAGTTTCATTACAGCCATTCTGTTGTGAAAGGCCTGGAAAGCTAGCTAATTTTTATGGTGATTACATTTTCTTTGTTTGCAACTTTCCTCATAACACATCTGCATGTTCTTTAGAACCTGGTGTGGAGGTTGACCATTCCTCTGGAAATATTAAGGTAAGATATCCAAACACAAGCACCAAATGAGCAATGCCTAAGTAGAAATAAGCCAACCAAACTTCTAACAAAAGTCACAACTCCTTAAAACACCCTCGATGGATACTTGACATCAGACTTGTGAGGGACAGCCTAATTACCCAAAAGTGAGTGCAACATCCCACAGATGTGACTCATACCAATCCTTTCATTTTTATTTTGTATGTGTTTGTCGTTTGCCTCTCTGAACTTTAGTACTGGTATGACATTATTTGTGTTTCATTATTATTGGATACAATGCTTCTGTTTACAAATCTCTTCACCTACCTACCTCACTTATCCTGCTGTGTTCCTGGGACTATTGAGGCGGAGCAGAGATATTGGTCTTGCCAGTAACTAATTTGCTGTTGATATACCTCGTGGGTCCTATTCCCTGTTAGACACAATTTTGCAATGCTCTGCTGGGCTAACATACAGACTGCAATTTGCTATGAGATTTAGGCTGGACAGGTTTGATGAATTCTCAATTTCTGTATTTTTATTGCAGCTGTTTAATATGAAAGTATTTCTCCAAAGAGAAGACTACATGCAACTCTTAAAAAAAAAAAAGATAATAATTTGCTTCTCATATTTACCATGCAGGACTTGGTAATTGCATGACATAAATTATCTTGTATAAAAATAGGAGATACTTTGCTTTAAACTGATTAATTCAATTGTTGATCTATAATTACTTTTACAAAAAAGCATAAAAAGGGTGATATAGGCAATTATTTACAAAGAAAACACACATTAACAATAGCAACATTAAAAAATGGCTTTTTATGTTAAATAATGTTTCCTGTGACGCGGTTATACACCCAATGATGCAATAGGCCTACTCTCGGCATGGATTATTTTATCCAAAGCGACTTCCAGAGACTAAGGGGTGAACTATGCAACTGCTGCAGAGTCTCTCACAATAGGACCTCAGTTTTACATCTCATCTGAAGGACGGTTAAGAGTCATGGACTCTTTCATTGCATTGTACAATAGGATTATGATGATAATGGTAAAAAAAAGGCTACAGAAAAGGTGTATTGCTTGTGGGGAACTAGCTTTTAACCCTCTAATTTCAGTGCCTAACCACTGATAATGCTACCTCTCTTCCGGGATGTCTCACAGAAGTAATAATCAATACATTATACTTGGTGCCTCCACCTAGTGTGTGGGCAACTGTAAACAAGTATTAACGCCCTCACACACACACACACTAGGAATACAATTAAAAGAAGCCCTGTATTCACTGTGCTACATTTGTGGCAGCAGTGTGGAGTAGTGGTTAGGGCTCTGGACTCTTGACCGGAGGGTTGTGGGTTCAGTTCCAGGTGGGGGACACTGCTGCTGTACCCGTGAGCAAGGTACTTTACCTCGATTGCTCCAGTAAAAACCCAACTGTATAAATGGGTAATTGTATGTAAAAAATAATATGTAAAAAATAATGTGATTGTATGTAAAAAATAATGTGATATCTTGTAACAATTGTAAGTCGTCCTGGATAAGGGTGTCTGCTAATAAATAATAATAATAATAATAATAATAATAATAATAATAATAATAATTTGTTATTACACAACACTCAAGGGGTTAAAATGCAAATCAATACGTTTACTGTGCATTCACTGATACATTAGAATAGCAATGTAACATGAATAATAATAATAGTGATAATCAGAAACAATATGCACATGAAAAAAGGAAACTTTACAGTAGACATGTACTTACTCATAAACTCAATAATAACTAAATGAGAAGAGGTTGTTCTCAGGCAGACGGGTCTCCAAACTGAGATGCCCAATGGCAGAGACAGCTCTGCACACCCTGTCTAAGGCAAAATGTATTGTCATCCACACAGGCATGAATGACCAGTTGGGAAATGTGGCCAAGTCTTTGAAGAGGGTGACAGAGAGGGCAACACAGGAGTTCCTCAATACAAAGATCATCTCCACCCTGCTGCCCAGAGCAGACATGCCCCAGTGTACCATCCATCTCAGTAACACCCAGGTGTCCCGTAGCTGCGCCCTGCTGCCCAACATGAACCTGACACACCACCACACCATCCAGCACCTCAACCAGGAGGGCTTTCAAAAAGGTCTTCAAAGACACCACCCTGGCCGAGACCCAGTAAGCCATCACACCAAGGACAGGAGCACGCCCAACCACTATAGAATACGCATGAACTCCAAGCCCCCGCAGCCACACTGAGTCCCTGCCCAGCACGCAACAGCAAAGAGAGCCCCTGCCCAACGTGCACCAGTCCAAGACTCTCAATGAAGTACAGCACTGCTAGACCGGACTGCCAGCAGGAGTAGTACCAGAGCCCCACACAGCCACAGCTAAAAAGCTACGTATAGCAGCAGTGTCCAGAACAGGGAACACAAACACTGCAAACTCAATGAGATAAGAAAACTACTGAATTGAATCTGCACCAAACTCATTAACTAACTCATTAACCCAACAGGGATCTGAATAATATGTTACCTGTATAATATACATAAACATGCATGTATGCAGAATGTGTATGACTGCACTTATATATATGGGTATGCTCTTATGAGTATATCTGTATGTCTGTGGGTGTATTTCCCGGTGAGAATATTGAAGGATAACTTTCCACAAGCGGATTTTATAATCAAACTCAGAAACTTGAAAACTTATTTTTTTATGCCTTAAAACCTGGTTTGGTTGGAGTTACAACAACAAGGTATCGAGAGAGAGATACAAAAAGGGGACGGAAACCCAGGGAGTCTCGAGGAAAACATGAAACTACAAGCATCAACAGGGCCCTGAACAGCAATTTTTCCAGGGCTGTATTTTCAGGCGCTTTGTTTGTGTGGAGGTAGAAGAGTTTGCAGAGAGTGGATTTCAGAGAGCAGCGGATCTGTTGCTTTGTTTCCTATCGATGGTGGAGTTGGAGCAACTGTATCTGCACTCGGCTAGGGTGTGTGTATTTGCCGGTTAGAATATTGAAAGATAACTTTCCGTAACAGACAGTAATCTGTATCATCTATTGACACTCACTGTTGTTGGCCTGTGGACTGGTTCTGTCCTTACCTGTGAGCTCTGTGCACCTTGTGCTAATTTCTCCTGGACTAACCAAATTAAGTTTGAATATTGAACTTTTTTATTTTGTTTTTATTTTTGATGAGAATTCGTGGACATTGCAGACTTTTGCAGCAGTTTGATATTATCTATTATGGATTCTGAATGGTGTGTTATGTCCTGTAATAGTTGTGAAATGTATACTGTGGTTAATACGATTCATTTTAAGGAAGATTTTATCAGCCAGAAATGTCTTCTTACACTAACTCTAACGCAAGAAATTGCTGAACTTCATAAACAAATAGAAATTCTCAGAAACATATACAAAACTAAGCAGTTTATTGAAAATAGTTTTACCCAAATTGACAATAACCTCTGGTTGGTCCTTGACTCTATAGAAGAGACTGCAAGTGTCCAGGATCCTAACCCTGTGAATATGCCTGCTTTAAATAATCCTGATCTTAACCTTGTGAATGTGTTTGCTGTAGGCGACACCTAAGAGTTGTTGCAAAATCATGGCTGTGTTGAGGGACTTGAAACAAGTAGGAATTGGGTGACGTTTAGAAAAAGCAGGAAGGGAAGGCCGAGTGGTCAAGATACTATTACTAATGAGATTGACTTATCAAATAGATATCAAGTACTGGGCACAGAGAACTGGGTAACGCGTGAAATTAGGAGGGAGTTGCTGCTCGTGGGTGACTCAGTATTAAGATGTGTTGATAGTGATTTCTGTCGTAAAGATCCCCTATACAGGGTTGCTACTTGCCTCCCTGGTGCTAAAGTCAGGGACATTGAGTCGAGAATATCCAGCTTTTTAAAAGTTCTTAAAACAGGGACTGTGGTAATTGTACATGCTGGAACAAATGATGTATGGGACAGAACATCAGTGGTATTGAAAGAGAATTACAAATCACTAACTAAGAAACTGAAAGAATCAGGAAGCAGAATTATGCTGTTGAGTATATTACCTGTTATTGGTAAGGGAGATGAACACTTTAGTAGAATTAAGGCTATAAATACTTAGCTGGCTGGTTGGTGTGCAAAAGAAGGGTTGGGGTTTATAAATAACTGGGATTGCTTTTATGGGCAATCCCATAGACTACACCTAAATAGGTCAGGGGCAAGTAGATTAGCTGCTAATATTGAAAATCATTTAGTAAACTAGGAACTGGGGAGGGGAGGTTGTTTACAGAGGGCTGCTATGAAACAAAACAGAAAAGAATCAAAGTTATAATATCTAACTGGGTTTATTACCCACTGCTGTTGCCAGATTCAGAGGTGTATGTTCTAGTAATTTGTTACACATCCCTGTCACCTCCGTTAAACCACGTGCTCCTGAAAATACTATTTTACATCTGGCTTTATTTAATGTTAGATCTCTGTCAGATAAAGCGCCTCTCATCAGTGAATTTATCACAGATTATAACCTTGATATTTTATCTGTAACTGAAACTTGCTACAGAGTTAATGACAATGTTTCTTTGATCAAGGCTTCTCCTCTAAATTAATCTTTTCTTCAGAGTGCTCGTCTTACTGGAGGTAGACTTGCCACTTTCTTCCGCACTGAACTTAAAATCAAACAAGAAATCTTGAAGGGCTATTCATCCTTTGAATTACTAATACCAATTATTGATAACAAATTGTTACCTGTTCTTATTGCAATTGTATATCGTCCACCCAAGTCTAATTTACTTTTTTTTTTTTATTACTTTTTGATTGAATTTGGTGATTTTTTTATCTATACTGTCTGTTAACTATGACTGTAATATCCATGTAGACATTGATACTGATTCTAATGGTTCAGGATGTTTGAAGCTATTGGATTCTCTAAATTATGTACAGCAAGTTAGAGGTCCTACTCATAATCGTGGGCATACTTTAGATCTAGTGATTTGTCGTGGTTTGGATGTTCAAAATATATAACTTCTGACCTTTCTATTTCTGATCATCTTGCAATTCATTTTAAGATTAAACTACCCTTAATTGTAAAGAGCCAGGCTTGTATAATTAAAACTTGGGTATTTAACTCATTAACAGCTACAAAGTTTTGTGAGGCTCTTAATTTATTGCCAGTTGCTCAGGCTGTATCATTAAATGAGTTGGTTGACACCTATAACACCTCCATGACTAACATTTTTGATACTATAGCTCCAGATAAAACACAGAGGGTGTTTTCCAAAAGATGCACTCCATGGTTTAATGATTTTGCTCGGAAGCTGAAATGTGATGCTCGTAAATTGAAATGCAGATGGAAGAATTCCAAACTGCATGTTCATTATCTTGCGTGGGAAAGCCACCAAATTAAATATAAGAAGGCTTTGTCCCAGGCTAGATCTTTATACTGTTCTAACCTGATTGAAAAAAATTAAAATAATCCTAGATTTCTTCTTGTATCGATAGATAAATTAGTAAATACACCTTCTATTACTTCTACTTCCAATATTGGTTCAATTTTTAAAATTATTTCAAAATAAAATCCTTGACATTAGAGATCTTACAGGCTCCTTCTTTTATGGACCTTTCTTCCTACTTTGAATTAACTGGACTTGATAAAGTTATAATGGAGGCTTTCTCATTGGTTACTTTGCAAGAGCTGACAGCGTTAGTTAGGCATATGAGACCAACCATTTGTGCCCTTGATCCTATTTTTACTAAACTATTAAAATATGTATTTAGTGTTGCTAATACAAGCATTGTAACAATTATAAATGAATCACTTTCATCTGGTATAGTTCCCTCTGCACTTAAGGTTGCAGTGGTTAAACCCCTGCTTAAAAAAATAATAATTTGGATCCTACAGGTACTAACAAGTATAGGCCGATTTCCAATCTTCCATTTTTAGCCAAAGTCTTAGAGAAAGTTGTTGCCAATCAATTACTCAAATCTTTAGCTTGTAATGCTTTATTTGAGAAATTTCAGTCTGGATTTCGATCTGCACATAGCACTGAGACGGCTCTTGTTAGGGTAGTAAATTATCTTTTGATAAGCTCCAACTCTGGCTTTCCTTCAATTTCAATTCTTCTTGATCTTAGTGCTGCCTTTGACACCGTGGACCATTCCATTCTATTAAATCAGCTTGGGAGTTTAGTGGGTTTGGCAGGCTCTGTCCATTCTTGGTTTAGGTCTTATCTTTCCAATAGGTTTCAGTACGTTTCTGTCGGGGAGATGAAGTCTGATTTGTCAGAGGTTGTCTGTGGTTGTTCCTCAGGGCTCTATTTTAGGTCCCCTGTTGTTTTCATTATATATGTTGGCATTAGGTGATGTTATCCGCCGGCATGGAGTGAATTTCCATTGTTACGCAGATGAATCAATCCAGACAATCCCTCTACTGGGGCACTATTAGCTGCTTGTTTTGCAGACATAAAGTGTTGCATGTCACATAATTTTCTGATGTTGAAGGGGGAACACCCACATATGGCTCAAAATCAAAGGAGAAATCTTCTCATCCCAATTTGATTTTTTGTGTGCAGCTTATATGTCACCTTCCGATTTCACCTTACTATAAATAATGCTTTGATAATCTCCGATCAGAGATTCTGAAGAAAAACAAGATGAACTCCATGTCCCACAATGCAACAGTCACACTTCATGTGTGCTTAAGATGATGCTTGTAGCAAAAAAGCACCAATTTGTTTATTTTAGCATACTTTTAGATTTAGTAGCAACAAAATATGTTTTATTGATCTTTTGTATTAAGATGTTTTCTTCTAGAAGTTGTCCTTGGATAGAATACTTGGAGAGATATTTCTTTTGAAAGAGAGCACGGAGAAATTGTTGCTTATCATTGATATTTCTTGAGAGAGATTCTATGCTGCAAGCATCATTTGTAAATAGGTGTATTTCTCAGATTATTGTCTTTCAATTGGTCGATTCTGCTAGTCATTCCATTGGTAAACTCTCCATCAGGTAATTTTATTGGCTGTTTTGAATGTAAGCAGGTGACATCATAACTTCATCAAAAATACACCTCCCCATGTTCATTTAAACAAAAGATTGTAAGTCACAGAAAATGAATTCAGTTAAAAATACTCTTTTGTGAAATAACTTTTCCTAAGTTATTAATTTTTACTTAATAATCACATTTCTATTTTTCTGATGTGATTTCACACAATGCAGTACCAAATAAAATAATTTACGTCCCATAATTATCATTCTAATGAATTCGATTTTAATCCATTTCCTGAATGATAAATGACTTAATTTTAGTGATTTAATTAAGGCTTTCAGTACACTATATTTTGAATGCTTGCACGTTTATGAGTTCACAAGAATACTGTTTTATAACAGTTAACATATTTCACCATTGAATGCAAGGTTAATGTAATCCCAAACTGAACCATCTCCATTGTCCACCACATGGCAGTATGACACCATTTTGACCAGATTTTGTGTTGAATTCACCTTATGACACAATGTCTCGTATATAGGAATTTCTTGTCACAAGTGTGAAACGTTTTCTGATAACAATCTAAATGTGCTTAACAAAGTCAAGCCTAGCTGATCTTCACAGCAAGGATTTAGCTTAACAAATGGCATTCTTTGTTCTAGATGAGTTCTTGCTTTGTTGTATGTATTCTTGCAATATCTTTTTCAACATAATTGCAATTGTTTTTATATTTTTATGAAAATATCTCTGGTCATAAATCTGTTTTGAATAGCTGTTTTCATTTCACATTGGTTATGCTTTGGGTCTTCCTGTCAAAATGTCTTCCAAATTCCAACTAAAATCCAACCTGTTCAGTTACAAACATTACATTGGTTCATTGGCTCTCCCAGAGTTCAGCATTTTGATTGGTTCATATTTCTACCTGCTCACTCCAGCACAGATTCAGAGGGGTGGGATGGGTTTATCATAATCTATTATTTTAGGTAAATGTGACAGGGATGGCTGTAGTGGTGATGTCAGGCCAGAAGCAGGAACAAAAACAAATGCAGTACTGCAGGGCAAAAGACGCTTGCGGCGCCGTTTATTTATTTAAAGAACAAAAATAAAATAAATATTTAAACAAAAACAAATCTCGAACACAATAAGAAAATAAGTTCCTAGATTTATTTTTAATTTGATTTCTCTCTTGTCTCCTTCGCTCTCATTCTCCACTTCCGAACACCCACCAGAGCTGCAGGCGTTTATGCAGGTAACCATCTCCCGATTAGCAATAAATTAAACAATTAATTAATAGGGAGATGGCCACCTTCTGCACAAGGTTTTTAATGTGGATGGGGCTTCCCATCCATGCTGTAAAACAATAACAAAACATATGGCTTCGCTGTCATATTTATAAATACATATAAATAAGTCATAATACAAAGTAAATACAAAGTATACACAGAGTAACCCATTCTAAAATAAACACAAAAACTAAACAAATACATTTACAGCAGGGCTTTGCCCGGCCCCCTTCTCATGCACAGGGCTCCTTTCCTGCTGCCCTGCTACATGAATTTAATAAAATATTTTCCCAATAAGATTTTCATTTGGAGCAATTCTATATCATGTGTATTAGGGATCCTGTATCAGTCTGTGACAGGGAGCACTCCCCTTGTGCCTATTTAGTTATGTATGTATATTCTTCAATTGTATTTGTGTTGTTGTCGTTATTATAATTTGTAGTATTATTATATTGTATCAAAGTGCGGACAGCCACAAGCCGTCCGACATTATTATTTATTATTTTGTGACTGGAGAAAAGACGGTCTTGTAATATGTGGATGGGGTTGAATTCCCATACCGGTAAAGCTTGTGGGAATGTGGCTGGAGCCTTAATAAGGTCATTGTTTTAATAGGTAATTAAGGCTCCAGCCACAGACGTAAAAGACCCACCCCAAGCTCATTTTTTTGAGAGAGCTTAGAGGGCATAGAAAAACAACAGTATTGAGAAATGAGAGGGCGAATGCTACCCGCTAGAAAGGTACTCGTTTTGTTAACATACTTTTATTGTCTGTGTCTGTTTTGCTTTGGCCAGTGTGCCCTTTTCCTTTTGTGTTTTATTGAAATCATTCATTTTGTATTATTTATTAAATATAAGTGCAGCAGCGCCGTTTTGCCCCGTACTACCTGTGTTTGGTTTTTCATTTCCTGGTCTGACGGCACATACACGCACCACTCAAGCCATCTGTGATACAGTCTATCATCTCCAGCATTTGTTTGAACCACTTAAGCCATAATTATACATTATTTTATGGGTGTAATATACTCAATGTAATAATTTAAACTGAATTTACCTTAATTTTGCTTTAGGAGAAGAACATTTTATGTTACTCCAAAGCCAGTTCTCATCAGAAAGTTTATTTAATATCAAGCTCCTATAATTTGTATAGCTTGTTATTTATTGTGATGAATTTAGTATTATGGGAGTCTCTAATTAGGCATAAAGTTTAGTTACACATGTGTTTTGATTAAGAAGGTGTAAGGGGGTACTTCCCGCCCCTGTGCATATTATGATTTATATTTTATATTTGTTTATTATGATTTATGTATTATATACATGACGGCAGAAAAGCTGGTGTTATTATGTGTTATTATTTGGCAGGACGAGCGAGGTGCCGTCCGCCATTATTTGCTATTGTTTTGTTATTTTAAAAAATACCTCGTGAGAATGCGTGACTGTCTGTCACAAAGACGGCCGGAGTGGGTGGCGTCAGACCAGATGCAGGAAATAAATAAACAGAGAGATGGGGTTTTGGTAAAGCTGAGCGCGTGATTGCGCTCAGCATTTAATAACGGAACAGAAAATAAAAGGTTTGAAACAACAAAACACAGGACACGGCACTCGAGCCAAAACAAAAGGACAAACAAAACGTACTAACACACAAACGGTGGATGCACAGACAAACGAACAAACACGGTGAGTGAAAACACTATTTTTACTATTATTATTCTAACACTTATTATCTTTACCTCTGTCTCCAATCCCGTTCTCCACTCACCGAACACCTAACCACGAGTGACTAAAAATGTGCCTATTTATACTGTTGTGCTGGGATTCAATTACTAATTAATTATTCACTTGAATCCCAGCACGTGAATTAATTCTGTGCAACCCCGTGCTCACATATTACATTTAATCAGCACGTGAAGTGATTTGTGCTCTCCTCGTGCCTAAATACAACTCTACCTTTTTAAAATCACACGTGAAACACAGACCCGTTTATATCCCATGTATCAATGACTATACACCAACATTAACACACGCACGCAACATCCAACATATAACACACAAATGCACACAGGGGCGGGGCGCATTGCCACATATACCCCCCCTTGTGCGCAGCACACATGGCCACAACGGCCACCTCCCCCCTTAAAAATCCAGCAGTCCAGGCCAAAGTCTTGGGCTGGGAAGGGAGGCTTCCAGGGGCCCACAGGTGGCAATGTTGCCAGTAGCCAGGCTGCTACTGGCCATGCTGTCAGCAGACATGCCGACAGCTCCCAGACTGACTCCTTCAGCCGGGGCAGTCCTGGCAGCGGAAAAGCTGCTTGGGGAATGGTCTCCTGACCTCCCCTCTTCTTCGTAGCCGGCAGCTCCCTCTTCCGGGGCTCCGGCCACAGTCTCTTCTGCAGCACAAGTGCTGCAGTGGGAGCAGGTCTCCGGACCTCCCCCACGATCTCCGGCAGCGAAACTGCTGCAGTGGGAGCAGGTCTCCGGACCTCCCCCACGATCTCCAGCAGCGAAACTGCTGCTGGGGTTGGTGGTCTCCAGACCTCCTCCCCCTTCTTCGTGGCCGACAGCTCCCCTTTCTGGGGCTCCGGCCACCGTACTCCCTGTGGTGGAGGTACCGCAAGCAGAGACAGCTCCTGCTGTTCTGCTTCTGGCAGTGGCGGAGGCAGAGGCAGCTCCTGCTCCTCTGCTCCTGGAAGTGGCAGAGGCAGCTCCTGCTCCTCTGCTCCTGGCGGTGGTGGTGGCGGAGGCAGAGGCAGCTCCGGCTGCTCTGCTCCTGCCGGTGAAGGTGGGAGCAGCGTGTAGTCTCCTGGCGACTGAGGTGGGAGCAGCGTGTAGTCTCCTGGCGACTGAGGTGGGAGCAGCGTGTAGTCTCCCCCTTTTTCAGGGGACTGGTGCTGCTCTGCCTCTCTTGCAGCGGACTGGTGCGGCTCTGCCTCTCTTGCAGGGGACTGGTGCGGCTCTGCCTCTGAAGGGGAAACCAGCAGGCATTCTTCCTCTGCTGGTTGTGCTGGGGAAACCAGCAGGCATTCTTCCTCTGCTGGTTGTGCTGGGGAAACCAGCAGGCATTCTTCCTCTGCTGGTTGTGATGGGGAAACCAGCAGGCATTCTTCCTCTGCTGGTTGTGCTGGGGAAACCAGCAGGCATTCTTCCTCTGCTGGTTGGGCTGGGGAAACCAGCAGGCATTCTTCCTCTGCTGGTTGTGCTGAGGAAACCAGCAGGCATTCTACCTCTGCTGGTTGTGCTGGGGAAACCAGCAGGCATTCTACCTCTGCTGGTTGTGATGGGGAAACCAGCAGGCATTCTTGCTCTGCTGGTGAAGGTGGGAACAGCTGCCTCTCAGGCTTCGGATTCCCGCGGTCCCCCCGTCTGGGTGCTGGACGCTCGCGGTCCCCCCGTCTGGGCGCTAGTTCCTCCTCTTCATACTGGGTGGGGCATATGGCTAACGTGTGCCCATAAGCCCCACAGCCAGGGCATAACTCTGCTGCGAGGTTCTTTAAAAAAACCTCCCAGCCATCATCCCCGACCTCCTCCCTTTTGGGCTGTGGACACCCCGACTCCTCCCTTTTGGGCTGTGGACACTCGGGTTCCCCCCACTCAGGCGTAGGACGTTCGGGTTCCTCCCACTCAGGCGTAGGACGTTCGGGTTCCTCCCACTCAGGCGTAGGACGCTCAGGCTCCTCCCACTCGGGCTGTGGCCGCTCAGGCTCCTCCCACTCGGGCTGTGGACGCTCAGGCTCCTCCCACTCGGGCTGTGGACGCTCAGGCTCCTCCCACTCGGGCTGTGGACGCTCAGGCTCCTCCCACTCGGGCTGTGGACGCTCAGGCTCCTCCCACTCAGGTACTGGAGAGGGCAGCGACTGCTCCTCTCCCTCTTGCTCACTGGAAGGCATCCCTCCCATGTCTGCAGCTAGGTAACCCAGCACCACCATGGTGAGGTCACGAACGGATGCCGGGTTGTGCTGTTGCTCCCAGTCCTCCCATCGTTTCCCATCTCGCATCTGCAGTGCGTGAATAACCCAGGGGAGGTCACTGGCGAAGTTCCCCTCGGGGTGCACCAGCCAGTCCCATATTTCCCGGGACGGTGGGGAACCTGGTGGCAGTGGGGGTAGAGGGGTGGCTACTGCCCCGTTGTGGCTGTCCTCCTCCCAGCCCAGCATGCAGGATGAGGGCTGCAGCTGTTGTTGTTGCTGCTGCTTCTGCTGCTTCCTGCAGCTCTTTCTTCCCATCCTCGCTTTACTATTTGTTTGTTTGTTTTTTTTTTTTTTTTTCCACAAAACCCCCTCTCCTGGTCTGACGCTTGGAGGCGCTATTATCCCACGATGACACCACGTGTCACAAAGACGGCCAGAGTGGGTGGCGTCAGACCAGATGCAGGAAATAAATAAACAGAGAGATGGGGTTTTGGTAAAGCTGAGCGCGTGATTGCGCTCAGCATTTAATAACGGAACAGAAAATAAAAGGTTTGAAACATCAAAACACAGGACACGGCACTCGAGCCAAAACAAAAGGACAAACAAAACGTACTAACACACAAACGGTGGATGCACAGACAAACGAACAAACACGGTGAGTGAAAACACTATTTTTACTATTATTATTCTAACACTTATTATCTTTACCTCTGTCTCCAATCCCGTTCTCCACTCACCGAACACCTAACCACGAGTGACTAAAAATGTGCCTATTTATACTGTTGTGCTGGGATTCAATTACTAATTAATTATTCACTTGAATCCCAGCACGTGAATTAATTCTGTGCAACCCCGTGCTCACATATTACATTTAATCAGCACGTGAAGTGATTTGTGCTCTCCTCGTGCCTAAATACAAATCTACCTTTTTAAAATCACACGTGAAACACAGACCCGTTTATATCCCATGTATCAATGACTATACACCAACATTAACACACGCACGCAACATCCAACATATAACACACAAATGCACACAGGGGCGGGGCGCATTGCCACACTGTCAGCTACTGATTGTTTAACTGGCTGACAGTCACGCAGATTATGAAACTCGTGCAGACTATGGCATAATATAAAAGACCTGCAGTTTGGCTACACAGGTAGAGTGTGTTAGACTGAGTTGGAAAGAGACGTGTTGCATGTAAACTGCAAAGGAACAAAACGAATGCTACTTACTTTGAAACATCCTGAAGGTACTTGTGTACTGAGTGCAGCAGCTCATTCAACCCACCAGTGCGTTGTTTGGATTAATTTTCTTGTCTGATGTCATCCACCAGCCATCCTTGTCACGGAAGGTTAAATAAAAATAATTAAATATTAGTGGGTGTAAGGTTAATATTGCCAAGTACATGTGTTACTGCCTTTTAAACTTCAGTGGAATTGATATTGTATTTATCTTTTAAATTGCATAGCGAAGGTGCTTTATTGTTATTAAAATACACGTCCTCTTGCATTGATTCTGTTAGAACTCCAATATTCATTTGATAAAGGGTTTTTTTTCCGATAAAGAACAGTTATTCCATATTGCTGATTTATAATATAGACTTTTTTTAATTCAACATGTAATCCTAGGGTTTATTTCTTAATGGTTTTACCTTATTCTATTGTGCATACTGTAGGAATTGTGCCCAGTACAATAGCGTTTCACTGATACTATTAGTTTATTAATAATAATAATAATAATAATAATAATAATAATAATAATAACAGCAACATGACTGTTAACTGTCCTGTTACTTCTAAGTGTGCCTTAGCCACTAGCAAAACAAGCCTTTCTTATAGATCTGCCCTTTGTGCCCAACGACTGGGGCAGGCCTTCATACTTCACACCAAACATTTCTCTATTACTGACCTTGGTCGAGTTGGAGACAGATATTAATGCCAAGCCAAAATATTTAATACCCCCCGGGACTGCTTTGCCTGCCTTTCCCAGTGCTGATGAGAATAGAGTTTGCAGCATATTCCACAGGGGCAATGTTGTTATTTAAAAGATTCTGACATAATAAAAAAAGGCACAAATGCCTCAGGGCCATGTTGGTATTAATATCCCCGTTAAAGCAAATCAAAGCGTGCACAATCACAATCATTTTTTAATCTTTTAAAACATATACCCCAAGGCTTTGAGCATAACTCAATACCACTTGCTTTTTTGTGAAAAGCCAAAAAGGTCTCATTCTGTTCGAAAATGAATGTGGAATGTAGGAAAAAAATTAAACCAAGAGTAAGGATTTAGGAGACCATTTTTAAAAATAATTTAAGCCACTGCTGTGTTCAGATATTCTACTAAAAATACATGCTGTTGTTTCTGCTTTAATATTCCGGACAATGCTACATCATTTCAGAAAGTCCTTTGAAATGATCTTAATTTCTTTAGGACAGTAAAATAATGATACAGTAAAACCATTAAGCATTTAAAAAATGTCACAACTGATGTAACTGAGTTGAGTTGAAATAATGGATAAATGTTTGCTGCACCTGTAATGTGCATTTCCTACTATTAATATAATGGTCACTAATTCCGACAATTCCATGAATAACGTAAATTCCATTGGAACTGATATGGAATTGCAGTCATTTATTATAAAGCGCTAACCTTTGGTTGTCAGCTGTCTATAAATTGCCTGGTAAGTATTGGGGTATTAGTTTGTTGAATTGCTTGGCAAGTAGCATCAAGAGATTTGTTTTGCAATCCAGATGGACATACACTATGTGCTGCTGTGGTTATTGGTGGTTTCTAAAATATATAAATTGCTACATGTGCATGTTGACAGAAAAAAGAGTGCTGCATTTGTTTCCTATTCCTTAAAGCTGTCCTCTCTGCCCGTGAGCAGCACTTCCACATAGGCTAACAGGTAAGCCACATGCCACAAGCTGCCACCTCCTCTCAGTCTACTGATTCTGGGCTTTCACAAAAAGGTCAAATGTGAGGACAAGGTTGAGGAGGAGGAGGAGGAGGAGGAGGAGGAGTAGGTCAACTCAAAGCACAGCATGGGGAGGTAGGTTTACATTTACAGTGCTTGGTCACCATTGGTTGATAATTGAAGGGAATGTAGGGGTAATCTTGTCAAATCTAGTTAGATTGTTCTTATTAGTTGCCTGCCTCAATTGCAGATATCATTTTTAGATATAGACTTACTTGCCTGGAACTTTGCATTGCTTTACATTCATCCAGGATAACTTTGCAGTATACATATGACCTGTACTACTCATATCTCTAGTCCTGACATTCTGAGTCTTCAGCATCCTGGTTGCGGTAGACTGGTTATTTTTTTCATCTCAGTTCTAGGCCTATTCCATTTTTAAAAGGGTTGTTATTGCCAAAGACTCTTTGCCCTGGGTCATATCTCCAACCTCCCAGAAATATACTGTATATCCCCAGAGCCGTATCATTAGAAGCAGTTACTTAGTTATGCTTTCCTTTTACATCAACTCTGTTTTTATAGCAATCAGAGTTGGTGCAAGAGTTTTTCAGTAACTCTGACAATAACTTTTGTTCAGTGTATTGAACAGTATTAATATACTTTATAGTATACAACTACTGTGCAGAAAACCAGACAGTAAAATATAAAGGGGTTCTTACACAATCCCCAACTTTAAAACATACAGGAGCAAGTGTGATGGGAGGTCAATGTTTCAAAAGTGAGCCCAACCCATTCAGAAGGCGGTGATTTTGGTCCTTTCATTTTCAAGCCCAAGCATTCTTTGCAATTCTTCACCATTTGAGACCTGCTGGCATTAACACAGGATAATAAATCTAACCATTTTATTACACACTAAATCAAGCTGTTTTAATAATGATTCACCAATTGACCTTATCGGGATGTCACCCTTTGTATACAAATGTGAAAAAATAGACTCGGGAGGATATTCCTGCAAGAATCCAAGCTATCGATTTCAATGTGAAGAAAAAAGATTTTAGTCAAAAATCCTAAAGCATTGTTTTGTAGTCTTTTCTTATAATGATTTTGGTAACACATTTTACTGGTCACTTTTTCCTTAATTAACTGTTAATAAATAGCTTACTAATCTGTAATAATAATAATAATAATAATAATAATAATAATAATAATAATAATAATAATAATAATAAATAATAATAGACCAGTCCCCTTCCAATTTTGACTAAGTTTGACTCCCTATTCTGTTTTCAAAGAATTAGCATGCTTGTGTTTACAGTTTATCTTAATAGCTCTCAATTCAGCCACACTTCAGAGGATTCTGGTCCTGTACCACCTACTGCTCTTCCAGAGAGTCCTCTTCCTTCTGTGTCTTTAACAGAGCATGTGAGCGGAGCGGAGCGGGACCATTTTACTTGGCACGTGAAGTGGAGTGGGTAAAGTGCCTGAGTGGAGTGTGAGCATGAAAACCCTCTGGCACCACTCCCACTCCAACACTTTGAGACTGAGACATCTTATATGATCCATAAACGATGCAGCTTTTGAGACACTCCGACAATATTGTGCAATCTATAAAATCGCCCTGTATAATTAAAGTTAACAAAGTACGGTAATCAATAATGTTCAATTTGTACAGTAAGAGTTTTATTACAACAACGAAAGCCATTGTGTGCTTGTATATGAACCATGTTAATTGCAAATTTCACAAAGCTTATACAATTTAAAAAAATATATTTAACCACATGGTATTTGCAAAAGGGTCAGTCTATGTTAAGATCCCAAACCGAAATATGACCCAATCGGCTTGGGGTTAAATTACTTCTTCAGATAGCTGAAATCATGTCATGTCCAGCTTGGGGTTGTCTTGCGAATGATTCTATCGAGATGCAGAAGATTCACTTTACCCAAAGGGTTTTCATCACTTCATGTAAAGTGAGATTGAATTATTCTCCAAGGAAATAAATTCAAAGAGGAAGGTTTCAAAGAGGAAGAGAGTGAGGAGCTCACATGCTCTGGTCTCTAAGTTATCATAAAACTGTTCTGCATGTCAGATCTCACAGCTCAATAGAGTCATAAAATACAGTGCCTTGCGAAAGTATTCGGCCCCCTTGAACTTTGCGACCTTTTGCCACATTTCAGGCTTCAAACATAAAGATATGAAACTGTAATTTTTTGTGAAGAATCAACAACAAGTGGGACACAATCATGAAGTGGAACGAAATTTATTGGATATTTCAAACTTTTTTAACAAATAAAAAACTGAAAAATTGGGCGTGCAAAATTATTCAGCCCCCTTAAGTTAATACTTTGTAGCGCCACCTTTTGCTGCGATTACAGCTGTAAGTCGCTTGGGGTATGTCTCTATCAGTTTTGCACATCGAGAGACTGAAATTTTTGCCCATTCCTCCTTGCAAAACAGCTCGAGCTCAGTGAGGTTGGATGGAGAGCATTTGTGAACAGCAGTTTTCAGTTCTTTCCACAGATTCTCGATTGGATTCAGGTCTGGACTTTGACTTGGCCATTCTAACACCTGGATATGTTTATTTGTGAACCATTCCATTGTAGATTTTGCTTTATGTTTTGGATCATTGTCTTGTTGGAAGACAAATCTCCGTCCCACTCTCAGGTCTTTTGCAGACTCCATCAGGTTTTCTTCCAGAATGGTCCTGTATTTGGCTCCATCCATCTTCCCATCAATTTTAACCATCTTCCCTGTCCCTGCTGAAGAAAAGCAGGCCCAAACCATGATGCTGCCACCACCATGTTTGACAGTAGGGATGGTGTGTTCAGGGTGATGAGCTGTGTTGCTTTTACGCCAAACATAACGTTTTGCATTGTTGCCAAAAAGTTCGATTTTGGTTTCACCTGACCAGAGCACCTTCTTCCACATGTTTGGTGTGTCTCCCAGGTGGCTTGTGGCAAACTGTAAACGACACTTTTTATGGATATCTTTAAGAAATGGCTTTCTTCTTGCCACTCTTCCATAAAGGCCAGATTTGTGCAGTATACGACTGATTGTTGTCCTATGGACAGAGTCTCCCACCTCAGCTGTAGATCTCTGCAGTTCATCCAGAGTGATCATGGGCCTCTTGGCTGCATCTCTGATCAGTCTTCTCCTTGTATGAGCTGAAAGTTTAGAGGGACGGCCAGGTCTTGGTAGATTTGCAGTGGTCTGATACTCCTTCCATTTCAATATTATCGCTTGCACAGTGCTCCTTGGGATGTTTAAAGCTTGGGAAATCTTTTTGTATCCAAATCCGGCTTTAAACTTCTCCACAACAGTATCTCGGACCTGCCTGGTGTGTTCCTTGTTCTTCATGATGCTCTCTGCGCTTTAAACGGACCTCTGAGACTATCACAGTGCAGGTGCATTTATACGGAGACTTGATTACACACAGGTGGATTCTATTTATCATCATTAGTCATTTAGGTCATCATTGGATCATTCAGAGATCCTCACTGAACTTCTGGAGAGAGTTTGCTGCACTGAAAGTAAAGGGGCTGAATAATTTTGCACACCCAATTTTTCAGTTTTTTATTTGTTAAAAAAGTTTGAAATATCCAATAAATTTCGTTCCACTTCATGATTGTGTCCCACTTGTTGTTGATTCTTCACAAAAAATTACAGTTTCATATCTTTATGTCTGAAGCCTGAAATGTGGCAAAAGGTCGCAAAGTTCAAGGGGGCCGAATACTTTCGCAAGGCACTGTATGTCCTGTGACAGACTGTAGATATTCAGCAATAAATGTATTACAATAGATTAAAAATTGATTTTAATGGTTTATTCCTGAACAAAAAGGTATTTGTTATAAAAATAATTGTGTTGTTTTTATTTAAAACTTCTGTGTATATTATAGTGCATTTGGTCTATATAGGCACAAGGAAAATACTACCTATCCGAGAAAGCCAAATGTCACATGACAGAAACCACGGGAATCCTGGGAGATATAAAACAAGAAGAGGTAGAAGGGAAGGAGGGATGGTCTTTGACTAGTTAAAAACAAACCATAAGCGATCGTTTGGCAGGAGACTCTGTGTTGCTGGATGTTTTCTTTATTAACAAGCACTTTTAAAGGAAAAGGAACGGCTGTGTATTGCTGGTGGTAAAGGTGAATGGCGAATATAAACTTGGAGAAAATCACGCAGCGAGTGAAAGATTTTGGAGAGTGACAGAATGGCAGCAAGAGATTACGAAAAGACAACACAGAGTGGATGTTTACAGCAAATGGACACAATCGCTGAAGTCTAGAAAGCAGGACTGTGAGTACAAACTGTAATTAAATCCTAGCTGAGGATGAATTCAGGCTTTTAATCAGAGGAACCTAAAAGTACTGTATCTGAATAAAAAGGTTGAGGCATTGTTTAAGCGTGTGTGGATCTGCTTCAAAGAGACGAATGATAGCGAGTGTGTAGTGAAGACTAAAAACAAACCAACTGAAAAAGGGTTTAAGAAGACTTGAGCTAAAAGAATTAAAGGTGATACTCACCTGAGAAATAAACGACAACTGAAACAGACATTTTAAAGTGTTTATTATTTACTGCATAGAACACAAGTGCAATTTCAGGTTTGGCTAGGAGAGGTCCTCTGAGGCTGAGAAGGGTGACCAGAATACGTACCTGCAGTACCTATATCTACCAGCATGTTGCCAAAGAGACAGAATAGGACCTGTGGGACATTAACCCTTTGCGGTCCTATGTCGGACCTGGTCCGACATTGCAATTTTCCCTTTCCAGTCCAATGTCGGACCCTGTCCGACATCATCAAAAAGACGTAAAAAACAGGTCTCTAGTTGTTTTTTATCTGGAAAAAGCAGAGAAAACCACTCAATGGCCGAATGAGACCGATAGGAGCCGAGAGAAGCCGGAAAAAAACAAAAAACAAAAAAAAGGGGCGTATCTCATGAATACAGATAGCCCCGGCACCACATAGATAATACGGACATAAACAAACAAGATAGCTGCTTCTGCATCCAGCGCTCAAAGAATATCACAGACATTTGCAGAGCTTTTTTTAGATGTTATAGTAATAAAATAATGACTTGGATCGCATTATTGAGGAGTTTGGTGATAAAACGAGTGATCAGGAGATGATTTATCGGTATGCACTACTATGAAGAGGTATGTGAAAAATACAGCGAACAAGGGGTGGGCGAGGCTGGAGATGCAGTACTGAGTGTCCTGTTGATATGCAGTGCCTTTTAAACCTGTTTTACTGTGAAAAAAATACTTTTAAAACAGCACATCTAAAATAAACTGCTTGTGTGAAAATAAATTGGACCTGACACGCCTGATACGCACTGAATACATGGACCGCTAAGGGTTAAACAAGAAAACACTTCAACAAAGAAACGGAATCTTGGAAAAGAAGTAACTAAATGAACTGTTAAATCACATTCTTACCTGTGAGCGTTCCTGGGAAGAGAACTATCAGGATTAACTATGTAAAGAGTCGGGAAGGAAAAATAACTGTTTTAATTTTGTGTTGTTACTTTTGTTTTATGGTTTGGGGCAGCCCAAATCATAAGAAGTAGCCAGGAGTCAAGAAGTGAGTTTGTGCCCAAAACTGGGTTAGGTTTTTATTTTCATACAATGTTTCTTTTGTTTATTTTTTTCTTGTAAATAAAGCACCCCTGTTTGTTCATTGGAAACACTGTCTATCTGGTCTCCTTTTGCAAGAAAACGGTCAGAGATCCAAACAATCCAAACAGTTCATAAGAACAACACTGTCAAAGACCCATTTTTGTTCAGCTTCAGTTGAGCTGGGGCACAAGAAATATTTCACTCCTTTAATTCCCACAGTGCCTACAAACCAACATGAAAATAGACTATCTGTTCCCTATGAGATTAAGACTTATTGGCCATGCACAGGTTAGGTACAGGGGTGGAACATGGATATGAGTATCGGAGACTAATGACAAAAATCTATATTTGAGTGATAAAAGCTTGTGGGCCGTGTTACTGTTCATAGGAGAAATCATGTTTTCTACAAGGACGTATATCCCCTGCCTTGAATTCTGAGGCTTAAGACTCAAGTACTTTCATTTTGCAACATTTTAATTAATCTTTAAACACAAACAAAAACAAAGAAACACTGATATTTGTTGAAAATATAATTTAAGTTAGTAACAGAAAATGTTATAGGATTATAATAGTCAGTTGCTCCTGTAAGCATCAATACAATTTTCATGATTTGTTGGTGCTGGTGTAAAGTAAGTATAATGTGTTACAAGGTGAAGTCCATCTATTTAATGTCTATAAAGCATTTAGCAATTACAGAAAATGAGTGCCAGGTCCATGATAAGGATATGCAGTAAAAAATGGATACAAATAGAAACAGGATGTACTTCTGCTACAGTACTATACTCTCTAATGTGGCCCAATGAGTATATCATAACAGACAAAAAAAAAACAGGTGGTCAAGAAAAGAGTAAAGGAATCGACCGGGAGAGGCCACATCTCATCAAAGCAATGGCACAGCCTCTCTCCTAGTAGCAGACTACTGGCTGTGAAAATCAATAACTCAATTTCTAACTTCATGTGATGTGCTGCAAGGGGGACCCCTTGGGAACCATAACAGGACCTCAATCTTCAGTGTTATCTCTTAAACACCACACTGTATAAGACCTAGGCTGCTGGAACTCTCATCCCTAGTGGAATGTATTGCCTGAGAGGGGTAAAAATTAGGGCTGCCAGGGTCCCGAGTGGCGCATCCGGTAAAGGCACTCCGCGTGGTGTGGAGGATGTTCCCTATAGCCTGGAGGTCGTCGGTTCAAGTCCAGGCTATTCCACTGTTGGCCGTGGACGGGAGTTTCCAGGGGTGGCGCACAATTGGCTGAGCACCGTCCGGAGTGGGGAGGGCTTAGGTCGGCCAGGGTGCCCTTGGCTCACCATGCACCAGTGACCCCTGTAGAATGGGCACCTGCGGGCCTGCCTGTAAGTTACCCAGAGCTGTGTTCTCCTCTGACGCTGTAGCTCTGAGGTGGCTGCTTGGCAGGCCTGCAGAGTGAAAAGAAGTAGACGGCTGACGGCACATGTTTCGGAGGATGAGTGTGTCTGTCTTCGTCTCTCCCGAGTAAGAGCGTGGGTGGCAGCGGTGAGTCGGGTTGAAATAAAAGTAATTGGGCTTTCCAAATTACGGAGAAAAAATAATTGACGATTCCAAATTATTAAAAAAAAAATAATAAGAGCTGCTCCAATTAACAGATTAACCCTTTGCGGTCCATTGTCGGACTGGGTCCGACATTGCAATTATTCCTCACAGGTCCTTTGTCGGACTGGGTCCGACATCATTATAGCAATACAATAAACGGGTGTTTTGTCGTTTTTTCTCCGGAAAAAGCCGAGAAAACCATTCAATTGCCGAGTGGGAGCGACAGGAGCCGAGACAAGTCGGAAAAAAAAAAAAAAAAAAAGGCGTATCTCATGAATAGTCATACATGGTATCAGGTATCAGATAACGGGGCGTTCATAGTAAACAAGCTGGCTGAGTGCGTCAGCGCACAGAGACTATCATGGACATTTGCAGAGCTTTTTTCAGATGTTATAGTAATAAAATAATGACTCGGATCGCATTATTGAGGAGTTTGGTGATAAAACGAGTGATCCGGAGATGATCGATCGGTATATTATTATATCGGTATAATAATAATCGACTATTATTATTATTATTATTATTTATTTCTTACATAGGTGAACGCTATAGCAAACGAAAGGGTGGGGCGGGGCTGGAGATGCCTAGTGAGTGCTTTGTTGATATGCAGGGCCATTTCAACCCGTTTGACTGTGAAAAAAAAATACTTTTAAACAGCGCGTATAAAATTAACTGCGCGTATGAAAATTAATTAGACCTGGCGTGCCTGACGCGCAGTTAATAAATGGACTGCAAAGGGTTAATCAAACCAATTAATCAACTAAAGAGTTGATTGTAGATTTTTTTTTTTTTTACAACTTAATCAAGCAGATTTTTAAAAATGTTTTGGCTGGGCATTTTGAACTCCATTTCCCAACATCCCCTGCTGAGAAAGAATGCGTGCGAGAAGGCTTTCTGTGTCAGTTGGTATCTGGTTTGTTGTTGCTACACACACACACACACACACACACATACACACTGTATACCGATTTCTACTAGTTTATATTGTGGAACATGGATAGGAGAGTTTACCTGTTTCATCTGCCTCTGTCAACAATCACAGGTATGGCCATTCTCCAGTTAGGTAATTGAGCGCTAATTGGAGAATGGACACCTGTATATAAGGGAAGAGAAAGCATTTGTTTAGTGAAGGGAGTTTGGTTACCTGTATTGTCATAGCGTTTTTGTTTAATCCTTTGCGGTCCTATGTCGGACCAGGTCCGACATTACAATTTTCCCTTTCCGGTCCAATGTCGGACCCTGTCCGACACCATCAAAAAGACGTAAAACACAGGTATCTAGTGGTTTTTTTACCCAGGAAAAAGCCGAGAAAACCATTCAATGGCTGAGTGAGACCGATAGGAGCCAAGAGAAGCCGAGAAGAGAAAGGGGCGGATCTCAGCAATACACATAGCCCTGGCACCACAGAGATAACACAGATATAAACAAACAAGATAGCTGCTTCTGCATCCAGTGCTCAAACAATATCACAGACATTTACAGAGCTTTTTGAGATGTTATAGTAATAAAATAATGACTTGGATCGCATTATTGAGGGGCGGCGCTGGAGATGCAGTACTGAGTGTCCTGTTGATATGCAGTGCCTTTTAAAACTGTTTTAGTGTGAAAAAAAATACTTTTAAACAGCGCATATAAAATGACTTGACTTCCTAGCGCAATTTGTCAATGCACCGACTAGAGGGGAGGCATGCCTTGATTTAGTCTTTTCAAATAACGAAGACAGAATAACTACAACAGAGGTCAGAGAAACATTGGCAAACTCAAATCACAATATGGTCCCATTTGAAGTGCTTTTTAAAACCCCAAAAGTAACGACTAAAGCTAATGTTTACAATTTTAAAAAGGCAAACAATGAAGGAATGAAACAGAGACTAACAGAAGTAGATTGGAGTAAAATAGAAAAAAATATCCATAGAAAAAGGATGGCTATTGTTCAAAAATGTATTATCAGAGGCACAAAACAACTACATCCCAAAAGTAAACAAATCAAAATCTAAAACAAAATGACCAAAATGGTTTAATAGATCAATTAATATATATATATATATATATATATATATATATATATATATATATATATATATATATATATATATATATATATTCAGAGAAAGAAGGTACTTTACAGAGTGTTTAAAAGGGACTAAGAACAAAGTACACAGAAAGAGTACTTGGAACTGCAAACGCAGGTCAAAAAGGAAGTTAGAAAGGCCAAGAGCGAGACAGAAATGAGCATTGCCAGGGGGGCTAAAACCAATTCCAAAAGGTTTTTTCCAATATTATAACAGCAAGAGAACATTCAAGGAGGAAGTAAAATGTCTAAAAGATTCAAATGGCAAAATCATAGATGAAGAAAAAAACAGCACATATATTAAATGATTACTTTTCACAGGTTTTTACAAAGGAGGATACAGACAACATGCCCGACATGTCGACATGTTCCTATCCAATTTTAAATAACTTTAGCATAACAGAGGCAGAAGTGTTAAAGGGACTAGGAGCTCTTAAAATAAACAAATTCCCTGGGCCGGATGAGATCCTCCCAATAGTACTCAAAGAAATGAAAGAAGTTATTTACAAACCGCTAACTAAGATCATGCAATAGTCTCCCGAGACAGGGGTTGTACCGACAGACTGGAGAATTGCAAACATAATACCGATCCACAAAAAGGGAGACAAAACCGAACCAGGTAACTACAGACCAATAAGCCTGACTTCTGTTATATGGAAACTTATGGAAACTATAATAAGATCCAAAATGAAAAATTACCTATATGATAACAGTATCTTGGGAGACAGTCAGCATGGTTTTAGGAAAGGGAGATTGTGTCTAACTAACCTGCAACATCGACAATCGATAATTGCAAAGCATACGACATGGTTTATTTAGATTTCCAGAATGCTTTTGACAAAGTTCCGCATAAAAGATTAATTCTCAAACTGAACGCAGGAAATGCATGTAGAAAACAGAAAGTACTGATTAGAGGAGAAACCTCAAAATGGAGCGAGGTAACCAGTGGTGTACCACAGGGATCAGTATTAGGTCCTCTGCTCTTCCTAATTTACATGAATTACTTAGATTCTGATATAGTAAGCAAAACTTGTTAACTTTGCAGACAACACAAAAATAGGAGGAGTGGCAAACACTGTTGCAGCAGCAAAGGCCATTCAAAATGATCTAGACAGCATTCAGAACTGGACAGACAGATGGCAAAAGTGTAAGGTAATGCACTCATGCAATAAAAATGTGCATTATAAATACCATATGGGAGATACTGAAATTGAAGAAGGAATCTGTGACAAAGATCTAGGAGTTTATGTTGACTCAGAAATGTCTGACAATGTGGGGAAGCTATAAAAAAAGGCCAACTAGATGCTCGGATATATTGTGAAAAGTCTTGAATTTAAATCAAGGGAAGTAATGTTAAAACTTTACAATGCATTAGTAAGACCTCATCTGATGATGCTCAGATTTTCCTCTCCTTCCCCACCTCTGACTCCACCATCCCCAGTCACTTTTACAATAAAAGGCATGTTGTATTGTCACAAAGACGGCCGGAGTGAGTGGCGTCAGACCAGAAACAGGAACACAAACGACAGAGAGATGGGGTTTTGGTGAGGCTGAATGCGTGATCGCGTTCAGCATTTAATAAACAGAACAGAAAATAAAAGGTTGGAACAGACAAAAACACTGGACACGGCACTACACGCCAAAATAAATAGACAAACAAAACGGACTACACAGACAAACGGTGCACGGAGACAAACAAACACGGTGAGTGAAAACACTTAACTATTCTTCTTCTTCTTCTTATTATTATTACCTAAAGAAATGTGCGTCTATATATACTATTGTGCTGGGATTCAATTACTAATTAATTATTCACTTGAATCCCAGCACGTGAATTAATTCTGTGCAACCCCGTGCTCACATATTACATTTAACCAGCACGTGAAGTGATTTGTGCTCTCCTCGTGCCTAAATACAAATCTACACTTTTTAAATACACGTGAAACACAGACCCGTTTATATCCCGTGTACCAATCTATACACCAACATTTACACACGCACGCATACACACAAATGCACACAGGGACGGGGCACATTGCCACATATACCCCCCCTTGTGCGCAGCACACATGGCCTCAACGGCCACCTCCCCCCTTAAATACCCAGCAGTCCAGGCCAAAGTCTCGGGCTGGGAAGGGAGGCTTCAGTGGGCCCATGGCTGGAAATGCTGTCAGCTCCCCTGCCGGTAGTGGCACGGCTGACAGCATGCTGGTCCCGTCCTGCAGCGAAAAAGCTGCGGGGGCAGGTGGTCCCCCGACCTCCCCCTTCTTCATAGCCGGCAGCTCCCTCCTGTGGGGCTCCGGCCACAAGAACTCCTGCAGCGAAACTGCTGCTGGGGAAAGTGGTCTCCAGACCTCCTCCCCCTTCTTCGTGGCCGGCAGCTCCCCTTTCTGGGGCTCCGGCCACCGTACTCCCTGCGGAGGTACGGGCAGCAGAGGCAGCTCCTGCTCCTCTGCTCCGGGCGGTGGCGGAGGCAGAGGCAGCTCCAGCTCCTCTGCTCCTGGCGGTGGTGGAGGCAGAGGTAGCTCCAGCTCCTCTGCTCCTGGCGGTGGTGGAGGCAGAGGCAGCTCCAGCTCCTCTGCTCCTGGCGGTGGTGGAGGCAGAGGCAGCTCCAGCTCCTCTGCTCCTGGCGGTGGTGGAGGCAGAGGCAGCTCCAGCTCCTCTGCTCCTGGCGGTGGTGGAGGCAGAGGCAGCTCCAGCTCCTCTGCTCCTGGCGGTGCTGGCTCCCTCTGCTGTGGCGGCTGGGCATGTGCGCGCCGTGCTGCCTTCAGCAGCATAGCTCGAGGCTGCTGGGGGACACCAGCATCCTGCCCTTCTCCCCCCAAAAAATTTTCAGGGGGTTGAGCCTGTAACTCCTCCCCTTCTGGCTCTTGGGACGGCACCAGCAGGTATTCACCCTCTGCTGGTGGAGGTGGGACCAGCAGGCATTCTCCCTCTGCTGGCAGCTTGGGTCCTACGGCTGTGGAAGCCCCGACTTCCCTCTTTTTGGGCTGTGGACGCACCGACTCCTCCCTTTTGGGCTGTGGACGCACCGACTCCTCCCTTTTGGGCTGTGGACGCACCGACTCCTCCCTTTTGGGCTGTGGACGTTCGGGCTCCCCCCACTCAGGCGTAGGACGTTCGGGCTCCTCCCACTCAGGCGTAGGACGTTCGGGCTCCTCCCACTCAGGCGTAGGACGTTCGGGCTCCTCCCACTCAGGCGCAGGATGTTCGGGCTCCTCCCGCTTGGGCTGTGGACGCTCAGGCTCCTCCCATTTGGGCTGTGGACGCTCAGGCTCCTCCCGCTCGGGCTGTGGACGCTCAGGCTCCTCCCATTTGGGCTGTGGACGCTCAGGCTCCTCCCATTTGGGCTGTGGACGCTCAGGCTCCTCCCGCTTGGGCTGTGGACGCTCAGGCTCCTCCCGCTTGGGCTGTGGACGCTCAGGCTCCTCCCGCTTGGGCTGTGGACGCTCAGGCTCCTCCCGCTTGGGCTGTGGACGCTCAGGCTCCTCCCCATAACTGCGGAAGGGACAGTGGGCGAACAGGTGATCCTGGTCGCAGAGGAGGCACCCCGACGATGGCTTGTTACATCGCCGTGGATGCCTGGCCCTTAGGCGGCACTCCTCCTCCCTGTCCTTCACCTCTTTATCTGTCTCCCGCTTGGGCTGTGGAGGCAAAACCAGCAGGCATTCACCCTCTGCTGGTGGAGATGGGGACAGCAGGTACTCCTCTGCTGGTGGTCCTGCTACCTGGGCTGCTGTTCCGTTTATCGTTGCCTCCAGGTAGCTGAGGAGAAACTCCACACCTTCCTCCAAGGTGTTTGGGGTGTGTTCCTGCTGATAGGCCTCCCATCTCTCACTGTCCATCATCCACAGGGCCCGAACGACTATGGGCAGAGCCTGGGCCTCCAGCCCAGCATTCTCCAGGAACCAGTCCCGCCATTTTGTGGCGTCTTCTGCCATTATATATATATATATATATATTTTTTTTTTTAAACAAAACCCCTCCTGGTCTGACGCTTGGAGGCGCGGCTATCCCACGATGACACCACGTGTCACAAAGACGGCCGGAGTGAGTGGCGTCAGACCAGAAACAGGAACACAAACGACAGAGAGATGGGGTTTTGGTGAGGCTGAATGCGTGATCGCGTTCAGCATTTAATAAACAGAACAGAAAATAAAAGGTTGGAACAGACAAAAACACTGGACACGGCACTACACGCCAAAATAAATAGACAAACAAAACGGACTACACAGACAAACGGTGCACGGAGACAAACAAACACGGTGAGTGAAAACACTTAACTATTCTTCTTCTTATTATTATTATTATTACCTCCGTCTCCAATCCCGTTCTCCACTCACTGAACACCTCACCCTGAGTGCAAGAAATGTGCGTCTATATATACTATTGTGCTGGGATTCAATTACTAATTAATTATTCACTTGAATCCCAGCACGTGAATTAATTCTGTGCAACCCCGTGCTCACATATTACATTTAACCAGCACGTGAAGTGATTTGTGCTCTCCTCGTGCCTAAATACAAATCTACACTTTTTAAATACACGTGAAACATAGACCCGTTTATATCCCGTGTACCAATCTATACACCAACATTTACACACGCACGCATACACACAAATGCACACAGGGACGGGGCACATTGCCACATGTATGCAGACAGGCTAATAGAATTGAATCTATTCAGTCTTGAACAAAGAAGACTACGCTGTGATCTGAGTGAAGCATTCAAAATTCTAAAAGGTATTGACAATGTCGACCCAAGGGACTTTTTCGACCTGAAAAAAGAAACAAGGACCAGGGGTCACAAATGGAGATCAGATAAAGGGGCATTCAGAACAGAAAATAGGAGACATTTTTTTACACAGAGAATTGTGGGAGTCGGGAACCAACTGCCCAGTAATGTTGTTGAGGCTGACACCCTGGGATCCTTCAAGAAGCTACTTGATGAGATTCTGGGATCAATAAGCTACTAACAACCAAATGAGCAAGATGGGTCGAATGGCCTCCTCTCGTTTGTAAACTTTCTTATGTTCTAACTGCAGCTTCTTGACCCTGAGTCACCTTCCTGCTAATAATATCTTGGGCCACAGTGCTATCATGCCACAGTCACTTTTACAATTAGCATTTGCAAGTTTTACACAATTATCCCCCAAAAAGTAAAAGAACCGTTTCTATCAAGTCAATGCTAGCTTTACTTGGAAATTATTTTTTACCTGGTAGTATAACCTAGTCATTGTCTTTCAGTTTCTGTGCTTAACCACTTCAACACCATGATGTACGCACGTACGTCAATTGAAAACCTACTTACAGTACCATGCCGTACCTGCGTACGTCAAGTTTCCCATTCTATTCTATGATCGGTTTCTCAGTCTAGCGTTTCAGGTTTCAATCTCTAAAGCAGTGCTAGAACTGTGGAATGTGCAATGAAAGTTGGGGGAGGGTCAGGTGACATTTTTATCCAATTGTGTGTCATGTAGCGATTGCAATCTAACTGTGGGTGTTTAGAAGGCTGAGATATATTGCAGGAAGCCATTCAGCTTTTACAAGTATATATATATATATATATATATATATATATATATATATATATATATATATATATATATATATATATGTATATATATAGTGTTTTAAATTATTATTTTTTGATTTATTATTAGTTTTACTTGTTTAGTTATAGTTTATATAGTTTTTAGCAAAAGCTAAACATGTCAACGTACGTTGTATTTCTATAATGAGCAACGGGAGTGAAGTTGGTTCGGAGGATTTCGATACCAGGAACTTGATGCTGACTTATCGCTCAGCGATTATGATGAAGAGGATGTGGAGCCAAGAACAATACAAACTGTACGAACAGACGAGCATGCAGCTACGTTACAGTAAGCCAGCTGCAAACGGGAAGCTGTTTGGTTTGAAATGGCAGTGCTGTGATGAGATACTATCAAAACACAGAACTGGGTATAGGCAATGCGGCAGCCAGATCCATCACAATGCCTGTGCAAAGTAGCTGTGTACAAGCATTTGTGACTATCCCTCCAACACAAGCGAAGCAGACACCGTAAAAAAGGTATAGCGTCTGCTACGAAAATGAAAACAAAAGAAAAGACAAAGAAAAATGTGCAGCGGTTTCTGTTGTATTGAACATTTCAATAAATGGCACAGAGCAAGTCGATACTGGCACACGTTTTGATGTTGTTTGACTTTTATTTGATAATTACTGTTTACTGATTATTATTGTTATTATTGTTATTAGCAGTGTTTTTTTCATTGTTAAAAAAAAAACAAAAACACGTTTTTAATCTCTATATTGAATATGGGTATGTAGTACTGTGGCGGAGTGTCCCGCCCCTGTGTTTATTATTTATTTATATTATGAGTTATATGTTTATATGACGTGAAAGCCGATTATTATTTGTTGTTATTTTGCATTTTAATTACAAAACCTTGTGAGGATGCGTGACTGATCAGCTATTGATTATTTAACTAGCTGACAGTCACGCATCCTTACTAAACTCGTGCAGACTGTGGCTGAGGGGTAATGAGATCATTAATAGATAGTTAACCCCTCGGCCAGAATATAAAAGCCTCCAGCTGTCCGCGCTAAAGGGAAGAGTGTCAGAAAAAAAATATATATATATATATATATATTTTTAGCAGACGCCTTTATCCAAGGTGACTTACAGAGACTAGGGTGTGTGAACTATGCATCAGCTGCAAAGTCACTTACAATTACGTCTCACCCGAAAGACAGAGCACAAGGAGGTTAAGTGACTTGCTCAGGGTCACACAATGAGTCAGTGGCTGAGGTGGGATTTGAACCGGGAACCTCCTAGTTACAAGCCCCTTTCTTTAACCACTGGACCACACAGCCTCCTTTGGAGAGACGTAAGGCTGTGAAAGATTTAGAACCAAAACAATTGCTAGACGTGCTGGCTAGAAACCAGCACGATACTTGTTTGCTTGGCCAACGCACCTTTTTGTTTTGTTGTTTGTTTAAATCTTTTGTTTGTTTGTTCATTTAATAAAATAGCTGAGCACCGTAGCACTCAGTTTCACCACCGCCATTCCTTGCCTTTGTTTACTTCCTGGTCTGTGACGTCACCACCCACACGCCACTCAACAACAGCTCGGTCACATGGCGGCAGTGGTGTAGTCGAGGGTATACGCAGATAAACAGCGTTTACCCACTTTTCATATAAGGATATAGAGTTTACTTATTTCTAAATCCTGGGTAAAAGACAAGATATTTTAATGGTGAGCATCTGTGTTGTGTTGCTTCCCACAAGCATGGGAGCGTGGCCACTAGACTGTGTGTTCTGTTTGTGTGTGTGTGAGTGTTCTGTGATTGGTTGTTAATTTTCTGTTGTTAGGCAGCCCTCGAAAGGACGCTCACAGAGGGGGGAAATAAGTGTATGGGAGGGGGGGGGGTTGGCTGAGGGCCAATAACAATGCATCTGTGCATGTTTATCTGTTTAATCTATCTGTTCAACTCCACCAAACGGGAGTTTACCCACTTTTTTTATTTACCACGACACCACTGGTTGGCGGGATTGAATGTGAGAACTGCATTATCTGAAGTACAGGATTTTGGCTTTTTTTTAGTGCAGATGTACTTAAAACATCATCCGACTCAATAAAATGAAGTGCTTTTCAAAACAGGTTTCAGTAGTATTTTTCGAAAGCAACAACGAGTTCCAGATGAATTCTTTAATGAGGCCTTGTAGCCAACATTGCGATACAGTGAAGCAATAGATGGTGTGTTTTGTATTGCCTGTATCATATTTTCATCTGGTGAAACAGTACTACGATCACAGCATCTTGTGGACTGGAGCAACGCTAAGAAAATCGTCACAAAACGTGGGAAAAATCCTGTGCATTGGCTGCAAAAATTGAAATAGTTGTCTCAATGCCTCCTATAGCTGGATTGCAAGCCCAGAGATCAAATGTCCCAGCTTTAATGCCGCAGGAATACTGGTGCTTGAACCTGTTTATCCCATTTTTAGATCATCTAATCATACAACTGAATGATCGAGTATGTAGTGTAAACAAGCCGTCACTCACTGTCGTTCGCTGTCCTTTTAAGAACACTGACCCAGGACACAGATTATGGATTTTTAAGCGTGGTTGCGCTATTTTTAATAAACACAACAAAAACACAAAATAAATAAAACCCAAAACAAACATCTAGCTCCTTTGGAGCACTAACTAAACAACAGGCATAAACAGAGTACACTCTAACCACTTCGTACTCACAAGGGTGACTGCCTGGAAACAGAGCACACCACCTTCTACTTCCTTTTCCACAGCAGTCCTGAGCAGACTGACTGCCTCGCTTAAATATCCTGCACCTGGTCCTAATTTACAATTACCACCAGGTGCAGGGGATAATTAACAATCAAATACACATACCCCCCCCCCCCCTGGTCTTTTCAAGACACCGGCCATTCGACGGCCACCTCCCTCCACCCTTAAAAGACCACCCACCCTCAAGTCCGTTTTTTCTAATCTAAGCCCTCTTCCACGGGTGGGCTTAAGGGTGGGTCGGTCCATCAGGTGCTGCCAGGGAGGGACCGTGACGCGGCGACACAGGACCCCACCATGATGATAGGGCCGACTGCAGCGACGGCCGGGACACTGGAGACTGCAGCAGCGGGCAGAGGTCTTCACATGGGGACCGGCGTAGCGATGTCCGATTACCCAGGGGAAGTGAAGCAGCGAACAGCGGGAGCACTAGCGACGTCTGGGTGATTGGGGAGAGCGGAGTGGGGAACCAGGTGTAGAGCTGTGGCCGATGGTGTAGGCTCCTGGGTTCCAGGTCTAGCGCCAGGGGGTCTAGGCAGAGCGGCAGGGTGTCCAGGAGCAAAGGGTAAGGGACCGTACCCGGCAGCAGCGGACTGGTTTCCAGGGGTGGTGCTCGGGGCTGTGGTGGAGGCAACTTCCTCACCTCCTCTGGCTCCCGGGACAGCATCTCTAACCCCTCTGGCTCCCGGGACGGCAGCTCCACCCCCTCTGGCTCTCGGGACGGCAGCCCCACCCGCTCTGGCTCTCGGGACAGCAGCTCCACCCCTTCTGGCTCCGGAGACAGTGCTGCTTCTCCCGCCTGCTCCCACTTTTGGAGCAGCAGCTCCAGTTTGGTCGGCTCCCGCTCCTGTCTTTTCAATGGGGCCAACCCCAGCTCTCTCTCCCATCTCTCCATCTGCTCTTTCTGAGCAACAGCATTCCTATTGATCTTATAGATCAATTCTTTAAAATCAATTTTTTCTGGGTTATAGGGGCACCCACACACGCTGCCACCAAATGCAAACAAGCCTTCACGTATTGTCGTCGTTGTCCCTTTAAGAACACTGACCCAGGACACAGATTATGGATTTTTAAGCGCGGTTGCGCTATTTTTAATAAACACAACAAAATAAACAAAACCCAAAACAAACACCTAGCTCATTTGGAGCACTAACTAAACAACAGGCAGGTCCCTGACTATCCCGCAGGACGGCTAAGCCGTTTACCTGTCATAAACAGAATACACTCTAACCACGTCGTACTCACAAGGGTGACTGCCTGGAAACAGAGCACACCACCTTCTGCTTCCTTCTCCACAGCAGTCCTGAGCAGACTGACTGCCTCTCTTAAATACCCTGCACCTGGTTCTAATTAACATTTACCACCAGGTGCAGGGGATAATTAACAATTAAATAATTAACTGAAAATTAAAAAATTAAACAATTAAACTAAACAAATGTGCCTACGCACATGTTTTCTGCAGGGAGGATTTAACCCCCTCCCTGCTGTCTTACAGTAGTTATTTGCCCCAACTGAAGGCCCAGTATCTCCTACACAACAAAGCTGGCCATGCTGACCCCAGCTATGTGGAATGAGATAAAAGAGGAGTATGGGGCTATGATGTCCAGTCTAGAAACAGCTGATGCAGAGCTTGAGCTCTGGAATCATTCCAGGACTGCCGAGAGCAGTAGTGATATGTAAGATATGTCAGAGCAGCAGTTTTCTACTCCGGTCCTGGGGACCCACTGTGTCTGCTGGTTTTCATTCCAACTGAGCTCTCAATTACTTAACTAGACCCTTAATTGAACAGATAATTTGCTTAATTTGACCTTTGCAGATTGCAAGTTAGCTATAACATTTTATAAGTAATAAAACTGTTTAAGTGCTCAAAACAATTAAAAATGTCTAATTAAGCAAATTATAATGTCAATTAAGGGTCTAGTTAAGTAATTGAGAACTCAGTTGGAATGAAACCCAGCAGACACAGTGGGTTGAAAACTACTGTGTTAGAGGACACTGTTATACTCTACAACATCTTAAAAGTGTTGCTTACTATGCCCGTGTCTACTGCTTCAGCTGAACGCTCCTTCAGCAGTTTGAGGTTTTTAAAAAATTTCATGTGCAGCAGAATTCCACTGCTCTTCAGGACTGAGAACAGTAAGTTAACATTTAAAGTTTCATTTGTATTTTAATGTTATCAGTAAAATATTAAAATGAATAATACTTTTTCCTAATCGTTAACACATAATTGCCTAAACGACCAGATTTCTGCTACTTTTTCAAGCTTTTGTTAACGGCTACAACTAATTATAACAGATAAAGTACACCAAGATGTGCAATAAAAAGCATGAAACTATATATGAATACTTCTTTGGTCTCGTTATTTATCTTGCCATGAGAGTTTAATCTTTATATTATTATTATTATTGTTATTGATGTTTTCCTTTTTTAACTGACTGTTTTGTCATGCTTAGGGGATAAGTAATGATTAGTTGTAGTGATTGTGAGAGTAAAATGATTAGAAATGGAACCAGCATAAAATATTTGTGAGCTATTTTTTCCTCTAGTTTAAGTCTGTATTTCAGATAGGTTTATTTGTAGCTTTTATTGTTGTTGTGGACTATTTGGCTGTCACTGTAGTTGCTGTTCCTTCTCCATGGCAGCACGCTGTGTTTATTTATTTTAGAAAGGGAAACAGTGATGTAAGTTGATTGTACTTTTCTAATGTGACAGTGTAGGTGCTGTGAAACTCAGGAAAGAACAAAAATACAGCACTCTGATTGGCTGAAACACAGCATGGTGATGCAGAGTCGTTATTGGCATGAGAAGGGATGTTGATGTGGTTCAGCTGTGCGCATGATGTGAAAGGTTTCTGGGGGCGCTCCTGCTCACAATATTACAATAGGCGATTCAGTAGCAATTTGCCCACTAGTATAAACCCACCCTTACACAACCCACATTCTCTAGCTTCTCATTGGTTGCAGCACTGAAGAGCTATTTCTTTCTCAGCATCTCATTGGGTGCCCTGGAAAATGGTCTATTAACTGGTTTCAGTGCAAACACTGAAAAGTACCTGAATATAGGTCTGGTTAAGACTGAATACTGAATACCCCCAATTCCGTATGGCATATGTTTGAGGTTTGTGCACACTGTTAAAAGGCTGAAATCAGCATTGACAGATACCTCAAAACCCCATTAGTCTGAATTGTCCTAAATTGTTTATTACGCCAGCCCCGGACACAAAATGTCTTTTTACTACAGTATTTAGCAGCAAACAAAAACTTTTTCCATTTTAATTTGAACTGTACAAGCAGGTAACATAAACTAACATTTTCTCCCATTAGTCTTATTATTATTATGATTAGGGCTTCTGTTTTTCGTTTTTTTTTATTAATTGTATTTTTCCGTGCTTATTTTTAGCTATTTTCGAGTTTTATGTAAATCGTTTTTTGGGGCTTTTGTTTTTGATATACTGTATGAAATTAGTGTTTTTGGTTACTTTCCAGCGTTTTTTTTTCTGTCAAAATATGTATAGTAGTAACTCGACAGTACTTGCACACTTAAGTTGTACCTTCTTTCCTTTGCTGTCTTCCACAACTAAATCCCTATGGTCACGGGCACATTCTTCTGGGGTTTTTGAGTGTAGGCATTTTTTTTTACATTTCGCCGCAATTATGTTTTAAATCCTCCGTATCTTAACTGTAATACAGCTTTAAATCCTGCTAACAAGCCTCCATTCCTGATTGTAATCTCGAGTCTCCAATAGAAATGTAGGAATATGCTGTCACTCAGTAGTATTCAGAACGAATCAATGATAGATACAAGTCAGGAAGGTGGGACATTGCCAAGCAGCACTGGGAAATGTATTTATTATTATTTTTCTAGTAGGTTTTATTTTTTTATGGTAAAAGGGTAAAGTCAACGTGACTTGATTAACCATTTCCACAGTTTTATTGGGTTTTATCGGTTAAAACCAAAAATCAGAAGTCCTAATTATGATTATTGTTATTATATAAATGATGTTTATAAAAACATTTTCAATGCAGCTCCAGAAAATGGTAGGGGTTAAAACAGTAAACACACAGTAGGATTTTTGATGCTGCAAAAAAAAAAGAAAATATTATTTTCCGATTGTTGTTATTATTATTTATTTCTTAGCAGACACCCTTATCCAGGGCGACTTACAATTGTTACAAGATATCACATTATTTTACATACAATTACCCGTTTATACAGTTGGGTTTTTACTGGAGCAATATAGGTAAAGATATCACATTATTTATTGGGGCTTGCGAAGCAAGAGTCCCCACTTTAAATCTTCGACATACTTCTACTTCTTCTTCTTCTTCTTCTTCTTCTTCTTCTTCTTCTTCTTCTTCTTCGGCACGCTATTCCTCTTACACCGTTTAAGCTAGAAATGCCGTTCAAATTTTAAAACGTGTAGACTTGTCTGGAATAGTGTGCTTGTATACAACTTTTTGATATCTTTTATACTTTTTAAACTATTAAGCTTTTTGTCCTTTTTTTGGCCATGTTCATTCACTTTAATGGGACTTTTTTCAACATTCTAAAGTTCCCCATTGTTTAAAAACTCCCAGACTTCCTACATTCTATTTACTGTAAACGATTGACACAAATCAGCTACTTTGACCACAAGTAAGACAAAAAGTTAGAGCATGTGGAATCTTCTATACATCTCTGCTATTATAATTTGAAATCAAAACAGAAATAACTTTTACCAATCAAGACGTACACCTGTTTTAGTAACTGCACCAACTACGTTTTCTGTGAACTTTTAGAAATAACTGCCATTTTTACCACTTTCCCAACAAGTTATACAAATACTTAGAGGAAATGAAATCTTCCTCTACTTCTCAGCTATTCAAATATGAAATCAAAACAGGAATGGTGTCTACCAATCAAGAGGTACAGCTGTTTTAGTAACCACATTAACGTCTTTCAGTAGGCTACTTCCCACTGTTGAATTAACTGTCATAGAACTTTGGGAAATTTCAAATTATAGCACATTCTAAGCATGAGACAATTAGTAAACAATGTGACTTTTGACACAAATCAGCTACTTTGACCACTTTCCCAATAAAGCAAGCCCCACAACTTTACTTGTAAAGTTACCATGTAGTTTACATACAATTACATTGTATGTAAACATAATGTGTAAAAAATAATTACCCATTTATACAGTTGGGTTTTTACTGAAGCAATCTAGGTAAAGTACCTTGCTCAAGATTACAGCAGCAGTGTCCCCCACCTGGGATTGAACCCACAACCCTCCAGTCAAGAGTCCAGAGCCCTAACCACTACTCCACACTGCTGCCAGTTAATTATCTGTCTGTGGTTATTTATTAGCTTTACATATTAATACTACAGCAAATTACAAAATGTCATGCATTGGCCTGGCCTGGAAATTGCCTTGGTGCCTTCAGAAATGTATTAAAAATAAAAGCCCACTTGCCATTTTTTGCCAAATTAAAGCTCTGCAAGTTTATAGAGTCTTTGATGGAGTTGTTTCAATAAATTGTTAAAGACTATGGTCTGTACATTGTTCTGTAAATAGTGTGTGTGTGGGGAATGTAAGGTTGGCAGGGATGGGGTTAAATCTGTCCCTGCTAGCAATCACAGGTGTAGCCATTCCCCAGTTAGGTAATTGATGCTAATTGGGGAGTGGCCACATGTATAAAAGGAACCAGAAAGCCTTTGTTTGTTAAGCGTGGTAGTGAAGGCTAATGCCTAGTCTAAAAGTGTATTGTGCTTTTGTTTAAACCTTTTATATTGGCCCTTGTGTCATGCTTTGTTTGTTTTTGTGTTTAATAAACATGTGCATATGCGCTTAAACTGCAGCTTTCTGTCTCTGGGTCTAATTCCTGCCGGTAGCCAGCCTGGGCCGTGACATTACCCTGTCACACACTCCTTACAAATAATATAAGAACAAGCATTAAACTTGTATGTTTTTTTTTTTTTTTAATAATCATCAAAAATGTGTTGTCAAACTGTGGTATCGACCCAATCCTATCGCTTTGTCTTAACAAGATTATTTCTGCTACAGATTTGTTTCTCTGTCTGTAGGGGTGTCATGTGAGTACTGTATTAACAAACATATTGCATTTTTAAATGAATTTGTCGATTGACAAATAAACTACAAAAGCAAAAAAAATAATACAAAAAACATTCATGGGATTTTGTTCTTTTTTAATTCCTATATAAAAAAAGAGGGGGGAAAATCAATAAATAATAATATTATCTGTGAACTGTGCATTACATGCAGAGTCACTTACAATAGGACATAGATTAAATATCTCATCCGCAGGATAGAGCGCAAGTAGGTTACGTGACTTGCTCAGGGTCACACAGTGAGTCAGTCAGTGGCAGAGGTGGGATTGGAACCAGTGACCTTCTGGTTACAAGCCCTGAACTTTAACCACTGGACCACACTGCCTGCTGGTATACATAACTAAACTTAACTACACATCTATATAAATCACACTGTTCAAAACTAACAAATGATTTCACATCCTTTTTTTATTAACAGTTTGTGGTAAAGTGGATACAGGTGCAGGGGTGATGCAATGTGTGATTAAACAGACAAGAGTTATAATCCAGTTGGAAAAGGGGTTTTATTTTATCCAGGTCTAGTGACCAAATAATAGGACCCTGGCAACACACAACAATGTGTATTGCACGGAGTAAATAACAACGGGTTACAGTCCCAAACAATAAACACAATATATCCGCCCCACAATAATACTAACAGTTCTGGGTGCGTGCAGTAGTGCTCATTGTAGGTGATATAGTTTATTTAGTGACAGTGGTGAAGTGCTGTTCCGGCTTTGTGCTGGCCCTCGGTGACAGCTCCAGAATCGTGTTAGCCATCTAGTAATTCACAAGACAAGACTATTGCAGATAAACAAACAAAACACTCACGGTACGTATAAGTCACAGGGTCTCTCACGGTCCTTTCAGGTTTCAAATTACAAACCAAAGCGAAGGAACAGATTGCGATTCTCCGTCCCCTTTTATGCCGTCACACATGAGCCCTTGGTAAACGAGTGCAGCCGCTCCTCCAATCTGCGACTGCCACGTCGTTTCCCTTCCAGGTCAATATGTTAATGCAACGGAGTTCCGCCCCCTTCCTAGTTCCCTTGAACCCTGGGAAAGAACTGTCAGGCCAGCCCGTCTATGGAACTCTGTACTCGCTGCTTAGCGCTCTCACAGGTCGGGAGGGAGATTTACAACCAAGAATTATTGTATTTCTGTCACACAGCTGTAATACATACAGTACTGTATCAATAAATCTGAACAAAATAAAGAACAAAATAAAGAATCAGTACATAATAATTACATTTAAGAGTGAATTCGACTAAGAGGAGATGAGTGGACCCAGGGAGTGGGTGTAGAGAGAAAACAGGAGGGGTCCCAGGACTGAGCCTTGGGGGACACCTGTTGAGAGCAAGAGGCAGAGGGTGAGCCATGCCAGGACACCGGTACGTGCGACTGGAGATGTAGAAAGAGAACAAGACAAGAGCAGTGCTGGAGAGTCCAAGGTCAGCGAAGGAGGACAGGAGAATAGAGTGGTCGACTGTGTCAAAGGCAGCAGAGAGGTTGAGGAGAATTAGGACAGAGGAGAGGGAGGCTGCAGGGGAAGAGTAGAGAGTTGGTGATGTACCGCTCGCTCAAGGGTTGTAGAGAGGAAAGGGAGAAGGGATAAAGAATGGTAGTTCTGGAGGGATGAGGGATCAAGGGAGGGTGGGTTTTTTAAGATGGGGGTGATGCAGGCCTGTTTGAAAGCAGAGGGGAAACAATCCGAGAGCAGAGAGGTGTTGAGAAGAGAGGAAATGAAAGGGAGTAGAGCAGGGGCAGCAGCCTGGAAAAGGTGAGTGGGGAGTGGGGAGAGGGGATCCCCCCCCCCCCCTGCTAAATATGCAATGTTTATACATACACACATGCATATATGTGGTTTAATTACCATTATACATCGTAAGCAACCCATATTTTACTGTAAAGGTTATGTATTTAATCACACGCAGATCAATGTAATGTAAATCATTATTCAAATGCTGGGGGCACAGTAGAATGTACAGATCAGTGCTAAACAGTACATTTCTGATAAGATAGTGGAAATCCTTTAAGCAACTAATGTACTGGAGATTTTGGTTGAAACTAAAACACTTTAAATTTAAAACTGGTTAATAGACTAGCAAGTACTGGCAAAATCAGCTTTTTTTATACAACGCAGAACAAATTTATTTTAACATATTGTTTAGGGACGTTGCGATACCTGCACGGTGGGTGTCTTAATAGTAGTATCAACACGTATCGACAATAACAATCCAAAGCAAATGTGCACCATTGTTACAGACTTTCTAACAAGTCTGGCATAAACAATTGTAGTTGCTAGTTAATTAACCCCTTGTAAAAAAAAAAGAACACAAAACTGCTTAACCTAAAAAAGAACAGTCCTACAGGTACCACAGTAGCAGGTGCAGTTTACACCGCCTCTGATCACTTTCTGATCACTTCACAGATTTCCGAAATCCATTGATGGAAATGTACGCACTTTGACATCTGACACATTCTCTTATCCAACACTTCTTTAACCTGTCTGTCAGAGGGTGGGATCTCTGATTGGTGGAAGTATTATTGATAATCCAATCCAAACTGCCAATAAAGCCAAAATAAATTCCACTCCAAAATGTCCCATTATAGGATATGTCAAAGAAAATATGAAAGGAAGGTTGGTGTGGTGTTTCTTATGTGTTTCACTTTAAACCGGACATTATGGCATCCAGGTTTGCTAATTCCTTCCACTCGGACACAGATGCCAATTCCCGGACTGTGCAGGTCAAACCCGGACAGGTGGCAACCCTAGTTTATGGGGATTGTTAGAAGACTGAACGATAGAGCAGAGGTGCATGTAGAGGAGAAGGAAGAGAGGAGCGAGCGATAGAGATCCAAGATAGCCGTGAGATTGGTTTTCTTCCATTTCCTTAAAGAGAAAAAAACAGACAAGGGCAGCAGTGTGGAGTAGTGGTTAGGGCTCTGGACTCCTGACCGGAGGGTCGTGGGTTCAATCCCAGGTGGGGGACTCTGCTGTTGTACCCTTGAGCAAGGTACTTTACCTAGATTGCTCCAGTAAAAACACAGCTGTATAAATGGGTAATTGTATGTAAAAATAATGTGACATCTTGTAATAATTGTAAGTCGCCCTGGATAAGGGCGTCTGCTAAGAAATGTAATAATAAAATATAATTGAAGTAGACTGTAAACCTGGCACACACATCAAAATATTAAAATAAATATCAGGAGAAACCTATTCAGGTAGTCTATTCATTATTTACAATCACTGCAATAGCCATGTCCTCCACTTTACTATTCTCATAAATGTCGCGATTTGTGGCTTGAATCATCTCAGCTGATAGCTGAAAGGTATAACACACCTTCTTGGCCTGTCGTAATCCAAACTTCACATTCTGTAGCTGCTCAACTGTGCTGTCAAGGAGATGATTGCATCAGTTTTAACCAAATTTACTTGGCTAAATACCTGCTCAACGTCAGCTCTAGCATGGGTAGTGACAGTACAGCCAGCATGAAGTCTGCCAAATCTGCAGTCACAAGTGTACGTGCTTTATTCTCTTTTGGGAGCTGCTTCTGCTAAGTTGTGGCAGTAACCTCCACTGATCAATTGGCTGCTCCTTACCTTCACCAATGGTAGGAAATCTTTCCAGAAAGGGAAAGTAGGACGCAGGCCTATCAGAACATGCAGTGGTACTATATGTTTAAAATAATGAATTAGTCTTTTGTAGCCGAAAGAAAAAAAAAAAAAAATACATCGCAAATATATTGCTTTCAACAATCCTTGTTCAAGAAACAATATGCTTTTTAGCAGTACTGTAATATACTATATCAGAATTCACTTGAGAATTACAACTGGACACAATTAAAGGTGCGGTCACCAATTCACTACACATTTCAAATATAAAATGCTGAGTTCATTGCAGTCATCAGCTGCATAGATTACCTATTCAAGGCAACAAACAAGTGAGTACTAACAAAAGTTACTGTTTTAGTATCACTCTAGTGTCTTAACAAGTTGTCATATTTTAAGCAGTTGAATATGGTAGCAACCAACTTGCTCATAAAGTGGCACCCAACAATTGGATTTGGTGACCAATTTTTTTTGGCCTAAAGCCATTGACTCCAAAAGCAAAAAGTTAGTCTGGATTCCTGTCTAGGCTGCTGGTTGACCCAAAAAAACAGTATTTCCTGAATATATAAATTAGTTATTTTTAAGTTAAACTGTTGTTTCTTTCTGTAGCCAGTAATTAGCATACTACATTTCGGCCTTGACTTGTTTAGTGGCGCTGGTGCCCTCTACAAATTTATTGAACTGAAGGTCATTTTGGCCTTGCCCTTCTTGTTGCCAATTTAGAGCCCTGTGATTGTGAATATGATTTGTGTATATTTTATAGAATACATGACAGAAACACGCTACATACTTGATGCTTGCCAGTACAACTGTAATTTCTGTTGTGTGCTGCTCTCTAGCACACGTGCCGGGCCGCCTCCTACAGAGGACGCGCACGTTGAATCTTCTACAGCATCCAGCTGTACCAGGTAAGCTGCAGTTGTTGTTTAATGTGTGTGCTCCCATGGTACTAAATGCTGCGAATGGGAGCCCAGTCCTGCGAAGGAGGAGAGGGGTCCTGGGCCATATATAAGGGAAGTACAGGAATGGCTACGACGACCAGCAAAGGTGTTGTTGCTGCCAAGTTGTGGGCTAACGGCTAAGAGGAAGCTGCATCTTTAAAGCCATAAAGGGCTTTTTAATGATTTGTTTAAAACTTTAAGTTGCAATAAGGGCAAGCCATAATTGTTTAGTATTTTAATTTGATACAATGATAATTTGTACTACATGTACAGTAGGCTACAACATGTTAAGGAAAAAAAAAATCTGATCCGAGCAGTCCCTCGGTTGAAACCACATGCTTGTCAGTTTCCCTGGGGTGTTTCCTACAAGTGACACGACACACAAAAGTCCTTTCCTCTTGAACTAACTACTACTAGACTCAACTGTAGTGTTAGCCCTATAAGCAAACCTTTGTAATGTTCATATATTACTGTATTTCAGGTTTATTCACACAATAAGCTATTTATATAGAAGAAATGTAGTTTGCCATTGTGTACAACTGTTTCCTCTGCTCCATGATTGCTCCAAAAGAGCACAAAGCAGCAATCTGGGAACACTGCTCTCTCTCTCTCTCTCTCTCTCTCTCTCTCTCTCTCTCTCTCTCTCTCTCTCTCTCTCTCTCTCTCTCTCTCTCTCTCTCTCTCTCTAAAAAACAGTGACCTGTCTATGTTAAACACAGTTACATCATTTTTTTTTTTTCTCTTGTTTGGCCAAGTAATGCATCAAGTCAAGTGCAATGCCGGTATATATAAAAGTATGTTTTATTGCTGGAACAGTGATAGAACACATTTTTCTTTGACATTTTCTTTTCTACCCTGGACTCGTCTTTGCATGTTTGTTTTTTTGTGCATTGGATGTTTTTTTTTCCTTTTTGCGCTGGATTGGATTTCATATATCTCCTGGTGGATTATAAAAATAACAAACAACTTTATTTCATCGCACTCAAGTCTACATAGGACTTTTCAGACTTGCAAAGTGGGTGAGACCTAACCAGCTCTTTATTTTTTTTAAACTTTTTTCATTCTTGCATTATAAGTTAAGCAAACTGTGTAAAGCTAATATTACACTATGTAAAACAATTTTTGTTCCTGGGTAGTAAGTGTTATTTCCTAATTGCTTATGCCTCAAAAGTATAGAAAATGGCTATTATTCCCCACAAACTTTGCTTTTGTGACCAGGACAGTGATATTTTGAAATTGACCTATTTCCAATGAGAAAACGGGCGCATGTGTGTCTTTTCGTTCACATAAAGTCAGAAAAAAACAACATATGAATCCAAATTAACATGTATTTATACTAAAGTAATACAAAAATGACTACAAAAGATTTAGAAGTGAGAAGTTTTTCGAGATTTACGATTATACTGTAAATCACTTTCACGAATCAGCCCCCAAATGTAGTCTCCCATCATGTTCTCGTTATACTGTCCTTGGTAGCGGCGTTCAAAGTCCAGTATATCCTGGTGGAAGCACTCGCCTTGCTCCTCCGAGTACGCTCCCATGTTCTCCTTGAATTTATCAAGATGAGCATCAAGGATATGGACTTTGAGGGACATCCTACAGCCCATTGTGCCGTAGTTCTTCACCAGAGTCTCAACCAGCTCCACATAGTTTTCAGCCTTGTGATTGCCCAGGAAGCCCCGAACCACTGCGACAAAGCTGTTCCAAGCCGTTTTCTCCTTAATAGTGAGCTTCTTGGGGAATTCATTGCACTCCAGGATCTTCTTTATCTGTGGTCCGACGAAGACACCGGCTTTGACCTTTGCCTCAGACAGCTTAGGGAAGAAGTCTTGAAGGTACTTGAAGGCTGCCGACTCCTTATCTAGAGCTCTGACAAATTGTTTCACAAGGCCCAATTTGATATGCAGTGGTGGCATCAGCACCTTCCGGGGGTCCACCAGTGGCTCCCACTTGACGTTGTTCCTCCCCACAGAGAACTCGGTCCGCTGTGGCCAGTCCCGCCTGTGGTAGTGCGCCTTGGTGTCCCTGCTGTCCCAAAGGCAAAGATAGCAGGGAAACTTGGTAAAACCGCCTTGGAGACCCATCAGGAATGCCACCATTTTTAAGTCTCCTATGACCTTGATGCCATCTCAGAAAAATGCAGATATGTATCCACTTAGGCAGCTGGAACTAAACTGAACTGGTGGGCTTAAGGCCCCTGTATTTATACTACTATTTATATTACTGGAAAGTTCTAGAAGTTACTCCAAGTTTACTCAGCACTGAATCTATCTGGAATGTTCTGGAAAATAGGTACATTTCAAAATATCACTGTCCTGGTCACAAAAGCAAAGTTTGTGGGGAATAATAGTCATTTTCTATACTTTTGAGCCATAAGCAATTAGGAAATAACACTTGCTACCCAGGAACAAAAAAAAAAAAAAAAATTTGTTACACTGTGTTATTGGCGCAATGGTTTTGGCTATTCTCCGTGTGTAACCTCACAGTTGTGGTGAAGCCTGGACATTAAAAAATTCAGACGGGACTTTTCTGGGTTGATTTGCGAGTGTAGAGTGATCGTTACAACATGCCTTCACTACAACTTCTTTCCATTGTCGCAGTAAGTGGACACAACTGACTGTCCTATCACTCAAAATTGAACATCATAAGAGGCGATCCTGGCGAGCAGTGCTGACCATTGGGGTTCCAGACCTGGGGGCAGCTTTACATCTTCCAGTCGTACATTTCTGGATGATCCTAGATACTGTGTTTTGGCTAGCATAACCTCTGTTGGCTATCTGACGACTGCTAAAACCTTCCTTATGAAGTGCAATGATGGCTGAGCCTGTTTCCGAGGAGGTATGGCTCTTCCCCATGGCTTCTCCAAGTTACAAAAAGTGAAACATGTCAAGATTTGTGAATTATTTTCAGAAATTGTGTGGCAGTTTTTGTCAGTTTTTTTGTTAAGTATATGGAAAACTACAAAGCAGTATGTAATTTAATATGTTAACATAACATTATTCGTTCGACTTTATGAAGCAAAATTATATACAGTAATTATAGGGTGATGCAAAAGTTTTGGCCATAGCTGTATAGTCTACTTATTAAAAATAATTATTATATGAGTTTTAATAATTTTTTATTGTGTGGTATAGTTTTCAAGATGTTTCACACCATCTGGGCAGTTTTGTCTTGGTCTAGAAGAATCCTCTCTGCAAAAACACGTGGGAATGTGGCTGGAGCCATGAATTGAATAAAATAAGTATTCACAGGTGGTAATGAGAAAGGGTTAGAGTTGATGTTGGTGATAGAGGTGGAGGGGTGTGTTCGATGTTCTGTGTTCATTGCTGTTCACTGTTCACTCTTGTTCAGTCACTTCAGTGAGTCCATATCCACTGTTGTTGTTACTTGTTTAGAACCTTATTATGGATTTAGATATTGGCTCAGGTGACGAGGCAAGCTTTCTGGGGGAATTTCCTGAACTTTTCAATTCTTGCCCATCTCCCTCTCCCTTTCAAATGCCCAAATCCTCCCCTATAGCTCCAAAACAGAGCGTTTAACTGTTACTTCAGACACCTCATATATCTAACTAGCCAATTCCCAGTTTACTAGAAACCTTGTTTTCTCATGGCATTTCAGTTAACCCAGGGACTTCTCATTCTGAACTGTTCATGCTTTAATTTGGATAAAGTTTTTCATGAAAGCAACTTGACATCATCTACTCTGCTTCCCCTGAGTTTCAATCCAAAAAAGAGGACTGGCAAAACCTGCAGCTATTAACTTAATAACGGTGTGAAAATTGTATATTAATATTGTGCACGTATATCGAAAATATCGAAGTCTTCCAGGACACATTAATAATAGCGTAAGTAATCACACAGACAAAATGCAATGAACTGCTGACGCAGCGCATATCACAAAATAATGCAAAACGGATGGCCAATAGTGCTTAATAAACAGTAAAATAGAAGACAGACTGATAAACGTCCCGTTTAGTACACACCTACTCAGTTGAAGTGGTAGCTATAGTAACCAGCGAATCCAATCATGATTGGTTCCTGCCTTTTGTTTTTAATCGCGCATTACTTGCTTGCAAGATCAGTGACATTCAGAGCGGGGAATGCTTTGTTGTGTCTCGGGAACAATGAAGACAGTGTGTTGGTTGAGATAACTCTGCTTTATTGTAGCTCATTACAATGCCGTGTGTCTTGCGTTCTGGCTTGCTTACAACTGACACAGACCTGAACTCTAGTGCTGCGTAAAGATTATAACAGACATGTACTTAACACATATACTAGTGCGCCATCTAGTGACTTGAAGGCTAGTTATCGTAACAGGGAATTTGCTTTATACTTTACTAGAATGGCGCCGGCGTTATATAGTGATTGCAAGTATACAGTAGGCTACTATATTTTACCGGAGTTATGGCTGAGATTATATATAACAAATTAATAAACACGAGAGAACACCGTACCCTCAGTGGCTATCACGCTGTTACCGAGGTGTAGGGACACTGTAGCTCGAGCACAGTAGAAAGTTAATAAAGGTGAGTTATTTATTTATTTTTTTATTTATTTTTTATTTCCAACTGAACAATTAGCTAATGGTATTGTGAGGGAGCCCCCTCGCATGGTAATGTCTTTATAAAGTGTGCAATGCATTTGTACTATTTTAAATGTATACCCGGATGATATTTTTTTTTTTTCTTAAGTCAGCAGAAAGCCGTGCTCATGTTTATATTCTGTGTACACATTTAGGCCACCAAGTTTATTTGTACGGTACTACTGTATATTAATTGTATAATAATAATACGTCTTGAAAACAAATGCACTTTCAGAGTTTAGTTACTGATAATGTGCAGTGGGTAGTGTGAGTGCACAGGGTAAAGAAAAAAAATAACTAATCCTTTTTATATTTATGTGTTTTATATTTATATTTTTATGAATATTTAAAAATATGAATTGAATGGTATGAATTTGTTTAGCTAATGAAGACTGGTAAAAGGTGGGGCTAGGTTCTGTAAATGGCACAGGTGAGGAAAAATAAAAACAACACTACTACAACAAGTGCATAATAATTCCCACAGTCCATTTAGGACCCAGAACATGACTGTTTTAATTTGTTACGCAGTGAATATTTTAAAACTAATGATGAGATATCAGACCAGACCAGGACTGATAGTCTGGGGAAATAATGCAAATGATGCGGTCAAATATAATTCCCTAGATTTTATATAATGGAAACTATTATTGTTTGGTAGAAATATTAACAGAAACTAGGTTGTTAGCAAACGTTGGCAGTATCTGGTTATATATGGTAAAAAAACATGTTTTATTAGTGGCCCTCAGAAGTGATGTCGGATTTATTTTCTGAACCTTACCACCTTACAATTGTATTGTATTGTTTTAATGGTGCATAGCGTTAAATGGAAATGTTTATCTACTGAAAAATGTGGGCTACCAAAATTTATGGTGGGCAATGCTATTTCTGTGTAACCAGCAAAATTAATTTCATACAATAGTTAAACCAGGTCCCCTCTGACCAGCAGGCAGGGGAGGAAGAACAGCTTTAGAATGAGCTGAGACAGAAGATTGCAAAAGTATGAGTTTAGTTGAAAACCAGTTCGTTGAATGGAGGAATGGGTGGACAAAAAGGTAAAACATTAGTATTGTGTTGTTTAAAAATGAATATGAACTTATTTTCTTTGCATTATTCGAGGTCTGACAACACTGCATCTTTTTTGTTATTTTGACCAGTTGTCATTTTCTGCAAATAAATGCTCTAAATGACAATATTTTTATTTGGAATTTGGGAGAAATGTTGTCAGTAGTTTATAGAATAAAACAAAAATGTTCATTTTACCCAAACACATACCTATAAATAGTAAAACCTGAGAAACTGATAATTTTGCAGTGGTCTCTTAATTTTTTCCAGAGCTGTATATATATATATATATATATATATATATATATATATATATATATATATATATATATATATATATATATATATATTAGTGACAGGGATGGCTGACATGGTGACGTCAGGCCAGATGCAGGAAGAAAACAAAGGAAAAAATACTGCGGTGCAAAAGACGCGGCATGCGCCATTCATTTTTAAATAACAAAAATAAATAAAATATTTTAACAAACAATGCTCACACAGCAAAATAAAGGTTTTAAACAAAACAAGTCTTGAACACAACACAAAACACCAAACACACTGGTCAGGCTGGGCAGATCGCTTTCACTGATCTTATGTTGATTTTTTTTTCCTTTTTCTCCTCGCTCTCAGTGCAGAGCTGCAGGCTTATATGCAGGTCACCATCTCCCGATTAGCAAAAATGAATTAACTCGGGAGATGGTCACTTTCTGCAAGAGGTTTTTTAATGTGGATGGGGCTTCACTGTCATATTTATAAATAAACCATAATAATAACGACAATAATAATAATAATAATAATAATAATAATAATAATAATAATAATAATAATACAACAACAACAAGAAAACAAGGTTACCCTGTTATAAAATAAACAAATACATTTATGGCAGGGCTTTGCCCTGCCCCCTTTTCATGTGCAGGGCTCCTTGCTTGAATATTTGAAGTCAATAGAAATTGAAATATATTCAGTCTATTAAGCTAGCAGTGCTGGAGTTTTGTGGTGGAATATCCCAGACAGAACCAGACATAAATGACTCTTGTTTTTGCAAAGACATTTCTTTCGTACCCTGAAGTGGAGACGAAACGCAAGGAACGCAGACCCCGGAACCTGGATCTTTCCTTGCCAGCAGGAGAGCCTTCAAGCACCTGTATTGTTGAAGACACGGATCACCTGGAGGAGGCAGTGAACGTCCGTTAAGTATTCAATAAGTAGTGTTTGAACTCGAGAATAAGCAGACCTTAAAGTAAAATTAACGTTTTGTTTTAAGTAGAATATAAGAAAAGTGTTATTGCTTTGAATTCATGCTTTGAGTTAATGAACACTATAGTAATTGTTTGTATGTGATTTATACAAATTGATGTGGGTTTTACAAGGCAATTATCATTCTGCATTTAAGGCTAGAATCCAAATTTAGCTATCTTGATAATAGATAATTCTTGATAGGTTGTCTGGACTCAAAGAGCGTCTTTATCTCGCAAGAGTGAGAATTGTCTTCTGAACCAAAACTATATAAATTAGACTGATTTAACAATGCTTTAATTATCAAATATTAATGAAAGAAAATATCTGTGTTACTAACGATGTGTTACTAGGCTAACCTTCGTCTTAAATAGCAGGAATGTCAGGAATGCAGTTGTAACCTTTAAGGTCCCATAGATTGCTTTGGATTGCTAATCAACCAGCGGGAGTGGGGTGTCGTTGTTTATATTTTCTTTTCTGTACTGTTTAGTTTAGTTAATTATTTCTTTCTGTATTACTTTAGCTTAGTTGTTGCACCTTTTAATTTTTCCTTTATTTTTATTTCTAATAAAAATGTTCCTTTTATATTCACTAGAAGCACTGTCTAGTCTGATCATTTCGATAAAGGTAGGTTCTACATGATGTGAATTCAAATAAGGTATTATATTATTACAATTTAAACTAATCCTAATCCAAATATACCTTGCACACTACAGCGTGGATTATCAGACTGGATATTGAGTTGTATGTGTTCTTGTTCTATTTTGATACACTTGTTTGGAAACACGATTTTGTACACTTTTATTATTCTAGTTGCGTTTTTGGTTATTATTATTTATTTTTATTCATTGCAGTGTTTTGTTAGAGCTAGCACTCCCACATTTATTAAAACTCTTTATGAATTTTATTCAGCATAATTACAGATACATTAGTCTGTATGTTTATACATTGTTTTTAGCTTTTGTACAATAAAAATAAACCTGTTTCAGTTTCAGCTGTCTGTGTTTTTGCCTTGCCTTGTTGCCCTCATCTACGGTATCTATTTGTACTGGACCTTCCTGGTTAGTTGAACAACACGTTATTGTAATTCTAATCCAGTTTCTGCACCTGTCTTTAATTATTTGATTAATAAGGTACGGGCGGTGTAACAGGGCAAGATCTGTGCTGGCTATCTGACGCATGCATGATCCTGTAGGGGAGGGGTCAGGAGCCTTGTAAAATCTGCCTGTCGATTACACTATTATGCAAGCGTTATAATTCAAAGTTAACAGAAAGATGCTACAAACAATCACTCTTCATAAATAAACCAAAAAGGATCAGAGAATTCTATAATTAACAGCAGTGTATTGAAATATCCTATTAACATTTCATTTTGCACTGATTTTTCTGGATATTGGTCGCATCAGTTTGCTGCTTTCCAGATGATGCATTCATTACTAATTATGAATTGTGTAGCCCAGTCTTTGATTTGAGTTGTGTGCTTTGCTTGGCTCAAGTTAGTGTCCTCTAAGCAAGGACAAGCTTCCAAATATGATTGAGGAGATAACCAATAAGGAATGACATACATTCTTTAAAAACCGGCTGTTCCCATTGTTAGAGATTTTTTAAAGCTGTGAATCTGGTAAATACAGAAGCTCACACACCAAAATAAAGATGTGCTAAAGGTCTAATATTTGATTGTGTTTTGGTTTCAGTGGGTTTAAATTTCAGGGTAATGTTCAGGCAACACCAGGATCACTTCTAAACAGTTAGAAAACAATTGTTTGTCCAAATAAACATTATTAATGTGATACAATAAACTGTATATAAAATACTGAAACCAAAATTAAGGGTTTGCTTACTTTTCTGTCACTCCCAGTTGCAATGCCAGTCTGCTACAGAGTCTGGTCCTTGAAGCTGATAAGGTAGTACTTAGGAACTAGTGAATCAGATTCTAGATTTGTGCAGTTCTGGACAGACTGCCGCCTTGCAAGCCAATTACAGTCACCTGCCAGCCACAATGCTTCCTGACCTCCACTGCCTGCCTGTGGTAAATTCAGTTCAAATGTACTACAATGCCACCTGGTATGTGACTGTATTCTTACTGAACTTTGCTGTCATTTTCAATGAAATTAACTTTTAGTATTCTGTATTTTCACTGAATTTATTTTACCCTGTAGGGGTTACATAGAGTAGCTTGCCTCCCATGGGATTAGAAGAAAGGCTTTTTACTTAATGGAACATTTTAATCATGCTTGATTGCTTATGAAGAGTCTGTGTCTGCATAATCTGTAGGGAATTAAATACTCTGCAGGCATTTAGCTGTGCAAGGCAGTGTGTGATGGTTCGACAGCTGGGGTCGCAGACCTCGAATGTTCTTGGATCCTTTTCCAAAGAGCCAGACAGGAGACAGGTGTAAAATAATAAAGTGAATTTTATTGGTGGACCTGAGTTTACACAGCAACAACATAACCTAAAAATTGGGATTTTTCCTGCACCTTAACAAAACAGTAAGGTTCAGATATGTTGGTATGTTGGCAAGTCTCTGTAAATCATAAAAAGAAAACATGCCAAGTTTGAGAATTTCTGGAACATTGACACCTGTTTTGTAAACATATCTAAATTTAAGGTCAGTGGACAAATTAATTGTTACTGATTGGTTGTTTTAAGAGGTGGTGTTGAAAGCTGGAGCTGGTATGTATAAATCATTAAGGGGCATGTTTTGACCAACAATGGATTTCTAAGAAACTTCTTGAGCATTCTTTTCAACTGTAAAGTTCAGTATCACGAATATTAAACATTGCAGTGACTGTAAATCAGTGTTCTTCATTGCATGGCCCAAGAGCCAGTGGCAGCCCCTGTAAACCCAAAGTGCAGCACCTAGACTCATTTAAATCAGATTTTAACATTAAAAAAAGTTGTGCCAAGGCCAACAAAAGTCTGGCTTTTTAACACTCCATACTTTACATGTGCTATACATGTGATGGTGTCTAGTGCACAGCATTGCAACCAACAAACTCAATAATACCTTTGAATCACCCCAGCGAATAATAGTTTGTGCTGTGTATTTTGTGACTCATTCTCTGTGAAGAATGGATAGTTTTTTTTTAATTACGTTGAAAAGTGTGACAGAAATACAATTATTCTTGATAGTAAATCTCCTTCCCGACCTGTGAGGGCGCTAAGCAGCGAGAACAGAGTACCTTGGACGGGCTGGCCCGACAGTTCTTTCCCAGGGGTCAAGGGAAGTTGGCCAGCTAGGAAGGGGGCGCAGTAACGCATTGACCCGGAAGGGAAACGACCTGTGAGGGCGCTAAGAAATGGGAACAGAGTACCCTGGACTGCTTGGCCTGACACTTCGTTCCTAGGGTTAAAAGGAAGTCGGTCATTTAGAGAGGGGGCGGAACTCCAGTGCATTAACTCATCGACCCGGAAGGGAAACGACGTGGCAGTCGCGGATTGGAGGGGCAGCTGCACTCGTTTACCAAGGAGTCACGTGTGATAAAAGTCATAAAAGGGGATGGAGAGACGCAATCTTTCCTTCGTTTTGGTTTGTGAGATTGAACCTGAAAGGACCCTGTGACAGAAATACAATGAGTCTTGGTTGTAAATCTCCCTCTTGACCTGTAAGGGTGCTAAGCAGCGAGAACAGAGTTCTTTGGACCGGCTGGTTTGACAGTTCTTTCCCAGGGTCGGGAAGTCGGACAGTCTGGATGAAGGCGAGACTCCGTTGCAAGAAATCATTGACCCGGAAGGTAAACAATGTGGCAGCCACAGATTGGAGAGGTGGTTGCACTCGTTTACCAAGGGGTCATGTGTGACAGCATAAAAAGGGGACAGAGAATCGTAATCTGTTCCTTCATTTTGGGTAAAACCGTAAAACCGTAAAACCGGAGACCGGAAGGACCCGTGTTAAATGTACCGTAAATGTTTTGTCTTCATTTGTCTAACTGTTGTCTAACTTTTACAAACTGTCTGTTTGTTAGACGGCTAAACACAAGTTCCGGAGCTGTCGCCAGAGGCCAGCACCCACCCGGAACATCACTGCACTAAAGCACATTATTGTTATATTCACCACTAGCACTACTGCACTCACTAAAGGACTGGTGACCGTGTATGATTTGTCTGTGTGTGTCTGTTTGTGGATTTGTGTATTATCATTTGGGACTTCCCCGTGCATTAATTACACAGAGCAGTACCAAGCATTGAGTACTGCCTGTATTTCATTATTGTTTTCTGCTGGTCAGTTTCGACTATTGGATTAAAAACAAAAGAACCATCATATCACCAGTACTGTGTCTGTCATTGTTTGGAGCACTGCATCACCTCTACACTTGCGCACTATAACCCACTTTGCCACAGACCCGTGAGAGAACCAGTGATAAAAAGTATTGTGAGTGTTTTGTTTGTTTGTCTAATTGTTCCTGATTGTTATTATTAGATGACTAACACATTCCGGAGCTGTCTCCAAGGGCCAGCACAAAACCTGGAACAGCACTACACTACTGTCACTTATAAACCTATATCACCCACCACGAGCACTACTGCACGCACCCAGGACTGGTGACCGTGTTAGTATAGTGTGGGACGGATATTTGTGTTTATTATTTGGGACTGCAGGTCCGACATTACAATTTTCCCTTTCCAGTCCGATGTCGGACCCTGTCCTACATCATCAAAAAGACATAAAGCACAGGTCTCTAGTCGTTTTTTCTCCAGATAAAAGGCAAGAAAACTATTCAATGCCCGAGTGAGACTGATAGGAGCCGAGAGAAGCCGAAAAAAAAGAGGGGGGCGGATCTGAGCAATACACATAGCCCCGTAACCACAGAGATAACACAGCCATAAAAAAACAAGATAGCTGCTTCAGCATCCAGCGCTCAAAGTTTATCACAGACATTTGTAGAGCCTTTTGAGATGCTACAGTAATAAAATAATGAATTGGATCGCATTATTGAGGAGTTTGGTGATAAAACAAGTGATCAGGAGATGATTTATCTGTATGCATGACTATGAAGAGGTATGTGAAAAATACAGCAAACAAGGGGTGGGGCGGGGCTGGAGATGCAGTACTCCAGTGTCCTGTTGATATGCAGTGCATTTTAAACCTGTTTTACTGTGAAAAAAAATACTTTTAAACAGCGCGTCTAAAATAAACTGCACGTGTGAAAATAAATTGGACCTGATGCGCCCGAGACGCACTGAATAAATGCAATATTCAGTTTTTAAAAGGTTGCTTTCATACTTTCACCTATTTAATTTTGTCAATTTATTATCCTATTATATGTTTTAAATGCTTTGTTTTTAATTTCACATGTTCATCTATTTTTATGAATGTATGTTGTTTTTTGTTGTTGCATGCAGCACTCAGTGATGTCACAACATGAAGGTGTTCACATTACAGATTTTTTTTTTTATTAAATGTCCCTATCTTCAAAAGTAGTGAATATCACTGATGTAAATAATCATATGGAAACCTGTAGATTTATTTGACCATAAAGTTGCCTTTGAGACCCCACCCCTGGCATATAAAAGGACCCTCCGTTAACAAAGTGGAGAGTGCTGATGTCAAGCTTTAATTAAACGAGGGTGTAGCAGTGCGATTGCCCTGCATGTGTGTATTTAGTGTTGATATCATTTGTATGGGGAAATGGGTTTATTGTATGTCGTTGTGGAGTTGATTTGTTTAATTACATTTATTGTTTCCAGACGGGCGCTCGATTGAGACTTGCTGCCTGCTAGGTTTGGTTGAGGGGAAGGGCAGCAAGTGATTGGCTGTGCTGGACCTCAATCAGCAGGTGGGCGGGTCTTGACCGAGTGTCCGTCAGTTCAAAAGCATCCGCGGGGGATGGTTAGGTGCGACTGCAACGCCATGCCAGAGGGGAGCGGCATATACTCGGGAGGAGAGGGTCCGCTCTGCAGGAACGATACGCTACACAACCCTGAGACTGCAAGCGGTGCTTGTGAAGGCAATGCCCAGCCAAGGCCGTATGAAGCAGCGTGAGTCGTTGTATGAATACCGGCTCATGAGTAGGTTAGTTAGGGGATTGTGATCCCATGTGATGTATAGCGAGGGTTACGTAGTGTAGCCGGTTCCTGGAGCGGGACGCCTTGTTTATAAGGCTAGCGCTTGCCCTCTGGGGCACCTTTTATTTGTAGTTTTTGTACTGTGTTTTATTTTGCCTTTTGTACAGCTTGCTGTATGTGTCCTCTGTGCGTTACCATGGCTGGTAACGTCACATGACCACCTTTACTTTCTTTTGTGTTTGTATTAATAAATCCTGCACGCCTGTGTCGGCGTTTCAACTCCACCCCCAGTTGTCTCTCTGTAGTTTGTAAACAGCGGCTATCCACGCACGTGACGTAAGACCCAGTCACAGAGGGCTAATTGGAATAATTAACCCAAGAGAGAATGAGTTTAGGACTTTGTTGTCAAGAGAAGATGCTTGATCTACAAAGACAAATGGATCTACAAAGAAACTGGACTGGAACCGTGTGGCAAAGTGGGTTACAGTGCACAGGTGTAGAGGTGATGCAGTGCTGCAAACAAAAACAAACACAGTTCTGGAGAAGTGATGGGTTTTTAATTGTAATCCAATGGTCGAAACTGTCCAAACACAAATTATAAATGAAATATAGGCAGTACACAACAATGTGTACTGCTCTGTATAATTAATGCACGGGGCAGTCCCAAATGATAATACACGATAATCCACAAAAAGACACACACACAATACACATACACGATCACCAGTCCTCAGTGAGTGCAGTAGTGCTCGTGGTGAGTATACAATTTATCGTGCTCGAGTGCAGTGATGTTCCGGGTGGGTGCTGGCCTCTGGCGACAGCTCCGGAACGTGTTTAGCCGTCTAATATATAACAAGTAACAATTAGACAAAACAAACAAACACTCACGATACAACAATACGGGTCCTCCCTGGTTCAATGCGTTTAACCAAAATGAAGGAACAGATTACGTCGCTTTGTCCCCTACTTATACCGTCACTCATAACCTCTTGGTAAACGATTGCAGCCCCTCGTCCAATCCGCGGCTGCCACATCATTTCCCTTCTGGAAATGATGCCCAGGGTACTCTGTTCCCATTTCTTAGCGCCCTCACAGGTCTGGAGGGAGATTTACCACCAAGAATCATTGTCGTTCTGTCATATATCCCACTGCTCAGAGTGGAGCCGAAGGAACACTCGGCTGAATCTAACTTTCCCATTACTCCCCCCTCCCGGGAAAAATTATCTGCATTTTGATGGTCTTTCCCTGCACAGTGTACCATTTGGAACATGAAGGTCTGCAAAGCCAGATACCGCCGAGTTATCCGGGCATTGCTGTCCTTCATTGTGTTAAACCACTTGAGTGGGGCGTGGTCTGTGACAAGATCAAATGAATGTCCCAGCAGGTAATATCGTAAAGAATGAGTAGGCCATTTAATGGCCAAACACTCCTTTTCGACCACGGAGTAGTTGCGCTCACGAGGGAACATCTGTTTACTGATATACATTATCGGGTGTTCTACTACAACAACCTTTTGGGACAAGACCGCACCCAAACCCACATCAGACGCATCGGTGTGGAGGATAAATCTCTTGTTGAAATCGGGTGTGATAAGAGTGGGGGCCTGGCAGAGTCTTTGCTTAATAGTATCCTGACACTTTACTGACCACTTAATTAAATTTGGTGCACTCTTTTTAGTGAGGTCGACTAAAGGGTTAACCACTGTGGCACACTCAAGGATAAAGCGGCGGTAATAACCGGCTAATCCCAGTAGTGAGCTCACCTGAGTCTTGGTTTTGGGGATCGCCGCATCTACCAAAGCCTGTATTTTGGTGACACCGGGTTTCACCCTTTGTGACCGAGCGCTGTTGTTGAGTGGCGTGTCAGGTGACGTCACAGACCAGGAAGTAACAGAAACAATGAATGGGCGGGTGAAGCTGAAAGCAACGGCGCTCAGCGTTTTTATTAAATAAATAAACCAAAACAAACAAGAAGATTTAAACAAACAAACACCACAAAACAAAACAGCACGTTGGCCAAATAAACCGAAACTAACAAGTATCGTGCTGGTTTTTAGCCAGCACGTATATAGCAATTGTTAATTCTCGTTGTTCTCCTTCAGACTTACGTCTCTCCTCTGACACTCTCCCCCCAGTGCGGACAGCTGCAGGTTCTTATTCTGGCCGAGGGGTTAACTAGCTGTTAATTATCTTATTACCCCTCGGCCACAGTCTGCACGAGTTTAGTAAGGATGCGTGTCTGTCAGCTAGCTAAATAAATCACTAGCTGATCAGTCACGCATCCTCACAGGGTTTTTAAATTCTAAAAACAATAACAAATACGCGGTGCTTTGATCTGCACCGCAAACAAAAATACAAATAATAATAAATATATATATATATATAGGGGCGGGACACTCCGCCACACATGCCCTCCCTTGTGCGCAGCACACATGGCCTTTTCGGCCACTTCCCCCCTTAGTCCTGGCTAGCAGTCCCGGCCCAGGAACAGGGGTAGCAACGGGCCAAATGTGGCAGCCATGGTGGGATGTCCTCCTCCCACCCAAACAGCCGTAGTGTCCTGGTGGACCACGCACAGGCCAGCTCCTCCGGCCAAGGAAATTTTGGGGGTGGTCTCCAGACCTCCTCCCCCTTCTTCATGGCCGGCAGCTCCCCTCCGTGCGGCTCTGACCACAGTTTCTCCTGCCGCAAAAGTGCTGCTGGGGGAGCAAGTCTCCTGACCTCCCCCCCTTCTTCGTGGCCTGCAGCTCCCCTTCGTGGGGCTCCAGCCACAGTATTTCCTGCCACATGGCAGGACTGGTAGCGACCCCAGGTGAAGCAGGACCCTCGGGAGGCGACAGCAGCAGCAGCGGACCCTCGGCAGGTGATGGCAGCAGCAGCAGACCCTTGGGAGGCGACGGCAGTAGCAACAGCAGCGAACCCTCGGGGGGTGAACTCAGGAGGGAAGCCCCTGGCCATGGAGGCGGCAGCGGGAGCTCCACTTCTCCCTCGTACCCTGTAACTGGTGGATCTCCAGGCGATGCGGATCAACAGGTATCCTTGGGCGATGCGAGGCAGGCATCCTTGGGCGGTGCGAGGCAGGCATCCTTGGGCGGTGCGAGGCAGGCATCCTTGGGCGGTGTGAAGCAAGCATCCTTGGGTGGTGCGAGGCAGGCATCCTTGGGCGGTGCGAGGCAGGCATCCTTGGGCGGTGTGAAGGTGGGAGGGGCAAGCAGTCCTCCCACGGCGGTGGAGACGGAACCAGCAGGTATTCACCCTCTGCTGGTGAAGGTGGGAGTGGTAAGCTGTCCTCCCATGGCGCTTGAGATGGAATCAGCAGGCATTCACCCTCTGTTGGTGGAGGTGGGAGGGGCAAGCAGTCCTCCCACGGTGCCTGAGGCGGAAACTGCAGGCATTTACCCTCTGCTGGTGGAGCTGGGAGCGGCAAGCTGTTCTCCCATGGCGCTTGAGACGGAACCAGCAGGCATTCACCCTCTGCTGGTGGAGGTGGGAGGGGCAAGTAGTCCTCCCACGACGGCTAAGGCTGAACCAGCAGGCATTCACCCTCTGCTGGTGCAGGTGGCGGAGGCAGAGGCAGCTCCTGCTGCTCTGCTCCTGGTGCTGGCGACAGTGGTGAGGGCTCCTCACCTTCTGGCGTTGGAGATGGAAGCGATGGCTCCTCTCCCTCTGGTGCTGGAGACGGCAGCAATGGCTCCTCTCCCTCTGGCGCTGGAGACGGCAGCAACCGCTCCTCTCCCTGTGGCGCTGGAGACGGCAGTAATAGCTCCTCTTCCTCTGGTGCTGGAGATGGCAGCAATGGCTCCTCTCCGTCTGGTGCTGGAGAAGGCAGCAATGGCTCCTCTCCTTCTGGCGCTGGAAACAATGGCGAGAGCTCCTCGCTCTCTGGCACTGGAGATGGCGGAGATGGCTCCTCTCCTTCTGGCGCTGGAAACAGTGGCGAGGGCTCCTCTCCCTCTGGTGCGGGACACAGCAGCGAGGCCCCGCCCATATCGGCAGCCAGGTAGTTGAGCACCATGGCTGTGATGTCTGGGAGGGATGCTGGGTTGTGTTTCTGTTCCCAGGCCTCCCAGCGCTCCCCATCTCTCGCCCACAGGAGGTTGATCACAGCAGGGAGGGCCTCCACGATATCCCTCTCAGGCTCCGCCAGCCAGTCCCAGATCCCCTCTGAGGAGAGTGGACCAGTCCACCTCGGAGGATGCGGAGGCAGCTCCTGCTCCTTTCCTTCCGATGGTGGTGGTGGAGGTGAAACCAGCAGGTATTCTTCCTCTGCTAGTGGAGCCTTGGGCTGTGGATGTTCAGCCTCCTCATCCTCCGGTTCCTGCCCTGGGCAATCCTCCTCTTCCCCTTGCCATGGTGGGTTTTGGACAAGGGGAAGGTACCTGACCTCACCACAAAGGAAGCACCACCCTTCCTCATCTAGACAGGCGAGGCAGACGTCCAATCTCAGAGATTCCTGCTGGTGATTGCAGCTGGAAAAAAGCAGATACAGACAACCTCAACACTGTTCCTTGCTCCATTGTTAAATAACCTAATCATCAACCAAACTCTAAGATGAGTATAAACAGGTTCACATAATAAACTGGGACATTTAACCATTTGATTATTTTCACTGATTTATTACATTCTGTAACTTTGTGAACTATCTGAATCACTTCTTTATTCATCTAGCTATTCTGTATTCAATAAACTGCTTTATTGTACCAGATTTGTTATACAGTCAGCACTCACATATCAAAACCGATAAAGTTTTAACTTAAGTGACGGTTAAAAGAATGTCATGGATATCTGATTATTTCATTTTGGCCCATTCCAACCATTGTCCGTTTTTCAGATAAAACAAAAGATACAATGTCAAAAATACATAGCTGAAAGGACTGTTTTAAAATGAGTAGGCTTCCCTTTACATGTACTGTAGTTTGTTTTGTTGGTACAGTACTATATTTTCAACAGAAGTATTTTAATTCAGAATGATATGATTCTGAATATATTACTTGCCAAAATCAATCAATCAATTTTTATTTTATATAGCGCCTTTCATAGTGGACCACCATCACAAAACGCTTTACAAGATGCAGTAACAATAAGAAAATCCATAATACTTTAATTACAGAGAAATGCATACATGCGATACAGTTTTTTTTTTTTAAAAAACTGTGTATAATACATGAAATAGTTGCAGCAACATAGCAGCTAATAGCAGATATCAGGCTTAAAGAGCAGGGAAAGCAAGACAGAACAGGTGGGTTTGGAGCATCACGCACCAAAGCTGGGAGAGAGTTCCAAAGAGTCGGAGTCATGAAGCTAAACGAGTGTTCTCCAAGTATGGTGCACTTTTGCTTGGGAATAACAAGCAGGCCAGAGTCGGACGACTTCAGCTTGCAGGCAGGGACATAGTGGGTCAAGTTGAGGTCAGTCGCAGACACATACAAATACAATAAACACATCCTTCAATGACTGACTTAAAAGTGAAATAAAAGACTAATCATTTTAAATAAAAATAAAAAAGTCGCTGGGCAACAATTTGACACTTTGACATATTGTCACTTCAACCTGAACATTTAAACTCAGGTAAAAGTCAGGTTTAAAATAAATCTAAATGTATTGCAAATAAACAATTGGAAACTAATTTCCCTGCTAATCATTAAAAAACAAACAAACAAAAAAAAAACTTTAATAATGTACAATATTATTGCTGGAAAGCTGAGATTCTAAGCTTTCCAACGATACCGCTCCTTTCAGTGTAGCTGCTACATGACTGAGCAGTCGACTCAAAACGAAAACTAAGCCGTATACTCTGTCACATGACGAGAGGCTTAACTTCAGGCGATCGTAGTTCCAGCTAAGAGAACGATAGGTTGCGGATGCAACCCCGGTTCCCTGAAAGAGAAAATAACCATCAAGGTATGGGACATTGCCGTCAGGCAGTAGGGATTGGCTGAGCTTTATGTCAAAGCTGCCGATAGGCCTCCGCGCAAGCTGCCGTGTAAGCCCGCCCCCTTGGGAGCTTACTATACGCAGCGCGCGGAGAGTCACTTCCTCTTTTGCCCTTCAGGCCGTGAAGGCCTCCAGAGCGACCTCGCGGCTTGATGGTTATTTTCTCTTTCAGGGAACCGGGGTTGCATCCGCAACCTATCGTTCCCTTTCAAGTCGAAAATAACCATCAAGGTATGGGAACAGTGTACCCAAGCCGTCGCGAGGGAGGATTCTCGGCAGTAGGACAGACTTACGTCATAACGCAACTGCGTAGGCAGTACATCTACACATATGCGGAGCTGCGCCTCAGCGTCTATGCTCGCAATGACACCTGTCCCAAGGTGGAATAGTCACACCATATTGTCACCTACTCTAGACGTCCGCAACCTGAGGCGTCATAGAGTGCAACACAGATGCTCCAAATGACGGAGCAGAGGATTCCAGCACATTTAGCCTGTAAAACCTCATGAAAGTATGCGGCGTAGCCCAACTGGCTGCCGCGCAAATATCAGACACCGGCACCCCTCGAAAGAGGGCCCAGGATGTCGCCATACCCCTGGTAGAATGCGCCTTCAACTGCCCTGGTGGTGGAAGGCCTGCAGATTCATACGCTAATTTAATAGCATCCACTATCCAGTGGGAAAGGCGCTGTTTAGACAGCGGCTGACCCAAAGATCTAGAACCATGGCATATGAACAACTGTTCTGTCTGCCTCACAGTCCTTGTGCGGTCAATATAACACCTCAATGCCCTCACAGGGCAGAGCATGTGTAACCGCTCTTCCTCTGGGGAAGAAAAAGGAGGAGGATGGAACGCCATCAACTCGACTGACTGGTTCATGTGGAACAGGGATATAACCTTTGGTAAAAAGGCCGGATTAGGGCGCATGGAGACCTTAGAACCGTCTCCTGCAAAACGAGTACAAGAAGGATGCACTGACAGTGCATGTAACTCGCTCACGCGTTTTGCTGATACTACAGCCAGCAAAAACGCAGTCTTAATAGATATGAGCTTCATATCCACGCTGTGGAGAGGCTCAAACGGTGCCTTGGCAAGGGCTTCCAGCACCACATCAAGGCTCCACGACGGTAAACTGGTCGTTCTTGGAGGCCGCAAGCGTCTTGCGCCTTTCAGAAACTGAGATGCCAAAAAATGGCAACCAGGTGATAACCCGTCAATGCGTACGTGGCAAGCCGAAATAGCGGCCAAATACACTTTAAGTGTAGAGGGAGACTTACCCTCGTCTAACAGCTTCTGCAGAAACTGTAATATCACTGCCATAGGGCAGGAGACCGGGTCATGGCCCTCAGCCAGACACCAACTCTGAAATAATTGCCACTTATACGTATATTGCGACCGAGTGGAGGGCGCCCTCGCACTTTGAATGGTCGATATAACCGCCGTCGAAAGCCCTAAGGCTGACAGGCGCTCCCGCTCAGGGGCCAAGCCCATAGCTGCATGAGCTTGGGGTTCGGATGCCATAGCCCTCCTTGGGCTTGGGACAACAGGTCCGCTCGCAGAGGGAGCTCCCTCGGGCGACCGTGCAACAACTGCACTAGACTCGGGAACCATATCCTCCGAGGCCACCGAGGAGCGATCAGAATCACTGTCGCTTGCTCTACCCTGACCTTCTCCAAGAAGGCGGGGAGCATCGAAATCGGTGGAAATGCGTACAGGAGCCCTGGCGGCCATTCGTGAGCCAGTGCATCGACTCCTAGGGGGCTGTCGAGGTCCTTCACCGAGAACCATAGGGGGCAGTGCGTGGTCTCTCGCGAAGCGAAGAGATCGACTTGCGCTGTGCCGAACCAGTCCCAAATGCGCTCTACCACCCGAGGGTGAAGACGCCATTCGCCCGCAAGAGGACCTCCTCTGGACAGGAGATCCGCTGCGTAATTGACTCTGCCCGGCAGATGAACTGCACGCAGAGAGGCTAACCGCGGTTGAGCCCAGAGCAACAGCCGCGTTACCATCCGGTGAAGACCTGGGGACCGCAATCCGCCCTGGCGATTGATATACGCCACTACTGTGGTGTTGTCTGACCGCACTAACACGTGCTTGTCTAGAAGCACTGGCAAGAAGTGCCGAAGGGCGAGGTCCACTGCTCTGAGTTCCAGAGCGTTGATGTGGGCTGACCTCCAGGGTCCTGACCACACTTCTCGGGTCCCTGTCCCGTTCCAGACTGCTCCCCAACCTTGGTTGGAAGCGTCGGTTGTGATAACTTCCCTTCGGAAGATGGGACCCAAGCGCACGCCCTGGCGGATGTTCGACTGAACTCTCCACCAGCGTAATGCTTCCCAGCAGGTTCGGGATACCCTCAGCCTGCGGTGCTTGTCTCTCCGCGGGTGCAACGCGAAGGCATTGAACCAGGCCTGCAGAGGTCTCTGGTGTAGTAAGCCCAAAGGAAGGGCTTGCGAGGCGGCAGCCATCAACCCCAGCATGCGCTGACAGAGCTCCATGCTGACTGTTTCTCTCAACCTGAATAGGGAGAGACACCGCTCTAATGAGGCAACTCTTTGTGTCGATAGGGTCGCTTCCATGGACACTGAGTCCAGATGCAGACCCAAAAACTCGGTCTGTTGGCTGGGCACGAGGCGGCTCTTGTCTGGATTGACCTTCAGACCTAGCCGCTGAAGATGGTCTGTAACCATCACTGTGTGCTGTGCCAACTGCTCCTTTGACTGCGCGCAGACGAGCCAGTCGTCCAGATAGTTCAGCAGTCGAACGCCTTGAACCCGCAAGGGGGCTAAAATGGCGTCCATACACTTCGAAAAGGTTCGAGGAGCTAGAGACAGGCCGAATGGCAGGACACAAAACTCGTAGACCCTGCTCTGAAATGCGAAACGTAGGTACTTCCTGTGACCCGGACAGATGGGAACGTGAAAGTACGCATCTGTGAGGTCTACGGTGGTAAACCAGTCGCCCTGCCGGACAGACTGGACAATGTGCCTGTGCGTAAGCATCTTGAACGACAACACCCGTAGGTATTTGTTCAGTACACGCAGGTCTAGAATAGGGCGGAGCCCGGCGTCCTTCTTTGGCACAAGGAAGTATTTGGAGTAGAACCCCTGGTCGGTCAGAGCAGGGTCTACTAGTTGAATGGCACGCTTCTTGAGCAATGCCTGTATTTCTGCATTTAGAGCTGAGGACTGAACCGAGTCCTTCACTGCAGTTACCACCACTCCCCTGAAGGGGGGGGGGTTTTAACCGGAATTGAAGGGTGTACCCGGTGATTATAGTTTTGCGCACCCAGATGTCGTTGGTGCATTGTTGCCAGAACAGGAGCTGTGGAACAGTGTAGGGGTGGGTTAACGGCTGCCGGGGTTTCTCAGGGCTGCTTAGGCTGCGCTCGCTCACGAGGGGCCTGACCAGAGCCACGAGGGCGTGGTCTGCTACCTCCTCTGGGGCGCCACCCTCCGCGCTGCGGTCTTGCAAACGCGGGTTGGCTGCGTGCTGCAACCCCCGAAGGGACGGTTTTACTGCCCTGTGGGTGCGCCTGCTGCTGCGGCGGCGCCCTGCGCCATTGGCACTCCTGCGGCCGCCTTGGCTGGAAAGGCTTGCTTGGCCACATCTTAGCCAACTGCTGCGACGCCTCACGCGCCTTGACGGAGCGTTGCAGCATCTCCTCCACCGCTGGGCCAAACGTGTGCCCCGGGGATATAGGAGCATCTAACAACGGGGCCTTATCAGGCTCCTGTACCCTGGCCTGTGAGAGCCATAGCTGCCTCCTTGCTACTACTAGGGAAGCAATGCTCCTGCCCTGTGCTCGCGCATTTAGCTGAGCCAGCCTGACCAAAAGCTGTGCAACTGCACCCAGCTCGGTTCTTAGCCCGACGGATGGGGACTCAGGCAGGTCGCGAATCAGCGCCGCCTGGTAGACTGTCAGGAGGCTGGCCACGTTGGACAGTCTAACTGCCTCTGTAGCCGCGGCATAACCCTTTTTTAGGTGGGCCTCCGTAATCCTACACTGCCTGTTAGGGCAGGAAGGGTCCTTAGCCAGCCCCGAAAGTGTCGGCGTCTTTACTAGCGCGGCGAACGCGGCACCCACTGGCGGAAACAACGCCAGCCCAGCTTCACTCGCCCCGTGCATGGTGAAGGCCGAAGCCTTGCGAGAAGTCGCAGGGGCGGAGGCCGGTGCTCCCCAGGTGGACTGCACCTCCTTAATAAAATCCGGGAATGCCGGGAGCATCCTGGACTGAAGGGGCGGAGCCGATGGCAATTCAAATAGAGAGTGACGTGTTGGCTCTGATGCAGGCCAGTCCACGCCTAGGTGATGGGCTGCCCTCTCCACCACTGACCAGATAGGGTCATTAGTATCCAGCACTTCAGGGTCGTCCTGCCCAGAGTGCTGGGATGCCACCTCAGGCTCTGTGTCTTCAAAGAGCGGGTCTGCATCAGATGCGTCCCTTGAGACAGCATCGGCGTCCCACTCTACTTCCTGGGGAACTGGTGGAGGAACCATCGGCTGACTAGCGCTGGGTCCGGTAGCCATCTCTGGGGCCCGAGGCGCCACATTCGCTAGAGTCATGAGGAGGGATTGTTGTCCCATCATGAGCTCCATAAACTGCGACATCTTGGAGGTGAGCTCAGCCACCCCAGATGTGTCCTGATGCCGTCTACCCCTTCGAGGGGAGCGGGAGTGCCTTCTCCGGCGAGGCGATCGAGATCTAGATCGCGACTCCCGCGAGAGGAGGGGCTGCGGGAACGTTCCCGAGCACGCCTAATTGGAGACCTTTGACCAGCTGTAAGCTGGGAAGATGGGCTCATAGGCTGAGACGTTGCCGGCGGCGACACGATAGACGATGGTGGGGCCGAGACGGTGTGGGACGAGCCCGAGGATGGGGAACGACCTCCCACCGCCTTCCTAGCTCTCTGGCGCAGGGTGCGTGTTTGAAACCCCGCACATAGCTGGCAGTATGCCCTGTCTGCCAGGGCAGATGCTGCATGGTCCGGCCCTAAACATGCGACGCAGTCCTCGTGAGGGTCGCTGGCAGGCAACTTGGCCTGACAGGTCACACAGCGGTGGAACCCAGACATATTGACGTCAATCACGAAGAGCCGAGGTGCGCGCGTCGAGCGCCGAAGCGCTGGGCACCAAGCGTCAAGCACCTGAAGTGCGTGCGTCGAGCGCTGCCGCGTCAAACGCCAAGGCGTCGAGGGTGCGTGCGTCGAGCACCGAGGTGCGTGCGTCGACGTCAAGGGTGCGCGCGTTGAGGCGTCGAGCATCGAGCGTCGAGGCGCGTGCGTTGAGCGTCGAGGGTGTGTGCGTCGAGGCGCCAAGCGCCGAGCACCGAGGTGCGTCGAGGGTGCGTGCACCGAGCGTCGAGCGTCGAGCGCCGAGCATCGAGCGTCGAGCGCCGAGGCGCGTGCGTCGAGCGTCGAGGGTGCGTGCGTCGAGGCGCCAAGCGCCGAAGCGTCGAGCGTCGAGCACCGAGCGTCGAGCACCGAGCGTCGAGCACCGAGCGCCGAAGCGTCGAGCGTCGAGCACTGAGCCCCAAGTGCAGAAGCACTAAGCACCAAGCGCAGAAGCGCTGCACAAAGCGCCGAAGCGCTGCACCAAGCGCACAAGCACTGACACCAAAAGCGCCGGAGCGCGAGCGCCGAAGCGCGAGTACCGAGCGTGGAACGCAAGCACAGACGCCTAAGCGTCAGCTGACCCGCCAAGCGGAGACGCAAAGTGCTGGTACAGTGTCTGGTGCTGTGCAATACCTACCTGAAGGTGCTGGGGATTTTGCACGTTGGTGGTTGTCTTCCTCTGTATAGTGAAGGGAAAAACTTTTTTTTTTTTTTTTTTTTTTTTTTTGTGGACGCTGCAAAAGGAAAGGGAGTGTAGTGCAATACCACGTGGCGGGAACGCGCCGCGGGGGGGGGGGGGGGACACTGCAGAGCAGACTACCCGCACACACACACGGTTTAGCCTAAGCTAGACCGAGGATGCAATTGCGCGTGGCCAAGGCCAACGCAACACGCGTCCGACACACAATGTAAATATATAACAATATATAATTACACAATAAATACAATATATATAGAATATATATATACAAAAAACCCACACAGTAAATAATAAAAGAACAGAGGAAAGACGGGGAGACCACGAAGAACGCAATGCCGAAGCAAAGCGAAAAGGAATATATAATGTAAACACAAAATATATCCTAAAATAATACAAATACACAATAATAACAATAATAACTGAAATAAACTCGGAGAAGGGGATAAACCAGCTTCTCAAGCCTAAGCTTAGTGAGTACAATCAGTTAAATTAGCTCTAAGTCCTACCGCTACTGATGCTGAAGGCAAAAGAGGAAGTGACTCTCCGCGTGCTGCGTATAGTAAGCTCCCAAGGGGGCGGGCTTACACGGCAGCTTGCGCGGAGGCCTATCGGCAGCTTTGACATAAAGCTCAGCCAATCCCTACTGCCTGACGGCAATGTCCCATACCTTGATGGTTATTTTCGACTTGAAAGGGAACCACATTACACACACTGAATACGTCATTGGAAAGTCTATACTTTTAAACAAGCCATGAACCAGGTAGGTGGCTTTTACATTGCCTGTACATTGCGTAACCTGCAGCGCCACGAAATGAATGGGATAGTCACATATGTCAGTTTTTAATTAAAATAAAATGTGCTTTCAATTCCTCTTCCGATCACACCAGAAAAAAAACTGATCAGCTGTTCATTCAGTCAGTACATCGTTTGTAATGCACTGCAACAATTAGATATCAATATTCGTCTTGGGAAATGTTATTAATATTGTACATATTGAGATTGGTATTCATTCAGTGTAATTTTAGGTCTAGATCTGGAGTTGTACGATAGTTACCTGTGGAGTGGTCTGAAGCACGTCGTCTTCAACTTCAGCCTTTCGCTTTTCTTCGTTACACAGGGTTTCAAATTCTGTTTTGTGTTTGGCTTGTAAATGTCTTTTTAAGTTACTTGTATTTCCTTCATTGGCACTTACCTTTTTTAAACCTATTTTGCGTGCAGAATTGTTTATCAACCTGTGTTAAATATTCGAAAACTAAACTTTTATGTTTAACTGCGGGAGGGGTGTTGCTAGCATTGTCAGACATGTTTGCGAATGGTCAAAAATGTCAGGAAACCGACACGGTTTTAATGCTCCAACTCAGTTTGGTTTGTTCTCAAAAATTTTAACCGAACCAACAAAATCGGTTAACCGCACAGCCTTAGTAAAAAGAACGTGCGAGAAAGATATTTTTTTGTTGTTGTATAGCAGTTGTTACTTTTAAACCTTAATGCACAGTTTAAGATGCAATATTATTGAAGTATCGGGTAAACTGATTGTTAGTGCTGATGCGGGCTGGATTTGCTTCCTTTGGAGTTGTTTGTTTGGGCCGCCATTGCCTGGATTAACTGGGACTATCAGATGTTTTACTCATTGTAACACCGTCAATCTTTGTGGGAGGTGGTCTGGACTTCAAACGGGTTTGAAAACATGACATTTTATTATGTTTTTGAGAACTGTGCTAAACGGCTGAACTTTATTTTTTCTTTTCTTTTGGATTAGATATATTGACTGGCTATATTTCACTCAGCGCTAGATTTTGGTCATTTATGAATGAAGAAACAAGGACTGTTTTATTTATGCTTGAGCTATGTGGGATTAATACTGAGTCGTGAACTTTTTACAGACAGTCAACAATGGGGGCCTTTTACTATATTTTGTCTTCCAACATTACTTTGGTCTGTTTACCTAAAGTTTTACTGCTGCGTGATTTTTGGCTTACAATAACATGGCTGCTTGATTATATGTGTGTTTCTATAGTGTGCTTATTACTTAAATGCTGCTACTAATTGAAAGTCTTTTGCATTCTGTGTTTATCTGATTCCCTTTCAAGCCGAAGAGGACCACCAACATTAAGTATGGGATATTCCCTGCCCTAGAGGTAGGTAATACTGAGCTCTCTATATCAGAGCTGCCGAAGGCCCCTTCCTGTGATGACGCACTTGGTCCCGCCTACCGAGGGTACAAAACCATCACTCACCGGAAGATCTCCCTCTTTTTCCTTCTCAAGACGGTAAGGTAGGACCTCTGTGTTTAGAACTGAGTGTGTTGATAGGAAGAGTACTCGAGTCGATTCGGGTCGGTTGTAGTTCCTAGCATTCGTGCTGAAAGCTGGCTTGCCGCTTTCCTGGAATCAACGACTCCTGAAAAAGACTGAGTCTTTCATCTTTCTGTCTTTCAATGGCCCCCCTTGGTGGGCTGCTCTCTTTTTACTGTCTGTCGTATGTGAACGGCTGTCTGTGCAGCCACCCGCGAGTGAGTTGTCTTTTCCGAAAGAGAGTTACACAAGTATCCTCCTCGGGGCCAGGCCAGCCGTATCCCCACTGTCGAGTGACCCTGCCGCGCTCCCTTCCTCGGGGCTAGGTACTGCCGTATCCCCGTCCAAGCGGAGCCGCCGGCCGAACCTGACCGCTGCGGTGTGTCGTTCATGTGCGTTCGGTGTACTCTCTCTCTCTCTCTTTCCTTCCTTCTTATAAACTGTAATTTTTGCTTGACAAAAACTTTACCCACCACGGCTTCAGCCTCTGTCCCCCTCTGGTACACGCTTCGCGCTGACCAGGTGTGTGTGTTGACCACGCGGTCTAGGTACGCACTTTGCGTAGCATCCTCTCCGGTGCATAGCCTGTTTTCTCTTGACACAGGCTGCGTATTATCCGACGCCAGCGTAGGAGCATAACGCACACGGTACTTGGTTCCCAGTACGCAGTGTACGCAGAACGATATTCACAATGCACATAACGCGCAGGTGCTCATTGCTCCTTCCAGAAAGTTACGCACAGGGCGCAGGGTACGCAGTTTACGTTCCGCTGCGCGAGGCGTCTAGAACATTCGAGGCAAGCAGTGCTGTGCACGTTGCTCTCATTGCGTAGGCACTGCGCTGCTAGCGCATACCTCGTGGTGCCGCACGGTACAGTGCAAGCCTAGTCTGTTGCGCATTAGTTCCTAAAAAAAAACTATACTAAACAAGAATAGATCCATGCCGGGGTTCCATGCCTGTATGGCTTGTAATGCCAGTATCCCACAAGAGGATAACCATACCCTCTGTGCACGTTGCGCTCGTTGCGTAAGTATTGCTCTACTAGCGCATAGCTCGTGGTGCTGCATGGTAATACCAGTGCGCACTGAGCTCAGCTCAAGTGCTGCACGCGGTGTACATATTACACGGTGCAGGAGTAGTTGGTTGTGCACTAGTGCCCGTACTCTGCATAGTACACGGTGCACTTGTGCCCACGGTACCCGGCGCAGGGTAGGCAGTGTTAATAGCCTTAGCTGGAGCGCTAGCGAAATTTACACTGTGTTAGTACCTGTGGGTCAAACACAGTGAAAGCAGTACTTAGTGCTATGCACAAGCCAGACGTCCTGTCTCAGGACTATCTGCCTAGCATCTCGAATGCAGTATACAGTGCGCTTGGGACGCACGGGTTATTGCGTAAGCACTGCTCAACCTGGCACACAGCTCACGGTGCTGCACAGTATCTGTGAAAACAGGATACTCGGTGCGCACGGGGCTCAGCATACCTTGCTGTAACGCTAGTGAGTGGACACACTACGTTAACATTTACCAGTGTTCAACGTAGTGCGAGCAGTGCCACAGTGCTAATGCACAAAGTCAGCACCATATCGGGGACCTTCCCTGTACGGCCTGCAAGGCATCATACCCACAGGACGTATGGTGCTCGGTAGGCAGGTGCTTAGTACATCAGGGCGCATAGTGCCTCGGGTGCTCGATGCACGACGTGCCTCATTGCCTTCTGCCTGTAGAAGGTGCTTCACTCCGCGGTAAGCTACGCGCTGCCCCGGTCATGTGACTGCACGTAGTCCAGGCTAGACACCCCTGTCCAGTTACTACGCTGTGTTTACTCTTTTTTCTGCTTAACAGCCTACATCGCTTTGCGATTGCAGTCAGCTGAAAGCCTTACAGCGATCAATGTTTTCTGCTTTCCTCTGCTATTAAGTCGCCCTGGATAAGGGCGTCTGCTAAGGAATAAAATAATAATAATGTTGCAGTTTAAAAGAAAAAGAGACACGTGTTCCTCCACCGGGCCCCGTCTCTGCCATGCCCCGCTGTGGAATTGACTCTGTTGGACTGCCTCAGCCCACCCTCTCGGTGCGCTTAAAATATTCAGTTCACTCGAGTTGCCGTGGTGTCTGTTTTATTACCCTCACAGATTGCCATTGTGTGTGTGTATGTGTGTTTTTATTTCACTGCCTTGCATTTTTAAAAATAATAAAAAACGATACAAGCGCGATTCCTCCATCGGGACTCAGCAATGCTGAGCCCCGCTGTCGAGATGCTTACGCTGGCTTGTTTCAGCCCGCCTACTCGGTGGGCTGGTAAAAACAAAACAAAATCAGTTACCCGCATTGCCGTGGTAACTATTATTTTTACCCGCACAGCTTGCGTGGAGTGTGTGTATTTTCGTTTCTTTACTGCCTTGCAGTTTAGAAATAAATAATAATGCAGCGATTATTTCCACCGGGACCCAGCGCTGCTGGCCCCGCTGTTGAGCGGCTTCTGTTGGCTTGTCTCAGCCCGCCTACTCAGTGCGCTGTTCAAAAGCAGTCACACGCGCTGCCGTGGTGACCGCTATTTTACCCTCACAACCTTGTTGTTGTGTGTGTGTTATGTGTTTTTTCTTTACTGCCTTGCAGTTTAGAAAAATAAATAAATAAATAAATAAATAAATAAATAAATAAATAAAATGTAGTATGATATCAAACGGCAGCATTGCTGCGCCCTGCTGTTGAGTTACATACGCAGGCTTGCTTCAGCCCACATACTCGGTGGGCTGGAAAAACAAAACAAAATCAGTTAACCGCGTTGCCGTGGTGACTGATATTTTTACCCACACAGCTTCTGTGGTGTGTGTGCGCATTTGTTTCTTACTGCCCGGCAGTTAGAAATAAATAATAAGTTGATTCTTCCACGGGAACCCAGCTCTGCTGTGTCCCACGGTTGAGTTGAATCCACCGGCTTGTTTCAGCCCGCCTACTCGGCGCGCTTGGTCACCCGCCTGGCATGGTGAATGTGTTTCTCCCATAGCGGAATGGCTGTGTATAAGCATGTATGTTCCTGTTACTGCCTTTGCAGTTAAAAAGAAATAACAGGTTGCAGCTTATAACAGGTTGCAGTCATATTGCAGTTCCTGCAGGAACTGCTTGGTGCTGGAAGGTCATCTTTCACCTTGCAGGTGTATTCAGCGGCTATCTCTGCTTGCCATGCCCCCGTAGATTCTATGTCTCCGGGTGCGCATTTTTGGCTACCCATTTCCTTAAAGTCGCACAGTGATTACGCCCTCCTAGGAGGACTGTTCTCCCCGAATGGAGCCTTAATATTGTACTAGAGGCTCTCGCGAAGGCCCGTTTGAGCCCTTAAACTCCATTGAGCTGAAGTATCTGTCTATGAAGACAGCCTTCCTCTTAGTTATCACCTCCGTAAAGCGGATCAGTGAGCTGCAGGTGCTGTCTGTGCACAGCTCCTGCATGCGCGTGTGGGAGGATGGAAGCGGAGTGTCGCTGCGCACCAACCCCGCTTTCCTCCCCAAGGTGATTACAGCTTTCCACATTAACCACCCACCTGGTAGAGTAGCTGCGCATTCGACTAGAGGGTTGGCTACATTGTGGGCCCTTTTTAAGGGCGCTTCGATGTCTGAGATTTGTACTGCGGCTAGCTGGGCTACGCTGCATACTTTCACCAGATTCTACCGCATTAATGTGGTAGAACCTGCTGTGCCATCTGTGGGCACAAGGGTCCTTGAGGGTGTAAGTTCACACTGCTAACCTCTGGGTTAGACAGCGCTTGTGCGTCCCTCATATGCTTCCGTTCATTCTCCCTCGCGACGGCTCTGGTCTACATTATCCCATACTTAATGTTGGTGGTCGTCTTTGACTTGAAAGGGAACATTAGGTTACTTACCGTAACCCTGGTTCCCTGAAAGAGGAGACGACCACCAACCATGAGGTCGCTCCGGTCGCCCTCACGGGTTCGGCGGAAAAAGAGGGAGATCTTCCGGTGAGTGACGGTTTTGTACCCTCGGTAGGCGGGACCGAGTGCGTCATCACAGGAAAGGGCCTTCGGCAGCTCTGATATAGAGAGCTCAGTATTACCTACCTCTAGGGCAGGGAATATCCCATACTTAATGTTGGTGGTCGTCTTCTCTTTCAGGGAACCAGGGTTACGGTAAGTAACCTAACGTTATCTGTATTGAATAGTAGGGATATGCACTATTGCAGTTTATTAATCGGAGGGTGATACACCAACATTGCTAGTTGTTTTTGCTGGGTGTGAATAACTTATTGTTGATTGACTGTTTACAGATATTTTTAATGTTAACTTGCTAATACAACATTTAAAGTTATCCTTGCTTAAATGCTGTTGTTGGTTAAAATGTTTCCCCATGTTAATTGTATGGTGCTGTGTTACTTAATGCCATGACATTTCTAAATATTATTGAGTCTTTATTTAAAGTTATTTGTCTTTCTGATGGTATAAAATGGCATTAATATTCATTTAGTTATGGGGTTTTAACAGAATAGAAATGGCATGGCATAATAGCTGTGAAACATTTTCTTTCTCCTAATCTGGGATATTTATAAATGTGTCAACTGATTAACTTGAATGACTTTCTATTTAAAGTTTTATATTCTAACATTTATGACATTTTGTAATGCTGTGAAATTAACGTTGTGCTCATATTGAAGTATTGAATCTTATGCTGATAATAAATTGATCAGTGTAATCAGTTAGTTTTATTAATTCTGATCGAGGTTATAATAGGAGTTTGCAACATACAATTAGTGTTCTGCTGAGTCCCAGTAATGCTCGTCAGACTGTGTAACCTTCATTTCCAAACGTGTCCTCTGGTCCTGGTTTCTGTGCTGTAGTTAAAGTATTGGTTAGGGTTACCTTTGTCAACTCCTTTTAAAGACTTCAAGTCTAATTCTTCTACATTCTAGGATAAATAAAGTCCCTGCAACCTACCTTCGTAGCTCTTTCCTTTAAGCCATTGGTATTAGTCTGGTTGCTTCACATAAGGTGCTTTTAGGATTAAGTCAGAGCTGCTCTGAAGGAGTCACTACTATACTCATTTTGCTATTGTTTTTCAGGTAGTGTTATACTGTGATAAATGTTTTGTCTTTTTTTTGTTTGTTTTTTCTGCAGAAAGTTTCTCTTTTTTCCCCCGAGTTCACAGAAGATCAATGTTGACGGCGGCGTCTAATACAATTTGCATATTTTATCTAAAATTGAGATGTCTCCCTTACAATGTGGGTTCAGGAATAATTACCAATTCATTGTCGCATCTGAGTAAAACACAGAGAATTACTGGTCTAAAAGCAGGGAATTTAATGAGTTTGACCAAAGATCTGCCTTATTTCCCTGTTGTTATTTTATGGCTTTTTACTTGCATTAAAATGGCACATTTAAATAACAAAACAGGATGTACCTCGTGCCAGAAATTGATAAGCAAAACAGCATTAAGCCCAAAGCAAATTGCCATTGCATTGTGACAGGTTCTGACATCTGCCTTCCTAACACAATGACAGACCGATTAGACTAGGACTGAAGGGTGGTGGGTTCAGCACCTGTATGGAGATGACTTGAAATGAATGCTTGAGCTCGACACCTGTCCACAGACTGGGGATACCCCTATGGCTTCTTCAGTGGAGGAGCAGCTCGATCCTGAGGCTCTCCAAGCTGCTCCATTAAAACTTGTCAACATGCTTTTCAGCCCAGAGCTGGAAATCCATATGGGGGGAAATACATTATCCATAAAACAAATACAGTTTGATGTGTGTATATATATATATATATATATATATATATATATTTCAGGAATGTATACAAGACGGCATCAACTTAAATTCATAAAGATTTTGAGTTCTCGGTAATCTAAGTTCACAATTTTTTTCTAAAATACACATTCTTCCAGGAAAATCTGATGACCAGTTTCTAAATGACCAAAAAGAACAAGTAACGCTTGATGTCATTACAATACTCTGCCATATCTAGGCTACTGGAGAATTTACTGCGTTGACTTTGTACTCCATCCAGCAAAAGTGGTTCTATAATTGTTATTAGCTGCAATAAAGGCTTATATCAAAGACTGAGACTTAAAAAACATTTTAATCTCATCAGATGAATTGCTATGCTAAATCCGAAGAGTCAGGGAGATTGCCAATTAAGATAAGGAACAAATCACACATTGATGTAGAAATATCAATCTAGTTGTTCAACTGTAAAGCTCAAAATGTTATTTCCAGTAACTGCTTGTGACAGAGAAAGATTGAATCTTGGTTATAAATCTCCCTCCTGACCTGTGAGGGTGCTGTGTAAAGGGAACAGTGTGCCCTGGACTGGATGGTCTGACATCTAGAAAGGGGGCGGAGCCACGGTACACCAAGTCATTGCCCCAGAAGGGAAGCGATGTGGCATCCACGGATTGGAGGAGAAACGGTTGCACTTGCTAACCAAGAGGGTGTGACTGACGGTACAAAAGGGGATGTGGCTAAGCAATCTATTCCTTTTATGGTTGCGAGCGAACTGTTAAAGGAAAACCAGAAATGTACCATGAGTGTCTGGTGTTTGTTTTGTCGTGTCTAATTCTACTCATTTGTTGTTATTAGATGGCTAACACGTACCGGGAGCTGTCGCTTAAGGCCAGCACCAACCCGGACAACACAATTGTACACTAATAAATTGTATTTCACCACTTGCACGTTAGCACTCACTCTGGACTTGTGATCGTGTGTGTGTGTGTCTTTGTGTGTCTTTATACTGTGTTTATTATTTCGGGACTGTAACCCGTTGTTTAGAACAGTGCAAATCACATTGCTGTGTATTACCTGGGATTATTATTTGCGGTCGCCAGACTGGTATTACAAAAATAAACATCTGTTTGGACCGTGAACTTTGTTGTCTCTCTTCTGTTACATATCACATCACCTCTACACTTGTGCACTGCAAACCACTTTGCCACACTGCTTTACAAAAATAATCTTTTTTCTTTTATAATAATAAAACAGAATATATTAAATGGGGAAAGGGAAGATATGAACAATGTGTGGCAGAGAATACTGCAGTACATTAAAACAACAACATTGCATTTTCATCTTGTCCAGCCTGTGGCTAGTACTAATTTAGAATGCAAATGGTATATTGTGTAAATGTGGGCCTTTTTATAGCCCTAACAAACAAAATAAATACATTTCCCTCTACCAGATTGAACAATTTTGACATTGTGATAATCGCTGGGGGGTGGTGAATGTTTATCCATAATTGAAGCAAATAATGTATTAGACACTGCTTTAGATTATCACACTTTTGACAAACAACAAAGTTACCTCTTAAACATATTCATATTTAGCATTGCGCTATTCCAATATCATTTAAAATGGACTTCATAGGCTATTTTAGTCTGCTGTTGCATTCGGAAGACATTTCTAATTCAATATCTTCTGTTGCTAAAATACGTTTTTGACCCACCCTTTCTCTCACAATTAAGTAAATATGCACAATATTTTAAATAGATTCCAGCCATGTCTTTGATTTCCAGCTATTCCAAATCCTCAACCTGCTGACATCTGTAGCTGAACTGAACTGCATCTCGAAATCCATCTCACTGAGTTTCTCTCACCTCTCCTATCATATCTGTTATCTCCATTGTAATTAGGAAGACACCATGACCTTTCTCTGTGTTTGCTGTTCAGCACCATAGGCTTCTGGCTCATTTTCCCCTCTACACAGTCCTTATCTTCAGCCTTTGTGGTTTTAATCAACAGACATATGCTTGCCTGTATTTAGAATATGAATCCAGTAACTGATATTGCATTGCAAAACAGCAAGAGCTTAGCACAGTTTGCACCAATAGTTTATAACAGGAATATTTTTTGTTGAAAACCTACTTTAAGAAACATTTGGAAATGTACGATCGAGAGGAGGCCCCTGAATATCCTTGTCAGGTTCCTGATTGCTGATTGATCCTATAACTTTTTCTTTTGGGTCTTAAAGTGATTGTAGCTAACACAATAATTCCATTAGTCTTACAGGTTGTGTACCAGTGGAGACTCCTTAAAAGAGGCAATTTGCAATAAAATAAAATACAATTATTGGCTAAAATTTAAGATTTTTCTTTTCTTAACCTAAACTCTAGATTACTCTTTAACTTTCAACATTCCTAAATGAACAGCAATTCTGGCTGTTGACAGACACGTGCTTACAGTACTAGCAGTGCCAGATGGTGTTCTGGTCCTAGAGGAGTGTTTTTTGTTTTTTTTTTACAAAGGGAGGCAGCCTCCCTTTTCTCATTAAACACAGTGTTAGCAATGGCAGTTCGTGTGATCTGAGCATGGGTTTTAATTGGAGGAGACCAGAGGTTTTTTTTTTTTTTTACCAGAGGAGGCTTTGCCTCTGATAATGAACTCTTGTCTGTCTGAAACACAGTACTCCCACTAAAAGATCGGGTGATCTGAGTACAGGTTTTAATTGGAGGAGCGACCCACATCCTCCCGCCCCCTTCTAAAGCGCTGCTGTAAGCAGCTGTATACGCTGTTAATGTAGGAGTGAAGATTGAAATTGCTTCATTTAGTTTTGCATCACATCAGTGGTAAGAAACAAACAATATGTTGTTATTGTTATTTTGGTGCTTGTCTTGTGAAGGAGCCAAATGTGAAATGCAGCATAACGCAGCTGATCGGCTGATTAAGACTCAATTTGCCACGCTAGATTATACTAAAAAACTCTGAAGGGAAGCCATAACTAAAAATTGAAATTGCTAATAAGAACAGGTCATTTCATTTGGCAGTAGAACATTATGTTTGAGATTACATATTTGAAAGGAAAATCCCACCTCAGCCACTGACTCATTGTGTGACCCTGAGCAGATCACTTAACCTCCTTGTGCTCCGTCTCTCGGGTGAGACATAGTTGTGACTCTGCAGCTGATGCATAGTTCACACACCCTAGTCTCTGTATGTCGCCTTGGATAAAGGCGTCTGCTAAAATAAATAAATAATAATACTAGAGTATAGGGCAGGGAGTCTTGGCTAAAAAAAAAATGATGTTGCTGGTTGTTGCTATGGTAACTTAAGATGAGACGCAACGTACTGTGTTTTTTTTTTCAATGTAAGCAAAGTTACCTCAGCCATTTAGAATGTCACAAAAGAGTGGAAAAAGAACAAATAACGTTTTTTTAGCTTCTACAACCCGTTTTCAAAGTTAACAATATCATTTTTTCAATACAATTCAATAAAAAAATTACTGTTACTCCAATGCAGATGAACTCAAACCGAATGTAAAAAATAGAAGCCTGTACTAGATTTACACTTCTGTTGTTCGCTGTGCCTGCAGTGTACATAAGTTCAATTAAATCAACTTAATTACATTTTTTAAAGCGGTAAAAACTGATATCACAATATAATAAAATGGATTTCATAGGGCCCAAACTTACTTATAAACCTGTTTTTGCTTTAACTCACTGTCCGTGTTAATTTGTGATGTTAGAGCTGAAAATCATGTTAGAAACCAAGTTAAAAATCCCAATTTCTGTAATGCTAATACTTAAAGAAAACCTACGTTGTTTAAATGTTCAATATTATTGCAAATGTTTTACAAGAGATAACTGATGACCTTAGAATGCTATGGGTAAGGCAAACAAAAAAACTAAAATTTAGATACATTACACATCCCCCCCACCCTCGTACTTGTGCCTCCCCTGACTCAGAGGTCACCAGCCGCCACTGTTGTGCACTTACATTATACAGTTAGAGTAAACTTGTATTTTTAGTTTAAAACATAATATATGGTACTACACTTGGCTAAAGAAATATCTGTTTGCAAGCCATGCTTTCAATTAGTATTGCACTTGCTTGATCATTTCACCTGGAGGGAGAAATTGTCCCCAGCCCTTTAATGGCTTCTTTCCTGTCATTAACCAACCTTTTGCTTTCCCTATTGACTGACATGCTTTCAGCCAGTAAAATGCTTTAACCCACAAGATGATGCTGTGGTGAAATACCCCAGGAAGTGAAAGTGCAAACAGATAAACTGAGTATAAGGCATAGAAACTGAGAGCTTCCTTTAACTGTACAGTAGTATCAGATATAACGTTTTTAAATTTAAAAACTACATGTGTTTCTTTCAAAACTGTACATTTCAGACCTACTTTGCTACAGGAAGTGAAAAAATGGGTAACTGTTTTGTTAGCTACGATTATGTTAAAGGATTCCTGTGATTCAGCATAAACAACATGGCTATGTAACCCATTCCCACTCACTTCTGTCCTGGTTTCCACATGATTCAATCAACAGTGACAGAACAGCACTGCCCACTTGTATACACCAGCACCAGACAACCAGACAGCATTAACACTAGAACCGCCACGGTAGTCATTTTGACGGTTTTCACTTTTAAAATTTAAATTACTCTGTGTGTGTTAAAGATCCGCAGTTGTCTGTTCTTGACTTTTCTTAAATACATGTATTAAATACCCTGACGGCGTTTGAAAGTCAGAATCGCAAAAATAAAAAAGTTATGAACACTTCTACCTAGAACCGCCAAAAGCCGTCATTTTGATGGCTTGTTACAATACATGCTTTTATTGTTGTATAACCTACAATATGCTACTTTTTATATGTATACAAGCCAGTTTGTTATCTCTACCTCTATTTGAATAGAACATTGCTCTTGACATCTAGATATGTGTTATCCAAATATCTATTGTAATCCTATCAATTCCTTAGAGAACATCTGTCTGGCTGTCTATGTGAGCATATATAGTCTGCTGTCTTATAATATTACTGTTACAAGAACTGTTCGAGAAATCTTGTGATTTTTGCGTTTTTGATTTGAGAGCAATTACAGATATATTTGTCTGGCATCAGGAATTTGGAACGACTTCATTGAAAACAGCATTGCCTGTTTCAAGCTAAACATAAAATATTACATGGACAAACAGCTGTTTCCGATAAAAGCACGGTGTCGCTGGACAAACAAACCTGTCAAATTTGGGATCAAGTTTTGACTGGCAGCGTACCCTACCCCTACCTGTGCAAAGATGAAACTCCCCCAGCTGGTCACAGACTGGGTGACAATGTGTTAGGCTGATGTAACCGTGCTTAGGAAAAGAGATGAGTGTTACCAATATTTTTTTTTATTTCACTGTGATTAGCAAAACTGTTAAAGAAAAAAAAAACAGCCTGGTTGGAACAGTAAACAAAGCGAGAAGAGAGTTTCCACCGTCTGCACAAAACGTATTACTCAGTGAAAGCAATCACCGGTGTCCAATTGCTGTATTTTACAATATACTGGACATGGCAGCCATCAATTCCTTCGTTTTTTTACAATGAATGCACCGGGGGAAATATCAGTATAAGAGATCTCTTATGATGCTAGCCATTGAGGTTTGGCAGAAACATTTTGATCAGAAAACTGCAAAGCGGCAGGGAAACGCAGCTCAGCCTGGATACAGTGAGCATCAAGTGACACACGTAACAGAAAACAATGCCAGGTAACTAAATGCAGTAAAAATAAAACATCTGTGCCCAGTGTGAAACAGCAGTATGTGGTAAATGCACACAAGTTGATAAAAGTTATATCTGTGTGGATTGTGCTAATATGGGGGCTACTTTGAAGTATGTTTTCCTGAATGCGCATTCCCATTACATAATGGAAACTGAGTTATTTTCTTTATGTTATTTTTTATAAATAATGATTTTGATTTTACAATTGTGTATATAGGTCTACATATAACCCGTTTACAGCTGGTTACACAATATTTTCTTTTGAAATGTTTATTTTGTTACATTTTTTCATTTTTTGAAGTCATGCTATGCAGTAGACTAATGTGAAAAAAAGCCTTTTATGTTCATTTTTGTAAATAATGACTTTGTTTTTACAATTTCTTATGTACATAGAGCTGTTTACAGCTGTTTACACAATATCTTCTTTTGAAATGTTCTTCATTTTTTACTTCATGCATTATGTGCGCTAATTTCGAAAATAAAGCCTTTTATGTTTATTTTTTCATTTAAATACAGTGTTTCTGCTATGCAGGTGTTAGATATGATGTTCATAAATAAAACTCTTGAGTTGTATCTGTTAGTTTGTGTTTCATTTTCATATTGAAGCTGTTTAAAATGTACCCATCAAAATGACTACTGCTGGCGGTTCTAGTGTTAAAAAAATAAAAAAATAAAAAAATTAAACACTTGGAATCTGATTGGCCTGCTGAGTTACTTGCTGTAGCGCAATGGACAGGGAACTGATCCCTGAAGTTCTAGAATCTAATCCCACTGTCAATTTTTTTTTTCAGTATCTTAATTAAAAAAGCATTACTTGGTGATTTTCTTTATTTATTGTATCACTCTGGAGATTATCTCTGGGTTTATATTATATGTATTACACACCAGTTCCTGTGAAGCACTGAACGCTTGTGCGCATTGCTGTGTTTTTTTTGTGCTGACTTAAAGTATTGTCTGGGGTTAGGGTTAGGGTATCCTAATTTAATTAAAAGACCTTATGCATGTTTTGTGATAATTTAGAATCAGTGCCCAGTTGCACTGACATTTTTCAATCTGATAAAACCGACCATTCTGACGCACCCAGTGCTTCGTACTTCTCAAGCATGCCCATTTTGCCCATTTTGCGAGTTAGTGGTATTTACATACTTCATAAATAACAAACTTGACTTTATTGGAAGAAGCTTGTTGTTTAATATATGAGGTATAAAGTTGATAAAAGAATACCCTGCTTGAAAAAAAAAAAACTTGAATTAAGCATTTATTAAACAATTGGAACTTTGAATACCAGAGGATACGATAATTGAAAGCAGAATTGATGTGCTGTGACGGTGTTTAATGCTAAATAAATGTACTCAGATGAGCCAGGCTGTTTAATATTCCGGGCCTCCTATCTCTAAGCTCTCCATCTAATTTGTATTCCCAGAGTGAATTGGCTTGTACTTTTTACAGAACATATTACAAAAATTCTACAGGACACAGCAGAGCTTAAATCAGTAACCTGTTGTTGATTTGACCAATAATTCCTGTCCTTCACATACCCCACATACAACAAGAGTGGTTTCATAGAAACAAATTAATAATAAATAAAAAAATAAATTACAAAAAAATGCCCGTACTGCACTGCATTGTAAAGTAACTCTGGACAAGCAATCCCTCATTTTCATGCTCCACAAAATAAAAAAGTGTGTCTACTTGTCACCAGGTGACTAATGTGTATGCTTGCTGACGTTTTTTGTGATGTATTTAATTATTCACTGTAGATTGTAATAGAGCAAGGGATCTAAATGTAACACAGGTGGAGGTCATTTAACTTGGTGTGTGGATCTAAATGTAAATAGTTTGGGTTTTGGTGGTGGTTGGCAGGGACGGGGTTAATTCCTCTCCCTGCTAAAAATGTGAGAATGTGACTGTTCCCAAACGAGGTAATTGGTATTAATTGGGAACAGCACATACTATAAAAGAGAGCTTCCAGCTCATTAAGGGGGAGATCATCAGGGAGTTGGTATAGGAGAGTTTGGCTGTGAAAGAAAAGAAAAGAAAAGAAAAGAAAAGAAAAGAAAAGAAAAGAAAAGAAAAGAAAAGAAAATAAGATAAGATAAGGTAAAGTGTTTCTAAAGGCGTTTGTTGACAGGTAAACGGCTTAGCTGTCCTGTGGGTGAGTCAGGGACTGGTTAAGTGAAGTTAGGCTCTATGTTGAGCTAGGCTTTTGTTTTGTTTGTTTTGTGTTGTAAAAATTAAAGTGCGCAGTAGCGCTTCAAATCAAAGGATTTTGTTTTTAATATTTACAATAAACAAAATAACAATGAAAATAACATGTTTTTAAAACTATTTATAAAACTGTTTTTTTCTTAACTCTCAGGAGGTAAATTAGTGCAATCTATCCATTTTTTTTTTTTTAATCAGTATGGAACAGCAGAAAGCAGTTGCCTGCCGGTGTGAAGCAGAGATACAGAACACACTTTGAGCACTTTTGGAGTGCCTCTGCATCCTGGTTTCTTGCATCTTCCCTTTTCACAACATGTCGGCCAGTGAGCGGTGTTATCTTTTACCACTGCAGGGCACTGTACTGCAACCTTCGTGCTTCTAAACCGATCCCATCGCTGTACTTCTGCAATTGACTTTGCACCAATGTATGTACTCAGTAATGTGACTGAACGATTATTATACCATTTAACTACATGCAGCACAACATCTTCTACAGTTCCATTTTTTTCCTGAAAAACCCACATCCAGATCTGTTCAGCTCAGCATCAGATTTCATATCACTTCCAGGTAATCTGTTTGCACGGACTGTGCCTAGGCTTTGGATTTCTTGTTTTGCTAGCTCTACTTGCAGCTTTAAACCACAAAACCAGTTGTCAAAGTACAATTTGTAGTTCCTATGCTTTGGAACAATGCTAGAAAGACGAATTACCACATTTCCACATGCCCCAATGTCAGCCAAACCTGGGGGTTGCACAGTTTTGCCACAGTATATCACAAAGTTGTGCACAATGCCATCAAAGCCAGCCATGACCATTAATTTCTAGCCCCATTTCATAGGCTTCTTTGGAAGGTACTGCTTTAGTCTATTATGCCCCTTAAAGGGCACAATTTGCTCATCAACACTTAGCTTTTCAGCCATGGGTATGTCATTCATCTTTTTAACAAGATGGGTAATCCTTGTAAAGTTCGTCAAAATCACTATGTCCCCTTGCTGGTTGTGCCATGTTGTCATTGAAATGTAATTTTTTAAGGACTTCCCATCTTCCAAGCGTCATTGTGTCTGCAACTTGAGGAATCCCACTGCTTGAGCTCCAAAACATGTGATTTGAAGGCAAGTTAAAAATTGACATGTACAAGGCAGTCCCAAAAAACTGCTCCAATTCCTCTGTGGTCCTTTTTAGTGGCTTATTAGGATTGCATTGCATTGCATAGAAATTTGACTGGTCAACAGTTGTCTGAAGAATATCTGGAGAGAAAAACAACTGAAAATACTGCAATGGAGAGAGTACTTTATCTGACTCAGGAAGTGTGTCTAGCCATGGCGGAATAGCAGGAATACCGCAACCACAAGGTATTCTCCATGTAGGGTTCCCTGTTCTTTGGATATCTTGTGGCTCCAATTCTGTATTTTTATCTTCAGATTCGGATTGCAGTTCATTGGCTGAAAAGAAAAAAATAGATTATTATACTTCATTTTCAATATAAACACAAACTAATTGCAAATATTTGATTTACATTTTTACTTGTACCTGAACGAAATATATGAAAGTAAGGATATATAACTGTCTCCTACATAGTATTGACTGTACAACTCTATTGTTTGAAAAACAGAATTGAAATTCCCTCAATAAATAATACAACAAGTAATGTATACTTTCTATCCATACTATTTCTCAAACCTGCTTCTGGGATCCATTCCTCATCACTGCCACTAAACTCAAGCTCACTGTCCTCACTATCTGAAGGGATACTTCTAACAGCAATAGAAGTTTGTTTTCTTCCATAAAATGTTCCTGTATCCATCTTGCCTGTGAATGTAATTGACATCATTGACTGAAAATATGTATCTCTATAATGTTTTACATGGATTTTAAGTTTACTCCCATTGCACAATGTAGCTTTCAGCAACATATAGCATCTACTTTCCAGTAAACTTCACAGTGTAGCTTTGAGGCAACAAAATCTAATTAAAAAAATTAAAATAGATGCAGAAATTAAAAATACCCCAAAACATACCCATATGTGTCTTTGGTGTTTCATAAACATAAACATATTTTTTGTATGTATCAAGCTATCAAAAAATGACATTAAAACATTAAATGTTTCTCACCTCATTGACACACCATGTGCTTTTGGGGTCCAGCTTCCTGAAAGGATGTCCCACCTCATCAAATTGCATCATACCGATCCCTGGTTTTTATTGGATTGTAAAATATGTTGCCTACTAGCAACATCATGCATTGAAACTTAAATATTTTTATACAGGGGGGTGATAGTGATAAAGTTATATTTTGTTGCCTTGAGGCAACAGCATGCGGTAGAGGGATATATATATATATATATATATATATATATATATATATATATATATATATATATATTACACATACATTCATACATACAGTGCCTATAGAAAGTCCATTTATCTACACATTCTACCCCACAGCTACCAAGTGAAAAAAATATTCTAGAAATTTGTAGAACATTAATTAAAAATAAAAACTGAAATAGCTTGGTTGGATAAGTGTCCACCCCCCTTGTAATAGCAATCCTAAATTAGCTCAGGTGTAACCAATCACCTTCAAAATCACACACCAAGTTAAATGACCTCCACCTGTGTTAAATTGTAGTGATTCACATGATTTCTGGATAATTTCATCAGTTCTTGTAGGTTCCCTCTGCTGGGTAGTGCATTTCAAAGCAAAAACTCAACCATGAGCACCAAGGTGCTTTCAAAAGAACTCTGGGACAAAGTTGTTGAAAGGCATAGATCAGGGGATGGGTATAAAAAAATATCAAAGGCCTTGAATATCCCTTGGAGCACAGTCAAGACGATTATTAAAAAGTGGAAGGTGTATGGCACCACCAAGACCCTGCCTAGATCAGGCCGTCCCTCCAAACTGGATGACCGAGCAAGAAGGAGACTGATCAGAGGGGCTACCAAGAGGCCAATGGCAACTTTGCAAGAGCTACAGGCTTTTATGACCAAGACTGGTCAAAGTGTGCATGTGACAACAATATCCCAAGCACTCCACAATTCTGGCCTGTATGGTAGGGTGGCAAGAAGGAAGCCATTACTCAAGAAAGCCCACCTTGAATCCTGTTTGAAGTATGCAAAAAAACACTTGGGAGATTCTGTAGCCATGTGGCAAAAAGTTTTGTGGTCTGACGAAACTAAAATTGAACTTTTTGGCCTAAATGCAAAGCGTTATGTTTGGCGCAAACCAAACACAAAGCGCATCATCCAAAGAATACCATCCCTACTGTGTTATGGAGATGTTCCTCATCAGCAGGGACTTCAGGATAGAAGGGAAAATGAATGGAGCAAAGTACAGAGAAGTCCTTGAGGAAAACCGGCTGCAAGAAAGCTGAAACTGGGACGGAAGTTCACCTTTCAGCATGACAACGACCCAAAGCACACAGCCAAAGCTACACTGGAGTGGCTAAGGAACAAAAAGGTAAATGTCCTTGAGTGGCCCAGTCAGAGCCCCGACCTAACTCCAATCGAAAATGTCTGGCATGACTTGAAGATTGCTGTCCATCAACGCTCCCCAAGGAACGTGACAGAGCTTGAACAGTTTTGTAAAGAAGAATGGTCAAATATTGCCAAATCTAGGTGTGCAAAGTTGGTAGAGACCTATCCCAACAGACTCACAGCTGTAATTGCTGCCTAAGGTGCTTCCACCAAGTATTAACTCAGGGGGGTGGAGACTTATCCAATTATGATCTTTCAGTTTTGTATTTTTAACATATAATTTTTTTCTCAATAAAAACAAAATGTGAAAAATGTTCGAGGGGGTATAGACTTTCTATAGGCACTGTATATAGTAGAAGTCTGCACTTGTGATCACGTTTGGAATTGCTTTGTATTTGATTTAATTCTTTTCCATGTACACTATTTATGTTTCATGTCAGCAGCAACATTTTCATTTGTGCTGGCTAGTCTGTGCACCGACAAGCAATTTGAGTTAATTGACAGGTATGTAGTGACGACCACCTTAAAAAGGCAAGAGATCAGAGAGAGAGAGACAGAAATGATAAAATGAAACAGAAGGAAAACAAACGAGGAAGGAAAATGAACTGAAAAGGAAAACGAATAGAAAGATGAATTGGAGCAAAGAGACCCATAGACGGAGAACGGACGCAGACAAGGCAAGAGAAAGATGATAGTGAAAAGGAATGAAGAGATTGCAGCAGAAGTATTTGCTTGTAGCAAATACTATTTTGCTGGTTCATATGCTCTTTGTGCGTAGAAAGTTACTTTTCCTAGTTAAAAAGCATCCTACTGTGTGTGTGTGTGTGTATATATATATATATATGTATGTATATGTATATATGTATATATATATATATATATATATATGTATATATGTGTATATATATATATATATGTATGTATATATATATGTATATATATATGTATGTGTATATATGTATATATATATATATATATATGTATATGTGTATATATATATATATATATATATATATATATATATATATATATATGTGTATATATATATAAAGTCAGGGCTTGAATTTCAGGGATTGGGATTGCGGGACTGTCACAAAGACGGCTGGAGTGGGTGGCGTCAGACCAGAAAGGAATACATAGACAGACGGTGGTGATGAGAAGTTGAGTGCAAATGGTAGCACTCAGCGTTTATTAACAAAGTAAAAGGTTTAAACAGAACACAAAACAGGACACGGCACTTCACGCCAAAATAAACAGACAAACAAAACGAACCTACACTTAACAAACGGTGCACGGAGACAAACAAACACGGTGAGTACTAAACACTTATTATTATTATTTTCCTTAATTTTACGTTCTCCTTCTCCCTCACCCGTTCTCCACTCTTGAACACCCAACCCTGAGTGAATGAAAATGTGTCTATATATACTGTTGTGCTGGGATTCAATTACTAATTAATTATTCACTTGAATCCCAGCACGTGAATGAATTACGTGCAACCCCGTGCTCACATATTAATTACTTTAAATGCACGTGCAGTGATGTGCAATCCCGTGCCTAAATACAATTATACATTTTAAATACTCGTGTTACACAGACCCGTTTATATCCCATGTACCAATGACTATACACCAACATTTAACACACCACACGCAACATACAACATATAACACACAAATGCACACAGGGGTGGGGCACATTGCCACAGGGAATCACGCATTTTCCAAGTTACTCCCGCATATCTGCAACTTTCAGTGCGGGAAAATCCTGCAGAGATATTTTAAGACACCAAGCTACTGTATTTTTCACACAATTTAGAATGCCTGAAACACTACAATAATCTCTAAGGAAGTGGGTGTCAGTGACGAAAGCACTATGAGCCGCATTCCGAGTAGTTTTGGTTGTAAATAAATAAATAAAAATAGTGCTGGATATTTTAAGTGCACATATTTCTCGGCCGCTATCTTTAAGGATTATAAAAACTGAGTACACTGCAGTTAGTAAACAGTTTTGAAAAAAAAATACTATATTAAGTCTATCTAGGTGTTGTTTTGCAAGCGGTGACTTCCGCTTTAACTCTTAAAACTCAGCCCCATTCATTTTGGGGCGCCAGCGCACCAAAGATTACGCACATATTACTCAGGCACCGTAGAAGCCACCTACCTGGTTCATGGCTTGTTTAAAAGTACAGACTCAGGGCTTTCCAAATACATATTGTGTCTGTATCGGGTACTCCTAGCCAGAACTACGATCGCCTGAAGTTAAGCCTCTCATCATGTGACACAGTTCACAGCTTAGGTTAGACTAAGCTGCTAGACTGAAAGGGGCGGTATTGTTGGAAAGCTTAGAAGCTCAGCTCCCCCCCTGCCCCATGTTCAATTCATATTGAGGTTCAATGTGAGGTGCAGTGGGTTTTTTTTTTTGGCCATCTATGATTACAATATATATAGCAGTGACCAAACATATATATATATATATATATATATATATATATATATATACAACGCTTTGCTATCGAAACAAACTAACTTAATTAGCCCCACGTTTCAAGGTGAGTTCTATACTTTTTCGTTAATTAAAACCCTCCTTTTCCAAGTGCAAATTAACTCTTTATAAATTATGACAATTAACAGAGGCTTCCTTTTAAATTCCAACGCAAACAAAAGAAATTGTCGCAAAAAGCACTGCTCGTTAAGATATTAACATTATTTCGTGAATCAATATAATAATTTTCGGAAATCACATTAACACAATTACTAAATAACGAGATAGGCACAACGGCCGCTTGAAAATGCCAAAATCAATGCAACATACCGATTTGTTGATTAACACTGGAGTTATCATTTAAGACCTTTTGAAAATCCCCCTACCATATGTCTTAAAAGTGCCTGGAATTGTAATCCAGACCCTTGAACACTTTAAAACAATGATGGAACATAGCAATTGGCAATTTTCAAATATAAAACCCTCTGCTACACAGTCGTGAAGTTATACAGCATTTGCTCTGCCATCCAGTTTGAAACGCTCCAGCACAATCATTACCTCCTCAGGGAGCTCCAGATGACTTTGATGATTGAGAGATTAATGGCTCTGTATGGGATCTGGCTAGGGAGGTTGAAACTTTCTGTCTGCCTGATCTCATCTTAAGCCAGAAACAGATACCCTTTCTGTGCCAGACACTGGTTTCATCCTGCAATCTGTTGAATTACAGTGACCAGGATGTGCAACAATCTGCTGTTTGATCTCCCATCCTCCTAACAGTTATTCAGGCTCAACCAGTGACCCCCCCCCTAATGGCTTCTATTAAAGCAGCTAATGGAACTTTGCTCCTGGAATTCTCAATACCAGACTCAGCAGTGCTCAACACAAGGCATCTGGCAGCATTTTTACAATATATTTTCAGTTTGTATTGTAACTTGTTTAAAGAAAAGAAAAATATACAAGACACAACATAAATTTTAGAAAAAAAAACATTGTAAAAGAGTTTTGGCTTCCCTCTACCCTCCCTCCCTGTAATGTTGTAACTCCAGTCCAGATAAGCGGCTGTCCCAGTTCGTAGTTGCCGGATAGCATTGTTAGAAAAGAATGTGCATTTTATTAGTACAACAATACACGGGTCTCGTCCCAGCAGCAGCAAGCGTGTCTGTCTTTTATTTTATATCGATGTACTACACTCCCGTTCTGTTCCCCTCAACTTTCACACCGCCCCTACTGCTTAAATGCTTTTTAGATTTATGGGGAGAGATAAATAATACAACACATGGTAAACTCCAAGGATAAAAACTTTACTTGCAGTAACACATAGGGTATTATTATTATTATTATTATTATTTATTTCTTAGCAGACGCCCTTATCCAGGGCGACTTACAATTGTTACAAGATATCACATTATACATTATTTCACATTATTTCACAGGGTATGGTTTGTAAATTGGAAGTACAGTACCTAGTTAAAAATCAATAGCATTGTCACACTGTCGAACCCTTACATTTCTTGGGCAATGAACTTAAAGTGAATTCTAGTGCTGCAAGATATTTATGAGAAGACATTCAGGCCCAGATTAAGGATTGTGCATGTTTTATGACCGTAAAATGGGCACTGAAGGTTCTGAATTCTTGGATGGGATTTATAAAACACATGCAATGGCATAAGCACACAATTAATACGTGATTTGTGGGGGCAGTGTCTCTGTGCGCTTTAGCCATTAATGCATATGTAATTCTGGGGCGTTTCTGAATGAAACTGCTAAAATTGGGAGGGGATTTTGCAAATGAGGCCTATTAAATAGCTGCCAGTAATTGCAGGCCTCGTATTTGGTTGAGTAAAGCAGGCGTTAATTTGCCGCAGTTAGACAGTAAGCTATATAAAAGGCAATGTGATGTAGCAATAAAAAGACATCATTTTCAAGGACAAAGAAACATTTAATAACATTTTGCAAGGAGCTAATTTTTTAACCCTTACGGGGTTATATGCCTGGAATTATTCTATTCAAAATAAGAAGTTGAACTAATACGCGAAGCACAATAACTGGATGATGCGTCGTAATGTATAAGCAACCTAGACTACAAACTCTGAAGTGGTACATTTGTTTATTAAGAAGCCACCACACATTCCATATTTTATTCTTTTGTCCTGGTGATGTATTTCAAGCTTGTAGCACATCAAAATCACCACTTCCATATTGGTAAGTTTAAGTTTTTACTTCTGAGCATCCTCATCACCATGGCTAGTACCATTTTCTTTTGGAAAGTGTAGCCTACAAACGAGGGTTGACCGAAACCTGCTATTTATTGTGAGAGGTGTGTAATTCTCCACCGCTAATTGCGGTGAGGGGTATTTAAATTGTTTGACTGTGGAATCGCCTGCTTCCCCTAATTAGTTTTATAAAATAGGTTGTTATTTTGACACTGAGTGCTGGCGTACTGAACCCGCACATTACAAGGCTTTTTGCAGTCGATTTATCCACTTTATAAATTTGGACCTCAGACGGAAAAGATGGCAAAATTAGTCAAGTCTTTGAATCAAGTAAATAAGCTTTATTATAATACTCCCATAAATGCTTTTGTAGCAAACAGCATTAAGAATTAATCAAAAACAACAATCATCAACAAAAAAGAGTTCAACACAAGAGTTCAAGTTAACTATCCCCCTTGCAGGTTCAAAGATTGGGATCTATACCCTCTCCTGTCCTAAACGTGAAGCTCTTATAATTTGGGCGATGCTTTCAGCAGGCTCTGTGGATCACTATATATCAAAAGGGACAATAATTGTGTATATTTTTTATCTTTCACGCTTAATTTACTGTATTGTATTGTAACCCTTATATTTTGATACGTATCACATCTTGAAGACATTACCGATGCACAGCCCTATGGTTCATCTGGGAATATTTAACAAAATAATTGATATAATAAGTAAGGTATAAACCACAACGGGCTGTGCAATGCCCATGATATATACCACGCCTGGGGGGGTGATAAGTCGAATATACGAACGAGCCGAGTGCCTCCAACTCCCAAGAAGTCTGTATATTTGACATATACAGACACCCTGAAGGGCCATATTGCATTTATAATCCAGGTCAAAGAGTGGATTTGAAAAGAAATCAGAAATAAATTATAGAGGCGTGGCTATGGCTTGCTGCTGAAAGGACGCAAAAATCTGCTCTGCTGGTTTAACACTTCTTATCCTTTACAATCCTTCAAGAAAACACGCTGTATTCAACTCATTCTGGTCTCTGTCGATATACAACTTGATTGTCTAACTAAAAATGCCTAAAAATAATAAGTCAAAAAGAGCTGATTTAATAAATGAGAGCGCGATCGAGACGGAGGCCTGTTCTCCACCCTCGCCATCGTCTAGCGATCCCGATGGCGATGCCGATGTTACTCAAGGTCGGGACCACCTTTCTGGTAAAATACTGAACGAAATTCGTTTAATGAAAGAAGACTTCTCCTTGAAATTGAATGGCTTGTTAGCGGCGGTGGACTCTATTAAAGGGGACATAAGAGACATTTCCGGGAGGCTGACACAGGCCGAAACTCGAATCAGCGATGCTGAAGACAACATAACTACTCTACAATCGAAAACAGGCCGCGTGGATAAAGACCTGACGGCTCTCATCCTAAAAGTGGACGAATTGGAAAATCGTAATCGCCGATCTAACTTAAGACTAATTGGTCTCCCCGAGGGTACGGAGGGCAGGGATGCAGCACTCTTTTTGGAGACATGGCTGCCGGAGGTTCTGGGCTCGGCAAACTTTCCGTCACCTCTGATTATCGAAAGAGCGCATAGACTGACAGGACCAAAACCCGCTCCAGATGCTCGCCCAAGAGCTCTCATTATGAAGTTTCTCAACTTCAGAGATAAAGAACGAGTGCTGTACATTGCCAGAAACAAGGGTAGGGTGATGTACGAAAATCATCATGTAATGTTTTTCCCGGACCTGTCGGCAGATCTTCATAAACAGCGAAGACAATTCGACGGAATTAAACAAGAGTTGAGGGCCATGGATATCCGGTACGGACTTATATTCCCTGCGAAGCTACGCGTTACCATCAAAGGCCAGACTCACATTTTTGAATCTCCTTCGGCAGCTGAGGTGTTCCTTAAGAAGATAAAGCGAATAGACGTTTGAAAAATCCTATCGAACTCAATAACGAGGACTCAATATTAAACAAGATACTTTTCTGTCTAGATAAGTACAGTAGTGAGTTATGCCTTTCCCTTTCTCCCCCTTTATTATTTATTTATTATTAGTACTCGTAACATGATGAGAATGTGTTTTTTTTTTTTTGTGTATGTATGTATGTATGTATGTGTATATATATATATGTATATGTGTGTATGTATGTGTATGTATATATATATATATATATATATATATATATATATATATATATATATATATATATATATATATATATTCTAAAATCTAGAGGAAGCTACTAGCGGGGATGGAGGGGGTTATTAGGCTTTCGCTGCATACTGTATAGGGGACGTGTTTGAACTATTTGCATTTTGTTTAGTTTCTTTACAGTTGGTGCCAGCGGAGCGGGTATTGCGATACTGAGCTGGTGTTTAAGGTTAGACTGCTCCTCAGCAAAGTGGATCAGTTTGCATAGCAGCTTTCCCGTGTTTAGTGGGATGGGGGCGGGTCAGATCTATGTGGAGAACAGAAAAAGATCTGTGTGGGTAAAAAGGTCTCGTTTGGGGAGACCGACCGGGAAATGTAACAATAGACGGGGGTTTCAATACTTGGGTGCTTCGTGCATAGTGATCATTCTTTTATTTACTAGTGGACTCGTTTTCAGAACCGCGCGCTTCTTATTGTGCTTAGTAAACAAAATGCAACAGAAACTGAGAACTGTGACTCGATCCCAGTTTGGCAAAATCTTGTGCTCCCCATGCATCCACTTCAACGATAAGGTTAATGACTGCTGCATGCAATTTAAAATGCAGTCAGATAGTGTCAGCAAGGTGTGTGCGATCATGGTCATACGAAAGGAGGTATTCAACCATTACAGTTTTTATCTGCTTATGTCTGTGACTTTTAACCTTCAAGATGTAAAGTAAGATGATGTCTCTAAATGCAGGTTTTAAAATAACCTCTTGGAACGTGAGGGGCTTAAATAAACTCTCTAAAATAAAACAGGTACTTACCAGGCTTAAACAATTAAACTCTAAGATAGTGTTTCTGCAAGAAACCCATCTAATGCAAGATGAAATAATAAAAATTCGAAAAAGATGGCCAGGACAAGTAATATCGGCATCATATTCTACGCATGCAAGAGGAGTAGTGATTCTTATACATAAATCCGTTCCATTTAAAATACATCACTCATCACTCGATCCGGCTGGTAGATATATTATTGTTCAAGGGTCACTGCTTTCCCAAAATATTAATTTAGTAAATATATATGGGCCTAATACAGACAACCCCAAATTTTTCAGTAGTTTATTTTTATCTCTCCCATCGCTCCCAGGTCATATCATTATGGGGGGGGGGGGACTTTAATTGTACTCTGAATCCACTTCTTGATCGTTCTGTAAATTCAAAGGCATCTTACACGCAAAGTAGGAAAATAATACTGGAATCCATTGCGGATCTTAATTTGTGCGAGGTCTGGAGAAAGATTAATCCCTCAAAAAAAGAGTACTCCTGCTATTCAAGCACGCATCAATCTTATTCTCGAATAGATTATTTTTTAATCTCTAGCGCACTTATTCCCAAAATCTTGGATTGTAAATATGACTGTATTGTTATATCTGATCATGCACCAATTTCACTATCTTATTTTGATTCTAAACTGATCGCTGACCCCCCAAAATGGCGTGTGCACTCAGAGTGGTTTAAAGATTCAGACTTTCTAAGATTTGTAGGAGAACAAATTGATTTATATTTTGAAATTAACACAACCCAGACCACTGCCTCGGTTAGATGGGAAGCCTTTAAAGCATTTATCAGAGGACAGATCATTAGTTATACTAGTTCTAATACTAAAGCTTTTAAACTCAAAATGAGTGAATTAGAAAATAAAATTAAAGCTTTGGAAAGGGAGGTTCTTATGAATAATACTTCAAAAGCTCAAAAAGACCTTGTTTCCTTGAGAGCGCAGTACAACAAACTTTCTATTAATAAAGTAATATCTAGTATGACAAGGCTAAAACAAACGTATTATGATCAGGGAGAAAAGGCTGGAAAGCTTCTGGCCTGGCGCATTAAAGCTCTTCAGTCTGAAAGAGCAATTAATGCAATAGAATTAGAGAATGGTTCTGTGTCAACGGACCCTAAGGAAATTAATAGTACCTTTAAATCCTATTATGAAACTCTATACAAATCAGAGACTAACAGAGACTCGGTAAACCTGCAAAACTTTCTGGGTAATCTTCAGATTCCATCTATTTCTGAAGATCAAACCTCTAATTTAGATAAAGAATTGGAGAATTCTGAAGTAATAAATGCCATATCTAATATGAAGTGTGGTAAAGCTGCTGGTCCTGATGGTCTCCCAATTGACCTATATAAAATATTTAAGGACAAACTAGTGGATCCTCTCTTAGCCATGTATGAGGAATCATTTGAAAATAAACTGCTCCCTGCTTCTTTGAGATGTGCTATGATCACATTAATTCCTAAATCTGGAAAAAATCCATTAATGTGCGGCTCGTATAGACCAATATCGCTCTTGAACTCGGACACTAAGGTCCTTGCAAAGGTGTTGAGTAGCAGAATGGAATCTTTACTCCCACAATTAATAGACAATGATCAGAATGGGTTTATTCAGGGCCGACAGGGATTTCACAATATTAGAAGAGTAATTAATGTTGTTTATGAAAACGCAGGGGCGCCAGACAAAGCTGTTTTGTCGCTGGACGCAGAAAAAGCCTTTGACCGGGTTGAATGGAGTTACTTATTCCATGCACTTTCACGATTTGGATTTGGCAATAATTTTCTTCAGTGGATACGGGTTCTCTACTCTGACCCCTTGGCAGAAGTTGTAACAAATAATATAATATCCAGCCCATTTCAACTGTCGAGAGGCACCCGCCAGGGGTGTCCACTTTCACCTTTACTTTTTGTCCTAGCGATTGAACCCTTGGCTATTGCCATACGTAATCATCCGAACATAACAGGTATAAAAATAGGTCACTTAGAACACCGTATAGCACTTTATGCTGATGATGTTATTTTGTTCCTGTCAAATTTATCTGATTCTATTGATGCCCTGTCAGAACTTGTATCTAATTTTGGAAAATTCTCGGGGTATAAAATAAACAATACTAAATCCTCAATACTATTTTTAAATGAGCAGGAGAGACTCCAACCAAAAATAAAAACTGAATATTTAAACTCCCCAGAGGGCTTTACCTATTTGGGTATAAGAATCACTCCTGAAATAAATAAAATTATTCTAGCCAACTATAATCCCCTAATTTCATCAATAACTAATTCACTAGACAAATGGTCTGAAATGCCTATCTCCCTGATTGGTCGCATAAATATAATTAAGATGAGCATCCTTCCCAAATTTCTATACCTTTTCCAATCTATTCCCCTCTCTCCCCCTCCACTCTTTTTCTCCAAAATGAAAAGCCTATTAGTAAATTTTATTTGGAATAAAAAGCGTTCTAGGCTCCGCTTAACTCTACTATACTTGCCATATGACAGGGGGGGGCTACAACTCCCTAATTTACAATGGTATTACTGGGCAGCACAGCTGAGAGCTGCTATGTGCTGGTTTTCACTTAATGAACCTCTGCCCTGGGTATCAATTGAAATGCACTCTGTTTCAGACATGCCTCTATATATGTACCTCTACTCAGCCAATGTTAAGAAACTGAAAAAACAAACCTCGAACCCTTTTGTCAGGACCACAATCAGTGTTTGGCATGAGGTACAGAAATATCTGGGTGAAGAGTCACAGCTGTCACGTTTCACTCCAATCTGGAGGAATGATGATTTTACACCCGGAAAATCTGATTCAGGATTTAAACTTTGGGCCAATAGGGGGATTGAAAAAATTGCTGACTTGTTTAAGAATGATATTCTAATGTCCTTTGAAGAGCTAATAGACAAATTTGAAATCCCACGCAAAATTTCTTTAAATATCTACAACTCCGTAGTTTTGTTTACTCTAGACAGAGCCACTCCCTTCTCCAGCCTGCATTGTCAACTTTGGAGACCGCCGCCTCTGGTCAGGGACATGGGAGGGGGCAGGTTTCTAAGCTATATAACATACTGGTTGCTAAATCGGAGGAGTCCTCAGAGTCCAGACGAATTGCTTGGAGTGAGGACTTATCTGTAGACATTTCCATAATGGAGTGGAGTGAGATCTGTTCTAAAGCCCAATCCCAAACAATTAATACTCAATATAAACTGCTGCAATACAATTGGATTATGCGGACATATATTACCCCTTCCAAACTCCATCAATTTAATTCAGATATTCCTGATAGCTGTGTGAAATGCGGGCTGGAGAGGGGCACTTTAGTCCATTGTTTGTGGGCTTGTCCTGATATTCAGAGGTTCTGGTGTGAGGTTATTGATTATTTATCTCAAATGATTTCTAAGAGGCTGCCTTTTACCTCTAAACTCTGTATACTGGGTGCTTACCCTGAGGGCTGTAATCTGGCTCCCAATGAGAGGAAAATGATTGACCTATGTTTACTCCACGCCAGGCGAATGATTGCCTTGCATTGGAGGGATACGAACAGACCAAGAGTGGGCCGATGGTTAAGGGAACTGTCCTTATGTCTTGCAATGGAAAAATTAACATACATAATAAAGGGGAAATCAGGATGCTTTCAGGATATTTGGGAACCTTTTATACAATTTTTGAGTTGCGGAAATTATGCTGATCCTTTGAGTGAGTAAAGACACATATTACTAGCTATATATAGAGATCCTGATGTCTGTGTGTTATATTGTTCATGTATAGCATTAATTGTGTACTAACTTGAAGCCTGCTAATGTCATGACAGTTGGACCTGTATGATCGCGCATAGCAGTTGATTTGGAAAAGAAAGTATACTAAGGAGGGTACTTTGGATTGCCCTTCGATCTAAACGGTCTGAACAGTCTGAATAATACATGAGTCACTATGTAAGAAGTTTTATTCTCATTGTAACCCTTTTTTTTTTTTTTTTCTTTTGGGAGGGTTATATGTTTGTTTGTGTGTGTGTGTGTATGTATGTGTGTATGTATGCAAGTGTATATGTATAGGTACGTGTGTATGTGTGTGTATGTGTGTATATATATACATTTTTTTTTCTTTTTTATATATATATAATTTTACTAGTTTATTTTTCACGTGACTGTTATTACAATGTTGCTATTCTGATATTTAAGTTCTATCATTTATAACCTTATGTATCTCATTGTTAATGTTATGTATGTGTGTATATATATATATATATATATATATATATATATATATATATATATATATATATATATATATATATATACTTTGTTCTGTTTGAGTTGTTTAAAAGCAAAAATTTAATAAACACAAGTTTAAAAAAAAAAAAAAAAGAAATAAATTATAGGACATAGTTCCTATAATGTTGAAGAAAATATGATTTCTCAACACTATGGCATCACAATCTACTTTAATGTGTGGCAGTATTGAAGCTGAAGTTCACACAATGTTAAGTATTTGTAAGCAACTCTGCCCTATGCAACATAATTGATCAAACCATTAAACTAATTAAACTGGCTTGCGGTATAAACATGATCAAATGTTTCAAGTCTACTGGAAATGCAAAACAGAAACATCCAAAACAGTGGTCTACAACCTCTAGAAGGCTAACTTTGAAGGAAGATGGCAAAACCTGTACAGTATAGACTAGGATAAGATACTGGAAGGAAAATCCGTGGAAGGGGGATGGACAAAGCTCAGAGACAAGATGCTGGATATACAATACATTTTCATCCCAAAGACTAAGAATTTCAAACGAAACAAACAGTCACAAAATGGTTTAATTGATTCATTAAGCAAATCATCAGGAAGAAGGGAGATCTACCGAGTGGACAAAAAAAGACAACAGGACAACAAAACAAAAATAATAAAAGGAAGTTCTTGCAGGTAAAAAGAAGATATGAGACACACAGAAACAGATATTGAACTGCACATTGCTTTGGGCATTAAACATGACCCCAAATAGTTTTCTACCAATACCACAACAGCAAAAGATGTCACGAGCTTAAAGGGGCGTTCACACGGGACGCGATGCGCATGCCGCCTTCTTGCGTGTCGCTTTGTGTTGCCACTGACCCCTGTTCACACCGAAAGCAGGCAGATGCTCTGTTGTGACGTCTCACCTGGATGTATTGAATGTAGGCTGCACAGATGCCAGAATGGGGGATTTTTAAAAATGTTTTTGCTTTGTATACATGTTACAGGAATTAGTCGTTGTAGCAAATTACTGCGGGAATGTGTACTATGTGATTACATGTATTAGGAAACAGACTCTTTTTTTACTATTTAAGTAAAATAATTATTTTTAACTGGGTTAATTAATTGACTTGTTGGGGTATTCAAAGTTTTTCTGTTAATATTTTACAAGAGTTGTGTAGCAACTACCTTCTGTTGCTGCTTCAGCTCTTAAAAACATAAATCACTAACATTTTCCAAAATTAATGGGGGGAAAACACCTTTTTTTTTTTTTACAGATGAGAGATATACAACCATAAGCTGATGTTTGTTTAGAAATAGACCAGAGGTCACATTTGGAAATTAAGCACAGAGGGAAGGAGTCATGTTTTTGAGGTAGACTCAATTGTATTACTTAAGACCCAACTCGACAAAGTTTTGAGATTAATTATGTACTAGATGAACCAAATGGCTTCCTCTTGTTCATACATTTTCTTATGTACTTATGAATACATAATGGTTCTCAGGGATCGATCTGAAGTTCCTCACCTCATGAGTAAACCCCTGTATACAGTCGGCGCCGCTTTATCGGGGCGCCTCGGGAGATGTAAAATATCACAAATAAGCGACTGTCCCAATTAAATGAGAGGACCTTAGACGTATATACACAATTTACGACATGCACAAGAGAGATGGATTTTTTTACTGTTTATTTTATTTCTAAATGAAAAGAAAAAGAATGAAATCACATCACATTATACATACATGTTAAGTGCATCATGTGAAATACAAGTCAATTGTTTTTCTTTATTCCTAAACAAAACAAATCACTCTTTTATTTCTAAATAAAATGAACAAGAATGAAATCACATCTTATTACAAGGCGAGACACCTGTGATGTTAACAAACCAAATGTCTTTGCCACAGGAGACTCCAGCTCCTTCAAGAGTTCAATTTTCTGAGCCAGAGGCTAATCGACTTGTTTTCGCTCTCAGCCATGATGACAACTCGCAAATGACAGATGTGGCAAAAAACACTGGTTTATGCAATTTACACAAGTCACAGCCCAATCATGTAACCACTTAAACACTGTTCTACGCTAACCAGACTTGCTCTGAAAAGCGATCTCCATTCACCATCTGAAAATACTGTATCCCAATTAAACAAAGTGATGTCCCAATTAAACAACATAAATCGCATTGGAAAGACCAGTCTCCCAGAGTTCTGTACCATTTAAGCAGACTCACCTCTTCAGACAGCACCTGTAGAACTCCTCTGTTTTTCCCCTGGGACACTTATCACCCTTCCTTAAATGCGCTTTACTTGCTCTTATCTGCCCCCTATTTTACTGCATTTAATCCTGTACTTCAGAGTACTGTAATCTGCCAAGTGTTTAATCTGTAGTATTTTGTATTTAATCATATCCTGATGTAACTATCACTGACATTGTTATCTACTGTATTATTGAATTGTATTTTGTCACACTTGTACTTGCTTGAACCAAAGTCATTGTATTTATCTTGCTCTTAATTGTATTATTACTTGTACTGTGATACTTGAAATGTATTTGCTTACGATTGTAAGTCGCCCTGGATAAGGGCGTCTGCTAAGAAATAAATAATAATAATAATAAAAAATAATGTTTACAGTACAGTAGTATGTGGATTCAGGCTATCAAGCAAATAAATATGTGTATGTTTCTATCTAGCAGGTGGAAATGGCCCCTGATTCGCACTTTAGCAACACTGTGTGTTTGTATGCACCAGACCCTGTCCACTGCTGCGGCTGGAGCATGCTACCATCATACAGTTTGCTATTTGCTGACTAGCATCAGTGTAGCACCGTCCCTGAAAAAAAAGTTAATTCTGATTGGCCCGCCTAATTGCTTGCTATAATCCAATTTAATTAAACTTTTTTAAAGCCTTTCTTTACTAATTGCAAAGATCTGGAACTTTTAAATATATTTATAGACGAGCTTTGCTTCAAGAAGTCTATGTTTATATTAAGAATATTATACTAAGCACCAGAGAAGTGAAGCACTGTCGCTGGTGGATGTATCATATAGTTGCTACAGTTCTATCTTCACCTGTGCAATGGCATCACAGTGGCTGTCTGCAGACAATGACAGGATCCTCCCAGCATGAGACATATCCTTCATTCCTCCCGAGTCGTGTTGAGACATTTGGTAAAAACAGCTACCTCACAGTTCCAGATGTTTAATGCATTCTACGGTGGGAATGGTAGTAATTGCTCCCCGCTGGCAAATATTGTGCTTGTAATGTGATTAGTGATGGGGTGGCATATGTCATACTTCGCATTAAGAAGACAGCAAATGACTGTCGAGAGAAGGAGCTGCCACTGTGAGATAGAGATCCAATTAATCCGAGCCACTAGAAAGCACTGAGCTCCTAGTCCGTGCCATCTGGACGGTCCCCTGATATTTATATAATGCAGGGGGATGTTAACAGTTATGTTTTTACATAGCAGAAAGTGTTTGACCATGTTTTAACTTCCATGTCCTTCTTAAAATGTAAACATATTAAAACGAGCGCTGTGCACAGGTAGAAAATAAAAGCAAATTGGCTGAGAGCATCGTCATGCATTGAATGCAATTTGTTCTCCATCTTTTTGACCTGCTATGAATTTGTTCTGAGGCTTCACTTTCATGACGTTATTATCCAGAGAAGATGTCTGGATTGTGCTTTTTGAGACACAGTATAATTATAGTTAATATTAGATAGTGTGATGAACTGCTGTTATTAATTCTAACCCCTTCAGGTGAGATGAGGTCTCTTTTCTCTACAGTGGTTAACACTGTTACAATAACCCAATCAGTTATTAATTTATGAAATTAATTTTTCTTAGTCCTCGAAACTTATAATAATGCCATTGAAATGTTTTCTAAGTAGACAAGAACACATCAGGAAAGCAAGGAATCATTTTCCATGGAGGTGGTTCTTCATCCCGACGTTAAGTTCTCCAGGGTTCCAACATGTCAGATAAAGGCCTGGTTAGTCTTTTTGAATTTTGCTGTCCACGATGGTCTGAAAAATGTATTTTGATTTCATATGACCACCATCAAATGCAGTATGTGGCCATGTGGAATCATATATAACGCACAAACAAAGAGTTTTCCAGAGCATTTTAGCCATTAAAATGTAAAAACAAACTCCTACAAACTCACCTGCAGATGGCTCCAGTTTCAATAGTACAATGATCTGGAACACACTTACAAGCCCACTAAAGAAGAAACTGAGTTTTGGAATGACCTGACTTAAACCCTATTGATGTGTGCAAGGCAAACTACAGTATAGGGAAATTGAAGGGAGTTTGGTGTTGAAACCATCACATGTAAAGTGTGAAAAGAAATACCAAAGACATTCACATACAATCACAAATTACTTGTAACAGGACTGATGACATAAATAATGCTGTAAATAGTGTGTTTTTGTTTGATTTGCAAAGAAAATGTGTTTAATTTGTATAATGTAACAGTTTTTATAAAACATAAGTTTGTGCTGGACATGGTAGGGCTGGGTGATTAAACTTCCCTCCCTACCTAATTGAAGTTTAATATACAGCATCATGCCTTTAAAAAGGGGCTAGAAAGACAGTCTTTGGTTGTTCTTTAGTTTGTTCTTTTGCTGACTGGGCCTCATTCACTAAATGGCGGTAAATGACCGGAATTACTGCGTGGCAGGGGGAAGCCACACCGCACCCAAAAATGAACCAGCTAATTATATGCACAAATAATGTGAGCTAAATGGTTCATTTGCAAGTTGTTACAACGCACGAAATTCAGCACGCATAATTCAACACGCAGAATTATGCATAAGGTTTACACACACTGTATTATGCTATATAAGAGTAACCTTGCTGGATGGAAAAGTACAGGCTGAGTTCTCCCGTTCACTCCAGTGCGCTGACCACGCCCTGACCCGCGGGGTGTGCTCTTCTGGGTTGTTAAATATATATATATATATATATATATATTTATTTCTTAGCAGACGCCCTTATCCAGGGCGACTTACAATTGTTACAAGATAGCACATTATTTTTACATACAATTACCCATTTATACAGTTGGGTTTTTACTGGAGCAATCTAGGTAAAGTACCTTGCTCAAGGGTACAGCAGCAGTGTCCCCCACCTGGGATTGAACCCACGACCCTCTGGTCAAGAGTCCAGAGCCCTAACCACTACTACACACTACTGCCCTAGTGTGTAGTAGTGCCTAAAAAGCAGTCAGTGCGCTGGTCCCGCCCATCTCACCAGCCCGCCTCGGGACCCACCGTTACAGTATGTGGACACATTAATTAAAATGACTGTGTAATTCCCTTAGACTATTTTGCTGCCTTTAATCCCAAAATATTAAACACAGGAGAAATGTTAACTGCAAACCTGAAATGACCAAACGGAAGCTTTTGTGTTTATTCTTTATAAAAGACACTTTAGGGAGATACTCTCATCTCCGTGCGTCACTGTTAGGCACAGCTCCAAAATTAGGGATTTTTTTTCATTAAAAAACACTGCACAAAGGCTTCCACTAATTCAAATGTGTTGACATTACATGTTTATTCCACTTTCTGTGCTCTTTTTAAACAATCCTGTGATTGTGACCTGCTTGTTTGGTAATTGTTTAGCCTGAACTTCAAGTTTTTTTTTAATGTTAATCATACACTGCAAGCTAATAAATCAACACTATCTAAACAACCATTTTAAACTTCCCGCCTCTGACTCACATGTTACGTTATTGTACAGTATGAGGAAGAGCTGAGAGGAGGTGAAGAATAATGTAAAATACTGTAAGGAAAATAAAATGCATATTTCACAGTAGGTAGGCATATTTTTCTTTGAAATTCGTGTTATCGTAAATTTTCCGGGGCCCTACATATAAAGCTAGTATGATCTGTGCTCAGTCTGTATCTAGTTATTCCCTCCTCCTCACACAGCCCTAGGAACGTCTGCATGATCCGAAATACTCTCTCCCTTACTTCTTCTCGCTCTCCTGTGCAGCTCTTCTGCTGGTTCTGTGACACCGCCTGGTTTCAGTAAGCGGTACTTTTAACACACACTGAGGCACCTAGTAAAGTTAGCACCCTTAAGTGAATATGGTTTGCATATCAAATACCTCCCTTGTGGTATTTTGTGACATTATTTGCATACATTTCCACACATTAACATTAATCATTATATTTTAATGACTCAAATGCAGTACTTTTCCCACACACTTTTTTCCACGCACTAGGTTGCCTGCCACTGGTTAGTGAATACCAGGTGTGCAAAGCACTCAGTAAAGGGGCTTACCGTGAGCAAAACACGTTACCACTGTTTAGTGAATGAGGCCCTATGTGTCTTAACCAGGGGGAGAGAACCAAGTACGCGATTACCATGTGTGGAACCAGGGTTCTAAGCACTACCTTTAACATAGGGATTCATTTAGGGGAATTTTTATCTCACAAAGCTCATTTAGTTTTGTGTGAGGAAGAAGGTTCCTGTTGCGAGACCTCCCTTTATATAGCGGGAGTAGCACACAGCCTGAGCTTTACCTTTTGTTTATCAGTTGTTTTTAAACAGTGTTTTTGTTTTGCATTTATTTGTATGTACACTGTGTTTGTGCATGTTCTCCCGCACTAGGGATATCATTGCTGGTACCATAGTGGTGGCCATTTACCACTGCAACTGCCTGTGTGTGTAATTTAATAGAACCTGGTCGCCTGCGCTGCGTTTCAACGACAAACCCTCTTTGTCTCTCTTGTCTCTACACAGTAACAGAACACCCGTTACACTTGTCTATAGAAGTCTTTGGAAATAAATATTAACCTTCAAAATGTTAATCCTGTAAATTACATTTCGAGGTTATAATAATATGTATGTTACTTAAAATAATATATTAAACAAAAAAAGTAATAAGCACTGAGAATAAAGCAACAGATACAATACAAATAAGAAATATTTGCATAGCAGTAGTTTTATGAATACTGTTGGCAGAAATTGCATATTATATGTATTATCTACAAAATCCTAAACCAGAAGGAGCATATGAGTACATTTGCCTCTACAGTATGTCAATTGTTCTATATTGGGGAAATAAACAATTTATAATGCCTTGCAATGTCTTTGCAGAAAATAAAAAAAGAAGGTCAAAGTTATCTTACTCATTACAATTTGTCAATAACTGCCTGAGGCATGTATCATGATTCGAGAAGAGATATGTGATGGAGATTCAGACATTTCAGGTAGAAAGCATGACTCCCATTAATCAAGAGAAAGGTCAAAACTGCTTCTTTCTTTACCCTGGATTAGTTGCACCCACGATGTTTAGTAAAATATAAATGTTTACATACTTGTTTAAATGAAATGTGTATAATATTATGTTAATTTATATTTTATATTGAGATCATTATTGATTCATTTAGGATTTATTCCAAAATCCAAAAGGATTTAGAATGCATACATTATTGGTGAAAAGATTGATGTCATTACCATAAGAAAAAAAAAAAAACAGCATGCATGAACTGAGGCAGATTTGACTTTGTCAGTCAACAAGTGAAGAAAAGATAATTGGTATAAAGTTATTGCACACATTAGGAAGCAGAAAGAAAACACCTGGAGCACAATGAATATATTAATACTCTTGCTACCTATTCTCCTTTTCCTTTTTTATGTTTTAGGTTGGGCACAATCAATGCAGTTACACTCAGATGTTCCTCAGTGTGTTTTGTCTTGGTTTAATTTGCAGCAATCAATGGTTTTAAATAGGAACACAAGTACGACAGATGGTGTAGTTTCTGATTTCTTCCACATCAGCAGAATTTTACATCATCTTTCTCTTTTTAATGCCCTACCCCTCCCAGTCTGCATAAATGAGATGTTGAAAGTACTCAATAACACAGCAAGGACCAACCAAATTTATTTTTGTTAACATATAAAAGTAGATTTGACCCATCCCGTCCTGTAGCACCCACTAGAGAGGGTATTTGTCATTTCCCAGTCATTGTGTATAGTGTACTTTAAGACACTGGGTCCCTCCCCTCCCCCTATTGACATTTCAGTAGATCAGGACAACCCCCCACAACACTTTAATATTCATATTTTATTGATGATTATCCGATGCCTGCTGAACGAGGCAGTAGATCCTCCATAACTGATAATATTAAGGGGTAGCTACAAGGGTGGAGAGATGCAAATTAATCAAATGCAGTAGAGTACGAATACTCACTTTAAAGAATGTAGTTGGATGCCAATGTATAAATAAAAGTAAAATAAAAGTTTTAAGTGGCCACTATTAACTACAGTTAGCAGGGTTTTTTTTAGTTCATTTTTCTCTGTGAGGCTAGTACATATACCTACCCATATGGTTATATATTGTCTGTGAGTTTTGGAAGTCTGGCCCTGAGGGAGATAATATGATAACAACAGCAAATTATAATATCATCAGCTTTAAGAATATGCTTTATCACACAACAGCAATGGAATACAACATACTAAAAATAGAACCAGAAAAAGGGAGAGAGAAAGAGAGAGAGAGGCGTAGTATTATTCTTTTGAATGGTTTACATGTGTTTGCTGCTATTTATAATTAACACTATCATTACATCATGCTAAGTGGATGTGATGGCCTGGGTTGGTCATAGCTAGTTCACTGAGTCCCATGTAAGTCAGATATCCAAAAGAGGTTGTGAACCATTAAGCTAGAATACCTCCCAGCAGTCAGGGGTAATGTGCTATAATTAATCTTTATAACGTGCTTCAGTGCACTGCCTGCAAGCTGCAGCTTCCAGATGACTTGCCTCCATTTCCCCTAATCAGTTCTGCAGTGATTGTGGTAAAGCTGTGGAGCATTCTATTCTACAGATCCAGGGATTATTATCTGTGTGTCAGGGAGCTGATGCAGTAAGGAGCTGTTACAAATTGCGGTGCTGAGATTTGGGTTTGGCTGAGCAGTCAGTCATGTGTTCTGCAAGAAACGAAATACATCAATCAATAGTTCCAATTATCTGCATCAAAATGGGTGGACTTTCGTCACTAACTTTATTCCATCAAATATTAAATGTACATCAGAACATTTTAATTACTATAATTTATCAGAATGTTTTAATTGCTATGATTTATGCCAGTGCAGAAAACTGGAAAGTTTACCAAAGTCGTATGGGGTGAAACTCACTAAACATGGAAGCGTAGGTTAATAACCTTCTTTTTGTACAAAAAAAGAGTGAATGCAATAGTAGAAAATGCAAGTTAAAACATGAACATGTTTCTAAAATAGGTCCATAATCATCTAATAATTAGTGGTGGGCAACGATATGAAAATGTTATATCGATATCGTACACGTATTTCGATATTGATATTGATAATATCAAAGTCTTCCAAAGCACAGACAAATATAGTAAATATGGACTGGAGAGGAGGACTATAGTAGAAAATTATTGACCCGAGGGAAAACTATTGGTACTGACAGGGGTCTATAATGCACCCACCCTGGAGACAACAACTGTCTTCCAGAGGGGCATTTCATTTTCCACTATGGCTGAGTCTGCAGTACATATTTAATATATGAATCAGTCAAGAAAATAAGTGAGGCCAGGCTGGATAGTAAATACAACTTTATATGTTTTGTATAAATATAGCTGATACAGCATTAGTAAATACATAAATAACAGAAAATGTTCAGTTGTCACAGGGTGACCTAACGTCTACATTTTTGTTTGTTTGTTTGTTTGTTTTGTTTAACACTTTACATACCGGTATTTTAAAGCACCTCATAGGATTAATGTACTAACTTTACACTAAAGGAAATGAAAGTGTAGGAACCATATTATTGTGAATAACAATAATGTTTATAATATACCAATGTCTAGGAGACTTTCACGATATGATTGAACGTTGTTAATTTTCTTGCAGCTTCCAGAAGTACACACAGTAAGACTTGCACAAGTTATTTGAGTGAGTTGCTTTGAGTACGTTTTATAAAATGTTATATTGGCTTGGTATTTAAGTTTGATTTTGCTTTATTTAGGATGAATTGCACGTATTGTATTTTTTTTATTATGGTTGCATGTGTATGTTTTCATTATTTTAAATCTGGTCTTACCATGTGTCTTGGTATGAAATGGCATCCAGGTTGGGAGGGGGTCGTGAGTGAGTGACGTCACTTCTAGTGGAAAGTTTATGCATTTTCCACAAAGATGCTGGGAAATGTAGTTCGTACAAGTAACGTTAATAGATTTTGTCAACTAAGTCGCTCTGCAGTCAATGGAGGAGCTTGATGGATATAAATGAGCAGAGACACAGAGAGAGCCACAGGCAGCACAGAGAGCGGAGACTGGGATCCAAAAAGAAACCACTGATATTAAATGCACTAGTAGAACAAGCAGGCTTAGCTGGAGAGTGGAATCAGGACTAAAAGAGTTCCGTTTTAAAGGGAAGTAGTCGGACCTCCTTTTAACAATTTAGTGCATTGCCTAATAGGGTTTTTGACCTGCTTGCTGTTTAGGGACTGTAGTGCACCTTTATTTTCTCTCTGCTAGAGTGATACCTGTGTTTTAAAAGGAGATAACCACAATGATTGGTATTTGTCTGCAACTTGTGATTTATTGTTTTGCACCTGTTCTATTTATATAAATATCCACTATAGAGTGAGTGGTATTTTCAGGTGCTGTATTTTAAATTAACTGTGGCTATAGAGTGTGCTCTTAAATATATGATTTATGTATTGGTATAGTTAACTATAAAGAAGTATACTTTAATTTCTGTTGGGGTGTTATGTACACTGCATAACTGTGTGAGTCACTCAGTGCTGTTGCTTTTTCTGTCTCTAGGGGGGGTGCCTGCCACATCAAGGGAGGAGTTTGGCACAAGTGTGGGGGGACACTAGTCGCACCTGTTCCTGGAGCTATTGTGACTTGGTGGCCTGAAACTTAATTTTTTGTTATACTTTTTCACCCTAGCAAAGTAGTGAGTGTTTATTTTATTATTTTCTTTTGATACTTTGTGCACTAGCAAATTAGTGTGTGCCTTGTTTTTTTTATTTTTTACTCTTGGTAACTCTTGGTATTGTTGTTATAGAAATGTTATTGTCATATTTTAATGATTTTATAAGGATGAATAGTCATTGTTTGTTGTGAAACTGTGTCCCTGTTTGCCTCTCTTGTCATGGTCTGTCTGTTCTGAGTTCCAACTGGTCACATTTATGAACCTGTGTTGCTTTTAGTGTTGCTAGGGTCCTAGTGTCCCATATATTTAGTCACTTTGCGGCGTAGTTGGCTACTGATAAAACTTAAACACAGAGTGTCATGCGACATAGTTAGCAAAAGTTTTTTCTCGGTCTCAAATTGATTTGGCTATATTAAATTGAACAAGAATTAAAAATAATATGTCTTTGAAAAAACCTGCGTCTTACTGACAGTAATTCTGAAGCTTCTTAGACATTTGTGTTCTGGCCTTTTCTATAGAGCAGTGGTCTCAACCCCACCCCACCCCAAACTTTCAAGCTCCTCCCCCAAGACATCGACATTCCTGGTGTCAGTGATTGCCGTATTTTATCTCTATTTAAATCCACCATGAAGCTTTGTCTGCGGAATCTCTCTTTACTCCTCGCCTGCAATCAGACGCCCCTCCCCCGCTCCCACAGAGCCAGCAACCTCGCTCCCACAGAGCCAGCAACCCCACTCCCACAGAGCCAGCACCCCCGCTCCCACAGAGCCAGCACCCCCTGCTCGCACAGAGCCAGCACCCCCGATCCCACAGAGCCAGCACAATTACCGTTCCATCAGAAGATCCTGCCCTGGACCTCCATCAGCTACATTCAACGTTGTAAAGATGTATCCAGCCCATTATAAACTCAATTTCAACCAGTGGCGGCTCGTAATTTGACTGTTCACAACATGCTCCAACGACACTGCTGTACTGCAACTTTTCCAGCAGCGCCTCAGAGACCATGGTTACCATGGCAACGCCCTCATTTGAGTGACTGCGGGGAGTGGTAAGTTGCCGTGCTTCATCAGGCATTGCGTGCTCTGTGCCTCAGTACTGCAATGTTTTGGCTTCCTGTAATGTTTTGGCTTCCTGCGCTTTCATCTAAATACTGTGTTTTAACTTATTCATATACATGACTAACTCCTAAAACATGTCTTGAATATTTACTATTCAAATCTAAAGGAATAAGCAGATGTTGTTCTACATAGACAAGGATTTAATCGTAATAACCTCATATATTCTACCCTGCTTCATTCAAGCCATGGTTTAATTCCAATCATAACCTCTAGATGGCAGTATAATACTACAAGTTTTATATATATATTTTAAGCCGGTTTGCTATCGCTGCGAAGCTCGGACACTACAGCTTTTCTATCCATTCCTGCAGTTTGTTGTCACTCTGATGGATTCTCGGGAGTTCCCGCCTGCCTCAACCTTTTGTCTACCCATATCAACCGACATTCTTCAATTTCAACTAGACTCACCAGCTCCTATTTGACTGAATCCTACTCTCAGTAACCTCCTTCAATCTGCTCAGCATTTCATGTCTGCAGCCCTCGCCCCTTCTTTGAGATCTTCGTATTTCACAGCTTGGTCAGTGTTTTCAACCTTCTGTGGACAGAATCGGATTCATCCTATTCCTTCAATTAAAACAAGATCCTGGCTTTCATCGTTCACGCAAGGGATTCTCTCTCTCTCTCCCCATTCTCTCCATACCAGCAGTTCGCCTTACCCTCCGTGGGGTCTCACCTTCCTGCCTGTCTATATCAATGGACATTCTCCATTTGCTCATTCTACTTTTCAGAAAGGCCACTTCTCCCCCTACAAGGATCTACCTATGGAGATCATCTGCATCTCAGCCTTCTTTGGTAGCTTCAGAAGCTCAGAATTTTTCTGCTTCTAGTTTCCCCTTGGTGTGTATTCATTTCTGTGACCTTTCTTCAATTTGTGTACCTCCAAGATGGATCAATTTCAGCGTGGTCAGTTCTTTCAGCTGTCAAGTAGAGTCCCCTATCTGCCAATTCTTTTCAACATTAAGGTATCTCCCCAGCAAGACCCTCTGTTCATTGATTCCTCTCGCTCTCATCACTGGTTCTCAACCCACCTCTCCTCCAGAGCAGGCCTACCCCCCCAGCCCCCTCTGCCGCGAGGGCCAACATCAATCACAGCCAGATCATGAATGTGGGGAGCTGGTCCTCTTCTGCGGTGGATTCTTAAATTCATTCATCCTCCTCTCATTTTATAATTGCTAGTGTCCGCCAGGGCCACCAGAGGTTTTCCCCTAATCGGCCTCAAGGGGTTTTTTCCTCTCCACTGAGCAGCAGGTATACACATAGTCACATTCTACAAATATAAATACTAACCATTCCTCTGTTTGTCCTGTTTGTCCTTCTGGTCTTTTGTTTATGTTATGCGCTGGCATGTGCTGTCTTTTGTTTGTCTCACGGTCTGGGAGATTTTGTGAGGTGCCGGGGCCCATCCTTTGGGGGGTAAGTGAGTCTCACTTCCCCGACCTCAGGGCAAGGCATCCTCCTCCCTTACCATCAGGGGGGTTCTCACCATGTCAGTCAGAGCGGACCCCCGGCTATACTCTGTCCTGTCGCAGCTCCTGCGCTTATCTTACCTCACTCGAGGCTCTGTTCTATTCTGCCTTTCTTTCGGGACGTGGCCACTCGTGCTCGAGTCCCATACTAACCTCTATGCTTTGTCCATATTTCAGGTCCCAGGCAGCGTGAAGTCTCGATCAATCAGGGATTTAACGAGCGCCCCTTTACAGAAGTCTCAGATGCTGGATACCTCTCTCTCTCTTATCTCCTTTAGTGTCCCGGTCTCCCGGGACTGACCTCTCGAGTGGCGGCTTCCTGAGTCATAACCCTCGTATGTGTTTTCAGTTGCTGGGTCCTTTGCCCCTGGGATGTGTCGGCATCGCCGCCCTCAGCAACCACTTTTCTATCCTGTCTTTGGTTGCTGGGTCCTTCGCCCCTGAAATAAGAACATAAGAACATAAGAAAGTTTACAAAAGAAAGGAGGCCATTCAGCCCATCTTGCTCGTTTGGTTGTTAGTAGCTTATTGATCCTAGAATCTCATCAAGCAGCTTCTTGAAGGATCCTAGGGTGTCAGCTTCAACAACATTACTGGGGAGTTGGTTCCAGACACTCACAATTCTCTGTGTAAAAAAGTGCCTCCTATTTTCTGTTCTGAATGCCCCTTTATCTAATCTCCATTTGTGACCCCTGGTCCTTGTTTCTTTTTTCAGGTCAAAGAAGTCCCCTGGGTCGACATTGTCTATACCTTTTAGGATTTTGAATGTCTGAATCAGATTGCCGCGTAGTCTTCTTTGTTCAAGACTGAATAGATTAAATTCTTTTAGCCAGTCTGCATACGACATGCCTTTTAAATCTGGGATAATTCTGGTTGCTCTTCTTTGCACTCTTTCTAGAGCAGCAATATCCTTTTTGTAACGTGGTGACCAGAACTGAACACAATATTCTAGGTGAGGTCTTACTAATGCATTGTAAAGTTTTAACATTACTTCCCTTTATTTAAATTTAACACTTCTCACAATATATCTGAGCATCTTGTTGGCCTTTTTTATAGCTTCCCCACATTGTCTAGATGAAGACATTTCTGAGTCAACATAGACTCCTAGGTCTTTTTCATAGATTCCTTCTTCAATTTCAGTATCTCCCATACGATATTTATAATGCACCATTTTATTGCCTGCATGCAATACTTTACACTTTTCTCTATTAAATTTCATTTGCCATGTGTCTGCCCAGTTCTGAATGCTGTCTAGATCATTTTGAATGACCTTTTCGGCTGCAACGGTGTTTGCCACTCCTCCTATTTTTGTGTCGTCTGCAAATTTAATGAGTTTGCTTACTATACCAGAATCTAAATCATTAATGTAGATTAGTAATAGCAGAGGACCTACTACTGATCCCTGTGGTACACCACTGGTTACCCCGCTCCATTTTGAGGTTTCTCCTCTAATCAGTACTTTCTGTTTTCTACATGTTAACCACTCCCTAATCCATGCGCATGCATTTCCTTGAAACCCTACTGCATTCAGTTTGAGAATTAATCTTTTATGCGAGACTTTGTCAAAAGCTTTCTGGAAATTTAAATAAACCATGTTGTATGCTTTGCCATTATCCATTTTCAATGTTTCATCCTCAAAAATGTCAAGTAGGTTAGTTAGACACGATCTCCTTTTCCTAAAACCATGCTGACTGTCTCCCAGGATATTGTTACCATATAGGTAATTTTCCATTTTGGATCTTATTATAGTTTCCATAAGTTTACATATAATAGAAGTCAAGCTTATTGGTCTGTAGTTACCTGGTTCGGTTTTGTCTCCCTTTTTGTGCATCGGTATTACGTTTGCAATTCTCCAGTCTGTCGGTACAACACCTTTGTCAAGAGACTGTTGCATGATCTTAGTTAGTGGTTTGTAACTAACTTCTTTCATTTCTTTGAGTACTATTGGGAGGATCTCATCCGGCCCTGGGGATTTGTTTATTTTAAGAGTGCCTAGTCCCTTTAACACTTCTGCCTCTGTTATGCTAAAGTTATTTAAAATTGGATAGGAACAGGTCGACATGTGGGGCATGTTGTCCGTGTCCTCCTTTGTAAAAACCTGTGAAAAGTAATCATTTAATATATTTGCTATTTTTTTTTCTTCATCTATGATTTTGCCATTTGTGTCTCTTAGACATTTAACCTCCTCTTTGAATGTTCTCTTGCTGTTATAATATTGGAAAAATATTTTGGAATTGGTTTTAGCACCCCCTTAGCAATATTGATTTCTATCTCTCTCTTGGCCTTTCTAACTTCCTTTTTGACTTGTGTTTGCAGTTCCAAGTACTCTTTCTGTGTACTTTGTTTTTGGTCCCTTTTAAACACTCTGTAAAGTTCCTTTTTTCGCTGAATATTTTTTTTTAATTGATCTATTAAACCAGTTTGGCCATTTTGTTTTAGATTTAGATTTGTCTACTTTTGGGATGTAATTGTTTTGCGCATCTAGTACTACATTTTTAAAAAACAGCCATCCTTTTTCTGTGGATGTTTTCTCTATTTTACTCCAATCTACTTCTGTTAGTCTCTGTTTCATACCTTCATAGTTTGCTTTTCTAAAATTGTAAACCTTAGCTTTAGTCATTACTTTTGGGGTTTTAAAAAATACTTCAAATGAGACATGTTGTGGTCTGAGTTTGCCAATGGCTCTCTGACCTCTGTTTTAGCTATTCTGTCTTCATTATTTGAAAAGACTAAATCAAGGCATGCCTCCCCTCTAGTCGGTGCCTTGACAAATTGCGTTAGGAAGCAGTCATTTGTCATTTCCACCATTTTAATTTTGTCCGTCGTGCTCCCCACCAGGTTCTCCCATTTTATACGGGGGAAGTTGAAATCCCCGATTAGTGTGGCTTCTCCTTTTCTACACGCATTTCAAATGTCATTGTATAACAGATTATTTTGCTCAGTGTCTGAATTTGGCGCTCTATAGCATGCGCCTATTATTATGCCCTTTGAATTTTTGTCCATTATTTTGACCCATATTGATTCTGCATTGTTTTCTTTGTCCTGATTTAACACCTGGGCTTCAAGACTATTTCTTATGTATAGCGCTACCCCTCCGCCTCTTCTGTCCTGCCTGTCTTTCCTATACAGTGTGTACCCACTAATATTATATTTGTCTCCATCACTCTCAGACAACCAAGTTTCTGTAATACCTATCACATCGTAGTTACTTGTTAGTGCAGTAGCTTCAAGTTCTAACATTTTGATTCTGAGACTTCTAGCATTAAGATAAATACATTTAATAGTTGTCTTACCTGAGTTGTTGCCCTTGTTTTGACGTGGTCTCCCTTCTGTTTTTTTGTTTTCTCCCCCCTTCCTTTCTAGTTTAAATGCTTCTGGACCTCCTCAAGGATCCTTTCTCCGAGTAGATGTGTCGGCATCGTCGCCCTCAGTCAGTGACCATCTTTTCTATACTGTCTTCGGTTGCTGGGTCCTTTGCCCCTGAGATGTGTCGGCATCGCCACCCTCAGTCAGCGTCCACTTTCTATCTTATTAACTGCTCCTTTCTGCTTCTTCTGTCCTATCCTTACAACCCACAGCTCACACCCAGTGAATTGTTATTTACAAAAAAAAAAAAAAACGTTATGCGCTTTTTAAAAAATATTTTCGGATTTTTTTTTTACCAGTACAGTATTCGCAAGTTTCTTCTTTTTGAATAAAAAAAATAAAAAAATAAATACTCAACATCTTGTGTGGCAGGATAATATTATGTTTCCAGTTTCAGTTGTCTTACAGCTGGTCTGCATTCACTATTTCGGCTCTTTCTTTGTAAAATACTGGCATCACAAAACCTTGTGTAGGTCTACAACTGAACAAGCTATTTCAATCCTGATTTCTGATTTGCCTTTCTGCCTTTCTGTTGATATATAGGGTTTTAATTTCTGATTTACTGTTATCAAACTACAAGCACCAACACAGAAAGTTTTCATATTCATGCCTAATTGTGGTCATTCTGCATAGGCAAAAGGGTTAAGTATGACTGCAGCAAAACAGTTTGAGTGTGTGCTGATTGTGTCATTATTTTTATTACTAGTTATTTTTATTTTTTTATTAACAATACAAATTTACAAAAAAAAAAATGGCAGCATTGATATCAACATACAATACATGTTATATATCATTATACATATACATATCCTAACTCATATAACGTTAAAAAAAGAAACAGCAGGGGGCACAAATATTCTTTTTCACCCTGGGCGCTAAAATACCTAGTTACAGCTCTGATATCAATAATACACATTTCTGATATAAACAATTCTATTTTTGATACCAACAATTCTATTTTTTATATAAAAAAATATATATTGAGAATTGTTGATATACAAATGTTTATTACTGATATGAACAAAACATTACTGCGAAATTCAAAAATTCTTGTCGGACCGAGGTCATGAAGCTGGCGCATGATATCCCTTTTATGGGGCACCTTGGAGCTGACAAGACAAGAGAATGGATATTGGCTCGATTCTATTGGGTAGGTCTTCCTACTGATATGTTAAAATATGTAGCCACATGCCCAGACTGCCAGCGAGTAGCGTCGCGTCGACTGCGCGCCACCACTTTGGTTCCACTGCCGATTATTTCCACTCCCTTTGAACGCATTTCAATTGACATAGTGGGCCCTTTGCTACCTTCTTATTCCGGGTATACGCATATATTAGTGGTGGTAGATTATGCAACGCGATATCTGGAGGCAGTTCCATTGAGGTCCACTAGTGCTGCTGCGATATCCAGAAAGTTAGTACCCCCCCCCCCCCCCCCAAGGAGATTTTGACTGATCATGGAACCAACTTTTTGTCTAACACGTTACAGCAGGTATATCAAATATTAAAAATACGTCCCATCAGGACATCTGTTTATCATCCACAGACGGATGGTTTGGTGGAACGATTTAATCAGACCTTGAAGCAGATACTGAGATGTTTTGTAACACCAGAGCAAAAACATTGGGCATCGCTTCTTCCCTACCTCCTTTTTGCAGTGAGAGGTGCCGCAGAGCTGGACAGGGTTCTCCTCCTTTAAGCTCTTGTATGGCGGACAGCCTCGCAGCATCCTCTATCTGTTGAGAGAGGGGTGGCAGGAGCACAAAGGCTCATCCAAAAATGTAGTGAAGCATGTGCTGCTACTCAGAGATCGCCTGGATTTGGTCGGTCGTTTGGCCCAGGACAACCTCAGATCGGCTCAGCACTGGCAACAGCAGCATTACAATAAAAATGCAAGAATTCTATCCTTTCAACCTGGAGACAAGGTAATGTTGCTGCTTCCCTCCTCAGAATCGAAATTATGTACTAAATGGCAGGGGCCATTTATTAAAGCCCTGGCAGGCAAGGGAGGTCTTATTTATAGCCCCAGGCAATGTAGAGGATGATTTAGGCCCCTTCCAGTGACTCTTAGCACTAAAATCATTTTGATGGGGGAACAATTGGTTCCAGATCAGCAACGGGAACTGCGTAAGCTTATTGAGGAGTTCAGCTATGTTTTTTTCTGATGTGCCCCACAGGACTAACTTGGTTGAATATGACATTGTCTCTCCCTCAGGTGTCATAGTACGAGAGAGACCTTACCGGATCCTGGAAAGTCGACGAAGTGGCTTTCGCAAAGTGGTGTGGGACATGCTCAAACTTGGGGTGATTGAACCTTCCACCTTTCGCCCATACAACAGCTCGAAGGGCGAAAACCCCGTAGAAGCCTGAGGTACCTCTCTGATCGCAAAGAGAAGGGGAGGAATGAGCTGGTCCCAGTAACGCACATCACTACTAATAAATCTGCGCAACATGTTCTTAAGGGTCTTATTAAAGTGCTTCTCTTAAACAAAAAGAAGCGACATGAAAGAAAAACACACAGAGCTTTTTAATGCGCTTTCTGATGACGTATTGGTTAGGGGTGGATTCTCCTTTGCAGAAAAGCAACCAAGTTTACAGTTCTGTACTGCTTAGTTTAGTTAATTTTTCCTTTCGTATTACTTTAGTTTAGTTGTTGCACCTTTATTTTTCCTTTATTTAGTTTTATTTCCAATAAAACTGTTCCTTTGTATTCAATAGAGGTGGTGTCCAGTCTGATTATTTCAATATAGGTTGGTCCTACATGATTTTAAATTCAAATAAGGTATTATACAACTTAAACTAGTCCAAATATATATGTATATACCTCACACACTACAACAGAGATCACTTGTTCGGTTCACTTGGAAGTGGTCTCCTTATCAACTTTTTTCAATATGAAACCAAACGTACTCCAGTTCACTTGGAAATGAACAGCTCCAAATAGTGAAGCAAATTCTGGAAGTGACGTACTTCAGCAAACACCAAGGAAAGTGTCTCGCCACTGTCGCACATATACAACCCAGGGCTTGTCAAAAACACACACACACACAAGACAAGACAATGACACATAAACACCAGACAAGAACACCATAATGTCACATGTACACAACACACACATTCTGCATAATAGCAAAACTGTCACAAGGCAAAGAAAATATGAAATAACAATTAAATAATTATTTAGCAAATGTATTTCATCTGGCTTCATTATAATTGCGCCATATACACTCGCAGGGAAAACATTGTGCCACCTGAGTTTAGGAAACCAGTTCCTGTTGCATCTGTATCTCACCACACTGTTACGCGTACAACATTTACAGCAAACTTATTATCATGATCAATAACAGCTAAATTGCAGTTTGTCGAATGTACAATATGTATATCTTTTGCATAATCAACTGGTAAGGGATGATTGTCTCTGATGATTGTTTCCTCCAAAAGAGCATGTTCCGTTTCTTCGGCAATGATTTCATGTTGTAAGCACCAAATAAACCAAAAAAACATGTCAACAGCATAGAATGTAAAGTATTCTCCATGTTGGGCATCATGGAAATAGTTATTTTCCCCAGAGAGAACTTCCGCTCCAGTGATCAGCAAGGGAGCCGAGTGTGTTTGAAAAAGTGCAATGTGAAACCAATAGAACTGTAGTCTGGATGAGGCTGCAAGTGAACCAAACAAACACATTTTAAGTCACTTGATTTTTCTGGTGTGAAATGAACCAAAGCAAACCTGAAAAGAATGTGTTTATTTGCAAAGGAATCATGATTCGAATCACTTGCATGTGAACTAGGAGTGAAAGTGCCCTAAGAGTTATTGTTAATAACTTTTGGGGATAATAAGCTGTGAGTATTATATGGTTTAGGTGTCTGTCTGGTAGTTGAGATTTGTTTAAGTGGGTAGCTGTCTCTTGACAGTACGATTAAAGTAGAGGTTTAAATGTATCATTTTCATACTCAAATTAAAGCATTTTTGTTTCTAACTTGAGTTTTAAATATCAGTTCTTCAGTGAACTAACAGCAGCTAAATACTGTATTGACATGAGGGGTTATTATTATTATTATTATTATTATTATTATTATTATTATTATTATTATTATTATTATTATTTATTTCAGCAGACGCCCTTACCCAAGGCAACTTACAGTTGTATACAAAAATACATATCAAGAATTACAGTACAAGGTCAAGACACAAAATACAATGACTTCAGTCCTAATAAGAGCAAATACAAAACAATATGATTTGATATCGGGGCAGTTCAAGAGCAGGTAACAGTGATGATAGTTACATCAGGGTTAAATATGAGTGCAGGTGAAATACAAAACACTACAGATTGGGTACAGGATTAAATACAGTAAACTAGGCAGCAGATAAGTGCAAGTTGAAGTGCATTAAGACAGAGTGCTGTATTGTCCAGTAGGGAAGAGTTGTGTTTTACAGGACCAGTCATAACTGGGTCACATGATAGATAACCACCCCCAAGTTACAGTAGGTTTATTTATCTCATAAGATAATCACTTATTTTCGTTGTATTAAGCCTTTAAGGACTTTTTGAAAATAAATAGAAATCTTTTCCAGCAAACTATGTTCGAATTTGATCACACATGTCAAAATGTATCAAAGAATATCGGTGTTGCCTCTTTCTGGACGTTGAGACAGCAAACTCGAGCTGGCTGAGTGTGGTCACTGACTCACGTCAAGCTCTCCTTGTGCTCAAAGACAATAACGGTGGGTGGGCAATAAGTTCAAGTTCTTAGTTATCTGTTTGTGCCGGGTTCGGGGTTTCATGCCTAGTAATTGTTGGTAGCTGTATGTAGATCTTTACCTAGCCATGTTATATAATCTTCAATTTTGAACAATACAATTTTTTTTTTCATTTCAGTAAAAACGTTTTACGTTGTATGAAGAGACTAGACAGTTAAAATAGTAAATGTGAATTTATCAATAAGAAACGTTACAAATTTACAGGTGGAATCCTAGTTATATAGTATTCTCAAAACATTTTTTAAAAATTGTGAAAGCAATGAACTGATATGTATGTATGTGCATACAAATTGTTTGAATCAGTGTTACTTTTAATGTTCTTGTATATAACGCTTCAGTACCGCTGTCAGATGTGCTTTACAGAGTGACATTATATGTTAACCTATTAGCGTGGTTCGGGGGGTGGATCTAGGCCCCCTGCGCCCTATCATCTTCTTCCATCAATTAAATCTGCTATATTTTTATTTATAATATATTTTTAATATATTTTTTCGCTTCATGTATCACTACAGACCCAGCAGATGAAATAGCTAAAGAAATCTACCCAGTATCCTACCAACATGGCGACTCCACTAGCGCAGATTATATTTCTCCCTTTTTATAATATCTGAAGACGGCAAGCTTTAATTCAGCTCTCAACGATGCCCTTCGGTGCACAATCACCTGGAATCACTCATTATCAGCATTACCAATTCTTTTTACTTTCTCGCCATTGCAGATGCCAATACAGCCTTGTCTCTCCACGCCCATATCGGCAGTACTAGATCTCTCAATCATCACGATGCACTATTTCCATACAATCTCCCAGCTGCAGTGATCCATTGCTACTTTCTTTCAGTAACTGAGACACAAAATCATAATGGGTAGGACATTAATTTGATGAAATTCTCATTCAACTCATCCCCAGCTTGTTTTGGAAAAAAAAGTTACTTGTGATAAAATTGTCTTGGTTACGTTTTACAACGCATTCTTGTAGTTTACCCTCTTGCTTTCATGAAGTGGACTCATGCATGTTTAATCGTAACCACTAGAGGGTAGTATAACACCACAAATTGTGTGTTTAAGCTACAGTATCTATATCCCTGTGTAAGAAAGCCCTGTATTTTCTAATCAAATAATTATTACCTGGAGCGTGGTTTGACATGTTTACTTTAAAAGGCTAATAATTAATGTGTGGAGCTGCCAGCAGACATTGAAGAACTATTAATATAATTGATAGTTACCTCACCATGGATAATGCATTCATAGACTGTTCCAATTCAAATCTACGTTCAAATCTACGTCTTGCAACAACCTCAGAGCAAATGCCTGCAGGGATACGATCCACTGCACACTTTGTATCAATCTGCCCCAACATTTGTATAATTGATCTCTCTTCAGCCCTCTTGACTGGTCCTCTTTGTCACTGGTCATGCAACTTCTCTGTCGTCTAATATTTCAGTTTCCAATCCTTTCTATTCAAGACACCACTCCCAATACTCATAATAACATGGCCGGTGCGTTAGCTCAGATACAGATATCCAGATTCCGTCATAAAGTCTGCAGCTCATCCATCATCTATTCAACTCTCCTTAGTAATCTCCTGGATTCAGCCCAGGATACATAGCATCTACTCTCATCCGTCAACTAGATCATCCAACAACACCAGCTGGAGTACTTTTCTCAACAATTTCTGAACTTAAATGGATTTCCTCAACCCCTTTCAATCAAGATTGGATTCTTGCTTTTTATTGTTCATTCCAAGGACTCTTTCAATATCAAGTCTACTTATCTGGAATCCAACATCAGTATTATGTGATATCCGTTCCTTCATCACTACACTCCATTCCAGCTGTTCGTCTTTGCCTGTGTGGGACCTTTAAGAGCCATCATCTACCTCTCCTTGTTTGCCATTTTTACCGTTCTCAAATACTTTAATCTCTCAAGATCTAGTGATGGAAACAATCTCTTTAGCCACTACAATTTCTAGGAATCATACTGGCACTGGATGTTTTAAGCAAGCCCTCTGTATCTAAATTCGACTATATTTGTTACCCTATTCAGAACTTTCAGATCAAGAAACACACACCGCTCTCTTTGCTGGACCATTTTAATTTGTAATTCGCATTTTCCCCAAGGTTGGACATTTCATATTTCGATTTACTTGCTCTTTCATCAACAGCAAAAAAAAAAAAAAACTTGGATTCCTACATTAATATTTCATCAGAAGCTAGAAAAAACTATTAAATGAGGTTGGCTCTCATTCAACACTGGAACGGCCTGTTCTATATCCTATGATGTCTTCATTTCAGCACCTCTCGACCTGGCATTATTTATGAACGCTTCATTTAAGAGATTTGAAGGTTTTTTTCAACTATTAATGGTTTTCTAATGTTTATTTTTTATTGTACGAAAACAAATCTACAGTTCATATTATCATTCCAGTTCACATGTTATTATGCAATTACTATGGCGATTTCCAGATTTTAGTCTGGTCCCTACAGCTCTGCCAACTCCAGCAGTGACATCCCAGTTCAGCCAGCTAATTTTCAACTGAACCCATCTATCAAAGGACTACTCAATGCAGTGCAAGCACCCATGGCTGCAGCACTTACTACTTCCATCACCCCTCTTATTTCACCGGCTGGACCACCTATTCACTTTCTGTTCCCAAAGCAGGATTAATCTGACTCCATTTAACCAGAATTGGATCATGGCTTTCATAGTTAATGCAAAATAATTTTTACATCTGGCACCAGCTACTATCAAATCTTATTTGTCAGGAATTCAACACCAATTTCGCTAACAATACCAATCAATCCCAGTTGTTCGTCTCCTCTTGCAATGAATTTCCAAGTGCACTTCAGGCTCCATTTGCTCGCCTGGCTATCTCTATAGTCATTCTAGGCAACTTGATTACTTTCTCCGCCAAGGCTGCTTTTCTCCATTTGAAGATTTAACTACAGAAATCATAAGCCTAACAGTATTTTGGGGTTTTGAGATGCTCCGAATATACAGTTCCTTCTATTATCAGCTTTCCTACTCTAGGTATCCGATGCAGTGACCTGAACCTCATTCAAGATTCCTATTTCATCCTTTTCCTTCAAATTTTTAAAAAACAATCAGCTGCGGCAAGGACAATGTATTCATCTTTCAAAAATCAACTCTCATCTGTGCCCCTACACTTCCATACTGAAGTACATTGCAGAACGCAAGACCATTTCAAGACCATGAAAGCATATGCCCATATGCTTTCATGCTAAAATACATTACAGAATGTCAACCCAAATCTCCTTCTGCCCCCTATTCATTAATGCAAGCGGGTCTGTTGTCTCAAGTAATTGGTTTTGTTCTCGGCTCTCCACTTTGGTTTCCAGAGCAGGTCTTCCCCCGCAATTCTACCCTCTGCATTCATTCAAAATCGGGGCAGCCACAGCAAGAGCAAAGATTAATCAGCATCTAATAAAAAATATGGGATGCTGGACCTTATCAGCTGCCAAAGCTTACATTTGTTCTTCACCAGCCAAAATAGCATCTGCCCATCAATTTGTCTATTGCTAGTATGTCCACAGTGGGGATGACCTATCTGCCTGGGCTACAAAAGGCTTCCTCCTAAAAAAGAAAAGAAATAAAAATGAAAGGGGGGTTTTCCTTTCCACTGTGCGGAGGGTCTTCACATAGTCAGTACGGTACAGTTACTAACCCCTGTGTCACATTAAGCGCTTTCTTTCTTTTTGTGTTAAATGTTTTCTCCCTTTTCTTCTTTTCTATATGCATTGGCAGTTCTCCTTTTTTCTTTTCATAAACGTCTTCAGTGGGGTCCATCCTTTGGGGGGTTAGTGATTCCACTTTCTCCAACCCTTTGTTAAGCATCGCTTCATTTACCTCATTGAAGGGTACTCCGAGAGTCAGAGGGGACCCCCAGCCAAACCCCTCCTTTAGCATGCATGATTCCTTGTCTTTTCTCTTTCAGGTACTGATGCCTCTATTTATGTGAGGGCCCCAAGCGGCGGAACCCCTCTTGTTTGTCGGGTCTCCTCAAAGACGGTGACCCCTCTCCTGTTTGTCGGGTCTACTCAGTGATGGAACCCCCCTTCTATAATCTTGGGCTTTTGAAGAGGCGGAACACCCCGCTCTTTATGTTCTAACATCTACTAACTTTGTTTTCTTTCCGGTTCGCGAGCCTCTTCGTATGTTGGGTCACTTCAAAACGGTGGCCCCCCTCCTGTTTGTCGGGTATCCTCAACGACGGAACCCCCCTACTGCATATGTTGGGTCATGGTAGAGCCGGAACTGCTTTTACATGTTAATATTACTAATCAATGTGTTTTCTATCTGGTTAGTGAGCATCTTCATATGTTGGGTCATCTCAGAGACGGTGACCCCCCTCCTGTTTGTCGGGTCTCCTCAATGATGGAACCCCCCTTTATATGCTTAGGGCCTTTGAAGGACGGAGCCTCTCTATGAGGCGCCGTTAGGGACATAATTCAAACTGACACCTCATACACTACACACTGAAATTGCATGCGATACACACTGAAATCTCATACACTACATAGTGAAATCGCATACACTACATACTGAAATCTTGAAACATCATACACTACATGGTGAAATCGCATACACTACATGGTGAAATCTCATACACTACATGGTGAAATCGCATAAAAACTACATGGTGAAATCTCATTCACTTCACTACACGGTGAGCCGACCATAATAAAATAATTGGCCATTCCAAATTGGGAGAAAATAATAAAAAATAATTGGCAACGACTACATTTTTTTTATAAAAAAAAAAAATGTAATAAATAAATAAATAACTTTTTCCCTGTGCAGGTTTAAGGAGGGCATAAAAACACTTGGAATTTTAGAGAAGATTAAACAATACCCAGATACATTTTTTCCCCTACTTTGTCATAAACCCATTAAACTAACTGCTGACATCTTGGACGGCCTGTTCCACATTACGTTCTCTATAGACGGAAGTAACAGAAAATTTGTGGAAAGTAGAGTGGTGGCATTTTGGCGTGATTACTTGCAAGATGCAGAAGGCAAGTCTCATGTTTGGTTTAAATTATTTTTTTGGGGGGGGGGGGGGGGGGCGGGGTTGTTGGCCTTGAAAATTGCTTAACGTTTCATCACTCAGTAGTTTGTAAGCTTCTAAATATTCATACAACTTTAACCATGATCTGTACATCTCTCTTTTAAATTATTAGATGGTAGTTCTATGTTTGTAAACTTAACACCAATGCCTCTTTTGCAAATATTTTTTGTGGCTGCAGGAAGTTTTCCTTTTTACATTATACAAATAGCAGTGAACTGCAAAGTTCTTTACTTTGAGTAAAGATGCCAGTCAGCCTTTAAAACCCTAAGGTACTATCTTCCCCTGTACAAGAGGCCAGAAAATATGCTGTTTTTATTTTAGCATAGGCATACAAGCATTAACCAGGGGAACACTGAATCAAGTCTAGAATGCATTCTTGCATTTGCTACTGGGTCCAGCACAGTTCCACCAGTTGGATTTTGCCCTGAGCCATCTTTAGAGTTCCTTCATCCACAAGATGTTGCAGCCAAGTTTCCCATTGCCAACACCTGTGTCAATTGTCTGCGTTTGCCTTTTTTAGACAATTAAAAAACAAATATGGACTTTGCCATTTGCAATACTCAAGGCTTTGGAATTGAGTAGAACTTGCACTTTGGCAGTTTGTGGAGCGAGGTTATTTTTTAGCAGACTGCCAGTTTCTCAGTATTTGTATCGCAACTTACTTGTTTTACTATTATGCATGAACACCTAGAAGAACAAATAGCGGGGTTCGGAAACATCTAGCATTAATATACCGGGTGTGAGATCAGGGGTGTGTCCTCTGATCACTGCAGGAAAAGCGATTTAAAAAAACCGAACAAAAAAACAAATGTTTAAGGTTTTGTGTTGTGTACTTGCACTTGTTTTTTTTTTTGTTTTTTTAATCGTTCTTCCTGCAGTGATAGAAACACGCGGGGATGTATAATGCTAGATTTTTCCTGACCCTGCTATTTGTTCTTCTAGGTGTTCATTTGTTTTCATTTATTTTAAATGAAGGTGTGAGTTTTCGTTTTGAGTGTATACAAGTTGAAATATTGCTACAATGTGTAGAATAATTCATCCATTGTGCTTTCGTTGAGTGTTTAAAGTTTTGGAAAAATGTACTTACAATTTGTTTTCTATCTCTAATATTGTTTTTTTTACTATTGTGTCAAAGTACACCAAAAAATTATATTAAACACAGTTTGTGAGAGGTTTTTTCTCATATGACTAATGTGTCATATTAAAATGATGGTTGCCTTCTAAACCCTTCTTTAACCTTGGGAATTAATGAATGTTGATGTTTTCCCACCATTGCAGATATCATTAAGAAAAGTGGTGTAATGAAACTGTTGAGAAATATCCAGTTATTGTTAGTAAAGTTTTGACTAAGTTTATAACAAACCAGTATCCAGTACAATTGCAGATGCAACAGTTAAACAGTGAAAATGTTTTAATTAATATTTTACATTTGTATTTTTACAAATCTTCAAGTAATAAACAGTGAAATTTCAATCTTGAATTTTTTTCTCACTTAATACAAAAAAAAAAAAACTTTCTCAAAAGACCCAGTTGCTTTGTGTGTGTGTGTGTGTGTGTGTGTATATATAAATTATTTCTGAGCTGGACTGTTCATTAAAGATTTTGTAGAATAGTAAAAAGCGTAATCGGGTAACAAAGGTTTGCACATGTCTTCAGTGATAACACCGATAGAGAATGTAATCAATACTCTTTTGTATTGTTTATAACATCACTTTATGTGGCTTAATTACTGATTAGAATCTGTCATACTAATTTGTTATAATTAGTTTAAATATTTGGTCAAACTCATCTAGGAAATGTATGCTGCTTGCCAAGCAATGTATACTTTATACTTTCCAGATTTGTCAAACACATGTAAAGAGAGTTATGTTTTTTAGTTTAGTCTCCCTTTCAGAAATGTCTGATGGAATATAACATTTTAGATGTAATTTCACCATATGAACCAAAAAAGGGGTTTCCACATAAGGAATTGCTGTATTATGAAATAACAACTACACTCCTACTGCTGTTCTTTGAACTTCATTGTTGGTTTTGAAGGTCAAAACCACCAACACACTTAAAAATAGTGTTAGTGTTGCTAGATATTTGCCCCTTTTACCACAACAAGTAACAGAGTATATTAGTTCCCAGAAATACATGCAGAAAGATTGGATACCAACAAAGCCAGCTGCTCATTAAGGATACCGTGTTCTGCTCTCAAGAAAATTGCAAAGTGTTCTAAATAATTCAATACCATGATTGCCATCTCTGGCCAGAGGATCAATTAATTGATGAATATGATTATTAATATCTTCACTTAAATTAAGGCTGTTTTCTGGAATTACCTCCTTATTATTTGTCTGGAGGTCAGGTAGTGGACCGTCTTCATCTATGCCAAATGCCTCTCTATCCTGGTCAAAAATTCCGTCTATGGCAGGATGGTTAGAACCCAGCTGCTGCAGAACACCTCTGTGCCACAACTGAAGGGGAGAATGTCCTCCTTGTGTGGAAAGGCCATGATTGTTCCACTGAGATACAAATTCTGTTGTTGCCCTTTGAATTCTTGGTAAGTACACATAATGCAGACTAAACAAATGGAGCTCATTAAGAGAATCAAGTATGTTGTGCTCTTCCATGAACATAAATAAACTGATGAAGTAGGATGAAACTACTCTGTTAAGTTCAGACCACAGCCTTTCAATCCTTTGGTTGTGTACACTGCGACCGGTTATGAAGCTTCCGCGATTCAGGCCTCTTCTTTGTAACATATATCATGCCACTTCCACATTTTCCATGCCTTGGTCACCACGCACTCTTGATGGCATTCCAAAATTGCGAACTCCATTGCAGAAAAGAGATAGGACACTAGATGCTCTATTGTTTTCAAGGCATTGAAGATATATTATAGTTCGACTATAGCCATCTATACATCCATGAAATACCATCCTCCAGCTGGTAAGCTTGTGGTTGCTCTCTATGTGCCTGAAACAGGTCAGAAAAAAATAAAACAATCAACTCATCCTATAAAAACATTTATGTACAAAATAGTTTTTTTTTTAAAGTAATATAAATATTATTACTGTACCTGTTTTTTAAAAGCCAAATATGGTATAATACTGAAAAACATTGGTCTCTCTGGCGTTTGGATGTGTCTTCTTCAGTGTTATAAAGTCCAATACGGGAATAGGTAAAAACTGGACCAAGACCAAACTGCCTGGACAGGGCATTTAATTAAATCTTAATATCACATATCAGATGTCAATCAAATACTGTAATTGCCATCCATAATTATTCTTGAATCACCTATGGTTTTTTGTTGTGTGTTATCCTTGTCCGGGCCAGTCCAGAGGGTTTAGTAGCTGATACTGGACTGTCATTCTGTCTGCTTTATTATTATTATTATTATTATTATTATTATTATTATTATTATTATTATTATTATTATTATTATGACAACAGTTACATCAATTGCATATGAGGGGCACAGAGACAGTAAAGCTTCATTTTCTTGCATTACTTGAGTTGGTTCCTAACTTCCTATATTCCTGCTGGTCTGCAGATTTTCTTGACACATGGAGCTGTTCTTTCAGCAACAAAAAACAGAACTTGGAAAATTGATAATTAGTATTGTTTCGTCCGGAAGCATTAAAATGTATTTTTTTAAAAACAGGGAAACTGCTATAATGATAATTATTTTTATATGTGGACTATGGGGAGGTAAAAGGCTAACCATTTGATGTAGGTGTTAGGAAGATCAGACCCCTTTTATGCCCTGTCTGGACAGTTTTGTCTTGGTCCTGCAGCATTTTTGCTTATTAAAAAAAATATGAAAAATCGTATTATAATTATTTTTCATTTGGAGGCTATATATATAAGGAGTAATTGTCGGCAGCATTCTTGGTCGGTCCTACTAATTACAACAAAGTACCACAAAATACCACAAGCAATCTTTAAATAGCATAAACAACAATTTGTATTAGCATTTGTATCATCTGAGCCGATGTACTTTACTGAGTTTCAGTGCAGTACTTCACAAGACGAAAAGTGTTTGTTTTAACACGTTTATATAAACTAAACGGAACTTCATTAATGGATTTTTTATCAAACACAGGTAATGGAAATAAGCATTGATATAGTGAAAATCTTACTGCTAGTGGTACAGAAATAGCTGTGTCATTTATAGTTAACAGTATTTGAGCCTTTTGCTAATATAGTACATTACCTGATGTTGTAAAGTTCTCTATGTTTATTTTCATTACCTGTGCTATATAAAAAACCATTAATAAAGTTACCTTTAGTTATCCTCATTGCTATTAACATGTTTGTAGCAGGGTGGAAGAAAAGCCCTGCCGTTTAATGATATTGTTTGTTTATTTTTAGATCGGGGTCTCCCCCCTCCGCCCCTGTGCAGAGTATTGTTTTTGTTTATTATGATTTATTGTATTGTATTTGTCGGCGAGCGCCGTATGTGTTATTGTTTTGTTTATTTTTAAAACGTGTCCTGGCAGAGGCGAGATCGGTGCTCGTCCTCTGCCAGGAGTAATAATTAAAACTCGTGCAGAAGGTGGCCATCTCCCGAATTAATTAGGTGATTTAATTTGTTGCTAATCGGGAGATGGTCACCTGTTATAAAAAGCCTGCAGATCTCCAACTCGTGGTGGGGTGTTAGAAGGCGAGAGCGAGAGCCTGAGCCTGAGCCTGAGCCTGAGCCTGAGCCTGAGCCTGAAACTAAATTTATAACATACAGGAACAGTGACAGCGACTGCCCAGCCTGACCTGTATGGTCTATTTATTATTTATTGTTGATTTATTGTTCGTGATTTGTTTTTGTTTAACCTTTGGAAGGTGTCCACTTGAAAACCCCAGAGATGTACCCTACTTAGCTCAATCCAGACGGTTGTCATGCTGATGCGCTGGGGAGGCCGCACTTTGGTTGATCCCCGGAGCCAGCATCGCAGCCGTTGTGTGTGCTGATGCGCCAGGGAGGCAAAATAAGCTGATCCCTGGAGCCAGCATTACACTTCAGCCATTAACACCAGACAGAAGGATATCTACATCATCATATGGAAGGAAACGTAAATGGATGGAGACACATATGGATCACATTAGTTTACTGTAAAGCTATGTCTTAGTTGGTGCTTATCTTGGCGAGAGCCGAGTTCAAATCAGCATGAAGTTTTAACATCTACTCTCGTGTAATGGAAATCATGAAGATCTGGATACGTCCAGTGACTGCTGTGAATAGTGCAGCTGGCAACAAGGGAAAGACCTTGTGACAGCCTGGAGAGACAGCTGACAGGAGGAAAGAGACCCCATTGGGGCTGGTAAGGGTTAGCTACCCTTGTCGGCAGTATCCAGCTCTGTGTTTACAGGATGCTGGAGACACCCGCCCAAGGCTTCTAAGAAATTAAAGAGAAAAATACCCCTAGAGTCTGCGAGAGCGGGGGCGGAAGATGACTCAACGTTGGACAACACGGTTTACGACTTAGGAACGGAAACGGATATGAGTATGGAGAGTACTTCACAAAAGACTAGTTCAAGATCTGCAGTTAACAAAGACATGGAACTCCAGGTTTGTGTCTGCGGCTGGAGCAAGGCGACAACGGTCAGGGGTTTGAAGATTCATCAAGGGAGAATGAAATGCTTGAGGGAGAAGGGACAAGGGCCTCGCATTGATCAGTACTTCTTACGAAGTCAGTCAAGTCAGTCGAATGAAATCCAGCGACAGGAAGCAAACCACAGTTCGCAGGATATCAGCACCCCTGTCATAGATGTGAGGAGGACTTGCATGGACACAGTTAGTGATGAACCTAATGATCCTTGTGAACCCGGTCAGACAAACCAGCATAAGAGAGAAAAGAACCTCAATGGGCACAAGCCTGGAGTTAAATGGCCAAGAGCTTGTGAGAAAACTGCATGGGACACAGTAAACACAGATCTCTGCGTTGCTTTGGAAAGATTAAGTGGAACAGTTGAAAAGAAGCTGGATAAATTTGGGGACATCATCTACGCATATGGAAGTGAGAGGTTTGGAGTTGAAAAAAGGAAGGAAAAAGTACAAACTATTCCTGGAAAGTCTAGACGGCAGCAGGAAATTGAACGCTTAGTTAGAGAAAGGAGACAGCTGAGGAACCAATGGAGAAGAGCAGAACAAAGTCAGAAGGAGGGACTCAATCTCTTACAAAGGGTCATAAAAGATAAGCTTGCAACATTGCGCAGAGCTGAGCGCCTACGGAAACGCTACAAAAAGAAGGAGCGTGCGAGAGCTAACTTTTATAAAGACCCATTCAAATTTGTAAAGAAGTTATTCACCAGTGAGAAGAATGGCACACTAAAAGCATCTAAGGTTGAGCTGGAGAGATATTTGGAGGAAACACATACAGATTCAAAAAGGCAGGAGCCTATGTCAATTCCGTCAGACATCCCACCTATCAATCCACCAGAATACCAAATGGAGGACTGTGCACCTAAGTGGAAAGAAGTAGAGCAAGCTGTGAAAAAAGCAAGGGCTTCATCATCTCCAGGGCCTAATGGAGTTCCGTACAGAGTGTACAAGAGTGCTTCAGGAGTTCTACGAATTCTGTGGAAATTGATGAAAGTGGCATGGGAAAAACAGGTCGTACCAAGAGCATGGCGCCGAGCAGGTGGAGTCTTTATACCTAAAGAAAAAGATTCTACAAGCATCAGTCAGTTTCGTCCCATTTCCCTATTAAACGTAGAAGGCAAGATTTTCTTCAGCATTATTGCTCAGAGATTGTCAGCTTACCTATTAAAGAACTGCTTCATTGACACTTCAATACAAAAAGCGGGCATTCCAGGTTTCCCAGGTTGCTTAGAACACATCAATGTGATCTGGCAACAAATTCAATCAGCTAAAAAGGAGAGGAAGGAGCTCCATGTGACATTCCTGGATTTGGCTAATGCATATGGTTCAGTGCCACATGAACTACTTTGGGCAACATTTGATTTTTTCAGTGTACCGATGACAATAACAAATTTAGTGAAAGCCTATTTTGGAGATTTGCAATTCAGTTTTTCAACTTCAGAATTCAGCACTACATGGCAATGCCTAGAGGTTGGAATAATGGCAGGATGCACCATTTCTCCACTGGCTTTTACCATGGCAATGGAAGTAATCATTAGGGCATCAAAATGGGTAGTAGGAGGAGAGCGCTTGGCTTCTGGAATGCGACTACCACCAATTCGAGCATACATGGATGACATGACAACCATGACTACAACAGTAGCCTGCACTAATCGATTATTGGGCAAATTAACCAATAACATTGAATGGGCACGAATGCAATTCAAGCCCACTAAATCAAGGGGCATCTCTATAATTAAAGGCAAAGTAGTAGATAAAACATTCTTCATTAATGGTGAGGCAATACCAACAGTGTCTGAGAAGCCAGTGAAGAGTCTTGGGAGATGGTACGACGGGGATCTAAAGGACACAGTTTGTGTGGGAGAAGTTAGACAACAAGCAGTGGAAGGGTTGAAGAGCATAGACAGCTGCGCTCTACCAGGTAAACTCTGGTGCTTTCAGTTTGGTCTACTGCCGAGGTTGCTGTGGCCACTGACTGTGTACGAGGTTTCTTTGACAACAGTAGAGAAGCTGGAAGCTTTAATCAGTTCATACATCAGGAAATGGTTGGGAGTTCCACGCTGCCTCAGCAGAGTGGGACTTTATGGTAAAGGAATACTGCAGCTACCAGTCTCTGCTCTAACCGAGGAGTTTAAGTGCGCCAAGGTCAGACTGGAAATGACATTAGTAGAGTCACGCGATAAATGCGTAAGGGAGGCAGCACCTGTGTTGAAAACTGGAAGAAAGTGGGCGGCAAAGAAAGCTGTGGAAGATGCAAAGGCTGCCCTTCGAATTGGTGATATCATGGGGCAAGTTCAGCATGGAAGAGGGGGTCTTGGTTTCAGTTCAACTCCTCCTACATGGCACAAGGCAGCCCCAGCTCAAAGGAGGAAGCTGGTAGTCAACGAGGTGCAAAAGCAGGAGGAGAGGATGAGGTGTATAAAGGCCATTTCCCAGGCCAAGCAGGGAGAATGGATGAGATGGGAGAGTGTGGAACAACGCAAGATTGGTTGGCAAGACCTATGGTCAATGGAACAGAGCAGGATCAGTTTCCTCATCAGGTCAACATATGATGTTCTCCCATCACCACAGAACCTAAACCTCTGGGTAGGAGAGGATCCCTCATGTCCTTTGTGTTCATCACCTGCAACATTAAGGCACATTTTGACAGGATGTAAGGTGGCTCTTAGCCAAGGACGGTTTACTTGGCGCCATGACCAGGTGCTGCGATGTTTGGCCTTAGCATTGGAAGACAAGCGTAACATGACCAATAAGTTGTCACCTGTTCCATCAAAACATTACACACAAAAGACAACATTCCTCCGCCCAGGAGAGCAACCACCAAGAAAAGGTGTTAAAACCAATCCTCGCCCAGGACAACTGGAAGCTGCTAGAGACTGGAAAATGCTGGCAGATGTTGGTCAACGGCTTATTTTTCCACCTGAGATTGCCACCACTAACCTTCGACCAGATATTGTCTTGTGGTCTGGATCAGCACGCCTTGTTCACCTGGTAGAGTTAACAGTGCCATGGGAGGATGCTGTAGATGAGGCGTATGAGAGGAAGAAACTGCGGTATGCTCAACTAGCCACTGAAGCGGAACAGCGAGGATGGAGAGTTCGGGTTTACCCAGTGGAAGTGGGTTGTCGAGGATTTGTGGCACACTCTACAACCCGGTTTCTCAGAGACGTCGGATTCAGTGGCCAAGAGTTGCGTCGCACAGTGAAGAACTTATCTGAAGCAGCAGAGAGGAGCAGCAACTGGCTGTGGTTGAGACGGAAAGATTCTGGCTGGGGACAGGTAAGTAAGCTGGGCTGAGTTGATTGGGGAAGGAGGGGGGTGATGCTGGGACGCCAGAATCACCGTTGAGCCCTCTTGAGGTGTCGTGGGCTAGTCGACGAAACACTGAGGATGGAAGGTGCCCACTTGAAAACCCCAGAGATGTACCGTACTTAGCTCAATCCAGACGGTTGTCATGCTGATGCGCTGGGGAGGCCGCACTTTGGTTGATCCCCGGAGCCAGCATCGCAGCCGTTGTGTGTGCTGATGCGCCAGGGAGGCAAAATAAGCTGATCCCTGGAGCCAGCATTACACTTCAGCCATTAACACCAGACAGAAGGATATCTATCATCATATGGAAGGAAACGTAAATGGATGGAGACACATATGGATCACATTAGTTTACTGTAAAGCTACGTCTTAGTTGGTGCTTATCTTGGCGAGAGCCGAGTTCAAATCAGCATGAAGTTTTAACATCTACTCTCGTGTAATGGAAATCAAAATCATTTTGCTCTGTGAGCGAGTGTTTATTTTTGTTTAAACGTTTTATTTTTGGATTCTTTAAATAAAACGGCGCACGCGCCACTGCACCTTACCTTTTGTTTTTGTTGTGCCTTCTTCTGCCGTGACGTCAGACCAGTCAGCCATTCCTGCCACAATGTTCAAAAAACAAGTTTTGTTATTGTAAAGTACTTCCCTGCAAGGCAATAAAGTATATAGCCTCAAAATATATATAATGTTTTGTGTGTGTTAAATTCATTTAGCATGCATGATTTTCTAAGAGTAAAATGCATTATTGTTTATGTTATTTAAGGATTGTTTGTGGTACTTTGTGGTAACTTTGGGGTTAGTTTGTGGTAACTGAGGTTTTTTCGGGTAACAGGGGTACTTTGGGGTACTTCAGGGTAAATTTGGGGTACTTTGTGGTAACTGGGGTACTTTGTGGTAACTTTGTGGTACTTTGGGATAACTGTGGGGTACTTTGTGGTAACTCTGGGGTACTTTGGAATAATTAGTAGGACCCCCCCAAATGTTTGAAATAATTACAATATTTATTAAGACACTTAAAACTTAAAAGGGTTACATACCACAGCTGGTTAGGACTTTGAACATTATAAATCCGTCTTCGAATTGCCATACGTCGTCTGAAAGCTCTCCCGACGGGGTCAACATCTCGAATACTCTGCCTTACACGCCAACGCTGAACCCGGAGATTACGTCCTCTTAGACTTCCAAGCACATATGTTTCCCCAGCGTTGGGTGTATTTTGTAGTATATTAAATATCTCACGATTCAAATTATGGTTGGAAATAGCAGAAAATGACTGTGGTTGAATTCTCAGATGGTGTCTGAGTCTGAAAAGAGTACGCCGGTGTATTCCAAAACACGTAGCAATACTTTGCCAACTGAATCCAAGGGATATGCAATGATTTATTTGTTCTCGTGAAATGCAGTATCGAGGTCGACCCACAGCCCCAGTTCTAACAGCTGGGGGTACGGGTACACGGAAAGATGCATTGCCAGGACAGAGCGGTCTGGTTTCACATTCTTTTAGAGAAAGACGAAAAGTGTTGTAAATCATTTCTAGAATACAAAGTTCTTGTGTGTGTTCCGGTTCACCAGTGAAAGAATTGCACACAGAAAGCATTGAACTTACTATTCTTGTATGGTCTTCAAGATCTCTGTGTAGACGCTCCAAAATAATGATTTCATTGTTGAACTCGTGCCTTGTTATTTGTTCAAGGCAACGGAGTATCCCATTAAAGGAATTCACAATATCCTCTTCATTGCTTTTCACATGTTTTGTCAAAAGGGAATGTATGAAAACACAACTCAACAAACAAAAAATAATCTTCATTTTCAGGGGGAAAAATATTCTACACATTCTACAATATTCTACAGTGGCCGTGTAAACTTGAGCGGATGTGATGAGATTGCGCAGACATGATGAGATTGCGAAATCGGTGAATTTAGGTGAATATCAGATCGCTGAATTGGTAGGTTATCTTATGTGAGAACAAGGCATGGTTGAGGGATGTAGGGTAGATCCAATTTTGCTTGCAGAAAGCAGACCGGCTGCCGAATGCGTAGGAGGAGCGAGAATGTAAGAAGAGAGCTGAGGTTGAGAATTGAATAAACATAGATCTTGGAGCTTCACAGTTATGTTATGGCAGAGAAAAGTGGCAGAGTAAGGACCAGTTCTTGGAGCTGTAGCAAAATGGAGGAGAGTCTTCTAGAGGAGCACTGGGACAGGAGTGTGTGATTGGATTCTCTATGCAGTAAATGCATAGAGAATCCAATGAGCCACCTGTGGTGGAGAAGCATGGCCTGATAAAGAGAGAACAGTTGTCACCACCAAGACTGCATATGTGAAGAAAACGGCATGGTTTAATTTACAGAAGAAGAATTCAAGTTATTGCATAATTGTTTACCACCTAGAGAACTGAATGCATCCGCTGAATGAAATTCTGAGAATTGAAGTAGTTGGGGCAGAAGGATGAATAAGTGTAACTACAGGGAGGCGGTTCCTAATGGGAAGAAATTGAGTGGGAATTAGTAGTGAGTGGGATTGAGGAATAATGCAGCTCCACGGCAAAAGCACAAAGCAACAAGGCGTAGCAGAGCATCAAAACAAATTCCCCCAAAATAGAAATACAATTAAAAACAATATATATAATGTGTGTGTATATATATATATATATATATATATATATATATATATATATATATATATATATATATATATATATATATCTAATCTATCTATCTATCTATATCTATATCTATATCTATATATATATATATATATATATATATATATATACACAGTGCCTTGCATAAGTATTCACCCCCCTTGGACTTTTCAACATTTTGTAGTGTTACAACCTGGAATTAAAATGGATTTAATTGGGATTTTTACCATTTGATTTACACAACATACTTAACACTTTGAAGGTGCAAAATATTTTTTATTGTGACACAAAAGTTAATTAAACAAAAAAAAGACATTTGTTGGTTGCATAAGTATTCACCCCCCTGAGTCAATACTTGGTAGAAGCACCTTTGGCAGCAATTACAGCTGTGAGTCTTTTTGGGTAAGTCTCTACCAGCTTTGCACATCTGGATCCTGCAATTTTTGCCCATTCTTCTTGGCAAAATTGCTCAAGCTCTGTCAAGTTGGATGGGGACCGTTGGTGAACAGCAATTTTCAAGTCTTGCCACAGATTCTCAATCGGATTGAGGTCTGGGCTTTGACTGGGCCAATCTAAGACATTCAGGTTCTTGTTTTTAAGCCACTCCAGTGTAGCTTTGGCTGTGTGTTTAGGGTCATTGTCCTGCTGGAAGGTGAACCTCCACCCCAGTCCCAGGTCTCTTGCAGACTGAAACAGGTTTCTCTCTAGAATTTCCCTGTATTTGGCTCCATCCATCTTGCCCTCAATCCTGACCAGTTTCCCAGTCCCTGCCAATGAAAAGCATTATTATTATTATTATTATTATTTATTTCTTAGCAGACGCCCTTATCCAGGGCGACTTACAATTGTTACAAGATATCACATTATACATTATTTCACATTATGCAGATATCACATTATTTTTACATACAATTACCCATTTAAACAGTTGGGTTTTTATTGGAGCAATGCTGCCACCACCATGCTTCACCGTGGGGATGGTGTTTCTCAGGGTGATGAGCAGTGTTGGCTTTGCACCACACATAGCGTTTTGCCATAAGGCCAAAAAGTTCAATTTTGGTGTCATCAGACCAGAGAACCTTTTTTCACATGTTTGCTGTGTCTCCCACATGCCTTTTGGCAAAATCCAAATGGGATTTGATATGGGTTTTTTTCAGCAATGGCTTTCTTCTCGCCACTCTTCCATAAAGCCCAGCTTTGTGGAGCGTCCGGGTTATAGTTGTCCCATGGACGGTTTCTCCCACCTCAGCTGTGGATCTCTCCAGCTCCTTCAGAGTTACCATTGGCCTCTTGGTTGCTTCTCTGACTAATGCCCTTCTTACCTGGTCACTGAGTTTTGGTGGACGGCCTTCTATTGGCAGAGTCGCGGTTGTGCCATATTCTTTCCATTTTTTAATAATGGATTTAATGGTGCTCCGGGGGATGTTCAAAGTTTGGGATATTCTTTTATAACCCAACCCTGATTGGTGCTTCTCCAGAACTTTATCCCGGACTTGTTTTGATAGCTCCTTGGTCTTCATGATGCGGTTTGTTTAGATATACTCTCTAACAAACTCTGGGGCCTTCCAGAAACAGGTGTATTTAATCTGAGATCATGTGACACTTTACTTGCACACATATGGACTCCATTCAGCTAATTATGTGACTTCTGAAGGCAATTGGAGAGTAGTTTATGGCTTCATTTGGGAGTTTACGGCTACTGCTGAAGGAGTGAGAGAATATTGCCAAATTAATTGACTGGTCAAGGTACGCAGATTGCAGAGGGAGCTTTGTAAGATAGAACGAGATGACATGAGCATGGAAAATTGCAGCTGCAGATCCGGGCAGATAGGATAGGACAATCAATCCCATGGTTCAATCGTGCTATACCATGATTCAATGCGTGTATGTGATGCTGAGTAAACACATTACATCAGTGTTTTACCTTATAACCTAAGGACACAAATAAATGTTTATTTTAACTGTAATTTTAACCTGTGAAAACCTGGAAATGTAGAACAACCAAACAAATCGCTGTGATTAAAAGAAAGAACAGTAAATAACTTACCTGTAGGGGGGAGTGGTGATACATTCTTCCTGGTTTGCAATGTGTTAGATTTAACCTAAACACGGTGATTCTTGTGTTTTGTTGTGGAGAATAGGTGCACATACTCTGTATAATAACAGGACTTGTTACCAGCGACTTCATACAATTGAAAGTCAGCCATTTTTACTAGGGTAAAAATAAATAAAATTGCTTGCTTACATTTAAAAAAAATGTTGCTACTATAGTGGTTTAAATGCAGAGTAACCAGCGTGCTGATTTACATCCTTTTTATGGCTATAAGCACACCCATGTTAGTCAATGGGGGGACTTAACTGTGAGTTATATTATAATTATAGCTATAGTATGTTTACCAAGATTTAAAAACTAAAGGGAAAGTAACTGATTATTGTGAAGTGGCAAATCCACGTATTTAAACATAACATATATTACTTTGAAGAATGGTTTTAATTATTTTTGTGTTAAATTATTGGACTAGTCCAAGGGAGGGGTTAGTCACTGGGACAGGTATAAATACATGTGATGGCCTCATACCAGGGAGAGAGAGGTTCTGACATGACTTGGGAAAGAGTACCGGTGTACTGTGCGAATATACATTGTTTATTGTTTTGAAAAGTGAATATCAGAAGGATAGCTAAGCGTCTTGATTATTTTAGGCTGAGGGCCTTGGCTTGTTTTTGTGTTTATTTATTTTTTTGTTTTGGTTTTGACAAGATTTGTGCAAAATGATCTGACCATTTTTTATTGGCCTCAATAAAAACCTCTCATTGCACTTTACTTATGTCTCCTGATTACTTCCAGTGGCAGACACATGACCACGATATCTTAACAGTGTATCACTACAGGCACCATTGTTGGAGCCCACTCAGAGGTGTAGGGTAACAAGACATAGGGAAGTATTGTAAGCCAGAATGAGAAGATGTCATACATCCATAATTAATGTAGACAGAATGGACACAGTCGTGAGTGTAAGAGGCAAGGCGATAATGAAATATTTTAGTAAGAATGAATGTGTTGCTACTAATTCTGGAGCCTGAATGGGTCAGCAGGGCCGAAGCGGTAGGCTCGGGATTGTACAAACAACTAAAAATGCAACAAAACACAGAGCACGGCAAAGCATAAGCGGGCACCGAGAAGCCAAGAGAGGTACAGCAAAGCCCAGCAAACAAAACGCATATAAATTTAAATTTCTCACAACCAAAGCACAGATAAATATAACAATGTAAGCTAAAGTCTTACGACGCATAGGGAAGCACAGACCACAGAAATTAAACGGACAAGTGGGGTCTGCAGCGCTGTGTGACAGTACTCAAACTCAAAAAGTAAGACAGAGAATAAGTGTTCAACCCAAGGCTTAAATAGGAAGGTTAATTGATAGATTGGCTGGATGAACTAGGGAACACCCAATGGTTACAAAACAAAGTGATCTGAAAAAATGGATACTGTGCCTCTATTTATTTGTTTTTTTGTTACATGTAAATATGGCAGATGTCCAACTGTATAAATGTACAGGATGCATATATTCATGACAAGTCAGTGTTCATAACAGAGGAGCCAGTGAACCTGAAGATCAGCGAAGTGACCTTTCCTGTCTTCCTGGTACATTCTTAATTTGTTCTGAGTCTTTATGCCAGTCAGATTTACATAGCGCTCCCAGAGAAACTGAAGTTCCTGTCACTGATATGACTTTCAGTTTACTTGCACAAAGGCATATCCTGACAGCACGTTAAATTCAACTGTTTTCCCTAAACTACGTGTCTGATTCTCAGAGCTGGCTTGTGTATTATTAGTGTTGATTAAGGTGCAGAGCAACATGCTATTGAGCTGAGATGAAGTGTTGTTAAAGCCAGAAATAGAAAGGACATTAGCTATGCAATGCTTCTCCCACATAGATGGAGGTAAGAGCAGTACATACAGGGAGGTCATGTGCACAGTGTAACACTTAGGGAAAGTTATAACAATTATTTACCAGTGCTTGTGTAGCCAACTAAGCCATTGGGGTTTTACCCCAAAATAGTTTTTAATAAAAACAATTTGGTAAGGGTAATATATAGCACACAGGTTATTTTAATTGGTGTTTTCAGTAGGGGTCCCTCCCACCCAACAAAAGCCAGAGACACTGTTAAAAGTCAATAAATCTTTATTACAAAACAGGAAGTCCCAATGCTGGTATTGCAGTCCAACCAGTCAGACAGTAGAGGGGGGTAGAAATAGACAGAACCAATTATAATATCACCACTTTGCTTGGACTACTTAAGCAGGTTAGTTCCCACTGTCAGTGCTAACCCAGAACAACAATAAAAAAAATAAGAAAAGGAAAAAACCAACCAAGCAAAAATCCAGTGATTAATAAAAGAAACACAAACACAAATGATCAATAAAATAAATTCAACAACAAAAAGTGCATATAAACAATCTGTGTTTCTTCTAGTGTAAACAAAATAAACAATGAAAACTAAGCTACTAAAGTACTATACAAAAGCTTGGCTAAATTGATACTTAATATTAACTGGGATTCTCCAGCAGCAGTCATAGAAATCGACAATAAGCAACAGCTGCTGTATAAACACAATAGCAATAGTACCATACAGCAATGCAAACAACACTTTAATAACCCACCCCTTCAAGGATCTTCTTCCAGCAGGTTAAAACAAGTACCCCACAACAATCCCCGATATACTGAGTAAAATACAAATTTAAACTAGAATGGCAGTTTCTGGAGAAACTTTGTCTGCATTCATCTGCGTTGTATAATGCGAGAGGTCAAAAGTGAAGGTCAAGGTCATTTTTGGATAGGGCATACTTGGTTTCCTGTACAGGTTCTATAATAAACATGACTCTATCTGCAGTGTGTAAGGAGATATATACTGTCAAAACAGTTTGACCATGAACCTGAGGTCAAAGGTCCAAGACAAAAGTCCAAGACATTTTTGGAAAGGTCTTAGTTGGTTTCTTATACGTGTTCAATAGTAAACATGAGTCTATCTGCAGTCTGTAAGAAGATATAAGCTGTCAAACATTGTGACCCCCCCAAAATAGGTCAAAGTTCAAAATAAAGGTTTTACATCAAGTATACACAAAATTTCACTTATTCATTATATAGAGTCAGTTGACACTAGCATGTACAAACAGAACAGTTCTGCGTGACATGGTTCCTGACTTATAGACATTAGAATTTTTGAGGGTCTCAGCCTGAGGCCCCCAAATCCGTAAGTCCGACTGGTAATAAAAACAATAGCATAAATATGAAAATATAGTACAATAGCTGTGCTGAATATCAAGTTGAGAGGAGAGAAAGTAAGAACAAAATAACTGCAAAACAATTGCTACTCGTGCTGGATTAAAACCAGCACGATACTTGTTTGACTTATTGTCTGTTTATTGCAGCCACCGTGTGTTTTGTTTTGTAAAAGTGTTTTGTTTGTTTGATTTATTATTTAATAAATACGAGCGCATTTGCGTCTCAACCCGTAGTACCTTGCCTGTGTGTCCATTTCCTGGTCTGACATCACCTGGTTATCTGTTTTTATATGGGAGTGACTCAGCAGGAAAGGTACTACCCAAGATGTTTTTGATAAATGAGGGGTAGTGGAAATTATGACCTGATAAAGAAAAGGCAGACAAAACTACAATTCTTACAAGTGGTGGAATTTGACCAAAACACAAAGGTCAACAGCGCTCTTTTAATGTCTTTAAGTCTGTAAATTATTCAAAGTATATAAATGTATCCCTTTCCTTAATCCCACATAGCTTGCCTTTGATTATACTTTTATTCAGCCCTATTTCAGCCATTCTCAGCCACTTCTCTCTGGAACTCTGCCTTGCTGCATTCAAGTCCACATCAGTGTTGAATTTTAAATCCACTCTTAAGACACATTTGTTCTCGGCAGCCTTTTTACAGTGATCCTGCAAACTTTTCTTAAAACTTTTAATATTTTTTTGTAATTATTGTTTTTATGATCTTAGGTATTGTTTTTTATTTGTATTTAACCTGTTTTTAATGTATTTTTGAACTGACTCTTTTTATTGTTTGCTTTGTTTTATTATTACTGTTATTACTGTGTTCCTGATTTTGTTTGTTCATATTGTCCAGCACCCTGAGACACCTTGGTGTGAATGCGTGCTATATCAAATTAAAGTTATTATTATTAATACCTTTTTTACTAACTTTTCTTCTTCACTCTCACATGTGCTGGGACCCATATTATGCTAATCAAAATTCCAAACCTTGTTATTATGCAGATGTAGGATACCCTAAATATTCATACCCTAAATATTTTCTAGATTCAGAAAAAAAAAAAAACTGTTTAAATTGAAACTAAGGATGCCTAACCAAGCTTAATTCTGCTTAGCTGCTAATATCTGACTAATTCAAATCAGTCTGGCTGCAGGTTGTGCCTCCACTTTGCGCTCTCTGCCTCTCCAGGCATTTATATTCAGGATTATTAAATTGAGGATTTCTGTGTCTCATGGAGTGCAAGCAGACTCTAAATAGAAAGCAATTGTAATTTCTAGTTATGAGCAACAATAACATATTTACCAAGCAAAATATCCCATCAAATGAAATAAAGAGAGACGTGGGTAACAAGCCCTCCCTCCCTGTCTGTTCTAAAGCTAACAACCATAACTCTTCTATTAAGGCCTCCATACTCTATCTTTACAGCAAGGCTCCTAGTTCTATCACCATCTCAGCTTATGCAGACAATTATAGCTTGGCTCTTAACTGCATTAAATGCCATTAAAATCATTTACATTTGAGCACACATGGCATTGTCCCAGGGGCAGTGATGGAGCGGTTTAAGCATAAAAACCCATAACCTCTATGTACAGAGAGTTACACAGGCATCACCCTCATTATAAGGCTTCTAAAATAGAACTCCACTCCTGGCATGCAGTGACTCTAATCATCTGCCTTTCATTGCAATAAATCAATTCAAATAGCCTCCATTATAGAGTGAACCTTAGTATAACAGACACAGAACTTTGACACAGGCTTCAGTGGCAGCATTTTACACTAAATGGGGGTCTTATATATTATACATTATTTTTTTCAAAAACTGGGGCTGGGGAATGGTGAGAACCAACCTAACAGTAATAGACCAACAACTACATATATCATTCCTAATTTTCTTTTCTTTTTTTTTTTTTTACAAAAATACTTATATTGGATAATATTATTATCCAACTTTTGTCTTTGACTAATAATACAAAGTAGACCCCTGAGCTCTCTCCTGGCTTCTTTAGGAAACGCCAGACCCTTACTGACTGTGGCTTGCTATGTACAGTATTTCCCTGAAGCTTGGCATTTGATGAAAACACATGGTAATTCCAGGGTTGATACCTAACTGCTTATAAACAAATCTCCAAATAGTTAAACCAGTAATAGAAGGGAAACTGGTACACAAGTTTACCACAGTATCTTTGCAGTTTTCCCATGGTTATTTACCATAGTTTACCATGGTTTTTAAATATGCTTTAACATATCTCTCTGTGCTTTACAATGCTTATCTCTTTACCATGCTTTCACTGTGCTTTATTACATTTTACTGAGCTTTTACTATTGGGAACTTTTATAAGGGAACGGGTATTTACCAGCACCATTTCCATACAATTACACAATTACTCCAACTATAGTTACCATGCAAGAGTAAAATAATAGTTGGTAGCTAGTATCAACAAGGTTTATGTTAATGGGCATTTCCATTTAATTACACACACTTATTCTACCAGCAGTTACCATGTAAAAGCATGAACTCCATTGATAGAAAACCAGTAAGAAAACAAGGTGCAAGGTAATTGCAGTACATGGCTAGGCTATTCATGCCCTGTAATTAAAAGTCCTAACAAACCACCTAGCATCTTTTTTATTTCAGATGATAAACAACCACCCACTGTACCACAAATCTGCCTAAATAATCATAGAATGCCAACTGATCATGCAAGGCATGATGGCTAAGGTGCCCGAAAGGTCACACGCCCTGAATAACCATCCGGGTATGACTGCTGCTTTTACAGACAGCACTTACTGTATGACTCTATTGTGTCACCACACATTTATTTATTCTGAATGTGGTGTGCTTGTGAGTATATCTATAAATATCCCCATACTGCAGTCTACAGTATGTAAAACTTGATTAGATACTCTACGTTCCAACTAGTATTGGGACAGAATTGGTACATCCCGTGTCCCAATAGGGCAATTCATTGGGGACTGTGCTCCTCTCTATTGCAGTATTGTTAGGGCTGTGTGGTAGGGCGGCAGATGGGCAGGCAGATAAAATCAGGTTGTCATACACAAAATTGAAGTTGAGCCCTGGGTACTGCACTATATAAAATATAACAAATTAAACAAAATACTAAACAAAAGAACTGTTGCTTTAGGGCTTAGGCAGAAATATCGACAGCGCCCCCAAGCCAAAGCTATCTCTGTCACGGAGACTGAGAGCATAGGCAACTGCTCTCTTCGGGTCCCAGGTTGAGCTCCAGAGCCATCTCCCAGCTCTTCCTTTATACATGTTGGCTTGCTGAATACTTGATTTCCACATGTATTTAAGCTTCACCCAGCCTTATAAAACATGTATCATTCAATATGAGCTGGGGTCACCTCACTCCGCCACTACTGGTAATAAAGAAAAACAAGACTGCAAGAGTTAGTGTTTTACTGAACATCTCCCGTTACACAGTGATCAAAGTGTGGAACTCTTCATCTTCCTTTGCCTACGGATGTTTTGTTAAATATTCAACAAGGAGTGCTGCCCATTTCTACCACTTGGGGAATGTCCATATTGAGCGTATGTTCTTCATATTTCCCCTCCTCAAAAAGAAAATCTTTGAGTATCATTTTTCATGGCCAGCAAGACATGACTGGCAGTCAGGTGTATGTTTTTTTTTTCTGAATGTATCTAGTCTTCACCCCATCTTTTACAAAACTAGACGTAGTGTGGCAGAGACGAAGAGTTTATTTTGGCTGAAGAACAATATCTAATAAGTGTATTTTTCTAAAATCTTATTAACCATAGCTTACTTGATAGTCATTATTTATACATTGTCAATTGTATTGTCTACTTCATTTTGTAATTTAGGAATTCTGTATGTGAAGGTATCCTGTAATGTTATTGCTTTCATCCTCTCTTTTTCCCTGCATTGGTACAGAATACATTTATTGTACCAATGTGTGAATACACCCAGGACTGTTACATATTTCTGGTATAAATATATGGAGAAAAAGGTCATTGCAATAGCGGTATCTGGAAATACAAAATGATTATATGGTATTAATATGATGGTAAACCCATCAGTTTAAAACATTCACATTTCTAAAATAAACTAACATGTTTGAAAGATTCTGGAGCTTGGTTGAGTGTTTTCAGTGTTATATTTGAATTAATACAAGCTGAAATATTTTTCTACCTATACATTCCTAAGACCACAGTGATGATCGCTTTACCGTCACTGCTTGGAGGTTGTAGCTACAACACTAAACCGCCTGTTTCATAAACAAAGACATCACCCTTGCTAAACTCATCAAATACAAGAATTAATAATAATTGTGATGATTAATTATGTGTTTGCATTATAAAAGCACTATTTAAAATGCAGAGGAATTAATTTTATTCTGTTGCCTTCATGCTGCATGTTATTTGCTGGAGTAGAAAGAAGTCTTAGTTAATGGGCTCGTTTCACTTTTTAATAAAAATAGAGTCGGCAAAAAAACATATTTAAAGGCAGATACATTCGTCAGAAATAAAACCTAAAAACCAGAAACTCTAGATATAATTTAAATGCAGATATTATATTGAAATACAGACAGTACTAAATAGATCAATCAAAGCAACTGTCTGTAGGAGAGAAGTATGGGCCATACAGAGACTTGACATAAGTAAATAGACGCAATTTAAGCATACAGTATGTCAAGCTGCACACTGTTTGACTCAACACAAAACAACCATTGATACACCCAATTTCAACTGTGTATCGGTCTATTCACGGAGCCCACTGTTTGGGTCTCAGGACCCAGCTGTGGAGACACCGCAGAAGGCCCTATGTATAAGGCATATTTATAATTCATGTATCTGTAGCAAAAACACATTGGAAATGTGAAGAAACACCAAGTTATGTGTGTGTGTGTTGTAGAAAAATGGCAAAAGCATTTGAATGAAAAGTTATAATATTACACTATTTTCATAGCATTCAAAGTTTCAAGATGTGATTTATTTATTTTTATTTTATTTTTTTGTGGCTTGTTTGTTAGTTTTTTAATAGGTTTCAAACTTGCCTATGCAAAAGGGGAGTAAAAAAAAAACAAAAAAACATTGACATGTCCAATTTTTTATTGCTAGTTACTGATTTTTACTTTGGTACAAAAGTATAAAAGCACAGCAATGGTAAAAAATAATGTACATTTCCCAAATTTTTCAACATTCTCCTAATTTGTACTTGGTTACAAACTTGTACTTGGTTACAAACTTACATATGCATATGAATGCTAAAGTGAATTACATGAACATATTGATTGTGGAAATTATTCTGTTTTTTTGCCTCCTAATCTTGTGCTTTGATCAACTTAGTCCAATGTAGTCCAATCTTAAAGCGTTACATCTGTTCATAAAAGGCCATGTACATGTCTTTTGCATTTCTTGGCCATGGTTTGACTTCAATAAGTGTGTCATTTGCATGCACTCACTTTGTAGTGCCAGGAACTGAGAGGACACACACAGACATCTCCTCCTTTGTGTATAATAATGGAAGATAATTTGTAACTGCATTTGTCCACATTAATTTTACTCTTGTGCACACCAATAAACTTCACATCTTGTTGCTTTGTAATATTCACGTTTGGTTCGGTTTGCCAAAGCATAAGCTGGACTGCAAGCATACTTCCTGCCGACTGAAGGACTTTGCGTTTAAGTAGTGTAGATTTTTGGCAGTGGTCACATCTGCCGCCATCAATGGGTGCCCACTTATGCTCCATATTAATTAGTTGTTCCAAACACATGGAATGTGTACCATCAGATACATGCAGAGAGTAAACATGCCCCACCTCTTGACATTCTGTACATAGCATGTAGTGCCGTGTGGTAACTGAAACCAGATCACATATTTCTGGGGAAGTTTGACACAATTTGGTGAGAAACTCAACAACATCTTGCTGCTGAACTCTACTGACGGGTTCTCCTAAGAAGTGACAAATGTCCACAGTACTGAGAGATGTAGTGGATGGCAACTGATCATAGTTGGTAACAAAAGTCCTGAGGGCTTTTTGTTCACTCTGTTTTAATGACTCTTTCAGAAGTTGGCAGTGAAGAAGAGATTGTAACATGGTGTTTGCATAGCCGGAGGTGAAATGAGTGTTGCTCAAGCCTCTTATTGAATGTATGACTGTAACTGTGGTAGCTTTCTGAATGTTGGCGATGGTTTGATGTACGAAATACACACAATACTTCACCATGGATCCCTTGTGTGTGCTGGTCTCCTTCAAGCTTATCATCTCAGAGCAGGACAGACTTCTCAACCTGCTATACTCTGCAACTGCAGATGGAAGTGCTTTAATGCCGGTGGGGTCAAAGTTTATAAGGTGGACGCCACCTAAGGAAGTAACTCTAGAAAGTGCCACAAAACTTTGGCCACAGGAGAAAGTTGAGTTACCAAGAGCACCGATAACTGAAAACTGCTCTCGAACAATATAGGTAGCAATATTTAGTCTTACAGGATTACTGTAATTTTGATTACTAATTCTGTTTTAAAGTGTGTTATAGTTTTTAGTAATATTGTAATTATTCTACATTGCTGCTTTTTATCCTTTTTGTTGGTGCAAGCAGCAGCAAATGCAGCAGTTAAGATAAGTAAAATGAGGAAAGAACTTTTGTCTTAGCTGCTTTTGCCAAATGTGCATGCAATATTGTCTTCTACCGAGTGGGATTCCAAATGTTTTTATCCCATGGACAAAGCGTTTCTTAGTCCCAAAATGTAAAAAATCTGTATCTCATAAGTATCTGGTAAACATTCCAATTCATAACTCAAGTGGAAAGATTCCAGCTAATTTATCAGAATGTACTCTAGCACAGCTTAATGTTAGGTCCCTGTCAAATAAGGCACTGTTTGTAAATGAATTAGTTGTCGATAAATCACGTATGATTGGTAAATGAGGAGGTATAGCTATTATCTATAATTTTCACTTTAATGCTAAGCTTCTACCCCTGAAAGACTTCTCTTCATTTGAACACCTTACAGTTAGATTCCCTGCACCATTGTCATTAACTCTGTGTACTGTCTATCGATCACCTAAGTACAATTCTTCATTCATTTCTGAGATAAATGAATTATTTTCTATGTTGTTTATTGATTCTAAGAAACTGCTCATTTGTGTTGATTTCAATATATATTTGGACTCTCCTTCCACTGTGGCTGTAGAATTTAATTCTATTCTTGATTCTTTTGGGCTTTCCCATGTGATTCATTCCCCCACACATGTTCATGGACATATCTTTGATCTTTATATCTGTAAAGGTAGAGAACTTTCTGATCTTGTGTTACAAGATCTAACTATATCATTTCTTAATTACTGCAAAAATTAATTTTCCTTATTTTGACCAACTTAAACCAACTAATGAAATTACTTACAGTACAAAGAGTCTTTTAGATCCATTGGTCTTTAATGATTGTCTTGCCTCTTCACCACTAGTAAATCTAGTACCGAGTAATGTTGATGATATCGTGGCACTTTACAATTTGACCTTGACAAAAACAATTAACCATATTTCTCTACTTAAAACTGGAATTATTAAAATAAGACATTCTACTCCTTGGTTCAATGATGCGCTTAGGGCTCTAAAAACAACTGGTAGATGACTGGAGCGCCAGTGGAAGCGATCGGGTCTTGTTGTTCACAAAGAAATGTGGAAAAAACACCTTCTTGATTACAGATTAGACCTACAGTACATTTTGCCAGGTCTAATTATTATTCTTCTATTATAGAAACCCTAGAGTACTATTTCAAACTTTTAATCAGTTTATAACACCAAAATGTGATGCAGGTGTTTCAGTATTGGATTGTGATAACTTTGCTAATTTCTTCACTTGACAAGATTGTTACAATAAGGAATTCTCTTACCCTATCTAGTGAAGATTTAACTGCTGTGGGCATCGAGACCATAGCAGCTCCACATAGACTTGCGCATTTTGCTACAACTGATATTACTGATGTTTTAGATATTATCGATAACGCTCGTTCCATCTCGTGTTATCTTGATCCTTGGTCGACTAATATTGTCCGTCATTGTGCAGATACGCTTGCTCCTGTGATTTGTAATTTTGTGAATCTCTCCCTAAAAACTGGAATTGTTCCATCTAGTTTAAAGTTGGCAATTGTAAAGCCAGTACTTAAAAAATCTACATTGGATCCTTATGTCATGTCTAATTATTGTCCAATTTCTAATTTACAGTGCCTATAGAAAGTCTACACCCACTTTCAAAATGTTCACCTTTTGTTGCCTTATAGCCTGGAATTAAAATGCATTAAAATATTTTTTTTTCATTTATCTACACATCCTACCCCATAACTTCCAAGTGAAAAAAATATTCTAGAAATGTGTAGAAAATTAATAAAAACTGAAATAGCTTGGTTGGATAAGTGTCCACCAACCTTGTAACAGCAATCCTAAATTAGCTCAGGGGTAACCAATCACCTTCAAAATCACACACCAAGTTAAGTGGCATCCACCTGTCTTAAATTGTAGTAATTCATGTGATTTCAGGATATATTCAGCAGTTCCTGTAGGTTCTCTGCTGGGTAGTGCATTTAAAAAAAAAGACTCAACCATGAGCACCAAGCTTTCAAAAGAACTCTGGGACAAAGTTGTTGAAAGGCACAGATCAGGGGATGGGTATAAAAAATATCACAGGCCTTGAATATCCCTTGGAGCACGGTCAAGACGATTATTAAGAAATGGAAGGTGTATGGCACCACCAAGACCCTGCCTAGATCAGACCGTCCCTCCAAACTGGATGACCGAGCAAGAAGGAGACTGATCAGAGAGGCTACCAAGACGCCAATGGCAACTTTGCAAGAGCTACAGGCTTTTATGGCCAAGACTGGTCAAAGTGTGCATGTGACAACAATATCCCAAGCACTCCACAAATCTGGCCTGTATGGTAGGGTGGCAAGAAGGATGCCGTTACTCAAGAAAGCCCACCTTGAATCCCGTTTGAAGTAAGCAAAAAAACACTCAGGAGATTCTGTAGCCATTTGGCAAAAAGGTTTGTGGTCTGACGAAACTAAAATTGAACTTTTTGGCCTAAATGCAAAGCGTTATGTTTGGCGCAAACCAAACACATCGCATCACCTAAAGAACACCATCCCTACTGTGAAGCATGGTGGTGGCAGCATCATGTTATGGGGATGTTTCTCATCGGCAGGGACTGGGGCACTTGTTAGGATAGAAGGGAAAATGAATGGAGCAAAGTACAGAGAAGTCCTTGAGGAAAACCTGCTGCCCTCTGCAAGAAAGCTGAAACTAGGACGGAAGTTCACCTTTCAGCATGACAACGACCCAAAGCACACATGCAAAGCTACACTGGAGTGGCTAAGGAACAAAAGGGTAAATGTCCTTGAGTGGCCCAGTCAGAGCCCCAACCTAAATCCAATCGAAAATTTGTGGCATGACTTGAAGACGCTCCCCAAGGAACTTGACAGAGCTTGAACAGTTTTGTAAAGAAGAATGGTCAAATATTGCCAAATCTAGGTGTGCAAAGTTGGTAGAGACCTATCCCAACAGACTCACAGCTGTAATTGCTGCCAAAGGTGCTTCCACCAAGTATTAACCCTTTGCGGTCCATTGTCGGACTGGGTCCGATATTGCAATTATTCCTCACAGGTCCTTTGTCAGACTGGGTCCGACATCATTATAGCAACGCAATAAACGGGTGTCTAGTCGTTTTTTCGCCAGAAACAGCCGAGAAAACCATTCAATTGCCGAGTGGGAGCGACAGGAGCCGAGACAAGTCGAAAAAAAAGGCGTATCTCATGAATAGTCATACATGGTATCAGGTATCAGATAACGGGGGCGGTCTGAAGTAAACAAGTTGGCTGACTGAATCAGCGCACAGAAAACATGGACATTTGCAGAGCTTTTTTGAGATGTTATAGTAATAAAATAATGACTTGGATCGCATTATTGAGGAGTTTGGTGATAAAACGAGTGATCCGGAGATGATCGATCGGTATGTACGACTATTATTATTATTATTATTATTATTTATTTCTTACATAGGTGAACGCTATAGCAAACGAAAGGGTGGGGCGGGGCTGGAGATGCCTAGTGAGTGCTTTGTTGATATACAGGGCCATTTAAACCTGTTTGACTGTGAAAAAAAATACTTTTAAACAGCGCGTCTAAAATTAACTGCGCGCGTGAAAATTAATTAGACCTGGCGTGCCTGACGCGCGATTAATAAATGGACCGCAAAGGGTTAACTCGGGGGTGGAGACTTATCCAATTATGATCTTTCAGTTTTGTATTTTTAATATATCATTTTTTTCTCAATAAAAACTTTTTTCCCCTTAACAGTGTGGAGTATGGTGTGTAGATAAGTGGAAAAAAATCCTAATTTAAATGCATGAAACTCTGAGGCACTAACACAACAAAATGTGAAAAAAAGTTCAAGGGGGTGTAAACTTTCTATAGGCACTGTACCTTTCCTTCCAAAAGTCTTGGAAAACATTGTTGTTGCTCAGTTGTCTGTATATCTCTCTGCTAATAATCTCTTTGAAAAATGTCAATCTGGCTTTCGTAAACAACATAGTACAGAGTCTGCACTCATACAAGTTGTTAATGACATCCTGCTGAATGCAGATGAGGGGCAGTTATTGGGGATTGTCTTTTTGGATATATCTGCTGCATTTGACACCATTGATCACACAATTCTTCCTTATCGCCTTGAGAAAACTATTGGCATTACTGGCACAGTACCCTCCTGGTTGCGGTCCTTCTTAACCTCCCCACATCAATTTGTGTCCTTTGTAGGATCAAAATCAGCTAATTCTCTTGTTGTTTCTGGGGTTCTCTGTTCTTGGTCCTTTACTTTTTAATTTGTATATGCTACCGCTGGGTGATGTGACCAGACAGCATGATTTTAATTTCCACTCTTATGCCGATGACACCCAGATTTATTTTAAAATGAGTTCAGATGATGTAAACATAAACTCCAGACTATCAACTTGCCTTGACAAAATAGGGGCTTGGATGTCAAAACATTTTTTGCTGTTAAATGCAAATAAAACTGAATTTCTTTAAAACAGCATTAAATAAAATCCCCCCACCCCCCCACCCCATTAGCTCTTCGCAATCTGTGAAAAGTCTTGGAGTCTTATTTGGTTCTACTCTTAGTTTTCAGCATCACATTTCAACTGTACTGAAGTCTGCTTATTGTCATTTGCAGAATATATCTCAAGTCTGTTTGTATCTTGCAGAATCTGACGTAGAAATTTTAATTCATGTGTTTGTTTCACAGAGTAACATCTTAATATTCACCCTTTCAACAGACTAGGCTACTATTTACATTTACCCTATCCAAAAAATCTGTTTGTGCAGCTTTATAAGTAACCACTAGAGAGCAACACAGGAGGAGCAACACAGTGAGAGAGTTTCACAAAAGAATAAAGCAGCAGCAGAATGAAACGCTTTAGTTTTGGACTGAATATGTTTGTTTTTTTTCTTTTATAAACAAAACGTTTGTTAATATCTGATTTTTTTTACAAAGTAGTTTTTTAATGGAGGACGAGAACATGAGGACGACAGCGTTTTATATTTGTTTATTTTGTTTTGTTACTGAAGAATGTTTGGGAACGCTGGCAGAAATTGTTGGTTTGCAAATTAAAATTCTTTTGAAGTGGAATATCAACAGACAGGGTTTCATGACATAACAGCGAGTCCAAAACCGTGCCGACCATTACAGCGACTGCCCATAACAGCGCTACGACATCACCGCGCCAAACTACAATTCCCAGAAGACTCTGCGTCACTTACCAGGAACTCGGACACACGACGCAGTCAGAGCCAGGTTCACCACAGATTTTCTGATTGCAGAAGACTATAGTTTTTTTTTAATTTTCCCATACAGCTCCATCATAACTAGACTGGGAAATACGATAAGTAAAACATCCATGCAATAAAAGCGTGTTTCTACGAGCATTGTTTATGTAGTTGGGCTGCATATCAGTTTTTTTTGTTTTTCACTTGTTGCAGAATGATATTCAGCAAATGTTTTGATATATACTGTAGCGATAGTTAACCTATATCGCTACAATATATTTGTAAATTATTACTCCTCCACAGGGTATCCAGAATTGGGGACCAATACATATGACGTGTTTGTATTTTTTTAAATGTATATTTTGTACAGATTTGTTTTTTAAATAAAGAGTTTAACTTTATATTGTTGTCCTTACTTCTCTGCCCTCTTGTATCCCTACTGAACCCACTCTTTTATTTCTTATCCAGAGTGAGTTCTCTTTTGTTGTTTGAAACAAAAATGTTGTAGTCAGATAATTCCCCTTTATGTACTTGTATTTGTTTATTTAGCAGACACCTTTATCCAAGGCGACTTACAGAGACTAGGGTGTGTGAACTATGTATCAGCTGCAGAGTCACTTACAACTACGTCTCACCCGAAAGACAGAGCACAAGGAGGTTAAGTGACTTGCTCAGGGTCACACAATGAGTCAGTGGCTGAGGTGGGATTTGAACGGGGGACCTCCTGGTTATAAGCCTTTTTCTTTAACCACTTTAATGACTGCTAACCAGGGTTTGTACACTTTAATAAAAGGGTATATTAAAAGACCCTAACAAATACATCACAGAGGTATTTACATCCGCTAATATTTTTGAATTGTCAAAGGCGCAAGCTTGATCCAATTCTTCTTCTTCTTCTTTAATTGTGAAAAATCATGAAAATACTGTTAATAAATTGTAGCGTTCTGGGGTAAACAAATGGAACCCCACAAAACATGTAACATTTAGACATAACAAGACACGTTATTGGACAGCATTCACAAGCACACTGGGACCACGACTCGATCACGCTCCACCCCACCCCACAGGTGCACTCGCTCTCATGCACAGGCACTCAGGACATTGACAAAACACGGAACAGTGACACAAAACCATATAACACATAACACAAATAGTCCAGATCGCTACACAGCTCCCCCCTCAGTTCTCTTCGTCCCCGAAGAGACAATGCTAAAGTCCTGAAGCGATCTGGTATTCGCCGCAAGGTTGGCCCAGGTGAACTCATGGACCAGACGCCAGCAGCCTGTAGCTGGTCCCTGGAACTTGTGTACGCGGTCTGCTACTTCAGCTGCGCTGACAGGCTGTCCCGGGATGAGACCGCCAAGTTGTGGCCATGCTCCCTCCAGCTCTGCTGTCCTATTCTCCATCCAGTGAGCCGACCCGATCGCGGTACCACTCTCTGGAGACGCTCTGTTCCTTTTCAGCACCCATTGGAGTCCACTGCTTTCTCTGGTTGCGTGCCGGCTCCGGTAGGTCTCCCCCTGGGAATGGGAAAGCGTCAAAAATATTTCAAATGCATTTAAATACTTTTCAGTAATAATGCTCGTAATAAAGTAGACTTTTCAGTATTGCTGGTAATATGATCAACCTGAAAGATGCAAACTAAAGGACACTTTTGAGAACTTCATGTTTATTAAACATAAAAGTCAAAACAATTAAAAAGAATAATTGTGCAATGCACACATATATAAATATATACATATATCTCATCATTTATGATAGATATTGCAAGCCCACTGTGTCTGCTGTTTGTGTTCCAACTGAGTTCTCAATTATTAAATTGATCCCCCAATTGATCCCCCAATTGAACTAATAATTAGTGACTTAATGCAATGTTAGAAATAACTTGAAATATCCAACTCTTTTGGCTGCTTTCACAAACCCTGATCAGCACAAATATTGGACTACCTTACCTGAGTTAACATTAGGTAGTCCTAGATTAGTGCTAATTGAGGCATGTGCAGCCAGCCATTTAAGAGCTACAAATAATTCAAATTCAATTCAGTAATTTAAAGTTCAGTTGGAACAAAAATCAGCAAACACTGGGTCCTCAGGACCAAGACTGGGAAACACTGTTTTATGTAACTTGCTTCCTATATTGGTACATACCTGTTAATTATTATGAACTATGTGATTACTGTGTTTATGTTGTTATTATATAAACTGTGTTCCTTGTATGTCACCTTGGATAAAGGCCTCTGCCAAATTCTTGTTAATAAATTAACATTTGTTGTATGGGAAAGTATTTGAAGTCCATTTAGCATTTGTCACATATTTGCATTTGTATTTAGTTTGGTAGTAAATGTATCACATTTGCATTTGTATTAAGCAAATTCACAAGAACATTGACATTGCCACTGGTCTCATCAATGGGGCAATAGGGAAGCTTCAAGCTGTTTCCTACTATCTGGAAAACACAAGTATGCTCAAAACCATAACCATCAAATTTAACAATGGAGTCACCCATACCTTTCAACGTTCATGCTCAAAGTTTGAAATCATGGTTAGAGTCTACATTGTTCGAGAGCAGTTCCCAGTCATTGGTGCTCATGCAATCACCATTCACAAATGTCAGGGGATTGCTCCACTTTAGAAGAAGCCAAGTTAGAAGCAACAATTGTGTGAATATTGGGCCCCAGCACCTTTCCAATTGTGCCTATTTGCTTGATGCTTGACAAGGTTGGCCCAATTGCTTCTCCTAACTTGGGCTTTTGTGTTTGATGTCACCCCTTTAAACGGCTGTTGCGTTTTTCTAACTTGTTTTTTTACATTGACATGTTACGTTTTTGTTATAGATATATTATGCTCCAAAGTGTTTATATTTTTTTTATTATACCCAAAATCAGCATTTCGATCTGCAACAGATCTTCATCAAACCTGGTAGGCAACTGCTTTAAAATTGTAAAATATAAGTCTCACTGACACTGCTAGGTCATATTAAAACCTGCATACTGAGGGGGGCGGGGGGAGTTCCTGGTAAGTGATGCGTTTGTGAACTTTGCACTCTTCTGGGAATTGAATTGTAGTTCGGTGTGGTGATGTCGTAGCGCTGTTATGGGCAGTCCCTGTAATGGCCGGCACAGTAATGGTCTGCGCGGTCTTGGACTCACGGTGATGTTGTGATACAAACAGACAGTACCTCCTGGAGAAGAAATGAAGACTTGGGGAACGGTTTGATTGCATTTTCTAACTTTTTTGAACTTTTATGAACTGCATCTGAATCTATCCTAAAATACTACTACTGATTTTTAGCAGAGTATTCTCTGATTAGTGATTCCCTTACATGCTATATATTCATATTTCCCTGGTAATGCTGTCTTACTTGTTAATCTATTTGTAGTGATTTTTTTTCTCCTTTTGATATTTGTTATGTGGCTCTGTTGCATCTTTACTGTTTTCTTACTGTCTTACATCTTTATTTCTATATTGCCTCAAGTCTAAATAGAGTTTTTTATTTATTTATTTAGAACACTGTTTCAATAACTACTTTATTATTCTTTTTACATATAGAATAATTTAACTTAAACATAAATTAATGTTTAACTGTTCTGGAATATTGAAGCTTTCTAAATCTTTTACTTTGACTATGTATTGAATGTGTTCAGCTTTCTATAATCGTTAGACTGACATTTATAAAACATGTTCAGTTCTGTGTTCTGTTTTCTCTTTCAATCTATATGGGTAATTCTTTAAGGTTGTGTATAATTGATTAATTGATATATAGCTAATTCTGAATTCAGCAAGATAGTTATCTTTACATTTAAAAAAACGGCCTATATAAATGTGTTGTTATTTTGTTTTGTGTGTGGCTATGTTTATAATGGGCATTAAGGACTGAAAATGGACTTTAAGCTTGGCCACTAAATATTAGTTTTTTGCAAATTGATGATAAAATATATTGCTATTGCTTATATTTATGAGTATGCTGTAACTATTCTCTCTCTCACTTATTTAGTTTTTCCTTTCTCTCCCTGCACTTGTGCTATCAGCAAGTGCAGGAGAGATTTTTTCTTTCTTTGATTTTTCCTTCTTTTCTAAACACTCCTTTTATTGATTTGTTAATTTTACTTTAAAGCTTTTATTTTTGTCTTTTAAAGAAAATTATTTTTATATAAATAGCTGTTTTTAGTTTTTTGTTAAAAATAGTTTTGTTTTAAAAATCCCCCATCTCTGCTGTGTGCAGAGTGGGGGAAGGGCAGGCAGGGAGCACAGGCCGTGTGCTCCTTTGTTTGCCCTTGGTTTGATTTTTTGATGTTCTTTTAAGTTTAGAACTATTTTTTAGTTTTGAACTTTTATTTATTTTTGAATTTTCTTTGTGCCCCTGCACTATTGTAGTGCAGGGGTGTGTCAATTTGTATTTATTTGTTTATTTAAAAATAATAAATAAATGAATTGAATTTGGAGATCCCGTAACGGGGTCTCATTCAGGAGGGCTGGGGGCTCTCACCCGCCGACACAGGGTCTGTTGCCTGCCTGACCCCGGGGTTTCGGTGAAGGAGTGTCTGCTGGCAGTAGGAGAGGTGGTGGGGTTTGAGAATATTATGTCAGCGTCAAGGATGAATAAAGCGCTGGTAATTTTTTTAGTGGAGGTGTTTCTGGTAAACAAGCTGGTAGAGGAAGGCATTACAGTAAAAGGAGAATTTGTTCAGGTTTCCCCTCTAGTAACCCCGGTAACGAAAGTTATTATTTCTAATGTGCCTCCGTTTTTAAAAAATGAGCCATTAGAAAAGAATTTAGCTCGTTTTGGTAAACTGGTGTCCCCGATTAAGGGAATCCCGCTGGGGTGCAAAAATAACAGTGTTAGGCACGTCATGTCGTTTAGAAGGCAGGCGTTTGTCTTACTAAATGAACCTAATCAAGTCATTAATGTAGCCTGGAATTTTAATGTGGAAGGGATGAATTGTGTGGTGTTTGTCAGTTCTGAAATGATGAGGTGTTTTTACTGTGGAGAACAGGGACACCAGAGGAAAGCCTGTCCGAGAAAGGAGGCTAGAGCAGAAACAGGGCAGGATCAGGGTGATGCTGGCGGGGAGGAAGTCGGGGGTGTTGGGGGTGAGCGGGAGGAAGAGTTGGCTCCTGCACCGCAGCCGCAGAGCGAGCCCGTGCTGACCGAGGAGGCAGCGATCCAGAAGGAAACCGGAGCAGAACCACCAACACCACGGCCTCGCACAAAGAAACCCAGCCGTAGTCTGTCACTGACGGGTTCGGAGGATAATACAGCTACTACTGAGAATGGTGAAGAACCATTCAAGGTAGTAGCTAAAAAGAAATGATTTTAATAGAAGGCTGCAGAGCTGCCGGATGGCAGAGCTCAGCCAGTGCAGAACTCCGAACCCGTGCAGACAGGGAGACTGCGGGCTCCAGACGGGAAGTCAGTCCCTCCCACTGCGGAGGAAGAGAACACAGCGGAGGGTGAGCCGGGCGCGGTGCAAGATTCTCCATTGGCTGAATCTCAGCTGCCTGAAACAGTGACGGCTGAGGCAGAGACCGGTGTCGAGGAGTCGGAGGGAGCTGCGGAGGAGCGGATTCTCGGGAGCGAGCGAGAGGACAGCGCAGAAGAGATGGAGGGGGAGCACTCTGACTCCTCGCTTATCTCAGACATCCCTGACAGCCAACCCTTCAGTAAGAAAAAGTTATACACGCTTGAGCAGGTAAATGATTTTATGACAGAAACAAAAGGGAAAAGGGGAGTAGAAATAGAGAGTTTTTTCCCTGATTTAAGGTTATTTCTCCACTCCGCTCACGTTACTACAAGGAAAGCAACAATAGAAGAATTTGATCAGCCAAAACGTTATAGATTAAAAAAAATTGTTCAGAAAATTAAGAAAGATCTTAACAGTGGTTCAAAATCTCTTGTTTAAAAATGGCTGTGTTTTATGAAACTTCTTTTATTACTTGTTTTAGTCTGTTAGTTTTTTTAGCTATGATGGAAAGGTACGTTTTTGTTTCTTTTAATCTAAACGGCTGTAGACAGTCTTTTAAGAGGGCACAGCTAGTTGAGTTTTTAGAGCAGAAGCAGGCGGGGGTGGTGTTTCTGCAGGAAACGCACTCGGATCAGGAGAATGAGGAGGTGTGGCGAGCGGAGTGGAAGGGGCTGTGCGTGATGAGTCACGGCACTAGTACTAGTGCAGGAGTAGCCGTGCTTTTTAAACCCAGCCTAGGGGCAGTTTTATTAGATATGGATGAAATCGAGTGAGGAGGAGCAGATTCAGCTGGACGCACCGCTGACCCACCAGGAGATGACCGCCGCTGTCAAGCAGCTCTCCAGCGGAAAGGTTCCAGGGATCGATGGACTGCCAGCAGAATTTTATAATATTTTCTGGGATATAATGGGGGAGGATTTGCTCCAGGTTCTGAGAGAGAGCCTCATCCACAAGGAACTGCCTCTTAGCTGTCGTAGGGCAGTGGTTACACTGCTGCCCAATAAGGGAGACCTTTGCCAGCTTAAGAATTGGAGACCTGTGTCACTTTTATGTTCTGATTTAAAGATTTTATCCAAAACAATCGCTAATAGATTAAAAACAGTTATTGGAACTGTGGTACATATGGATCAAACATATTGTATACCGGGTCGCTCTATTTTTGATAACGTATTTTAAAGATCAACAATGGGCTGAGTCAGCCCTTCCCAGTGTGCAGGGGTATAAGGCAGGGCTGTGCCCTGTCTGGTATGCTGTATTCGCTGGTTATAGAGCCCCTGTTGCACCTGCTGAGGGTCAGGTTAGCTGGATGGACAGTGCCCTCTTTGCCCTCCACACCCTCCTCTGCCACAGTGAAGGTGTCTGCCTACGCAGACGATGTGACTGTGTTTGTGAGTGGGGATGCAGATGTCAAAGCACTGCAGCAGACTCTAAATGAGTTCCAGAGAGCATCTTCTGCCAAAGTAAACTGGGCAAAATGTGACACCTTCCTGTCAGGCAGCTGGGATGAGGGCACTCCTCCTGTCCTGCCTGAGGGGCTGGAATGGAACAGAACAGGCATTAAAATGCTGGGGGTGCACCTCGGAACAGAGAACTACATGAAAAAGAACTGGGAGGGTTTGTTGGACAGGGTGAGGGGGCGGCTGCAGAGGTGGAAGGGACTGCTGGCCCAACTGTCCTTCAAGGGCTGGGTGCTTGTTATTAATAATCTGGTGGCCTCTAGCATGTGGCACAAGCTGGTATGCCTGGACCCACCCCAGGGCCTGGTGAAGGAGATCCAGAGAGTGCTGCTGGAGTTCTTTTGGAGCGGGAGACACAGTTTGAGGCCGGCAGTCCTCTACCTCCCTAGTGATCAGTGGCGACGCATAGGGGGGGCACGCCTGGTCACGTGCCCCCCCAGATTTCTGCCAGGCAGTGGCTTAGCCACTGTGTTAGGATCGTTCACACTGAAACATGTGTAAGAAATTGCAATATTGTTATATTTTTCGCTTCCCATTATAGCGGGGCGGACGTGGCATGGGCGGCGCTGATTTTTCTTTTCGCTCACGGAAAGAACTTTTTATTTACCGCGTTGCTATCAACCAATGAGAATACATAAGCAAGCTGTACTTGCTCAACCCCAAACACAGATGCATGAAACATATAGGCTATGATTACTGTATATGCTATGTAGCCTAGCTACTACACACATAGATGTGGTAGAGGACATCTACTATGTAATGAGTAGCCTATGTATTTACATAGAATGCACTCGCCTCATGACATATCTTATTGCCAGCTGACCTCTCCAGCAGCCAGCCTACTAATAAGATTATCATTTTTCACGGATTGTGCAGCCAGCTTCATCAAGGGACGGTAACCAAGTCCATCCAGGTCTTGGAGATGGAGTGGTAAATGTACAACCTGTTATTAATTGAATAACTAAAGAAATAAATCAGAATGAAAACAGTTCTGGACGCTGCTGAGAGAAAACCGGCAAAACTGTTTCAATTCCTGAGTTCGGTTACCTACTTGTTTTCATTCTGATTATTTGTTTAGGCTACAGCGTGTCCGTCAGCTCAACTAGCGAATGTCAGTGCAGTGTGATACCAAAAAAAATGAGTGGTTGGATTTGCTGTCAATCAACCCAAGTTTTTTGTTGGATCAGCTGTTTGTACATTTGTTTTGTTTTTAAAGGCGCTGTAGTTATACAATGTAGTTAATGCAACTGTGTGCACAAGTCCCTCCTCCCCCGAACCTCCAGAAGATTAGGTACCATCGGCAGTCCTGCGTCAGTCAAAGAGTAATTACATTAGTCAGGATTTGTGAAATTAAATAAAATGGTTTGCTTTGCTTTGAACACCAAATGTGAAATGAACAACCATAAGTACGAATGAAATTATATATAGTTATTTATTATCATATTGTGAAATTGAAATCTGATGCGCATGTTAAAAGTTCAAGTCCTTTGCTTCGTATTTCCTTTTTTGTTTTTAAACGGAAGTGTTCTGAACTGAATCTCTCTTTTTAACTATTTTGCACAACAGTGTATTTGGTTATTGGATCTTCTGTTAAAAAAAAAATGTTCTTTATTTTTCGAAAATAAAACGTCAATGCACTAATAAGAAATCAGGTTGCCAATTTCACCACTGTGACTATTCACCTTAAAAAAGTTACCATTGCCACCCTCTCCCGAAAAAAAATCCTGGCTACGCCACTGTTGCCAGGGTTTATTATTTAAAAATGCGCAGTTTATTTCAAACTTTCAAAACATAATAACATAACAAAGAGTGTCTAAGACCCTTCACCGTTATATTTGTTCTCGTGTGAGACTTTCACTTTTTCAGTCAGCGAAAATATGTGCTAAAACGGAGTGAATTTGAGCCCTGTTAAAATGGCAAAAAGACAGCTACGTTTGGAGTTTTTCTACAACAAAAAAGCTAAACCTCCAACGCCAGAGACATCAACAGAAACCGAACCTGACTCTTCTGTAGTTCAGAATGTTACGAACAGCACAAGAGTGTGACGATACTTCCATTTCAAACGCTCAGGTTAGTGCAGGTGTAGCTGTCTGTCGATAAGAGACTCTTGCCTGTAAAGTGTTGTTTGCAGCTCTCTTGATTGTGACAATCTGGCGTAGAACTGTTTGTGATGAAATATCTGGTAATGTTAGAAAGCTAGCTTAATGTTTACATAAAAATGGTTAAAATCGGGCATCGGGTTTGAGCACATTTTTTTTTTTTTTTGGGGGGGGGGGGGGGGGGCTGTGCCCCACCAGTTTTTCAAGCCATGAGTCGCCAATGCTAGTGATGAGGGGGGGCAGGGGCTAGTCAGCATTTTCAGCAGAGTGGCAGCCTTCAGACTGCAGGCGGTTCAGAGACTCCTGTACACTGAGGAGGAGGCTCATTGGAAGAGGCTGGCCTGTTTCCTTCTCAATAGAGTTGGGGGGCTGGGGTTAGGAAAACACCTGTTTTTAACTGAGAACACCAATTTTAGTAAAGCAGGACTTCCTCCTTTTTATCAAAGTATTTTAAATGCTTGGCAGCTGGTGAGGGTGGAAAGGGATGTGGAGTCCTTGACAGGGCAGGACCTGTTTGAGGAGCCCCTATTTTTTAATCCACTCTTTCCAGTAAAGTTCCTCCAGTCAATGACGCTCTGTGCCAGTTTTTTAAAAGCAGATGTAACCAGGTTGGTCCACCTGTTAAATCTTGAGCTCTCCTGCTGGCTAACTGCCTCCCAGTTAACTGCACAGCTAGGCTGGCACTCAGAGAGGCTTGCAGAAAGTCTAATGGGTGAGTTGAGGGGCTGCCTCTCCTCGCGGCTCAAGGCAGTCCTGAGGGAGGAGCTGTCCAGAGGCACAGAGCAGAGACAGCTTTCCTTATTTCCAGGGATGATTGTGTCACCAGCAGTAGGTGAGGAAGGAGAGGGGGGTGGAGAGAATGGAGGGACTTTGCTTAAATTGCAGAATGTGGAGGAAATTGTCTTTCACACAATGAATAGCAAACACATATACAAATTGTGTGTTAAAGCCACAGAGTATAGTAGGCTAAGGGGTCTGGTAGACTCCAAGTGGAGAGCTTACTTGGCTGTAGAGGAGGGGCACAGGCCGGTGTGGAGGGTGCTGTACAAGCTGCCTCTCGCCAAGAGAGTAGGGGACCTGCAGTGGAAGATTCTGCACTGCATTGTGTCCATAGGCAGGTTTCTCCATAGAGTGGACCCCAGTATCAGTGAGCAGTGCGTTTTTTGCTCAGCAGAGGAAACTCTCTTTCATGCCTACAGTGAGTGTGAGAGGCTGCGGCCACTTTTTAATTTACTGCAAGGAATCCTGAATAATTTAGGGGTTGTTTTTAGTAAGGAGCTTTTTATTTTTGGGGTTCTGTACAGTTTTAAAATGAAAAACAGATGTGTTCTTATTAATTTTTTAATTGGACAGGCAAAATTGGCTATTTTAAAGACAAGGAAAAATCAACTCTCTGGTTCTGGACTGACCAGTTTAGTGGTTCAGTTCAGAGTGCTCGTGGTCAGCCAGATCAGAGTAGAGTTTGAGTATTTTAAACTGGTCAGTAACATGGAGGACTTCCAGGAGAGGTGGTGTGTGGGAGACGCCTTGTGTGCTGTGAGTGAGGAGGGGGAGCGGCAGTTTTTGTTCTAATTTTATTTAATTTTTTGTTTTACAGTGTTTTTATTTTGGCTTTAATCTGTTTTCAACAAGGAAAAACACTGTTTTTATATTGATTTTTTATGATCCTTTTATTTTGTTTAAAATCTGTTTTTAAGGAGAACATGATGTATTTTAGGATTTTTTTTTAATTTTGCTGAGGCAGTAGGAATCTTAACTTTTGTTGTGTTTTACCTTTATTTGAATTTTAATGGATTTTATTTGGAATATTTAAATAAAGGATCTTAAAAGTCTCTCTCTCTCTCTCTCTCTCTCTCTCTCTCTCTCTCTCTCTCTCTCTCTCTCAGCATTTTTTGTCTCTGACTCTATCCAGCACAGGGTGCAGCTCGGAAGTTTTTTTTTGTTTGTTTTTTTTTAGCTTCAGTATCTGTGTCCTGGTAACGGCTTTGCCGAAATATTTAAAATTGGTATTTTTTCTGTTTATTTTCTTATTTTATTATCCTACTTTTGGTAGGGTTACAACCTACCTGGCACCCAAAATAATAAGTTCAAAGCAGTTACAGAAACTGGCGCCCAAACAAGGACTTGGGCTTGAATGACCTGATTAATTTAATATTTGATTTGTTTAGATTAGAATTATTTAGACAAGACAGTTTATAATTGATTAGGGTATGAGTAAAAAGTAATCTCTTTTCCTTTTATATGTTTTCTTACCTTACTGTGTTGTCTATTTTCATGCTGATATTTCTTTCTTTATTCAACATATGGATACTCTGGAATTTGTGAATATGCAGGATAATGAAGACACAGAGCACTAAACTGCTCAATTACAAAGTTCCTATATTCGCTTGGGTGAACAATCCTTGTTTGATTTAGAGTTGGATCACTCTTCCAATTCCATCTACAGTTACAAATGTTTCAGCAGTTACTCAAGGAGTGGATGTTGTACAGCAAGCCATTACCAATATTTAACAAACTCAGCAACTGTTTCACCAGCAGTTGTTGCAAAGTCTGCAATCTCAGATAGAAGACAGAAATGAAAAGAGCAAGGAGAGCAAGAAGATGACTGCCACAGTGGAAAAAGAACTAAGGAACCTGATGATGTTGGAAAAAGGAGATTATAGAGGTCAAAACTGTACAGTTAGAAAAACAATCATCCCACTTTTCTTCTCAGCTTAATTGGATGGTTCAACAACTCCAGATTGAATTGCAACAAGAAATTGAAAAAAGCCAGCAAATGTGTTTGACCTATGTACAGCCCTTCCAAATTGATGTTGCTGAATGTTTACGGCAATTAAAAACTATATGTGCAGAGATGACATCCATGAAAGAGATGTTGAGTAAGAACACTGCTATACCATCTGAAACTTTTAAACTGGAATCTGTCTATTCCTAAAACAACATTACTTTCTCTAGTGGTTACTTAGAGTTACTGGTTAGTTACTAGAGTTAGTGGTTACTAAGGCTGCATGAACAGAATTTTTTTTTTTTTTTAAGTGACAGGGATACCCAACTTAACTGAGAGACCCACAGCCTCAATATAGGTAGAACAATATTGCTATTCACGTAAAATGATATCTAAAACAAAAACACATTGTTTCTTCTAATTTAGCTTGTGTTTTGATACAAGTTAGAAGAAACAATTGGGGAAACCTTGGCCCCCATCAGTTTTACAGGTGTGCCTATTTGCTTTGTGATGGGCAAGGATGTCCCAGTGGTTTCTTGAAACTTGGCATGTGTTTTTGATATCTCCACTGTAAATGGCTGGGCACTTTTGATAACTTGGCATTTTTGTTTCAGATAAAAAAACAGTGCTTCACTTGTTTTAATCAGTTTTACATTTAATGTACTTGTATATAATGCTTCAGTACCACTGTCAGATGTGACGTTATATACAGTATAAAACTGGGACTATCAGAAAAATACTCATTTTAAAATAAACCTTTACAATACAATATATGTACGTGTATTGCTGTTTTTGTAAACATCTGAATGGTCATTAATACAAACCATTGCTATGTTCCCCAGTTGTTCGGATGAGCGGGCTTCTACTATATGTTATTCTTAGTTCATTTTTAACTGTTTTTTAAATGAAATAGTGTGTTCTGGCACTTTTTTTTAATCGAGCACTGATATTGTAATGTTTTCATATTTAGGAGGTAGTACTCAGGGAGACGGTGTTGACTTCTCAAAAATGTTTGTTTTATTTGAAACTACAGAGAATTCCTGTCAGGGGCCGGATTTCACGGCACCAAAATAATAACCCTACGTTTTAGTCTTGGCACTTTCACTGCATGTTCTCTCCGGTCACAACTCACACGCTCGCTCAGTCACACCCACAGTTTCTCATTCAAGTTCAGTGCTGGACTGTCTCCAGTCCCCAGGCTCATGCACCCCCTTATTACTATATAACCTCCTGTCATTTCCCACCGCTGTCCGGCTCATCAACCAGTCACATCCATGCTCTGCAACCCCTGAAAACAGCAACACACATTCTCCCCATTCATTCACTCACTCCCCCTTCCCATGCTAAGTAACAGCATGACCCATTCCCCTTACTATGCATGTAACATAAAAGACAGACGAGACAAACTGAACAGACAACAAGTCCTACAATAAGCAATTGTCCGGGTTGTTACAATATATTTTTTAATTTGAAAGTAAAAATATATGAAAGCATGACAACCTTTATGTACAAAAATCTTCTCACTAACATACAATTGAACAAGAACTGTTGAGTATTTATTTTCATTTCATACAGTATTAAATGGTGGTGTTTATATAATAGTGAAAAATAAATTCAAATAAATAAATATCAAGATAGATAAAGAAATAAATAAATGTCTATGTATTGATTTATGTATTCATGTATTTCAATATTTATTAATGTTTTACTTTTACTAAATATATAAGTTATCCTTCAGCATAGCTAATTCTCTGAAATTAACATTCTTTTTGTCCAGTGGGGACTACAATGAACGTTACACTAACAGGAAACTTTTCAGAGACCAAGATCAGAATCTCAGAATGATGATGATGATGAAGAAGATGAATGATGACTCAAAAACTCTCCAAAATATAAGTCCTGAGAATTCTCAGCTGGCTGACTTCATCTTTCAAAATACTGCTTGTCTCAACTAATCGTGTAGTACTGACAGTAACACAACATGCTTGTAAACTGAAGGTCATAGTTTCAAATCTGGTTTCAAAAATGGTTCAACAGAGTTTTTTTTACCTGCTCAAGACCACTTAAACAACCAAAAGAGGCATTTGGCTACTTAAACAATAATTTAAACCGCCTTGCTTCAGTGAAATTTACAGTGGTTCATTTAGGACATGGAAAAAAAAATGAAATAAAAAATGTGTTATGTTGAGACATAATATTTTGAAATGTCAAGACCCTGTATTGGCCAAATGTGGGAAAGACAGTAGAATTCCAAAGCAGCACTGTAAAACTATTTTATAACAGATGCAGTTTTCTCTTCTGGAGTCCAAAGAATGTTCCAGAATTCTTATGCATCTCTGTAACTCTTTTTTGCATGATATTCTGGTCAGTGCACCAGATAAGCTGGGTACTGGGTGTTTTACACATTGATAAGACATTAACACTAGAACCGCTCCAGTAATCATTTTTGATGGTTTGAGGTTTTCAAATTTAAATTACTCGGCGTGTCTGAAAGTTAAGCAGTTGTCCGTTTGTGACTTTTCCTAAATACATGTACAGTGCCTTGCGAAAGTATTCGGCCCCCTTGAACTTTGCGACCTTTTGCCACATTTCAGGCTTCAAACATAAAGATATGAAACTGTAATTTTTTGTGAAGAATCAACAACAAGTGGGACACAATCATGAAGTGGAACGAAATTTATTGGATATTTCAAACTTTTTTAACAAATAAAAAACTGAAAAATTGGGCGTGCAAAATTATTCAGCCCCCTTAAGTTAATACTTTGTAGCGCCACCTTTTGCTGCGATTACAGCTGTAAGTCGCTTGGGGTATGTCTCTATCAGTTTTGCACATCGAGAGACTGAAATTTTTGGCCATTCCTCCTTGCAAAACAGCTCGAGCTCAGTGAGGTTGGATGGAGAGCATTTGTGAACAGCAGTTTTCAGTTCTTTCCACAGATTCTCGATTGGATTCAGGTCTGGACTTTGACTTGGCCATTCTAACACCTGGATATGTTTATTTGTGAACCATTCCATTGTAGATTTTGCTTTATGTTTTGGATCATTGTCTTGTTGGAAGACAAATCTCCGTCCCAGTCTCAGGTCTTTTGCAGACTCCATCGGGTTTTCTTCCAGAATGGTCCTGTATTTGGCTCCATCCATCTTCCCATCAATTTTAACCATCTTCCCTGTCCCTGCTGAAGAAAAGCAGGCCCAAACCATGATGCTGCCACCACCATGTTTGACAGTGGGGATGGTGTGTTCAGGGTGATGAGCTGTGTTGCTTTTACGCCAAACATAACGTTTTGCATTGTTGCCAAAAAGTTCGATTTTGGTTTCATCTGACCAGAGCACCTTCTTCCACATGTTTGGTGTGTCTCCCAGGTGGCTTGTGGCAAACTGTAAACGACACTTTTTATGGATATCTTTAAGAAATGGCTTTCTTCTTGCCACTCTTCCATAAAGGCCAGATTTGTGCAGTATACGACTGATTGTTGTCCTATGGACAGAGTCTCCCACCTCAGCTGTAGGTCTCTGCAGTTCATCCTGAGTGATCATGGGCCTCTTGGTTGCATCTCTGATCAGTCTTCTCCTTGTATGAGCTGAAAGTTTAGAGGGACGGCCAGGTCTTGGTAGATTTGCAGTGGTCTGATACTCCTTCCATTTCAATATTATCGCTTGCACAATGCTCCTTGGGATGTTTAAAGCTTGGGAAATCTTTTTGTATCCAAATCCAGCTTTAAACTTCTCCACAACAGTATCTCGGACCTGCCTGGTGTGTTCCTTGTTCTTCATGATGCTCTCTGCGCTTTAAACGGACCTCTGAGACTATCACAGTGCAGGTGCATTTATACGGAGACTTGATTACACACAGGTGGATTCTATTTATCATCATTAGTCATTTAGGTCAACATTGGATCATTCAGAGATCCTCACTGAACTTCTGGAGAGAGTTTGCTGCACTGAAAGTAAAGGGGCTGAATAATTTTGCACGCCCAATTTTTCAGTTTTTTATTTGTTAAAAAAGTTTGAAATATCCAATAAATTTCGTTCCACTTCATGATTGTGTCCCACTTGTTGTTGATTCTTCACAAAAAATTACAGTTTCATATCTTTATGTTTGAAGCCTGAAATGTGGCAAAAGGTTCTAAAGTTCAAGGGGGCCGAATACTTTCGCAAGGCACTGTATTAAATACCCTGACAGCGTTTGAAAAGCAGGATCGTGAAAATAAGGAAGTTATAATCCCGCCCACCTAGAACCGCCAAAGCAGTAATTTTGACTGCCTTAAAGTAGTAAAGGCATCACAGCATCTGTCACTGTTTGGCCCCGCCCCTTTATGGCCCTAAGCCCTGCCCAGTTTGATTGATTAATGGCCACAAGTCCCGCCCCTTTCCACACCCTTGATTGGTTTTTTAACCTTAAGCCCAGCCCCCTCTCCACGCATTAGATTGATTTATGACCCGTAAGCCCCACCCCTTTTCCCACACTTTTGATTAATTTCTGACCCTTAAGCACCGCCCTTTTTTGTCCAAAAATACCCTAGTTCATTATAATTATTATTATTATTATTATTATTTTTATTATTATTATTATTATTATTATTATGTGTTTATTTAGCAGACGCCTTTATCCAAGGTGGCTTACAGAGACTAGGGTGTGTGAACTATGCATCAGCTGCAGAGTCACTTACAACTACGTCTCACCTGAAAGACGGAGGACAAGGAGGTTAAGTGACTTGCTCAGGGTCACACAATGACTCAGTGGCTGAGGTGGGATTTGAACCGGGGACCTCCTGCTTACAAATCCTTTTCTTTAACCACTGGACCACACATTATAAATTATTACACTGAAAATTAACCCATGATTGTATGAGGAAAAATGTACTGGGGTCCTACATTTTTTCCGGTTTTAGGGTGATGGTAGGTACTGGAGCCTTCCCACAATACACCTGGTTCAGGCGTTTTATAAGACGCCCTCTGGCGGTCAATTTTAATATTGCAGCGGTCAATAATTATTTTCAAAATAAAGTCTAAAAGCCTTTAAAAGTTATTTTTAGAATCTAACACATGTTAGCACTACATTCTTTGGATTAATAGGATTATTTAAAGACCAAATAAGACGTAATTATGAATAAGGGCCATCTTGTTCTGTTAAAACTGATTATATATTGTGGTTAAACACTGGGAGGTTTCTCAGGACTAGTAAGAAATTATAGAGAAAGAAGGGAATAGAGTCTGTTTTTTTTTTTTTTTTACCAAACAGAGGGGTTATGGAGAACGTGGGTGAAAAGAATCTGTCTTTTGACCAAGGGTGAGAGAAGCAGCCATGGAGAAGAAGGGGTAAAAAAAACATTTTTTTGATTTAGTAAGAGATTCTTCTTAAATAATAGTCTTAACTACTATCCTTCAGAGGAATACAGTTTACATAAAGGCTTCTTAATCACTACGTAATATTTTACACGATTACACTGCAAAATAACCTTATCTAACTGTTGAAAGTCTATTGAGCCTGTTCTTTTTTCGGGGAGGTAGACTTGAGGAGGGCTGTTCACTGTGTAATGCATGTACTGTTCCCACAATGCTGTTGGCGGATATTCGAATACGGAATCTTTCTATCTGCTGTATACAGGTTCTCTAATTATTTTCAAATTAAAGTCTAAAGCAAAAAATAAATACATAAAAATATATCAATGTCTGCTGTTTGTGTGTGTAAGTTAAATTATTTAATAATATAATTACAATTATTTTAGTTTAGGTGAAAACATTTACAAAGTGATGACATTAATAAATACACAAATAAATAAATACATGTTTGCTGTTCAATTATAGTCTATAATTGTAGACAACGTTGAAGAGTTTGTTACAAATATTTTAGTTCAGATGTAAGCAGTGACAAAACTATGGACGCTTATCTTTGAATTGAGGTCTAAAATTGTTTTACAATCAGAAATAGTCAGACATTATGTAAAAAAAAAACATGTTTTTAGTACAGTTTCTGATTTTACTGGGGAATAGGCGGCTACGAATGTGATATGGGTTGTCTTTTTATGATACACTTTATATGATCTAACTTAACAGGATGTTTTTTTTCTAATGATTAAACATGATACTGCCTGTATGTTATAATGTTCAATATGTTACTGTATTTAACGAAGTATTTGCATTATTTTAACATATTAATTTTAGATCTTGAAACAATATCACATACTAAAAATACCTGAACATATTATCAAACACCTTTGTGGTATATTTCATACGTGGATAGAAAAACAATTCTCTACAGAAGTTATTTGGGCCTCATTTATTTTGGAATTGTTTATTTTCTGTCAGATTAAGATTTCTTGGTGGCAAATTATAATAGATATGTTATAAAAGAAGAAAGATTAAACCAAGCATACATTACCCTGTAGAATGACTGATAATTTACAAACAGTATGAATGAGAACAACAAAGCATATTGCATAAAGAGGATACAAAATACCCTTTACAAAGGGAATCATTTCAACCTTAATCACTGTATGTATAAAGAAATTAGCATATCTCTAAACTAGCTGCATTTGATAGCATTGACCACACAGTTCTCTTGGATCGTCTTGTGAAATATGTAGGTCTGTCTGGATTGACCTATTCGTGGTTGAGTTTCTATTTATCTGGTCGTACACAGTCTATATTTTTTGCTGGTGATAATAGCATCAAAACCCAGCTCACCTGGTGTTCTCTAGGGCTCTGTTCTTGGGCCACTACTGTTTAACATCTACATGCTTCTTCTTCTTGGTCATTTAATTCGTCATCATGCTCTTCTGTTCCACTCCTATGCTGATGATACCCAGCTCTATATGAAAGTCTCTCCTGGATTCCTGGATCTTCCTCCCAGATGTCCCAGCTCTCTGCTTGTTTGGAAGACACTGAGGCCTGGATGTCTGCCAACTACCTACAATTAAATGCGAAGAAGACAGAGCTCTGGCTAGTGGGATCCCACTCTCAACTTAAAAAATGCAGTTCCTTTTCCCTCAGCTTTGGAAACTGCTGCCTACTTCCTTCCCCTTCTGTTCACAGTCTTAGAGTTCTTCTGGATGGTGGGCTTACCTTTCCCATATCTCTGCTGTTGTTAAATCTTCCTTTTATCACATCTGTAACATTGCCAAAGTACGTCCCTATCTTTCTGTATCTGATGCTGAGATCCTTTACCATGCATTTGTCACTTCTCGTCTGGACTACTGCAGTTCACTCTACTCTGGTCTTCCAGCACGTGCCATTAATAGACTACAATTAGTACAAAATGCAGCAGCCAGGATCCTTTCTAAATCCAAAAATCATGATCACATCACTTCTCAGCTGGCCCTTCTTCACTGGTTACCTATCAGATATAGGGTTACTCCATAACTCCGGCCCCGAATATCCCTACATGTAATCTGAGATCCTCTGACTCTGGCCTTTTAGTAATTCCCAAGTCAAAGCATGTAACTTTTGGCGGCTGTTCTTTTAGCTCTACAGCTCCTACACTCTGGAATGCTCTTCCCTTCTCTGTTTGAACTGCTCCCACCCTCTCACTCTTCAAGTCAAAGCTAAAAACTCACTTTTTTCACTGGCTTTTTCTTAATCTTTTTATTCTATTCTGCTTTGCTGTTTCTTCATTTTAAATGTTCTTTTTAAAATGATTGTTGTTTCTCTTATTATCTTTTATTACTTACTATTTTTATTTAGGTCTTTTATATTTTTTATTTTTTATTGTTTGTTATTATTTTTCATCGTATTGAATTGTTTTAATGTTAAGTGCTTTGTGAAGGTGGCCCACCTAGAAAGGCACTATACAAAATAAAATGTGATTGATTGATTGATTGATTAACAGAGGTCATTCGTTTTCAGTGTAAATAGTTTCCTATTTGTATTCATTGGTGCTTGTAACTAGGAACATATTCCTTTAATACTTCATACTTTAGCACTTAGTTTATGCCATATGGTCCAGTTATGTTCTTAATAAAATGCCACGTTAGTGTAGGACAATTTAGCTAAAGGGCTAAATTATAGTTTTAAAATGCTTCAGTTTCAGTGTTAAAATGTTTTACTACATCATTGAGTGTATTTAGTAGGGTGATGTGTTATCCTAAGTGCTTGTAATGTGAATGCCTTCTAATCACATTTTCTGTGATTGAATCAATATGTTTACACACACTGTGTTGCCATTAAATATAATAAACTGTGCTAAATTGAAAGATCAAACAGTTGTATTTAATTTGTGCAGTATAAGGCATTACACATTATACTGTATGTTAATAAATACCAGAGTACTTTACAGTGGTAAATACCATATTACTGCATTCCCATATAGAACTGTACCATGGTACTTTCCATACGAACATACCATGGTAAACTACAGTGTACTGTAGCGATTACTATGATAAACTATGGTAATTACCATTGTATACTATGATAATACCATGATATACCATGGTTTACTCTGCAGAAATCCTGTAATAATTACTGTAATACTACCATGATTTTATCACAGTAATTACCATAGTACTTTTTCACCGGGGTGGTTGGAATATGACAGTATTTTATCTCGCTAATTTCTGCAGCTACGCAATTCTTTCTTTGTCATGGGTAATTAATACATATATTTAGGAAAATTCGGGAAAGCACAGCTCCTTATCTTAAACACGCGCACAGCAATTTAAATTTGAATTCCAAAAATGGTCAAAATGACCGCCTTGATCATTCTAGTCTTAATTCGACCAGTAAAATAAAAAAAATTGTGTAAAACTGTAGAAAATGTTTAGTAAACAAAGCCCTAAAGGTCAAAGTAAGACTGCATTTGCAAAACAACATTATATCTAAAATCATTTTACTTTTTCAAATGTCACGCTTTTACCTGAAAATGTGTTTTTTTAAGGGCAAGGATATTATTCTTCTTACACTATGGGTGCACGTGTGGTGGTGAAAGTTTGGTAACTGGTGGCCACCTTTGTGAAAGGGCAGCCTGAAACCAAGATGGCCACTGTTTGCACAGCCACATGGTGATGGGAATTGTTTAATTGTTTGATTAATTGAGTGTTGATGAGTGAATGGAAAAGTGTACTCTGTGGCCAGGTGGTGATTGGATGAATAATTGTCAATCAACCCCTGGCCACTTGGTATAAAAGGAACAAAGGATATTTGTTTGGAGAGAGTGTGTAGGAGAGTACAGTGGAACGCAAAGAGAAAGAGAGTGGAAAAGAGAAAGAATACCGTGATAGCCATAGCTTGGGTGTGGTATTGTGTTTATTTTGAAGAGCTTTGTGAGCAGTGTTTGTGGTTTGTTTAAATAAAAGTGCGCCAATGTGCTTTAACTGCAGTGTCAGTGTCTGGGTCCTATTTCAAAAGTGCAGACCAGCCTTGCCTGGGATGCTAGGTCACAAGTATATATAATATTGATAACATAAATATATCTGTGTGCAAGTTCTAGTCCTACTCATTGTTTTCCTGTTGCTATGATTGCATTTAATACAGTAATACAGCTGGATAACCTAGAGTGTGCCCCAGCACTAATGGTTGTCTGTTTAAACTGCCATTTACAGAGGCTCTGTGGTTGATAGTGAGAAGAATGCAGCTGAAGTTTCCTGATGGCTGTGTTATTATTGTCTCAGTTGAGATGATCAGGGGGAACTTTCTGTGATTGCTTTTTTGTAACATTGCTGTTCAGTGCAGCCATCTGGAAATTTACAGGAAATGGGATCCATTTGGAAAGAGGATAGTCTACAAGCAGAGTCCATGGCATTGAATACACCCCAGTCACACAACAGTCTATCGAATCCAGCCGGGACAGTCTCCAGTGATGTAGAGCTTGTGTTCATAATTTATTAGCATCTCTGTGAATATGGTGGCATTTATTAAATCGATCTAAACATTGGTTGATCCTTACATTGTTGTGTATAAGACATATTTTGATATATTGACAGCCAATGCACTTCAATTAAATGTTCAATGCTAAACAACTTCTCCAGATTTATCAGATGTTTTGTTTAAAAAACAATGGTATACTTGGCCTCCATTCCCTGCCTACAGCTCTAAGGACTTGTCTTTTGAATCTAGATTCTAGCTGATTATAACAGACATACCTTTTTCACAATATCCCCTAAATCTCTGTCCCCATCAGTATACTGCACCACTGTTCCATGCATAGCGTACTATTCGTGTTCGGTTGCTTGCTCCCAGCTATTTATTTCACGTGTCCAGAATGAACTGAGTTTTATTTGTGTCACAGTCAATTGATGCATCATCTTTGTGGTTTGTATCAGCAAAAGAGGTTGCATACAGGTTGAGTACTCTATCCATAGCTGTCAGCAGCTGGGATTGAAAGTTGATACTTTGTCAAAAGTTGCTGTGACAGAGACAGAATGGTTCTTGGTGACAAATCTCTCTCCTGACCTGTGAGGATGCTGTGTAAAGGGAACAGAGTGCCCTGGACTGGATGGCCAGACAATTTATTCAGAGGGTTAGAAGGAAGTCGGTCATCTAGAAAGGGGGCGGAGCTACATTACACTAAATCATCAACCAGGAAGAGAAACGACGGATTGGAGGAGTGGTTGCACTAGTTAACCAAGGGGTCATGAGTGACTTGATCCTTGTTATGGTTAAAGCTGAACCTGGAAGGAGACCATGTACTGTTATCGTGAGTGTTTTGTTTGTTTTGTTTGTCGTGTCTAAAGAATACTTGTTTGTTATTATTAGATGGCTAACACGATCCGGAGCTGTCGCCAAAGGCCAGCACTTACCCGGACATCACTGCACCATTGTTCACGTGTGACAGGATTGAAAGGAGTCCCTGTTGTAATTCGCCCTCCCGACCACCGGCAGCGCTGTGTAGGGTTGACCGTGATTGGGTCAGGAGGCTGAACTCTGACCATACAGGAAGTTCCGGGTCAGGCGGCCATCTTGGCCCAAGGTGGGACCATGCGGCCGTCAGGTCCCATCATTGCAATCAGCTGTGCTGTTCTCATCGATTGGCTGACGTGAGGCAGCGTGCTGATTGCAGGGGTGGGACTTGGCAGTATTTAAGCAGTATGGTTTTGCCATTCGGCCCCCTGTCCTGAACTGAAAACACGTGCTGTGCTTTGTTGTTGTTTTGTTTTATCAAACTGCTGTAATTCGCAGAAGCTTGAAACTTAAGGGACTTTGGTGGATTGCCGCAGTGGAAGAAACACAGGACAAGCCAGTAATCCGTGGAAGGGGGCCAGGAGGCGGTGAGAGGAAACCCACTGCAGGAGCACAGAGAAACCCAGTGCTTCCTTTATTGTTGTGTGTAACGGGACGTTTTTGTTTATTCTTTTTATTTGAAACCTGAGTTTACCATCGCTGGTATTCCAGGTGGTTTTCTTGTTTATTTTCTGGAATACTGGACTGTTCTATTTTTGTTTGTTAAAATAAAATCCTGCCTGTACCATTGATGGTACAGGGCTCCAAGGACTAAACGACACTTCCGGCTCCTGTGTGCTGTCATTTCTGGTCCTTCCCTAAAGCTCCACCCACTACCCTCCCACAACGATAAACGGTATTTGCACCACAAAGCACTAAAGCACGCACTGTGGATTTGTGATTGTGTTTGTGTTACATGTGGGTGTTAAAGACCAGGACTATTATTATTTCGGGGACCAACCTGTGGATTACAACGAAGAAATACATGCCGCTGAATTACTTTGCAGGATTGCAGCACTTTTACTAGGTGATCCACTGGGAGCCCTTTGTACCTCTTGTCGTGATTTCAATAGTGTAAATTATCTCTGGCTAGCTGCGTATGCAGGGGCATACTGAGTTGAAAAAAGTAAATATATTAAGGTATCTCTATTTCCTGAGAGAAATGCCTCATGTATAGCGTTTGTGTTTAATCTTTTACAACGTTTGGGGTTATGCTTTTAATCATTTAACGTTTGGGGTTATGTTCTCCTTTTATTTATTGCACCAAAAATGTGTGTGTGTGTATGTTTGTGTGTGTTGGTCTATCAGTATGCACTGTGAATCCCTGTTAAGTGTGTTGGGTGTCACAGTCACAGTTTTCATTCTCCCACAGCTTAATCTGCTCTGGAAGGCCTTGTGAGAAATGTGGATGCAGACCAGTGACCAGAGAGAGAGAGCATAAAACAGCAGGGCACTAAGGCAGTGAAACATTAGCCGCAGTATTAGCACCATCGTTTTGGACACAATTCAGTGAGCCCTTTGAGACCCAAGAGGCATAAAAGACAGGGATTATTAAAGCGCTTTATCAGGAGACTGCTTTTCTCACTAGACACATATATCAAACACAGAGCAACAGCAGAGATAACCACACACTACTATCTGGGATTTACTTATTTTTTCTAACAATGTATTTATAGAGGGGGATGTTCCATAAAATTTAGATTTTACTTTTAAATCTAAAAAGAAATGAACACACAATCAAAACTTGAGCAAAAATGTAAAGTCTTTAGTCAGGATGACTTTATTTTTCACTGCTTTTGACTGGGCTTTTACTTTATTGAAGACCTTTTAATTAGAACACAATATGCCCAAATAACTGGCAACCTCCAATGATGGCACTTTCAAAAAGGGAGGGTTTGAATGAAACTACTTACTAGTAGACCTTGAAAAAAAGAAATAATGCACTAAAACAAGTTGTCAGCCCAAGTTGTGTAGCCAAACTGGGCACCATTTGTAAAGAAAACTGAGAAAATAGGGAAGCTGGCAGGTGTGCTCTTGTTAATAAGTCAGACTGCAGTTTGAAACTAGAACCTTGATCCAACACCAGGCTTTGGCCTACTCTGGCATATAAAGTTTAGCCAAACTGTATTTATTTATTTATTTATTTATTTATTTATTTATTTATTTGTTTATTTATATGTTTATTTTTACTTTTTTCACTGGACATGCAAACAATGAAATACAAATGTGTTTATATTTCAAATACAAGATACATGATCTTGGGATAATCTTGAGCTCTTGACTAAAAAGCTGCCATTGGAAGATATTTAGTTAATTGATGCATGGTATTGACTTTCTGTTGGGTGCAGACAGATCACTGACTAGCCGCAAGCATGAGTGTCCCAGCAATAGAGTTGCAGATGTGCAAGTTCCAGCCACAAGCATCATAAATGCCTACATGCAAGGTCTGTTTTTCAGAAGGTAATGAAAGTTGGCCCACAGTTGCAGTCTTTTTTTCTTTTCTTGCTGCTGGCACTGCTTGTTTAAAAGCTCACAATGGCCATTATTTCAATTGCAGTCTGTCTCTGCCAAGTTCTATTCATATTGGCATTTCTCTTCTTCTTAAGGTCCTGATTCCATATATGGCGGCCAAGGGAAAACCCTTGACTTTATTTTGGGCGTTTACCAATATTTATTAAATGCAACTAACAGTAAATCAAAGTCTGCTCCCCTTGAATCTTCTTTCGATTTGCAAATCGGAGGTTTTTATTCTGTGTATCTATGCTTTGACTGATTCACTTGCTGCTTATCTGCAGTCTCCAACCTGGATTCTACAGATATCAATCCTTGCACTCAGGTTGTGCTATAAGATAACCTCATGGCAGCTATACTTTCTCGTTCAAGCCTCCAGAATATGGTTTCAATCTGGGTCTGAGCGCTGCTTTTTGCCTGTAAATGTCAGGATTGCATTACCATTAACTAGGGATTCTTTCACACAAGTTTAATCAAGTTTTTAAAGGTGGGTTTGTTAGACCAGATATTGCCTAAAAAGCTACACATTATTTAAACCCATATAAAATGAGTCTTTGACATCCCTGAAAGCATGTACTGTGTGTTGAAAAAGACAAACAATGGACATAAGCACTAAAATAACAATAAAGGCAATTACTTAAGACAATAAGAAGAACATTTACTGACGAAAGGAGGACATTCAGTCCATTTATGCTCGTCTGGTGACTGATTGTACTGTATTGGTTAGGGTTTAAGATTTAAAGACATCAATCAAGTCCCCTCTAATTTTGTGTTCGCTGGGGAGGATTATGTTTTGAGGCCTTGCATACATACAGCATGCACTGTTTTTTTCCATCTGTGGGGTTAAAGTATTTTGATTGAAACTGTTTTCAGGATGCCTAAAAACTTACAAATTCTAAAGTATGTTTGAAAAATAACAGTTCATTTTCCTTTAAAAATAAATTCCCTAATAAACACTGATTTGTGGTCATCTACAAAAATGCCAGAGGATTGTAAAAATATGAAATAAAAAATAACACTGCAAAACAGAAACTAACTACAGTATAAACTAGAACTGCCAGGCAGTTTTACGGCTCCCAAGCCCCAGTACCAGTACCGAACACTTAGGCAATTACTGGAAGAAGCGGGTTTATTTCCTGATATTTGACAAGTATGAAATCAGTAACTTCACCAGTTCTTGACAAGACGATTTTGAAAGTTTTTTTAAAAAAAATGCATTGGGCGGCCATCTTGGTTCATGCACAAACACTGTTTTTGAAAAACTTAATTGTACTGACACAGGCATTATGGTTTTCAGGTTTGGAGTTAATCAAGTAAACCGTTTTTAAACTGAAGCAGTTTTAAATTTAATTTTAAAATGTAGCCATCCAGCAGCCATCTTGTTTAACCCCTTCTCTGCTGAGGCCCTTGTAATGCCCTGTGCTAATAATTTTCCTGGCTTACATCAACCCCTGGCAAACTATATATATATATATATATATATATATATATATATATATATATATATATATATATATATATATATATATATATATATATATATGTCAGACTCTGAAGTTTCTATTGGTGCCAAGTTTTTGTGGTTTATTTGGACATGTGACCAAAAAATACTGCTATTTGCTAAAAGTTGCTAAAATGCAACTTTTTCATAAAATGTATTATACCTACATCACTTTCTAATGTTTGGTGTGAGAATGTAAATACTTTTAAGTTGCTGGATGTGCCTGTGCCTATGTGGAAATATTTTCATTGGTTTTTGGGGGTTAATATGCTCTAGATAGATACCAGGCCACTTTTAATTTGCCACTTTGAAAAACGTAGCACACAGTCTATTGTACCCACCCTGATTTGAAATGGCCACTGCTCCGCCAAAGAATAAGATGAGTATATATAAGTATATATTTTCTGAAACCATTATACTTGGACCTGTGAATCTAACAGATGTTGTTCCACTGTTAAAAAGACAGTGTTTCTGGTTTTCCCTGAATGTTCTGAATTCAGAAATACCAAATATGTGCACCTTTCTATAGTTAGTAAGGCGTTTATAGGTCCTAGACTGAGACGGTCACTTTGAACTGTCCACTTTGAATAACACAGCCTATGGTCTATTGTACCCACCCTGATTTAAAATGGCCACTACTCCACCAAAGAATAAGATAAGTATATACAGACGTGCTCAAATTTGTTGGTACCCTTACAGCTCATTGAAATAATGCTTCATTCCTCCTGAAAAGTGATGAAATTAAAAGCTATTTTATCATGTATACTTGCATGCCTTTGGTATGTCATAGAATAAAGCAAAGAAGCTGTGAAAAAAGATGAATTATTGCTTATTCTACAAAGATATTCTAAAATGGCCTGGACACATTTGTTGGTACCCCTTAGAAAAGATAATACATAATTGGATTATATTGATATTTCAAACTAATTTGTTTCTTTAATTAGTATCACACATGTCTCCAATCATTCAGCCTATTTAAATGGAGAAAAGTAGTCACTGTGCTGTTTGGTATCATTGTGTGCACCACACTGAACATGGACCAGAGAAAGCAAAAGAGAGAGTTGTCTGAGGAGATCAGAAAGAAAATAATAGACAAGCATGGTAAAGGTAAAGGCTACAAGACCATCTCCAAGCAGCTTGATGTTCCTGTGACAACAGTTGCAAATATTATTAAGAAGTTTAAGGTCCATGGAACTGTAGCCAACCTCCCTGGGCATGGCCGCAAAAGGAAAATCGACCCCAGAGTGAACAGAAGGATAGTGCGAATGGTAGAAAAAGAACCAAGGATAACTGCCAAAGAGATACAAGCTGAATTCCAAGGTGAAGGTACGTCAGTTTCTGATCGCACCATCCGTCACTTTTTGAGCGAAAGTGGGCTCCATGGAAGAAGACCCAAGAGGACTCCACTTTTGACAGAAAAACATAAAAAAGCCAGACTGGAATTTGCTAAAATGCATACTGACAAGCAACAATCCTTCTGGGAGAATGTCCTTTGGACAGACAAGTTAAAACTGGAGCTTTTTGGCAAGTCACATCAGCTCTATGTTCACAGACGAAAAAATGAAGCTTTCAAAGAAAAGAACACCATACCTACAGTGAAACATGGAGGAGGCTCGGTTATGTTTTGGGGCTGTTTTGCTGCACCTGGCACAGGGTGCCTTGAATCTGTGCAGGGCACAATGAAATCTCAAGACTATCAAGGCATTCTGGAGCGAAACGTACTGCCCAGTGTCAGAAAGCTCTGTCTCAGTCGCAGGTCATGGGTCCTCCAACAGGATAATGACCCACAACACTAGTGTTCTGCGATACCTGATTTAGGCTACCTCGATACGATACCCTGCATAAGATCACGATATTCGATATTATCACGATTCTTTGAATTTTATGTCCATTACATGTTAAATGGCTGTCAAATAAAAATGTTCGCAAGTACAAAGTGTGGTAGAGGCTAAAACTCACTTAATGCTACAGCATGGTGGAATGCTTGCTTTTTAATTTTATTTTCTGTTGAAACAAGTTCTCTTTTTATATAAGAAATACAGAAAATAGTGTAATCAAAGTCATTGCCACCGACTATTAAATACAACTGTAAAGAAAGCTTAGTATAAGAGACATTATTTTCTGTATATATTGTGTTTCAATATATATATATATATATGAGAGAGAGAATCATTACTTCAAATTAATTTTATAAAATAAGTTGAGCTGATGAAAAAAGCATTTCTGGCAAAGAACTTCTGATACTGTAGTACTGAAAACACTGATAACTATTAGAACATAATATTATGTTTCATCTTATTCAAGCCAAACGTCTCCTTCAAAACAACATTGCAGTGCACTATAAACATAGGAAATGTTACGGAATTTTATTCAGACCATCATGCGAGCGTGGATGTTAATTTTGCTAAGAAAATAAATTAGACAAAAGACTTTTACAACTATAGATTAGAGCACATCGTTTACCTGCTGAATCGCGTATGCACGCCTTGAACTATATATGGGGGGGGACAGGGGGACGGGGGGGGGGGGGGGACTATGCAGCCTATGTACTGTGTACTGTACTGTATGTTTTTGTGCTGAACTTGCAACAATCAGACGTCCGTTTCCAGCATGAAAGCTAATTGTTTTACACACACAAAAAAATGTTTTACGACAAAATCCAAGGAATATATAAAGTGTTAACAATTTTTAACGTGGAGTCGTTTTAATGACAAGTCTGCAAAATATATTTTTGCATCTTGGTGAACTAACGAACGGCATTTTGATCCGCTTTTAGAGCGTTCCTATGTTCTCTTTACACAGTGCTTTTTTTATATAGTATTGTACTATTTCAACTTCTTACACACACACACACACACACACACACACATATATAAATACTAATTGGGTGCATTATTTACATTTTTAAGGCGAGATGTAATTCACAGAATCTCAATAATATGTAAAACAAAAGAACTACAGTAAAAGTAGAACTATTTTCACTGTAACTAACTTACATGCTGTCGCTTCACTTCAACAAAGAGATTGGGGTGGCGATCTGATAAATGCTTAAATAAATTGGTGGTGTTTCCTCCCTTGTTTTTTACTTCTTTCAAACACCTCCTACATTTTGGATGTCCACCTTCAACTGGATTGCCGCTTTCATTTAATGGATAACCAAAATAGTTCCACACTACACTTGTGGAATTGGCTTTAGAAACCAGCTGTTCTCCCGCGTCCGCCATGTTGATACTTGGGCAGTACTGTAATTAAATTTTCCGAGAACGCGCAGCGCAGGAAAGTTAGTTTCTTCCGGTATATGCAAAAAAGTTCATATCGTTTTTAAAGCACACAATTAAAGTGTTGTTTTGAAGTCTCAAAAAAAAAAAAATAGCCAGACCGAAAAACACGATATATCACCAAAAAAAAGACGGGATCGAAAAAAAACGATATATCGATTTTTTTTTTTTAACCCGATATTAGGTATCATATAATTTTTGTATCATGATATTTCGATATACCGAAATACCGCAGAACACTACACAACACACAGCTAAAAGCACCCAAGAATGGATAAGAACAAAACATTGGACTATTCTGAAGTGGCCTTCTATGAGTCCTGATCTGAATCCTATCGAACATCTATGGAAAGAGCTGAAACTTGCAGTCTGGAGAAGGCACCCATCAAACCTGAGACAGCTGGAGCAGTTTGCTCAGGAAGAGTGGGCCAAACTACCTGTTAACAGGTGCAGAAGTCTCATTGAGAGCTACAGAAAACGTTTGATTGCCGTGATTGCCTCTAAAGGTTGTGCAACAAAATATTAGGTTAGCGGTCCCATCATTTTTGTCCATGCCATTTTCATTTGTTTTATTATTTACAATATTATGTTGAATAAAAAATCAAAAGCAAAGTCTGATTTCTGTTAAATATGGAATAAACAATGGTGGATGCCAATTACTTTTGTCAGTTTCAAGTTATTTCAGAGAAAATTGTGCATTCTTCATTTTTTGTGGAGGGGTACCAACAAATTTGAGCACGTCTGTATAAGTATATATTTTCTGAAACTGCACAAGATAATGATTTTATAAGTGGGTAACATGACCTTGTGCGTCAATAGGGTGTTACCCATAATCCTTCTGCAATTTGAGGTAATGTCACTGCATATTGTAAAAGTCACTTTTTTTCCTTATAGCTGGACCTGTGAATCTAACAGCTGTTGTTCCACTGTTAAAAAGACAGTGTTTCTGGGGGTTCCAGAGTGGCGCATCCAGTAATGGTGCTCCGTGTGGAGGGCACGATGCGCTATATAGCCTGGACGTCGTGAGTTTGAGTCCAGGCTATTCCACAGCCGACCGTGGACGGGAGCTCCCAGGGGGCGGCGCACAATTGGCCGAGTGTCGCCCGGGGTGAGGGAGGGTTAGGTCGGCCAGGATGTCCTTGGCTCACCGCGCACCAGCGACCCCTGTAGTCTGGCCGGGCGCCTGTGGGCTTGCCTGTAAGCTGCCCGAGAGCTGCGTTGTCCTCCGACGCTGTAGCTCTTGGGTGGCTGCATGGTGAGTCCGCAGTGTGAAAAAAGCGGTCGGCTGACGGCACACGCTTCAGAGGACAGCGTGTATTCGTCTTCGCCCTCCCGAGACAGCGCAGGGGTGGTAGCGGTGAGCTGAGCTTCAAATAATAATTGGCCATTCCAAATTGGGAGAAAATAATAAAAACAATTGGCAAAGACTAAATTTATAAAAAAAATAAATAAATAAAAAGACAGTGTTTCTGGATTGCCCTGAGTGTCCTGAATTCAGTAATACCAAATATGTGTACCTTTCTATAGTTTGTCAGGCGTTTATAGGTCCTAGACTGAGACTAGGTCACTTTGAACTTTCCCCTTCCACAAGGTAATGTTGCTGCATGACAACAAGTGACTTTTAGTACCTTTTGTTACATTTGTTACTGGACATGGTGGTTTGTTCTGGGGTTTAGTCATTCTTTATTATTATTATTTATTTCTTAGCAGACGCCCTTATCCAGGGCGACTTACAGTTGTTACAAGATATCACATTATACATTATTTCACATTATACAGATATCACATTATTTTTACATACAATTACCCATTTATACAGTTGGGTTTTTACTGGAGCAATCTAGGTAAAGTACCTTGCTCAAGGGTACAACAGCAGTGTCCCCCACTGGGGATTGAACCCACAACCCTCCGGTCAAGAGTCCAGAGCCCTAACCACTACTCCACACTGCTGCCCATTCTAGTACTCATGTACCATGTGGTACCTTTTAAAACACTCCTCCAAACAGAGGCCTGGCTGAGAGGGACAGTGCAGACGGTAGTACCGTGTATCCCTCCTCATGCCCTTGTGGAAACATACACAGCACTTTTTTTGTGGCCTTTCTTTACTCACAGATGGTGGTAGCGTCCGTTTAAAATGATGTTCAGTAAGTCTAGCCACTGTCTCTAATCTTACTGTTTCTGGCATTTCTTGGCTGGAGATGACAGAGGTCTGAAAGGCTAGAAAAGTAAACTTGTTTTCTGGAGCCGTACAGTACACAACATGGCTGTTGTAGAAAGAAATCTGGACCATGTACATGGTGAGATTTTTATACCATGCCATGGTCTTCCTTGCAGCATTGTACGGCTCCAGCATTTGGTCCGACTTATCTACACCTCCCATGTGTCTATTGTAGTCCAGCACACACTCAGGCTTATTTGTGCGAGTGTCCCGACCTCGCACAGGAACTGCCACCGTGGCCTCATTGTGAATGGTGGTGAGGAGGTACACATCTTTTTTATCTGTGTATTTCATTACTGTCAAACAAGATGGTCCCTAGGAGAGCATTAGAATTGTCATTATAGTGTATACATTTTAAAATTAATTGGGACCTGTCCCGCCTCATGGTGGCAGGGAAAATTGGGCAAACGTGAACAGGGTCAGTGGACCAATATAAATGAATTCTAGGTTTATTCACCAGTCCCATCAGAAGGGATAAACCCCAGAACTTTTTCATTTCAATTAGATTAGTGGGGACCTATTTGCGCACCCTAGAATATCGCCCCAGGTTGTCCCCATATTGTGCCATGTATTGCTGGGCATACAAATTGGTCTGAATAACCAAATACTCAAAAGTCATCAGTGATATAAAACTGGAAGAAGTCAATTGGGGTCAATCCTGTTGTGTTCACCCTGGTACCTGGTGTGCCAGAAAAAGGTGGAATTTGAGGCTGTATGTTGTTAGAGGGGGTCCAATCGTAGAGTGGCTGAAATCCAGCACCCCTTGGTCCAGGACCTACTGTACCCTGTTCTGGTAGGGGCTCAGGCTCAATGTCCATTGGCTCCTCTTCCTCACTACTGCTGGATTTTTTCACTAGAGTTCTACCGGTTGCCTAGTTTAATTTCCCCCTTGGAGCAAGCAGTAAGATGCCATTGGTAGATTGCAAAACTGAGTTCACTAAAACTAGACTAAAAACATCTCGTCTTGATGTTTGAACTCTGTTGAATGCACAGGTATAGATGTTTTTAGAATTGTATTGTTGCATGTTGCTTTCTTTCTTTCTTTCTTTCTTTTTCTTTCTTTCTGCATGTATTTGTTTGGATCGCCAAGAGAGCCAATGAAATGTATTAACTGACCTTAAAATCACTAACTATTTTTAAATTTACCAATTGAATTGCTCAAAATGAAACAGTAGGTGCAACGTACAGCAGATTGTCACAAATAATTACATTAAGATTGTATTATTATTTCCTCCTATAGTAAACCTATAAAATAAATACATTATAAATCTATTGACCGAGTAGTTAATTCTTCAACCCTATAACACACTCTAAACTATACAAAGCATAGTTTTATGCCAAACTCATTCATAATTAGATAACCTGTCCAATTAGACCAGGGGTCCAATTCAGCTTTTTTTTCTTGGTGAACCATTTTTAGAAATAATATATCAATGGAGCATGTAGCCAAAATTAGAAACTGGGCACAACCAGGATTTGAACTAGCAGCCCCCCGATAGCATGATTTACTCCTCACAGCACTGCCTGTTTGAGCCGTATTCAGTATTGTTTTAATGTCATATACCAGGGATGGGCAACTTTAAGGTAGCAGAGGGCCACATATTTTTTTGAGGCTACACATTTCTTACTGAAATATGTTTGCTCCAATACAACATGTTCAAGGACAATTAACCGTGTCCTACAGTGTAACACTGAAGTGTTCTTACATCAATTAACCATCTATTACAGTGTAACACTGAAGTGTTCTTACATCAATTAACCATGTATTACAGTGTAACACTGAAGTGTTCTTAAATAAAAAAAGCCCCTTATAATACAACCTTTTAAATACAAAACAACAAAACAGTTTACAAAACATAAGATGGAAGAGTGTTTTATCTTAGCAGCCTCCTGAACACACCTGTACTCTCATCTAGTGCCAAAGAAAAATAAGAATAAACATGCATAATTTTCTTTAACTTTTTTCTTCCACATGTTTATGCATATCTGAAACTCTTCGTGAAACTGTATGTCGAGAAAGAGGTACAGTTTTGAAATTTTTGGTCATATTGTCAATGCCTTTGCCATTTGCACTGCACATTGTTTCACTGTTTTGCCATCAATCAGTGGCTTTTTAGCCCATGCCAGCTCGAGAGCAGCAAGGTATGATGCAGTAAGACTCGAAGTTTGTACTGTGGTGGCTCTGGAAAAACAACTCTGCTGTCTGAAAACTTTGTCTTTTAGATCAGCAATGATGGCATCTCTAGCATTGCCAGTGTATTTGTCATACTTTGCTTTGTGATTGGTAGTGTAGTGACGGTTCAAGTTATATTCCTTTGTCACTGACATGAATTGCAAAGATACAAGGCATTGGGGCTTACCTCCATATTCAGTAAAAAGAAATTCACGTTTTTCTCTGGTCTACCTTTCTTTTACTCATGATGAAACTAAGTTTAAAGGTTGAAGAATCAGCCACATGTTTGTCATTGCGCCACTTCCCGCCTCACTCACAGCACGGCGCAGATATAGAATGTTTTATAGGGTATTGAATTTCCTTGTTTATTCAGTATACATGCAACCTAAAGAAGTGCGCAACCCCACCCCCTAGTGGTTGGTCTTCCGCATGGAAACAAGCATTTTATACTCGCAGCAATGTACATTTATCACAGCAGAATAAATAATATCTTAACTATTGGCGGGCCACATCTAATAAATTGGCAGACCGGATGCGGCCCGCAGGCCGCCAGTTGCCCATCCCAGACCATTGATCACATAAAATGTGTGGTTGAAAAGAAAATTAAATCTATTTTGGGAGTTTCTAGTATATTATAGTGGCAGCCAATTTCTAAACACGGTTGCTTGTGATGTATTCCTATTGGAAACGGTCTCATTTTCCATGATCCACTGTGACTGAGCACTTTGTGAATTATTTTAGAAAAAAAGTAGAAAAAAGTACTGTAGTAGTAAGGTCAGTCATGCAAATAACATTTAGTAAAACTTTTAATAGACATGAGAAAGCAATGAAAATTCTGCACTTGCACCTAACCACAGCAGGGAGCGCTGATATGTTAGTAGGTTGAAACGAACAGTTAAAACTGAAAAACAATAACAAATGAATAAATTGGAATTGTATACTGCACTTCACTCTTTACCTCTGTCCTTCATCGCAGTTTAACAGCTTTTTGAAAGTTACCGAAGATCAAGATTCCTTGTACTGTACCTCATAGATGTTTCTATGAGTCTTGAAAAGTGATTTCAGAAAAGCATTTCATGTTTGATGATTTTATTGATTTTTTTCTCCCTCCCTTCCCTTTTCAGAGTGAGATTCACCAGTCAGTTCTGATTTCTGAGCATGTGAAGGCAATATCAGCCTATATATGTGTTTTAATTCTGAATTTTAAAAGGGACAGACTAGGCATTTACCATCATCAGCATCGTGTGATGTGGTACAATATCATTTTAAAGTAAATATTTGAAAGCAACTTTGCCACGGATCACAGTTAAACTACAACAAAACTGTAGTTTATGTATAAAGATTGATTAAAATCACTACTATGTTGGATGATAAAAAAAAATTCAGCTATCCCTGTATATAACGACGCTTCTCTTTTCTAGAGACATATTTTATAATTTTACCTGTAGACTCTGCCAAATACATGTCTCTGCCAAATACATGTGAGAATGTGGCTGTTCCCAAATGGAATAATTGGTGCTAACTGGGAACAGCCACATGCTATAAAAAGAAAACCCAAAGCTCCATTAAAGAGAGACTACCAGGGAGCTGAAACCAGAGAAAAGGTATAGTGTTTGAAACATGCTTGAATAAATGTTGCGTTTTTGTGACCAGTAAACAGCTTAGCTGTCTGGTATAGTTTAGACCTGAAATGTTTAGTTAAGCACTCCTGGAAGGAGTTAGTTTTTTTTTTAATTTTGTTTTGTATTTTAAATAAACATACAGGCACCACCCTGTTAAAAACCTATCTGTGTTTGTGGAGTGCTGTTCCTTTTACACAAGAAGACAAGTGAAGATGGTCCTGCATGTAGCAAGCGCACCCTGGTTTGTCACACCTGGAATTCATACTCAGGAATGTCTCCCATATAGTAAAGCTGACAACTGTACATTGATAACCTGTTGTACTGTACATTGAAACTGTGCACATAAAGCATCCACTCAACTGACATGTATCTATATTGTGAATATAAACACATACTAAGTGGACTGCAATTGAACAGTAAGAAGACACATTGGATTATATTACATGTGGAGTAGTGTTTGCTTAAAAATATATTGTTATATTTTCAAATTTCAAACTGTATGCTAAATGCAATAGTTAAATATAAAAACTACTCTAATAATGTAAACATTTTACTCTTCTGAAATAATGGGCAAGAATAAACTTTCAAATGCCAGTTTGTGTCTTATTTAGAGTCTTGTATAAGACCTAAAGAAACTTGATCAAGCAAGTGGCCAAACACTTCACAGATAATCATCACTGTCTGTCAGATTTCAAAATAATATGCAGCCACTAATGTCTAGATGAAAGAGAAAACTTCAAAACAATTCAATCATTCTCCTGATTGATTCCTTATTTCCCCCTGAAAGTAGTATACTGTGTATCTGCTTTATTATCACAACCATAGTGTTTTTAGTTAATCTAAAGTTATATTATTAATACAAAGACTAGTTTTCTGGGCCATGGGGTCTATTCATCGTACTTGTTGATTGATCTAGTCAATCACATTTCGTTTAAAACTAACAAAAGTTGTCAATATTGATATTCATAAAATTATCTGTGCAGGCGGATGACTGTCGCTAAGCTATTCATGAATGGACATATAGTCGTTCAAGAACTAAATCTGTCCTCTTTTTGATGACATCACCAGCCCTATAAATGTTCCCTGAGGGACCCCGTAGCTGTTGAAAACATAGTCTAAAGGAATCAATCAACAACTATACAGAGATACCTGCAAGCACACTGAAGAGGCAAAGGAAGGGGCATTTTTGGGCACATTAAATAATTTGTTACTGATTGAAGTTTTCAAAAATGTACATAAACTATATGGTGTCTATATATATATATATATATATATATATATATATATATATATATATATTAGGGGTGGGTAAGTGTGCGATTGTAAGGGTGTTTTGGATCAGATATGTTCTAGTCAAAATTATAAATGTTACACCCTCTCCCACCGCCCCAAAAAAGAAAGAAACACAGTTACATTATCCAGGATATTTAAATAAATAAAGAGATATTTATTTAAAAATATACCTTGTGTGGTTGATTTTTTTTTTTCAACTATGTAAAGAATTTCTTTCTGTGCTACCTTGTCTGCTCACATCTGCTGGAAAGGTGCTGCTGCTGCTGCTGGCACTGTTGTGTCGTGTTCTTCGGGGTAAAGCACATCTTGGTCTACTTCTACAATGCTGTGCAAAATACAACATGCTGTTGTGATGTTGCACACCTTGTCGGGATTGTACTGAGGTGCACCTCCCGACCGAACCAGGTAACAAGAAGTCGGGACAACACAGATAAGAACATAAGAACATAAGAAAGTTTACAAATGAGAGGAGGCCATTCAGCCCATCTTGCTCGTTTGGTTGTTAGTAGCTTATTGATCACAGAATCTCATCAAGCAGCTTCTTGAAGGATCTCAGGGTTTCAGCTTCAACAACATTACTGGGGAGTTGGTTCCAGACCCTCACAATTCTCTGTGTAAAAAAGTGCCTCCTATTTTCTGTTCTGAATGCCCCTTTATCTAATCTCCATTTGTGACCTCTGGTCCTTGTTTCTTTTTTCAGGTCAAAGAAGTCCCCTGGGTCGATTTTGAATGTTTGAATCAGATCGCCGCGTAGTCTTCTTTGTTCAAGACTGAATAGATTCAATTCTATTAGCCTGTCTGCATACGACCTGCCTTTTAAACCCGGGATAATTCTGGTTGCTCTTCTTTGCACTCTTTCTAGAGCAGCAATATCCTTTTTGTAACGAGGTGACCAGAACTGAACACAATATTGTAGGTGAGGTCTTACTAATGCATTGTAAAGTTTTAACATTACATCCCTTGATTTAAATTCAACCCTTCTCACAATATATCCAAGCATCTTGTTGGCCTTCTTTATAGCTTCCCCACATTGTGTAGATGAAGACATTTCTGAGTCAACATAAACTCAGGTCTTTTTCATAGTTCCCTTCTTCAATTTCAGTAGCTCCCATCTGATATTTATAATGCACATTTTTATTACCTGCATGCAATACTTTACACTTTTCTCTATTAAATTTCATTTGCCATGTGTCTGCCCAGTTCTGAATGCTGTCTAGATCATTTTAAATGACCTTTGCTGCTGCAACAGTGTTTGCCACTCCTCCTATTTTTGTGTCGTCTGCAAATTTAACGAGTTTGCTTACTATACCAAAATCTAAATCATTAATGTAGATTAGGAATAGCAGAGGACCTAATACTGATCCCTGTGGTACACCACTGGTTACTTCGCTCCATTTTGAGGTTTCTCCTCTAATCAGTACTTTCTGTTTTCTAGATGTTAACCACTCCCTAATCTGTTACAAGATATCACATTATTTTTACATACAATTCCCCTTTTATACAGTTGGGTTTTTACTGGAGCAATCTAGGTAAAGTACCTTGCTCAAGGGTACAGCAGCAGTGTCCCCCACCTGGGATTGAACCCACGACCCTCGGGTCAAGAGTCCAGAGCCCTAACCACTACTCCACATTGCTGCACAATGCAGTATGACAGTTTATACAATAAATAATTTTGACAAATCATTTTTCAAAATATTAGCAGTTTATCTCGTGGACAGTAAATTGTATAACAGTGCACAGCAGTTTAATAATAAAATATGTTTTTGATTAGTTTATTTAAAAACATTTAGGGGAGGGTGACCTTTTTTAAATGTCCCGCTTACTTGTTTTGACAATGGTGATTTACATTTTTAAATGAGCCTGTCATTATTTTAGACTTGACTGCACCAAGCGTTAAATAACACCTAGTTGTCAACAGCAACAGTTAACCTTTATCTCAATTTGTTTAAAATATTCCTTCAGGAACGAATGTCCTTGGAGCTTAACGACACATGCCAGTTGTCCCTTATAAATAGCAATGGTTGTTAAATAAGCGTCTACGCTCGAAATCAGATCATGTACTCCTGTGTTCCCCTTACGATAGCCATTAACCCTTTCTGAATAGAGTGCTGTGTCTCTCCAAACAAAAAGTAATTCTCTGAATCCAATTAACACAAACCTTGCCAAAAGTCCTCTTTATTTTAGAGTGTCTAATAATTTGTCAAATTCATAAACTAGAAAAGAAAGCATTTTTTAAAAGGCACTGATTAATGTCTGTTTTGCGTTTTGTCTGATTTACAGATGTCACCTGGACTAAATCTCCCAAATGACATACCCGGAGAAAAATAGATGGTAAAGACCTTTATTCATATTAATTGCTGTGCAACATGGATTTACTGTCAATAAATGAATAATTAACAGTTACGCAACAAAATCAATTGGTTAATTAATTATTTTTAGATTCATCGGTCAATGTGAATATGTATTTTGTTAGTGCATTCAATGCAATATTTAGACCATGCATCATTCAATGTCAACATTGGATCTTTCATTGCCTGAAGTTCGAAATTAGGTCCAAGCTATTTTTGCCTGTTTTTTTACTGTTAGATTTGTGGCTATAACTATTTAACTATAAAGGTTACAGGTACATGTCATACATTAAGTTAATGTGCACACACTAGGCTTCCATAACAGTTAAATAGTCAAACTCACCCTGTTCAATACAGATAACAAAAAACACAGAAAAAGCCAGACGCTTTTTGGAAAAAAAAAAAAAAGGTATTGTTTGTAAAATTTATTTTAACATGACCAGTTCAAATCTTATTGTACAATAAAACTTCAACTTTAACAAATTGGATTTCACGGGGTGTCTGCTGGCCTGTAAGGATAGGGCAGAGGAAGCAGAAACACGCTGTTAGTAAGACAGTATCAAGCGGAGGAGGTTCAGCCAAGGATAGAGGGATGAGCCCGTAGCTCGGAATTAGGTGCGGGCTTAGAGAGGCCCGGGCCTGAAATAAGGAGATCCCGACCGATGAGCTCTCTTATTGCCGAGGAAGAGCTTGGTCGAAGGTCACGTTCCTGAGGATCTGAAAACATATAAAAGGGCTCTGCTCAGCAGAGGCACCTCTCAGGGCGATAGGAATAGTCCAACAGCTTAGGACTGAAAGGAGTGATAGTAAAGGTTTCCCTGACTGGTCTGGTGCTGCCCTAGTGTGAGGTGAGGCACAGGCCTCCGAATCCGGGACTGGGAAGGCATCCCGCAGGGAACCTGCAACAGAGAGATGGGTTAATCTGGGCACTGAGAGCATAAAGTGGGCCACGTCCCAAGCGAAGGAAGGACAGCACCTTATGTGGTGAGATAGAATAGACACATGAGCTGCATAAGGATAGTGTGGCTGGGGGTCCCCTTTGACTCACTCAGTGAGAACCCCTCTAGTGGCTGACCTGAGGTTGGGGAGTGGATCCGCACTTACCCTCCCAAAGGATGGACCTGCAGGATGGCTCCCTGCAGAGACCCTCACCGTGAGACAACAATAGAGTTGCGCAAGTGCATAACATAAAAGAAACAGCTAGAAAAGATGGAAAATGAAAGGACATACGAGACAAACTGGAGAGGTTAAAATAGTGTTAGTGTGGTATGGTTATGTGATTATCTGCCACTCCATGGAAAGGAAAAAAAACCTTCCTAGATGAGGAAAAGTTCCCTTTCAGAAAAATAAATAAAATGAGCTGGAAAAATAGCTTTGAGAATCTAGCCCTTAATGTTGCAAAAGTATCGAAAGTAGAAGCCATATGTGGTCGCTGGACTTGATTTCTAACTAAAGGCGCGTGCTATGGACCATTGAGGGCGGCTGATGCCAGGTTGTAGATAGGAACGTCAGCTGTGGGAACCGGAAATGCTGAACCGAGACGGCGGCCATGATTGGAGTGGCGAATACTGGGCTTGAAGAAATAGAGATTGCTGCAGCGTTAGAATCGACCTGTTTATCCATATCATTGTGCCGTGTATTAATTGAAGCAATTGAGACTGCGATGACAGAAAATGTTGTTTATGAAGCTGAAGGGTGGGATCTGTTTCGGCTGCACTCCTGGTTGCAGCACTGGGAGGAGACGAGTGACCATGACTGGAGAAGAGGGCGGTGCTGCGGCCTGTCCTGGAGCTCTGGGAGAGCCAGTTTGCGGAAGCGCGCTTGAGAAGCAGGCCACATAGTGTAGCAGATATAAAAGGTACAATAAATATTGAACAAAACCATGCTATCGCTTCTAGACCGGATGTTGATATTGTTGTCGTGCAGGGTTTTTAAAAGTTAGGCGAGTGGCCAATCCTTAGAAAATAGGTGCTCCGGAGGCTGAGCCTGCTGGCGGGGGCGTTTTGATCTCCGTAGTGCTGGGGCAGGTCTGGTTGCTGGGTAGAAATCTGCATTAGAAGTAGATGGTAGTGAGTTTCCATCGGATAAATGAATGAGGTATTGTTGAGGAGAATCCAGCAGGGAGGTTTCCTGATCTGAATTGGATTTGGTTCATGCTGAAAATTAAGAGTTTTAAATTTTGCGCAGAGAACGTGTCACGGCGTATGCAAGAAAGCAAAACACTAGACAGAGAAGGAGTGTGTGATTTGGGTTTAAATAGGATAGGCGTTAATTAATAAAGCAGCCCAGCTACCACCCCCCGAACATAATTAATAAAGGAATTATTGCCATATATACAAAAGGGACCAAAAGCAACAAAAAAAACTGAACAATCGAAAAATGTGCAAAAGAAAAAAAAAGCATTAAAATTATTCGTCCCAGGGACCTTGATCACGTGGCACAATATGGAACTATTCACTCTGGTTTGTATGGCCAGCAAGATGGCGACCAGGGCAACCTAACTCTAACAGCTCTTGTCTCATGTATCTGATCCACAAACATGAATAAAACAAATATATATTTATCAGAAAATAGGTCCTTGTGCTTTCTATGTCACCATTTGTCTTAATTAGTAAATATTTTTTGTGAAAATGTTTGTTTGTTTACTGTACTGAGGTAGGTCTGTCTTCAGCGCAGCAGTAACATTGCAAAACACTCGCTTTCATGACACTCTCCTTACATGGTCCAATACCAGAAATACACAAGTAGGACCTCATTTTAAAGCTCTGATTCTCCTTTCCTTTTGTACAGGGAGTGTCACCAGTGTGACTAATTTCACGAATAGGTTGTTTTTTACTTTATCACAAATATTTGATTTTTTTTTTCTGATTGTGTACACTTTGATTTGGTTTGACAATTTTTTTATGAACAATGTTTATTAAGTTTTTAATGTTTATTAGTTTCTCACGATACTTAGTTGCATGCAGTGCATTCTACATGTCCTAGAAAAGAGCTGACAGCTATCGGGAGGAACTTATTGCGCATCTGTTGCTGTTTTAACTAATTGAGATTTCCAGCTTTATAAAATCAGCAGCCAAGCAGACGAGGGAGAGGAAGGAAAAAGAAGCAAAGGAAGATCAGTAAGGAGGGGAGGAAAACAGAGCCAAAGAAGAAGTTGAGGGAAGGACTGAAAACTGGCAAAAAGTTTTATAAGAAAAGAAAAAAAAAACAGCAATGGCAGCTTTTCAAGACTTGCTTTTGTTTGCTTCTATTTTTTTTTATTATTATTCGGCATGTGAGCTGAGAGAGTCATGACAGATAGGCATAAGAACGGAGACAGCCCCTGAGGGAGATGGTTCACAGGTAGTGTTATGAATAGACCCTCGAGATGGACAGCCATGTATCCAGCTTAGGGAGGAGAGTTAGGCAAGGAGTAGGGAGCCTAATGTTAGAGAAAGTTTAAACAGGGACTCAGGTGTGCTGTTTTTTTTTCTCAAGGTTTAGTTGTGAACTCACCTTGTTGCAGTGGAGCGCTGGGACCCCCCCACCCCCCCCCCACCCCCCCCCGGAGAACTGTGATATTGGCTTTCTGTTTTTTGTGTGTGTGTTTTGGATTTTATTTTTTTAAATTATTTATAGGAACTGTGCCTATGCAAAATCTAGATTAACTTTTGTTTTAAATGGGGGATACACGTGATTTTTAAACAGTAATGGTTCTAGATATAAAAATAATGTGTAGGAGGATACATAGTGTAGAGCTCTGGGGTTACTGAGGAAAACCAAATTGTGTGAATCAAATTGTACAAATTTTAATAATAAAAATAGATGAAGATATTTACCTGTCTGGTTGCTTCTGTCCTCCCATGTAGGTCTCAGTATGGTAGCTGGATTTTTAAGAACCTGTGTAAAGAAAAGAAAGAAACAAAGTGTTGGTTAATTTGGTTGATAGTATGATAGTGTTATACACTATCTCAATCTTGTTACGGTCACAGCACCTGTCCAATTCTAGCCAATATTGGCATTGTCTAGCATGGTAAGGGCATTTTTATGGACAATGGATACTGTGTTGTCTAATGCATGCATTGGTCATGACTCATGAGACAATATCCAGTGTTAGCATTGTTGTGTGAGGACAGATTTTGTCCCCCCAAAGACAGCAATGGCCCACTACTATGCAGTCAGCCTTAGGATGGATGTTGGATTGGGGTGTAATACTACATCATACTGTTGTTAGAAAATAAAGGTAAAGTTTAAAATGTACACATTTTAATTGATTTTAAATTAAAGGACATTTCTGACGGTGTGTTTTTCTTCAGCTGGTTGCAGTGCAGCAAGCATCGACCTTGACCAGCCTGCACTGGGACTTGAGTTTTATGAGGACGGATTCAGCTAGATGAAAGGCAAGTGAATTAGTGTCCCCCATGCAATGTTCCCGTTGTGATCAGAGCCTGTACCTTTAAGTCTGATGTTGTCTGTCAACCTCTGATCCCCAGCTCTAGCCAACATTTTCTGCAGTGATAATAGTAATAATGGGCCCAGGCTCCGTTGAAAGAGACAAGTCATCCATAAAATAGGAACAACAGGCAAAGACACTAATAGATTATTGACTGCCATGCAGCATTCTGGGGCTGAGACTCTCTCCTATTGTCTTGGGTGATTAATTATTACCGGGGCATATTTGAATTTACCCGAGGGATGGACATCAGCCAAGTCTCACTGGCCAGGCTTGGAGGATTGCCATTGACTGCAGGGGATGGAGTGGGGTCACCTGTTTGCCCTGTTGTTACTCAGAGGGACTCAGGAGCCAATCACCATATTAAAACATACAATACATCATTACTGAGGCCATGGTCTTTCAAGCAGCAACATCCTATAAAATGATTCCTGTGAGGCTCTTTACAACATTATTCTATAGTACTGTACATCATCAAAAACCTTGTTGAGTTTTAAGTTTTAAGCTCTTATGCTTTTTCCATCCTTGAAGTACTCTTTGGAGAAATCTGAAAACCTTTTACTTGTAATTATCTTTTTTTCTGAAAGAAAAAAAAAATTCGAAAATGAATGAGAACACACTTGAGACTAAATACAGGCCTATAAATAAAATGTATGATTAGTTTATTTCTGGTTTGGTAACTTTATTGACAACACTTTTTTTCCCCAATTTATGTTTTTGTTGTTACATGTACATTTTACTGGAAACAGTACATTTGAAAGTATTTTTATAAAACTATTTTAATAAAACTTCATACCAGATGCTTCATAGAATTCAAGGTCACTTAAAAGTAGTTACATTGCTTATTTCATTAGAATTACTGATATGTACTGTATTAACCCTTTGCAGTCCATTTATTAATTGCGCGTCAGGCACGCCAGGTCTAATTAATTTTCACACGCGCAGTTAATTTTAGACGCGCTGTTTAAAAGTATTTTTTTCCCACAGTCAAACGGGTTTAAATGGCCCTGCATATCAACAAAGCACTCACTAGGCATCTCCAGCCCCGCCCCACCCTTTTGTTCGCTATAGCTTTCACCTATGTAAGAAATAAATAATAATAAAAATAATAGTCGTACATACCGATCAATCATCTCCTGATCACTCGTTTTATCACCAAACTCCTCAATAATGCGATCCAAGTCATTATTTTATTACTATAACATCTCAAAAAAGCTCTGCAAATGTCCGTGTTCTCTGTGCGCTGATTCACAGTCAGCCAGCTTGTTTACTTACGACAGCCCCCGTTATCTGATACCAGATACCACGTATGACTATTCATGAGATACGCCTTTTTTTTTTTTTTTTTTTTTTTTTCGACTTGTCTCGGCACCTGTCGCTCCCATTCGGCAATTGAATGGTTTTCTCGGCTTTTTCCGGAGAAAAAACGGCTAGAAACCCGTTTTTTGCGTTGCTATAATGATGTCAGACCCAGTCCGACAAAGGACCTGAGAGGAATAATTGCAATGTCGGACCCAGTCCGACAATGGACCGCAAAGGGTTAAGAACGAGAGGTAGCTGATGTAAGACAGGGAATGGCAGTGTTAGGATTTGCCAAGTGGTCAAAGATGGTATTTGCACGGAAGCACATGGAATAGAAGGGGCCTTTTTTTAATTTAGTAATTGCCAATTGATTTTACACCGTTTTTCTCCCAATTTGAAATGTCCAATTATTTTTAGGCTCAGCTCACCGCTACCACCCCTGCACTGAGCGGTGAAGATGAACACAAGCTGTCCTCCGAAGAGTGTGCCATCAGCTGACCGCTTGGAGGACAAAGCAACTCTGGGCAACTTAAAGGCAAGCCTGCAGGCGCCCGGCCAGTCTACAGGGGTTGCTGGTGTGCCGTGAGCTGAGGACACCGTGGCCGACCTAAGCCCACCCCTCTCCCGGGCGGCGCTCAGCCAATTGTGCGCCACCACCCGGGAGCTCCTGTCTACGGTCGGCAGTGGAATAGACTGGACTCGAAGCGGCGACCTCCAGGCTACAGGGTGCATCCTGCACTCCACATGGAGTGCCTTTACTGGATGCGCCACTCGGGAGCCCTGTCAACAGAAGTTTAAGTTTGCAACCTTTATTTTTTTCCCTTGTTATTTTCTTTAAGTTCCAGGAACTGAATCAAAAGTGTCAAAACAAAACACAATTTCAATGAAAATACACAAAATAAACTTTGAACAAAACAAAAAAAGAAACTCCTAAATGCAGGACAATTAAACTGTTTTAGCAGGAAGACAGAAAGAAGATATATTCTGCTCATAGAGCACCCTTCTCTCTCTCAACCCAGGCACCACACTGATCTAAAAAACGCCATTAAAGTCCATATGTCACCTATTTCACATTACAATCTGATTATATTTTATTAAACTGCACTATAATAGTGTTCTAAATATATAAATATATATCATTTATACTTTTGCGCTGTAACTAAGAAATTTACTGTCGTAAAGCTTGTTTTGAGTACCATAAACCATAAACATGCATGCATATGTCTATGGCATAAACAAAACGATCGTACATACAGGCCTATTTCGCTGTGGTTAAACAGTGTTAAAAATACATTTCACCTCAGATAGGCGCAAGGGAATGCATTGCATGAAAAAAGGTACTGTATTCCAAAGTAAAATCAACAAGTTTGTCAGTGCACAATGCAATGATCACAACACAGAACACAGAGACTTAAGCTTTTGTTTGTCGGTTTCACACAGTTTCAACACACGCAGACCTTTACAAAGACAGCTGTTCACAAAGACAATCATCAAGTAAGTGACCATTGATTCATTTTTCCCTGACAACAGCGGAACCATTTAGAATCCGCAATACCTTTTTTTTTTTACAAGCCTTAATTAAACAATTTCGTACCGTTTACTTTTATATCAATACATTTTTAAATAGCTGCATCTATAAGACACTTCATACAGACATAAAAATGATTACCATAGATTTTGTTATTATTATCATAATTATTATTATACAATATACCGTTATCATATAAACTCTGTGGCCCAAAACTACCCAAAGAAAATAAACATGAGCACGGCTTTCATACTGATGACTTAATAAAAACAATAACGTCAGAGTACTATAAACCAGTACAAACACATTGTGTGCTCAAGATTTCTGATGCAGAAATCAAAATAATGAATCCACTCATCCAGCTTTTTTAGGTAAGCTTTCGATTTTCAATTTTATCTTTAAGATAATGTTCATATGCACATTACTGGGTAAGAGCGACAGCCAAGAAATAATAATAATAATTACGTGCAGTTCACAAGGAGGTTAGGCCTATTGAATTTCACTAAATTGGGGAAAGCATAAGTGTGTATTTCATGAACGAAGTTGAAGAGCTATACTTGACCATGCAAGTCATCTCAGCCCTGTAATATAAACAATGCTTTATTATTGAATTGGATGGGAAACGGTAAACACTATTTGTAAGATATAAATGGTACAACAAACCAAATATAGAAATATACTTTTTTTTTGTTGCCATAAATGAACTGCTAGCCGGGGTTAACTGTATACAAGAACAACATTCAGAATTGCCGACCTGCACACAAGGGGGCGTGTCGCTCGCACTCCTCATGCCCGTGTGGTTATTTTCTCTAGCTGGAGGTTCAAAACAGTTCAGAATCGGACCTCAAACCACTTATTCTTCCTCCCCACAATTTCTTTCATTACACACCACACTCCCGCTGTCCTTATTGTAATACAGACTACTCAAAACGTCAGAGAAATTCGTAATGATCGCTTTCACAGTCTGAAGCCATGTATATCTCTCCTCTGTTCCCGGTATGTGTTCCCTAGTGACGTCATGCCAACTTTGTGCATCATTGGTGCGTTGTCGGTATTTTCCGGAATTATTGATAGCTTTACGTCTCTCAGTGCCATTGATCATGGAGATTTCATTTCTTGCTCATTGTGAAAGTAAACCAAGTACGACCCCAAAGCCAAAAAAATATTTTCTATGTGAGATACGGACTTTAACAAACCAAACCGGTAAGTATTTTCTTTTGATATTTATTTTAGTTTAGTTTTACTTTTACTTTTAAAACAATTCTGGTTACTAACTAACTAACTACTGTGACAACTCTGGCACTGTTGGACAGAGTGTCAGTCTTATTCGGGACTTTTAGCCCCATCCTCTAGTGTAAAAGAAGATGTCAATCATAGTATTGTCGTTTAAACAGGTCAGTGTGCCTGTATCTTTATTCACAAAAAGTTCACCAAAACAGCTAACAAAACCAAACAAAAGCCTAGCTCCGTTTTTGAGTTAATAACTAAACTGTGACCGTTCACCATCTAACAACCGGGCAGCTAAGCTGCTTACCGGCTTCTTCAAAAACAAAACAATTTCTTATATAGATTCATTAAATATAATGGTTACCTTATATACAGTTCCAGGAGGACTTTTCAACACCTCAGCTTTTGTCTAGCACCCAACGAGAGAGACCTGAACAGGGTTTTTAGCCCTGCTTAAATATCAACCTTTTAATACAGGTGAAACCAATTACTCAACCCTGGGTAATTGCAGACTGGCCAATTCTAGTCCAGGTATTCTGGGAAATGTAGTTCGGCTGGTCGGCTTAGACCATCAGGACTACATTTTCCCGCCACAATTTTTTTTACATAGGATACAGGCTGCGCCTTATACGTGGCCCTATATATCTTCCTTCGATGACAGTGCCATGCACTATGTCACACTACCTATCTCTCAGAGAATGTGCACCTTCTCAGGGAGATACACACTAAGCATATAGCACCGCTTTTAATTCACTTTTTAATTCTGTTCTTTGTTTTTCTTTTCCCCATTCTGGCTTCCACCCCTCCACACCACAGGTAAGTACAGTATTTTTTATATAGATATACTTTGTGTTATCGCTAATTTAAAACAATACATGTACCTTTAAATAAATACATTAAACAGTAATATAGCAGTATTGTTGTTGCTATTGCATTCTTAATAAGAATACAAACAGTGCCAATATAATCAATGACTCACTTTATGTATGGTAGTAAATTAGTAGTTTATTTTTATAAGGGATGGGATGTGGACTTTTAGCCTAAACACAATTAACTAATTCAACAAGTGAAATCCTCTTAAAGTAGGATACAACAAGTACAATTGTTTACAACACAGGGTTTTAAATGCATACACATTCAATTAGATTGTCCCCCAATTGTTTTAGGAAAACCTGTTATTTAAATATGTTACCTGACTCAAACTGAGTCTGAACATCAGTGGCAATGCATGTGAGAATAACTCTTCAGTGCCAGAAGGTAGGCTGAGTTAAAATGAGATCATCACATAAAGAAAACTGTGTTACGTGTGTATTGTGAATCAATTTGAAAATTGGGTTAATGGTTCATAAAAGAAGCAACTACATACCATTTTTAAATAGTGAAGGCAGTTCTGCAAGAATCCACCTTCCATGTTCCCGCTGTTAATTATAAAGACTTGCCTACGAGTCCCTGCCATGCTAAAGGCCCTCTGTATGATCCAGGGCTCTATGTTTCCTAAAATGTGGTCTCTTTGATAGCTAAGACAAAAGACTGCATTGAAAAACAAGCAATTTGGAGCTGGGGGGAGAGGAAATGAATTCAGTTTCTCCGGAGTGTCCTTGGCTGAGGTGGTCTCTTTGTGAACAGAATCCCAAAGCAGGACCTGTGAATATGGAGGGCCATTCCCACCCTTCATTACTGGGTATTTTAAAGGGGAAAAGGAGAAATCTTAAGGCCGGAATCAGCCAGCTTTTCCCCATTGAAAAAAGGAGGAATTGTTTTAGTAATTTACTGCTTCCGCTGTCTCTCTGAGAACCACAGAGAGAAAATAATTAAACAAAAGCAGCAGATGGGACACCTTTGTATCTGTTTTTGAAGATGCTAAAAAGGGCACAGAGTTTGCTCAGTTGCTGACAGCCTTCGACATAGTCTGTGATCTAATCTCCTACTCTTTCTACAACCTAGCAAGACTGTCTCTTTAAAATTAAATAGGTAATAATAACCAAGCATTTAAAGTTAGACTTGTTAAGTAATGGAGTGCTGTTTTTGGAGGTTCATGGTTTGATGGTTCACTTGTTCATGCAAGTTGAATGAATAAAAAAAGTCTGCAACAGTTTGCAATACTCAAACACCAGAAGTTTGTTTTCTTATTGCTTTACCTTCTAGCCAATGTATATGATGCACGTCTCAACCTCCCAGTCCCCTCACAGGGACTTAGCATTATGTGCCAGAGGTTTATAGTCAAGAACACAGGGCAGTTGAGCTGTATTTTTGTGTATAGTGTGTCTTTTGCAGAGCACCAACACCCTTGGCTAGCTTCAGTATGTTATATGTGATCACTGGATGCTCTGCAATAATATTCTGATTTTGGAAGAAATGCTTCAGAAAAACAGCAAGAATAATGGCTGAAAAGTCATATAAATCTTTAGGAAAAACACCAGGAGTGAAACTATGGCACCATCCCCTGAGTATAAGACTTGAAAGTTATCTTTCCATTAGGTGCAGCACAGCAGCATTGACTAAAGTCCCCAGCAGGTTGTTAAAGTAGTCATTTGCAGGAAGATTTTTTTCATTGTCTTTAGACACTTCAGGAAGCAACCTGTTTTTTTTTAAATATCACACTGCTCCAGTGAAGAAACAGCCTTCACAGCTCCAAAGCAGCCACCACTCCATGGAGATGAGATACATGTCTACCCTCCAGAGAAACTAATTTCTTTACTTCTTCTTTTGGAGAAAAGAGGCAGCCAAAAAAGCTCTTCTTTTAGATGTATTTCCCTTTAAAACTGCTGTTCTCTTTCATGTTTTAGGGAACTAGCTTACTGAATTTCCTTCACAGTTGTTATTGTTTTATAATTTATTGTTTTTAAATGTCTTGTTTTCCTTCTACTGGTTAAATAGATTGTGAATCTCCTAGGTGATATTTCTAAACAAAAAGCCTTAACTTGACTAACAGGCAATTGAAATATGACACCGCCTGTCTCCTCACACAATAGCACTCGAGCAAGTAAGCAGGCTGTGACGTAGTAGCTAACTCACACACACACACCCCCACATCCAAGCACACAGCCTCAACTGAGATTATGCAGACAATCTTAGAATATATCACATTAAGCTTACTAATGGTATATAGATTAAGTATATGGCAAATTTACTTTTAAAGAAATTCTTCATACAACAATATGACGTAGATTACTTATAGTTACTTCATCAAGTTTCACTAAAAGTTATTTCACACGCAAAGTGTGCAAACTAAATAATTAACAGTTCAATTCTATGTGAATGTGTTACAATTAATTAATTTAATTCCATGAAAGGAAAATGCAACAAATTATACTCAACGGTTCCTTGAAGCTTAGACTTTTGGTCTGCTGGCTTGGAAACTCAATCTGTTAAAGTGTCCAGTACAAAAACTCTCCTCACCGCAACTAAGTCTTCAATCCTACACTGGATCAAATTCGGCAACAAAGCTTTCAATTCTCGATAGAATCAACAAACAGCTGCAACAACGTCTTTAGTCCTTGGTATAGGATCCACAACAGCGCCCGTCCGCTCTGTCCTCTTCGCCAAATCTTTTAGCTACGCAGGTAGCAGGGCACAGGATACTGTGGTTGTAGGTGTACAGCAGACCTAGACTGGTTTGTCTGATAAGACTCCAAGTTTTACAGCAGTCCTTCAGTCGGGCTTCAGTCTCATTGCTTGTGGTCGTTGACTCGCTTGCAGTTTGCTTCCTCATCTTGGGTCTGTTTTTAGGCAGAGTCCCATCTTGATTCTGTTTTTAGGCAGAGTCCTGGGGGTTGCAGCTTTGCATAGCAGAGTGACAGCACCTTGTTTAGCATTCAATGTGGAGTGCAAAATGTTCAATTTTTATTTATAGTCTTTCTCACTCTACTAAAAAGCCACTTTCATGAGATCATTTGTGTATCTTGCCTTTTTTTAAACTAACAGTCCTTTGATGTTTTAATACCCTTTTCCACTGGGACATCGCTAGTTTATGTCTCCCTTGCATCAAAACAATTGTTGCATGTGTGAATTATCTGTACATAATTCAACTGTCCGCTCAGCCTAATCCAGTTCAGGTGCCGGTCCTCTAATCAGTAGGTCACATAGTTCAGTATGTCTGCCAGGAACCAAGGGGCCCTTTTTCTTAAGACACAGCAGTTTGCTTTTTTCCTAAGACACAGCAGTTTAATTAATTAGTCCAGTTATATCATTAATACACGTTCAAGTATTATCATATTCAGGGAATATGTCCCACAACAGTGGGGTTGCTACACAATATCGATATCAACACAATACATTTTAGTAAATGATCTTCTTTTAGAAAAGTTGTTAGGCAATCCTTTGTTCAAAGTGAAAGTAATATCTCTGAAACGTTTTGTCTGCCTGACCTCCTCACTCACACAACACAAAATGACACTTAGCTCCACTGTCAGACTGTCCCACTGGTCCTGCCTCCTTCACCCCTGCATTGGCTCTCAATTTCTAGACTTGAGATTGACAGTTGTCACTGCCCTATTCAGTGCATTTTCTTTACATATATTTTATTTTCTCTGAATACCTAGTAATAGTAAAATGACTTGTATATTACTCGTACTCAAAAAAAAAAAAAGGTCATACTCATTACAGATACTTGTTTCTACTCATACTCGGGTACACCCCTAGTATACACACAGCCAACACTTAAGCTGCACGCCTGTATAATAACTAATAACTCCACTTTTAATTGACTTTGCACACACAGGCCACTGTCTGTTTTGTATTAGCTTTTAAGGAGACTTATTTTTATGGCAAAGAAATGTCGAGTTTTATGCATTTTTTCCCCTGCAAGTTGTGTGCATATTTTAAAGGGCCATGTATTTTTTCATCAGAGACATTGAATACCACTTTCCAAAGTTTTTTGAAAAAATGTGTGTTTGTACATTTCTGAGGTTGCAGATTCAATAAGGAGAAATTAGCCTTATATTGAAAAACAATATTTTCTTTTTTTGTAATCAAGCACCTCGCTATCACAATAAATACCAAAGTAACACTCAAATAAAGGGCTCTACAAGTAAAAAAATGTAATGCAAATTTAGGTGCACATAAAAAAATATATATATATATATAGAATAATAGATGGACTTCAGTGAGATACAGGAAAATAATTCCATCTAGGGTTTCTGTGACGTCGTAAATTATGAGACCGAAGGTCAAGTAATTTATAAACTGTCACAGAAACCTGCGAATAGAACACATTTTTTGTTATAGATATCACTTCTTTTTTTACTTAATCAAATAATGAATAAAGTGAGGGAAAGATATTAGAGAATGTGTATGGTAAATAGAAAGACAGACAAGACAAAGGAGTAATAAGTAGAGTAGTATAACAGAAATGAGAAAAGATTTTAAAGTAAAATAATGGTATAAGGGACTTTTTAACAATATTGAAAGTGTAAACATTTTATTCTTTTAGTTGCAAGTTTTAGTTGGAGTTTTTGCCACTGATTAACACAAAAAAGTCCATAATGTCAAAGTGAAAAATAAAATCTACAAATTGTTCTAAATTAATTACAAATATAAAACAAAAAATAATTGATTGCATAAGTGTTTACCCCCTTTGCTATGACACACCTAAATAAGCTCTGGTGCAACCAGTTGTCTTTAGAAGTCACATAATTAGTTGAATGGAGTCCACCTGTGTGCAGTTGTGGAGTTTCACATGATTTCAGGTTAAATACACCTGTCTTTGGGAGGTCCCACAGTTGGTTAGTACATTTCCTAACAAAAACTACATCATTAAAACGAAGGAACATTCAAAGCAAATCTGGAATAAGGTTCTTCAAAAGCACCAATCGGGGGTAGGATATAAGAACATTTCCAAGGCATTGAATATCCCCCCAGAGCACAGTAAAGTCCATTATTAAGAAATGGAGAGAATATGGCACAACTGTGCATCTGTCTAGAACAGGCCGTCCTCAAAAACTGAGTATCCGGGCGAGAAGGGCACTAGTCAGGGAGGCCACCAAAAGGCCTATGGCAACTCTAAAGGAGTAACAGTCTTCCATGGCTGAGCTGGGAGACACTGTGCATACGGCAACAATAGCCCGGGTGCTTCACAAAACTGGCCTTTATGGGAGAGTGGCAAAAAGAAAGCCATTGTTGAAAAAAACTCACATCAGATCTCAGCTAGAGTTTACCAGAAGGCATGTGGGAGACTCTGAGACCAAGTGGAAGAAGATTCTATGGTCTGATGAGACCAAAATAGAGCATTTTGGCCACAACGCTAAGCGCTAGGTTTGGCGCAAGCCTAACACCACACATCATCCTAAGAACACCATCCCTACCGTGAAGCATGGTGGTGGCAGCATCATGCTATGGGGATGCTTCTCTGCGTCAGGGCCTGGAAAGCTTGTGAAGATAGAGGGCAAAATGGATGCAACAAAGTACAGAGAAATCCTGGAGGAAAACCTGCTGAAGTCTGCAAGAGACCTGGGACTTGAGAGAAGATTCATCTTCCAGCAGGATAATGACCCCAAACATACAGCCAAAGCCACACTGGAGTGGCTTAAAAACAAAAAGGTAAATGTCCTGGAGTGGCCCAGTCAAGCCCAGACCTCAATCCAATTGAGAATATGTGGAAAGAGTTGAAAATTGCTGTTCACCAAAGGTCCCCATTCAACTTGATGGAGCTTAAGCAATTTTGCAAAGAACAATGGGCACAAATTGTAGTGTCCAGATGTGCAAAGCTGGTAGAGACTTATCCAAATAGACTCATGGCTATAATTGCTGCCAAATGTGCCTCTACCAAATACTGACTCAAGGGGGTGAATACTTATGCAATAAATTATTTTCTGTTTTGTATTTGTAATTAATTTAGAACAATTTGTAGATTTTATTTTTCACTTTGACATTATGGACTTTTTTTGTGTTGATCAGTGGCAAAAACTCCTAATTAAATCCATTTTGATTCCATGTTGTAACACAATAAAATGTGGAAAAGTCCAAGGGGGGTGAATACTTTTGAGAGCCACTGAATGCACAGCAGTAAACTTGGCATTGTGTCACTTTGTAACGGTCCTGTCTACTTTGATTTCCCAAAGCATAAATTGGACTGCAATCATTCTTCCTGCTGACTGAATAAGTTCACATTTCATGATTGGAGAAGTTTTGCATTGCCTACATTTGTCAACAATCTGCGAGTCGGACACGGTTAAAGAGATTACCATAAGTTCTGTCCTGTTTCTGGCACATATTAACCCTTTGCGGTCATATGTTGGACCTGGTCCGACATCGCGAAAATCCCTTTCCGGTCCATTGTCGGACTCTGTCCGACATTGCCGAAAACCATGATCTAACACAGCCTGTGTTGCGTTTAAGCCGAAAAAAGCCGAGACAATTTGTTCCCTAATCGTCTCTGATCGGAAAGAAGGCAGAGACAACCGAATAGACCATATACAAGCTGAGCAAATCTGAATTGAACAGATGGAGACTGAGACGCACAGAGAAAAAATGGCGCAGAGCAGGCAGAGAAAGTCAAGGCAGCTTGAAGAACTTGCACAGATGATGGATGAAGCAGAAAGTACAGACGAAAGCAGTTTGGATGATGATTTTGATCAATCTAGTGACGAGGAAATACATTTTTCACTTACTGAGGACTCTGAGGAATCTGAGGAAAGTGACCACGAACCAGATGCACAGCTGGAGGATGAATGGAGACGCGCATCGGTAAGTGCGGATGCTTTCACAAAACTCCCATTTACTGTGATAAATATGGGATTTCAAGGGAGTACTACTTTGAGAACTGCACTGGAGTTTTTTCAACCTTTTTCACGAATGCTTTGTTTACTGAAATTGTAAATGAAACCAATAGACATGTGAGTGTAAAACTAACAGGACCGCTGCGTCATAATTCTGTTTGGAACTCCTGGAAACCTGTTACATTATCAGAGATGAAGGCATTTTTTGGTGTTCTGCTGAATATGGGACTGAATGTAGAAACGAACATGAAAGAATATTTCTCAGAGGAATGGGCCAATAGAAGGCTGTTTTTCAAAGATGTATTCAAGAGATCACGTTTCTTGCAGATCTTTGGGATGCTGCACCTTTGGCCTCCCCCCACCCAGGTGCCTCAGGCTGCTTTTGTTAGCAGAGGACAAAAGGTCAGGAATGTGGTCAGCTACATAGACATAAAATGTCGTGAGCTATTTACCCCAGGTATAGATATTTGCATTGATGAGAGCACCATTGGCTTCAAAGTAAGGATTATCTTCAAGTGCTACAATCCTCAGAAGCCTACCAAGTGGGGGATGTGTTTGTTTTTGGCTGACTGTGAAACTGGTTATGTCTCTGCTATTTTTCCTTATTTTGGCAGCCCAACAACAGACTCCCTGCTGAGACCTGACATGCCATTTTCATCAAGAATTGTTCTTCACCTGTGTGAAACATTGCTGCAGACAACAAATGGACGTGGCTTTCATTTGTTTACGGACAGATTTTACACAGGTTACGACCTGTCCATGGAACTGCTAAAAATAAAAATCCACCTTACTGGAACAGTGATGGCCAACAGAAGAGGATTGCCAGTACCAGTGAAGCAAGGCCTCAAACTGAAAAAAAAGAGACAGTCTTATTCAGCAAGGACAACAAGGTCATGCTGCTAGGATGGAAGGACAAAAGGCTAGTGCTCATGTTGAGCACCTTCCATGGCAGTGACTGTGAGAAGGTACAGCGCACCATCGAGAGAGGATCAATTGAAGAGCTGGACAAGCCTTCGGTTGAATTGTATTTTGTCATATACCTGTACTTACTAGAACTGAAGTCTGTATTTTATCTTTTTCTTAATTGTATTAATACTTGTACTGTGATTCTTGAAATGTATTTTTTGTTCACGACTGTAAGTCGCCCTGGGTAAGGGCATCTGCTAAGAAATAAATAACTAATAATAATATTATTATTATTAATAATAATAATAATAATAATAATAATAATCTGTGATTACACCAGCAAGATGGGTGCAGTGGACCAGGCGGATCACTACTGTGTCAGCTATGCTTTCACAAAAAAGTCTCCGAAGTGGTGGAGGAAGATGGAAATACAATTTTGAACAGTGCTATCCTGATCAATTTGATGAATATGAAATCAGGACAGCTACCTGTTCACCATAAAACCTCCAGGAAAGCCAAACTGGTGTTCGCAACCCTGGCTCAAGAAAACGTGGTTGTCCATCATCAATAGACAGAGAAGAAAGACTGAATGGAAAGCCACATTTCATTGCCAAAAATGAATCAAGTGTGCAGTGACAGAAAGACAAAAACGGGGAGGAGAGAGACTGTATGGTTCTGCAAAACCTGCTCAAGGCAGCCAGGGTTACACCCAGGTGACTGTTTTGAAAGGTACCATGCCATGAACACATACAGATAATTTCTGTCAGTGTAATGCCTTTTTTGTTTGCAAACCTCGCCTGATATAAATAGTTATAACATTGATGAAAAATCATTTTTAGTTTTTTAATTTTTTTTGTTTGATTTTTGTTTGTTAGTAGTGTGTAATTGATTTGTAAAAAGTTTTGTACCTGTCTGATTATTCTAAAGGTAATATATTCAAGCAAAAACTAAAATTTTGTGAAATTGTTACTTTTTTTCCCATTGTTCACATGATATATATACAGCTCTGGAAAAAATTAAGAGACCACTGTTTCTCTGGTTTTACTATTTATAGGTATGTGTTTGGGTAAAATGAACATTTTTGTTTTATTCTATAAACCACTGACAACATTTCTCCCAAATTCCAAATAAAAATATTGTCATTTAGAGCATTTATTTGCAGAAAATGACAACTGGTCAAAATAACAAAAAAGATGCAATGTTGTCAGACCTCGAACAATGCAAAGAAAATAAGTTCATATTCATTTTTAAACAACACAATACTAATGTTTTAACTTTGGAAGAGTTCAGAAATCAATATTTGGTGGAATAACCATGATTTTCAAGCACAGCTTTCATGCGTCTTGGCATGCTCTCCACCAGTCTTTCACATTGATGTTGGGTGACTTTATGCCACTCCTGGCGCAAAAATTCAAGCAGCTCGGCTTTGTTTGATGGCTTGTGACCATCCATCTTCCTCTTGATCACATTCCAGAGGTTTTCAGTGGGGTTCAGGTCTGGAGATTGGGCTGGCCATGACAGGGTCTTGATCTGGTGGTCCTCCATCCACACCTTGATTGACCTGGCTGTGTGGCATGGAGCATTGTCCTGCTGGAAAAACCAATCCTCAGAGTTGGGGAACATTGTCAGAGCAGAAGGAAGCAAGTTTTCTTCCAGGACAACCTTATACTTGGCTTGATTCATGCCAAAGCTGCCCGATTCCAGCCTTGCTGAAGCACCCCCAGATCATCACCGATCCTCCACCACATTTCACAGTGGGTGCGAGACACTGTGGCTTGTAGGCCTCTCCAGGTCTCCGGCTAACCATTAGATGACCAGGTGTTGGGCAAAGCTGAAAATTGGACTCATCTGGGGTTCTTCAGCAAGGCTGGAATCGGGCAGATTTGTCTTTGTGAAGGACGCATGAATCAAGCCAAGTATAAGGTTGTCCTGGAAGAAAACTTGCTTGACCCCCCTTGGACTTTTCCACATTTTGTAGTGTTACAACCTTGGATTAAAATGGATTTAATTGGGATTTTTACCATTTGATTTACACAACATACTTAACACTTTGAAGGTGCAAAATATTTTTTATTGTGACACAAAAGTTAATTAAACAAAAAAAAAGACATTTGTTGGTTGCATAAGTATTCACCCCCCTGAGTCAATACTTGGTAGAAGCACCTTTGCAGCAATTACAGCTGTGAGTCTTTTTGGGTAAGTCTCTACCAGCTTTGCACATCTGGATCCTGCAATTTTTGCCCATTCTTCTTGGCAAAATTGCTCAAGCTCTGTCAAGTTGGATGGGGACCGTTGGTGAACAGCAATTTTCAAGTCTTGCCACAGATTCTCAATCGGATTGAGGTCTGGGCTTTGACTGGGCCATTCTAAGACATTCAGGTTCTTGTTTTTAAACCACTCTAGTGTAGCCTTGGCTGTGTGTTTAGGGTCATTGTCCTGCTGGAAGGTGAACCTCCGCCCCAGTCCCAGGTCTCTTGCAGACTGAAACAGGTTTTCCTCTAGAATTTCCCTTTATTTGGCTCCATCCATCTTGCCCTTCAATCCTGACCAGTTTCCCAGTCCCTGCTGATGAAAAGCATCCCCATAACGTGATGCTGCCACCACCATGCTTCACCGTGGGGATGGTGTTCTCAGGGTGATGAGCAGTGTTGGCTTTGCGCCACACATAGCGTTTTGTGCTAAGGCCAAAAAGTTTAATTTTGGTCTCATCAGACCAGAGAACATTTTTCCACGTTTGCTGTGTCTCCCACATGCCTTTGGCAAAATCCAAATGGGATTTGATATGGGATTTTTTCAGCAATGGCTTTCTTCTCGCCACTCTTCCATAAAGCCCAGCTTTGTGGAGCGTCCGGGTTATAGTTGTCCCATGGACGGTTTCTCCCATCTCAGCTGTGGATCTCTCCAGCTCCTTCAGAGTTACCATTGGCCTCTTGATTGCTTCTCTGACTAATGCCCTCCTTACCTGGTCACTGAGTTTTGGTGGACGGCCTTCTCTAGGCAGAGTCGCGGTTGTGCCATATTCTTTCCATTTTTTAAAAATGAATTTAATGGTGCTCCGGGGGATGTTCAAAGTTTGGGATATTTTTTTTATAACCCAGCCCTGATTGGTGCTTGTTTTGATAGCTCCTTGGTCTTCATGATGCTCTTTGTTTAGTTATGCTCTCTAACAAACTCTGGGGCCTTCCAGAAACAGGTGTATTTAATCTGAGATCATGTGACACTTTAATTGCACACAGGTGGACTCCATTCAACTAATTATGTGACTTCTGAAGACAATTGGTTGCACCAGAGCTTATTTAGGGGTGACACAGCAAAGGGGGTGAATACTTATGCAATCAAGACTTTTCAGTTTTTTATTTGTAAATAATTTTGAAAAATTCGACATTATGGACTATTTTGTGTAGATCAGTGACAAAAAAATCCTAATTAAATCCATTTAATTCCAGGTTGTAACACTACAAAATGTGGAAAAGTCCAAGGGGGGTGAATACTTATGCAAGGCACTGTATATCACATTATGTTTACATACAATTACCCATTTATCCAGCTGTTTATACTGAATCTAGGTAAATACCTTGCTCATGGGTACAACAGCAATGTCCATTTAAATTAAATTTTATTCATGTATACCTAATAAATTATTCCTTTATTTATTTGTAATTAAAACGAGTAACTATAATTGATCAGACAGCAGAGATTTAGACAATGAAGCTACATGCCACTCTTGTGTACAATTCCATTCTATGGTATCTACCAAACAAACTGGAACATTTCTAGACTTGAGCAGAACCTTCAGATTTTCAGCAAAAGCTGGTCAGGCATGGATGTAAAAATGTATGCATTTCAACAACAGCGCAGTGTGCTGTTTTAAAACATAAATAAATTGTTTAATATAAATGGTGTTGATATCAAACTGCTTGCATTCCCTGGTTTATTTTGATGTTGACCAACATGTGAAATCACATGATTGGTAGATCCAGTTATGTGGTTTTTCTGTTTGAAAAGTCGCTACACACTATTAAAAAGTAAGAATCAAAGAAGGAGGGGCTCCCGAGTGGCGCATCCAGTAAAGGCGCTCTGCGCGGAGTGCAGGATGTGCCCTATAGCCTGGAGATCGCAGGTTCGACCGTGACCGGGAGTTCCTAGGGGGCGGCGCACAATTGGCTGAGCGCTGCCCAGGTAGGGAGGGCTTAGGTCGGCAGGGGAATCCACGGCTCACCTCGCATCAGCGACCCCTGTGGCCGATAGGGCGCCTGTGGCTCTGCAGCGGAGCCGCCAGATCTGTGTTGTCCTCCAGCACTATAGGTCTGGTGGCATTGCTGTGGATCTGCAGTGCGAAAAATGACGGCTTGGCAGGAGCACGTTTCGGAGGATGCGTATTCCAGCCTCCGTTTCCCGAGTCGACGGGGGGGTTGCGAGCGGTGAGCCGGGGATACAGATAATAATTGGGCATGCTAAATTGGGGTGAAAACCGGGGTAAAATAATTGGCGACGACTAAATTTAAAAGAAAAAAAAAAAAAAAGAATCGAAGAAGGAGAATAACAATTCTACCTTAGTTTGACAACTTATATCTCATTGTGTATGAGGTATTTATATTTTTTCACATTTGATGTAAGAAAGTTTCAAACTTTTGGTACTGGTAGAAATGGTAATTCTAAGTGATTTAGTTTTGCCGCTGCAACATGGTGAAAACAACAAAACTATTGGAACTGTATAGAGTCTCGGCAGTTTCCGACAAGTGTTTCTAACTTGTACTAGGAACTACCGTTCCTCTCAATATATGTGTGTATATGTGTGTGGCAGGGCAGAAGAGCCCTGCGTTTAATCAGTGGGGTAGAGCAAAGCCCTGCTGATAAATGTATTTGTTATGATTTAAAAAGAAACACAGGGGATTGTATTATTTAGTTACAGTTAAATCTGGTCTGGCAGAGGTGATGTTAGCAGCTCATCTCTGCCAGACATCTCGTGAGAATGTGTGGTCGGCAGCGAATGCACCACATCCCCCCCCCTCCAGTTCAAACCCTCAGGTTAAAGCGGACCCAGCCGAGAGGCAATGTGTTCGGGATAAACCATCCGCATTTCCATTTACTAAACCAGCTCTATGTTTAATAGTAAACATGGCTGCAAGGCTAAAAAGCACCTTGTCACTCTTGGCATTCTTCTGTCTGTCACCACAGAAAACTCTGCCCAGTAGATAATATTTTAGGCTTTCTACAGCCCACTTTACTGTCAAACATTCTTTTTCTACTATGGCATATCGCTGCTCCCTCGGTAACAATTTTCTTCTTAGGTAGATTACCGGATGTTCCTCACCATTCACCATTTGTGACAACACTGCCCCCAGACCCACATGGCTTTTTAAAATTCAGGGCTATTAATACCGGGCCACTACATAATATGTTTCCCAACTAGTTAAAAGCTTTTTTACCTCTCCCGTCCACTTAACCATATTTAGGGTTTTAACCTTTGTCATTTTGGTTAATGGAGACACAATTGTAGCAAAGTCCGGAATAAACCTCCGATAATACTCTACGATTCCCAGGAAGACCCAAACCTGCTTCTTATTTATGGGCTTTGGCCAGTTTTTTATGGCTTCCACTTTGTTCACTTGTGGCCTAATTAACCCACTACCGACAACATAGCCCAAATATTTTGTCTCTATTATACCCAGATGGCACTTTTCAGGGTTAGCTGTAAGCCCTGCCTGACATAAGCTGTCTAAGACAGTTTTCACCTTAGCTAAGTGAGTCTCCCAATCCTTACTATGCACCATGATGTCATCAAGATATGCTGATGCATACTGAATATGAGGCCTCAACACTTTATCTATAAGCCTCTGAAATGTCGCAGGGGCACAGTGTAATCCGAAGGGCATGACCGTGTATTGAAATAAACCTTCAGGGGCAACAAAACTTGTCTTTTCCTGAGCCTGAACTGTTAATAGGATCTGCCAGTAACCTTTGGTAAGGTACAGTGTTGACAAAAATGTGGATTTGCCCAATTTCTCGATCAGCTCATCAACCCGAGGCATTGGGTAAGCATCACATTTAGATACCTCATTTACCTTACAAAAATTATACAAAACTGCCAGGACCCATCTGGCTGTGGAACCAACACTATGGGGCTAGTTCACTCACTGTTGGATTCCTTGATCACCCTCAACCGTAACATCTTTTCAACAGGGTGTCCCAGTTCTTCCCGTCCTTACCGATTACTTTCTTGAGCATGTGCTTTTAAGATGCGAACCTCTCAACAAGACCATCTGTTTGTGGGTGATACACTGATGTATGGATTGGTTTAATCTTTAATAGCCCACATACAGTAAGTCATACAACAAGCAGGATCCCACCAAGGTATGTCTCCTTGTGTGCAGTCAGCATAACCTGACATTGTACATTTGGGTTAATAATGTACATATGAAAAAAGAACTAGCCTGCTGTTTGCCTTTATACTAGATATGCCTGCAAACCCATGACATGATTATAATTAGGGCTTGAACTTTTTGGGTTTTATTTTTGATCATGTCTCTTTAAACTTATTTTGAGCCGATTCTGTTTCTTAATTAAACTCAAAAAAGGTATTAACACTAGAACAACCAAGACAGTTATTTCGGTGCATGTGTTTAAGATACGGAGCTGTGCTTTCCTGACTTTTCCTAAATATATGTACTAATTACCCTGCCAAAGAAAGAATTGCATAGTTGCAAAAACGAGGGTGATAAAATATCATCATACCTATTCTGACCAGGAGTGGTCAAATTGACTGCTACATATAAAACATATTATAACAATGAAATGTTGCAGTGTTATTTGTATTTATCAGCTGGGACTTGCCACCATGTATTGAAGTTTGATTATATCAGTCTGCATTCCTGAAGTGAGCGGTATGACATTTCTATTTTTTCAATGAGCCTCTTGATATCCTATCAATCAACAATGACAGCTCACTGCGCCTGGCTGTCTGTCTTCTCTAATCTGTGTTTTAGATGCACTCTGGTTACTATATAAGTCACTTGTTTTTCTAAGAAATTCATTGTTACCCGAATACACATTGAAAATGGATTGCGGAAGACACATGACAATTGAGTTTACCAAACAATGATTCTGATGCAGCAGAGATGGACAATGATGAATCTGGCTCTGAAGCAGACTGGGTTTGCGAAGACAAATCTTCCAACAGCAGTGACAGTGAGGAGGATGCCAGCGAAGTGCCAGGACCAAGTGCGCAAAGAGGGTGCAGGAGATCCCATGGGAGAAGAAGCAATCCTGTGGCAGCCCCTGCAAGGATGCCAGCCACTTCACCTGCATCAGCCCCTGCACCTGATCCAGCCGCTACTTCACCTGAGGCAGCAACTTCTCCAGTGGTAGTGCCAGCACCACCTGGTACTCAAGAGACTGGTAATGATGGCACTGTTTGGAACACTATAAATGTTTGTGTTGAAGCTGCAGGTAGAAGGGGTGAACATAATATTTTGAGGGAAGTTCCAAGGCCCACAGCATATGCAAAACGCAACATTGATGAGAGCGCATTGAGTGCTTTTCGCCTATTGATTGACATGCATACGCTTCACCACATACAATGTTGCACTGAACAACTACAACTACAACCATCAACAACTACAAGATGATTCCTGGTCAATGCCCTTGGAGGAATTAGAAGCTTGTCACTGTACAGTTTGTGGTCCAGTAAGTGGGGAGTTGCTTTTTTTTCAGAGACAATGCCATGGAATCACATTTGTGATTTTTGCTTTTTGATCTGAAGCAAACCAGAATCACCTGACTTGAAAATGATACATTTGCCGTGGCATCTGAAATTTGGACCTGCTTCATTGACAATAGCATTCTCTGCTACAAACTGGGACAGAATATTACAGTGGATGAGCAGCTTTTCCCAACAAAAGCAAGCTGTCGCTAGACTCAGTACTTGGTTAATAAACCAGACAAATTTGGGATCAAGTTTTGGGTGGCTGCGGACATCTAGTCCAAATATTTGGTAAATGGTTACCCCTACTTGGGAAAGGATGAGACTCTCCCAGTTGGACAAAGACTGGGTAAAAACGTGGTACTTTGGCTACTTTGACCCTATTTAGTCAAAGGGAGGAATGTTACTTCATTGCAATTGGCAAAATAGTTGCAGAAGAAAATGAACAAGCCTGATTGGAACAATGAATAAGCAAAGGAAAGAACTACCACCATCTGCATCTACCACACAACAGTACTCCACTAAAATCCTCAAACACTCTGACTGCACACTGACTGTTTATAAATGCAAGCCAAGAAAGAATGTGATTATTCTCAGCTCCTTTCACCCATCAGTTGCAATCGGGACAGGTGAAAAAAATCAGAGACTGTTGAGTTCTAGAATTTCAACAAAGTATGGAGTTGATATTTTAGATCAAATGGCAAGGAAATATTCTGTAAAAGCTGGTCCTCACACGTGGTCTATCCAAGTTTATTTACAATGTTCTGGATTTTGCAGCTATCAATGTCTTTGTTCTCTACAAGGAAAGCACTGGTGAAAACATAGGTAGGACAGACTTTATATTTAAGTTAGCCGAAGAGCTTTGCCAGACACATTTTCAGCAAAAGACTGATAACCTGGTACCAGCAGCTGCAGCTGAAGGTGCAGATGAACCCGGTGCCAGCCGGAAGAGAGACGACAATGCCAGATTACAAAATGTAATGGCAACAAGACTGTTGATAGCTGCGGAGACAGTCTGTGGTAAGTGCACTGCATATGTTGGAAAGCGCAGGACCTGTGTGATGTGTGCCAGCACTTAGACTTTGTAAACGATTGTAAATGAAGCCCATTCTGTTCAAATGTTTATGTATTCATGTAATTTGCAATTATAGTATGTCTGTGTGTAAACGCATAGCTTCAGTTGTGAAAATGTGGATTGTTATGTAGGCAATATAAACCCATTTATTTAATTTTTTGTATACTTATTTACATCGTTTCATTTTATACAGTTTTTTGAGGATGCGTGTTATATAATATATCTGTATATAAACACATTTATGTGCAAATGTCTGTTTACTTACAATGTTTCGGTTGTGTAGATGCTTTATATGATGTTCCTATAGTTATATTCAATTGTTTGTCCTTTCATTATAATTATGTTGTTTTTAATACGCTGGTCAAATTGACCGCTCATGGTTGTTCCAGGTATGTGTATAAACACGGTTGTTCTAGTGTTAATTACAAAATAAGTAATTAACCTCTACATCCCCCATAAGTATTTATCCCGGCCCAATACAGATTTTGATGCACTACGACTACTTAAAGTTACCAGCTTTCCGAAGTCTAAATCCAGCACATCAGTAACGAGTTGTGAACTAAAAACATGTCAAATAAGAAAAACAAATCAGATAACCTCAAGTGTACTTTTATTTAAAATATAAGGCATTCTTGGGGAGTGGGTAAAAGCCAGATCAAGCCAACTTACACACTACCATTACTCCTTATTGACTTTCCATTGTTTTAATAAGCAAAAATGTTGCGGGACCAACACAAAACTAATCACTTGCCATACTTTGTTTTTTGGTGCTGAAGAAACAGCTCCTCCCTAATACGGTATCTAGAAAATGTAAATTAGACAGATTAACAGAGTGATAATAACTGATTATCATAGCTTTTTTTTTTTTTCTTAATTGACTTCCATAATTTTTTTTTAAATTGACTTCCATTATATTTTGGCCTGGGCATTTCAATGTGGTGATAATATGCTGATTTCACACCTCGTTATTGAAGACTGGATGAGCGCAGAAACAGCTGTGTTACAAATTGTAAATTATGACATCCCGGTTTCAGGCTTTGGTAAGTTGGTACTTTTAAGCAGAAGTAGTGCATCAAAATACGTTTTGGGCCGGGATAAATACATATGGGGGCACGGAGGGGTTTCCCCTCTATGAGAATCAACTTTGAAATAAGTGGCCCAAATCAATTTAACACCAGAAATACCTCAATTAGTTACATTTGTGGGATGTGAATAAGAAGCTGGAATGCAAAGAAGCTGGCCAAATAATAAGCCAACTTCAGTATCATGGTAGAGAGATAGGAAAAGAAAAAAAAGAAAAGTTCAAGCCCTATTGATTAGACCACCATATATTATTTATCAGGCAAGGAATAATTGTACACAATGCGCTACAATACAGTAGTGCAATTTATTCAATATCCCTGTCAAATGGTGTAGATTACATAACAAGCAGATGTCAGTAGCTTATTAAATAAAGTAGTAGTTTAATAGACACGCATTCCAAAAGCAAATGTTACAGTACATGTATATTACTAGTTACACTAACAGCACTAGCATAGCCTCCAAAAGGACAGGGTCATTAGATGCTTAACAGTAGTGAGCATCGTTGTTCTTGCATTGCAGGTGCCAACACTGTTTCCACTTCTAAGGATACACATTCTGCCACACTCAACTCCCAATTTTCAGGGCTTGTGGCATTTGAGGAGATGGTCACTTTAGTGCTAAGGCCGTTCGGGGAAGAGGAGATGTGTGTGTAAGGACACCACGGAGCAACCTCTGGATAACCAGACGATCAAGGTCCAGGAGCCAAGGTTGGATCCGGATGCCCAGTCTGAGCCCATGCCACACAGTGCAGGGGAGTACGATCAGGCCATATATGCGCTTCAGAGAAGGCAGTATGAGCTTCTTCAGTCCAGTCTTCCTGACATGAACAGACACTTGTCTGAACACACCGCGGCAATGCAGAGCCAGAGTGTCACACTGAGTTGCATGGCTACAGCACTGGAAGAGGTGACGGACACCAAATCGTCAGCTGGTGTTGAGTACCACTGCGCTCACTGCCAGCCTCCAGAGAGGTGCGGACATGTTCGCCCAGTCCTCCAAAGTAGCGTAGAGCAGGGGACGGGAGGGTAAGTGCTCCTTTGCCCCGCTATCACGGCGCTTATGTATGACATTGGTACACTGAAAATAATTGTGGATGACATTTTCTCTCACCACTCTCCCACTGGCCATGTGCGTGCCTCCTCAGCGTCCTGTGCAGGGGGGGCACCATCAATGTTTGCCTCACTTTCCTTTGGTAGTGCGTTGTTGACAGTTATGTTATGCAGAATGCAGCATGCAACAATGAGTGTACACACTTTATATTTGTTTACTTAGCAGACGCCTTTATCCAAGGCGACTTACAGAGACTAGGGTGTGTGAACTATGCATCAGCTGTAGAGTCACTTACAACTACGTCTCACCCGAAAGACAGAGCACAAGGAGGTGAAGTGACTTGCTCAGGGTCACACAATGAGTCAGTGGCTGAGGTGGGATTTGAACCGGGGACCTCCTGGTTACAAGCCCTTTTCTTTAACCACTGGACCACACAGCCTCCTATACTTTCCCAGGGTTATACTGTAGCAAACCACCATATCTATCTAAACAGCTGAAGCAACTTTTTAACACTCCAAATGTATGCTCAATAACAGTGTGTAGCAGTGTGTGCTGTATTGTACCGACTCTCTGCCTGCGTTCTGGTGTCTGACAACGGTGTAAACAGCCAGGGTCTGATTCGGTAACCAGCATCACCTATGACAAGCATTAACAATGTTAGCAAATTGTCCATGCTTCCTGTCAGCGCCCTATGAAGCACATACTATAAATTACTGACCAAGAAGCCAACCAGCTCCATATACACCTGCCTCATAATCTTCATATATCCAGGACTGCCTGAGGATCTACAAGTTCTGTGCTGCACCAGGATAGCTGACGACCACATCAAGGATCCTCAGTTTCGCATCACACACCATTTGTACATTAATGGAGTGGTAATGCTTCCTATTACGAAAGATATGTTCTATATCCTGGGGTGGTGACAGTGCTGTGCGGGTGCAATCAATAGCCCCCAATACATTTGGAAAACCAGTCACTTCATAAAAGGCCACTTTTATGTCATGGAGAGCATCTGTCTCTCTGGGATAATAGATATACTTCCCGGTGCATTTCAACGGGGCATTTAGTACCTGCTGTAAACACCAGGAGAACACGGGTTGCGATATCCCACCAATTGCTGACACAGCTGTCTGAAATGACCCAGATGCTAAATAGTGTCCACAGCAATTTCACTAGACCTGGCACTGCATGACTCCTATCTGTAAATTGCTCTAGATCAGATTTGATCTCCTCATATAAGGCTAGTATGATCTCTGTACTTGTTCTGTATCTAGTTATTACCTCCTCCTCACACAACCCTAGTAATGACTGCCTGGTCCAAAATACTCTCTCCCTGACCCTTCTTTGCGCTCTCCTCTGCAGCTCTTCTACTGGTTCTGTGACACAGTACCACCTCCATGTTTCGCACACACAGCACTACCTGTGGTCTGCTCTATTTATGTTGTGATTTAGTAATTACACCATCTAGTTTCAATAAGCGGTAGTTATTACCTCCTCCTCACACAACCCTAGTAAAGACTGTCTGGCCCGAAATACTCTCTCCTTGACCCTTCTTCTCGCTCTCCTCTGCAACTCTGCTGCTCTCATTTGCGTTCTTCTCCTGGTTCTGTGACACAGTACCATCACCTGGTTTCGCACACACCGCACTACCATTGGTCTGCCCTATTTATGTTGTGATTTAGTAATTATACCGCCAGGTTTCAATAAGCGGCACTTTTAACACACACGCTGAGGCACCTAGTAAAGTTAGCACCCTTAAGTGAATATGGTTTGCATATCAAATGTCGCAGTACTTTGTGACAATTTGCATACATTTCCACCCATTAACATTATTCATTATATTAAATGGCTCGAACACAGTACTTTTTCCACACGCTAGGTTGCCTGCCACTAGTTAGTGAATACAGTAGGTGTACTAAACATGAAGTAAAGGGGCTTACTGTATGCAAAACATGTTACCGCTGTTTAGTGAATGAGGCCCATAGTAGGCTACTTGTATCTGTTGTTGAGTTATTTTCATCCAGTCAGTATAGCAGTTGTTAAATTTCAATGAATCTCTTTGGATAATGCAATTCCTAGTGTCACACTAAATGTGTTATGATTGGGGACATATCAGACATATCAGAATGTATGGCATAACAGAGCCTGTATAGCAAGGGACTCCTGTACTAAAAGGTGCTGAACACTCCCCCAGTAACTTACAGTATTAGAATAATACGTAAGTGTAAACGCAGATCACCTGTTCAGAAATACAAGGTTCTATGGCTGAAAAAATATGGCAGGAGATAGCCGATCGGGTTAATGCAGTTGGTACTGTAAAAAGGAAGATCATATACTGCCAGAAGCGCTGGCAAGATTAACAGATTGTAAACAAAACTGCAGGGTCTTCTCACTCTTCTGGTTCATGTTCCAAGATACCTCCCTCCTCTTGTTTCACAGTCCACACAAGCACACCGAAGCCTGGAATTTTATTAGAGCAACGAATAGGCTACAAACGTGATTTATAATATGTTTTCCAACCAGTAAGTAGCTGCGGCAATTTAGGTTGCAGTGCGCAGGTGCAGGAGTGATGCAGTGATCAATGAAAGACAGACAACGATAATCCAAAGTGCAACGATGTTTATTTATAATCCTAGTCTGGTGACCATAAATAATAATCCCAGGCAATACACAGCAATGTGTACTGCACTGTTCTAAATAACGGGTTGCAGTCCCAAATAATAACACAGTCAATTTACACACACAAATACACCCACGATCACAAGTCCTGAGTGAGCGGTTTCAGTGCAAGTGGTGAAATACAATTTAATACGTAAACAATGATGCAGTGTTGTCCAGGTTTGTGCTGGCCTTAAGCGACAGCTCCTGGATCATGTTTAGCCGTCTAACAATCACAAATCAAGCACAGTATTAGCAACAACAAAACAAACAAACACTCACGATATTATCACACTCTTTTCTGGTTTGTCCTTAACCAAAACAAAGGAACAGATCACCTCGCTACGTCCCCTTATGTACCGTCAATCACGCCCTCTTGGTTAAAGATTGCAACCGCTCCTCCAATCCCCGGCTGCCACATCGCTTCCCTTCCGGGTCGATGACTTGGTGTAACGTAACTCCGCCCCCTTTCTAGATGGCCGACTTCCACCTATGCCCTTGAGAAACGTCTCATTTAGTGAAACCCCTTTATCATATTCAACATGCAACAAAACCATGGTTACCAACATTCTAGTTGAACTAATGTTTGGTCACAGTGGAACTACCTTGTATAGATAAAGATCCTATACAAATTTAAAAATGGTCTGCCAATAAATAAATAAATAAATAAATAATAATAATAATAATAATAATAATAATAATGATGATAATAGATTTACAAGTAAAAAGAATATGCCCAGAACAAAACATTAGATAGCTGAACAGAACTAACTTGCAATTCCTGTCTGGAGTCTGAGCTCCACCCTTCTTGTGCTTCAGCACAGCTGGAGTCACTTGTCACGAAATCCGCAGGTTCAGATTTCTTTACGTACTCTTTTTATTTGCTCAGCACACACTCTTATCTCAGGGGAGATGTTAGAAGGACAGAGATGGTATTACTCCTAGTGGGGTATTGTTCATGCACTGGACCCACAATATATCCAGATGACTACTATAGTACTCAAGAAATTGACAGACTCATGTATTTAAAGTTTTTTACGAATCGGAGTATGATTAGTACTCGTTCAGTTTATTAACGGTTAAATATTGGATAGAGTAGCTACAGGCTACGTCATATCCCCAGCTGACAGACACACTGGGCAGTCCAGTGTCTTAACAGATATCAATGTTAACACTTTAATACATGTATATATATATGTATTCAAGGCCAACAAGCAGGCCAAGAGCACGTCACCTAAAGTACCCAATGGTCTATTTCAGCACATTCAACAAAATACTCTCTTATTTCTAAAACATAGCGTGAGTCCCTTATAGCAATACATGCAATACATGTGAGATAAAATAATAATTGATTAATGCTTACCCTTTAATATAAATTGTAAAGGAATATGACTGTCTTCACCAGGCAAATGAAACTGAGTTCAATCAGCTCAATTGTGTTGGTTGGCAGAAGATGGACCACCTTACCCTGTCTGGGATGAGTGTGGTATTCCATTGTAATTACTTAGGAGTTATATAGGTTTTTCGTCCCATTGGAATACATGGGACGCCTCAATTAAATCCAGTCATTAATCTGGTGAGACAGCTCTTATCCCTTTTACAAATAATAGTTTTCAAAAGATCCAGACTAACTTTTCAGAATTAATAGGTGTCATGTACTCAATAAATTCAAAACTTCATATTTGTCCAACTCTGTGATCTCATTCCTTGTTTTCCTCAGAGCCCCTCCTTTATCTGAAAAAGTTAAGTGAACCAAAGTTCCCAGGATCTTGGTTTATAATATAATATAAAAACACTACTGTTTATATGTGCATGCAAAACACTATTTTTATATGTGTTATATATGAGAGATGTTCTTAATATGTGACATCATCTTCTAATTGATTATATTTTGCTAAATTAAAGGTATGTGTTTCTTTTAACCTCATATTGTTTCATCATTTTATTAATGAGTCAGTTTTGATTCCATATACTATTGTCTAACAGGGTATTTGACAAAAGATTGTCTCATACAATATTCAAGTCAATTAGTTTCACTAAGTTTAACTGGTAATAGTTTTCATTACAATTATTTATCCCTTAAAAGATGCACTAACCAGGTTCTGACCTGTACTTGACTCTGGGAATGTGCTTTGCAAGCAATACCCACAGTTTCTTGTTTTTTCCAAGGCCAGAGTCTGTGCAAACACTTTTTGAGATATATGACTGTGGCAGAGCAGGGCTCTGCCCTTAGAAATACTGGCAGGGAAGGAGTTAAATTCTCCTCCCTGCCCAGATTGATTGCTTTAGGTGGGAGCAATCAGTCAATTAATCATTCAATTAAGGACTCATCCACCTGGCATAAAAGGAGGCCTCAGCCTCCCATTTGAGAGAGAGTTCTGGAAGAAGAAGAAGAAGAAGAAGAAGAAGAAGAAGAAGAAGAAGAAGAAGAAGAAGAAGAAGAAGAAGAAGAAGAAGAAGAAGAAGAAGAAGAGTGTTTTTGTTTGTGCTGTGTTATTGAGTCCAGTGAAGGCAACGCCCAGCCTGGAAGCCTTAATTTGTAAGTTTTGTTTTGTGTTTATTTTGTGTTGGAAACCTTTTTGTTTGGCCCTTGTGCCTATTTATTTGATTATTTTTGTTTATTAAAAACTTTATTTTGAACTTTCAAACTGTCTCTGAGTCTCAAACCTCTGCCAACCCTGTCACAATGACCTATCAATGTCTGCCATAATTTTTGCACATTATTTCAAGATAAATTCTTATCTGTGCTATACCACTAACACCATAAACCTTAAGTTCCGAATCTATAAGACTTGCAGCTTTGCTAGCGTGGAATGCAATAAGACCCCCTCCTTTCTCTATAGCCCGTACATTTGATAAGAGGCCCCCTTTTTCAATGCAGCAGTTTCAAAGAACCACATTATAAGGACTCCATCTACCATCATTAGACAATAGTATAGTGGATTAACAACAAGGTACATTATAGTATAATATTACAAACTTAACACAAAAACATAACACAACACCTTTTAAATTATATAATTCAATGGATATCATAATGTCTATAGGTCTTGTTGTTCAATAGAAGGAGAAAGAAACTACCATTTTCCCAGTTAATTAAATCGAATACTGCCTCCAGCTTTTAATTTTCTTATTAATACAGTAAAGTCATGAACAAGCAATAATACTTGTCGGTTGTAAATAATATATTTTCTTATTATAGCAAATACTTAAAACATATTATTAATCTTATGAAATCAAATAATTATTTTTAGTTTCAAATATCATGCTGTCTAAAAAAGGGTTGATCATTTATTTTATTAATTTATAATACCTTCATGTCTAACTTCTATTCTTTAACTATTATGAACTATAAACAGTGTCAATTAGCACTGAACCTGTTTCATTATAAGATAATCTTTCAATTAATTTACTTGACAGTTTAACAGTTGCTCCTAGAATTTATAATATCACTTTATTTCTTTGGTGATTCCCTCTAAGATTTAAATCCAAATACAGGCCAGTATAACTGCATTCGACTCTTATATTTTTTATAATGACTGAACTAGGCTTGACCCTGTTCTTTGTTCATACAAAATCCAGCCGAGACAGGTTTTTCTCTTAAGATCTTGGCTGTTCAGTTTTAATGTTAATTTATATGTGGTAAAGAATCTCTTTCTTATCTTGTTTGTAGGTGTGATTAACGTTCACTTTTAGCCGGAATGGTGCTTTTTATCAAGCGTCATGCTTTCTGAAGATAAGATATACAAGCGGTAAATCGTTCATCATATATTTACTTAGCAATTCCCAGATTACTAAGTATTTAATTAAATGTCTAATCCAAAACAAGAGCGGACATAGAACAAGAGAGCCATCTACTGGCGGTACAAGGATACTCTCTCTTTATCCCTCCTTCCAAAAAGCCTCTAATACTTCATTTTTATATCAAAGTACATTCCATATTTGAAATTGCCTAGTCCATATCCAGCATATCCACATGTTCCCAGCAGGATTCAGCTTCTGTACCAGGTTTCGCTCTTAGTTGGTTCCACAAGAAGTCCCTTGATTCAATGTTTCTCCAGCACAGGTGTGGATTTCCATGGTCTGACTTCATTCCTATAAGATACTTGGACATGTTTAGCTGTACATATTATTTCTATATATTTCCTTTTGTTCACACCGGGTCATTTTGCAAGGTATGCCCTCCATCCATGAATCTGAATCAGTTGATAAACCATTTACTGTAGCTTACTGAGATCCTCTATGCAATGGAGTCCAATGTTTTACTACATGGAATAACTAGTTCAGCATCACCTGCGACACACTGAAGGCAACGCAGACAGGCCTGCTTCATCGTGACGCAGAGACTTCAGCCGTCGATCAGGGTATAGTGCTCAATACTCATTAAGTGTTTTCCTCTTGTGCCCCATTTTCAAATCAAACTAGTAACAGTCACCATATATACCTATAGCAAAAGCCTACCTACACCTTAACCTGCTAATTTCAAAGTAGGCGCTTTGAATGACAGGCGCTGTAGCTGGCAAATGAAAGTGTACAGTCAGTGCAGGTTTGATGATTGACACTCATTTAAAAATGAGAGCATTCAAGTGCTGCTTTAGTCAATGAGATCTGTCAGAACAGGATGAAATGATTGACGGTGAAACTACACTATTCACTGAGTTGACTGACAGCTACACCTGCCATTCAGAGCAGAACAGAGGTGGGACAGAAAGTAAGTATTAAAACTACACAAACTAGAGATGATTTCTAAATTATAATTTTGGTAAGAAAAAAAAAATAGCGCGTGGTTTTACCAACTTTTATCCTATATAAATTTATTTCCGTCAAACTCATATTTTTGGGGAATTTGACATTTAACAAGCTTTACCAATTAAAATAAAAAAGTAGAAAGACTAATTATGATGCTGATAAGGGTTAATTAACGGCACAATACAGATTTACGAATTAGATGACTAATGTGCTAATGAGAAAATTATCACTCCATAAAATACTGTCATGTTAAACACTATTACTGGCAGGATAAAGGAGACAGTAAGTTTTATGAATATGGGCCACAATCTTTTATCAACAAGGCAAGGCCAACGGGCAGCAGTGTGGAGTAGTGGTTAGGGCTCTGGACTCTTGACTGGAGGGTCATGGTTCAATCCCAGGTGGGGGACACTGCTGCTGTACCCTTGAGCAAGGTACTTTACCTAGATTGCTCCAGTAAAAAAAAAAAAAACTGTATGTAAAAATAATGTGATATCTTGTAACAATTGTAAGTCACCCTGGATAAGGGTGTCTGCTAAGAAATAAATAATAATAATAATAACAAAGTAACTGTTAAGGCCTGGTCACTTTTGTTGACGGCAAGAAGGGGGCGACAGATGTTGCCAGCTTGTTGCCTCGTGTGACCACCCTGGTCAACACCCCAGTGACATGTCTCACACTTAGGACGATGTTTTATTTTTCAGGCAACACGAAGGCCCCGTTTTCAATACCAGCCAATCAGATTTGATATTAGTGTCACATGATAATAAGGATAGACCATAAAGTCAGACAGACAGAGTATATGAAACATTCTGATTCCTGCATTTCATCCAATTATATGTAGTCTGTAGATATGCAATACAGTGTGTATGTGGATAAGCAAATGTTAATGTCCATGATTACAATAACATATTGAAGCTATGAATACATTTACCTTACAATAATACAATATACATGTAACATATTTTTTAAAATGTTTTATTTTAAATTAATTTGCCGTGTATGCAGTATGCCTGTCATTCCTACATTAACCCCCAATCATAACATCTTTCATTTTAGTAAACAAAGTGAAATTTGCTCTCGCGAGCCTAGAATTAAAAATACAGTATTGAAAACTTTGTTTAGGATAATGAATGCTGATATATTTATTATATTTGGCATATTAAATATGTAGACCTACTAACTAAATAATTCTACTAATGTACACGTTTTTATTTAATTAATAAAGAACTACAGGTTTGTTAATGTAATTAGTACATTTTTATATTGTAGTCTTCCATCTTGTGAGAAAAACGTGCATTATGATTAGGTTGCATTACATTGTTGCCTGTGCAGTGGCGGCTTGTGACTTTTTTGACAGGTGAGGCACAAATTTTAAAAAAATGCCCCCCCCCCCCCCATACTGTAATTTACTGCATCCATAATGCTCTATTTATGTTGCATATTATTATTACATTGATTAAAATGTTTTTTATATCAGTTTAAACGTCGGCTTAGATTCAATTCCTAAACATGCATTCAACAAGACTACAGTCACTATGTAACAATAACATTATAGAGGCGTGTGGTCACGGTTCTCAGTGGAAGAAGGAAGAAAAGACTGGCACTGTTTTTATTCAGCTCTTTTACTCATGATTTTATGACAGCCTCTCTCAACCAGGCCCAATCAGGAACAGCAACAGAATGCTGACAGCATATCATGGCTGACAGACTCTTATGACCTCGGCCCCTCCCCTCCACGGCAGACGCAAGCAGATGACCTCTTACCAGGGTGCCAGTGCCCAATCAAACATTCACTACATGCTCCAATCACGTAGCTCAGGAAACCAACCAATGGTAACAGACTCACATGCGCAGGATCACTTACATTGCAAGCTCCCAGCTCCCCTTCTATCCTGCATCTAGTTCAAAGTCTCGGGTATAAGTTGACAGGCTAGCCCACCGTTAAAATACATAATAGCCCCATCACTTTTTAAAGCAGTTTCCAGATTCTGTTGCCAAACAGAATCATATTAATTAGTTCTATAAGTTATTATGTGACACCAGCATCAAATATTCCTATAAATAAACTAATACGATATCAAGTTATGGCAAGGCATGGGCAATAACACATTCATTAAAATAAATGTAATCTTACCTTACCTTCATTATTAATCTTAAATTAATAATGAAGATCAATCCGTCTTTCTTTTTTTGAAGCAAAGCATGCAATGATGTCATTCTACCAGGTTTCTTGCTTTTCCAGGAAAGACAGCAGCTCCTTTTCTATTGATTGTCACTTTATTCACTCTGCAATGTTCCCATGTAGTCTTAGGTTGCCATGGTAACCCCAGGCAGCTTTGTGAGGCTAAATACCGCTAATAGCTCTCAGCCTCAAATTCTGCATTGCAATCTCCTGGCTTCTGCCACTGCGCTTTCCCTACTGCAGAGAGCAAGTTGTGATCAATCAAACTTCAATCATGGAGCTATGTTCACGTATTTATACACATGATTAGCTATCCTAAAATATGTAATTATTAATAATAATGTATTTATTAATTAAATGGAAAACAAACTTTTTTCTTTTATGATTCTTGGTGAGGCTGTGCCTCACTTTCACTTGCCTATACTGACGAGCCACCACTGCCAGCTTGTCGACTGCAGGCTTTCTCTGTGACCACCGCAAACTGCAAGGCAACACGCAGGCAACAAATGTGCTCCTCTTGTTGTCGTTGGCAAAAGTTTACAAACCGAGTTCAACACTAGCTACTGTGGCAAGGTCACGTATTCACTACCAATAAAGAGACTGCACCACTGTAATGGAATAAGCCACTTGGCATGTTTATTAACCCTTTGTGGTCCTATGCCGGACCAGGTCTGACAATACAATTTTCTCTCTCCGGTCCAATATCGGACCCAAGACCCGAGAAAACCATTCGATGGCCGAGTGAGACCGATAGGAGCTGAGAGAAACCAAAAAAAAAAACAAGGGCCAGATCTGAGCAATACACATAGCCCCAGCACCACAGAGATAACACGGACATAAACAAACAAGATAGCTGCTTCTGCATCCAGCGCTCAAAATATATCACAGACATTTGCAGAGCTTTTTGAGATGCTATAGTAATAAAATAATGACTTGGATCGCATTATTGAGGAGTTTGTTGATAAAACGAGTGATCAGGAGATTTATCGGTATGCACAACTATGAAGAGGTATGTGAAAAATACAGCGAACAAGGGGTGGAGCGGGGCTGGAGATGCAGTACTGAGTGTCCTGTTGATATGCAGTGACTTTTAAACCTGTTTTGGACCTGACGCGCCTGAGACACGCTGAATAAATGGACCGCAAAGGGTGAATTACAAGTGCGATTAACCACCACCAAAACACTATATACACGGAAGTTTGTCCTTACTTCCTATTTAAGCAAGTCCCAGACTTTGGAGATATAGCAAAGGTAAGTGTTGTATTCCAGTTTCGTGTCTCACGACTGCTCCTTGAGGTGAGACATAGATTTGTACAGTGTATTCGTTTTCAGGACCACACGGTAGTAAGACCACGACTCTGAAGATCTGGCAAAAGTAAATGTTGTACTACAGTTTTGTGTCTATACGACTGCCCCTTGTGGTGAGAAGCAGGGTTGCAGAGTGTATTGTTTTCCAGGCCCACACTGCGTGCTTCCTCAGGGCAACTTCCAACGCAATATAATCCTTCTTGGCCAAGCAGTTAAGTAGCAACAGAATTGTACTATTGTTTTATTGAGTCATTGTATTTTTCTTTGGTTAATTATATATTTTTTTCTCTTTTCAGTGTCCTGAGTAATAAAACACTTTTCCAAACAACACTATGCTTTGTATATTCTTTGTTTTGTCTTCTGCACAAACACTAATAAAAACCACACGCATTTACCAACTCAAACAATATAATGGTGAGGTTCAAAGTGGTACTCACATTATTTGCTTTGGTAAATCGCTGGGTTCCGTGTTTCTTCCAGTGCATCCCATTCCAACGATTCTCAATCCAGTCCAGGTTTTGCAAGCTTTGTGTCAGACACACCAAAACGTACTTTGGACAAGTATTATTTAAAACCCTTGTCCACAGTTTAATTTTCTTTCTTTATTTATTTTGTTCTGGTCCATCAGTCTCTGAAAGGCAGCGGGCGCACCATGTAGCCCAAACGGCATGGTTTTAAAGTGGAACAGCCCTTCTGGTGTTAGGTGCCCTAATGCGGTTTTCTCTCTAGAACTGCGGGTTAAGTAGAGATAAACTTTGCCTTTCCCAGTCTATCTAGAAGTTCTTTCATTTTTATTGTAATGCTGCTGTTGTCAGTGCTGCCGATTTGAGGTTGTCTTGGGCCAAACGACTGACCAAATCCAGACGATCTCTAAGTAGGAGCACATGCTTCACTACATTTTTGGACAAGCCTTTGTGCTCCTCCCACCCCTCTCTCAACAGATCGAGGATGCCGCGAGACTGTCAGACGTACCGTTCCGCAGTGGTGGAATGAGCTTCCTACAGATGTCAGGACTGCCCAGTCCCTGACCACATTCCGGCGCCTTCTCAAGACTCACCTCTTCAGACAGCACCTGTAGAACTCCTCTGTTTTTCCCCTGGGACACTTATCACCCTTCCTTAAATGCACTTTACTTGCTCTTATCTGCCCCCTATTTTACTGCATTTAATCCTGTACTTCAGAGTACTGTAATCTGCCAAGTGTTTAATCTGTAGTATTTTGTATTTAATCATATCATGATGTAACTATCACTGACATTGTTATCTGCTGTATTATTGAATCGTATTTTGTCACACTTGTACTTGCTTGAACCAAAGTCATTGTATTTATCTTGCACTTAATTGTATTATTACTTGTACTGTGATACTTGAAATGTATTTGCTTACGATTGTAAGTGGCCCTGGATAAGGGTGTCTGCTAAGAAATAAATAATAATAATAATAATAAATAATAAAGGAACAGATCGACATTTTGGGCATGTTGTCCCTGTCCTCCTTTGTAAAAACCTGTGAAAAGTAATCATTTAATATATTTGCTATTTTTTTTTCTTCATCTATGATTTTGCCATTTGTGTCTCTTAGACAGTTAACCTCCTCTTTGAATGTTCTCTTGCTGTTATAATATTGGAAAAACATTTTGGAATTGGTTTTAGCCCCTTAGCAATATTGATTTCTATCTCTCTCTTGGCCTTTCTAACTTCCTTTTTGACTTGTGTTTGCAGTTCCAAGTACTCTTTCTGTGTACTTTGTTTTTGGTCCCTTTTAAACACTCTGTAAAGTGCCTTTTTTCGCTGAATATTTTTTTAAATTGATCTAGTAAACCATTTTGGCCATTTTGTTTTAGATTTAGATTTGTCTACTTTTGGGATGTAATTGTTTTGCGCATCTAGTACTACATTTTTAAAAAACAGCCATCCTTTTTCTGTGGATGTTCTCTCTATTTTACTCCAATCTACTTCTGTTAGTCTCTGTTTCATGCCTTCATAGTTTGCTTTTCTAAAATTGTAAACGTTAGCTTTAGTCATTACTTTTGGTTTTTTTAAAAATACTTCAAATGAGACCATGTTGTGGTCTGAGTTTGCCAAAGGCTCTCTGACCTCTGTTTTAGTTGTTCTGTCTTCATTATTTGAAAAGACTAAATCAAGACATGCCCCCCGTCTAGTCGGTGCCTTGACAAATTGCGTTAGGAAGCAGTCATTTGTCATTTCCACCATTTCAATTTTGTCTGTTGTGCTCCCCACCGGGTTCTCCCATTTTATATGGGGGAAGTTGAAATCCCCCATTAGTATGGCTTCTCCTTTTCTACACGCATTTCGAATGTCATTGTATAACAGATTATTTTGCTCAGAGTCTGAATTTGGCGGTCTATAGCATGCTCCTATTATTATGCCCTTTGAATTTCTGTCCATTATTCTGACCCATATTGATTCTGCATTGTTTTCTTTGTCCTGATTTAACATCTGGGCTTCAAGACTATTTCTTATGTATAGCGCTACCCCTCCGCCTCTTCTGTCCTGCTTGTCTTTCCTATACAGTGTGTACCCACTAATATTATATTCGTCTCCATCACTCTCAGACAACCAAGTTTCTGTAACACCTGTCACATCATAGTTACTTGTTAGTGCAGTAGCTTCAAGTTCTAACATTTTGTTTCTGAGACTTCTAGCATTAAGATAAATACATTTAATAGTTGTCTTACCTGAGTTGTTGCCCTTGTTTTGATGTGGTCTCCCTTCTGTTTTTTTTTTGTTTTCTCCCCCCTTCCTTTCTAGTTTAAATGCTTCTGGACCTCCTCAAGGATCCTATTGTTTTCTCCCCCTTCCTTTCTAGTTTAAATGCTTCTGGACCTCCTCAAGGACCCTTTCTACTTTTATCGGTCCTACCGATAAGTACATATTTAGTGTTGGGTATTCTCCATGGATACAGGAGATGGCCATCTGACCTCGTGGCCGCCACGACACACTGCCCAAGATAGCTGTTCTAATCAAGGTCTGCTCACATCCTGTGTCCACTAATGCGTGGGTTTTCACATTCCTTAAAACCACATCAATCATACAAGGCCCCTCCCGACCATTTTCCCCACGCTTACCTAGCTCAGGTGTCCAATTACACGCGGCCATGTCAGACTCCATGGCAGCGGGGCATAACCTGGCCAGATGTCCCAGTTGGTTGCACCTAAAACAAGTTGGGGGGACAGAGGGAGCAATGGTTAACTATCTGTCCCGTTGCTGGTATGGCAATGGGGCAGGGGCAGCACCTCTACCCCAGCTGGGGGCCAACCTTGGTCTCCATGAAGAGGAGGCAAGGGGGCCCATTGGGGTCGGCGGTCTCGGAGGTCTTGGCCCCAGGGCTGATGGTGGTGGTGGTGGTGGTGGTGGAGGAGAGAGAGGAGAGGCTCGGCTGCTCTGAAGGGTGGGAACCGACAGTATCCCTGTCTGGGTGGAGACTAGGGAGTCCTCGAAATCTTCGGCCAGTTTCACGGCATCCTCCAGGGTGTCGGGGTTGTGTCGCCGTATCCAAGCTTGGGTTTCGGCGCCGACCACATGGCAGAATTGCTCCACAACCACCGTCTCCCCCATTTGCAGATTGGTTTTCTTCTAGGGGGTCAGCCAGTGTACCATGTGGTCACACAACCGTTCCGCAACCACCCTGGGTCGTGTCTCTGGGGATCTTCGGTACTCCCTGAACCGTACACGGTGAGTCTATGCCGTAATGTTGAGGCGATGGAGGATAGCCAGCTTCACCAGGTCGTAACTCACACATATTATTATTATTATTATTATTATTATTTATTATTTATTTCTTAGCAGACACCCTTATCCAGGGCGACTTACAATTGTTACAAGATATCACATTATTTTTTACACATTATTTTTTACATACAATTACCCATTTATACAGTTGGGTTTTTACTGGAGCAATCTAGGTAAAGTACCTTGCTCAAGGGTACAGCAGCAATGTCCCCCACCTGGGATTGAACCCACGACCCTCCGGGCAAGAATCCAGAGCCCTAACCACTACTCCACACTGCTGCAACTGCATAGCCTGGTAGGCTGCTTGAGCCTCCCGATCAGGCAGGGTCCCAGCTGGCTCGCCCAGAACTCCCGCGGCCATGATGCGGTGGTAGTCAGCCACTCAAACGCGACCAGGTACGCCTCTGGGTCATCCTTCACCAAAATCTTCATCGCCCGAACCTTCGGTGCCGACTTTGCTGGTGTTCCTGTAGGGGCTGGTGCTGTGAAAAGTGCTGGCCCTACCCGTTCAATGAGTGCAGTGTAACGCTCCTTCCTCCTTCTCTCCTCTGTCTCCCGTCTGCTGTCCTGCACCTACAGCAGCTCTGCCAGTGTGTTGCGATCCATATACCACCCTGACACCACGTGTGGCAAAGTGGCTGAGTGGAAACAGGTGCAGGGGTGGTGCAGTGTGGTAATGAAGCAGACAGAGAGATTTGTAATCCTGTTTGGAAAGGTTTTTATTTGTATCCAGGTCTGAGGTTTTTATTTTTATCCAGGTCTGGTGACCAGAAACAATAATGTACTGTACGGGGTAAACAATAACGGGCTTGCAGACCCAAAGAATAAACAGTAAGTATCCGCCCCACAATAATTCCAACACGAGGTACAGTCAGTCTTCTAGTGCAGGCGGAGGGGAGAGGTCGGGTGGGGGTGTAGGGAGAGATGAAGGTCTGTGGGTAGCTGGGTGCAGTCTGGTCAAGGCATCGGTAGGCGAGTACAAGAGTCTTGAACTGGATGCGAGCGGTGATCGGGAGCCAGTGGAGTGAGCGAAGCAGTGGAGTAGCGTGGGAGAAGCGAAGCAGAGAGAACACCAGGCGAGCAGTGGAGTGCTGGATGAGCTGGAGCGGACGGGTGGTGGACGCAGGGAGGCCAGCCAGGAGGGAGTTACAGTAGTCTAGGCAGGAGAGTACCAGGGCCTGTATGAGGAGTTGCGTGGAGTAGTTGGTGAGGAAGGGTCGGATTCTTTGTATGTTGCTCAGGAAGAAAACGGCATGTGCGTGCTAGAGTGGAGATGAGCTAGGAGTAGGAGAGGCAGGGGTCCAGGGTTACTCTGAGGTCATTGGCTGAGGAGGCGGAGGAAGAGAGCATGGTAGATTCCAGAGGAATGAAGATAGAGATCAGAGGAGGGGGAAGATCTGAGCATCATCAGCATAGAAATGGTATGAGAAACCATAGGATGCGATGAGTGGGCCCAGGGATCAGGTGTAGAGAGAGAATAGGAGAGGACCCAAGACTGATACTTGAGGGACTCCTGTTGAGGGTAGTTTTTTTGAGGTGGGGGTGATAGAGGCTTGCTTGAAGGCAGAGGGAAAGAGGCCAGAGAGGAGAGATGTGTTGAGAAGGGAGGAGATGAAGGGGAGTAGATCAGGAGCAGCAGATTGAAAGAGGTGAGTGGGGAGGGGGTCCAGGGCGCACGTGGTGGGTTTGTGGCCCTGGAGGAGGGAGGAGTTTGCTATCTGCCGCTACTTGTCTCTCTAATTCCCTTTTCTCCCTCCTAGTCTGTTTTTTTAGGTGCCTACAGGCCTCTCTGTATTCTTGTGAGGCCGCTCCCTTTGATTTAATAGAAAGATATAATGTTCTTTTATTTTTAATACCCAACTTAATAGATCGATTTACCCATCGTGGTTTATTTTTCTTAAGTTTACCTTATATCCCTAAATGTAATCCAATTGTTTTCTACTTCATCTGTTGCATCTCCTGAAATTGTAAACCATTGTCTTTGATTTATGTACTGCCCTTGATTAATTTGCCACAAACTCTATCATATTATGGTCACTTATTCCTAATGGCTCTATTACCTGTACATTGTGTATCCTTGCTTCATTGTTTGTTAATACCAAATCTAAACATGAATTGTATCTAGTCGTAGCATTCACCATTTGTGATAAGAAACAATCTTGCACTAACTATCATTCCCATGTCTGAACTGCTGTCTGAGGCCATCTGATCCCAATTTATGTATGGGAAGTTGAAGTCTCCCATAATTAGGGTGTCCCCTTCGTATTTATTACAGACTCCCACTATTAAACTTTTAGATTTGTTTTCAAGTCATTTCATACATATTTATTAATTGTTGTTGCCATTACATTCCAGTATTTCCCATTCTAAGTAATTTTTTTATGTATATTGTGACCCTTCCCCCTCTTTTCTCAGGTCTATCTTTCCTATATCCCATAACCTATATCCTTCCATGTTAAACTCGTCTCTATCTTTGGAGTTAACCAGGATTCTATTATCCCTATAATATCATAGCTATCCACATTGACTATGGCTTCTAATTCGAGAAATGTATTTCTAACGATTCTTGCATTAAATATAGGCATTACAGTTTATCAACATCGGAAACAATTTGGTTGCACTTTGTTGTTTGCTGTCTAGTTTATAGTGTACAGTAGCTCCCCTTGGCTCTAGCCTCCCAGCCTTCCAAATCCCTAGTTTAAACTCTGCCTGATTACTGTTAACTGTCTCCCCCAGTGCACTGGATCCCCTACTGTTCAGGTGCAGCCCATCCCACCTGTACAGGCCACACCCCATCAAGAAGGTTCTCCACAAACCTGTGCCCCACTTGCCTACACCAGTTTTTTTAGCCACGTGTTAAAACTTCTATTCATCGCTTGTCTTCTTGGTCCTGCGCATGGCAATGGCAGTATTTCCGAAAAACTACCATAGAGGCTCAAGGTCAGAGACCAGCTGGCATCGTTCTCAGGTGTATTCCCCTGGATGGGGTTATCCAAAGGCATGTGACCTTTATATTAATTTAGGTTTGTTTCCAAGGGAGAGCTTTACTCTTGTAATGTATTTTACTTTACCAGTTAGAATGTGACAGTAGTTTAATATTACCCTATAGTATTAACTTATAACTTGTTTTAATACTTTGTGTTAGCTTTGGGCTACTGTTGGGACTACTGTTTTGTGTTGTTTACATTCGCTTGGTAGACAGTAGGTGTTGCAATTACAATGAATGCAGTAGAAGGACTATGCACACAAGCCAGGGTAATTAAATAAGTATACTTAGTAATTAAATGAAAATAGACTTAGCTTTTAGCTTTTGGTTGTGGTAATCCTGTTCCTCCTTCTCCGCCCCTCTCTCTCTCTCGCTCTCGCTCTCACTCTTGTTCTGGTTCTCACTTCTGCTCGCTCTTGCTATGTCTCGCTCTCGCTGTCACTCTGTCTCCTGCTCCTTGCTCTCTCCCGCTCTGTCTCCCACCCTCTCGCTCTGTCTCCCGCTCCCTCTCGCTCTGTCTCCAGCTCCTCACTCTCTCCCGCTCCCTCTTCCTCAGTCTCCCACTCCTCGCTCTCTCCCACTCCTCTCACTCTATGTCCTGCTCCCTCTCATTCTGTCTCCCGCTCCCTCTCGCTGTTTCCCTGTCCTCGCTGTGTGTCCTGCTCCATCCCACTCTGTGTCCTGCTCCCTCTCGCTGTCTCCAGCTCCCTCTCATTCTGTTTCTTGCTCCTTCTTGCTGTCTCCCGCTCCCTCCCGCTCCCTCTCGTTCTGTCTCCTGCTCCTTCGCGCTCTGTTTCCTTGTCCTCGCTCTGTGTCCTGCTCCTTCTCGCTGTCACCCGCACCTCGCTCTCTCCCGCTCTTCACTCTCTCCCACTCCCTCTTGTTCTGTCTCCTGTTCCCTCTCGCTCTGTTTCCTTGTCCTCACTCTGTGTCCTGCTCCCTCTCGCTGTCTCCAGCTCCCTCTCATTCTGTTTCTTGCTCCTTCTTGCTGTCTCCCGCTCCCTCCCGCTCCCTCTCGTTCTGTCTCCTGCTCCTTCGCGCTCTGTTTCCTTGTCCTCGCTCTGTGTCCTGCTCCTTCTCGCTGTCACCCGCACCTCGCTCTCTCCCGCTCTTCACTCTCTCCCACTCCCTCTTGTTCTGTCTCCTGTTCCCTCTCGCTCTGTTTCCTTGTCCTCACTCTGTGTCCTGCTCCCTCTCGCTGTCTCCCACTCCTCGCTCTCTCCTGCTCTCTCTCGCTTTGTCCCCTGCTCCCTCTCACTCTGTCTCCCGGTCCTCTCGCTGTCTCCCACTCCCTCTTGTTCTGTCTCCTGCTCCTCATTCTCTCCTGCTCCCTCTTGCACAGTCTCCTGTTCCCTCTCGCTCTGTCTCCTGTCTCCTTGCTCTCTCTTGCTCCTCTCACTCTGTCTCCCACTCCCTCTCACTCTGTCTCCTGCTCCTTCTCACTCTGTCTCCCGTTCCCTCTCGCTCTGTCTCCTGCTTCCCCTCACTCTGTCTCCCAGGACTTTGACTAGACCATTCCAGAACCTTGGTTTTATTCTTCTTTAACCATTCTGAAGTAGATTTTGATGTGTGCTTTAGATTGTTGTTGGAACGTCCATTTGCGCTTTAAACCAAGTTTTGTAGTGGAGGGTCTCAGATGATTGGCAAATATCTTTTGATATGCTATGGAATCCATTTGACCATGTATTAGAACTCACTTTCCTGTTCCATTAATGGAAAAACAGCCCCATAGAAGGATATTACCACATCCATGCATGACAGTAGGTATGGTGTTCTTTTCTTTGTACGCCTCACCAGACTTTCTCCAAATGTAACGACTATCAGCGTGACCAAATGGCTCAATTTTTGTTTCATCACTCCACAAAATCTTTGACCAGAACTCATATCCATCATTCAAATGCCATTTTAGAAACTTTAAGTGATTATCTTGTGATTTTTTCCTAAGTGTTTTTTGTTTTCTTGGCCTGCGACCATTGAGACCTTCACCATGCAATACTCGATCTATGGTTGAGATGGAAACCCCAGTCTCTCGTGCAGCCAATTCACTTTGAATATCTTTGGCAGTCAATCTCAGATTGTTATTAACCTTTCTCACAATTCGTCTACTTGTTCCTGGTGAAAGAACCTTCTTTCTTCCAGACCGAGGGAGCGTTGTGACAGTATGTGAACAGGCTGGCTATAGTGGTGACATCAGGCCAGGAAATGAATGCAAGACATACAGCAACTGCGGGCGAAACTAAGATGCTGCGGTGCTCAGTGTTTTATTAACACAAATAAAATAAAAGGTTTAAACAGAAAACAAAACACTGAACAAAACAAATGGCGCGTTGGCCAAAATAAATAGACAGACAAAACAGACTAAACGAAACCAAACAGTGGACGAACAAACAAGTATCGTGCTTGTTTAAAAGCCAGCATGCTTGGCAATTGTTATTTCTTTTTTTAATTATTTCTCGTCTCTCTCCACACTCGTTCTCCACTCACGAACACACTAACCCCGAGTGAGTGACATATGCATCAATATATACAGTTGTGCCAGGATTCAATTACTAATTAATTATTCACTTGAACCCCAGCACATGAACTAATTTGTGCAATCCCCGTGCTCGCATACTATTGCATACTTTATCCTGCTTAACATGCTGCCAGTGGCAACGCTGGCAGCAGAAAGACGGACAGCGCTGGGGCATGCTCCGCTTTCGGCCTCCGCAAATCCCTGGGGGTCAGCAGCAAACGACCCCCAGGCGATGGCAAACAGGCCCCCCCAGGCAATGGCAATCAGGCCTCCTCAGGCGATGGCGAACTGGCCTCCCCAGGCGATGGCGAACTGGTCTCCCCAGGCGATGGCGAACTGGCCTCCAAAGGCAATGGCGAACTGGCCTCCCCAGGCAATGCAGGCTCGGCAGCCTGACATGCAACCCCAAGCGATGCCGGACAGGCAACCCCAGGCGGTGTGGGACAGGACAGGAGCTGTCCCTCTGAAGGCAACGGCAGTAGCAGACCCTCGTAAGGCGACAGCAAGTGCGGACCCTTGGGGGGGGGTGGGGGGGGTGACAGGAGGAGGGGAGTCCTCGGCCAATAAAGCGGCAGTGATAGCTTAAGTTCTCCTTGTCGTGGTGCTGGGGTTGGCCACTCTGGCAGTGGCTGCAGCGGGGTAGGCCTTCTTCGCGGCCTGCGCAATGACTGCTGAGGAATGCCAGCATCACATCCTGATCCCTCCTCTTGTGGTGACGGTGGGAACTGCAGGTAGTCTCCCTCTTGTGGTGGTGGTGGCGGGAGCTGCAGGTAGTTTCCCTCTAACCCTAGAGATTGGTGCGGCTCTCCCTCTGTTGCTGGGAACTGGTGCTGCTCTCCCTCGGCTGCCGGGAACTGATGCAGCTCTGGACGTTCTGGCTCCTTAGCTCACCTCTTGGACCGGCCGCTGTTTTTTTGTGTTTTTTTTGCTGTCAGCTCCTCCTCTTCTTGAAGGGGGCAGCATGCCACCATGTTCCCAAACTCCCCACAAACCAGGCACCATCCTTCTTCCTTCAGGCCCTCGAGGAGATCCCAAAGTCCGCCATTGTGCTGGAACTGGCCACTGTCCTTCTCCCAGCACACCTGGTTTCCATTTTTTTCACCAAAAAAACTCCCACTCCTCTTGAAAAAAAGGAAAAGGAAAAATAAACATCACCCGCAGTACTGTTCCTGGCCTGAGTCCTGCACCGCTGCCAGCATCGCCACTGCTGGCTGCAGGTCCGGAGGAAGCAGCATTTCTGCTGCCGGAGTGGCCCGCACAGCTGTCAGCATGGCCGCTGCAAAAACTCCCTGCAAAAACACACATGGGAATGTGGCTGGAGCAGTCAATTGAATAAATAGCACAGGTGTATAAATAAGGTGATCACAAGTGGTGAAATGGTTAAATGTTGATGTTGGTGAGAGGTGAAGGATTGTCTGTGTTCCGTGCTGTCTCGCCCTGTCTGTTTTTGTATCACCTTTTGTTTTGGCCCTTGTGCCGTTTATTTTGTCACCTGTGTTTTGTTAAGTGTTTGTACCATTAATATTTCGTTTATGTATGTATTAAAATGTGTGCACCAGCGCTTAAATTGCCTTCTCTGCCTCTGAGTCTCTTCCTGGTTATAACAGCCTTGCCAATGACGTCATCCTGTCACAGGTAGGAAAAAGATGTATCTGTATTACACAGCAGTAACTACTGCAGCGTCTTGTGGTTTTGATAACAAGTTGACTGAACAAGAACAATTAATGATGCACTGGGAGCCATTCAAGCTTTAAGCTCACAAGCTGTCTGTAACAAAGAACGAGTGTATCACACACAGTGCAAGGAAAAAATAGCGGAGCTGCGCACACACCAAGCAGTGGGTGCAGCTGTAGGATACACAGTGCTTGCACTTTTAAAATTATCATTTTGCCACTGTGTTTAATGGCTATTAGAGCAACACCACATTCCCCATATGAAGCAGTCACAGGTAGAATAATGAGCCAGGTACCAGAATATTACCAAGTGACACACCTCTATTGCAGGGCGCTGCACTAGAAAATTGAGTAGGGCAACTTAATGAACATATAGAAAAGGTAAACTGTTAGGTAGCAAATAACTCAGGCAGGGCTCAACATATTTTGACAGACTATGCTGTAGGTGACCAGGTAATGACCAAAGATTTTGGACCATGGGATCATTCCTTTAGTGCAGCTTGGCGGGGATCTTTCTACATAATAGACAAGGCTAGTCCCTCGGTATACTTGATCAAGAAGGTTAGCAGCAGAATGCAGGTGGTATCACATTAATCGGCTACAATTGACTGCTCCTGTGCGGCAATTTGGAATAGGAACCGTATAAAAAAGGGATAGTGCAGAATATGAATATTTTTCTTTTAAACTCTTAGTTTTTTTTTCGGCTTTTAATTTTATATACTCTGGGAGTCTTGCCAAAAGAGAGATAAGGTAACTATAAACTATAAAAAACGGCAAGATTAAGAGAAGACTGTGTTTGTTTCAGTGAGTTTATACAATTAGTCAGAGAAAAGGACAGTACAATACTAACTTGCTCTATGGAATTTATGTATTTCCTTATTGGTCTAAGTTTTGCAAACAGAGAAATAAATGCATCATATCTGTGATCGATAAAAGCTAAGCAGCCCCCACAGTAGAGGTTTTGTGAATTTCATAAACCTGTAAAAATAGGAAATAAACCACTGACCAAGAAGCTGTGTGGTCCAGTGGTTAAAGGGCTTGTAACCAGGAGGTCCCTGGTTCAAATCCCACCTCAGCCACTGACTCATTGTGTGACCCTAAGCAAGTCACTTAACCTCCTTGTGCTCCGCCCTTTGGGTGAGACGTAAGTGTAAGTGACTCTGCAGCTGATGCATAGTTCACACAACCTAGTCTCTGTAAATCACCTTGGATAAAGGCGTCTGCTAAATAAACAAATATTCTATATCATGTTCACAACCAGGGCGGGCTAGGCTCTGTAAAAAAAAACAAAAAAAACATGATAGCATTAAAAATGAAACAAAGGTTAATAATGCTTTATTAAACCCTATTATGAGGATGTGATGTACATCAAGAGGGAGCGTTTGTGACAAGTACCTGTAATTATGATTTATGAATCCTGCTGATTTAAAATGTTTGTTTGTTTAGTTTGTATTATTTTGTATTTGTGTTATTGTTATGATTTATGTGTTTTTATATAGGACGAACGAGGTGCCGTCCTTCATTATTTGTTATTGTTTTGTTTGGTTTTTAAATACCTTGTGAGAATGTGTGACTGATCAGCTACTGCGTATTTAACTAGCTGAAAGTCACGCATCCTTATTAAACCCGTGCAAAATGGGACCAAGGGATAATCAGATAATTGAAAGCTGGTTAATCCCTCGGTCACGGATATAAAAGACCTGCAGTGTAGCTGTACAGGGCAGTGTTTTTGGAAGAAGGAACGAGAGAAATTGAATGTTTTTTGTGTTGCCAGTTATAAAAGTTCAGTGAAGGCTCTGCCCAGCCTGAACAGTTTTTTGTTGTATTCTGTTTAAACTTTTATTTGGCCACCATGCCCTTTTGTTTTTGTAAAAGTGTTTGGTTTTGTGAAAAAAAACTTTATATTTTTGTTCTTTCCCTTTCAAGGTGGGGACTATAACATTTTAATATATTTTAATAATCATGTTAATTGCCTAGCTTTTTCTTGCTGAGAACTGAACTTTTTGTGCATGTTCTTTGCCAACAAACTCATGAGTTGAGTAAGGAGTTACTGACTGCCTGCCTGCCTAGTCAAGATAGGCCAGAACATATTCAAAGTCTATATTGGAGACAGGAAAGATAATGAAGGGTACATCGAATATTTGTTGGAATGCCTGGCAGAGGACCCCTGGACTAAATCTACAGATAAATTATGTAGGCCCATTGCTACCGGCTAAGGGAGGATATAAGTAGATGCTGGTAGTAACTGACACATTTTCAAAATTGATTGAAGCATTTCCAATTAAATGCAGCACAGCTGTAGATGGGGGCTCCCATTAAATATTGAGGGTGGTAAATTTAATTTACTACAAAGCAGCCAGAACCATAGGCCTGAATCAGCAGTACAACAAACTGTACTATGATAAGACAGTAATGGAAGTACAATTTGAAATTGGACCATGATTCCATATGGACCGTGGTCATTTAACTGAAAGGGCCCATTGAGGTCCAAGATGATAACAAAGAATAAATACTACACTTGATTTCTTCCAGGTTCCGATGATTCTGATGGTGATTCAGGTGTTGGGAGCCAGGATCTCGATGGAGAACGACAATGAATGAGAATGAGACAGCCCAAGGGTGTTGCCAAGAGGACCAAACATTATTCCCACCCCAGGTTTTCAGGCCAATGTCCAGTACCTACACATTTCTGGTATTTTCAATGTCACAAACTTATTATCTGCTTATTATCTGTTTAATAACAACATATTTCTAAGAGCCACATATGTAGAAATTAGTTAAACTGCTTATTAATAACCATATATGAAAATTGTTTGTATTTGACATACTGTGCTGCTATGCATGTCTTGTGCCTTGAGATTTATAAATGAAGATGCAACCCAACATCCAGGGCTCAGGTGTACACCCTACTGAGACCAAAGCTAGCTACTCTGTTTGTATTCTATTACTACAATAAACTAGACCCTTTTTTTTTACTAACTACACGATTAGTGTTGAGTGTTTTCTTATAAAATAAAATATGAAAATAATGCTTGCCCTTCAAAACAACATTTTACCAATAATAATATAAACCACTTTTATATCGTTCATTTGCTTTAATTACAAGTTAACTGTATGTATGTATGTGAGGTGCATTTGCTTCTCTTTCCGACTTCAATGTGGGCCCAATTATTGCAGCGGACTGAGGGTTAAATAAATATTAAAACAATTGATCACTTTCTGAATGAAAATCAGGATCAGGTAGAATATGTTTAAAACTATACCATCATAAAGCAAGGCGAACTGCAGAATGAAAATGGTAAGCTTGGTTGGGTTGCATTGTGCCATATATTATATCGGCTGATTGGACTGGTGCAACCCAAACAGGGATGTGAAGTGATGTGTGCAGTCCAGGCCCAGCAGTCCAATCCCCATCAGAAAATATGTGATGCATTACAGACAGAACTTCATCTGCTGTGGTTCCAGGGCACCCTTTTTACTTCCCGCCTACTCTTGGAGAAGGTTGTACTAGCCTTTACAGATTTTTTGTGTATTGAATGAACCTAGCCGTGTACCTATTACAACCTGCCAACTTGTTTCCGATTCAGAGGTCAGTTTTTACTTTAATATAGAACACTCTCTGTTAATTATATTGTTCTGAGCACTGTAACAGGATTGTGTCAGATTCATGCTGCTAATGGTGAGGTTTTCCCAGTAGGACTAATTCCAGAATGTTGCTTTACTGCTTTAGATCAAACTAGAAAAAGCTCCACAGTGCTTGTCATAAAAATGGATCTTATTATTCCTGCGGGTAGTTGGAAGCTGTTGACAGCACTGACACAGAACTCTAAAGGGAAAACGTTGCTAAAAATGTTTACTGTGTTTACCATTAAAAGTTTGGCATGGTAAAATTTAGCAGTTTACGGTGCTTTTCCTAAGCTTATACTATGCATTTAGTGTGTTTTACTATGCTTTTATTTATATTTTAGAACATTGCTATGCTTTAAATATGGTATACCACAGTGATTTCATTATCCAGCCATGTATTTATATTTACAGTACAACTTCAATTATCGGTGTTTGTTAACACTTTGCGGTACTTATGTCGGACCAGGTCCGACATTACAATTTTCCCTTTTCAGTCCGATGTCGGACCCTGTCCAACATCATCAAAAAGACGTAAAGCACAGGTCTCTAGTTGTTTTTTCTCCAGAAAAAAGCAGAGAAAACTATTCAATGGCCAAGGGAGACCGATAGGAGCCAAGAGAAGCCGAAAAAAAGGGGCGGAGCTGAGCAATACACATAGCCCCGGCACCACAGAGATAACACGGCCATAAACAAACAAGATAGCTGCTTCCGCATCCAGCGCTCAAAGAATATCATGGACATTTGCAAAGCTTTTTGAAATGTTACAGTAATAAAATAATGACTTGGATCGCATTATTGAGGAGTTTGGTGATAAAACGAGTGATCAGGAGATGATTGATCGGTATGTACGACTATTATTATTATTATTTATTTCTTACATAGAAATAAATATTATTATTATTATTATTATTATTATGATAAAGGGTGGGGTGGGGCTGGAGATGCCTAGTGAGTGCTTTGTTGATATGCAGGGCCATTTAAACCCATTTGACTGTGAAAAAAAAACAACTTTTGAACAGCGCGTCTAAAATTAACTGCGCGTGTGAAAATAAATTAGACCTGGCGTGCCTGACACGCATTTAATAAATGGACCGCAAAGGGTTAGGGAAACTATCCATCCAGCTCAAAAAGTGATCTAATTTCACAATGGTAGCCAGCAGGGTTGTGCAGATATTCAGATTTTCCAAGTAATTTCTTTTTAAGTTGTTACATATTAATTAACATTATATTATTGAGTACACATTAATAACAATCTGAAAATGTGATGTAATATATGATCTGTCATGGGCAAACTAACTAAAACCACTCGTAATTTGTCTGGTTATTTGTCTTACCTTTCTTTTATCAAAACCAGACTTCAGTAGAACTTTTATTAAAATATAATAACATGGTAATAACTGGGCAACTACAACTGGTTAATTATGTTGCATGGTGATAAATGTTGTGTAATTACATGGGGACTGCACTTAGTGTTTTTACAATGCAATTACATCAGGTAACATGACATTTTCTACTCCCAGGTAATTGTAGTTACCAGGTAATTGTAGTGTTTTTTTTTTTTTTTTTTTGACTTGTCTGAGCTCCTGTCGTTCCCACTCGGCCATTGAATGGTTTTCTCGACTTTTTCTGGAGATGTCGGACAGGGTCCGACAATGGACCTGATAGGAATAATTGCAATGTCGGACCAGGTCCGACAATGGACCGCAAAGGGTTAATATGTACAAGAATCCAACCTTATTTGTCAATGTTTTTACAGCTTCTTAGAGATACTGGATTCAGTGGACAGGAGATGCAGTGTATAGTGAAGACTCTATCTGGGGAGGCAGAGGTGATGGAGGAAGTTAATGTCAATAAAAAGTAATGGATGGTTAAAGGTAAGCAATGGAGTAAGTTAACATAAATGAAAATGAATGCATGACTAAGTAAACTGGGCTGGGTTGGATGGGGGTGGAGGGGAGTGGTGCTGGGACATCAGCATCATTTTCAAGCCTTCCTGCTGTGTTGTGGGCTAGTCAACAAAGTATAGAAGATGAGAGGTGCCCATCTGAAGTCCCCTGCGAAGTGCTCCACCAAGCCCATTCCAGGTGGCATGCTGAGGCGCTAGGGAGGCTGCTCTTTGGTTGATCCCTGGAGCCAGGTCACCACCGTCGTGTGTGCTGATGCACCAGAGAGGCTGAAAATAGGCGGATACCTGGGGCCAGTGTTAAGCTTCAGCCATCAACACCAGGCCAATAGAGCACTGAAGGCTCATATATTACAGCGAAGCTGTGTCTTGGTTGGTGCCTACCACTAGTATCTCATTTTATTTTGGCAAAAGCCAAGTCCAATATTAGCATGAAGTAAATAGAATAGTGCAGCTGGTGACAAGCGAAAGACCACAAGACAGCTTGGAGAGACAGCTCACATAAAATAGACCCCATCAGACTGGCCACCCTAGCTAGCCATATCCAGCTCTGCGGTTTTAGATTGAACAAGAGGCTGGAGACATCCACTTCAGGCTTCTAATACAGTAAGAAGGCAAATATCCTTAGAGTGGGTGAGAGCGAGGGTGGAAAATGACTCAAGTTTGGATAACAGTTACCGACTTAAGAAAAGGAAATGGACAGAAGAACAAATACTCCTGTACAATGGGCAACCCATTTGTGCTTCTCAGAATCTGCAGTGAGAGCTCTGGGACAAGATGTAGCACTCCAGACTTGTAACAGTGACTGGACCTAGGTGACAGGGGTAGGGGCCTGGCATTGATCAGTACTTCTTACAAAGCCAGTCAAGTCAGACGAGTGAAATCCAGGGACAGAATGCACACCACAGTTTGCAGGATATTAGCACTCCTGTTATAAACAAAAGTAGTTCCAATAGTACAGCTACTGATTAAACAAACTATCCTGGTGAGCCTAGTCAGATTAACCAGCCTAGGAGAGAAAGACACCTTAATATGTGCAAACCAAGAATTAACCCTTTCAGGACCAAACATTTTTCAGTGGTTTTTTGGCTGTAGTTGATGCTCTTCCTTTTATAAAAATTCACAAATAATCTATTTTTTACAGTAGCATTTTGAAACATTATAAAGTAATTCAGAAATCATACAAACTTTTCGCTTTTTTTTCAACACACACATTATATATATATGGGATATCCAAACACTTGGATATTATTTTATACCCTTTCCCTAATCTATGCATTTGTATTACTTTATCTCTTCTGTAGAATGCTCTTTGGTCTTCATTTTCCTTCAGATTCACAGCCTGACCAATGATCCTTCAACAGTGGGGTTTTTATCCAGAAAATGTGACAGCAACTTTAATGGTTCACGGGTGGAGGCCAATGGTAAGGTAATTGTGTCCTTGTTAGGGCAATTTCTTTCATCGGTGTAAACTGGGAGCTTAAACAGCACAGGGGTAGACATTGGGGCTCATTTACTGAAGAGCACTACATTTAGGAGTTCAAGCGCACATACAATAGCATGGCACAAAATAACTGATGGCACCGGCGGCTATGGAGGATAATTCGTGGCAAAACTAAATAACTATCTAAATAAATAAAAATAGAAATACATTACATTTATGTATTTCTATATTTATTTATTTGTTTTCATTTTGGCATACTCTTTTCACTCTAGTATTTCTCATTGAGCGTCAATCACACTGGATGGGTGGGACACTGCCGCTGGTGAGTACGATTATCTACTAACTGGTCTCCTGGTTAGTCAACATAGAATCGAGAACTGACGGCTGAAGAAACCATTCAAAAAAACATCCTAAAAAAGAGGTTGCTAAATAGGTGAACATTTAACTAATTTGAAATAAAAAAAGTTAAAAGGCCTGTAAACTACATAGCGAAGCAACAGACTTCCTGAAACAGAAAGCATGTATACCACTACTCCCCACCCCTGTTTCCAGCAATACTAGTCTGTCACAAAAGCTCATTTGAGCTCAATGATACATTTTTTTGAGAATTCGTAAGTTCAAATATGATAGGTCTTTCAAACAGTTATCACTTACAATCTGTGTGAGCAATGTTATATAGAAACACTATATAGTACGACATTATATGATATACAAACGAGCCCCTGGTCTTTTGGGTTAACAAATTACAACTATTGTATATAAAAACAAATCAGTTTATATTTTAGTGGGTCACTGTGGGATGCAGGGCATATGGTTTGGCAACAAAAAATAAATACATAAAGAATGACATATATGTAACATTCTTAGCACCCTACACACATCTGATGGTGAAACAAGACAAACATCTTGTTTGTATTTAATTCTATAGAATCGGAAAACTACTTTTTTTATTTCTCTACTCACAGAGCTAAAAACAAAAAACAAGTTGTTTTCCCATTTTCCAATTTCCTTTTATGAAAGGAAAAATGTTTGGACCGAATGTACACAGCCCAAGGTTGCAACTTGCAAGCATTGTACAACTGCAGTCAACGCCCCATACACAACCCCAAGGCAAAGTTACTAGAGCATCAATTCACTTACCGGATTGTCCCGCCCTTGCAGTATGATTGACATTTAATGAGAAATATAGTGGAATGATCATGCCAAAATTCGATCTTTTCACTCTACTATTTCTCATTGAATGTCAATCATACTGGAAGGGCGCTGTTATGTTACTGAGCTCCATATGACCGTGTTTTCAATCACACATATTCACTAGCAGTGTCACTGTGATTTTTCCAGCACCATGCTAACTAAAAGAGCTGTGTAAAGTGGCAGCGAAGTGTTCTAGGATTGATCTAATGTTCAGGTAAGAAATGGGTGCACACCAATTCATCGCCACCAATAGACTAATAATAATAATATTAATGTGAATGTATAGTTGTCAAGTACTGTTCTGCAGAAATTGGTTGTGCCTTCATATGTTGAGCTACTCGCACAGTTTGCAATCCACTGTGTTTGGATCAATTAGACATTTCACAAAAAAAATATTAAAACAGCAGAGGGTTTTCAGGCCATTTCTTTAGCAGCTGCAATTTAATTTATTTTCGATGCTTCGTTGTCGTCCCTGGACCCCAAATAAAAAAAAAAATGTAAAAAGATAATACAAACACACCCTGTCAACATCCCGGTCTGTGCGCACAGCATCTGCAGTGAGGTCAACTCTTTTGTCTTCATTATTATTATTATTTATTTATTTAGCAGACACATTTATCCAAGGCGACTTACAGAGACTAGGGTGTGTGAACTATGCATCAGCTGCAGAGTCACTTAAAATTACATCTCACCCGAAAGACGGAGCACAAGGAGGTTAAGTGACTTGCTCAGGGTCACACAATGAGTCAGTGGCTGAGGTGGGATTTGAACCGGGGACCTCCTGGTTACAAGTCCTTTTCTTTAACCACTGGACCACACAGCCTCCTTTGTAACTAGGCCTCCGAAATCATTTTAAGAAGGAAACTATATTGATCATTTGAAAAAAGGAGTAACTGTCATGAATATAGGTTGTCAAAAAGTACACTGTGTTTTGGCTTGTTCAGCAACCATGCGGCAAAGCAAAATTAATACAAAAAATGAAAAACAATACTTTTCATGTCAATTTTCATGTCGAGTTGATTTGGAATAAAAACTGGAATAAAAACTCACTTTGGGATTCTTGCATGTTGGATTAAGCTCCTTTCGCTATAATGAATAAATGGCTTGGACACCAACAGGTTAGTTATAGCGAGGTTGTGCTGTATAGAAGATCTGATTCTATGCTTAACATTGCAATACTTTAAAATGCAACGGTGCAATATACATTCTAACTCCTTTCATGTCTTCAGTGTTATAATTTGGTATATATAAAGTCCTGAAGCTGAAAGCTGATTGATGTGGGACTCTCTTTGGAAAACCGCTGTGTTGCAATGGCAGCCGATGCAGCATCTGTCAATTTTGGGAACCAAAGTGGTGTGATGACTAGGATGCAGACAGATGATCAAGATTCACTCAAATTGGCACTGAGTGATGCATTCAAAGGCTTGTACTACACTGAGGTAAAAATAAATATATTACGATATCTATTGTCAGGCACCACTCCCATATTTAATGTACAGTAGTGAGTTACAGTACCCAGATTGACGTCTTCATGATTAACTTATTATATGTATAGAAGGTCTGCAAAGAAATGGAAATAACTGATAGCTGTTTCAGAAGCTCTGGATGAAAGGTAACACTTTATATTAAGGTGCTGCTTATTTTTGTTTTATAAATGTTTTATAAATATATAATATATGCTTAATAACTATGTTATAGAGTGTTAATAAAGCATCATAGGTGGTTTATAACCATGCAATAGCCATAGAAGGAATTACAGTTTTATTAACGGGACAGTTTTTAGCCACCTATTCTACTTTGGGATGTTTAACCATGCAATAGCCATAGACGGAATTACATTTTTATAAAGGGGACAGTTTTTAGCCACCTACTGTACTTTGGGATGTTTAAACGTAATTCTGTCTGTGGCTATTGCATGGTTATAAACCATATATAATGCTTTATTAATATTTTATAACATAGTTATTAAGCATATATTATATATTTATAAAACATTAATAAGCAGCACCTTAATATAAAGTGTTACTGGATGAAAAGATTGTAAAGCCTGTGCGGGCACAAGGAACCCGCTGGATTGATCACAGACGAAAGGCCTTTGCTGCCCTTGACTGGGATTATGCATCTCTTGTATCACAGTTTGAGGATGCAGCTAAAGGTGTGAGAAGGGACATTCCAGCAGCTGATCAAGCCAAAACGAAAGGCTAGCTTAAAAGACTGAAGTCTCATAAGTTTGTACTACATCTGGCCTTTTACCAGGAATTGGTAGATGAGCTATCAGTGTCAGTCCAAGCTGACAACCAAGCTCTGTCAACTGTCAGGAGTAACACTGAGGCTGCGACTCTGGAGCTTAATTTAAAACTAGAGAACAGAGGAGAAAAGGCTTCGCAAAGTCATGGCTGAAGCAACTGAGGAGACAGACTGGACCTTCTGTGGCCACAAACTAGAAATGACAGCAGGAAATCAAAGACATCATCATCTGTCAATGCAACTGCAGCTGTAGTGGTGCTTAATGACAACAGCAGCGAGGAGGAACTGTATGGAGGTTATGTGGGAGGAGAATGTGCCTGAGTTTTTGTGACTGGAGTCAGAGAAGTTATTTGTGAAGTTCAAGGTGTTAGTCTAAGCCTCTAGTTTACTTTATGTATTAATCAGCAGTGTGTGACCAAGTTTTGTAAAATACCCTGAATATGTATTTGCCAAATTACTCTTTGTATTTTTTCATTATGAAAATTTATGTTGTTTTTAAATTGGATTTTGTTATACCATTTTATTTTCGTAATAATTAGTGTGTGAATCACGCAGACAACATTGATTTGTGTTTGTTTGAATTAATTTCGACATAATAGGCTTTCTGTATTTCTTTTCTGTAGTTTTATGAATGAGTATAAAATCGCCTTGGTGCCCTTGGATTGGATTTATGTCTTGCCTTTTTGCCCCCTAGAACTGCCTTGGTGCCCCTGAATTTTTATGCCCAACAAAGGCAACATTGCCTTGCAATTGATGACCTTAAACTTCATGCCCTGCAATAGTGAGCCTAACGTGTGCAATAAATCTAAATTTACTGCCTCATTTACTAACAAAGAATGCATTAATTTATGTGCACATTATTTGTCTCATTTAAATGCCATAGCGCATGCACTAAATTTACTGTGAGCAATAATTTAATGCGCATGATAATGTCCAATACTACACGTGACCACCTTAATATAAAAAGACCCAGCAGTCCAGGCGAATCTTTTCGTCAGTAGCTTATTGTGAAAAAGTGCAGGTGGTTTACATTGACTGAAAATGAGCGATTAACAGACACAGCGCTCAGCAGGGGACAGGCAGAGGCAACGTAAAGTGAAACTGCACGGCTTACCTTTTAATTTTAACATGTATCCTTGTGTGATGTAAAAACAAAAGAAAGGATTATTTTTCTCCTTTAACCTCTTTGCTGCCAAGGGCAGTTGCCACCAACCTGGCCACAGGAATTCTACAATTTTTGCAATACATTCCTTTAAGTGTATCCAAGCAAACCTATATATCGTTTTGTTCAGCACACATTGAACTTTCCACTGGTGCAAACCCGTGTGGATATCTGGTAAGATGACCAAGATACTGAGTCATAAAAGTGTAAAAAAATAAATAAAAAAAGGAAATTCATACATTATCACCTTGGTTTTGTTCCAGATTGTGCCTGTTTTTTCATAAGGCAATGTTGAAAGCTATATATTGTTGAATTTGTCTTTCAACATGCTTCAATAGGTTTCTAATTTACAAAAAGCACATCAGTAATCACAATATACAACGAACAAACCAAAAGTTAAAAAAAGGGTAAAAACACAAACACAAAGAAGCGTAGATCACAAAAAATACACTAAAATACAATAAATGTCCTAACTACCTCCAAATAATTACAAATAAATGACATAGTCAATGAAGATTTCTATTAGATTATAAATGGTTACTAATTAAAAAAAAAAAAAAAACAGAAGTAACACATTGGCAAAAAAATTACTAAAAAACAATAAATTCCCTCAAAACAACTCAAAAGAGCTTTCCAAAATTATTTCTCAAAAATAGCTGTATGTGTTATCTAAATTTGGTGTAATAAACTTGGTAATCGAAAGTAATCGTAATCTAAATAAATAAATAAAAACAACTGTATAAATGGGTAATTGTATGCAAAAAATAATGTGATATCTGTATAATGTGGTATCTTGTAACAATTGTAAGTTGCCCTGGATAAGGGCGTCTGCTAAGAAAATAAATAATAATAATAATATATCATAATATATAAATATATATATATTATTATAAATATATATAATAATAATAATATATCATAATATATAAATATGCAAAAAAATGTTTAAAGTTAAGCAACGAACAACAAATATACAGAAGTTTTTTTTTTTTTAAAGTTAAGCAACGAACAGCAGTCTAACCACTCCTTGTCTCAACACATAAACTATAATAGAGTTTTTTTTTAGCTTTTTTGACATGCATTTTGAACCAATAAAATGATCAGAAAATGTTCCAGTCTCCATCCCATGGTTCATTTGTTGCAGGAAAGGGTCCTAAAAGGCCCTTGCTGCCAGATGAGTTTGACTTTTTTTCCATTCAAACACATTTTCTTAACCAAGTAATTCACCAAGATTTATTTCGCATAGTGAATCAGTGAATCAGAAGAACAAATCTGAATTGATTCACTAAACTGAATGAATCAAACTAATCGAGTCAGTAAAAAGAATCGAACTGTACATCTCAAATTTTCAGCCTAGAAAAAGAGGTTTAAATAGCATGCATGTCAGTCGTTAAAGTCTAGTTTCCATACGCACTAATAAATGATCACTTTGTAACAAACTTACCTAGTATAAAATAACTAAACACCTAGGTCATAGGTGTGTATACTGACACCAAGCATAAAACATCAAATACGGCCCCAGCAAGTAAATCAGTATAGCATAAAACAAGGATTTCACAGGAACCAAGAGAGTAAACTTTAACAGGATCTGTTTATTATATACTACCATTAGCAAATATAGCAGTAATGAAATGCGTGTACATAGATAACTCAGTATAGTAGGACTTAAACAGTATCAGCAAACTTTCAAGTACAAACCACCCTTTCCAAACCCTGTGTGGCAGCTCAAACCCTGCGTCACTTCTGCAAACGGTGGTTGAAAACTGAGAGCAGGAATGTTGAGTAAATCACAGACCTTGGAGGAGCTGTGTGCCTAGCAGAAGCCGACCAGGATGCTGAAGCTGCTGCAGCCCGCTCTGAAGGAAACTCTGGAAAGATGGCAAACACATCTCCTAAGGACACACAATAAAAGGTAAACCCAAAGAGGGCAACCGGAAACCCCCTTTGTGGGTTCCGCGGTTAGCTCCTTGGTGGGTATCGGAGAAAATTAGCCCACCAGAGGAATTCTGGCAGGACAAACCACGGGCATCCCCAGGCCCCATCAATGTCAGCATGAGGACATCGAACATATGGAGGTCAGGGTGGCGCGCAGCATTGCATATGGTCATGCCGGCCCGGTAAGTGCAGATCCCTTTGTCATACCAGTGAGGGTTGAGGGTCAGGAAACCATTTCTCTGATAGATTCAGGTAGACTCTGGTTAGCAGGGACCTCGTACCAGGAAGCAAATACAAAAAGGGGCAAGAAGACATGCTTTGGCCAGGGTTGTGGCGTGGGGTGGTGGATTTTTGTGAGTCCTGTCCTGAGTGCCAGGAAGTGGCAAGTAAAAAAACGCCTTGAGCTCCTTTGGTACCGCTACCTATTATTGACTTTGACAGGGCAGTGTGGTAAAGTGTCAGACAATTATAATCCAGTTGCAATATTGTTTAACGTTTGTATTTTGTAATCCAAATGCCTGATGGCTAACAACAGTAAATAATATCTGTAATCCGCGGGTTGGCCCCAAAATAGTAACAGTCTAGTTTTAATTCACCCACACATAACACATACACAAACACAAACACCTGTCCACAGTGTGTGCTCTAGTGCTCGTGGTGAAAATACAGTACTTTAGTGCAAACAAAGTGCAGTGCTGTCCAGGTCTGTGCTGGCCTTTAACGACAGCTCCTGGATCGTGTTTAGCCGTCTAAATAATTACAAACAGTATTATTCCGACACGACAATAAACAAACAAAACACTCACGATTTTCTCCACACAAAACACAGGTCCTTCCAAGTTGTTCTCTAACCAAAACATCGTCCCCTACTTATACCGTCACACATGACCCCTTGGTAAACGATTGCAGCTGCTCCTCCAATCCATGGCTGCCACATCATTTCTCTTCCGGGTCGATGAGTTAATGCACCGAAGCTCTTTAGCTGTGAATGGCCAACAAATCTACAGAGGCTATAAGTAGTGTTAAATTCCTTTAGGCAGACAGGGCTCACAGCAAAAAAATTCAAGTTAGCCTTTTTGGAAACCCAATATTTAGGGTACACAATGGGGCACAGGTTTGTAAAACCTCAAGAAACTAAAGTTAATGCCCTGAGGAATTATCCTCGTCCCACTACCCAAAGGCAGGTTTGGGCTTTCTTGGGGCTAGCCGGGTATTACCAGAGATTTATTTTGCACTTCACCACTAGAGCTGCACCCCTTACAGATTTGACCAAAGGCCATAAGAATTGGCCCATCCAGTGGTCCAAAGAGTGTGAGGCTGCATTTCAGCACTTGAGACATGCCTTGTGGTCTAGACTGGTCTTAAAGAACCCTGATTTTAGAAAATATTTTATCTTGCAGACTGGGGTGGGCTTAAGGGCGGTATTAGCTCAGGACTTTGATGGGGAAGAGCATCCCACCATGTTTCTGAGCCGAAAACTTTTACCTTGAGAACAACGGTACGCCACAATAGAAAAGGAATGTCTAACAATTAAGTGGGCTCTAGAAAGCTTAAAATATTATTTGTGGGGATGCTGCTTCACCCTTTATGCAGATCATGCCCTGCTGCGCTGGATGTACAGGGAGAATGATTCAAACCCTTGTCTCACTCGATGGTTCCTGACTTTACAACCCTACTGTTTTGGGGTTAAGCACCGGGCAGGTAAGGATCATATGAATGCTGACGTGTTGTCAAGAATCCCTGACTTCTTCTTCCTGTTCTAGGATTATGTCAAAGCAAAGGGGGAAGGTATGTGAGCCAGCTCACAGGCCAACCAGCAGGGGGAGCTCATGTTGGGCTGGAGCGAGGCTGACAGGACCCAGCAAACAGCACAGGAGGGATCACTGGCAGCTCTGAGTCTGCTATGATCAGGAGGAGATAATTGGGCTATGTGCTACAGGTGCTGATAGTTAGGGATGATAATTAAGGTGATTAGATTAGTCATTGCCTCAGTTGGCCAGCACCTGTAGCCGATACAATCAACAAGTACCTCCTCCAGCCCAGCCACATAAAAAGGCTGAACATTCACTAGATGGGGGATCGTGACTGGGGAGGGAAGGACAGAGCTGTGCTGGAGACTTTTGAAAATGTATTTTTTTTAAAACTACTTCTGTGCAAGATCCTTGTTTTTTTTTTTTTTGTTTTGTTTGGTGTCCTTCATACCGGAAAAGACCCAAAATAAAAACTTACCGTTCGACCAAAGCTGTGTTCGCCTCTATGATTAATTCCACACTAAAAAGTGGTGCCTGCATTCAGTTAGCCTACAATTTATATAGACACACACACACACACACACACACACACAGAGCTCCCTCTCTATAAGGCTCTCGGTTATAACGTGCCTCGGATATAACACTCCTACAGCATGTCCCCCAATTCCCTATACTAGTGATTCATGCAATATTTCTACAGTAAATACAGTACTGGTGTTGTTCAAACTATAAACAACTTATCAGTCTAACTTACGTTTCTGTCTCTCCCTTTTGATACAGTATATGACCTGAAGAAAAGCTGCGCTGGCACTAACAAACACAGATATCTTATTCAGCATTTGTTTTATAACTAAATAAATATTAGGCCTATTACGTGGTTATCTTTCCTAATGTATTTACTTTTTTGCTGCGAGAGGAGCTGCAGCTTTCTCCAGGAGACGAGACGCTTCCGCTTCGCTTCAGCCCGCTCAGCCAAACCATTCCCATTCCCTCTTCCCCGTTGCCTGACCCTCGCACTTGGTTTCTCGCACTTGGTTTGCTTGTCTGTCGCTTCAAACTGAACTCCCGACCGCCGTTTAGCCAGGCTATCTCTTGTTTAAAAACTGCTAATTAAAATGATCCACAAGTGCGAATGTTACCCTTTTTTTTGGAAAAAATATAGCGTTGATTACATAATGCTTTATGCATGGTTAATTCATGAAAATTTACATTTTTGCTTCCCTATATATGTGCATTCTTGAGATGGAGTTATTTTATTTTGTATTTTAGTCAGATGTGTGTTGTTATGTGTCCCACGGCGACCCCCACCCCCTCCCCCATTTATAAAGCTCTTCGGTTACAACGCTTATATTGTGTGTCCCCTGAGACCCGCGTTATAGCAAGGGAGCACCGTATATATATATATATATATATATATATATATATATATATATATATATATATATATGTATATATATATATATATATATATATATATATATATATATATACAGTGCCTATAGAAAGTCTACACCCCATTTCAAAATGTTCACCCTTATAGCCTGGAATTAAAATGCATTAAAATATATATATTTTTTCATTTTATTATTATTATTATTATTATTATTATTATTGTTATTATTACCTACACATCCTACACATTTATCTACACATCCTACCCCACCACTTCCAAATGAAAAAAATATTCTAGAAATTTGTAGAAAATTAATTAAAAATAAAAACTGAAATAGCTTGGTTGGATAAGTGTCCACTCCCCTTGTAATAGCAATCCTAAATTAGCTTAAGTGTAACCAATCACATTCAAAATCACACACCAAGTTAAGTGGCCTCCACCTGTGTTAAATTGTAGTGATTCACATGATTTCAGGATAAATACAGCAGTTCCTGTAGGTTCCCTCTACTGGGTAGTGCATTTCAAAGCAAAAACTCAACCATGAGCAGCAAGGCGCTTTCAAAAGAACTCCGGGACAAAGTTGTTGAAAGGCACAGATCAAGGGATGGGTATAAAAAAAATATCAAAGGCCTTGAAAATCCCTTGGAGCACGGTCAAGACGATTATTAAGAAGTGGAAGATGTATGGCACCACCAAGACCCTGCCTAGATCAGGCCGTCCCTCCAAACTGGATGACCGAGCAAGAAGGAGACTGATCAGAGAGGCTACCAAGAGGACAATGGCAACTTTGCAAGAGCTACAGGCTATTATGGCCAGGACTGGTCAAAGTGTGCATGTGACAACAATATCCCAAACACTCCACAAACCTGGCCTGTATGGTAGGGTGGCAAGAAGGAAGCCATTACACAAGAAAGCCCACCTTGAATCCCGTTTGAAGTATGCAAAAAAACACTTAGGAGATTCTGTAGCCATGTGGCAAAAAGTTTTGTGGTCTGACGAAACTAAAATTGAATTTTTTGGCCTAAATGCAAAGCGTTATGTTCGGTGCAAACCCAACACAGCGCATCACCCAAAGAACACCATCCCTACTGTGAAGCATGGTGGTGGCAGCATCATGTTATGGGGATGTTTCTCATCGGCAGGGACTGGGGCACTTGTCATGATAGAAGGGAAAATGAATGGAGCAAAGTACAGAGAAGTCCTTGAGGAAAACCTGCTGCCCTCTGCAAGAAAGCTGAAACTGGGACGGAAGTTCACCTTTCAGCATGACAACAACCGAAAGCACACAGCCAAAGCTACACTGGAGTGGCTTAGGAACAAAAAGGTAAATGTCCTTGAGTGGCCCAGTCACAGCCTCGATCTAAATCCAATTGAAAATTTGTGGCATGACTTGAAGATTGCTGCCCATCAACGCTCCCCAAGGAACTTGACAGAGCTTGAACAGTTTTGTAAAGAAGAATGGTCAAATATTGCCAAATCTAGGTGTGCAAAGTTGGTAGAGACCTATCCCAACAGACTCACAGCTGTAATTGCTGCCAAAGGTGCTTCCACCAAGTATTAACTCAGGGGGGTGGAGACTTATCCAATTATGATCTTTCAGTTTTGTATTTTTAATATATAATTTTTTTCTCAATAAAAACTTTTTTTCCCCTTAACAGCGTGGAGTATGGTGTGTAGATAAGTGGAAGAAAATCCACATTAAATGCATGAAACTCTGAGGCACTGACACAACAAAATGTGTGTATATATATATATATATATATATATATATATATATATATATATATATATATATATATATATATATATATATTTATATATATATAGTGCCTATAGAAAGTCTACACCCCCTTGAACTTTTTTCACACATATATATATATATATATATATATATATATATATATATATATATATATATATATATATATATATATATATAGTGGACAGGAGTTGCGGCATATATTGAAGGCTCTGTCCGAGGAGGGAATGGTATTATGTGGATACACGGCCATGTTAGGGTAGGTGCACAGATGGCAATATGAATGCAATATATGCAAGGGCCTTTGATGTTATGAAAACCTGTTCCAGTAAGCCTTTGATAAATTCCAGCTGCCTTCATAGAACAGCTTTTGCCTGCTGAAGACACATGGACACAGATGTGTTGCTTTCCTGGAGAGACCTCACACTAGGTGGCTGGGACAAGCCATTGGCAGAAAGAGAAAGCAGATTTGGTATTTATTTTTATTGCTTTAATTAGTTTATTCAGCTATTTCATTTGTGATATCTTTACATTACTGTTGTGATTTATCAATGTAAAAGTTGCACATTTGCAACATAAATTTGAATGTTTATGGGGCAACCGCCATTTCTTTGCTGTGTTCTAAATGTCACCTAGGACATGCAAAAGGTCACATAGAGTTGTTGCGCATAGTTCCAAATCTGTCAACATCATTTTTTAACAAGAACAAGGGTAACATACTCCTACCAAGTGCCTCCTGCTTATTTGTACTACACCTATAGGGTTTGTAACGCCCATGATAGGTACCCCAATGTGTATTTTGTTGCTCCATTCCTCCTTTATGTTATTGATGCAGAGTTTGCCTAATGCCTATATGTGTATAGGATTGATACTGCTACAGTACGGAACTAAGTTATGTATAACTCATGAGATATAATAAAAGCCTTAAGTTGGATTCCCTGAAATGCTGCAGGTGTTTGTGGACTACTCACAGCGACCCCTGAGCAGCGATTCATCACAACGGATGGTGTGTAACTTAACCCTTTGCAGACGGCCAATAATCAAATTTGATCAATGACGCAATTGCATACAAATTGCTGACAAGAGTGTTATTTTTTTTTTAAATGAGCATAAAAGCCTTCATCAAAAGTGAAGAGTGATATTACATTTTTTATGAAAGTTTTAGTTTTTTGTTACCTGTTTGGAGATTTGGTGATCACAAGTACAAAGCATACAGAAAAAAATAATTTCAGTGATTTTTTACATTCAAACTAGGTAATTGTAGGGTATATTTAATCACAGAGTGAAAATGTTATTTTCTTAATCATCTTCATACCCTCATCTGTTTAGAAAGATATAACACTGTACACTTTGCCCTGATACAAGCCCTAAAGTCAAGTTATGTCAGTTGGACATCAAAGCAGTAGATTTGTCACAGTCTGCAAAGGGTTAAATAAAATGTTTCCCTTGCTAAAATAAGCATCCTTCAATAAGGTCTTACATTTATTCACTTGGGAGTCTTCTCGTGAGGCGAGAGAAATGTGAAAGAGTATAATCTTCAGTATATTCAAGTAACATCACTGCTTATTGCATGCCTTTAACTTTAAAACTTACTATACAACAATGGAATTGACTATCCAACTTACTTATCCCTGGCCTGGGTCCTTGTTTAAAAAATGGGGACCCTTATGCTTGTCCCTCTATCTGGCTAGCAGCACACTCTACATAGAGAAGATGATAAATGCCTTGATTTTGCCCCAATCTTCACCAAACTTTTATAATACATTCCTACCCCATATAGACATTTTAGTTTGCATATCGCTATAATCCAATAAACTCTCAATTTAGTAGAAATATTCAAAACCTTTCATGTACTATACACTTATTAGGCAATTATGAGGACCCTCTGCTCTATAAGTGCATGCACTGGTTTTCCTAATGCAGGTAACATGGATGGGAGCCAATTTATATAGCTGACACTTTGAGAACAGTCTTGTAGCAGGGCTGGGGCCATACACACTTAGAGGGGGCTTCTGTGATTGTTTATTGTAAATAAGAGTGTAGTTATTGTATAAATAAGAACAGGATTGGTTTTAATGGGGAACCTGACACTCTGTGTGTAGCAGCCTGCCTGCTGTGTTTAGGGAATGAGCAGCATGTGTGAGTTTACCAGCTGCGAGCTCCTAATCAGCAGGTTGGCGTGGTGCAGCAGAGTGCCAGGAATAAAAAGGTCTGGGTTATACAGATCACGGCTGCTGTAAGCCACAGGGGTCAGAGTGCTGCTGCTGCTGCCAAAGCATCGGTCCGTCTGTGCTGCTGAACAACTGTGTTCAAGGAACAAAGCAACCACCTCTAACGACAGGGGTTTGTACCGGGAGAAGGAAGCTGCAATGCACCAACAATCGTGTGTATATTCAGAGGGACAGGGAGTTAGTTTCGGGATATTATTATTATTATTTGTTTGTTTAGCAGACACCTTTATCCAAGGTGACTTACAGAGACTAGGGTGTGCAAACTATGCATCAGCTGTAGAGTCACTTATAACCACGTCTCACCTGGAAGACAGAGCACAAGGAGGTTAAGTGACTTGCTCAAGGTCACATAGTGAGTCAGTGGCTGAGCTGGGATTTGAACCAGGGACCTCCTGGTTACAAGCCCTTTTCTTTAACCACCAGACCGCACAGCCTTTCTAATAGTAGATACCACCCAGTATAGCAGACAGATGTGGAAGCGGGTCCTCCATTTATTAGCGGAGTAGCATAAGCCATTTTTACAGCACCATTTTTACAGCAACCTTAGTTTTGGTACAATGTTTATTTTGCCTTTTGTACATTGGGCCATATGTCCCCCATGAGCTACCATTGCTGGTAGCGTCATGTGGGGTTTCTGTATGTCTGTACTATATCTTAGCAGTGTGGAGTAGTGGTTAGGGCTCTGGACTCGGCGAACATGCATCCACGTCATCAGTCATCATCATTTCAAGTACCCATTCAATCACATGTAGCGAGTCCCCTATTACAAGTCTACAAAATGGTGAGGCAAAGATTCTGTCTCTGGAACTTGTTCTGGGAAATACAGGGTGTTATTAATAACAACATTATGCTTTCAACTTGTTTGAAGGATGTGGTTTATCCTTGTTGGAGTGCTGCATTCTGCATTTTTAATATTACAATATCTTGATGATGGAACACTTTCTCAGGACATGGCATGCTGACTCCATAATCACAGAGAATTGTGAATATTTTACCCACTGCTCTATAAATTAGATAATGGGGAAAGCAGCTGAAATAGTCCTCAAAACTTCCTTTTCTCACTTTTTTAAATAGTATTACAAGCCTTGCACGTTCCAATCCATCCTTAAATGTGTTTGACTGAAACCCAGATCATTCTGTCTTCTGCAATTATAATAACTCTTACACACGTACAACATGCGTGGCCCATGATAATGTTGATACAGTCTGTTTAATTTCTCCTTGTGGCGGAGTGTCCCGCCCCTATTCATTATTATTTGTATTTTTGTTTGCGGCGCTGATAAAAGCGTTGCGTCTTTTGTTATTGTTTTTTATATTTATAATTTAAAAACCCCGTGAGGATGCATGACTGATCAGCTACTGATTATTTAACTAGCTGACAGTCATGCATCCTTACCAAACGCGTGCAGACTGTGGCCGAGGGGTAATAAGATAATTAACAGCTAGTTAACCCCTCGGCCAGAGTATAAGAACCTGCAGCTGTCCGTGCTGCTCGGTGGGTGTACAGAGAGGAGGTACGGGGAGATAGAGAGAAGACAGAATTTAACAATTGCTAAAACGTGCTGGATTAGCCAGCACAACACTTACTTGTTTGTCTGTCTGATTCATTTGGCCCTCGTGCCCTTTGTTTTGTTGATTGTTTAAATCTTTTGTTTTGTTTATTTATTTATTAAATACGCTGAGTGCAGTAGCATTCAGCTTCACCCGCCCATCCACTGTTTTGATTCAGTTACTTCCTGGTCCGTGACGTCACCACACCTCATCACTGCAAGCCATCCTGCCTCACTCCTTATATGTTTTATGATCTATTGTGCTTATTTAGTTGCTGAGAGGTGCAATGTTGTGGGTTACACATCTACCAAGCTGTTTACTAAGAGTTCCTGTTACTCTGCTTGCCTAGTTCCATTTTTAGCAAATCTTTGACCATTAGCACCTATGGTGTCTCTTCCAATTTTGAGTCTTGCTGTGAGCTCACTTAACCTGTCCTGAGAATTCTTTATGAACCATTCTCCAAGGTGAGAGCTGGAGAACCTCTTTAAATTCTATTTCTGTCATTTTTTGAGCTTGCAGCTTTTGATGCAGACATACAGACGTGCTCAAATTTGTTGGTACCCTTACAGCTCATTGAAATAATGCTTCATTCCTCCTGAAAAGTGATGAAATTAAAAGCTATTTTATCATGTATACTTGCATGCCTTTGGTATGTCATAGAATAAAGCAAAGAAGCTGTGAAAAGAGATGAATTATTGCTTATTCTACAAAGATATTCTAAAATGGCCTGGACACATTTGTTGGTACCCCTTAGAAAAGATAATAAATAATTGGATTATAATTATATTTCAAACTAATTAGTTTCTTTAATTAGTATCACACATGTCTCCAACCTTGTAATCAGTCATTCAGCCTATTTAAATGGAGAAAAGTAGTCACTGTGCTGTTTGGTATCATTGTGTGCACCACACTGAACATGGACCAGAGAAAGCAAAGGAGAGAGTTGTCTGAGGAGATCAGAAAGAAAATAATAGACAAGCATGGTAAAGGTAAAGGCTACAAGACCATCTCCAAGCAGCTTGATGTTCCTGTGACAACAGTTGCAAATATTATTAAGAAGTTTAAGGTCCATGGAACTGTAGGCAACCTCCCTGGGCACGGCCGCAAGAGGAAAATCGACCCCAGATTGAACAGAAGGATAGTGCGAATGGTAGAAAAAGAACCAAGGATAACTGCCAAAGAGATACAAGCTGAACTCCAAGGTGAAGGTACGTCAGTTTCTGATCGCATCATCTGTCGCTTTTTGAGCGAAAGTGGGCACCATGGAAGAAGACCCAGGAGGACTCCACTTTTGACAGAAAAACATAAAAATGCCAGACTGGAATTTGCTAAAATGCATATTGACAAGCCACAATCCTTCTGGGAGAATGCCCTTTGGACAGATGAGTCAAAACTGGAGCTTTTTGGCTAGTCACATCGGCTCTATGTTCACAGACGAAAAAATGAAGCTTTCAAAGAAAAGAACACCATACCTACAGTGAAACATGGAGGAGGCTCGGTTATGTTTTGGGGCTGCTTTGCTGCGCCTGGCACAGGGTGCCTTGAATCTGTGCAGGGCACAATGAAATCTCAAGACTATCAAGGCATTCTGGAGCGAAACGTACTGCCCAGTGTCAGAAAGCTCTGTCTCAGTCGCAGGTCATGGGTCCTCCAACAGGATAATGACCCAAAACACACAGCTAAAAGCACCCGAGAATGGATAACAACAAAACATTGGACTATTCTGAAGTGGCCTTCTATGAGTCCTGATCTGAATCCTATCGAACATCTATGGAAAGAGCTGAAACTTGCAGTCTGGAGAAGGCACCCATCAAACCTGAGACAGCTGGAGCAGTTTGCTCAGGAAGAGTGGGCCAAACTACCTGTTAACAGGTGCAGAAGTCTCATTGAGAGCTACAGAAAACGTTTGATTGCAGTGATTGCCTCTAAAGGTTGTGCAACAAAATATTAGGTTAGCGGTCCCATCATTTTTGTCCATGCCATTTTCATTTGTTTTATTATTTACAAAATTATGTTGAATAAAAAATCAAAAGCAAAGTCTGATTTCTATTAAATATGGAATAAACAATGGTGGATGCCAATTACTTTTGTCAGTTTCAAGTTATTTCAGAGAAAATTGTGCATTCTTCGTTTTTTGTGGAGGGGTACCAACAAATTTGAGCACGTCTGTACATGTGGCTGAAACATTGAAGTTTAAAAAGTTGCCAGGATTGATTAACAAATTACAGAGAAGTAAACTAAAGAGCTGCAACAACATGTGAGTAAATGTAAGGCTGTATTTTTGTACCTCAACAAACTTTAAAGAAAAGGGGTTGAGGTAGAACCAGTCATTGCACATGGCATGAAATAAAAGAGCACAACCTTCCTAAATTACATAACTTTACAGTAATATAAAGTTGATCATTTCAGTGTAAACAACAAATCCCCAGACTCCTCCTCCCCAACCTGGCTCGGTTTTGAAGTGGAATTTTGGTTTGTACTTACCAGAAAATCACTGGACATGTGCAAATCAATCAAGATGATGAGCTTGCAAGCTTTTACTTAATCTTCTATGCGGGGAGATCTAACCATAGGAGGTGCTGGGACTGAGCTTTGTCCTTGTGTAATTTAACCTACAGTGAAATGGCTATGCATTTCAGCCCAATGAATTTAATAGAGAGGCAAGAGCTGGAAGCAAACCGCTAACCTCATGGTTCAAAGACGGACATCTTACCATTCAACTAAAGAGCAAACTCTGTAGTCAAGTAGTAAGTACGTTTTCATGCTGACGGCAGTTTTAATAACTCATCAGCCACTAAGATAAGATCCATTGCAGGTGTTCAATCAAGTATGTATGGACCAGGCTGAAAGTAACCACACATATAGGTCTGCTGTCTGCCAGGAGGGACAAATGGTTTATGTCTTGTCTGAAATCCAGAGATCCTACTTCAAGGCTCTCCCAAAAGACATCCTGGGGATAACACCTCTAGTAAGAGGGGTGATAAAGATTTCTATCATAAACAGACATGAAAGGGGGATCCCGAGTGGTGCATCCGTTAAAGGCACTCCACCTGGAGTGCTGAATGTGCCATATAGCTTGGAGATTGCCGGTTCAAATCCAAGCTACGCCACTGCCGACCATAGACAGGAGTTCCCAGGGGGCGGCGCACAATTGGTAGAGCGCTGCCCAGGCAGGATAGGGTTAGTTCGGCTGGGGAGTCCTTGGCTCACCTTACACCAGCGACCCCTGTGGCTGGCTGGGGTCTGCGTAGTCCTCCAACGCTGTAAGTTTTGAATATGGCTGGCTGACGGCACTCTTTTTAGAGGATGTGAATGCTCGTCTTCGTCTCTTCAGAGTTAGTATGGGGTTTGCAGTGGTGAGACAGGTTGAATAATAATTGGAGAATTGTGAGAAGAAAATTGGAAAATGAATACTAATAATTGTTAAAAAAAATAAAAAGTAAACAGACATGAATACAGATGGCTGTCTGTTTGCAGACTTCCTGCGGATTATACTAGAGCCATTGATTATAGGTCTGAAGTGCTAGACCTTGTCATCCCAATGTTCTAAAAATCACATGTTTCAGCAAACCAATTTTGAAAGGTGACTATTATTAAATATTAATGTCGAGATTTAAATGCATCAAACTGGAATATTCTTGTGAAACGCTTTGTGAACTCAAAATATTAGGGATTTTTTGCTTTGGTATTCCATGCTGGACTCCAAATGTTACGTTCCATAAGAATATAAAACAGTCAAAACAAAAACGCAACATTGCATGTGTGATATGGAAAAATGCACAATTTCTTCAGAACTTAACTAACATTCTCAATAAATAATAAAATACTTGGTAAGGGTTATATTCCTTTGAAAGTTTATTCTCTACATTTTAAAAGATGGTCCTGTTTTTGTGAGACTCAGCGTGCCGAAAGGACAATTGAATTGCCAGGCCAGCCTTTGTTTTTGGGCTACCCAATCATTTAGTAGTATGGTAATGAGCAGGACATGAAAAATGGGAAAACATGAACAACAATTAAATAGCCCTATCATCGTGGCATGTAACCAAACTGTGGTTGTTAATGGAAGTTAATTGTTACTTATGTGATTGGCTATAAGCTTCTTAAATGTTTTGTACAATAATACAACTTATTGTTTCGAAAGAAAGAGATTCTCTGCAGACAAAAAACTCTTCAGGCTGTTATCGACACTCCTGAGAATCATCACTTTGTATCTTGTTAAGATCGATGAAGCTTACCAAAGACATTAATCACTTCCCCAGATGCTACTTTAACTTGCATTTCATTCTCGCACTTGCCTGGGAACTAGGTAGCTTCCAATGTGTTTGTTTCGTGTTGTGTTGTTCTTTCCCGCTAATTTAACAGAATGTTCTCATAATTAGGATATAGTGGCTTAACCCTTTGCAGTCCATTTATTAAGTGCGTGTCAGGCACGTCAGGTCCAATTTATTTTCACATGCGCAGTTCATTTTAGACGCGCTGTTTAAAAGTATTTTTTCCACAGTCAAACAGGTTTAAAAGGCACTGCATAACAACAAAGCACTCACTAGGCATCTCCAGCCCCGCCCCACCCTTTCGTTCGCTATAGCTTTCACCTATGTAAGAAATAAATAATAATAATAATAATAGTCGTACATACCGATCAATCATCTCCTGATCACTCGTTTTATCACCAAACTCCTCAATAATGCGATCCAAGTCATTATTTTATTACTATAACATCTCAAAAAAGCTCTGCAAATGTCCGTGTTCTCTGTTCGCAGAAGCACTATCAGCCAGCTTGTTTACTTATGACCGCCCCGTTATCTGATACCAGGGCCATGTATGACTATTCATGTATGCCTTTTTCTATTTTTTTTTTTTCCCAACTTGTCTCGGCTCTTGTCGTTCCCACTCGGCCATTGAATGGTTTTCTCGGCTTTTTCCGGAGAAAAAACTACTAGAAACCCGTTTTTTGCATTTCTATGATGATGTCGGACAGGGTCTGACAATGGACATGATAGGAATAATTGCAAAAAAAAAAGAAACCCGTTTTTTGCATTTCTATAATGATGTCGGACCAGGTCTGACAATGGACCGCAAAGGGTTAAGACTTGGCAAACCGTTAAAAGGAAAATAAACACTGAAAAATTCAAGCCATACTTATAAGAGTATAGAAACAATGTGCATGGTATTCAAAAAAGATTTTATGCTTATGTTGGTGTTGATTTCAGTATGCCCTGAAAGCCAGACACAGGCATTGAAATTTGCAAAGGATTTAAAACATTTAATACTGTCACAAAATAATTTGTTTTGTAAATGTATTATCTAAATGAATGTTATTAAATTACATACTTCCTTTTTGTTCATATTACATCTTCTGACTTTTACAGTGTATGTAAGGCATACACAATTACAGGAAAGCATGTCTGAGACAAATAGAAAAATCATAAGTTATGGGCCCTTTTTTAAGAGACCACCTGTGTTAAGAGACCACTATTAGACTGTCCGTTGAATGGTCTCTTAATACAGGGTTGACTGTATAAGCAATTGATACGCATGCTGGTTATAAACCAGCACGATACTTGTTTGTTTGTTCTGTGTTCTGTTTGTTTGTTTTGGTCATCGTGCCTTTTGCTTTCTATCAGTGTTTGTATTTTTGTTCAACCTTTTTATTTAATAAAGAAATGAGCGCATTTGCGTCTCGCACAGAGTACTTGCCTATTCTGGTCTGACGGCATCCACCCAAGCTATCCTGCCACAATTGTGTTTACATGGGACTTTTGTTTTTGGGAAGTGATAGACTAGCTCTCGTGGACTTCCACGGAGCCGAATTACATCATTAGCAACCAGGTTAAGTACATCATTACCTGTTAAGTGATCACATTTCATCCAGCCTATAAATAGAGCAGATAGGAAGCAGGAAGAGAAGAAAACTGACGTTTTTCAAGCAATAAAGGGATTTGCTATGAAAGGAATCATCTTTTTTATTATTTGACTGAGGGGTTCATGATAAAATGAAATATCCTTACTGAGGGGAGTGATGCGATATTTTGTTCAAGGAAGAAGAAAGAAAGCTTATAAAACTTAATTATAGAACCATAGCATTATTTAGCAAAGTGACTGGGTGCTGCTGTTGGTGTGACTATTACCTTTTATGGTTGGATGCTGCTTGATCCCTACCGTAACATTGCCACGCCGCAGAGATTGCCTTGAGATCCTGTGAAAGAGAATCGGGGCTGATGTCAGTGACCTGAGACCCAAGGGCCCTGACATGGAACCTATCCCCCGTAATTGCCCACCCCACCCTGCCCAAAGTTAGTACTGTGACCAGGGTCAGGCAGGTAGATAGCACAGATAGGCTAACCCCAGTAGTGTGACCAATGCTAAGTGCTTGACCTGGTATAGAGTGGGGTGGGGTGGTGTGGAGGAATAAGTGGGTATTGTCTGGGTTGGGTCAAGAACCAGCGGGTACTCAGGTGCATTTTTCACTTTTGTGTCTTTCCCTTAGCTAGAGCAGAGGAGGACTAGAGGCAGTGGTGCGGGAGGTTTGCATGTGGGTCCCAGCTTTGACCAGGAGGAAGCTCGAGTACACAGGACCAGAGTGGTACTAGGTTAAAGCCTGTTCAACCTCTGTTTCATCCACAGTTTCGTTTGAGTTCATTTCAGGTACTCTGTCCTCAGGTGTCTCAAACTCACAAAATACATCAGTGTTTCCTCAGAAACATTTTCATTACAACTTCCATTTTCAAATTTGTTACCTTTTACAGTGTCAGATTTTGCATCAAGCATCTGGTTAACATGCCTTTTTACCCATTTACCATTTATATCTACCATGTAAGTGACTGGACCCAGAACTTTCTTAATTTTTCCATTTTCCAATTTCACTCCTCCTCCCCTGTTATTTCTGGTCTAATGAGAAGGTTCTCAGGGTTTCAGCAGAGACAGGCAATTACAAATTTGTCTCTTAACCACTCCAGATGTAAAAATGAAACCCCTTCCCAGGGACCAGATTTTGAAAATAATAATAATAATGTTTTCAAACCTGTAATTGCTATAAAATGTTAACATATGATGAATAAAACTCAAATAAATGACCTACACCATGTTTTTCATTAAACCTTTATGCGCCTGTGTACTACATAGCCATGTTCAATATAGAGATAAAAACAATTTTAAAAAAAAATATGACATTTTTTGTTTGAACAATGAAAACAAAAATGCTGCTGATAACACTAAATAAAATAATAATCATTAAACAGTAATTATCAAAAGTCAAACAACATCAAAACGTGTGCCATTATCGACTTGCTTTGCGCCATTTACTGAAATGTTCAATACAATAGAACCCACTGCAACCACTGCACATTTTTCTTGTCTCCTTTCTTTTGCTTTAATTTTCGTAGCAGACCCTGTACCTTTTTTACGGTTTCTGCTTCGCTTGTGTTGGAGAGATAGTCACAAATGCGTGTACACAGCTACTTTACGCAGGCATTGTGATGGATCTGGCTGCCACAGACGCCTGCTTCATTGCCTTGTACCCAGTACTGTGTTTTGCTAGAATTTCATCACAGCACTGTAAAAGGTAATCCAGGAACGGAATCTTACCCTCCCCCGCTGAAAGCCGATACAGCACTCTACTGTTCAGCATCATCCAGGACATGAAGTGGATGCCTAGTTTTTTGAACCAGGCAAGACTTTTTTTCTGCTAGGCATATGGCTCTAAGTCCTGATCGCAGGCATCCACGGCTCCCATCAGTTTGTTGTACTTTTCAATGTGGAATGGCTTTTTGAAAAATACTGTTGCTCCTCCAGTGATAACACAGGTATTTTCTGCAAAGCCAGCTGTGTACTTTGTATTCAGTACATTCACGTTCCTTTTGTCATGCCACCTCACCAACAATAAATCAGAGTTTCTAACAAAACATGCCTGTCCTTTGTCCAGGTTTTCTTCAGTTACTTCCTTTGGTACTCCTCGAATGGTCCCGGTGATGTGCGTATTTTGTGTAAGCAAAAATGATGCTAGTCTTGTAGACGTACCAATTACACCGTGTAACAAATTATTTTTTTTTTTTTGGTTCCTGGGTAGTAAGTGTTATTTCCTAATTGCTTATGCCTCAAAAGTATAGAAAATGGCTATTATTCCCCACAAACTTTGCTTTTGTGACCAGGACAGTGATATTTTGAAATTTACCTATTTCCAATGAGAAAACGGGCGAATTTGTGTCTTTTCGTTCACATAAAGTCTGAAAAAAACAACATTTGAATCCAAATTAACATGTATTTATACTAAAGTAATACAAAAATGACTACAAAAGATTTAGAAGTGAGTAGTTTTTCGAGATTTTCGATTATACTGTAAATCACTTTCACGAATCAGCCCCCAAATGTAGTCTCCCATCATGTTCTCGTTATACTGTCCTTGGTAGCGGCGTTCAAAGTCCAGTATATCCTGGATGAAAGTGTGCAAGTCGCAGATCAGAGGAAGCGTCACCAACCTTTTTCCAGCTTCTTCACCCATCAAGATGGACTCTGCTTCTGCCACAATGTGACCAGCCTGTTCGAGGCAATCGGAATCGCCTGTAACCAGAATGAGTGGCGCCTCTTCATTGAAAGCTCATCCAGGAGCCTCAAAGCCGTGCTGCTCCATAATGGTAACAAGTACCCGTCTCTTCCCCTGGCTCACTCGGTGCACCTCAAAGAGGATTACAACAGCATCAAGACCTTGCTGGACGCCTTGAAGTATGATGAGTACGGCTGGGAGGTCATAGGAGACTTCAAAATGGTGGCATTCCTGATGGGTCTCCAAGGCGGTTTTACCAAGTTTCCCTGCTATCTTTGCCTTTGGGACAGCAGGGACACCAAGGCGCACTACCACAGGCGGGACTGGCCACAGCGGACCGAGTTCTCTGTGGGGAGGAACAACGTCAAGTGGGAGCCACTGGTGGACCCCCGGAAGGTGCTGATGCCACCACTGCACATCAAATTGGGCCTTATGAAACAATTTGTCAGAGCTCTAGATAAGGAGTCGGCAGCCTTCAAGTACCTTCAAGACTTCTTCCCTAAGCTGTCTGAGGCAAAGGTCAAAGCCGGTGTCTTCGTCGGACCACAGATAAAGAAGATCCTGGAGTGCAATGAATTCCCCAAGAAGCTCACTAGTAAGGAGAAAGCGGCTTGGAACAGCTTTGTCGCAGTGGTTCGGGGCTTCCTGGGCAATCACAAGGCCAAAAACTATGTGGAGCTGGTTGAGACTCTGGTGAAGAACTACGGCACAATGGGCTGTAGGATGTCCCTTAAAGTCCATATCCTTGATGCTCATCTTGATAAATTCAAGGAGAACATGGGAGCGTACTCGAAGGAGCAAGACGAGCGCTTCCACCAGGATATACTGGACTTTGAACGCCGCTACCAAGGACAGTATAACGAGAACATGATGGGAGACTACATTTGGGGGCTGATTCGTGAAAGTGATTTACAGTATAATCGTAAATCTCAAAAAACTACTCACTTCTAAATCTTTTGTAGTCATTTTTGTATTACTTTAGTATAAATACATGTTAATTTGGATTCATATGTTGTTTTTTTCAGACTTTATGTGAATGAAAAGTCACAAATTCGCCCGTTTTCTCATTGGAAATAGGTACATTTCAAAATATCACTGTCCTGGTCACAAAAGCAAAGTTTGTGGGGAATAATAGCCATTTTCTATACTTTTGAGGCATAAGCAATTAGGAAATAACACTTACTATCCAGGAACAAAAATTGTGTTACATAGTGTTATCAACAATAATATGACGCCCTTGGTTTAGTACATGATCAGCCAAATAAACCACAATCTTTTCAGATAAACTGAGTTCACTTGCTTCTGGATAATGCAAGACATCATATTTAACCTTGCCAATGTAAATTTGAAAATTCCACGTGTAACCCTTTTATCACTGGGACACAGGCAGAAAAGTTTGATTCCGAATTGAGCTCTTTTTGTTTTTATGTACTGCCGCAAGTGAAGTCTTCCTTTCCACAAAACAAGTGCCTCATCATGGCTATATTCTGTCCAGGGTCAACTAAATCCATTGCTATCTCTCTGAGCATGGAAAGAAACGACTCCATTCTTGTAAGAGGGCAGTCTGTGCATGCATTGTCTATATTAGAGAATCGTAAAAACTTCATGATGCTGAGAAAGTGGGTTCTGCTCATCACCTCTTTGCAAAAGACAGGGGGCCCTGCATCAGCAGGTGTTGATTCTACTGCCTAAAAAATACAATTCAAAATGCATTAAAGTAGGAGTTTGTTTCACTGATCTGCACAACATCATCTACACTTTCAACTTGAAAGAACAATTATAGAAATATTCAAAAAGTAATTAAAAATAAAAAACCAAAAAGTCTTGATTTCATAAGTCTTCACACCCCTTGAGTCAATACTTGGTGCAAGCCCCTTTTGCAGCAATAACAGCCATGAGTCATTTTGGATAAGTGTCTACCAACTTAGCACAGCAGGATGGTGCAGTTTTTGCCCATTCTTCTTGGCAGAATAGCTCAAGCTCTTTCAAGTTGGCTGGGGATCATCTGTGGACTGCAGTCTTCAAGTCTTGCCACAGATTTTCTATAGGATTCAGGTCTGGGCTTTGACTAGGCCACTTGAAGACATTCACTTTCTTCTTGCTGAGCCACTCCATTGTTGCTTTTGCTTTGTGCTTAGGATCATTGTCCTGCTGAAAGGTGAATCTTCTCCCCAGTCCCAGGTCTCTGGCAGGCTGCAACAGGTTTTCCTCCAGGATCTGCCTGTACTTTGCACCATCCATCTTTCCCTCGACCTTCACAAGCCTTCCTGTCCCCGCTGCTGCAAAGCAACCCCAAAACATAATGCTGCCACCGCCATGCTTTACTGTAGGGATGGTGTTAGCAGGGTTATGTGCCGTGTTTGGTTTACGCTACACATATCGCTTAGCATCGAGACCAAAAAGTTCCACTTTGGTCTCATCAGACCACAAAACCTTCTCCCACATGCGTGCAGTGTCCCCTAAGTGTTTATTTGCAAAAGCTATGCGGCACATAATATGGCTTTTTTCAGCAGTGGCTTCCTTCTTGCCACCCTCCCATACAGGCCATGTTTGTGGAGTACTTTTGAAATTGTTGAACAGTCAACATTTTCCCCAATCTCAGCCAGAGACCTCTGTAGTTCTTTTAAAGTAATCTTAGGCCTCACAGTGACCTCCCTCAGCAGTTTCCTTAAGCCACGGATACTGACTTTGGAGGAACGGCCTGATCGAGGCAGTTTGTTGGTGGTGCAAAACTGATTCCACTTTACAATGATGGACCTGACAGTGCCCCAAGGGATGTTAAAAGACATTGAAAGTTTCTTATAGCCTTCCCCCAATCTGTACCTTTCAATAACTTTATCCCGGAGTTCTTCTGGCAGCTCCTTGTTCGGCATGTTTTGCCATTTGCTTCAAATTCACTTCATACAACAGAAACAGCTTGATTCTTCATCCAGGAGTATTCAAATCAGTTGAACTACTGTGATTGGACATAGGTGGGCTCTATTTAACTTATTATGTGCCTTGTTAAGGTAATTTGTTGTACCTGAGCTAATTTGGGTTTGCTATGACAAAGGGTGTAAAGACCTACGCAATCAAGACTTTTTGGTTTTTTATTTTTAATTACTTTTTGAATATTTCTATAATTGTTCTTTCACATTGAAAGTGTAGATGATGTTGTGTAGATCAGTGAAACAAACTCCTACTTTAATGAATTTTGAATTGTATTTTTTAGGCAGTAGAATGTGATAAATGTTCAAAGGTGTGAAGACTTTTTCAAGGCACTGTACATTATTCAGATATGCCTACAACCAGCTGTACTGTATTTGCTCTAGCTACAAACTAAATGTGTCATCTATCCCTCTGTCCTTTTTACTGTTTTCTTTCAAACTTGAATTTAACAATACTGCCTGAACCAGGCATTACTAAAATAACTCTGGCAGGATGAGCCTTTATTGTATTACATGTATATGATACTTTTTCTTTAGTGCGCCTCAGAATATCATTCCATCTTTTCTTAATCTCCTCCACCGTTCTTATAATAGTGCCTACACTCTAGAAGTAAGAACCTTTTTTTACATGGATTCTATATTCACTATTTGCAGACTTTCTTTTTTGTCATGTAAGCTATGAAACATGTATTGAAAATAAGAAGAGTTTGCAAAACAATACGGTATTATAAACCGCAATTTACAAACTGACTTGATCAGAAGGGTTAAAACTAACTTGCACTTATTCTGAGCTCCGCCCCTCTCCGTAAGCACAGCTGGACTCACTGGAGGTAAGGCAGACTGGCCCGCTTCGTCCTGCCGCGGAGACATCAGCCGTTGATCAGGGTATTATTAAATGTTTTCCTCTTGCACCCCATTTTCAAATCAAGCTAGTAACTGTCACTGTATATACCTATAATAGCAAATGCTTACCTACACCTTAACCTGCTCATTTCAAAGTAGGCGCTTTGAATGACAGGCTATAGCTGGCAAATGAAAGTGCGCAATTTACAAACTGACTTGATCAGAAGGGTTAAAAAATTAGCTCTTTGCAAAATGTTATTAAATGTTTCTTTGTCCTTGAAAATGATATCTCCTTCTTGCTGCAGACAAGTCTCCTACATCACCTTGCCTTTTACATAGCCTACTGTCTGACTGTGGCAAATTAATGAGTGCTTTTCAGAGTTCTTAAAATAATCAAGTAAATATGAGGCCTGCAATTACCAGCAGCTTTAATAAATTAAACAGAATATTTAATAGACCTAATTTGCAAAATCCCCTCCCAATTTTAGTGGTTTCATTCAGAAACACCCCAGAATTACATATGTATATACATAATTACATATGCAACAAGGGCTAAAGCGCACAGAGACACTGCCCCGATAAATCCCATCCAAGAATTCAGAACCCTCAGCGCCCGTTTTACGGTCGTAAAACATGCGCAATCCTTTTATAAATCTGGGCCACAGTGCTTAACAAGGTACTTTTCAAAGAAATAGCTTTCAGTTTTAACATCTGTACATGTGACAGGGAGCGTGAGGATCTGAGCTGCAAATCTCCCTCCCGACCCAAGAGGGCGCTAAGCAGAGGTACTTGCACGCCTGTTCAGAGACGGGCCGGCTTGGAGAGAGGGGCGGAAAAGGAAGTCGGCCATCTTGGTGCAGGGCGGAATGACCATATTAGGGGACAAGATTACTGTGATCAGCTGTGTTGCATTAGACAACTGGCAGGTGTGCTGAGTCGCACTGATCATGGGGTGGAGTCTCTTAGTATATAAGGGCTGTCATTCTGTAAGTGTGGGGCCTTTGAGGTAATAGTAAGCCTGTGTTGCTGAGCTGTGTGTTTGTTTTGTTTGTTGGTGGTCTATGTGTTTGTGATTTATTTATCGTCAGGACCAGGGTCAGACGCCAAGGAGCTGCTGCACTACTGCCAGCACTCGTCACCTTGGACATCACACGGCCCGCACAACTGAACTGGACACTTCAGCACCTGAGCACCTGCACTTTTCACCACCCCACAAGTGCACCCAAAGAGCTGAGAGGGACGTGCTTTATTGGGACTTATGATTTGTACTTTTGTTTTGGACTGAATAAAATAAAATAAAATAATATAATAAAATTCACCCTCTACCATTGTGGTAGAGGTTTTTCACCTCTATAAAGTGACTCTGTGACGTGTGTTCCACCTCCACACCCACAACAAACACTACAAACCCAACTAACAGTATAACAGCATTGTATTCACAAAAACTTTATCAGCTACATTGAAGTTCTTCAACTTAACTTGAATTCTTGAGTGGCTTCTGGGTAACTCTAGTTGTGAAATTCATTGAAGGTTAAAAAAAACTCAAAGTGAATTTACATGCTAAGATTAATAAACAACGCAGAACTTTTCAGTGACATCAGAATGTGTGTATTTGTTTGTTAGAATAATTAGGTAATTGCTATAACAGCAGACATTTAGGCCTCTGAAATATATCTGTGGAAGACAGAGGTGCCACCACGGATAGAAAAGTGAGAGGGTCACAATGTCAGACAGAGCAGACCTATAACACAGAATAAATCACAAATCTGCATTATCACTCCACTGTAGCAACATTCCTATAAACATTAACCGTCAGTGAAAAAAATACTAAATAATGACATTTAGAATTTTCCAAATAGATCCCTCCGCATCTCATTTTTTGATGCAAAGACGTTGCCAGTCTCTCTCAGGTCATGGTTGGTACACTTGTCCTTGAGGGTATGGAGCACTGCAACACTGTTTAGTCTTTGAGCAGTAGTTGTGGCTCGCAGGTAGGTTTTCAACCCCCTTAAACATGAAAGACCTCTCTGCAGAAGCTGATGATGCTGGAATAACGAGGAAAAGTCTTAGCAGTTTTGCCACCGGAGTATAAACAGACAGCAAGGCCAAGCTCATTATTTCCTTTGCTATGTCACGCACTGAGTTTGCACACACATGTGCTCTGGCATAACAGCTAGCTGGTTCTTCAGTCGGTCAGAATCTAAGTCACTTCCAAAATGAGAAGTCACTTATTCAAATGCTGTGAATGACATATTGTTGGGCAGTGTGGCAGAATTCATTAGGCTCTCTATCTTCACATAAATCTCATAGTTCATCATCGTTATCTATTATCAAATATTTCCTTAATTTAGTTGATTAATACATCCAAAATCTGAAAATAAGTTTGTCTATAGTAGTCTTCTGGGGTGTTGAAGCTGTAAACTGTGTCAGAACTTGAATCCCTCTTTCTGGGAAGACGCCGTTGCCGAGGTTCATTTACTTCAAGCTGTCTTGTTTTGTTCATACAGTCCTGCCACAGGATAGCAAATTGTTCATCTGAAAGAAGTGCAGACAAGACTTCAGTGGTTTTCTTAATTGAGGTTTTTGCTTCAGCAGCACACAAATTGGGGTTTTGTAAAATATAACTGAGTGTTTCTGCTGGTTCAAATGTAATCTTAGAAGCCATTACGCCAAAAAGAAATTGGAAAATCATCATTACCTCACAAAAACCATTTGCTTTTGTTCCACTTTCACTCCTGTCTGATGAGGCAATTGTTTCTAAAGCATTTCTTAAAGCTTTGTAATGGTGCAGATGTGCAGCAACAGACTTGACACGTACTGACCGTTTTGTGGGGCACAGAGTTTTCAGTTTACCAAACCTCGCAGAATCTTTTCTGTTTTCAGCAGCAAGGTCTTTATGAGCTTGTTCAAAAACAGATTCACGTTTGGCAGACATATGAATGGAAGCTGATATATCCTTGGTGTGCTCTATGGTATCTCTAGCCAGATGCACAGAACAAACTGCTTCCTGCAAGGTTCAAAGAATGAGCAGCACAGTTTATAAAAAGAGTTGTTGATTGCTCAGCTGTAATCTTTGCTTGCACACCATGAGGACGACCAGCCATATCTGCAGCTCCATCATAGCATTGGCCACGAAGGTTTCTGAAATTCAGATCAAAGCAAATTAAAGCATTTTGTATCATCTTTACAATGCTTGCAGAATCCTTACCAGCACACTCATATAAGCCAAGGAAGTCTTCATGTATTTCTAAAATACAGTACACCCTTGCTATAACGAACCTGTTGAGGTCCAAGCCTTGTGTTCGTTATCGAGGGGTTCGTTATAGCTAGGCCTGCAACTATTCGATTTTTATATTTTTGCCAAATCGGCAATTAATATCAACGTTTGTTTTTGAAAGAATTTACCAGGTTTTTTATCTTTATTTTTCAATTCAAGCAGCATCGGTGAAATCTACCTTTATGCTTTAAAAAAATGCCATTGAGAAACGTATCATTTAGAGAAACCCCTATATCATATTCTACATGCAACAAAACCATGGTTACCAACATTCTAATTGAAATAACTTTTGGTCACAGCAACGCTATACCTTGTAGATATAGATCCTACACAAATTAAAAAAATATCTCAAATAAACCGTAGAAAACGCAGCATATAAAATGTATTACACATACTTTTATAGCATACATTTACAAGTAAAAACAATATGCACAGACAGAGCAAAATGTTGGAGAGTTGAACAAAACTAACTTGCACTTGTTCTGAGTTCCGCTCCTCTCCTTAAGCACAGCTGGACTCACTGGAGGCAAGGCAGACGGGCCCGCTTCGTCCTGCCGCAGAGACTTCAGTCGTCGATCAGGGTATTAATAAATGTTTTCCTCTTGCACCCCATTTTCAAATCAAACTAGTAACTGCCCCCGTATATACCTAAGTAGCAAACGCTTACCTACACTTTGACCCGCTAATTTCAAAGTAGGCGCTTTGAATGACAGGCTATAGCTGGCAAATGAATGTGCACAGTCTGTCTGATGATTGACAGTCATTTAAACAAATGACAGCATTCTAGCTCTGCTTCAGCCAATGAGATCTGTCAGGACAGGATGAAATGACTGACGGTGAAACTACACTAGCCTATTAAGGAACCACTGATTTGACTGACAGTGACCCCTAGCCATTCAGAGCGGAAGGAGATGGGACAGACAGCAAGTATAAAAACTATACAGACAAGTTGATTTCTTAAATTTATTTCAGTTGAACTATATTTATTGGGGAATTCGACGTTTAACAAGCTTTATCGATTACAATCGAAAAGTAGCAAGCCTAGTTATAGTGAAAGGATAATCAAAATTAACTATACACTGTTGAAGTATGTTAATGAGATGAGATTGTGAATAAAAGTAGAATTACATGTACCTGTTCATCTCATGTATGCAGTGTTCTGCCTTTCCAAAAAAATCCCAAATTTAAGCTAAACTTTTATTCAAAATCAATCTGACATGAATCGTTCAACGTGCACCAAATCTTAATGCAACATGCAAGAATCCCAAACTGAGCTTTTATTCCAAATCAACCCAACATGAAAAGTTGAGATGAAAAGTTCATCAGATCCTCAAGTTTTTTTTTCTTCTTTAATCAATTTTGCTTTGTCGCATGATTGCTGAACAAGCCAAAAAACAGAATGCTTTTTGACAACCTATATTCACGACAGAGATATGCCTGCGTTATTGCATCTTTCAAACGATCAATATAGTTCCAGCTTTGTTGGAACATAAAATGATTTTTATTAAGACAAGAGTTGACTTCACTGCAGAGGTGGCATCCCATGCGTACAGACCGGGATGTTGACAGTGTGTGTTTATATTATCTTTTTAAAAAATAAATTTATATGAAGGCTGTTATAGCGAGGGTGTGCTGTATCTGAGATGTGGTGAATAAGTATTGCGCTTTGTTCTTTCATTGAAGCATCTGTTGTCCCATCAACAATGAGGCTAAAGAATCCATTGCTTCTTATTTCAGCTGACACTTTCCTCAGAAGTTCTACAGATATACAATTGAAAAGCTCATTTTGTATTTCATCAGAACAGAATGTTTCTCATCTCTGAAGCCGTTGCTAGAACTGGAACATCCTTTGCTCTTAGCTGAAGCAACTTCATAAAATTGCTGTCTTTGTCTGTACTGCCTCTAATAGCTAAACCTTAGAAAAGCAATGCTTCCATTACCTTCAAAAAAGCCTCCTGGGCAGTGGCTTGGTCTTTCTGTTTTGATGAATGTAACTGATTAATTACAGAAGTCAACTGTGTATAATTAAGACACTTTATTGCAGCTTCTTTGTGGCATGCAGAAGCCTCATGTGTTCTAAACGTCTCTGGCCCTTTCTTCCAGTTACAGAATCCTTTTGTGATGAAGGCATCATTGGCACATTTTGAAAAATGCAGCATTTTAAGTCCATAACACATTTTACATGTGTGGCAAAACACTGTGTTACTCTGAGCACCAATAAAGCCAATTCCAAAATTCAAACCATGATGTCTGAAAAGTTTGTTCCCTATTGCCTGTCTTTTGTTTCTGACCTGCCATGTTTTGGGGTTGGTGAGCTGAATGTTAATGTAAATTGTTGTTTAGAGCCCAGAACCTCATCCTAACCCTAAACCTGACCCTAACCCTAACCCATTCTGCAAATGTGCACAGATGCACATCAGTGCTATCGTCTACTGTATTGTTTTCAAATGTGAGACATTTGCATCTCTTCTTGTCTGTCTGCATTTGCAGGAAACACTTCACTGCAGATGGCCTATGAATTCTTACCCTGGTCATTGATGTTCTGTCTATTATCTTCCTGTGAAGTAGTACTAGCACTGGCACTTGCAACGGCTGTTATTTGTGCTACAATCTTCAGTGCTCTTGTTGCTTTCACTGTCCAATGTGTGTACTGCCCTGTCTGTCCCTGTGCTTGACTCAGGTGCTGATCATCTAAAATCAAAAAGTAAACCTAAATGTAAGCATGTACGACTAGTCATTTTAACAAAAATAAAATAAAACACCATACTTCCCATTTCTATTTAACTCAAATACTTTTATCATTGTATATATTTATTTCATACTGAACTGATACAACATTGATATTATGGAAGTGGTTAAAATGAACCAAAGTGACAAATGCACTACTAAACACCTTAAACCCTACATTTTGTTTTAACTCAGTACTTGTTTACTATACCACATAGTGGTATAGTAAGTCAACTTACTTTTGCTCCACTTGTGTAAAACAGACAAAAAAAACAATAAATACAAATAAATAAAGCATTGGTATGTTCATCAATGTCCATTAATGTAATACAATTTTAAAATGCCATTCTTGCAATGTGTTATCACTAACCTTTTAGAAACTTGAACAGTGATGTTTGGCTCTTTGAAGTTGGGGCTGATCTTTTCATTGTAGTTCTCAGTTGCACCCATCAGTGGTATGGTAAAGTTTAATTACTACAATATTAATATAAAAAAATGAAGAGGTGATCAGTGCTGCTTCCCTTTCTTACAAAACAATCATAATTCAGAACTGCTGTACACTGTAACATCCCCTTATCTGCTTTTCCAATACTGCAATCTATAATAATAACACTTTACTTGGACAGGAAAAACTTACCACATTGCATTGCATTTTTCAACAAAAAGAGTATAGCAAAATGCTATTCAGATTTGAGACGTGCACAGAAACACACAAATAATAACAGTTATCTCTAGTCTAATACGAGGTATTTTTTGACGCACATTGCAAATTCAGTCGTACTAATTTTATTATTTAAAAAAAAAAATAATGCCACAGCGTATTATTATATCTTTCACACAGGCTGTCAGGGTGATAAGGATTTAGGCTACGTTGTAGGTACATCAAGTGATTATGAGATTACTTACTTTTATGCAGTTTAAATAAATGAGGCATTACATTATAAACTTAAACACGGTTATTATGGTATAGGGCCTAATTGTTTTCGAAAATCTGCAAACTGCCTGAAGCATGTCTATTTCTGACAGTTCTACTGGTAAAAAAAACCAAAACATTAGACATCAAATCTTCTCAAAAACATTTTTAAAAACACGTTTGTTTTAAAGTTGGAAAATTTATTAGGGGTCCAAGCAACGAAGTTCCTGGAACCCTATTGTAATTGTTAGGATTATTATTAGGCTTCCAAGCCCATGGCTGGGAAGCCTATTGTTTTTGTTAGGATTATTATTATTATTATTATTATTATTATTATTATTATTATTATTATTATTATTATTATTAGTATTATCATTGTTATTATTATTATTTTATTTTATTTTTTCTTCCTCCCCAAAGTTGCTCAAAAACTTATGAACATTGGTAGGTTGGCAGATGCCCAAAAAAACAAATGTTGTAGATCACATGGTTCGGCAGCCGTATTGGATTTTGCGAAGATTGTTAAAACGTCTATGTATCGAAAACAACTTATTGCAGAGTTCTGAAACGTGTTATATGTGTTTAAGGATAGTCCAGCATTCACTGACGTTCATAAGAAGTTGATTGGTTTTGTGGTATGGCGACCATGGATAACGTCATAAAAATACAGTTACAATGTAAAATCATCAAAAAACAAACATCTTCTCAGAAAGCGCGTATTCGATTGAAACGAAAATTGCTACACATGATATAAGTATTGTTGGCTTTTACGCTTGTTAAATGGAAGTTGCTATGGTAAAAAACATGGTGGCCACGTTGGATGACATCAACGACATCATCAACATACAAAACTGACTTACAAAAACCTTCGTCTCTGAAACGACTAGTCTGATTGAACCAAAAATTGGCACACATGATTCTAGTGTGGTTGTCTTTAAACGTTGTTCAAGGGAAGTTGCTACACTAAAAAACATGGTGGCCACGTTGGATGACATCATCAACGTACAAAATAGTTAATAACTCCTTGTAGAGTGCAGATAGGGCCATGGTTACCATGGAACACATATAATAACCCATATATGCTCTATAAAAAATGTATTTGCCTGTGACCTGTGACCTCTCCTTAAGGTCAAAAAACTATTTTGTCTTGTGTTCACGGGACGCACAGAATGGGAAAGAGACACAGACATGCATATTCGTGGTAATCGATTACACTGCAGCAAAATGACCGTAAAATACTTGCTTGTTTAAAAAAAAAATTGTTGTGCAATATAACAGCCTTGATTAAGGTACACTCCAGTCCTGTAGGTGACAGCAAAGCCTCATATTTAACTTAAGCAGCACTGTATTAAAAAGGATAAAAGGATTTACTTTTAGACGTTTCTGGTGTCAAAACCAGTGTCTGTGACAATATGGCAAAGCAATTGTCAATCAGAAGTTTTTTTTGCTAAGCAGTTAGCAGATTCTGACTGTACATGTACAGTAGTCTCCGCAGCACCTCCTAAGAGAACACTTCACCTAAGGAAACACACTTTGGGTGAAACTGATTTTTCCCATTGTAAATGCCCTGGCTAAAGGAACATGAACTTCACTTAAAAGAACATTGTAACAGGGCGAGGAACAGGGTTTTCCCCCTCTGCCCCTGTGTTATTTTGTATATTATTATTATTATTATTATTATTATTATTATTATTATTATTATTATTATTATTGTTATTGTTATTGTTATTAGTATTATGGTTCATTTATTATTTAGATTTGTCGGCGAAGCACTGTATGTTTTGTTTATAGATATGACGGTGTAGCCGAATGTTTGTTTATTTTGGTTAGTAGTGTGGATGGGAAACCCCATCCACTGTAATTGAAAAACTCATGCAGATTGTGGCTGAGGGGTAATAGACTAATTACTAGGCAGTTAAACCCCTCAGCCACGGTTTAAAAAGCCTGCAGCTCTGCAGCTCGTGGTGGGTGTATGAGAGGAGAGAGGAGAGAGAAAAACGAAGCTAAACAGCAAAACAGCAAAACAGCAAAACGTATAGGATCAATGAAGGCGATAGCCCGGCCTGACCTATTCAGTTTGTATTTTTGTGTTCGTGATTTGTTTTTGTTTACCTATTTATTTTGCTCTGTGAGCACAGTTTCTTTTTGTTAAAATATTTTATTTCTTTTTGTTATTTAAAAATAAAACGGCGCAAGCGCCTCTAACTGCAGTCCCTGGTGTCAGTTTTCCTTCCTGCTTCTGGCCTGATGTCAGACCACTCATCCAGCCTGTCACAAACAGCTATAGTGATTTGTTCACAACTGATACAGTACAGTTTTGTAACCTGATAACTCATTATCATCAAATTTAAATTAAAATGGTTTATTCAGTATTTTCAAAAGCGACTTGTCATCGCGAGAGTGTGTTGTAACGCACTGATTAGTTTATTAAATATTAAATCATATCATTGACTCGTTTTGTATTTTGATTTCCACGAGTGCACCTCATTGCTATAAAATGTCATGTAAACAAAACGGTGAAATGCGCCGCTGTTTCTCTTGCTACAAAAAGTTGGAAATTGTTTGAAATCTTGAAGAAAACCTGAAATCAGACACAAGTCGCTGAGCAATTTGATGTTTCCCATTCTGGTGGGTTGCTTCACCAGATATAATGTGCATGTTTTATATATTGCTGTGTTTAGTGCACTTTTCGGGGTTGGCTGTCAATCCAGCCTGGTGTATGGAGTCTAACACCACCTGTACTCTAATCAAATGGCTCTCCCAATCGGCACTCTGTACCACCACATTGTCTAAATATACTGCAGCATACTTCTTATGTGGTCTGAGGACTCTGTCCATCAGCTGTTGGAAAGTTGCAGGAGCTCCATGCATTCGAAACGGCATGATGGTATATTGGTATAGGAGACAACGGGATATAGCGGGCCCTCCCAAGGTTTTCCAGAAGTTTGTCTATCCAGGGCATAGGATAGGCATCAAACTTGGACACTTCATGAACCTTTCTAAAATCATTACAGAACCTCCAGCTCCCGTCTGGCTTGGTTACCATCACAATGGGACTTGACCACCCGCTGGAGAATTCTTCGATGACCCTTGCAGCTAACATTTTCTTTACCTCCTCTTTTATGGCTGTAAGGCGCACTTCCGGTACCCAGCACGGCCTCATACAGACTTTTATTCCGGGTTGGGTCACAATGTTGTGTGTGGTTAGGTGGGTGATTCCTGGAACACCTGAAAAGGTTTGGCGGTTTTTGTAGACAAAGTTTTTCACCTCCTGTTTCTGTGTGGGGTTAAGTGTCTGTGCCACCTTCACCTCAGGTATGGGAACAAGGGTTTGGGGGTGTGTTACTGCCATGGCTTCTCTTTCCCTCCAATGCTTCAACAGATTTACATGGTAAAGCTGAATCTCTGGGCGGCGACCTGGTTGCCTTACACTATAATTGACCTCCCTCTCCCTCTCTATAACCTCATACACCCCCCTCCGTGTGGCTAACACCTTGCACTTGACCGTGGGCACCAAAACTACCACTTTATCCCCAGGTGCAAATACCCTCACTGTGGCCTGTTTATTGTAAGTGTACCTTTGGTGTTCCTGCACCTGCCTCAAGTGTCCTCTTACAATGGGAGCGACTGCCACTATCCTATCCTGCATCGTAGTGATGTGCTCTATCACACTGTGAAAAGGGGTATTTTCCCATTCCCAAGTTTCCCGTGCTAAATCTAGTATTCCCAGGGGGTGCCTTCCATATAGCAACTCGAAGGGAGAAAATCCTAGGGATGCCTAGGGTACCTCGCGTATGGCAAACATAAGATAGGGTAGCATGTAGTCCCAGTTTTTCCCATCCTCGTCAATCACCTTGCGTAGCAGGGAAGTGTCAGATTTAATCTTTCTGCAATGCCATTAGTTTGGGGATGATAAACTGACGTTCTCAGCTGGTGTATGTTTAACAAGCTACACACATCTTTCAGGAGTTTTGAGATGAACAGGGTACTGTGATCTGTCAAAATGTCCTTAGGCAACCCAACCTGGCTGAACAGTAACCACAACTCCTTGGCAATACCTTTTGTAGCCATTGTACGAAGGGGAATGACCTCGGGGTACCGAGTAGCATAATCCATAACCACTAAAATATATCGGTGCCCCCAAGCGGACTTTGGCAGTGGCCCCACCAAATCCATAGCTATGCACTCAAAAGGGGTTTCGATAATCGGCGGGGGTATAAGGGTGCTTCTGAAGGCTGGTTTTGGAGTAATCAGTTGGCATTCTGGACACTCACCGCAATGTTTGGCAACTGCTGTGTGAACTCTGGGCCAATAAAACCTCCATAGCAGCCTATCCTAGGTTTTCTTTTCCCCTAAGTGCCCCCCTAGAATATGTCTGTGGGACAAATTGAGCACTGTAGTTCTGTATTTCCCGGGCACCATCAACTGTTCAACTTCTTCTACTCCAATTTTATCTACCCATTACATTAAGCCTTGTTTCATAGCAAAATAAGGTTGCACTATGTCTCCTTGTTCACCTTGAACTGCTTTACCATCAATGACTTTTATGTTTTCCCTAGCGTGGTGAAGAGTGAGGTCCTGAATTTGGGTTGTCTCAAAATTACCAGGTTTGGGCTCTATCTCCTCTAATTCAAAGGGTTCCATTCCTAACAACTCAGGATTGGCCTGCTCCTGCACCTCACTAGCGTTACCCTGTTCTTGCACCCTACTAGTGCTAGCTTGTTCTGGGGCTAGCTCAGGCTCTCCTTCTACTACCTCCATATCACTTTCTGTCTCGGTTGCCCCAACACACACTGGAGAGAAAGAACCCTGTTGTTTTCCACTTCCAGGATAGGGAACGAGGTCCCTTTTTAGTTTATTGTTTTTTTGCTTTTTAATTGATGCAAGCAGCACTGTTCAATACTTTTCTTTTTTAATTAGAATTAATACAACAAATGTGTAAAAGCCAGTGCGCTGGAACTAGTTTCTAAGTATGGTTTAGGAAAGAAATGTTCAGTAAAGCAAAGATGATATGTTCGGGTACTTGATAAGCTAAAATAAAATAGGTTAATACAGATGCGATGTGGGATGCACAACTTGATTTTACGCTCTGTTAATTATTGCTTTTAAAATCCATTCAAGTACCATTTGTCAGTGGTTTACACAGTTACCTACTGGAATTTACAGTACTGTAGTATTTTAAACACAAAAAAGGTGTTTTCTTAAAATTGAAGTCTCAAAAAGGGGGGAGTGACTTTTACGCCAGTGCAACCTATGCAACGGTTTTTACGGTATGACAGTACAGCACATATTCATGCCAGGATGTCATTTAATTCTGAGCTTGCTCTTTCCCCAAGAACAAATTAGTATGGTTCTGGAGTCAGGTTTGGCTTTGTACATTTTTTTTTTATAATGCGACAACAGCATGGCATTTCACTGACTGGGAATTACATTTAAAGGGCATGTTGTAATGTGAGTATGTTACTGTGACAGGTAGATTTAACTCATAACTACTCCCTACTTCATTGGTAATGGTGTGTAATTTGGAAATATTACCTTAACCAGGTTGCTATAGATGGACAATGAGGGAATAATGGGACTCTGTAAAGTCATCAAAATGCATTCTGTTTAATATTAATTTGAACTGCATTTGGAATATGAAAGAAAATCTGTTCACACTATTTGCATAAATAATCTTCCAGAGTGTGAATCTGCATAACGTATTTTGTTAAAGTCATTAAATACCTGGATGACACAGGAAAGGCATTGTAACTCGAGTGACAATTTGATTGCATGTCACTGTGTTATGTTGATGCATTTAAATTTCAGTATTCAATATAATGATTGTAAACATATATAAACTTTTATATATATATATATATACTGAGTGTACAAAACATTAGGAACACCTGCTCTTTCCTTGTAATAGACTGACGAGGTGAATCCAGGTGAAAGCTATGATCCCTTATTGATGTAACCTGTTAAATCCACTTCAATCAGTGTAGATGAAGGGGAGACAGGTTAAAGAAGGATTTTTAAGCCTTGACACAATTGAGACATGGATTGTGTACTGTATGTGTGCCATTCAGAGGGTAAATGGGCAAGACAAAAGATTTAAGTGCCTTTGAACGGGGTATGGTAGTAGGTACCAGGAGCGCCGGTTTGAGTGTATTAAGAACTGCAAAGCTGCTGGGTTTTTCACGCTCAACAGTTTCCCGTGTGTATCAAGGATGGTCCACCACCCAAAGGACATCCAGCTAATGACAGGCCAGTTGTCGAAAATGGCTCATTGATGAAAAAGGCCAAAGGAGGCAGACACGAATTGTGCAGAGCAACAGACGGGCTACAGTCAGTCAACTGACAGTCCAGTACAACATTGGTGCCGAAAGACCCATAAAAGAATGCACAATTCATCGTACCTTGACACGAATGGGGTATGGCAGCCGATGACCTAACAGAGTTCCACTTCTTTCAGCAAAACACAAGAAACTGCGGTTGCAGTGGGCTACGGAACGAAAACACTGGACACTGGAGGATTGGAAAAACATTGCCTGGTCTGATAAAAGTGGAGCAACGTTTGAATGCCACAGGATATCTGAACATCGTTGACAATCAGGTGTATTCCCTTCATGGCAGCAGTGTATCCATCTGCTACTGGATTTTTTCAGCAGGATAATGCCCCGTGCCACAAGGCTAGGATTGTCCAGGAATGGTTTCACGAACATGACAGTGAATTCAGCTTACTGCAGTGGCCTGCCCAGTCACCAGATCTCAATCCAATTGAGCATCTGTGGGATGAGATGGAACGAGCTATTCGGAGTAGAGATCCACTACCAGCCAACTTGACACAACTGTGGGAAGCATTGGAGTCAATATGGGCCAGCATCCCTGTGGAACGCTTTCGACAGCTTATAGAGTCCATGCCCCGACGAATTGAGGCTGTTATGAGGGCAAAAGGGGGTGCAACTCAATATTAGGAAGATGTTCCTAATGTTTTGTACACTCAGTGTATGTGTGTATATATATATATATATATATATATATATATATATATATATATATATATATATATATATACAGTGCCTTGCATAAGTATTCACCCCCCTTGGACTTTTCCACATTTTGTAGTGTTACAACCTGGAATTAAAATTGATTTAATTAGGATTTTTTGTCACTGATCTACACAAAATAGTCCATAATGTCGAAGTGGGGAAAACAATCTACATATTTTTCAAAATTATTTACAAATAAAAAACTGAAAAGTCTTGATTGCATAAGTATTCACCCCCTTTGCTGTGACACCCCTAAATAAGCTCTGGTGCAACCAATTGCCTTCAGAAGTCACATAATTAGTTGAATGGAGTCCACCTGTGTGCAATTAAAGTGTCACATGATCTGTTTCTGGAAGGCCCCAGAGTTTGTTAGAGAGCATATCTAAACAAACAGCATCATGAAGACCAAGAAGCTATCAAAACAAGTCCGGGATAAAGTTCTGGAGAAGCACCAATCAGGGTTGGGTTATAAAAAAATATCCCAAACTTTGAACATCCCCCGGAGCACCGTTAAATCCATTATTAAAAAAATGTAAAGAATATGGAAGAACCGCGACTCTGCCTAGAGAAGGCGGTCCACCAAAACTCAGTGACCAGGTAAGGAGGGAATTAGTCAGAGAAGCAACCAAGAGGCCAATGGTAACTCTGAAGGAGCTGGAGAGATCCACAGCTGAGATGGGAGAAACCGTCCATGGGACAGCTATAACCCGGATGCTCCACAAAGCTGGGCTTTATGGAAGAGTGGCGAGAAGAAAACCATTGCTGAAAAAAACCCATATCAAATCCCATTTGGATTTTGCCAAAAGGCATGTGGGAGACACAGCAAACATGTGGAAAAAGGTTCTCTGGTCTGATGAGACCAAAACTGAACTTTTTGGCCTTAGCGCAAAACGCTATGTGTGGCGCAAAGCCAATGCTGCTCATCACCCTGAGAACACCATCCCCACGGTGAAGCATGGTGGTGGCAGCATCATGGTATGGGGATGCTTTTCATCGGCAGGGACTGGGAAACTGGTCAGGATTGAGGGCAAGATGGATGGACCCAAATACAGGGAAATTCTAGAGGAAAACCTGTTTCAGTCTGCAAGAGACCTGGGACTGGGGCGGAGGTTCACCTTCCAGCAGGACAATGACCCTAAACACACAGCCAAGGCTACACTGGAGTGGTTTAAAAACAAGAACCTGAATGTCTTAGAATGGCCCAGTCAAAGCCCAGACCTCAATCCGATTTAGAATCTGTGGCAAGACTTGAAAATTGCTGTTCACCAAAGGTCCCCATCCAACTTGACAGAGCTTGAGCAATTTTGCCAAGACGAATGGGCAAAAATTGCAGGATCCAGATGTGCAAAGCTGGTAGAGACTTAACCAAAAAGTCTCACAGCTGTAATTGCTGCCAAAGGTGCTTCTACCAAGTTTTGATTCAGGGTGGTGAATACTTATGCAACCAACAAATGTCTTTTTTTTTTGTTTAATTAACTTTTGTGTCACAATAAAAAATATTTTGCACCCATACAGTTTTAAGTATGTTGTGTAAATCAAATGGTAAAAATCCCAATTAAATCCATTTTAATTCCAGGTTGTAACACTACAAAATGTGGAAAAGTCCAAGGAGGGTGAATACTGTAAGTTTATTTTTTAGTTAAATGTCCTTATGAAAATGATTGAAAAGAACTGCAGTGAATGAATCAATTACAGAATACAGTACTGTACAAACTTGTATAGTTAGATTGAAATAAGAATTAATAAAATAACTACAGCGTTAATTTTCCGAAAACACTCCAACCACAAACTGCACAAACTATTGACTATACTTTTAGGTATTGGCTTGTACTGTCTAATTTGGCTTAAATAGCAAAAGTTAACAAATGTACATAATACAGAATTAACTTGGTGAACAAAAACAACAATTAACAACTTACAGTTTCACACAGAAATCAAACATTGTCGATTGTTTCTCATGAAAAACATGCGCTTCTCACTCATTGTGAACTGACACTGCAACCAGCTGCACTTGGTAGTAGCGAATCAATAATGAACGATCTGTTTCCAGTCAGAGGTTGGTCACGTGAAACGACAGTGTCGAGTTATCCACTAGTCATTTTAATATTTTTTATCACTTCAACACAGGTATTAAGTGTTGAGTTACGAGTAAAGCGTGGTGTCGAATTAAAAAATGAAGAGGCAGGATGCATATATTTTATATGAAGAAAATTCGGGACCAAGGCTATCGAATTAAGCGAAGGTGTCAAATTATCTGTCAGTCGAGTTAACTGAGGTTGACTGTATATGAATCAGTGGTTGGAAATTCTGGCCTGTGATTTGTTAAAATGTCATCATACAAGCAAAAATAGTTTGAACTATTGCCCTGACATCCTTACACCACCTGGCAATAGTTTCCATCTGTCATGTGATTGGTTCACATCACTGTCAGTCCCGCCCCTTTTCAAAGGAACGTCTTTCATCTCCACTCCTCACAACAAGAGAAAATGGCTGAACACAGATTCTGTGACTTAACAGAAAATTAATTATAAAACATACTACAAAAGAAAGATCCTCCAAACACTAAAATGGTGATGAAATCAAATATGATAGGTGGGATACAAACTGGATAGGTGGGATCAGCAAACCAGACAGAGAGCTGTACGCCAAAAAACTTTAATAACTATGTGGTATGAACTTCAAAAACATTTTCTGTTATTTATTTCTGTTGTTTACTTATGCTGTAACAGCTATATTTAAACAAAATATATAGTCATATTTATTATTATTATTAGTATTATTATTATTATTATTATTATTTATTTCTTAGCAGACGCCCTTGTCCAGGGCGACTTACAATTGTTACAAGATATCACATTATACATTATTTCACATTATACAGATATCACATTATTTTTACATACAATTACCCATTTATACAGTTGGGTTTTTACTGGAGCAATCTAGGTAAAGTACCTTGCTCAAGGGTACAACAGCAGTGTCCCCCACTGGGGATTGAACCCACAACCCTCCGGTCAAGAGTCCAGAGCCCTAACCACTACTCCAAACTGCTACACTACTCCCCATATTTACTATCCAACCTTGCCTCACTTATTTTCTTGACTGTGTCATATATTAAATATGTACTGCAGACTTAGCCATAGTGGAAAATTAAATGCCCCTTGGGAAAACTATTGTTATCTGCAGGGTGCAATGCCTTCAGCCTGTGGCTTCTGGCATTATAACACTATAGTACTCTGTCAGTAACAATAGTCTTCCCTCGGGTAAATAATTTTCCACTATAGCCCTCCTTGCCAGTCCATATATATACTGTATATTATCTGCAACCATACCAGCTCCTCATCTCATAGTAAGTATTTCAGAAGCTAAGCAGAGGTACTCTGTGTTTGTATGTGAAACCACAAAAGAATAACTTGTGCTGCTGGAATAAGTGTTGATGACTCAGTAGGGGGCACTATCAGAGTGGATCATTTGTGTATATATATATATATATATATATATATATATATATATATATATATATATATATATATATATTAACACAGTGGTTCCCAGCATTTTCCAATGTAGAGAGGGGCCAGTAATGCTGTTACATTATTTTAGGTAAAATTTATTTTGGGGGGCACTCGGAATTTGCTTATGGAAATATATATAATGGCATTAGGGGCTGCGTGGAATTAAAGAGGATCTGAAGAGACTTGATTTTACAGCCGCTTGTGCTGCATCAGGTAGAGACAGACAACATACAGTAGTATCAGATTCTGCCATGCAGTACCTACACGAATAACACTGTGAAGGTCATCTCTGATTAGAGATTTCAAAAGGAACGCCTAAGACCTGCTGGCTACTACTAACTGGGAAATAGAAAGAGCAATGGAAATATTCTTGACATACTGTATTTATGATGGGAAAATGTTCTTGTCAAGCTGGCGAATCTACCACAGAATATGCATAAGCCTTTCACATTGTGAGAATGTAAAAATAAATACATTTTCATTAATGTGTGTAACTTGGTTATCCTTACAAAACTAACTAAGTATAGCATGTGTTCATTAGAAAACTGCAGCTATGGGCTATTAATGTGCCTGTATTTTGAAGTGGGTGCAATGTTTTTGAAGCAGTTTTTATGAACAGAGTACCAAAACAAAGTACTCACAAATTGAAGATCCAAAAAAAACAAAAAAGTATGTTTGACCTCAATTTTTTTTTATATCTCTTGATCAGTAGTACTCAACTCTGGCCCTCGAGATCTATTCCAGTCCTGGTCTTTATTCCAACCAGGTCCTAAATTAGTTAACTGCCTCTCAGCAGCTTCAATTAACTACATTAGAACCTGCTTGGAGTAAAAACCTGGACTGGATTAGATCTCGAGGGCCAGAGTTGAGTACCACTGCTCTAGGTTATAGTTCCTAACAGGCATCACAGATTGAATTTGGAAGTGAATTCTACAGTTTAGGCACATGCTTCTGACAGCTGCCGGTGAGACCATGTTAAAGAGTAAGCAGTGGGGTTCCAAAAAATATAACGTTACACATCCCCACATGTTACTGCAACTGTTTAAAAAACGTACCTTTAATTTTCTTTTCATTGTTAAAATCCTGACAACTGTTTACGCCTTTTCAGATATGCTTAGGCTTTCCTTTATATAATAAACCATTGCTGACCCATAGCTTTACCTTGCTGTAAACATTTTTTTGTTTGTTTTTCTCCTTTAAGAGGACAGCTTATTTCATAATAATTTAAATTGTTGAACCCCAAAGATTTGTACCTAGTCAAATATACTGTATATCAGAGAAAATCCAACAGAATAACACCAACAATGATTGCAAAAGCACCAGGTAACCAGAGAGGGTTCCTTACTGATTTCACGGTTGGAAGTAGAGTAGGTTCAGGGGGATTCAATATATCACATACATTAAGCTGAAAATGCTTTGAGTCAATATCTGACAGGACCTTCCCTCACACTATTAGTAAAGTTAACCAGACCAAAGTTGAAAGTAGTTTTTCAATATTCAATTCAGGAGAGTAGCCGCTCCCTCGCAAGTTCTCAAAATATTGTTTTTCAATTTTCATTCACACCTAAGAAGCTTTGATTGATTGAACTAAAACCTCCTCCAAAGTGAAAGTAATTTCCATCTGAGTTGGGATGGTGGGAATAGTGTTCAATAAGCTTTTAACTTTTTCTCAAATTCATATTCAAAGTGTCATTTACTGCAACCAAGCTCCAAGGCTACACTCTTTTTAATCACAAGCTAACAAGTTTAAATCACCAGTCGCTCCAGGATACCGCAGAAATTCACAGAAATTCTCGGCCAGAAAAACGTTTTTTTTCCCAATCAGAAATACAGACATGTTAATTTGCTTTTGTTTATTTTGGTACCCAACAGCACCCTTTAAAAACTCCGGCCTAAACTACAGAATGAAGTGCACACAGATTATAACTGCAATGACTGCTGAACAGTACCCCAAAACCTTCCATGAAGACAGCAGGAAACTATTTTGCAATATTGAGAGACTAGTAGACTCAGAGTTCAAAAAAGAGACGCCAACGAAACATAAAACAGTGCTGCATACCAGCCTCCAAGACAGTTACGAGGAAAAAAAGTTAGGAAGCTAATCTTTTATTCAACCATTATTTTTAAAAGTGTTTCTTCAAATTTGCCGAGAAAAGATGAACAAAGGTCACTGCTGGAATACACAAGTAGCAACTTGACTTATTGCCAAGAAAAGATGAACCAAAAATGTTGCTGCCCGATCTCAAGTCATCCATGACATAAAAGCAGCCATTTTCAAAGAAGCGTCATTAGCTCTGTGAGGAATTTGAAGTTTTTATTATTTCAGCGTTTCTAACAACTTCTTGTTTACCGTTCACATGACAACAATGCCTTAATCAGCCTATCAGAGTGTGTGTACTGGCTTTTCTGTGACCTGTGCAGGAGGTGGGACAAAGTCAGTGTTGCATTGTTATTTAGATTTAGGCTGCTAACATCTACTAGTTTTCAACATTGGAGGTAAAATACCAAAAACTGACTACAAAGCAAAAAAAAAAAAAAGTATATTTTGCTGAGGATCGTGTCAAGACAGTTCCCAAAGAAACTACATGCAGGTGGAGGTAAATTGTTTTGCACATCTTGTAAAGCGTTTGCTAAGAAATAAATTATAATAATAATGTGACTTTGGAGAAAATACGATCGATCGCTATTTAGCTTCATAATCACACATTGAACGAAAGACTACTAGATGCCACTAAACAGAACATAAAACAAATAACAGCTTTCGGAAAACAAACCTGAAAAAGTATTATTGTCGGTTGGAGCCAAGTTAAATCTATACTATAGGTAATACCTAGGACAGCCACCTCGCTTCAAACAACCTTCTGCTTATTTTTAAACACATTTTAGACCTGAATAGGCATGTTTTCTTTCTTTTGACTAATAAAATAAATTCCTGGATGGGACAAACAACATGACAACAAACATGCTGCATATATGGCCTTTATTAAAGAATGCCAGATGCCCTTGAGTGACCGAGTTTTGGGACTATTTCTAATCTATTTCCACATCTGTATAACTTGGCAAAGCTTTGCCTTACACTTTCAACCAATTCTGTGGATGCAGAACATGCAGTCTCACTGTATGGGCAAGTTTTCACACCACAGAGACAGAATGTCGGAAGCAACTGCTTGTTTTATGCTTGCCTTTAACAAATGAGAGCACTCAGTTTTAGTAAGGAAGCAAGTACCACTATTTTTAGGTTTTTATAGTGCTGTGAAATATTATCTACTTAGGATTATTTAATGTTTAAATAGGTCTGTGAAATGTGAAATCCTAATTTTATTCCATAACCTACCAGCAAAAAATATGTAAATTCTCCGATTTAAGTAGACCCCTATTCATAACCGAATTAAGCCACACAAATACAGGCAATGAGTCAGACGTCACTTTTTTTCCCCTCAAACAAAATTAAATATGTATATTATTGAAGTATACCCAAAAAGACTCACAGCTGTAATTGCTGCCAAAGGTGCTTCTACCAAGTATTGACTCAGGGGATGAATACTTATGCAACCAACAAATGTCTTTTTTTTGTTTAATTAACTTTTGTGTCACAATAAAAAATATTTTGCACCTTCAAAGTGTTAAGTATGTTCTGTAAATCAAATGGTAAAAATCCCAATTAAATCCATATTAATTCCTGGTTGTAATTCTACAAAATGTGGAAAAGTCCAAGGGGGGTGAATACTTATGCAAGGCACTGTAAGTAGTGTTCAGCATTTTCGGTTTATTTCGAATTTTACCAAAAAATTACAGGATTTTTTTTAACTGAACCTCGGTTTTTACTGATTTATACCCGATTTTTAGTCTACTATTCAGTATTTTCCCGTTACTAGTTTTTAGGAAATACACAATATTGTGATTAAAATGCTGTTTTATTTTGACTCTGACATTGTAATAAGCAGCTGTACACTGTATCCTAGGATACAGAACATACGTTTAGACAGAGGATCAAATAATGTCCAGACTGCTCGAAAATCCACCCCGGTCATTGTACAGGGGCATTACTCTGCTGTCACCGCCGTGAAGAGGAGGGCCTTTGGTGAAGTGAGAGCGACGCTTCGCTCACAGGGAGTGGACAATTTCTTGGTGTATCCAGCTGTTCTGAAGATTAATCATACAGGGGAGCATCTGTCTTTCACTACTCCTGAAGAGGCTGATTTTTTCTTTGCTCAATGTTTTCGGATATGGGGGTTATTGATCCCTCTGCATGCAGGGCCCTGCGCTTCACTTCCCTTACCCCAGATGGGATGTCGGTATCGATGGACTAACTTTGCTCCAGATTACTATTTTTTGTACCTTCACGATATGGAAGTGGGAACATTTTGCTCCTTTTATGATTGACAGTGACTGATCAGGTTTGCACATTTCCACTTGCTGTTTCTTGACACTAATCTAGTCGTTATGTGGGGTCCTCAGGGGGGGGATGTCTACACTGCAGAGAACCCTATTAAGAATAGTACTGCAGTTCATTATTGGTAATTTGGATACATGACTTAATTTCCACGATCTTTATTAATTTCTGTGACGTTGATGTTATAGTTGGTGACAATCTGTACGGTTGGTTGTTCAATTTGTGGTTTCATTTTTCCTTTAAGCGAAGTGGTTTGGTTCACAGAAAGTCCCCTCAGGGATATGCAGTGTGCTCCCTCTGGCTTTCTTTATCACCTTACATGCTCCCATCTCTTTTTATTTTGCTGCGTTTTTGTCATTACTATGCTGCTGTCCTATATGATATTGCTATATGATGGGTGCCGAGTCAGGGATCTTTCTCTGTCATCTTTTTTTGCTCTCTGAGGGCTAGGTCTTTTACACGTTCATTCTCCCTGATAGATAGGTTGATATTGCATGTTTGCAGGAAGCTCATTTGGTTTCAAGAGATGTTGCTCATTTTTTAAATAAACATTACAAGGTAATTGCATATGTATCTTGTAATATTTTGCAGTTCATGAAGTCCACAGAGATCCAAAATATATTAATCTTGGACCACGCCCCTGTGTCATACACTTGCAATTTTTCATTCTTTAGGAAAGATCTACGATCGGCTACACTTAGCCACCGCTAACACGATGGCAGCATAGGATACTGCTGCCGATAAAGAGGCACAGTAAAAATTTTTGAGTAAAATCAAGTGCATATTATGGCATTTCCCCCGAGGATAACTTTAATTCAATAAATTAAGATATATTCTATTGTTGATATTTTAGTTTAAATAGTGTATTGTATCTTGTCGTAATATTCTTGTTTTTGTTTTGATATTATGTTCTATTTCTGTATTGTTGTGATATTTTTTTTGATCTGTATTGTCTCCCCCAATTCCCTCTTGCCAAGGGGTGGGGAAATTAAAGGAAAAATTAATAATTGTTCACAAAAAAAGAATTATACTTAAGTTAAATTCCGATTAGACTGTCGGGTCTTAATGAGCAGTGCAGCCATTTTTTGTTTTCTTCTTGCTTCAGGGCCAAAGCAATCTTAGACGATATAATTCTGAGCAAATATGAGTTGTGGTTTTTATAGTTTTAAACAAAGAAAATACATTAGTTTCCTGTGGCACATCCTTATTGGGTAGACTGTTTTTAGGTCTTGGCTAAGATATTGGGCGTTCTGGCCCTGCCCCATTTTCCTATGACAAGACACATTATACTAATTCTTACTAAATGTATGATCTTGGTTGAGGTTCTAAATAGTTTCTGTTTTATCTAGGGTATCTGATGACTGTGATATTCTTTGTCGAGGATATGAGAGTAAAAATTGTATTTTGTGATCTTAGTGATTTTAAACGGAGATGATGTGAAAATATTCCTAATTTGTACTTCTCTTTGTCTATTCCTATAAGCATTAATTGTAACTTATCATTCATGCTAACACCACAAGGGGTCCTCCTTTGCCTACTTTGTCTGATTAGCAATCACAAGCCGTGACATCTCTTTGATGTTGATTTGCCTTTGATTGTCCAGCAAGGAAATACCTAATCTTGGACTACCTTACCTAAGGCACAGTAACATTAGGTAGTCCATTGTTACCACTTCCCGAACCCATCATGGATGAACAACTCATCCACTGCATTGCTGAAGTTTAGGATCACTAATAGCTTTGCCAATTATATTTTATAATACACTGGTGGATTTAGGACACATTTATATAGATTTTTGGTGACTTTCTTCTCTTCCATTTTCTGTACTTTTCAGCCATTTTCTCTTCTTGTGAGGAAAGAAGATGAAAGGCGTTCCTTTGAAAAGGGGCGGAACTGACAGTGATGTGAACCAATCACATGACAGATGGAGACTATTGCCCGGTGGTGTAAGGGTGTTAGAGCAATAGTTCAATTTATTTTTCCTCCTTTGATGAGGTTTTAACCAATTACAGGGCAGAATTTCCAACTACTGAAACTGCTCTCCTGTCTGTCACTAACTCGCTAAACTGTGTCCGTGCTGCCTCGCTCTCCTCTGTCCTAATTCTCCTTGATCTCTCTGCTGCCTTTGACACTGTCGATCACTCTATTCTCCTATCCTCTCTCGCTGACCTGGGAATCTCTGGCACTGCTCTGGCCTGGTTCTCCTCCTATTATTATTATTATTATTATTATTATTATTATTATTATTATTATTTATTTCTTAGCTGACGCCCTTATCCAGGGCGACTTACAATTGTTACAAGATATCACATTATTTTTACATACAATTACCTATTTATACAGTTGGGTTTTTACTCGAGCAATCTAGGTAAAGTACCTTGCTCAAGGGTACAGCAGCAGTGTCCCCCACTAGGGATTGAACCCACAACCCTCCGGTCAAGAGCCCAGAGCCCTAACCACTACTCCACACTCCTACCTCTCCGACCGCACCTACCAGGTAACCTGGCGCGACTCAACCTCTATGCCTCACCGTCTCGCAACAGGAGTCCCCCAAGGATCAGGCTTGGGTCCTCTCTTGTTCTCTCTCTACACCCGTTCCGACCTTTCTTCACCAACTACTCCATGCAACTCCTCGTCCAGGCCCTGGTACTCTTCCACCTAGACTACTGCATCTCCCTCCTGGCCGACCTCCCTGCTTCCGCTACCCATCCACTCCAGCTCATCCAGAACTCTGCTGCTCGCCTGGTGATCTCTCTGCCTCGCTTCTTCCACACTACTCCACTGCTCTGCTCACTCCACTGGCTCCCGATCACCGCTCAAGATTTTGTACTAGCCTTCCGACGCCAGACCAGACTGCACCCAGTTATCTCCAGACCCTCATCTCTCCCTACACCCCCACCTGACCTCTCCACTCCACCTGCACTAGAAGACTGGCTGTACCTCTTCTACGCTCCCCTGCCTCCAGAGCCCGCTCCTTCTCCACACTCACCCCGCAGTGGTGGAACGACCTTCCTACGGATGTCAGGACTGCCCAGTCCCTGACAACCTTCCGGCACCTCCTCAAGACGCACGTCTTCAGACAACACCTGTAAAACTCAACTCTTCCCTTCTGGACAATATAGCACTCTCCCTTTAATGCACTTTAACTTGCACTTATCTGCTCCCTATTTTACTGTATTTAATCCTGCATTTAACCCAATCTGTAGTATTTTGTATTTCACCTGCACTCGTATCTAACCCTGATGTAACTATCAACACTGTTATCTGCTCTGTTTTGTATTTGCTCTTATTAGGACTGAAGTCATTGTGTTTTGTATCTTGCTCATAATTGTACTGTAATTCTTGATATGTATTTTTTGTATACAACTGTAAGTCATCTTGGGTAAGGGCATCTGCTAAGAAATAAATAATAATAATAATAATATAATTAGGGGTTTTAATCAGTTGCAGATTAATCGATTAATCATGCCTGTGGGTGTTGATCGATTTAAAAAAATCATTGATTGATTAATCTTGCCTAACCACGTGCTATAGCAAAAACCAGTGCTTGAGAAAGAAATCGAGAATGATGGAGGAGAGTACTTCAAAAGACGGTAGCAAACGGGATACAGGGAGATATACCCAACATTTTGCCATAGCTCAGAACAGTGTTTCAGGTCATTTGGGGGTGCCAAGACCTGACTGGAAAACACATTTTTCTGACTTCCTGGCGACTGTAAAAGCTCCATGGTGAATGGCAGACTCAGTGGGTCTCCAGGATGATTGACTCGATCAACTATCCAGGCAGGGATCACATTTAATGTGACCAACCTCCATCCACAGAGCTTGTGTCGTTCCAGACCTATTGTAGCCCAGCCCTCCTTCATTTGAAAGTGTAGTGGCGGCGGGTTTTAATATCAAATACATTTTGTTCACAAATAAAATAAAATAAAAATCTAGATTTAGTTACAGCTGCCATTTATAAATAGGGAGAGGCTTAGCTTTTACAGGATTTGCTGCATGCAGAATATAGAAAACGAACAAATGAGGGTGCAACATTTTATTAAACAAATCTTTAATACAATCTTAGTTATAATAAAAAAAATAAGCTGCACAAACATTACAATTACTATCCGCAATTGCATTAACATTATTTAACGACTAGTCACAGGTAATCTGAATTGCTAGTTTCAGAAAGCTGTGCTTTGCAGTTTTGCCTCAAACAGTTCACAATAAAACACGCTATTAAACCACTGTCTGTGTGTTTCCTTTAACAATGTTCTTCTTTATATCTCAGGTTTGCTTCCCCCCTGAGAGGAAGTTTTATTTTTAGTTGTTGTTGAAGGCTTTTCTTTGTCAGCAACCAGTTGTTAAGTCACATTAGATACCATGCATTTATTATCTGTGTGACTGATACCACTCATGCAGTTTTCCATCTACACAGAGTAAGCAACCTGCGTTTCACTGTTTTACTTGTCCATATGGTAGACTGCCTTTATCAGTAATAAACATTTCTACATCCACTTTTCTGATATGTGCACATTCGTATCACTCTGCACATTATCTTTGTGTTCTTTATTTCCACACAACACATTCCCATATGCATTAAGCTTTCTTTAACACCCGTCAGCATATTTACTTTCCAGACTTTTAAAAGCTGCAGTAAAACTTTCATAAACCATAACGTTTGTACTTGCCAAAGTAATTGTAGTTAGAAGATAACATTGCTTCTCCTTTCCTTCAGTGTTTCTTTCATAAATCTCTTTTTGTTTTAAATATCTACTATGTGTACTACTATTGGAACTGACTTCCTGGTTCTCTCCCTCTCCCACAGACTAGCGTAGCTCCATTTAAATTTACCTCCAGCTTTCTCAGCTGTCAGTTCTCCTGTCTGCGCTAACACTTGTGGGAGATGCAGTCTTTTCCCCTCATGCATTTGGAGCAACATTCTTTTTAACCATTTTTATGCCAAACACAAATGTCTGCATTTGTTTATATATAATACCGTCTCTTACAACTGTGGCAAATTAATTTAATCCTTTTACAGACAGCAACACTAGAAATACCCCACCTGTTTCTAGTGTTCTTCTCTGTTTACAACCCTCTATTTGCCACTATATATATATATATATATATATATATATATATATATATATATATATATATAATATTGGACAAATAGCGTTTGTCGTTTGCTCTTCCCATTGATTTCAATAACAAAGGCATTGTTTATTCCTTGTTAAGCACGCCATATATTTCAGGCAAACTCAGGTGTTTGGATCTCGTTATGTGCCATTCACATAGTTTTAAATAACAAACACTGCTTTATACTGTATTAATCGCTCTTACTAATCCACAATTTACATTGTTCTCTAAAAGCTAAAAAAATAATAATAAATACAGCGGTTTCCTACTGCTTTGAACCGCAACTGTTGTCATTATATCCTGGAAACCCCGCAGCTCAGCGCTACAATATGTAAATAAATCCTGTTCGCCTGTGGGGTGTATCAACTTCAATCTCCGTCTCGATCTCCTGCCTGTCAGCGAATTATTATTATTATTATTATTATTATTATTATTATTATTATTATTATTATTATTTATTTCTTAGCAGACGCCCTTATCCAGGGTGACTTACAATTGTTGTAAGATATCACATTATTTTTTACATACAATTACCCATTTATACAGTTGGGTTTTTACTGGAGCAATCTAGGTAAAGTACCTTGCTCAATGGTACAGCAGCAGTGTCCCCCACCTAGGACTGGACCCACGACCCTCCGGTCAAGAGTCCAGTGTCACAAGCATTAATACCCTGTATCCTTCTAAACAAGGGATTTAGGCGAGCTCCATAATAACAGCTCAATCTCAAAACTATAATAATATAGTACAGTAATTTTTGCAGCTGTGTATAATGGTATTTAAAACATGATTACATATCCGTCCTTACTCTGGTATCATCACAGTCGGATACACGATGGATTACCATACTTTTTATTACATTCATAGGTTTTAAAACATCCTTTTTTAATAGTGTAATGAGTGTCTTAATAAATATTTTTAACTGCATACACGTTTGTTTGTTTTGATTACTGTACTGGTGATTGGGGGACACTTTGAATGTCAGGTTATTGTGTGGGAGTTTATACCGTCCATCGTTTACTGCGGGTGAATCACGTTAACACACACACGCCCGTTCTAAGCGGTGGCGACTGTATATATTATTATTATGATTATTATTATTGTTATTTATATAATAAGGTAGGGGCCCAGAAGTGTATGTTTGCCTAGGGCCCTGTGATAGGTTAATCCAGCCCTGCTCATTGTGCTCCCACTGTGATGCCTATTTTGAATGTTTTTGGATCTTTCCACTTCCCCACAAACTGTTTGCAATTGTGTTGCAGGAATCCCATGTCACATCACATTCAGGGTGATGACAAATCCAATTGTGTAGACAGGTCTTAATAAATTGTCTTGGATGTGTATACTGTAAAAAGCCTTTTTTTTATTTTTAAGCAACATTTATTCAACATATTGTTTCCTGGAATGTCTTGTCACCAGTCACTATCATATATTTATCTGTACCCTTTATTCAGTAGAAAATATATTTGTCTTGTTTTACTAGTATCCCTTACATTTATATAGAGCATACAGATTAGGCTGTGTCTGAATGAACCAAACAGAAACCGTTTTAAACCACATTTAGAAGCACATCAGATCGATAGAAATACATTAGGGTAACAAACAGAAACAATATCTTACCAAAGACACCACAGCAAAAACAAAGCAAATCTCAATTTCTAAGTGATTTGTTTTTGGAGAACAGAAAGATAGTACAGCTGTGCAATAATAAATATTGCTTAAACAACAAGAAGTCAATAAAGTAAAGAGCTCAAATATCCACAATAGCAGTGGATTTGTAACAGCAAAAAAAAATGTTTGTCTGACCTTGTAAACTAGTGCAATAATTAGTGTGCAGCGTGTTGCATAAAGCCCCTCAAAATCATGATATGATTGTTGTTTGATCCAGCACTATTTGAACAACATTCCATACAACACATAATACGAATATTTTATGTATGATTATGGAGTATGATACTGATTTAACATTTGGCCCCAAGTGTGCTTGGTTTGTGGACCCACTACGTAGCCAGCTGGATAAAGCAATAGACCCCCTGTGATTTAACCAAGGGGAAATTGAAAAGGGGGTGGTGAGAGTGGGAGGTGAAGGGATGTATATTCATTTTGTAGAAGGAGGTGTAAGTGACTGGTTTATTTATATTCTCCTGATTGGTTAATCTACAACATAATGAGTGTGGGAGCAGCCCTATTTCGTGAACTACAGTAAGCTTTAGTGACCTAATTGGTTGCTTATACACACACTGAAACTTTTTTTTTTTTTTTTTTTTTACTGCCTTGATGTGAATCAGGTCATTAAACAAAAACAGACAAACAACAACAAAAAAAAACCCAGCAATTTCACTTTGACTAGCTATGTACAGTAAATGAACAATTGTATATTTTCCCCTGGATGTCTGTGTTCTAAGAAGAGTCTTAATACTCCCAGATAAATTCACTGCAGTGCAGTTACACCCAGATCTATTTAATTGTACACGGAAACCTTAATCGAGAACGATGTCCAATAAAAGGGATCCTGACACTGCAGGCTACATCAAACCAATACAACCTAATGGTAAGCGACACAGCAAATGAAAAAAAAACGGGAAAAAAAACCTCTGGAAAAAAGAGCCACATAATTATTTATCTGTCTACAGTTCTGCTATTTTCAGCAACAGCGGAACACATTGGTGGCGGCAGGTGTTTTTCAAAGACATGTCTATTACTGCACCTTACCCAGGAGAAATGTGCTGACTGACAAGCACCACCAACTGCAAATACAATAATACGCAGGAGCCTGTCTTCAATTAGTCCTCAATTGCCATGAATCCCCTAGAAGCTGCCATCCATTTAAAATAATTGTTTACAAACAAGGCATTTTTTCCACATCCAGCTGTACAGAGTGTAGAATGATCTCTGTACATTTTTCTCTTGACACACACGTCTGCAGGGCCAGCTAGATGTGGTATTCATTTTGTAAAGGTGAGAAAAACAGACCTGCAAGATTTCCTGATATTTTAATACTGCATTCTAGGGACCTTATATGTGACATCATCTGCTGTAATTCAACATCTTGTTTCCTGGCATGTCTTGTCACCATTCACTATTATGTATTATCTGTGTATGAGGGAATATCTGTAGTATTGTCGATATAATCCACACAGTCTATCACTATCCAGATAGTGTGATTTTAATGTATTGCCATTATAAATTTGCTGGTTGTCTTTTTTTCCTAGTGCTAACTGAAGTGTTCAGTTAGGGTTAAACTGCAGCTCTCTCATCTGGACATTCCCTTTCTGTCCTTTTATTCTAAAGAGATGCAAGACAAATCACATGTTTCAGTGGAACGCTCATGTTTCCCTTTTTACTGCTATGAAAAATACATCCCCTTTGATTATTGAGTTAACCAGCATAGGACACCTATCTTTATTATTTCTGGTTTAAAATAGATAATTGTCATTATATCACATAACACAAACCTATATTTTAACACAAGTGACATTACTATTGTGCTGTATTTATAACTAACAGCTTAACATGTTTAATGTATTTTTTTTTATTTATTATAATATGGAGAACAATATATCTAGTGTACCCTTTCAGAATTACATTCAAAAAATACTAATAGTATATAAACATGATAGTTATGTCATAAATGTGGATTAAGTAAGAGGGTGTTCTTATCTATTTTAAAACTGCTAATTTTCCCCAGTAGTTTTACAGCATCAGAGATTTCATGTACAGTACATTTCTATGTAGAGCATTGATGTGTTTTATTAAGAATGATGTTAAAGCTGGAAAAGGCTTTCAGCTTATAAATGTAATAGATTCTTCGTTCCCACTTTACAGTGTGTGTGTGTGTGTGTGTGTGTGTGTGTGTATATACAGTGTATATATATATATATATATATATATATATATATATATATATATATATATATATACAGGGCTGTAGCCAGTCATGAAAAAATCACAGAGGCATTTCCCCATGCACCACACCACACCCCCTCTACACTGCAGTTTACAAGCCACTTCCACTAGCAGTTTACCATTTGAATATTAATAAGATGGGTTTGCTGAACTGCAGACTACCGAGGGAATGTATTATTCCTTGTTATTAGGCTGATATGTACTTCTTTCTAATAAACATTATTACTTTGCCTCACCTTTTAAGTCATTAATAAGCCTTGGTCATTTCAAAACCTTTTCGAATGCATTTAACGCCGATGGTGGTGTGAACTGAGCAGTGTCACTGTAATCTGCAATGACAGAAAAGATTTTAAAGAGCACAGAGGCTATAGATATCAGCGGGACTTGGGAATGAATGCATGCACAAAACAAGGGATGAAATGCATTTTATTTTGTGGCAAAGCAAAGTATAAGAGAGCCTAAATAAATAATGATAAGTATGATTTTAACCGAGGCCCATGCCTCGGGTGCCTCATATTTGGCTACAACCTTGCTATATAAAGTCAAAAGATATTTTCTGAAGTCAAAATACAGTTGCTCTGTACTGATGAGCCTCAAAAAGGGCGAAACATGTATGCAGCTACTGTATTTTGACTTTTAAAACGCTGTGAATGTAGAAGCCGTTAGGCAACTTTCACACGATTTGATTGGCTCTTGTAATGCTTTATTTGCATATCTCCCTACAACCCATTTGTGTATATATATATATATATATATATTAAGGAATGGCATCGCTGGGAGAAAAACTACACGCCCCAGAAAGCTCAGTGCGGATTGGTAAAGCGGGGTTACAGGATTTAAAAGGAAGCTGGGCAAAACAATCGGGATCGTGGGGAACACCGCTGATTGTCCTGTCTACCCAAGCCTTGGGTGTGTTTTTCTTTCATTCCTCCTTTGCAAGGAATAGTAAGTACGTGACTTCTCAGTTTTAGTCATTTATAGAAAGTGCAGTCTTGTGCGTTTAACCTCTTGTTGAGGTGGCTGTTTCTTTTGTTCTGCTTTTTCCTGATATTTGTTTTTGTTTTGCATTTATTACTATATGCTATATCGCCAAGTATTTAGGATTGCACACTATAGATTTGGGTACTTGAAGTGCGCAGAGCAGTCAGCCTGTGCTGTATAACTAGAAGTGTTTGTGTAAACAAAGAGAGACAAACCCGGGACTGGTTAAGACCGTCCTTTATATGTGTGAGCTGCAGGAGCAGCGAACTGCAACCGTTGTGAAGGTGCTCAAGAGTAAGAAACACAGACACGGGACTATGGTTTTATAAATGGTTTATTATTGTGGGGGTTGTCAATCCCCCACCGGTCTGGTAAGAAAGCCAGCCTCACTTCGTGGTCGTTCTGGAATACGTCAGTGGTGGCAGTTTCCCCACATTCCTCTGTTCCCATACGTTGGTGCTCCTGTCTCAATCCAACAAAGAGTGCTGTTGTCATCTGTTTGTCTGTGTTCCAGGCGATTAATACAGAGGGAACCCTGTAGTCTGTTTACCTGTTTTCCTGGATTACTCCCACAGAAGGGGCCTGAACTCAGTTTACCTGTGTTCCTGGATTACTCCAACTGAGGGAGCCCATACTCTACTTACCTGTGTTCCCGGCTCACTCCACCAGAGGGAGCCCTTACTCTACTAACCTGTGTTTCAAGCTCACTCCACCAGAGGGAGCCCATACTCTACTTACCTGTGTTCCCGGCTCACTCCACCAGAGGGAGCCCTTACTCTACTTACCTGTGTTTCCAGCTCACGCCACCAGAGGGAGCCCTTACTCTACTTACCTGTGTTCCCGGCTCACTCCACCAGAGGGAGCCTGTACTCTACTTACTTATTATTATTATTATTATTATTATTATTATTATTATTATTATTATTTATTTCTTAGCAGACTCCCTTATCCAGGGCGACTTACAATCGCAAGCAAATACAAAATACATTCAAGTGTTACAATACAAGTAATACTTACCTGTGTTCCCGGCTCACTCCACCAGAGGGAGCCCTTACTCTACTTACCTGTGTTTCCTGGCTCACTCCACCAGAGGGAGCCCTTACTCTACTTACCTGTGTTTCCGGCTCACTCCACCAGAGGGAGCCCGTACTCTACTTACCTGTGTTCCCGGCTCACTCCACCAGAGGGAGCCCGTACTCTACTTACCTGTGTTTCCGGCTCACTCCACCAGAGGGAGCCCGTACTCTACTTACCTGTGTTTCCAGCTCACTCCACCAGAGGGAGCCCTTACTCTACTTACCTGTGTTTCCGGCTCACTCCACCAGAGGGAGCCCGTACTCTACTTACCTGTGTTCCCGGCTCACTCCACCAGAGGGAGCCCGTACTCTACTTACTTGTGTTCCCGGCTCACTCCACCAGAGGGAGCCCCATATTTCACTTACCTGTGTTCTGGGACTAATTCATCCGGAAGAGACACCTTACACTGCTTGCCTGTGTTGAGGTATCCAGATATTCTACAGGAAGAGCCTGCAGCAGCTTGATCCTCATAGAATAGCATAGAGAGGGGAGAAGAAGTGAGTTAGTTAGTGGCCCGTGCAGGGCTTAGTATGTTTTGATTTGAGTTAAATCCTGTGTAAATATTGTAAAGTTATTCACCTGATTACGCAGCATGTCCAATTCTGTCCATATACTGTATATTATATATATATATATATATATATATATATATATATATATATATATATATATATATATATGAGAAACAAAAACACATTGGAAATGTGAAAAAACGGCAAGTTATCAAAAGTGCCCAGCCATTTTAGAAGTTAGAGGAAACAATTGGGGCAACCTTGGCCCCCACCGCTATGACAGTTGAGCCTATTTGCTTGGTGCTGGCCAAGGTTGCCCCAATGGTTTCTTGAAACTTGCCTTGTGTTTTTGATATCTCTACTTTAAATGGCTGGGCACTTTTGATAACTTGCCGTTTTTTCACATTTACAATGCGTTTTTGTTTCAGATATCACTTCTTTTTTTTACTTTATCACACACACACACATTACGGGAATAGAAAAAATGTTCAACCTATTTGGAGGCAATGTATTGCCTTTTGGATAGGGTAAATGTAAATAGTAGCTCAAATGTAAATGTAATGTTAGGGCTCAAATCCTGCCATATATATATGATGGCACATGGCGCTCTCTCTGGGGCTCTGGCGGCACTGGCAGTGTGGGGCACTTTCTCTTGGATGGCACGGGACACAGATGGCAGTTTTGGAGCAGAGCTCTCTGGCGGCAGCTGAGGCTCAGGGCTCTCTTTCTCAGGCGGTGCGGGGCTCTCTGATTCGGCAAGTGGTAGAAAGACAAATAGGAAAGAAAGAGCCGCCAAATTTAAAGGTGTATCTCCGTGCCTGCACTTTTGGTCTCCATTTTGTCATGTATGTGTTTTTAAACTAGTATTTTAAAAGGCATTGGGGTTTTAGAGGAGTGCTGGAGACGGGCTGTATTGGGTTTATTGTTGTTTTTTTATTTGTGAGCCCTGTCTCCGTTTAGATATTGAGCTGCACTGCCCTTTAGTTTTAAATTATAATTCTGTGTTTAGTTATTGTTTTAATTAACAGGTAGTGCAAACTGCTTGCTGTGTCTGTGTATTCTAGATCTGCCCTGTTTGTTAAGTATAGTTTGCTACCTGTATTTAATAAAACGATGTTCATTGCCCGACATAGTAGTGTGGTCTATTTTATATTTTCCTTCTGGTATTCTGCCTGGCTGATCCCACCCTGATCAGAAAGAACGAGTGCCCCTCCCAGGTACATACTGTATGTTTAGCAGCAATATGCCACATAAATTAAAGTGATTTAAAAAAATATATATATGTAATAATTGATTCAGCATAATGCAATTGACATATCCAAATATGATCATAATTTCATATTATTTCATCAACAGTATACAATAGAAACCATCAACAATATATATGCATGTTAAAGATATGTGTGCTAAAGTATGTATGTTCAATGAAAATGTCATTCATATCAACTACAGTTTTTTCACATTAAAAATGGTGTTTGTTACACATAAATAAAATATATTTAATTGTTTTAAAGTTTGCAATATAAACCTTGAGTGTGAATCGAACCCAAGACATGTTTCTAATGCAGGTTGCAGTGCAGACGCGGCAGCTTTCACGCCACAAAGTAGTATGCAAGTTTGCAAGTAGTATAGCAGCAAAGTTACAGTTTTTATAACAAGATGAACAAGATTTTGTAAATAATGATTATGTATTATCCAGATTGTATTCAACGTTTTCATCTAATTTTGTAAACTATCATAATAAGCTTGATCTGTTCACAGGGCCGGCGTTAGACTAACAGGGGCCCAGGGCAAAAGCTAAAGAATGACCCTCCCCCAAACAAAACAAAAAGAAACGAACGGGGGTAATATTACTACTACTTTTACTACCAATAAACTACAAATGAAAACATCATCATTATCAACAACTACTATTACTACTAATAATATACAGCACAACACAAACATACATTTCTTAAGAATATTAAACATGACAAACTTACCACCATCACCTACTAGAAGCGGACCTTCCTTGCTTTAGCGGAGGCAAAGTCTTCATTATTTTGGAGAAGTCCAACTTCCGACAAATACCGTGTTCGATGGAAAGCCAGACCCATTCAGGCGGTCCTGTGACATTGTGTTCCGTACGTAAGTCTTCAATAACTTCAAACGCGAGAAGCTTCGCCCTCCTGATGCCACAGTTACAGGTACACTCAAAAGTAGACGCAACGTGATGGTTAGGTTTGGGTACAGATCCAACAGCTTTTCAGCGTAAATGTAGTTTATCATCTCCAGGGGTGAATTAGACACACTAGTTGGCAAGCCTTTTACAGCGGAGCAGATCTCGAGATTCAAGTCATCAGCATTGATGTCACCCATTTTCTGTGACAAATGTTGGCAACTAGTAATTAAGGTGTTTGACTCTATAGCCTTCCCCATCTCGCTGGTGCTAAAAAGAAAACCAAACAAACTGTAAAAAAAATCCAGCTGAGAAAACCTCGTTCAGGCTCGTTCAGGCTCATTACGGCGGCATCAATTAGAGGAAAAAAGAAATCTCGCTTTAAGATCTCCTCTGGAGTGTTGGCAACCTTGTCTGGACATTCTTCATCTAACATTGATTTCTTCTTTCGTCTTCTCTGTTCAGGAAATGTTAGTTCAATCCCGATCTGTTCTGTGATTTCCCATGCAGAGGCGTGAGCTGATGCAAACCCATTTTCTCTGAAATCTTGCAGAAATGTTAGCACTGCCTCAATTTCGTATTTAAGGGCTTCCATCCCTACAGTGGGACTCTGAAAGAGTTTCCTTGCGCAATTGATATGAAACAAAACATTGTGCCATTCAACAATGCACACTATGAAGTGTCCTGAAGATATCTCTTGCGGAAGGCTTCGTGCCTCAGCGGCTTATTAATTAACCTTAGCGGTTGCATTTTAAAAGAAGCGACAGTAAGGGAAATGTCAATTCTGGAAACAAAGGAACTATGTTTTATTTTTAATCTTGGTGAACGAAAGTGCTACCTGTGAATATTTAGTTATTACAGTTAACAGAGTGGTGATGACCTTGAAATCTGTCGAGGTAAAAATAACTTGGCTAATGCCAGGCACTACACCTCTTCACAGTACACTCCTTAGGATAGCCAACCACAAAAATGTATTGATCAGAGATTACCATTTACTAGCCAAGTCTTGCTGTACAGCCCTCCACACACTTTAATACTAGTCAAATGGATTATGTGTGCTGTAAACATAGTAAAAAGCAGGCTGTCTATTTCAGCTTGATTTTTACTTTACAATTTACAAAAGCTATATTTAGATTTTTAGATTAAACTAACTTGAGGAAAATAATTAAACCATTTAATTTCCAGTTGTAAATGTTTATGTAAAACCTCAATGTCTGATGAAAACAGGGCATTAGAAGGGTTAAATATATAAGCAATTTGCCTGAATCAATGGTAAAAAAAACACCAGTGAATAAAAAATAAAAATAAAACATTTGCCTTTTTCTGTACAATACAAAATGTCCCTGGTTCACAGGCTTTCCAAGAGATCTGGAGAAAACTTACTGTAGGGCCATATTTATAAAGCATTTACCTTTTTTTCCTTATTGGAAAACATCACAAAGAAGTTCTAATTTAACTCTCCCTATGGGCAGTCCAAGATTTCCATTACACGGGAGTAGATGTTAAAACTTCATGCTGATTTGAACTTGGCTCTCGCCAAGATAAGCACTAACTAAGACGTAGCTTTACAGTAAACTAAATTGATCCATCTGTGTCTCCATCCATTTGCGTTTCCTTCCATATGATGATGTAGATATCCTTCTGCCTGGTGTTGATGGCTGAAGTGTAATGCTGGCTCCAGGGATCAGCTTATTTGCCTCCCCAGCGCATCAGCATGACAACTGTCTGGATTGAGCTAAGTAGGGTACATCTCTAGGGTTTTCAAGTGGGCACCTTCCATCCTCAGTGTTTCGTCGACTAGCCCACACACCTCAAGAGGGCTCGACGGTGATTCTGGAGTCCCAGCATCACCCCCTTCTGTCCCCCACTCAACTCAGCCCAGCTTACTTACCTGTACATCAGCGTTTCTTTCTTTCTATTGTGCTTGAGATCCCCAACCAGAATCTTCCCGTTTCAACCACAGCCAGTTGCTGCTCCTCTCTGCTGCTTCAGATAAGTTCTTCACTGTGCGACACAACACTTGGCCACTGAATCCGACATCTCTGAGAAACCAGGTTATAGAGTGTGCCACAAATCCTCGACAACCTACCTCCACTGGGTAAACCCAGGCTCTCCATTCTCGCTGTTCCACTTCAGCGGCTAGTTGAGCATACCGCAGTTTCTTCCTCTCATATGCTTCATCTACAGCATCCTCCCATGGCACTGTTAATTCTACCAGGTGAACAAGGCGTGCTGATCCAGACCACAAGACAATATCAGGTAGAAGGTTAGTGGTGGCAATCTCAGGTGAAAAAATAAGCCCTTGACCAACATCTGCCAGCATTTTCCAGTCTCTAGCAGCTTCCAGTTGTCTTGGGCGAGGCTTGGTTTTAACACCTTTTCTTGGTGGTTGCTCTCCTGGGTGGAGGAATGTTGTCTTTTGTGTGTAATATTTTGATGGAACTGGTGGCAACTTATTGGTCATGTTACTCTTGTCTTCCAATGCTAAGGCCAAACATCGCAGGACCTGGTCATGGCGCCAAGTAAACCGTCCTTGGCTAAGAGCCACCTTACATCCTGTCAAAATGTGCCTTAATGTTGCAGGTGATGAATATAAAGGACATGAGGGATCCTCTCCTACCCAGAGGTTTAGGTTCTGTGGTGATGGGAGAACATCATATATTGACCTGATGAATGAAACTGATCCTGCTGTGTTCCATTGACCATAGGTCTTGCCAGCCAATCTTGTGTTGTTCCACACTCTCCCATCTCATCCATTCTCCCTGCTTGGCCTGGGAAATGGCCTTATGCACCTCATCCTCTCCTCTTGCTTTTGCACCTCGTTGACTACCAACTTCCTCCGTTGAGCTGGGGCTGCCTTGTGCCATGTAGGAGGAGCTGAACTGAGACCAAGACCCCCTCTTCCATGCTGAACTTGCCCCATTATATCACCAAGTCGAAGGGCAGCCTTTGCATCTTCCACAGCTTTCTTTGCCGCCCACTTTCTTCCAGTTTTCAACACAGGTGCTGCCTCCCTTACGCATTTGTCGCGTGACTTTACTAATGCCATTTCCAGTCAGACCTTGGTGCACTTAAACTCCTTGGTTAGAGCGGAGACTGGTAGCTGCAGTATTCCTTTACCATAAAGTCCCACTCTGCTGAGGCAGCGTGGAACTCCCAACCATTTCCTGATGTATGAACTGATTAAAGTTTCCAGCTTCTCTACTGTTGTCAGAAATACCTCGTACACAGTCAGTGGCCACAGCAGCCTCGGCAGTAGACCAAACTGAAAGCACCAAAGTTTTAGTTTGCCTGGTAAAGCGCTGCTGTCTATGCTCTTCAACCCTTCCACTGCTTGTTGTCTAACTTCTCCCACACGAACTGTGTCCTTTAGATCCCCGTCGTACCATCTCCCAAGACTTTTCACTGGCTTCTCAAACACTGTTGGTATTGCCTCACCATTAATGTAGAACATTTGATCTTCTACTTTACCTTTAATTATAGAGAAACTCCTTGACTTAGTGGACTTGAATTGCATTTGTGCCCTTTCAATGGTATTGGTTAATTTGCCCAATAACCGATTAGTGCAGGTTACTGTTGTAGTCATGGTTGTCATGTCATCCATGTATGCTCGAATTGGTGGTAGTCTCATTCCAGAAGCCAAGCGCTCTCCTCCTACTACCCATTTTGATGCCCTAATGATTACTTCCATTGCCATGGTAAAAGCCAGTAGAGAAATGGTGCATCCTGCCATTATTCCAACTTCTACGCATTGCCATGTAGTGCTGAATTCTGAAGTTGAGAAACTAAATTGCAAATCTCCAAAGTAGGCTTTCACTAAATTTGTTATTGTCATCGGTACACTGAAAAAATCAAATGCTGCCCAAAGTAGTTCATGTGGCACTGAACCATATGCATTAGCCAAATCCAGGAATGTCACATGGAGCTCCTTCCTCTCCTTTTTAGCTGATTGAATTTGTTGCCAGATCACATTGATGTGTTCTAAGCATCCTGGGAAACCTGGAATGCTCGCTTTTTGTATTGAAGTGTCAACGAAGCAGTTCTTTAATAGGAAAGTTGACAATCTCTGAGCAATAATGCTGAAGAAAATCTTGCCTTCTACGTTTAATAGGGAAATAGGGCAAAACTGACTGATGCTTGTAGAATCTTTTTCTTTAGGTATAAAGACTCCACCTGCTCAGCGCCATGCTCTTGGTACAACCTGTTTTTCCCATGCTGCTTTCATCAATTTCCACAGGATTCGTAGAACTCCTGAAGCACTCTTGTACACTCTGTACGGAACTCCATTAGGCCCTGGAGATGATGAAGCCCTTGCTTTTTTCACGGCTTGCTCTACTTCTTTCCACTCAGGTGCACAGTCCTCCATTTGGTATTCTGGTGGATTGATAGGTGGGATGTCTGAAGGAATTGACATAGGCTCCTGCCTTTTTTAATCTGTATGTTTCCTCCAAATATCTCTCCAGCTCGAACTTAGATGCTTTTAGTGTGCCATTCTTCTCACTGGTGAATAACTTCTTTACAAATTTGAATGGGTCTTTATAAAAGTTAGTTCTCGCAAGCTCCTTCTTTTTGTAGCGTTTCCGTAGGCACTCAGCTCTGCGCAATGTTGCAAGCTTATCTTTTATGACCCTTTGTAAGAGATTGAGTCCCTCCTTCTGACTTTGTTCTGCTCTTCTCCATTACTTCCTCAGCTGTCTCCTTTCTCTAACTAAGCATTCAATCTCCTGCTGCCGTCTAGACTTTCCAGGAATAGCTTGTACTTTTTCCTTCTTTACTCCAAACCTCTCGCTTCCATATGCGTAGATGATGTCCCCAAATGTATCCGGCTTCTTTTCAACTGTTCCACTTAACCTTTCCAACGCAAAGCAGTTATCTGTGTTTACTGTGTTCCACGCAGTTTTCTCACAAGCTCTTGGCCTTTTAACTCCAGGCTTGTGCCCGTTGAGGTTCTTTTCTCTATTATGCTGGTTTGTCTGACCGGGTTCACAAGGATCATTAGGTTCATCACTAACTGTATCCATGTAAGTCCTCCTCACGTCTATGACAGGGGTGCTGATATCCTGCGAACTGTGGTTTGTTTCCTGTCGCTGGATTTCATTCAACTGACTTGACTGACTTCGTAAGAAGTACTGATCAATGTGAGGCCCTTGTCCCTTCTCCCTCAAGCATTTCATTCTCACTTGATGAATCTTCAAACCCCTGACCATTGTCGCCTTGCTCCAATCAAATGCTTATTTTTGATTTTGGTTGGAAATGCTTTATGAATATGGACCTGTGGCAGGGCAAAAACCCTGCAAGTGTAAATAATGTATTGTATTGTTGTTTATATATAGTTTAAAAGAATATATAGAATAAGTGTGCTCTAGATATGACAGGTTTTTGCAGTTGTACATAAAGTTGTAAATTTTTTAATTTAAGTTTGGCAGGGATGGGGTTAAATCCAACTCTGCCAAATCTATGTGCGGAATGTGGCTGGGGCTTAACCCTTTACAGTCAATTTATTAATTCAGGTGTGAATTTATTTTCACACGTGCAGTTAATTTTAGACGTGCTGTTTAAAAGTATTTTTTTCCACAGTCAAACAGGTTTAAAAGGCCCTGCATATCAACAAAGCACTCACTAGGCATCTCCAGCCCCACCCCACCCTTTTGTTCGCTATAGCTTTCACATATGCTAAGAAATAAATAATAATAATAATAATAATAATAATAATAATAATAATAGTCGTACATACCGATCAATCATCTCCTGATCACTCGTTTTATCACCAAACGCCTCAATAATGCGATCCAAGTCATTATTTTATTACTAGAACATCTGAAAAAAAGCTCTCCAGATGTCCGTGATATTCTCTGAGCGCTGATGCAGCCACAGCCAGCTTGTTTCCTTATGGCCTCCATTATCAGATGCCAGGGGCAGGTATGACTATTCATGAGATATGCCCTTTTTTGTTTTTTTTCGGCTTGTCTCGGCTCCTGTCGCTCCCACTCGGCCATTGAATGGTTTTCTTGGCTTTTTCCGGAGAAAAAACGACTAGAAACCCGTTTTTTGCGTCTTTTTGATGATGTTGGACAGGGTCCGACATTGGACCGGATAGGAATAATTGCAATGTCGGACCAGGTCCGACATAGGACCACAAAGGGTTAATTGACTAATTGATGATCAATTAAGCCCAGCCACATGGTATAAAAAATAGCTGGAAAGCCAGTTTTTTTGTCCTAGTTTCATCAAGCATGCAGCCTCACGACTGTGTGGAGAGCCAGTGTGAGTGAGTTGCATAGGGATTAATTTAGGGGATTTTGATCCCACCACAGTTTATTTTAGTGTGTCAGAGTAGGTTCTGAAGCGGGACCTCCCTTTTAGTGGGAGCACCGCTAAGCCAGTGTTTGGCAAACTTTTGTTTTTAGCTGTTTTCTCACTGTATTTTGTTTTGCATTTTTGGAGCTCTTATTTTGATTACACTCTGTCTGTGTATGTCCTCGTGCACTAGGGCTATCATTGCTGGTACCCTAGTGGCGGCCACCTGTCACAACATTTTGTTTATTTGAATAAAACCTGGATGCCTGAGTGGCGCTGTCAACTGCATCCCTCTGTCTCTCTCTCATCATTCAGCGGACAACCACAACTAAAGTAGCAGGTACTAAGACCCCCTGTTACACTTGGTGTCAGCAGTGGGATCTGCAGAGTCCTGCCGAGGCAAGGCAAGACAACCCACTAGAGAGAGACATGGACATCTCCTTGGCCTGGATTCTGGAATCCAGGACTCCCCTGTGGCTAGAACCGGAGTGAAGGAAATACCTGGGGGCCATCCACGTGGAGGTGCTTGTGGATTTCGTCCACCTGACCTCAGAAGCCCAGCTCAAAGGGATCCGTGGGCACTATCCAGCACTAAAAGGGGCTTTGGAAGCCATGGGCAAGGTGGTTGACTGGCTCCATAGAGAGCGGTGGGAGGCGAAACAGTCCCAGATGGCCCGGGCCGCTGCACCCTTGTGCTCTATTTGCATGGAGTATGGGCATGTGGAGGCCAACTGCCATGACCGGGAAGAGGACACAGAGACAGACCTAGAGTGGGAGGAGCTTGAGGTCCAGAGAGAGGCAGAAGAGCTGCTGTCCCAGGAGGAAGAGCCATGGCCGTGCCCAGAACCGTTGCCATGGTAATTTACAGGGGGGGACGATCCTCTGATGGAAGAGCTAAGGCCTCACCCCCCTGAAATTTTTTTGGGGGGACGAGGGCAAGTAGTGGATTACCTTCAGCAGCCACCGGTAGTGCTGCTGAGAGGAGGGGAGGAGGCCCTGCCGCCTTCGCAGCCAGAAGGGGACGAGGCCCTGCTGCCTTTGCAGCCAGAAGGGGAGGAGCCCCTGCCGCCTTCGCAGCCAGAAGGGGAGGAGCCCCTGCCGCCTTCGCAGCCAGAAGGGGAGGAGCCCCTGCCGCCTTCACTCCAAGAAGGGGAGTAGACACTTCTGCCTTCGCAGCCAGCATTACTGCTAGAGGGAGAAGTGGAGCTCCCGCTGCCGCCTTCTTGGCCGGGGTCTCCCCTCCCGCCGTCGCCTCCCGAGGGTCCGCTGCTGCCGCCGTCGCCTTGGGTCACCTGCTCGCCGTCACCATAGGATCCTGTTCCACTGCCAGCCTCGCCGGAGGGTCCTGCATTGCTGCCAGCAGGGTCCCACAAATGGACAGAGGGGACACTGGCGTTAAGGGGTAGGCCGGGGGTTAAACGGGCACCCCTTTATAGAAGTCCAGGGGTCACTGTGGGGGTTAAACTGTATAGAAACCCAGTTAATGTCAGGGAGCTAATGTTGGGGCCAGCTGGTATCAGACGGCAGGGTGTGCAAGTGGTTGAGGGCAACCCTATCCGCCTGGTATTTGATAGAGGCCGGCTGAGCCCCAGTGATCCCTCCCACCCACCCATGTGTTTATTGCGGAGAGCGGGTTAGTTGTCGAATGGACCCTAGGGGTTCCATTCTGAGTGGGAGGGTTTGTGGCAGGGCAAAAACCCTGCAAGTGTAAATAATGTATTGTATTGTTGTGTATGTATAGTTTAAAAGAATATATAGAATAAGTGTGCACTAGATATGGCAGGTTTTTGCAGTTGTACATAAAGTTGTAAATTTGAATTTAAGTTTGGCAGGGATGGGGTTAAATCCAACTCTGCTAAATCCATGTGCGGAATGTGGCTGGGGCTTAATTGACTAATTGATGATCAATTAAGCCCAGCCACATGGTATGAAAAAGGAGGTGGAAAGCCAGTTTTTTTGTCCTAGTTTCAGCAAACATGCAGCCTCACGACTGTGTGGAGAGCCAGTGTGAGTGAGTTGCATAGGGATTAATTTAGGGGATTTTGATCCCACCCCAGTTTATTTTACTGTGTCAGAGTAGGTTCCGGAACGGGACCTCCCTTTTAGTGGGAGCAGCGCTAAGCCAGTGTTTGGTAAACTTTTGTTTTTAGCTGTTTTCTCCCTGTGTTTTGTTTTGCATTTTTGGAGCTCTTATTTTGATTACACTCTGTCTCTGTATTTCCTTGTGCACTAGGGCTATCATTGCTGGTACCCTAGTGGCGGCCACCTGTCACAACATTTTGTTTATTTGAATAAAACCCGGACGCCTGAGTGGCTTTGTCAACTGCATCCCTCTGTCTCTCTCTCATCATTCAGCGGACAACCACAACTAAAGTAGCAGGTACTAAGACCCCCTGTTACAGGACCATATTGAAACAAAAACTCATATTAAAATGTACATTTTCTATGGGCTTGCATTACCTTTCCTTATTCTGATAACAGCTTTGTTGCAAGATACATTTTCATTCCATGCATGTAATGTAGCATTCGTTTTGTTTGATTAACTTTGATTAAAGAATTTACCAGATATCTTTATCTTTATTTTTCTATTCAAGCAGAGAATGGGTGAAATCAACCTTTATGCTTAAAAAAAACAGACTTTTTATGCCATCGAGAAATGTCTCTGTGGCAAAGTGATGAGTGAATACAGGTGTGTGCAGTGCAGAGTGGATACAAAACAGACAGACAATGATTTCCAGGTGCAAGGGTGTTTATTGATTTAATTAACAATGTCCTTATGGCAAACACCTATAAATAATAATGTTGGAGTGATACAGCAGCGTGTATCACTCGGTATTTGTAAATCCTCGGGTTTGACCCGTAACCAAAAGTCCAGTTTTACACACCAACACTAAACACAAAACACAAACACAGTTCCTAGTGATAGTGAATAAGTGCAAGTGGTGTATTACAGTTCTCCGTGAAATGCAGGGGTGAAAGTGATGTCCGGGTTTATGCTGGCTTTCGCTACAGCTCCGGATCGTGCTACTGGTAGTCTATTAAAAAAACAGACGACAGTTAACAAACACAAGACAAAACTCATGGTTCATGATACTGCAACACAGACTCCTTGTAGGTTTAAAGCACTAACCATTTACCAAGGAACAGATCACTTACACTATGTCCTCTATTTATACCCTCGCTCATGACCCCTAGGTTAACGAGCGCATCCGCTCCTCCAATCCTTAGACGCCACGCCCTTTACCGTCTGGATTGGGGAGATTGGGGACCGACTTCCACCTACCCTAAGGAATAAATTGTCGTGCCATTTAGTTTAGGGTACTCTGTTCCTTTTATACAGTGCCCTGACAGGTCAAGAGGGAGATCTAACACCAAGAATCATTCGATCTCTGTCATAGTCTCATTTAGCGAAACCCCTTTCTCATATTCAGCACGCAACAAAACCATGGTTACCAACATTCTAATTGAAATAACATTTGGTCACAGCGGAGCCTTACATATACATAAAGATCCTACACACATTTAAAAATGTCTCGCAGAAACCGCAACATATAAATGTGTATTACACAGACTTTAATAGCATAAATTTACAGATAAAAATAATATTCACAGAACAAAACTAGAAATAGTTGAACAGAACTAACTTGCACTTATTATTCGGAGTCTAAGCCCCCCCACCCCCACCCCCACCCCCTACCCCTACCCCCCACCCCACTGCTTAGCACAGTTGAACTCAGAGGAAGGCAAGGCAGATGGGGCCGCTTCGTCCTGCCGCAGAGACTTCAGCTGTCGGACAGGGTATTGTGCACAATATGCATTAAGCAGGGGCGTAGCGAGGAATAGATTTTTTCCTGAGGCAAAAATCTATCATATGCTGTATCATATCCTGTTCTTGAAGCCTTGAGACTATTAATGCAAACTGCAAAGCAATACAAGTCACTAACTCTTTTTACCCAGTGACCAACCTTGGATGATGTTTGAAATTTCATGACACATATTTTTTTAAACAAATCTCCCAGCAAAAACAAACACCAACCTAAAATAACTATATTCACACTGTTAGAAATATGTGATATTAAAAGGACAAGAAGAATATAACTTATAAATATGAATAAGTAGATGGGATGGGTTTATGTCTTCATTGAGACATGCATTTGGTTCACTTAATGTTAATGCTGAGACTGGTAAGACTGGTGCTGACACTGCTGGGACTAGTGCGGCTACTGCTGAGAAAACCATTCAATGGCCGAGTGGGACCGACAGGAGCCGAGACAAGCCGAAAAAAAAACAAAGGGTGTTCTGGAAGAAAACTTGCTTCCTTCTGCTCTGACAATGTTCCCCAACTCTGAGGATTGTTTTTTCCAGCAGGACAATGCTCCATGCCACACAGCCAGGTCAATCAAGGTGTGGATGGAGGACCACCAGATCAAGACCCTGTCATGGCCAGCCCAATCTCCCAACCTGAACCCCATTGAAAACCTCTGGAATGTGATCAAGAGGAAGATGGATGGTCACAAGCCATCAAACAAAGCCGAGCTGCTTGACTTTTTGCGCCAGGAGTGGCATAAAGTTACCCAACATCAATGTGAAAGACTGGTGGAGAGCATGCCAAGACGCATGAAAGCTGTGCTTGAAAATCAGGGTTATTCCACCAAATATTGATTTCTGAACTCTTCCTAAGTTAAAACATTAGTATTGTGTTGTTTAAAAATGAATAAGAACTTATTTTCTTTGCATTATTCGAGGTCTGACAACACTGCATCTTTTTTGTTATTTTGACCAGTTGTCATTTTCTGCAAATAAATGCTCTAAATGACAATATTTTTATTTGGAATTTGGGAGAAATGTTGTCAGTAGTTTATAGAATAAAACAAAAATGTTCATTTTGCCCAAACACATACCTATAAATAGTAAAACCAGAGAAACTGATAATTTTGCAGTGGTCTCTTAATTTTTTCCAGGTATATATATATATATATATATATATATATATATATATAGAGGCATATGAAAGAAAAGGTTTTTGAAAAATGTACACCATTTTTTTAAAAACTTTTTCTTTCATATGCCTTCAATTTTGTACACTGCAGTTTTATATATATGTATATACACACACACACATAGGTGCACGGATGTCTGAAATCCGCAGACAATTAGGTATCATTGCTTCTGACTAGAATGCATGAATAAAATACAGAAACTAGTAATGCAAACAAAAGTGGTGTTTACTGGAGATGTATGCAATACAATATATTACAAAGACAGAAGAATGTTTTTAAATTAGTTTACTTTGACAGTGTTACTCCTAGCAAAATCGAAATGTGGCACACCTCCAATACTGTTTCCCTAGCTTTTTCTGTTACCAAAATAAATAATAATAATAAAAAAATATATATATATATACAGTGCCTCGCAAAAGTATTCAGACCCCTGACCAATTCTCTCATATTACTGAATTACAAATGGTACATTGAAATTTCGTTCTGTTTGATATTTTATTTTAAAACACTGAAACTCAAAATCAATTATTGTAAGGTGACATTGGTTTTATGTTGGGAAATATTTTTAAGAAAAATAAAAAACTGAAATATCTTGCTTGCATAAGTATTCAACCCCTGTGCTGTGGAAGCTCCCAGTTTACACCGATGAAAGAAATTGCCCTAATGATGACACAATTACCTTACCATTGGCCTCCACCTGTGAACCATTAAAGTTGCCGTCACATTTTCTGGATAAAAACCCCACTGTTGAAGGATCATTGGTCAGGCTGTGAATCTGAAGGAAAATGAAGACCAAAGAGCATTCTACAGAAGTTAGAGATAAAGTAATACAAATGCATAGATTAGGGAAAGGGTACAAAATAATATCCAAGTGTTTGGATATCCCAGTAAGCACAGTTGGATCAATAATCAGGAAGTGGAAGCTGCATCACACCACCAAGGCACTGCCAAGAAAAGGCCGTCCCTCAAAACTCAGCACTCAAACAAGAAGGAGACTTGTGAGAGAAGCCACAGAGAGGCCAACAATCACTTTGAAGGAGCAACAGAGTTCAGTGGCTGGGAATGGAGTAATGGTGCACCAGTCAACCATATCAAGAGCTCTGCATAACACTGGCCTCTATGGGAGGGTGGCAAGAAAGAAGCCGTTACTCAAAAAGTACCATCTGAAAGCACGTCTGGAGTTTGCCAGAAAACATGAGAGTGACCCAGCTGCGATGTGGGAAAAGGTTTAGTGGTCAGATGAGACCAAGATAGAGCTTTTTGGCCAAAACTCAAAGCGCTATGTGTGGCGCAAACCTAACACTGCCCATGCCTCAAGACACACCATCCCTACAGTGAGGTATGGTGGTGGCAGCATCATGCTGTGGGGATGCTTCTCATCAGCAGGAACTGGGCATCTTGTTAAAATTGAAGGAAGAATGGATGGAGCAAAATACAGGGAAATACTGCAAGAGAACCTGCTTCAGTCCGCTAAAAAACTGAAGCTTGGGAGGAAATTCACCTTTCAGCAGGACAATGATCCCAAGTACAAGGCCAAAGCAACATTGGAGTGGCTCAAGAACAAAAAGGTGAATGTCCTACAGTGGCCCAGTCAAAGTCCTGATCTCAATCCCATTGAGAATCTGTGGCACTATTTGAAAATTGCGGTCCACAAGCGTCGTCGAACCAACCTGAACAACCTGGAGCAAATCTGCCAAGAAGAATGGGCCAAAATCACTCTGACACTGTGTGCAAAGCTGGTACATACTTACCCCAAAAGACTTAAAGCTGTTATTGCAGCGAAAGGTGGCTCTACCAAATATTAATGTGTGGGGGTTGAATACTTATGCAAGCAAGATATTTCTGTTTTTTATTTTTCTTAAAAATATTTCCCAACATAAAACCAATGTCACCTTACAATAATTGATTTTGAGTTTCAGTATTTTAAAATAAAATATCAAACAGAACAAAATTTCAATGTACCATTTGTAATTCAGTAATATGAGAGAATTGGTCAGGGGTCTGAATACTTTTGCAAGGCACTGTATATATATCAGCTCTGTCCCTCACAGTCTCACTCTAGTCGAGTCTACACGCGTTCTCGCGGCAAGGTCCCACCCACCACACACACACACACTCCATACGCACGCGTGCACACACACACACACTAACAGTCGTACACACATACACACACTAACAGCCTTCAATACACAGAACATTAAACGAGACATAACAAACAAGACAAACACAATGTCCAGGACGATGCCATCGCCAGGTTTGTTTTGAGATGTAATTACGGTAACTGATAATTCCTCAAATACAGGGATGCAGAGGGTCAACAGTAGTGCACTACCAGGCAAGCTTAAAGTCTGGTGCTTCCAAGGTTGCTGTGGCTGCTTGCTGTGTATGAGGTTTCCCTGTCAAAAGTAGAGCAACTGGAAGCCTTGATTATTTCATACTTTAGGAAATGGCTGGGAGTTCCATGATGCAGCTTCCAGATGCAGCTTCCAGACACAGCTCTAACTGAAGTGCACTAAGGTTCGCATAGAAATTACATTGATGGAATCATGTGACAAGTAGGTGAAGGTAGTAGCACCTGTAGTGAGAACTGGGAGAAAGTTGGCAGCAAAAAAGACGCAGTGGAAGATGCAAAGGCTGCGCTTCATATCAGTGCACACAGGAAAGGTTATTAGAACTAAGATTCACCGGGGACAACTGAAAGCTGCTAGAGATTGGAGAATGCAGGCAGATGTTGGCCAGCGCCTTATTTTCCCACCTGAGATTGCTACAACTACCTTTCAACCTGACATTGTCCTGTGGTCAGTATTAGCATGCCTTGGTATGTAAGTAAACTGGGCTGGGTTGGCTAGGAGATGGAGGGGAGTGGTGCTGAGAGGCCAGCTTCACTGTTGAGCCTTCCTGAGGTGTTGTGGGCTAGTCGACACTAGTAACACTTCAGCCATCAACAGTGGGCCAATAGGAAATTCATGTTATCTGGAGAAAGAGCGCTAAAGGCTCATATATTACTGCAAAGCTACGTCTTGGTTGGTTTGCACCACTATTATATAATAACAACTACTCTCATATAATAGAAATCAATGTTTACACACCCGTACAACAAAGCATTTGCTTTGCTCACCCTACTTTTTGAAAAGGATCATACCCAGGGGTGAAATTCTGTCGGTAATTATTTTAATGCCGGTACTTGGTACCAGGACTTATTTGATCTGCTTTTCATCCAACGCCCATGCATTCTGGAACTCTTACACAATCTACTAGCACAACATTTCTCAAATGTGGCCACCTGCAGGATCTTGTGCAGCCAAAGCAGCCCCCCAGTAACTCCTCTCTTAATCAACCTTTAATTGGCGCCACTATACAGCTTTCATTCAGCGCAGTCCATGCTGCTTGCATTTGATTCCTCATGCTGTTTCTGTTAGCTGCTATTGGCCAGCATTAACATCAGTATAATCACTGCATGTTGATTAGCTGAGTTTTCTATCTGATCAGATTTCATTTTGACATGCATCACAAATCTCCGGCCATTTTGCTTTGTAATTATTATTTTCTTTAGTGCGACAGAGAAACTACAGTATCTGAATATTCCGTATTCATGGCTCTTTTACAAACCTACACAAAGACATTCCTTTGCTTCTAAAAAGAAGACCTCTTCCTTTTGAATCTCTTATCAGTGAGATTCACCATCCCCTACTTCATGCAGAAGCTCTTTTCACATTCCTGAGCTAAAACACCACACTCGGCTTCTCAGTTCCATTTGTTACAGAAAATACTATTACACAATTCCATACAGTAATAAGTAAAAAAAATAAAGAAAAAAACAATGACAATATTCTCATCCAAGGCATCATTGTAGCATGGCCAGATCCTGTTGTAGGTGAGTATCCAGGGGCTGGAAAGTATGGGGATGACTTCAGAGAATACCATGGAGATTAAAATGGCCAAGTCAAGTAAATCATTTTTTTTTTTAAAGTAGTGCTTGTTACATTAAAAAACAGAGAGGTATTTTAGCCCCTATTGTGCATTGTTTTATTTAGCACTTTTCTTTTTTATACCATTTTTTTTATCACATAATCCATTTTTTAGGATGTCTTGTAATAAAACTCCCTCACTACAGCAGTTACTGTATAGTGTAATATTTCTTAATACTTATCATTTAAGGTTTAACATAACTGTTATATTACAGTACTTGGCTGAGTGATACATGCAGAGGGTACAAAGCTTTCAGTATTTTCAGCTTCCTTGTTTATGGTGAATTGATTATATTCTATCAATTATTTTTAAAGCTTATTTTGTATTCATAAATGTATTGTGTACCGATATGTACACATTTTAAAAGTATTTATTCATTGGGCACTCAAATTGTAAATATTTTTTTAAATGTTTACACCCCTCACGCATATGAGTACCTGCACTTTTATTTTGAGAATTTCACCCTTGATCATACCTACTCCTTTTTAAAAACAAAATCCTTCATCTGAAATATGGATTCTGATCATGTCAGATCCACAAAATCAAACAGCTGGCCAGTACTTGATTGGGAAACCTCCAAGGACATTAAATGAGTTCATATTAACTAATTCAATGAAATGTGACTGCAACTGAAAGACAGGGGAGCCAAAAACACCACCCCTGTTGAGGAACCACAGTAATTACTGTGTTAGGCTATTAAATAATCCATGCTGTGGGAGTTTAACCCTCTACCTCATGCTGCTGCCTTAAGGTAACAAAATATAACTTTATCAAAATCTCTCCCCTGGATGATAACATTTAAGTTTCAAAGTATGATTGTGGCAAAGTGGTTAACAGTGTGCAGGTGATAAATAAACAGACAGACAATTATAATCCAGGTGCAATGTTGTTTAATGGTTGCATTATGTAGTCCAAATGCCTGATGGCAAACAACAGTAAATAATAACAATGTCAATGAGAAGCAATACAGTGGCGTGTATTGCTTATCTGTAATCCGCGGGTTGGCCCCGAAATAATAACAGTCCCGTTTTAATTCACCCACATGTAACACATACACAAACACAAACACCCGTCCACAGTGCGTGCTCTAGTGCTCGTGGTGAAAATACAGTACTTTAGTGCAAACAAAGTGCAGTGTTGTCCAGGTTTGTGCTGACCTTTAACGACAGCTCCTGGATCGTGTTTAGCAGTCTAAATAATTACAAACAGTATTATTCCCACACAACAATAAACAAAACAAAACACTCACGATTTTCTCCACACAAAACACAGGTCCTTCCAGGTTGTTCTCTAACCAAAACGAAGAAACAGATTTACCACCAAGGGGGCTGATTTACCACCAAGAATCATTGTCTTTCTGTCACAATGATGTTGCCAGTAAGCAACATATTTTACAATCTGGTGAGTACCAGTGTTCAATATGATGCAATGTGAGGAGGTGGGACAGCCCTCAGGAAGCTGGACTTGTAAATGGCATAGTATGACAGTTAGAAACATTCCTTTTTCTATGTATGGGTGTGTTTTTGAGAATTTCTAATTGATCCCTGTGTTGTTGCTAATTTCCCTATTTTAATTTCCGAAATTTGATTTTGTTGTCTGAAAACTACACTATGCAGTTTGCTCAAAAATACATATTGACTATGTGTTGCTTGAAAGCTATATCATGCAAAGAGAGTTAATTTCAAACAAATGTAAAGCTTTTATAGATAATCCTATCAATAAACAGTAAAATAAAAGAAGGGAAGATACAAGAAATTAGATTGCAAAGGCAATTCAAAAGTTAATAATCCTGGCGTAATAATCCAGGTTATAAATATAAAATGAACGGTATGGAAATTGGTAATAAGGACTTTAAAAATGATCTCAAGGTTGTAGTGGAGTCATTATTAAAAGTATCTCGCCAATGTGGTGAGGCAATTAAAAAAGTAAATAGAATGTCAGGCTATATTACAAAAAGTGTGGAAATCTAGAGAGGTTATGATAAGATTATGCAATGCCCTTGTTAGACCCCACATAGAATACTGTGTGCAGTTTTGGTCGCCTCACTACAAAAACAGCACCATTGCTGATCCCGGAGTAGAACAAGAGGGTATAAATGGAAGCTGAGTAAAAAAGTAAGTTCAGAACAGAAGGTAAATACATGGACTAGCCTATCAGGTGTAGCAGTAGAATCTAAAATACTGGAACATTTAACCCTTTGCAGTCCATTTATTCAGCGCATCCAGGCGTGTCAGGTCCAATTTATTTTCACAGACACAGTTTATTTTAGACACACTGTTTAAAAGTATATTTTCACAGTAAAACAGGATTAAAAATCACTGCATATCAACAGGACACTCAGTACTGCATCTCCAGTCTCGACCCACCCCTTGGTCGCTGTATTTTTCACATACCTCTTCATAGTCGTACGTACCGATAAATCATCTCCTGATCACTCGTTTTATCACCAAACTCCTCAATAATGCGATCCAAGTCATTATTTTATTACTATAACATCTCAAAAAGCTCTGCAAATGTCTGTGATATTCTTTGAGCACTGGATGCAGAAGCAGGTATCTTGTTTGTTTATGTCCGTGTTATCTCTCTGGTGCCAGGGCTATGTGTATTGGTTAGATCCGCCCCCTATATTTTTCGGCTGCTTTTGGCTCCTATCGGTCTCACTCGGCCATTGAATGGTTTTCTCAGCTTTTTCGAGAAAAAAAATGACTAGACCTGTGTTTTACGTCTTTTTGATTTTTGAAACGGAAAGGGAAAATTGGACCGCAAAGGCTTAAAAAGAAAAAGGACTAGATTGTGTGTTTTTACATTAGATTAGAAAAAATACAGGAACATTATTTAAACAGTTGTAGCAACACGTGGGGATGTGTAACGCTATATTTTTCAGACTCCCACTACCTACTCTTTAATTTCTTAAAGTGCAATCTGTATGTCATCTTCACATCAGAAAGCAATTGCTTTCAGAGTTATTCACCAATTTAAAAAAAAATATAGGGATGGATCAGACTAATTTACTGCCCAAGAAATACAGTATAAGTAAATATCTTTGATTTACAGAAACAACATTAGAACTTTTAGAACTTGGCAACCATTTACAAACATATTATTAATTTTCAGTTTTTGATAGTTATTTTATTATAAATATTAAACATGAAAGCCACTGATCTCTATAAATGTACAGTAACACTTTATTTTAAACACTACATATTAGGCAGTTATTATATACTTATTTGTGACTAATTAACACATAATACATCATTTATAGCCTCCTAATAAGGGTTTGTTAGGTACGTATTATGTTTATTCTGAAACACACCTTACTAACAGGTTACTAAAGTAAAGACTGTTCTTGACCACATTAGGTCCTACTAGCTACTTGTATATGATTAACCCTTTGCGCTCCAATGTCGGACATTACAATTACAATTGTCCCTTTCCGGTCTGGTCATCAAAAAGACGTAAAGCACAGGTCTCTAGTCGTTTTTTTCTCTGGAAAAAGGTGATAAAACCATTCAATGGCTGAGTGAGACCGATAGGATCTGAGAGAAGCCAAAGAGAAAAAAGGGGGGGGGGGGCGGATCTGAGCAATACACATAGCCCTGACACCACAGAGATAACATGGCCATAAACAAATAAGATAGCTGCTTCCGCATCCAGCGATCAAAGAATATCACAGAAATTTGCAGAGCTTTTTGAGATGTTATAGTAATAAAACAATGACTTGGATCGCATTATTGAGGAGTTTGGTGATAAATTCTGAAGTGAAGGTTTAAATTTCATTAAATAAGAGCTTATTAGAAGCATATAGGTCATTAATAAAGGGTTTTGCAGCCCCTATTCTGAAGTGAAGGTCTCATTGTCATTAATTAAGAGCTTATTAGAAGCATATAGGTCATTAACCCTTTGTGGTCCTATGTCGGACCAGGTCCGACATTACAATTTTTCCATTGCAGTCCAATGTCGGACCCTGTCCGACATCATAAAAAAAGACATCAAGCACAGGTCCCAAGTCGTTTTTTCTCCGGAAAAAGCCAAGAAAAGCTTTCAATGGCCGAGAGAAGCCGAAAAAAAAAAATGGAGGCGGATCACAGCCTTCACCACAGACATAACACGGACATGTAAGATAGCTGCTTCCGCATCCAGCGTTCAAAGAACATCTTGGACATTTGCCAAGCTTTTTGAGATGTTACAATAATAAAATAATGACTTGGACAGCATTATTGAGGAGCTTGGTGATAAAACGAGTGATCAGGAGATGATTTATCAGTATGCACAACAATGAAGAGGTATGTGAAAAAACAGCGAACAAAGGATGGGGCGGGGCTGGAGATGCAGTACTGAGTGTCCTGTTGATATGCAGTGTCTTTTAAACCTGTTTTACTGTGAATAAAATTTACTTTTAAACAGCGCGTGTAAAATAAACAGCTTGTGTGAAAATAAATTGGACCTTAAGCACCGGACAGGCGCTGAATAAATGGACCGCAAAGGGATAATAAAGACTTTTGCAGCCCCTATACTGAAGTAAAGGCTGCTTTTACATTACTTAAGAACTTAATAGCAGCATATGTCATTAATACAGTTTTGATCTAACAAATAATGCGCAAAGAAGCAATTATCACCAGGGCATCTTTAATCAATTGTGCAGCCTGTACACTGAAGTATACAGTATATATATATATATATATATATATATATATATATATATATATATATATATATATATATATATATATAAAGTTGAAGTAAAAAAGAAACAGACAGAATCCTTTTAATTTAGAATTTATTTGGGGTTTTTGAAAGAACTGTTAAAACTAACAAATTGCTATATCATTATTTTCCCAGTAAAACATACAATCTTAAATTGGAAATATTTTTTCCAAAATAGGTCAGATACATTCTGCATTCCTAAACAGATATAGCACCAACTGGTGCAATGTATAATGTATTTTTTTTCTAAGGCCATCAGCAATCTCTTGTAAAGGGATAACATATGCAATAACATTGGAAATTTAAACAAAGTACTATTTATTTCTTCTGTATTATTAGCATTACAGAAATGGGGATTTTGAACGTGATTTCTGCTTTAACATCACAAATTAACATTAACAGTTAGGGCCCTATGAAAATCGTTTTGTTATTTTCTGATTAGAGTTTTTACCTTTTTAAAAAAATGTAATTAGGTTGATTTAATTGAACTTATGTACACAGCAGGTGCAGCGAACAACAAAAAACTGTAAATCTACAGCTTATATATATATATATATATATATATATATATATATATATATATATATATATATTTTTTTAAGAGTCGTGTTTTACTGAATTGTATTGTTAACTTTAAAAACGGGTTGTATAAGTACAAAGTTATTTTTTCTTTTTCCACTCCAAGCAAAATAAATAAATAAATAAATAAATAAAAACAAAATAAAATTCTCTATATTAGTCATCAGTTATTATGGTACACAACTATGGAATATGCAGTTAACAGATTACCACATCAAGCTGTTACAAAGATGCAACAAATAAATAAAATAAACGTTGGTGATTGTAAAATACTGGATTATTGTATTAATATAAAACTGCAGTACGCTGTATCATCTGACATTCACACAAACAGGGAGTAGGTAATTAAAATGTTATTATTTTGGATATAAATAACCTATATTTAATGAGAGTGCAACAATATACATTTACACATCTTAACTGAAGGTAGATGTCACAAATAATAATGTTTTTCATGATGTGCACCGTTTTATATACTTAATATATAAAAATATACTTAAAGTAAAAATAATGCATTTATGTTTGTGTGTATAACGTACCAAATAATTTTTAAAAACATGTACCTCAATAAAATAACTTTTCAAAACAAGGAGAGCTTGTGATGATGGCCTGCGGGCCAGGAGTGCTTGTTTTTAACTGTTAGTGGCCTCAGGGCAAAGAACGGGGTCTGGACTTTATACCGCAAGAACCTTGAACTGTGGAGGTCGGCCCCATGTGCCCCTGGGACCCCCTGAAAACATAGAAATCCTCTGACACTGCGGAGAATCCTTTGGAGGCATGGCCTCATGGACTGGGCCATGCCCTCAGAGGACAGATAGGTTCATAACCTGGAAAGAAGGAAGGAAAGAGAATCCCTGTCTCTAGGAACCGCAGAGGTGAGGCAAGTCCTCCAAGGCTAGTCACTGGAGTGCACCCGCAGGGGTATCTGAAAGAGTTTGTTAGTATTTGGTTTTAGTATTTAAAAAATTGTAGATGACCAGCGGTCTTACTGGTACAGAGAGAGAAACAATAGAGTCTCTGGGTGAGACAAGAAATAGTGCATGAGCGGCAAAAGAACAGTGTGGCCGGTGGCCCCCTCTGACTTGCTGCGGCGAGAACCCCCTCTTTTAATGAAGGAATGAGTAGCTGCGGCTGACTCGAGGCCGGGGAAGTGAGACTCACTAACCCCCCAAAAGGATGGACCACCGGCTCCCCGCAAGGACCACACCTGTGAGGACATACAAAAGCCACAAGCCAATGCGCAACAAAAAACAGAGAAGGACAAACAAGGACAAAGAGAGAGATGGTAGTTTATCTTGGATAATTGAATAAACTGTCCTTGAAGAAGCTGGTCAGTCTTGGATGAGCGAAGGAACAGAATAAAATGATTATCAGGAATACCTATGACTGGGGAACTGGATAGTGATGGTACTGTGAATTCTGCACTTCTTAGAAATTACGATTTATTTATTTCTTAGCAGACGCCCTTATCCAGGGCGACTTACAATTGTTACAAGATATCACATTATTTTTACATACATTTACATTATTTTTTACACATTATTTTTACATAATTATGAAGCAGGGGCTGGCTGAGTTTATGTGGCAGGAGGGGCAGAGACTGAAATGCTTGAGGAGGACAGAGGGGCAGATACAGAAAAAGATGCAGCATTTCAGACATGTCTACGTCGGCTGCAGATGCCTGATGATCTGACTGAGGCTTCAGGCTGAGCTGAAGTGATGACAAGCAGAGCTAGCAGCTTGGGGTGGGGCTAGCGCTGTAGAGGGAGAGTAGGCAGAACTGTGCAGATTATTGTTTTGTATTTGTTTGTTTTATGATATTTGTGTTTTTATATGACGGCGATGCGCCGAGTATTTTGTTATTTATTTAGAAATGTATTTAAATGACGGTGTTGCCGCATTGTTTGTTATTATTTAGTAGCGTGGATGGGAAGCCCCATCCAAACAGTAATTAATAAACTTGTGCAGATTGTGGCCAAGGGGCAATAGAATAATTACTAGCCAGTTAAACCCCATGATATAAAGCCTGCAGCTCGCTGCACTCGTGGTGGGTATGTTAGCAGAGAGAGCGAGAGACAAAACAAAATGAAACAAAACGAAATGTAATACAGGAACAGTGAAGGCTACTGCCCAGCCTGACCTCTGTTGTTTTGTGTTTGTGATTATTTTTGTTTAACATTTTATTTTGCTCTGTGAGCAAATGTTTTGTGTTAAAACCTTTTTTTTTATTATTTATTTTTGTATTATTTAAATAAAACTGCGCCGGCACATCTTTTTCTGTTTAAATCTGCAGTATTTCATGTCGTTTTTAGTTCCTGCTTCTGACCTGACGTCACCGCCCAGCCACCTGTCACAGCCTAACAACCCCTTATTAGGAGGCTATACATGATGTATTATGTGCTAATTAGTCACAAATAAGTACATAATAAATGCCTAATATGTAGTATTACAATAAAGTGTTACCAAGTGGGCTGTTATTATAAACTTTCCAGTTAGATTTTTGCTATGAAATAAAGCACGACAACTAGCTGTGTGTGCTTTGTTTTTACTGTCTTAACTGCATAGTGTTGCTTCTGGGTAACAAAATATATTGGGGCGGGGTGGGATGTAAAAAACAAACTAGAATTGTTTTCAGAATGCCTTAAATACAAGAAAAAAGATGGAAAAAGAAACATACAGTTAGCGTGCATGCTACGCAGCGTTTAATACCGGACTCAAGAACCGGACTTGAGACCACCTCGGGTCTGGTTCTAAATTAGATTGCATCAGGTTAAGAACATAAGAACATAAGAAAGTTTACAAACGAGAGGAGGCCATTCAGCCCATCTTGCTCGTTTGGTTGTTAGTAGCTTATTGATCCCAGAATCTCATCAAGCAGCTTCTTGAAGGATCCCAGGGTGTCAGCTTCAACAACATTACTGGGGAGTTGGTTCCAGACCTTCACAATTCTCTGTGTAAAAAAGTGCCTCCTATTTTCTGTTCTGAATGCCCCTTTATCTAATCTCCATTTTTGACCCCTGGTCCTTGTTTCTTTTTTCAGGTCAAAGATGTCCCCCGGGTTGACATTGTCTATACCTTTTAGGATTTTGAATGTTTGAATCAGATCGCTGTGTAGTCTTCTTTGTTCAAGACTGAATAGATTCAATTCTTTTAGCCTGTCTGCATACGACATGCCTTTTAAACCCGGGATAATTCTGGTTGCTCTTCTTTGCACTCTTTCTAAGCAGCAATATCCTTTTTGTAACTAGGTGACCAGAATTGAAAACAATATTCTAGGTGAGGTCTTACTAATGCATTGTAGAGTTTTAACATTACTTCCCTTGATTTAAATTCAACACTTCTCACAATATATCCGAGCATCTTGTTGGCCTTTTTTATAGCTTCCCCACATTGTCTAGATGAAGACATTTCTGAGTCAACATGAACTCCTAGGTCTTTTTCATAGTTCCCTTCTTCAATTTCACTATCTCGCATATGATATTTATAATGCACATTTTTATTGCCTGCATGCAATACTTTACACTTTTCTCTATTAAATTTAATTTGCCATGTGTCTGCCCAGTTCTGAATGCTGTCTAGATCATTTTGAATGACCTTTGCTGCTGCAACAGTGTTTGCCACGCCTCCTATTTTTATGTCGTCTGCAAATTTAACGAGCTTGCTTACTATACCAGAATCTAAATCATTAATGTAGATTAGGAATAGCAGAGGACCTAATACTGATCCCTGTGGTACACCACTGGTTACCTCGCTCCATTTTGAGGTTTCTCCTCTAATCAGTACTTTCTGTTTTCTACATGTTAACCACTCCCTAATCCATATGCATGCATTTCCTTGAATCCCTACTGAGTTTAGTTTGAGAATTAATCTTTTATGCGGGACTTTGTCAAAAGCTTTCTGGAAATCTAAATAGACCATGTCGTATGCTTTGCAGTTATCCATTTTCAATGTTACATCCTCAAAAAAGTCAGGTAGGTTAGTTAGACATGATCTCCCTTTCCTAAAACCATGCTGGCTGTCTCCCAGGATATTGTTACCATATAGGTAATTTTCCATTTTGGATCTTATTATAGTTTCCATAAGTTTACATATAATAGAAGTCAGGCTTATTGGTCTGTAATTACCTGGTTCGGTTTTGTCTCCCTTTTTGTGGATCGGTATTACGTTTGCTATTTTCCAGTCTGTCGGTACAACCCCTGTGTCAAGAGACTGTTGCATGATCTTGGTTAGCAGTTTGTAAATAACTTCTTTCATTTCTTTGAGTACTATTGGGAGGATCTCATCTGGCCCAGGGGATTTGTTTATTTTAAGAGCTGCTAGTCCCTTTAGTTAGTCAGAAGTATGGACACTGTAATACCAAACTACATTTTTTGTGTATCCTTCAATATCCCAAAATGCTTTGTCATGTGTTTGACGAAATACTCAGAACAGGCACCTGAAGGACTTGTTATCAGTGTACACACTAGGTATGAATCAGAACATCTCTGTTAAACTAGTGGGGAAATTAACAAAAGCACTACGTTAAATCAGACAAGTGCAAAACTGAAATGTAAGTTAAAAGTAGGATCGGGGATGAACAATTCACGTAATTTGTCAGCTCTGTTTGAAATAAAATTAAGAGGACCAGAACTAGGCTCAGGCAAGATATGAAGGTAAAAGCAAAGATTGATTTTTAATTAACAGCTTTTTTTGAGTTTAATTATGAAACAATCGTCTCAATTTGTTTATAGGGACGTCACCTGATTAAAAATAAAACTTGAAAACTTCAAGTCCTCTGTGTGTGTTTGCGTGTGCAATTACTTTTTTCCCAAAATACTTGTTTTATTTTTAGCAGTATGGACCTCTATTAATATGGAGCATAACACATTCTTTTAAAATAAAATACAGTGCATAGTAGGGCACAATCGTATTAATTTCCACTGTTCATTGCGCTGCTAAGAACTGTAACCAAACTATTTTAATAGTGTGTGTACGCATTAAGCCCGACTAAATATGAAACAGTTCTCGAGATCGGTTATGTAGTGTGGACAGGGCCAAAAAGTCATGCTGTAGAGGGTTAACCATATTACCAGCCATTTTTTCCATTAGATATGAAACAATATTATATCCCAGACATAACCGGATGAAGAGTGCACATATTAGTGAAGGATTTGCTGTTTCAGTGGAATACCTGATTTCCATTACATGAGAGTAGGTGTTAAAACTTCATGCTGATTTGAACTCGGCTCTCGCCAAGATAAGCACCAACTAATGTGATCCATCTGTGTCTCCATCCATTTGCGTTTCCTTCCATATGATGATGTTGATACCCTTCTGCCTGGTGTTGATGGCTTCTGGTTGTCTTGGGTGAGACTTGGTTTTAACACCTTTTCTTGGCGGTTGCTCTCCTGGGCGGAGGAATGTTGTCTTTTGTCTGTAATGCTTTGATGGGACTGGTGGCAACTTACTGGTCATGTTACACTTGTCTTCCAATACTAAGGCCAAACATCGCAGCACCTGGTCATGGCGCCAAGTAAACCGTCCTTGGCAAAGAGCCACCTTACATCCTGTCAAAATGAGCCTTAATGTTGCAGGTGATGAACATAAAGGACATGAGGGATCCTCTCCTACCTAGAAGTTTAGGTTCTGTGGTGATGGGAGAATATCATATGTTGACCTGATGAGGAAACTGATCCTGCTATGTTCCATTGTCCATAGGTCTTGCCAGCCAATCTTGCGTTGTTCCACACTCTCCCATCTCATCCATTCTCCCTACTTGGCCTGGGAAATGGCCTATACACACCTCATCCTATCCTCCTGCTTTTGCACGTCGTTGACTACCAGCTTCCTCCGTTGAGCTGGGGCTGCCTTGTGCCATGTAATAGGAGCTGAACTGAGACCAAGACCCCCTCTTCCATCAGCGATTCGAAGGGCAGCCTTTGCATCTTCCACGGCTTTCTTTGCCACTCACGTTCTTCCAGTTTTCAACACAGGTGCTGCCTCCCTTATGCATTTGTCGCGTGACTCTATTAATGTAATTTCCAGTCGGACCTTGGCGCACTTAAATTCCTCGGTTACAGCGGAGACTGGTAGCTGCTGTATGCCTTTACCATAAAGTCCAGCTCTGCTGAATTCTGAATTCTGAAGTTGAAAAACTAAATTGCAAATCTCCAAAGTAGGCTTTCACTAAATTTGTTATTGTCATCAGTACACTGAAAAAATCAAATGTTGCCCAAAGAAGTTGCACTGAACCATATGCATTAGCCAGATCCAGGAATGTCACATGGAGCTCCTTCCTCTCCTTTTTATCTGATTGAAATATTTGTGTTCCTCACAATACCCCTTTTAAGACTAACCTTTGTCTTAAGTAACTGTCAGGAATGTGGTTTTAACCTTTGAAGGAATCTGCCCTGGATCGCTAAATCAGCTATTGGGAGTGGGGTGTCATTTATATTTTCCTTTCTGTACTGTTTAGTTTAGTTAATTGTTTCTTTCAGTATTACTTTAGTTTAGTTACTTTACTTTAATGTTCATTTAGTTTCATTTAGTTTTATTTCTAATAAAACTGTTCCTTTGTATCCACTAGAAGCGGTGTCCAGGCTGATTATTTCAATAGAGGTTGGTCCTACATGCTTGCGAATTTCAAATAAGGTATTGTATGATTACAACTTAAACTCCAAATACAAATATACCTTGCACACTACAAGGGGAAGGTGGGTGTGTTTATTGAAGAATCACTGCCAATCTGGAAAGGATATTTCATGAACCTGATGAAAGCCGGTGCTGTCTGTGGTTGTAGTGTGAAAGCAGCGACATAACCAGATGGCAAATAAGCAGTCAAAACATTGCTTCAAAGCTGATGAACTTTAACCCCTGTAATCCATAGCATAAAACTGTTGTAGCAGAAACATTTCAAGTGGTTTAATGATCTGCATCACTGTACCAAGACATGAGTGTTTCCTTTTTTCTCGTCAATGAAGATTATGTTGTTACGCAGTGAGTGCTCTTTTTTTAATCAGTTAATGAATAGAGCTGCAATGAAGCAGAACAATGATATTTCCGAGACTTGGAGGAAATAGAACCACAATGGGTTTGTGTTTCGATTACAAAAACAAAATATGTATTCCACAAATAAGCAAATAATGCAGCATTTCTGTCATACTGGTTGCTGTTTTACTACAGTGACTTTGAATTATGAGTTTAAGGTGATGCTGTTTTGTGAAAGACAGAGGGGTGTGAAGATCATGACATGATAAAACTAACAGTGAGGTGTCTCGACCCCAAGGCAAGTGAAGGATCATAATCTGAAGGGTCAAAATAAATTGTGTGAACTGCAAACTTTAGCTTGAAAAATAGCAAAAGAGATATAACCAGATATATTTTGACTGCTGACAACTTTGCAAAGCTTGCAGGAACTAAAATGAAGGTTGGGGTGACACAGAGTTCAAAAACCACAGGCGCATATTATTTTGCAGGAAGCATGAGGTGTGAACAGGAAACAGGAACAGGCCCATGTATCAAAGCAAACCGCATCATGGACTCTGCATTAACAATCAGTGGCAAGAGAGGATTGCAAAAGAATATATAAAGCACCCCGTACATAGCTTATCTGGAGCGCTGTGTATAACCATAGGCAAGTCGCAATATAATGTTTACCATGATTGTCCTGATAACATATTTTTTTATGATGATTAATGATCATTAATTGATAAAAGGCAAAACCTCACTGAAGTTAAAACAAACAGGGAGAAGTGTAAATGGAAATGTTACTGAAGCTATGAGGTAGTAAAATTCATTTTAAAACCACCGTTAATAAAACATATTAACAATATTCTAGAGCAGATGATCTGGGAAACAATATAATTGTTTAGTGGAACATTTCTTGTTAAAGGTGTTTGTGCTATTGTTTTAAAATAAAAGTTCTTACCTCTGCCATTTTCACTGCTCCCCTTATCATTGAATGCTACATTGGCCATCACATCTCAGTATCTATGCAAAAAGTGAGTTATGGGTGGTATAGCATTTCGCAACTTTTGTAGCTTCAAGCTTAAACCATAAGTATTTTTTAACAAAGTTTTTTGTAATACATTTCTTGACTTTTTTTGTAAATGGTAGTAATACTAATATTTGTTATGTAAGCAGCAGACTTGTAGGACTCGAGTCCGGGACTCGGACCCGAGTTGCATTTTTCGTGATTCGAGTCACGGCCGCAAAAGACTCTGACTCAGACTCGAACATTTGGGCTCCGTGACTCAGAGATATTAATGACAAGTCCTTTTTTATTTTCTATTACACATGTAATATTACAGTTACTATGTTTTTTAAGCACTATAGAAATATATTTCTAAAACTGCATTCTTGAAAAATACATTGGTTACCTTAAAAAAATGAATGAAAAAAGAATAATCATATAAGTTATAATCATACTTTTAGAGCTTCTTATTTCATGTCAGAAAGTCCTGTGTGATTAAATATTCTGTGCTTTGCTTTTAATCTCCACTCGTTCCCAGCACACGCCATCACTGTTTGCAAGCAACGTCAATGATTTCACCTGGCAAATTCAGTGTAAAACTAAGCACTAAAGTCTCAAATTGAAAATTGCCCACCGTCAAACAGGCAGATATATCAGGTATGCATTAAAAAGTGGTACTCAGTGCACTGTGCTTGCTCGCACATGCCTAAAAAACCTCCGCTAAGAAAGCGGGAATCGCCCATTCAAATCTAGTACGTTACATTTTCTGTGTTTTACATATTTTTAAGTGTAACTTATCATATCTTTCCACCATTAAGAAAATAGTATGCAAAAATTTATCATATGCAATACGTTGGGTCTTGTACATTTATTTTACTTATACAACTTTTGAATTTTTGTTTTTTTTTAGAGAAATTGATTGTTTCCAGTTTAAGTTTGCAAAAAAATAATGTATAATTAATGGTAAATGTACCTCTTTTTGACAATAGGAAAACACCCATCAGATCATAATTGATTGCACCTGTACTGAAATCTGACAGCGTACCACTTTCAGACATTACACGGGTCAAGATTTGTTATGCGTACCACATTTTGACGATGTACCACTTTCTAACACTACACCGGTTCTATAGATCATGGCTTCTGTCAAAGTGAAAAACAACGTCCACAAGTTTGAACTTGAAGCTGGTACATTCTTCAGGTACATTCAAACAGTATTCCAATTCCAATTCCAAAATAAAAGAAGATAGTGACAGACAAGTTGAAAAAGGCATGTAAATAGAATAATCTAGCTAGAAAAATTAAATCTAAATTTTTTTTGTATTATTTTTTATCTGTGCAATTTTCCTGAGGGATATCAGACAATGTCCGTTAGGTAAACTGTTCCCCCACTACGACCACTAGTTGAATGAAAATTGATTTGAGTTTAGGAGGCATCTAGGAGGAGCATGCTGCTTGGTTCTCATCAATATGCAAATCAGTCGCCTCAACAAACCACCAATCAGATGGGGGTTTGGAGGTCCATTTAAAGCGCCTTGCGAGCTACATCCACATCCACAATTACAAAGAGCTTCCATTTACTCTGCTAAAAGAGCCATTATATCCATTTACCCAGCACATCACTATACAGTGGCTCTCAAAAATATTCACCCCCCTTGGACTTTTCCACATTTTATTGTGTTACAACATGGAATCAAAATGGATTGAATTAGGAGTTTTTGCCACTGATCAACACAAAGAAAGTCCATAATGTCAAAGTGAAAAATAAAATCTACAAATTGTTCTAAATTAATTACAAATATAAAACAGAAAATAATTGATTGCATAAGTATTCACCCCCTTTGCCATGACACACCTAAATAAGCTCTGGTGCAACCAATTGTCTAGAAGTCACATAATTAGTTGAATGGAGTCCACCTGTGTGCAATTAAGGTGTTTCACGTGATTTCAGGTTAAATACACCTGTCTCTGGGAGGTCCCACAGTTGGTTAGTACATTTCCTAACAAAAACTACATCATAAAGACAAAGGAACATTCAAAGCAAATCCGGAATAAGGTTCTTCAAAACCACCAGTCAGGGGTAGGATATAAGAACATTTCCAAGGCATTGAATATCCCCTGGAGCACAGTAAAGTCCATTATTAAGAAATCAAGAGAATATGGCACAACTGTGAATCTGTCTAGAACAGGCTGTCCTCAAAAGCTGAGTATCCGGGTGAGAAGGGCACTAGTCAGGGAGGCCACCAAAAGGCGTATGGCAACTCTAAAGGAGTTTACAGCCTTCCATGGCTGAGCTGGGAGACACTGTGCATATGGCAACAATAGCCCGGGTGCTTCACAAAACTGGCCTTTATGGGAGAGTGGCAAAAAGAAAGCCATTGTTGAAAAAAACTCACATCAAATCTCGGCAGAAGGCATGTGGGAGACTCTGAGACCAAGTGGAAGCAGATTCTATGATGGGGATGCTTCTCTGCGTCAGGGCCTGGAAAGCTTGTGAAGATAGAGGGCAAAATGGATGCAGCAAAGTACAGAGAAATCTTGAAGGAAAACCTGCTGAAATCTGCAAGAGGCCTGGGATTTGGGAGAAGATTCATCTTCCAGCAGGACAATGACCCCAAACATACAGCCAAAGCCACACTGAAGTGACTTAAAAACAAAAAGGTCAATATCCTGGAGTGGCCCAGTCAAAGCCCGGACCTCAATCCAATTGAGAATATGTGGAAAGAGTTGAAAATTGCTGTTTACCAAAGGTCCCCATTCAACTTGATGGAGCTTGAGCAATTTTGCAAAGAACAATGGGCAAAAATTGTAGTGTCCAGATATGCAAAGCTGGTAGAGACTTATCCAAATAGACTCATGGCTGTAATTGCTGCCAAAGGTGCCTCTACCAAATATTGACTCAAGAGGGTGAATACTTATGGAATCAATTATTTTCTGTTTTGTATTTGTAATTAATTTAGAACAATTTGTAGATTTTATTTTTCACTTTGACATAATGGACTTTTTTTGTGTTGATCAGTGGCAAAAACTCCTAATTAAATCCATATTGATTCCATGTTGTAACACAATAAAATGTGGAAAAGTCCAAGGGGGGTGAATACTTTTGAGAGCCACTGTATGTAGTAAATATGGACTGGAGAGGAGGGCTATATTGGAAAATGATTGACCCGAGGGAAGACTATTGTTACCATACTATACTCAAACCTAAAACCACTGCCAGCATCATTATGACGGTTACATTTTAAACAACATCAATATTAAAATGAAAGACAAGCTATTGGATACAACTCAAAAGTTTTATTCAAGCACATCATAGCAAACATCTGCACAGCCAAAACGCTGTATTTAAATGAACAATTAAACATGAGGTTTTTTTTTTTTGGAACTTACCACATATAAAGCACTATTTCAAAAAATGAAAACTATAATAAAATAAACATTTCAAAAGAAACTAGTGTGTAAACAGGTGTAAACAGGTATATGTACATATAAAACTGTAAAAACATTTTTTTTGTTAATTTAAAATGAAAGTAACATGTTTTTTCATGCATATGTCTGATAGATAGCACAGGTCTCCCCTATCACACACCCTCCCTCTTATAATGGAACCACTGGACCATTCAAAAATCCTACACCCCCATGACGTCCCGAGAGAAATAAATCTGCATTTTGATGCAGTTATCCGTGATCAAGGTGAATTGTCGCCCCAGGAGGTAGTACCGGAGTGACTCGACTGACTACTTTACTGTCAGGCACTCCTTCTCTATGGTATTATAATGTTTCTTGCAGGGAAGTAGCTTTCTGCTGATATACAGGACCGGGTGCTCGCTTCCCCGCACCTCCTGAGACAGCACTGCCCGAGACCTGTCTGTGACGCATCCATCTGCAGGGTGAACTTCCTGCTGAAATCTGCAGAGTGAGAATCCAGAGCGAGAAAGGCCATCTGACATGGCTCCATCCACTGGACAGTATTTGGGGCAGCCTTCCGGGTGAAATCTGTCAAGGGAGCAGCGAGGATGGAGAAGTTCGGGATGAACTTCCTATAGTAGCCCGTTAACACTAGAACTGCCATGCGGGTCAATTTGGCCCATTTTGGATTTAAAATGTTAATTACTCTTCCGTTGTAAATCGTATATGTGTGTCCGTTTTTGACTTTTCCTAAATATATGAATTAAGTTTCCAGACAGCGAGAATCGCAAAAATTATAAAGTTATGAACAGTTCTTCCTAGAACCGCCACGTGGTCAGTGTGAACCATGCATTACAATACACAAGTGTTTTTTTTTTTTTATATAACGTAAGATATTCTATTTTTTTTTGTAAATGCATCAAACAAGACCCCCCTCCTCCTAGCACACTTTTGTTATTTCAAGCCTTTCTTTGTTTGTAGACTGACTACAAGACATAGATTGCTATGATTGTGGATTTGTCAAGATGCAAACTCAGTGAAAGCCTAGTTAGTTATTTTTCAATGTACCTGGAGACAACAATCCTTCGTTTTGTTCCACAAATGAAATTGGAAATATATCAGAAAGAAATATTTAATCTTGAAAGTAGTCATTTTGATTGGTCTGGGGATGGTAAACCAAAGTCCTGATCGTCTTAATCCCCAAAAGTTTACATGTTCCGTGGACCAGCTGTGACATAAAGTTGGTGCCTTGGTCGGTCAGCATTTCCTTGGGGATCCCTACCCGGGAGAAAACCTTCACTAGCTCATTGACAACAGATTTAGCAGATGCACAGCGGAGGGGAATGGCCTCCGGATAACACGTAGCATAATCCAAAATGACCAATAGCTGCATGTATCCCGCTGCAGTCCGACTATATCCACCCCAATTCGCTCAAATGGTGCTTCCACTAGTGGCAACGACACCAGTGGGGCTCATGGAACAGCTCCGGAGCTGGTCACCTGGCACTCCCTACAGCATGATGTGATGCTGCACATCACCATCCAGCCCTAGCCAATAGAACCATGTCATGAGCCCGCTTTGGTTTTGTCCCTTCCCAAATGACCAGACGGGAATAGCGTGAGCCAACTGCAATAAATCCTCTTTGAAAGGCTGAGGGTACATGGCAGCTTGGTCAAAGAGCCGGTCATACCCTTAATCAAGTCGGAAGTCACAGAAGCCAGCTAAAAAAATCAGTGCCCATGGCTTCCAGCTCGGGATCAGGTTGGTCCTGAGCGGAGGCAGCCATGCCAGACACCTGTGCTGACTCTGCGGTCTCCCCCCCAGAACCTTCACCAATCGCCCCCACCTGAAACAACAAAGTGGTCGATAGTGTGCATGTGCAGGTGATCAATGAACAGACAGACACTTATAATCCAGGTGCAAAGTTTGTTTAATGATATTTTAATGTCCAATGCATGACGGCAAAAGAAAAGGTAAACAATAAATGATGTTAAGTAATACAGCAGCGTGTATTACTTAATTTGTAATCCTCGGGTTTGTCTCGAAATAATAGTCTCGTTATTATTATACACACACACACAAAACACATACACAAGTCCGTTCAGTGCATGAATTAGTGCTAGTGGTGCAAATACAATTATTTGTGATAAAAGTGCAGTGCTGTTCCGGGTTTGTGCTGGCCTCTGGCGACAGCTCCAGAACGTGTTAGCTGTCTAGTGATAGCAAGCAACAAATAGACAGAACAAACAAACAATCACGATACGGATACACAAAATACAAGTCCTTCCGGGTCACTTTTCATAAACCAAAACAAAGTAACAGATTATGTCGCTTCAACCCCTATTTATACCTTCAATTATGAAAAGGGTCAATGAGTTTGTGTACCAAAGCTCCGCCCCTTTTCTAAATGACCGACTTCCTTTTAACCCTCGGAACGCAGTGTCAGGCCAAGTAGTCCAGGGTACTCTGTTCCCATTACTTAGCGCCCTCACAGGCCGAGAGGGAGATTTACCACCAAGAATCATTGTCTTTCTGTCACATATCCCACCGCTCAGAGTGGAGCCGAAGGAACTACTACGGCTGAATCTACCTTTCCCATTACTCCCCCCTCCCAGGAAAAATAATCTGCATTTTGGTGGTCTTTCCCTGCACGATGCACCATGTGGTACATGAAGGGCTGCAATGCCAGATACCACCAAGTTATACGGGCATTGCTATCCTTCATTGTGCTTAACCACTTGAGTGGGACATGGTCTGTGACAAGATCAAATGAGTGTCCCAGCAGGTAGTATCGTAAAGAGTAAGTAGCCCATTTAATGGCCAAACACTCCTTTTCGACTACGGAGTAGTTGCGCTCCTGAGGGAGCATCTTTTTGCTGATGTACAATATCGGATGTTCTACTCCGTCAACCTTTTGGGACAAGACCGCACCCAAACCCACATCCGACGCATCGGTGTGGAGGATGAATCTCTTGGTGAAATCTGGTGTGATTAGAGTGGGGGCCTGTCAGAGTCTTCGCTCAACAGTATCAAACACCCCCTGACACTCTACTAACCATTAAATTAAATTTGGTGCACTCTTTTTGGTAAGGTCAACTAAAGGGTTAACCACTGTGGCATACTCGGGGATGAAGCGGCGGTAATAACTGACTAATCCCAGTAGCGACCTCACCTGATTCTTGGTTTTAGGTATTGCCTGGAAGCCTGGATTTTGGGGACAATGGGTTTCACCCTTCCATTCCCCATTAAAAATCCCAAATATTGAGTCTCTGTTTTGGCAAACGCGCACTTTCCCAAGTTAGCCCTTAGATACTGAAGGATGGCTGTAACCAAATGCTCTTGCCAGGTGGATCTGTAAATAACCACGTCATCAATATACACTGCTGCATATTCATGATGTGGGCGTAAAACCTGGTCCATCAGTCTCTGAAAGGCAGCGGGCGCACCATGTAGCCCAAACGGCATGGTTTTGAAATGAAGCAGCTCTTCAGGGGTTGAAAATGCGTTTTTCTCTCTATGACGACGGGTTAAGGGGATCTGTCAGACTCAGGTCCAGAGTAGAGATAAACTTCGCCTTTCCCAGTCTACCTAGAAGTTTGTCGACCCGAGGCATAGGGTACGCATCGAACTTGGCAATAGCGTTTACCTTCCAGAAATCTACACAGAAGCGGTTGGTGCCGTCTTTCTTGGCCTGACAATAGGACTGCACAACTCGCTCCTGGAAGGTTCAATCACCCCAAGTTCGAGCATGTCCCATACCTTTTTGCGAACGCCACTTCGTCTACTTTCTGGGATCCGGTAAGGTCTCTCTTGTACTGTGACATCTGGTGGAGAGATAATGTCATATTCAACCAAGTTAGTTCTGCCGGGCAAGTCAGAAAAAACAGTGCTATGTCCACTATATCCATTGCAATGTGTTCAAAGGGGGGTGGAAATAATCAGCAGTGGAACCAAAGGGGCGGGTCGCACTCGACCTGGCGCTACTCGCTGGCAGTCTGGGCATGTGGCTAAATATTTCAACACATCAGTATGGCATCCTACCCAATAGAATCTAGCCAATATCCGTGGCGAACCAATAATTGTGTTACAGGCTGTCCTGTGCCCGCGGCTAGGTTTACCCTATACAGTAATTGCCCCTTGATACCGAAGTGCGGAAATACTAGCGCCCCAGTGCTGTCAACATCCTTACCTCCAATAGCCTGGGTCATTATGTTGGCCCCACACTATGTCCGCGCTTGAGTGCCACATGTCCGGTATATTGAGAGGGGCGGGAGTAGCATCTGCCCTAGATGGCCCAGTAACCTCGCCCCCTCGGTCAAACTGCGTTCCTACCCCCTTTGACTGCTATTTGTCACCATTGGAGTGTTCACCCACCAAATCCCAAACTTGTCTCATTAATGCCCCCTCCCATTGTCGTATCCATCTCTGTTTGTTTTTCTTGGACGTAAAATGGGGTAAAATATTTCAGTTTGAAAGGAAAAACTTCACCAATTATTTTTCAATGTACCTTTCTTTTTTTTCCTGCCACGTTTACGTGTGCGGTCGTGACTGCCATTAATTTAACCAATTCTCTATAATTTGGCCAGTGTCAACCCAGAATTATTGGGTGTGGTAGCCTTTCTGCCACCCCAACTACTAGGTAGCGTTTAACGGTCCTACCGATAAATATACTTTTAGGGTGAGGTATGTCACCGTATCTCCATGGACGCAGGAGATCGCCACCTGGCCTTGTGGCTGCCATGACACATCGCCCAAGAGAGCTGCTTTAACCCTTTGCAGTCCATTTATTAAATGCGCATCAGGCACGCCAGGTCTAATTAATTTTCACATGCGCAGTTAATTTTAGACGCGCTGTTTAAAAGTATTTTTTTTCACAGTCAAACGGGTTTAAATGGCCCTGCATATCAACAAAGCACTCACTAGGCATCTCCAGCCCCGCCCCACCCTTTCGTTTGCTATAGCATTCACCTATGTAAGAAATAAATAATAATAATAATAATAATAGTCGTACATACCGATTGATCATCTCCGGATCACTCGTTTTATCACCAAACTCCTCAATAATGCGATCCAAGTTATTATTTTATTACTATAACATCTCAAAAAAGCTCTGCAAATGTCTGTGTTTCCTGTGCGCTGATTCAGTCAGCCAACTTGTTTACTTACGACCGCCCCCGTTATCTGATACCTGATACCATGTATGACTATTCATGAGATACGCCTTTTTTTTTGTTTTTTCGACTTGTCTCGGCTCCTGTCGCTCCCACTCGGCAATTGAATGGTTTTCTCGGCTTTTTCCGGAGAAAAAATGACTAGACACCCGTTTATTGCGTTGCGATAATGATGTTGGACCCAGTCTGACAAAGGACCTGTGAGGAATAATTGCAATGTCGGACCCAGTCCAACAATGGACCGCAAAGGGTTAATTAAGGTCTGCTCACACCCAGTGTCCACTAATGCGTGGTTTGTCACCTTGCCTAAAACTGCATTAACAATACAAGGCCCCTCCCTACCATTTCCCCCTCTTCAGATGCCCAATTACACGTCGCCACGTTGCACTCAATTGCCGATGGGCATGACCTGACCTTGGGCCACTGTTGGTTGCATCTAAAACAGATAGGGGAGAAGGAGAGAACATTGGTTAAACGTTTGTCTCATTGCTGATATGGCAACACTGCCGGGGTAGCAGCTTTTCCCCCCGTTGGGGGCCAACCTTGACCTGCAGGAGGCAAGGTTGCCCGTTGAGGCCGGAGATCTAGATGGAGCAGAGAGAGGAGGTTGTGTACAGCTGCTCTGGTGGACGGGAGCTGTGGCCAGGGAGTCCGCATAATCCTCAGCCAGTTTTATCGCTGCTTCCAGGGTGGCGGGTTTGTGGCACCCATTTGCAGACCCGTTTTCTGGGCGGGGTAAACCTAGCCATGTGGTCACACAACTGCTGCACAACCACACTGGGGCGTGTATCTGGGGATCTTTGGTACTCCAGGAATTGTACCCTGTGCGTTTTCCCCGTGACGCTGAGCCAGCGTAGGATGGCTCGCTTTACTAGGTCGTAGTCGGCTGCTTTGATGTCCGTCATGGCCTGATACGCTGCCTGAGCCTCCCCGATCAGGCAGTATTCCAGCTGACTGGTACTGGGCCATGACGTGGTGGTAGCAGCCACTCGAAAGCGACCAGGTAAGCCTTGGGGTCATCCTCCGCCATCATTTTCAGTACCCTTGCCTTTGGGGCCATCATCACGGGTGCCATTGGTACTGTGGTCTGGATCACCAGACCGACCTTCTCAATCAGTGCAGTGTACCACTCCTCTCTCTATATTTATTGGAGCTAATTAGTTCATTCTTTTCTGTTGAGTCCCACTGGCATAATCATGTTCAGTCTATTTATCCATTTACTTTCCTTTATTTTTCTATATGACTGTGGTAGAGTGTCCAGCCCCTTTGTTTATTATTTATTTATATTATCAGTTACATGTTTATATGACGGTGAAAGCCAATATTATTTATTATTGTTTTGTATTTTTGATTATTAAAACCTTGTGAGGATGCGTGACTGATCAGCTACTGATTATTTAACTAGCTGACAGTCGCGCATCCTTATTAAACTCGTACAGACTATGGCCGAGGGATAATAGGATAACACCGTGTAACAATTTTTTTTTTTTTTTCGTTCCTGGGTAGTAAGTGTTATTTCCTAATTGCTTATGCCTCCAAAGTATAGAAAATGGCTATTATTCCCCACAAACTTTGCTTTTGTGACAAGGACAGTGATATTTTGACATTTACCTATTTTCCAGAACATTCCAGATAGATTTAGTGCTGAGTAAACTTGGAGTAACTTCTAGAACTTTCCAGTAATATAAATAGTAATATAAATACAGGGACCTTAAGCCCACCAGTTCAGTTTAGTTCCAGCTGCCTAAGTGGATACATATCTGCATTTTTCTGAGATGGCATCAAGGTCATAGGAGACTTCAAAATGGTGGCATTCCTGATGGGTCTCTGTGGCAATGTGCCCCGTCCCTGTGTGCATTTGTATGTTGCGTGCGTGTGTTAATGTTGGTGTATAGTCATTGGTACACGGGATATAAACGGGTCTGTGTTTCACGTATATTTAAAAAGTGTAGATTTGTATTTAGGCACGAGGAGAGCACAAATCACTTCACGTGCTGGTTAAATGTAATATGTGAGCACGGGGTTGCACAGAATTAATTCACGTGCTGGGATTCAAGTGAATAATTAATTAGTAATTGAATCCCAGCACAACAGTATAAATAGGCACATTTTTTCGTTCAGTCAGGGTTAGGTGTTCGGTGAGTGGAGAACGGGTTTGGAGACGGAGGTGAAGTAAAGTAATAATAATAGTAATAGTTAAATCTGCTCACCGTGTTTGTTCGTCTGTCCTGCACCGTCTGTTTCGTGTTTAGTCGTTTTGTATGTCTGTTTATTTTGGCGCAAGTGCCGTGTCCTGTGTTTTTGTTGTTGCAAACCTTTTATTTTCTGTTCTGTTTATTAAATGCTGAACGCGATCACGCGTTCAGCCTCACCAAAAACCCCATCTCTCTGTGTGTTACTTCCTGATTCTGGTCTGACGCCACCCACTCCGGCCGTCTTTGTGACACGTGGTGTCCTGCGTGGGATCGACAGCGCCTCCAGGACTCAGGCCAGAGCAGGAACCGCAGTTTGGATTTAAAAAAAAAAAAAAAAAAAAAAAAAAAAATGGCAGAAGACGCCATCAAAATGCGGGACTGGATGCTGGAAAATGCTGGGCTGGAGGCCCAGTCTATCCCAGTAGTCGTCCAGTTCCTGGAGTTTATGGACAGAGAGCGATGGGAGGCATATGCGAGGGAACAGACCGTAAGCACCTGGGAGGAAGGTGTGGGGTTGGTCCTCAGCTACCTGGAGGCAGTTATAAGTGGAACAGCAGCCCAGGTAGCAGGTCCACCAGCAGAGGAAGAATGCCTGCTGTCCCCGTCTCCACCAGCAGAGGAAGAATGCCTGCTGGTTTTGCCTCCACAGCCCAAGCGGGAGGAGCCTGAGCGTCCACAGCCCAAGCGGGAGGAGCCCGAACGTCCTACGCCTGAGTGGGAGGAGCCCGAACGTCCTACGCCTGAGTGGGAGGAGCCCGAACGTCCTACGCCTGAGTGGGAGGAGCCCGAACGTCCTACGCCTGAGTGGGGGGAGCCCGAACGTCCACAGCCCAAAAGGGAGGAGTCGGTGCGTCCACAGCCCAACAGGGAGGAGTCGGTGCGTCCACAGCCCAACAGGGAGGAGTCGGGGCGTCCACAGCCCAACAGGGAGGAGTCGGGGCGTCCACAGCCCAACAGGGAGGAGTCGGGGCATCCACAGCCCAACAGGGAGGAGTCGGGGCGTCCACAGCCCAACAGGGAGGAGTCGGGGCGTCCACAGCCCAAAAGGGAGGAGTCGGTGCGTCCACAGCCCGAAGAGAGGGAAGTCGGGGCTTCCACAGCCCTAGGACCCAAGCTGCCAGCAGAGGGTGAATACCTGCTGGTCCCACCTCCACCAGCAGAGGGTGAATGCCTGCTGGTTCCACCTCCACCGCAGTGGGAGGACTGCTTGCCCCTCCCACCTCCACCAGCAGAGGGTGAATACCTGCTGGTTCCACCTCCACCGCAGTGGGAGGACTGCTGGCCCCTCCCACCTCCACCAGCAGAGGGTGAATACCTGCTGGTTCCACCACCACCAGGAGCAGAGGAGTTGGAGCTGCCTCTGCCTCCACCACCGCCAGGAGCAGAGGAGCTGGAGCTGCCTCTGCCTCCACCACCGCCAGGAGCAGAGGAGCTGGAGCTGCCTCTGCCTCCACCACCGCCAGGAGCAGAGGAGCTGGAGCTACCTCTGCCTCCGCCAGGAGCAGAGGAGCTGGAGCTGCCTCTGCCTCCGCCACCGCCCGGAGCAGAGGAGCAGGAGCTGCCTCTGCTGCCCGTACCTCCGCAGGGAGTACGGTGGCCGGAGCCCCAGAAAGGGGAGCTGCCGGCCACGAAGAAGGGGGAGGAGGTCTGGAGACCACTTTCCCCAGCAGCAGTTTCGCTGCAGGAGTTCTTGTGGCCGGAGCCCCACAGGAGGGAGCTGCCGGCTACGAAGAAGGGGGAGGTCGGGGGACCACCTGCCCCCGCAGCTTTTTCGCTGCAGGACGGGACCAACAGGCTGTCAGCCGTGCCACTACCGGCAGGGGTGCTGACAGCATGGCCAGCCATGGGCCCACTGAAGCCTCCCTTCCCAGCCCGAGACTTTGTCCTGGACTGCTGGATTTTTAAGGGGGGAGGTGGCCGTTGAGGCCATGTGTGCTGCGCACAAGGGGGGGTATATGTGGCAATGTGCCCCGTCCCTGTGTGCATTTGTATGTTGCGTGCGTGTGTTAATGTTGGTGTATAGTCATTGGTACACGGGATATAAACGGGTCTGTGTTTCACGTATATTTAAAAAGTGTAGATTTGTATTTAGGCACGAGGAGAGCACAAATCACTTCACGTGCTGGTTAAATGTAATATGTGAGCACGGGGTTGCACAGAATTAATTCACGTGCTGGGATTCAAGTGAATAATTAATTAGTAATTGAATCCCAGCACAACAGTATAAATAGGCACATTTTTCGTTCAGTCAGGGTTAGGTGTTCGGTGAGTGGAGAACGGGTTTGGAGACGGAGGTGAAGTAAAGTAATAATAATAGTAATAGTTAAATCTGCTCACCGTGTTTGTTCGTCTGTCCTGCACCGTCTGTTTCGTGTTTAGTCGTTTTGTATGTCTGTTTATTTTGGCGCAAGTGCCGTGTCCTGTGTTTTTGTTGTTGCAAACCTTTTATTTTCTGTTCTGTTTATTAAATGCTGAACGCGATCACGCGTTCAGCCTCACCAAAAACCCCATCTCTCTGTGTGTTACTTCCTGATTCTGGTCTGACGCCACCCACTCCGGCCGTCTTTGTGACAGTCTCCAAGGCAGTTTTACCAAGTTTCCCTGCTATCTTTGCCTTTGGGACAGTAGGGACACCAAGGCGCACTACCACAGGCGGGACTGGCCCAGCGGACCGAGTTCTCTGTGGGGAGGAACAACGTCAAGTGGGAGCCACTGGTGGACCCCCGGAAGGTGCTGATGCCACCACTGCACATCAAATTGGGCCTTATGAAACAATTTGTCAGAGCTCTAGATAAGGAGTCGGCAGCCTTCAAGTACCTTCAAGACTTCTTCCCTAAGCTGTCTGAGGCAAAGGTCAAAGCCGGTGTCTTCGTCGGACCACAGATAAAGAAGATCCTGGAGTGCAATGAATTCCCCAAGAAGCTCACTAGTAAGGAGAAAGCGGCTTGGAACAGCTTTGTCGCAGTGGTTCGGGGCTTCCTGGGCAATCACAAGGCCGAAAACTATGTGGAGCTGGTTGAGACTCTGGTGAAGAACTACGGCACAATGGGCTGTAGGATGTCCCTCAAAGTCCATATCCTTGATGCTCATCTTGATAAATTCAAGGAGAACATGGGAGCATACTCGGAGGAGCAAGGCGAGCGCTTCCACCAGGATATACTGGACTTTGAACACCGCTACCAAGGACAGTATAACGAGAACATGATGGGAGACTACATTTGGGGGCTAATTCGTGAAAGTGATTTACAGTATAATCGTAAATCTCGAAAAACTACTCACTTCTAAATCTTTTGTAGTCATTTTTGTATTACTTTAGTATAAATACATGTTAATTTGGATTCATATGTTGTTTTTTTCTGACTATGTGAACGAAAAGACACAAATTCGCCCGTTTTCTCATTGGAAATAGGTAAATTTCAAAATATCACTGTCCTGGTCACAAAAGCAAAGTTTTTGGGGAATAATAGCCATTTTCTATACTTTTGAGGCATAAGCAATTAGGAAATAACACTTACTACCCAGGAACAAAAATTGTGTTACATAGTGTAATTAATTAATAGCTAGTTAACCCCTTGGCCAGAATATAAAAGCTTGCAGCTGTCTGCCCTCAGGAGGGGGTTCAGAGTTGGAGAACGAGAGCGGAGATGGTAAAGAGATAACGAATGCTAAGCGTGCTGGTTTAAACACCAGCATGAGACTTATTTGTTATTTGTTTTTTGTTTATTTGTTTGGCCAACACACCTTTTGTTTTGGGTCATTTGTGTTTTGTTTAAATCTTTTGTTTTATTATTTAATAAAGCGCTAAATTCCATAGCATTTCAGTTTGCCCCGCCATTAGTTGTTGTGGTTTCTGTTCGGGTCTGACGTCACCACACCTGTGTACTGCAGCCATCCTGTCACAATGACACATTGGTGAAGTGCTGTACTATTGGTTCATTAATTTTCTTATTTCTAATTAATGAAAGGTGGTTCTGAATTATTTTATATAAAGTTGTTAAAGTCTCTCCAACATATTTTATTTCATCACATTTTGCACAGACAATTCTATTAAACATTGCTATTGTTACAGTAGATATTAGTTTTTAGTGGATATGTGTTGTTCTTATTTTTAACTATATTTTACTTTTGTTCATGTATTTACACACTTTACATGTACCATTGCAAGTATTTGTAGAAGATATTCTGTCAGTTATTGTTTTATTCAGTACAGAGAATCCACAATGTGGATGATTTAAATTGCATTTGCTGACGAATTAATGACGCATTATAAATTTGGCCAGAGACCTTGTCCCTGGATGCTCGATAGCTACCAGCAATGCTGGCCGGCTAGCGAATACACGAACAATATCATGCAATCTAGTGCCGTGGATAGGAAGTGGCTCGTAGCCACCTCCCCCCCCCCAAGGACAAAGCATACAGCAAGGTGAATGAAGGGGAGAAGGAGGCCAAACAAAAGAAGCGACATGAATGAAAGCCTGTGACAGAGAAATAATTAATCTTGGTTATAAATCTCCCTCCCGACCTGTGAGGGCGCTGTGTAAAGGGAACAGATTGCCCCGGACTGGATGGTCTGACATTTAATTCCAAGGGAAAAGTAGAAGTTAGCTATCTAGAATGGGGGCGGGGATTGGAGGAGAAACGGTTGCACTCACTAACCAAGGGGGCGTGACTGACGGTACAAAAGGGGACGTGGCTAGGTGATCTGTTCCTTTTTGTTATGGTTAAGATTGAAAGGAGAAAGGAGAACTGTAAAATAACTGTGAGTGTTTTGTTTGTTTGTCGTGTCTAATTATACTTGGGAGGAAATACACATTTCAGCAGGACAATGACCGAAGCACAAAGCCAAAGCCACACTGGAGTGGTTGAACAAGAAGAAAATGATTGTTCTTGAGTGGCCCAGTCAAAGTCCTGACTTGAATCCATTCGAATATTTATGGTGAGACTTGAAAATTGCAGTCCATCAACAATCCCCAACAATCTAATCAGAACTGGAGCAATTTCCCCGTGAAGAATGGGCAAAAATGTCACCTTCCTACTGTGAAAGCTAGTAGAGACCTATCCAAAAAGACTCAGTAATTGGTGCAAAAGGTGCTTCTACCAAGTACTGACTTAATGGGCTGAATACTTATGCAACCAGTGCATTTCATTTTGTACATTTTCTTTGCAAGTTTTGCTGACATTTAACCACTTTGAATAAAAAAAGGTTGTTTTAAAAACTGTGCACACATTACTTGTAATTTAAAAAAATGTGAAAACTTTGCAGGTGGGCGGTGGGGGGGGGGGGGGGGGGCGGTGGGGGGTGAATACTTCTGCAAACCACTGTGTATATACAGTATATACAGCTCTGGAAAAAATTAAGAGACCACTGCAAAATTATCAGTTTCTCTGGTTTTACTCTGTATAGGTATGTGTTTGGGTAAAATGAACATTTTTGTTTTATTCTATAAACTACTGACAACATTTCTTCCAAATTACAAATAAAAATATTGCCATTTAGAGCATTTATTTGCAGAAAATGACAACTGGTCAAAATAACAAAAAAGATGCAGTGTTGTCAGACCTCGAATAATGCAAAGAAGATAAGTTCATATTCATTTTTAAACAACACAATACTAATGTTTTAACTTAGGAAGAGTTCAGAAATCAATATTACAATAGTATTGTGTTGTTTAAAAATGAATATGAACTTATTTTCTTTGCATTATTCGAGGTCTGATAACACTGCATCTTTTTTGTTATTTTGACCAGTTGTCATTTTCTGCAAATAAATGCTCTAAATGGCAATATTTTTATTTGGAATTTGGGAGAAATGTTGTCAGTAGTTTATAGAATAAAACAAAAATGTTCATTTTACCCAAACACATACCTATACAGAGTAAAACCAGAGAAACTGATAATTTTGCAGTGGTCTCTTAATTTTTTCCAGAGCTGTATATATATATACTGTATAGCAGAACTCGCTTGGGGAGACAAAGGTCCACGGAAGTGTTAAATCTGCAGATAAATGAGGTGTCATCGCATGTGACTAGAACGCATTAATAAAATACAGAAACTAGTAATGTAAATCAAATTAGTGTTTACTGGAGATGTATGCAACACAATATATTACAAAGACAGAAGAATGTTTTAAAATTAGTTTTTCTTTAACAGTGATACTCCTAGCAAAATCTTTTCAAAATTGCAATGCACCTCCAACCCCGTTTCCTAGCTTTTTTTGATACCAAAAAAAAAATACAAATAAAAAATAAATATACTACAAAAAACAATAAATACAGTACTACAAAGCTATAAGATGATAAGACATTATATGACGGGAATAAGCGATCCAGCCCATCAGAGCTCACAATTTGTGTAGCAGCTAGAAATATCACAAGGTATTCTGTTATCGCTCATTTATTCCACGCATTAATATCTACTAATGGTAGCTAAGACTCACCTCTTCAAACAGCACCTGTAGAACTCCTCTGTTGTATCCTGGGACACTATCACCCTTCATTTAAATATGCTTTATTTTGCTCTTATCCGCCCCCTATTTTACTGCATTTAATCCTGTACCTCAGAATATTGTAATCTGCCAAGTGTTTAATCTGTAGTATTTTGTACTTAATCATATCCTGATGTAACTATCACTATTTAATCATATCCTGATGTAACTTTCACTATTATCTGCTGTATTATTGAATTGTGGTTTGTCACACTTGAGAATTATTGTATTTCTTGTTCTTATTGTATGACTTATATTGTAACACTTGAATGTATTTGCTTGCGATTGTAAGTCGCCCTGGATAAGGGCGTCTGCTAAGAAATAAATAATAATAATAATAATAAGTGTTGCTAGTTTTCTGGGATTTCAAACAAAAATACAATTCTATAAAAAATAAATAAATAAACAAATAAACTTTTTTGTCACAGCTTTTTTAAACAATCTGCTGCAAGTTGTTCTTTTGAACCTTGACAAAGTCTATCATAGTCTTTTGTTTCAGTGAGACAAAATATGTTTGCTGGGCTTTAAGCATTTTTTAATTTTTATTATTATTTATATTTTTATTTTACCTCCTCCGCGGTCTGGATTTGAATTGCTCACCCTCGGCACTAAAGGCAGACACACTATGGTTTCACTAAAGGGGAATCCCCCTAGTGGGGTTTGTAGTCAATGTCTTTATGCACACATACAATGTGCATATCCGGCCATCGGGTCGTTCATTACAGGCTTCACTAAGTAACTGCTTCAGGAGAACTCACACCAAGACATTAATCTTGCATCTGTATCACTGCTGTCATGGCGTTGTCCACAGCATTTAGACTGACGCATACGTCTTTATGTGTGTGTGTGTGTGTGTGCGTGTGCAATGTACTGTATTTCAGAGATAAAACTTGTCAGGGGACCACGGATAATTGAAGTCGCGGATGATTGGGTCGTGGATAAATGAGGTTCTACTGTGTGTGTGTGTGTGTGTGTGTGTATGTATATATATATATATATATATATATATATATATATATATATATATATAGTTGTGTAGCATTATAATATAATACTCTTCAATACAACTAAAACAAAAATATTGTCTGAAATGCAAGAAAAAATGAAATTTTAACCAAAACCCTAGCTTCAACATTTCTATATTAACAGCAGTACTAGCTCCTCAGAGGAGGCAATTCTCAATTACAAATTCCTATCTGCTATTACCCACTGTACTAGCAGTAGCAGATCACGAGCACAGGTTTTAAGTGGAGGAGCCCAGAGAGTTTTTTTTCATCAGAGGAGACAAGCCTCCGTTTTAAATGTCTATCTCTATAACCACAGTAGCCTACTAGCAATGACAGGTGACGTACTCTGAGCCCTGGTTTTAATTGGAGGAGCAACTCATACCCTCCCATCCCCTGCTGAAGCACTGTTACTGTGTACCCGATTATGAGAGATTGAATAATGGAAATTGTATAATTTGATTTCATATTCAATTTTTAAAAGTGACCAGAAAAAAACATTTAAAAAAATTGATAGAAAGTTAAATACGAAGCCAGCATGTTATTGACATGCGTGGATGACGGGAGTTGTGGTTTTCATCCGCATTTCTGCTGATTGGAAACACCATTCACTGTGTGCCAGATAAACTACTATTCCCAGAAGACACTGCACACCCATATGCCTATTGCATTGTGACACTGGGAGTGTCTGTAAAGTGAGATACATTTTCAAAGTTTCATATAATGATACCACTTCCTTTCTCTTTGAACAAATCTAGTTGTTAGTGGTTGTTTTTGTCTCTGTAAGTGTTTGTTAGAAGTTCTATTTATATTATTTTAGCCCTTCCCCAGAAGTTTGTTTATTTACCCCAGCGCAGGTAAACTTTTTCGCCTGTACAGTATATAATTATTTATTTAAGTTTAGCAAATTAAGTCTATATATGATGTGCTTGATTTTTGTCTGCCTTTCTCCTGCCGTAAAAACTTTGTTTATAAAATGCAAAGTATGTTAGTGATGTGGTCTTGAAATCGAAATCCTATATCAATGTTGTATATATTGTATTTTTTAACATATGCTGGCAGTGTGTAACAGTTAAGTATATTAGATTAAACTATGGTGGACTACTATTTACTTTTCTCTGTTGTCTAGTGGAGAAAATGTGTTTAGACTGCACTTGTAGATCTCTTGATCTACCCCTCCTACTAATCACTGGACTTCTCTAATCTACGCACCACATTGCTGGATCCTCAGTTAATGCACTACTATTATATCATTGTCGATATAACCTCTTGTAATCCTAACTTGTTGCATCCTATTTCATATTGTATTTTAGTAGTATTATTTGCACTTATTGTAAATTATACTTTATTTAAATATTCATCTTGCATTGTATCCCTGTACTGCCCTATAACACCTGTAAGTCGCCTTGAATAATAATAAGAAGAAGATGAATACAATAATGAGATCCTACTGCTGCTGGGAGGAGATCCTAAGCCCTCTGACTTGTTTCTGCCTCCCCACTGTTTTGAGGTGACCAGTTGTTAATTGATTAATTGATTGTACAATAACCCTGGAAAGCCAGCCCTTTGTTCTCCACAAGCCGAAGAGGTAAGATTGTGAAAGCTATGGAGATCCTGCCTGCGTGCGTGCTTGCGTGCGTATATCCAGGGTGACATAAGTGTTATCACTGAGTGTATACCGGGATAACTGCAACTTTTCTAAAGGTAGAAAAAATGTATTGAATCATCAGCTTATCAAGCAAATACGCTTAAACACATTTTACAATTAGCATGTTTCTTTTTTGTTTTAAATAGGAAACTGCTCTGTTGTAGATATTCATTACAATGTTAGCAAACCTTTTCATCATGACATCATTAAGTTTATTGCAGATGTGTTTTAATTTTTTTTAATAATCTCTAATTTACCCTTCTTATGGCATGTAGAGTTTGTGGTGTATGACTGTGAGGCGTGTGAGTAATAATGGAATTTCCAGACAGTAATTTACGTGTAAAATAAAATTTTTATTAATATTAACATGCAAAAACAAGTAAACAAACGAAGGATGTGAGGGAGGGAGTGCTGTAAAAACAAAACGAAAGGAACGGAAGCTTCTCAGTCCTCTTCTTGATATGCTGAACAAAAACAAAAGATCAGAACAAAAAGAACGTGAGTAAAGCTTCCGTCCGTGATAATAAAAACAAAGAGAACCCGGCACTGCTTCTCTCCCTCCAGCCTTTCCTCCGCCTTTACTTTGTTGGACCAACCCCGGACACAGTAGCACGTTCCCTTTAGTATGCAAAGCCCCGCCCCGGTAGTCAGTGGAACACCAATTCCAAACTAACAAGTGTCCTTGAACCTCCCTTGACTCCAGTGGCTGGAATTTACTTCCGCCCCTCACCAAGGTGCCGCCCCTCATAAAGATGACTTTCGTCATGGTCACGAGATCTTGGTAAGGGAAGTCCCGAGTTGGTTTGATGCCTTCTACTGTCGGGAGGCTGAATTACAGACCGAAACCCCTTTGACTCATCACAATGACATATATGCAGTATAACAAACATGTCTGTAGCAGGCTAATGTATTCTCCCTTGTTCAGGGGTGAAGTGTGGCCTTTTGACCAGGGGTGGGGTGGTGTGTGCTAACTCCCACCCTCTCCAAGATGGCGTGGACCTTAAGTCTAATGTCCGGTTGGTATGACCATCTTGGGAGAGGTAAAACTGCACATGTGCTTCAAACACCATCTTAATAAGTCATTGTCTTATTAGATATACCTATTACCTAAGGATAGGTGCAGGACTGATTTAAGGGGAATGTGTGGTTGAGGGAGTTGGTCGTGCTGGGGAGGTCAGGTTAGAGAGGAGAGGAGCTGGTCGTCTACACGAACAGTGAACTGTATGTGTGAATAATCTATCCCTTTAATTTAATGACAGTGCCCAAAAGATAGCTGGGGAAAAGGTAGCTACTTTGGGACTGTTCCGGAATATGCTGAATGAGCTCGGGGGGAATTCTGATATGTGGCTATCTGCCCCTGGGTTCCTTCACAAGCACAGCACGGCTAGCAAGATCACAGGAGGATATAAAGAACAGCTGTACATATAGACCTGATCAGATTTGTTGGTACCCCTCCACAAAAAACAAAGAATGCACAATTTTCTCTGAAATAACTTGAAACTGACAAAAGTAATTGGCATCCACCATTGTTTATTCCATATTTTGATTTTTTATTCAACATAATATTGTAAATAATAAAACAAATGAAAATGGCATGGACAAAAATGATGGGACCGCTAACCTAATATTTTGTTGCACAACCTTTAGAGGCAATCTTTGCAATCAAACGTTTTCTGTAGCTCTCAATGAGACTTCTGCACCTGTTAACAGGTAGTTTGGCCCACTCTTCCTGAGCAAACTGCTCCAGCTGTCTCAGGATTGATGGGTGCCTTCTCCAGACTGCAAGTTTCAGCTCTTTCCATAGATGTTCGATAGGATTCAGATCAGGACTCATAGAAGGCCACTTCAGAATAGTCCGATGTTTTGTTCTTATCCATTCTTGGGTGCTTTTAGCTGTGTGTTAAATGTAAAACTGGCTTATAACTCCTGAGGTAGTGCAGATAAGGTCATGGTTACTATGGAACACAGTAATAGCATTCTGCACTATTTGCCCAAGTGTTTGGTACTGGTACTGTTACTGGTACTGGAAGCCGTAAAGTTGCTGGCAACTCTAGTTGTAATGTGTTTCTTTGAGCATGGCAGGCAGAGACAGAAAGACAGGTGCCAAGCTGCTGCACTCAATCGGGATAGAAGTCCCCATCGGGAAGCCCGTGGCCCAAAATCAGTTCCATGAGGGCAGATGTAGCGAGCCAATATCCCCCACTGAACAGGCAGCCCTCTCATACAGCACCTCGTGTTATGGGCGTATGTCTTTCTGAGCGGACCTGTACACTTGAATATGCATGCAACAAAAAACAACATAAAAAAATTATAATAACTTAAAACAAATCCAATCCAATTTTAAGCATCATAGGAAATTAAGTCAACAGAGACTGCTACCTCAAAGCTGAGTACCATAGCTGTAGTTCTTACAGGGTTTTTTCCAGTTCTGCTGAAGCATTACATTTTAACTTACCAACCTCCCTTTTATCTTTTAAAATATTAATCCTATTGAAAGCTTGCTAAAGATTTTAAAAGACAATGTCACAAAATGTTTATGCTCCAAAGGACATCACTCTACCTCTACAAAGTCCAAACTATCGTGCCACTATAATAGACCTGTTACAATCTGTGCAGAGCATAGAACAAATGCATGCAGAGCAGTGTCGCATTTCCATGGCTACCAACTGCTATCGTATATGGACTGCCTTTCAGGGCTTTTTTTTTTATTGAAGTGTATTCAAAATACCAGTTATGTGTAATGGATTTTCCTGTCATAATTGAATGAGCAATTTTAATCAACTTGTTCAATTAAAAATGTTGTTCCCAGATCAATATAAAATACTAATTCAAAGAATGCATTTTAAGTTATCAGGAAACCCTGGTCTGCCTCACGATATTGCCACCCACTCACCATTACCAACTGACAGCATAAATGTCAACTTATATGTTACAGGAAACTGCGGCCTTGTAACAATATATATTCTTAAATACAAAATCACAGAATGGACAATGCAAATTACAGCCAGGTATTTCTCATGATTCTTCATATTCACTCATCCTTTACCACAACACCACATTTTTGTGATTCTATACAGACTGGCAACGCTAGCTCCTCCAGGTCCTTAATTATTGAATTTATCTTCAGCTGGGTCCGATAAATAAAACAAGAACTGTCTGGAACAAATCCCTGTACTGGAATGGACTGGAAGACCCAGGATTACCTGCCTCTGCTGTAAATACTTGACTCTGTGACTGGATTGCAGAGGTCGGTAAAGTTGTCCCTTCTAGTCCAGGTCTTTGTTCCAACCATGATTGGAAACTCCTGCGTTAGCTGTTACAACACAGACAAAACAAATTTAGCCATGACATGCCATTAGATTATATTAATTTACTTTTATTGATATCAGATAATAAGTAGATTAAAAATGAAGGAAAAGCAGTGCATTACTTTTTGCAAATAATAGCATGTCACAGGGTGGCTTTGTGAATGACGTCAGGCCAGAAAGCAGTACACAGACACAGTGGTGAGGAGTGAAACTGAGAAGCAATGGCAGCGTTCAGAAGGTTTATTGAAACAAATAAAAGTTTTAAACAGAAAACAGGACACGGCACTTGTGGCCAAAATAAACAGACAAACAAAACGGACTAACACTAAACAATGGACGGACAGACAAACAAACACGGTGAGTAAAATAACCAAACAAGTATCGTGCTGGTCCTACCAGCACGCCGTAGCAATTGTTTTCTTGTATTTCCCCGTTCTCTCTCACCCGTTTTCCACTCACCGAACACACAAACCCAGAGTGATTAAAAAGTGGATCTATATATACTGTTGTGCTGGGATTCAATTACCAATTAATTATTCACTTGAATCCCAGCACGTGAATTAATCTGTGCAACCTCCATGCTCACATATTAAATACTTTAAATGCATGTGAAGTGAAGTGCAATCCCCGTGCCTAATATACAATTATACATTTTTAAACACTCGTGCTCATTACCCACATTATATTCTGTGTACCAACTACAGTACACCAACATTTACACTCTACATACAACATAAAACACAAACATACACAAAGAGGCGGGGCCCATTGCCACATAGCACTACACTGTACAATATACATTTTATTTATTTTAAGCCCAAGGTATTTCATTATAAAGGACAGAGTCTCAGTATCTCCAGCAGTATATGTAAAGTGGTATAATGTAGCATATATGTATGTTTTTCTATTTGTACTGTACTGTGAGATACAGTAAATACAGTAATTGATGAAGTGGACACCACTGCACATTAAACACATAACAAAAATAAGGACTCACAGAATAGACATTTCCTCAATAAATCTGGTCAAAAAGTAATAATCGCAAATTTGACACAGAAGGAAAAGTGTTAGTATATCATTGATAAAATGATCAATTAATACATTACAATATATCTTGGCAGATATTACAAATGCCTCTTAACTGGAATTTCAATTAAATTCTTTATTAGGTTTATATCAACCTTTTAATGTCTATCATTGTGAGACTCTTTTATTCATGTTATGCTGGATTAGCTCTGAGATCAAAAATAAATATCACACTGTCCAAATCAGCAACAGCTGCTAATTTACAGCGTGCTTGTCTGAGCACTGTTGACTCTGTTTTTATACCTCATGAATATGATATATCCTATTCAAAACGATGAATCCTGTACATTTCCATCCATTAATTTGTCTATGTTTTTTTACATAACCAACAATTGCATGTAACAGCAAACACGGTAAGTTGAAACTGGAAGCACAGTAACTTCTTGTATCCTCATTACCTACCTCGAGTGTACATAGCCTGTAATGTGCAGCCACGTGTAAAGAGCAATTTAAGTTTTGCAAGAAGCATTTGTGATAAACAGAATGTATTAGCATGAATCACACCAGTGCAAGGAAACCTACCCATGACAAGGCAAGGGTTTGCAACAGCTGGTTCTACAAATTTGATTGCTATCTTAAATACGTGTGCATACTAAATTTAGCTGAATGTTATGCATCCAAACCATTTCTATAAGGCTGTAATTTATTTCGGGAACTTAGCATGAGTATTTTATTAAACACCAGATTTGTTCATTAGCTAAAATGCATTTGAGTGGGTCTGGAATATATCATTTTGGACCTTTCCAGCTTATACTCAAAACTGTGTTCAGGTAAGAGCTCTTCAAGATTCTCGAGCAAATAACATTTAAAATGCTACATGGCAACCAGGAGTCCTGGAATAAGTAACCCTGCCCTGCAAAAATCTAAAGGTTGCATATCTTTTAGATTAGTTTCTTAAAGCTTTATGAAGTTCAAAACCAGTGGCACCTACATATGAAGGTCAACTATCTATATTAAAAAGACAACAATATGACAGATAAAGGGCATTTAAAAAATGTGTTTTTCATTTTTAACCCCATACTATAAAAAGTGTCAATAACCATGGCACAATAATAGATAAGGAGTCAAATCCAGGACATTATTATTTTTATTTATTTCTTAGCAGACGCCCTTATCCAGGGCGACTTACAATCGCAAGCAAATACAAATACATTCAAGTGTTACAATACAATTCATACAATAAGAGCAAGAAATACAATAATTTTTTCAAGTGTGACAAACCACAATTCAATAATACAGCAGATAATAGTGAAAGTTACATCAGGATATGATTAAATAGTGATAGTTACATCAGGATATGATTAAGTACAAAATACTACAGGTTAAACACTTGGCAGATTACAGTATTCTGAAGTACAGGATTAAATGCAGTAAAATAGGGGGCAGATAAGAGCAAAATGAAGCACATTTAAATGAAGGGTGATAGTGTCCCAGGATACAAACAGGAGTTCTACAGGTGCTGTTTGAAGAGGTGAGTCTTAAGGAGGCACCGGAATGTGGTCAGGGACTGGGCAGTCCTGACATCTGTAGGAAGGTCATTCCACCACTGCGGAGCAAGGGTGGAGAAGGAGCGGGCTTTGGAGGCAGGGGAGCGAAGCGGAGGTAGAGCCAGTCTTCTAGTGCAGGCGGAGCGGAGAGGTCGAGTGGGGGTGTAGGGAGAGATGAGGGTCTGGAGGTAGCTGGGTGCAGTCTGGTCAAGGCATCTGTAGGCTAGTACAAGAGTCTTGAACTGGACGCAAGCGGTGATCGGGAGCCAGTGGAGCGAGCGGAGTAGTGGAGTAGCGTGGGCGAAGCGAGGTAGAGAGAACACCAGGCGAGCAGCAGAGTTCTGGATGAGCTGGAGCGGACGGGTGGCGGACGCAGGGAGGCCAGCCAGGAGGGAGTTGCAGTAGTCTAGGCGGGAGAGTACCAGGGCCTGGACCAGGAGCTGGGTAGCATAGTTGGTGAAGAAGGGTCGGATTCTTCGGATGTTGCTCAGGAAGAATCGGCAAGTGCGTGCCAGAGTGGAGATGTGCTGGGAATAAGAGAGGCAGGGGTCCAGGGTGACTCCAAGGTTCTTAGCGTGGGAAGAGGGAGAGAGTGTGGTAGATTCCAGAGGAACAGAGATAGAGAGATCAGAGGAGGGGGAGGAGGAGGGAAAGAAAAGGAGGTCAGATTTAGAGAGGTTGAGTTTGAGGTGATGCGAGTGCATCCAGGAGGAAATAGCAGACAGACAGGTAGAGATACGGGAGGAGATGGTGAGATACGGGAGGAGATGGTGGAGGACATACTCATTATTTGATTGCTGAAAGTCATGTCTTGACCCCTATATGAAAACAGCTGATGGTTATTTTCAGAATTAAAAAAGAGGTTAAATGTGCACAATTAATTCGATTTTGCTATTAAAGCCTGTGTTACATTTTTGAGACAAGACTCTGAAACAAATCTATTCAGAAGCCACAAGAACCTTTTAACAAGTTGTGACCTGCTAGTATACAAATAGACTTCTGGTTATTATCCTCTTATTAAACAGCAACACCAGAGAAAAAGCAGACTTTTAGCATTCTAATTCGTCTGTCCTTTTTTCGAAAGATTATTGGGTATGAATAGCAATGTAATTGCACTGTAATAACCTCATAATTACTAATAATTCTGCTCTTACACTGTAACTACTGTGAAATTACATGGCAAAGGCCTTGTGAACATTTTGTTAGCATATGTAATTGCATAGCAATGTCATGGTACAGGTGATTTCCTTCTAATAACACACTTCTACCACAATTTACCTTGTAAAAGCAGTATATATAATGTTATTACAGTTATGTATGCATGTTAATCTTAACACCTATTGAATACCTGAACTCAATAATACAATCTCCACCAATTTTAATACTTAGCTGTGCTGTGGTTTTAGAAGCCATGACATGCACAAGACTGTCTGCAAAATTGCACAAAGTTTGCATCATATGAAACACAACCTTTTGTTTTAAAAGCAGTCAAATATGAATGTACTTGACACATTTATTCAAACTTGAAGTCCAGCTATTTTAACCCCACCTTCAAATAAGCTCTAGACTGCTTCATGTAGCACAGTTTTGGTTTATGCCTAGGGAGTCTGAGCCAAGAAACCTTGGTAATCCAGAAGCTAGTAGTTACAATCTCCTTCAGTCTCAGAGGAGCCTTGCCACAACAGAGAATCAATAGAGATAGCGGCACTGTCTATAGCTCAAGGAAGAACGAAACTGATCGTGAAGCAGACTGTGTTGACATTGCAGTATTAAATGACTGATTCTTTTTTCGTATCGTAGAGGGAAAGAGTTACCACACTTTTTTTAGTTTTTGGTGTTATTTTTTATCCAGAAATATTTTGCTTTTCTAGATATGTTGGGAAATATGCAGTTTTACTGTCAGTTGTTTATGATTTAATTAAACTAAATACTTTGTATTTATACAGATAATGTAGCATGTCTTTTATACTGTAGCAGTGCTATGATTTTCATGCCTAAGTCATTGATGTATGCTTTTACAGAAACATTTAAATCAGCTTTATAAAAATATCATGTAATTTAGAATATCATGGCCACGAGGTCAAGTAGCTCCAAGCACTAAATAAAAATGATAATTTCCAGTGAGAAGTAAACAGCTTAAAGGGAGAATAATTTCAGCCTCGCTATTCAGGTTATTTACACCCCAGGTCAAAATAATTACTAAATCGTCTAAATACCATAAAGGTATTATAAAGGAAACATACATCTTGGGGCAGTTTTCTTCAAAGGCATGTTTATAAGCCGAACAATTTGAGGTTTAAAAAATCAAACTACTGCAGGCCAGAGAAATTCTATGCAATAATTAATGTAGCGTAAAGATAATGCAGGAAGTACAGCAGTCAATACAAATGTAATATGCACCAACAATAAGCCAAGAGGAATATGAAACTATTTTTTTGATGAAGTGGTCTTAATAACCATTAGTGACAATCTTGTAGCATTTTAATCGCAGGCACAGAGAACATGGAGAGAGATTCTTTGTCAAATTGCCAACATTTTCTCCTTTCGGTGTAGGTTCAGTATCATAGATAGGCATGAATATTGAATATATAAAGTGTAGAGACACTGGTTGATCCATAAAAAGGGTATGCTATCTGAAACTGCAGCACAGCAACTGCCTCAAGAGTGTGATCTTCTTTGAAAGACACCATACGATCTGTAATGTCCCTGGTATTGCTCAGTTATGGCTCTGAGCCACCAAGGAGGTAACCCACCCTAGTACCGACCAGGACAAACATTATTTATCTTCTGAAATCTGAGAATATCAGAGTCCCAGGATAAACGGCTGCAGGCAGGATTAAAGCTTCATTGGTGATTGGGAATCGTTTTGAAACTGTATTTGCAATATACAGTAGCATGGAGGTTATCCCTGACAGTGTGTGAAATGTTAGGCTGATACTGTACATGCATAGGTATTGCATGTTATCTGTTTTACTCACTGACTCCTTTAATTCCTTATTGGAAATTATTTGGCCTAAAACTCCAGTTAAAACAAATCTGACAGTCTAAAAGAGAACATCATTTTTGTTTTCTTTTTCTGAACACTATTGTAGTATCTGTTTGTGGAATGATCAAGTTCACCATCCATGCCGTCATTGAAAGCTAGCAAAGTGTGTTCAAAGAAAGTCATCCAATTGCTGATTCACAGTTTTGTTTGAAGACAGAGCCTGACGGTTTAGTGTTTTATCATAAGCCCCCATGAGACAGTCAATTCGGCACCCTGTCTTTTTTTTTTTGTTTTTTTTTTTTAATTAACTGCAGGCTGCTGTATAGAAATTGCTCTTCAGGGGCACAGTCCTCCAATAATAACAAAAGTTCTGGAGCACAGCATCTCAGAACCTCTCTTCATCAATCACACTCCTGCAAACAGCAGTGGATAAAAGCACTTTTGCAATCATAATATTTATGAAACAGCCTTGGCAGAATCATAGTACAATTGAAGCAAAAAAAACAAAACAAAAAAACTCTTATACTTGTAGGAAGTGCACAATTCAGCAACTTAGATGCTGAATTGTGCACTGAGTAGAAGGGCACATTGGGCATCCTTACACCATGTTGGAAGAAATTAATTAAAAAGAAGAAATGAGTCCCCAGGTGAAACAATTTACATCTCTGAAACCAAAGGCAGTCAGCTTCAATTATTAGTAGATGCTAGTTTATTGAGAACGTGCTGAGCTCCATGATTATAATATTTTGATTCAGACTGAAAGCCTGAAAGACAAACCACCAACTCTGTCACCAAGACGATTGGCGCCTACAGCCGTATGCATGTTACGCACTGTGCGTACCATTGATTTGCAAAATTTCAGCTTCATAAGTGTCGACTCGCATATAATCTCTTGCGATTGGTTGAAGCAAAACAGACATTTTAAGCTTATAGGATTGTACTGTTTATTTAATGGTAGTAATGAGCAAACAGAAGCAGATAAGTTTGGTTGAAGCCTTGAAAAAGAGCAATAAATCTTTCTTCTGATGACCCAGAATGTCAGAGGGAAAAGATCATTAAAAGCACCAAGCTCTGTTCTGGCATTAGCGGTGGTGGAGCTTTAAGTGCTCAAAATACGTTTCTACTGCATTATCAGACATCTGCTGCACTTTCAGGATTGAGCACAGTAAGTGCACATTTATACAAGATTAATTTGTATTTTAATTTGATCAGTGTCTTACATTAAAATTAAAAATACATTTTCTAATCATTAACACATAATTGCCAAGTTGTATTATTATTATTATTATTATTATTATTATTATTATTATTATTATTATTATTATTATTATTATTATTATTATTTTATATTTTTAACTGCCTGTTTTGCAACAACGATAAAAGATAAAAAAAGTTTATGTTTATACACCATGCTTAAGGGATGAGTAATGATTAGTTGTATTGATTGTGAGAGTAAAAGGATTAGAAATGGAATCAGGATAAAAGATTTGTGAGCTAATTTTACCACTAGTTTAAGTCTGTATTTCAAATAGTTTTATTTGTAGCTTTTATTGTTGTCTTGGACGATCTGTCTGTCACTGTAGTTGCTTCTCTGTCTCTATGGCAGTGTGCTGTGTTTATGGTGAAGTTTTCTAATGTGACAGAGTAGGTGCCACAGTTGTAATGACTCAAGTCCCTGCTCAAAAGACTTGACTCGACTCGAGTCCTTGCTCAAAAGATTCGACTCGAGTCCTGGCTCAAAAGACTCAACTCGAGTCCCGGCTCAAAAGAGTCGATTCGAGTCCCGGCTCAAAAGACTCAACTCGAGTCCCGGCTCAAAAGAGTCGATTCGAGTCCCGGCTCAAAAGATTCGACTCGAGTCCCGGCTCAAAAGACTCAACTCGACTCGAGTCCCTGCTAAAAAGACTCGGCTCAACTCGAGTCCCTGCTAAAAAGACCAGACTCGACTCGAGTTCCGGCTCAAAAGACTCGACTCGACTCGAGTCTTTACTAAAAAGACCAGACTTGACTCGAGTCCCGGCTCAAAAGACTCAACTCGAGTCACGGCTCAAAAGAGTCGACTCGAGTCCCGGCTCAAAAGACTCGACTCGACTCGAGTCTCTACATTCAAAGACCAGACTCGACTCGAGTCCCGGCTCAAAAGACTCAACTCGACTCGAGTCCCTGCTAAAAAGACTAGACTCGACTCGAGTTCCGGCTCAAAAGACTCGACTCGACTCGAGTCTCTACTAAAAAGACCAGACTTGACTCGAGTCCCGGCTCAAAAGACTCAACTCGAGTCCCGGCTCAAAAGACTCGACTCGAGTCCCTGCTCAAAAGACTCGACTCGACTCGAGTCCAGGCCCAAAAGTATGGTCATAGTCATAGTCGTTATGATAAAATAAATTACACGACCAGTTTCGTTTTCAATAACTGCAGCACTTCTTCTGATGGGTACAAGCCCTGCCTCTTTATGAGTGAGAGGAACACGTGACAATATAAAGACAGAGAGAACAGCATCAGCAGAATGGAAGGTAAATGAAGAGTATCTGCGCTCCTCGAGTTCGCAATAACTATGGAGTACACAGGGAGAGAAATAAGCAATCTGCATCCTGCCAGCACTGAGAAATTTCAAACTAAAATAAACTGTGTCTAAAATAACGGAAATAGTTTTTGGTCTTTTTTTATTATTTCTTACCAAGTATCAATAAGAAATTACTTATTTGGTGGGTCAATCAGTAGTTTTTTTTTTAAAGTAAGTTTAAAACTTAAATGCGGTAGAAAAAATAGGGGTTTAGTGTTTGTTGTCTGGTTTAATGTATATTTATCTAAAGTTATACTATGTTTTTAAAAAAAATCATTGTTTTAGAAAACAAAAAAGAACTGGCAAAAAAGCCATACTTTGCTAAAATTTTAGTTGATTTTAAAACCCAAACTACCACTTGTGAATACAAACTCGTGTACAAGCCTTTTGCACACAAAATTTAACATAATAATGCACTGTAAAAGAAATGAACACACAAACAACCCTCTATAGCTTTAAACATTATTTTTATTATTATTTTTTTTACATTCTCATAGCCTTCTAACCACTTGCAGCACACGTAACAGATGATCAATGAAGCTGTTGCACGGTCATCTTTGTTTTCCACTATTCCCGAATTGAGTTAATCAGCTTGAGACGTGTTTGATTAATTTAATACATCAGGATTTGCATGCTGGATAGATATATTAGAGTTAGTTTAGTTAAAAACGTTTTGCTTTTTTAAAGAATAAATTCATAAAAATGAAAATGGGCAGACCAGACCACAGCAGCATTGTTACAGGGGCAATCTGGACTGACTATATGGCACATGCATGGTACTGCAGGTAGAGGGCAGCAGTCTTGTAGGATCCGTCTGTCAGTCATGGCGATGACACGGAGAGGTGGGGAAGAGGGTGTGGGCTTTCCCTCTCTCTGAGTGGCTGAGAGGAGGGCCTTGGGAGATTGCTCGGCCCATAAGAACTGCGCTTGGTTGTGCGTTCGGGTGGCCGTGTTTGGGAATACACAATGATACTGACAGAAGGCCTCAGTTTAAAAACAAGAACCTGGCAAGCCTGGCTGGGGAAAACAGTCTGCGTTAAAAGAATTTAAAGAAAAATAGAAGAAATAATTACGTACCCCGATGGGACGTTTTTAGCTGTACGAGGAAGTCTGGCCACCCCGGTGTATAGGATAACTGAGCGTAGGTTCGAGGCTTGTTCTGACCAGCTTAGCGGCAGTGGGGGCACTGCGTAAGCAGAACTTTTGTTTGTAGTTTTATTACTGTGTTTTATTTTCCATTTTTCTTTCGCCTTTTGTTTTCATTATTATTTTCGAGCACTTGTATGTGCACTGGACTGTGCACCTGTATTGGTAACCCCGTGGTCCTGTTTACTGTTGCCAGTATTCAGGCCACGGACAACAGCACCGTCTGCGGGTAAAAATAAATCAGTGCGCCTGAGCAGCATTACAAATAAAGTTCTGTCCCCTTTGTGTCAGTGAATTGCCCACCACCCTTCCAAAGGCATGATTTTGGGAAAAGGCACAATCAACATTGCCAGACAAAAGGAGGTTGAGGACGGAACTGCATTGTTTTCAATATATTTTTAAGAAGTGGTCTGTGCATTTTGTCTTAGTGGGTGAACAGATCAATTATTACACTGGTAAAAAAAAAATGTTCGTTTGCGCTGCTGGGGTATTTTGCATGTGTTTAGAAACAGCAGCTACAATACCAGTCTTTTACGTTTGTAGGGTCATTCAAAATACAATTGACCTCTTAGTATTACTGTACATTTATTTAGACAAACAACTGGGATTCCTTTTCAATCCGAAGATGACCAACAACAATACTTTTGGGATATGCCTGCCACAGGTGAGGTATTTACTGAGCATTTTATGTCAGAGCTGCCGATAGGCCCCTCTGGGGAGTGATGTCCTTGGTCCCACGGCCCAGTTACCTCGGTGCTTACGCCCCTGGTGCTCAGTGCCTTCAGTGCCCTCGGTACCCTCTGTGCTTCGGCGCACTCTGTGTTTCTCGGTGCATAGATGCCTTGTAGCCTCGGTGCTTATGAAATATTATTTCAATAACATGTTTTTTTTTGTTGTTTATTTTTTTTATGAATTAATGGTTCGTAATACTGTATTTCACTGACATACTAAAATTGGGTTGCTTAGTAACTGGTATAGAAACTGAAACTGCCGCACAAAACTCTAAACAGTTGTTTTTATATTACCGAATTTATATATTACATCATTATATCGCACATTGTTCTCGCACTGTATTTTTTTCTGAAAAATCAAAAACTAAAAACAAATTACTAGTAGTATACTGGTGTTTAACCCTTTGCAGTCCATTTATTAAGTGTGCGTCAGGCGCGTCAGGTTCAATTTATTTTCACACACACAGTTAATTTTAGACGCGCTGTTTAAAAGTATTTTTTTTTCACAGTCAAACGGGTTTAAAAGGCCCTGCATATCAACAAAGCACTCATTAGGCATGTCCAGCCCCGCCCCACCCTTTCGTTCGCTATCGCTTTCACATATGCTAAGAAATAATAATAATAATAATAATAATAATAATAATAATAATAATAATAATAATAGTCGTACATACCGATCAATCATCTCCTGATCACTCGTTTTATCACCAAACTCCTCAATAATGCAATCCAAGTCATTATTTTATTACTATAACATCTCAAAAAAGCTCTGCAAATGTCCGTGATAGTCTCTGTGCGCTGATGCAGTATCAGCCAGCTTGTTTCCTTATGACCGCCCATATGGGATGCCAGGGGCAGGTATGACTAATCATGAGATACGCCTTTTTTATTTATTTATTTATTTTTTATCAGCTTGCCTCAGCTCCTGTTGCTACCACTCGGCCATTGAATGGTTTTCTCGGCTTTTTCAAGAGAAAAAACGACTAGAAACCAATTTTTTGCGTTTTTTTGATGATGTCGGACAGGGTCCGACAATGGACTGGATAGGAATAATTTCAATGTCGGACCAGGTCCGACAATGGACCGCAAAGGATTAATGCAAAACCCTATAAAACCTAATTTTATACATGAATCCAAAAATATCTGTACATCCAAATAATAGTTGATCTCTGTATATGACGGGATGGGATGGGACGAGATTTTTTTTTGCCAGGACAGGGTGGGACAGGAATTTAAAAAAAAAAACAAAGTTACGGGACAGGAAAAATTTAGACAGAACAGGATGAGACAGAGTTGGAAATGATGAGGGATGGGATGGGACAGGAGCATTTTTGACAGGACAGGATGGGACAGGACTGAAGTTTCATTCCCGTGTCACTCTCTAGCTGACACCCCGGTATCCTTCAAGAAGCTGCTTGATGAGATTCTGGGATCAATAAGCTACTAACAACCAAACGAGCAAGATGGGCTGAATGGTAACCTTTCTTATGTTCTTATGTTCTAAACCAGCTCTTGAATGGTACTAGCATAAACACAAATATAAATAAAATAAAATCAATCTTTCATTGATTTGAAATTGATAATGGGTGTTGTCAGCATACCTGCAGTTGATTACTAGGCCCTAAGCACATGGGAACCAAAAGTTCCAGATGTAATGTCTTTGAAGCATTTCAAACTTTTGCCACAAAATATACATTTTCAAAAAAACACTGGATCTGAATCTAGCCTAGATTGCCATGTCAAAATTTGAACCGTTCTAAACCATTTTATAAACGATTGTTCTTTTTTTGCACAGAAGTTGTTTAAAAATGTATTATTAAAAAGCTAAATGTGCTGTGTTGGCATTCTAAAAGCATTTTTTCAAAAAATATTACATGTACATAATTTGGAAATAGGTTAGGATACATGTACACAATTACTAACTTTTGCAAAAATGAGTTTGTTAAAAAACTGAACTATGTTCATTTGTTATCTATATGTACAATAAATGCAATTGAAAAAATGTTTCCTTATGCATAACAGCTATGTGACCTTTTAAGAGTTAAGCAGGTGTCACTTTTTCTCAAATACTGTTAAAATGGGACACATTTATACTACTGTACCAGAAAAAAAGAGAAACTTGAAACCACTCCCTATTTGCCATGACCAGGTAAGATTATCATCTTCCAAAATCCTTTGCTACTGGTAAAAAGTCTAGTCTTTGAGTGCCTGTATTACTTCAAAAAGATGCCAAATTCATTCAATGAGAATATATAAAAATATAGCCTGGAAAGCAGGTATTCAAATTGGCATTGCTGGGCTGGAAACTGGTGAACTGGAACACATTCAGACATACTATTGGTCGATTGTTTATGTAATCTATAAAACTAGGTAAACAATCTTTAACCCCTTTACTAAATATCTCCATATCAACATTTAATCATTTGCCCTCATCAAAAAACTCTGTAATGGGATTTTTTGAGTTTAATAAACATTGTGTTGATATCAAATGTATTAGACTCTTCATTGATATTTTGTGTGTTAGATTGACCACAATAAATTATTATATATTATCTGTCAAGGGTGTGCAAATGTTTGTCCAACATTGTAAAGCTATAGAAAAACATACAAGTATGATTGTACTTAAAGTGGCTTACTCTACAGTTTGATCAAAGACTTATTAGATAATGGCACTAATTTTGAGTTGATAGCGTGCTTTTCATTAACCGCATAGTGTGTGTAGTCCCCCCCCCCCCCCCCATTATTCAAGTCCATATGAAATCTACTCAAATTCATGACACCTACTCTAGAAAACGAACAAAAAATGTTTTACTATACATGCTTGAAGACATTCTCATTACAAAAGCTCAACAGCAATCACACAGTGATATTTATTCCATTGAAATTATTTATTTTGTTTTATCTGTAAATCTACTGTCTAGCCAGGCAAAGTGATACTTTCTTTGGAATTACAATTATTGTGATTACAATCAATCTGAGTGATCTGCACACCAATGAGAGCCTGAGATTGGCAGTGTCTCCTTCACTCAGCACCACAATCAATCTGAATGATCTGCACACCAATGAGAGCTTGAGATAGGCAGTGTCTCCCTCGCTCCACCTCCATTAGTATGTCCTCTAATAAGGACTGGGGAAGCTGTGGAAAAACATGCAACACAAGGACAAATAATTATTTTTTTTCAATAGTTACACACCACATAGTGAAGGATTTAAAATTGCATTTGTTTTACTGCAAGCAAATGGGACCTAGTGGCAGGAAAAACATTTTCCTCTGAGGACCGATCCAGAAAAATCATTCAATCAAAAAAGTACATTAGCACTCTGTTACCTACATGCATCCTAGTGCTTGTTTGAAAAGAATATTTAAACTATCAAGAAATTAATGCATACTATATCAAACATAAAAGCAATATATAGAAAATTTACAAGCCATAGTCCCAGGTAGGGGACACTGCTGCTGTACCCTTGAGAAAGGTACTTTACCTAGATTGCTCCAGTAAAAAACTCAACTGCATAAATGGGTAATTGCATGTAAAAATAATGTGTAAAAAATAATGTAATTGTATGTAAAAAAAATAATGTGATATCTTGTAACAATTGTAAGTCGCCCTGGATAAGGGTATCTGCTAAGAAATAAATAATAATGATAATAATAATAATAATAATAATAATAATAATAATAATAATAATATAATAATAATAATAATAAAATGCCTAATTCCGTACGTGATTCCATGATTGTGGAAAATCAGTAATCCTAGACACAGTGCACACCGAGTACCATGCTGTGTGCACCGAATGCACTGAGCACCGTGCGCACTGAAGTACCAAGGGCTGAGCATGCACAGAAGTACCAAGGACTGGGAGTGCACCAAGGTACCGAAGCACCGGTGGGCAGCTAATGCAACGGTGCCTACCCTAACCTCGTGTAGTCATACACCAGGGGGGACACACAGGCTGAACAAGCCGCGGTAGACAAGGGTCAGTTTAAGAAGAAAAAGGGAAGAACACATTTTTTTTGTTTTGTTTTGTTTTCTAAGGCCTGACACACCGAGGTGGATGGGCCAAGGCAGCCGGCGAGGTATACTCAACAGCGGGGCAGGTAGAAACACAGCCCCGGTGGAGGAAGTACATGGCTGACTGGCTGTTGTTGTCTTTTTTCATACTGCAACGCAGCAAATTTCACAGCACAAACACAGGCAAAGCGAGGTTGTGTGACAGGGTCGACACACAGGTGGATACACAACAACAACACACAAATAATATTTATTTTTATTTCGCCCAACTGTGCGAGCGGCAGCTGGAGGAGTCACTCAAAGACGGGGATACGGCAACGCTGAGCCCCAGCGGAGGAAAGGTGCTCTCCCTGAGATTGTAGGCTGAAAAGACAACGCACACACCCTTTAATCAAATACTGCACAGGCAGTCACTCACATACGACAGACAGTCGTAGTAAAACAGGCTGTGAAAGAAAGAAGCAGAAAGAGACAGAGCCGCTGATTCCAGGAAAGCGGCAAGACGGCTCTCAACACGAATGCAAGGGAACTGCAGTTGACTCAGAAGAGATCTTTCAAAAACACACTCGGTTCAATAACACAGAAGCTTACATTACCGTAGGTGAGAGGCAAAAGAGGAAATGGTCTCCACAGGTTGACTGTTTAATCCCTCGGTAGGCAGGACCGAGGATGTCACCCCATGGAGGGGCCTATCTGCAGCTCTGACATAAAATGCTCAGTGAGTACCTGACCTGTGGCAGGTATATCCCAAAAGTAATGTTGGTGGTTGTCTTCGAATTGAAAGGGAATCACATATTCACACATTTTACCAGGCTCATAATTATTTATAATTACACCATTTGCTATTTTGTATTTGGTATGAAGACTTCACAGAGTATCAAAAATAATTCAGTTGTATAATGCCGATTGATTTATTTCAAGTGTCTATAAAGTGCATGACACCTTGTGGCAAAGTGGTTTGCAGTGCGCAGGTGTAGAGGTGATGTGATACGTAACAGAAGACAGACAACAAAGTTCACGGTCCAAACTGTAAGGAAATTTGATAGTCCATATTATATTGTTAGAATATTGTATGTATGGTACTTTAAATGGAGAGACATTGAGCACAGAGTTTAGGTGGGGTATTTTGGAATGCAGGGTCTGTGTCAATACATTGCAGTTTGGCTAGAGTGATAGCAAATATAACATTTCTGTAGGGGGTTTTACAGCTCTGCTCTGCTTGCTAGCATGGGGGGATGAGAGAATCTCAGAGAATCTACAGATGCAAAGGAATGTGTGTGAGGCTTGGAGACTTGCCACGTACAGGTATAGTGAGGAGGGGTCATAAATTACATCATTAAAAGGGTGTGTTTTGGAATCTACAAAACTGAAGTGAATGCATTGTGTGGTGCTCAGTTCTACCAATCTCATTGCAGCCCAGAGTGACGTGACTCTGTACAATAGTTCTTGTATTCTTGTATTACAGCAATAAACATATTTTTGACTTTCACTAATATTGTTTTTCAGTTTTCATCCATTTTTCCTTACAAAACAGATCTTTATTTGTAATCCGTGTCGTTGCGACCATAAACAATAATCATTTCAAACACTGTATTTATATAACATTTTTATGAAAACATTATCTCACTAACTATCATCTTACCTCCGCCATCATGCTTCTACTGGTAATAGTAATACACACTTGGAATTAAAAGTAAAAAACAAAACAAAAAAAAAGTGCAATGGGCAGCAGTGTGGAGTAGTGGTTAGGGCTCTGGACTCTTGACCAGAGGGTTGTGGGTTCAATCCCCAGCGGGGGACACTGCTGTTGTACCCTTGAGCAAGGTACTTTACCTAGATTGCTCCAGTAAAAACCCAACTGTATAAATGGGTAATTGTATGTAAAAAAAATAAATAATGTGATATCTGTATAATGTGAAATAATGTATAATGTGATATCTTGTAACAATTGTAAGTCGCCCTGGATAAGGGCGTCTGCTAAGAAATAAATAATAATAATAATAATAATAATGGCCGTGTGTCTGTAGTTACCATGTGTCAGCTGCCTGGCGGTGCTGATATAACCCTCTCGCAATAACGCACTACTGCCTAGATCTTCTGTGTTAAAAAATCCCCATCAGAAAATCAGGCTCAAGTTATTTTTTATGTATTTTTTTTTTTTTAATTCAACAGGTATATCTGCAACAGGCCTATACAGTGGTATATGCAACCTAATATCATTAGCTTATTATGCTCATTATCAAACTATATACAAGAAGATATGCAAATTACCAAGATAACCAACAGAACCATTGTTATATTAAAATAACATTTTTAGTTTCTGAGGTAAGGAATTACAAGATCGCTGTGGATCTCTGAAGTGAATGCAGGCGTATTCAAAAGAACAATTGTGATAGCAGTATCACTAGTTTTAATATGTTTAAAAAATAAACGGAGAAGCTGCAATCATGACCGTTCTTTCGGACCAAAAGAAAACTAATCACTTTCCCAAGCACGCTTTCTTGGTGCTGAAAGAATAACTCCCAAAACAGAATCAAGAGTACAGCACGGTATCATAGTGCATACCATCGGTGTGTAACATAGACCAAGCCGGCAGATACTAAACAACTACCTGTATAATGCAGGAAAGCTTTACTTTAATAGACACATACAGCAGTATATCGACCCTAGATCGATCAAGCAACAGTTTGCACCTCCTTACCTTGCATTCACATAGATTTCAATATCAAAGACACTGCTTATACAGTAGTAGGCTAGGCTACTGATTACTGTATTGGTAAATTTTGTTGGTGTTTTGAATGTAAAATATACGAAAGGTTCTCCTTTCTTATTCCACTGCTTGTTCAGGCCAGCCCCCACCAATAATAATAATAATAATAATAATAATAATAATAATAATAATAATAATAATATTAGATGTATTTTTATATAGCGCCTTTCATAGTGGTCCACCTTCACAAAGCGTTTTACAGAGGTAGGCTGTGAACTGTGCATTATATTAGTATCATTATTATTTATTTCTTAGCAGACGCCCTTGTCCAGGGCGACTTACAGTCGTAAACAAAAATACATTTCAAGAATCACAGTACAAGTAATAATACAATTAAGAGCAAGATAAATATGCAGAGTATTATATGCAGAGTCACTTACAATAGGACATTGATTTAACATCTCATCCGCAGGATGGAGCGCAAGGATGTTAAGTGACTTGCTCAGGGTCACATAGTGATTCATTCAGTGGCAGAGGTGGGATTTTAACCAGTGACCTTCTGGTTAGAAGCCCTGGACTTTAACCACTGGACCACACTGCATCCTGATAGGCTATACAAAAAAAAAAACCCAAGTGATTCCAGGAGGGATTATTAATATTATTAATTGTTGTTAATGTATGTATGTATTTTCTTATAACAGACGCCCTTATCCAGGTTATTATTATAAATAATAAATTATTGATATGTAAATTAACTATGCATAAAGTACTCGTGCTGTTTTTGAAGATTACTAGTGACATTTTGTGAAAATGCGGTTTCCATGCGCAGAGAACTGGTACACGACTGAATCCAAAAAGAATTGCTCTGCGGGACCATCCTGCTTCTCCCGAACAGCACCTCCTTGCTCGTTCCTGCAGGTAGGACTGTTTCAGTTTTTTTTATTTGTCCCTAGCTTGTGGGACTGTGTGTTCTATTTTTCTTTCTGAGAGGGCATCAACCACTTGTTGGTACACATGTTTGTTGAGCTGTTTCGGGCAATCGAGCTGACTCAACACATCCAAGTCACTAACTATACTTATTAATGCCCAGGTTTTCTCCTCATTCCAGTGATTTTGAGTGGAGGGCGGACACACGTTGTCTTTGGACATAGCTGGAATCAAAAGCAAGGGAATTCAGTTACAGACATTTAGTAAACAGCTCACTTGCTCTTCGTGTTTAACTTTAGCATACTCCACACTGGGGCAGCAGTGTGGAGTAGTGGTTAGGGCTCTGGACTCTTGACCGGAGGGTCGTGGGTTCAGTCCTAGGTGGGGGACACTGCTGCTGTTCCCTTGAGCAAGGTACTTCACCTAGATTGCTCTAGTAAAAACCCACTTTATAAATGGGTAATTGTATGTAAAAATAATGTGTAAAAAATAATGTAATTGTATGTAAAAATAATGTGATATATTGTAACAATTGTAAGTTGCCCTGGATAAGGGTGTCTGCTAAGAAATAAATAAATAAATAAATGAATAAATAAATAATAATAATAATAATAATAATAATAATAATCATAATAATCATAATTAGTTTTACAGCAAGGGTATTCTCAAACAGCTGCTTTAATACTATAACAAGTGTACACTGCAGTTCATGGTAAGTGGTTTTATACAGAACTGTAAACCCATAAGAGATATACAACATGACAAGCCAGACACAGCAATAAACAATAATAAAAACAGCCTTTGTGGAAATTTGTTTTCCTTTTCTTTTTGGCCAGTGTTATAGTTGCTTCAAGGTCAGAGTCTGCAGAAGCCACAGCTCGATCCTATTATATTTGCCAACTACTTCTTTCTGTTCACTATACCACTTATTTATCTTTGCCAGAAGTTCTAAATCTTGATTTTTGGCATTGCGAATCTATTTATAATGAGATGCAAATTCAGATATCTCCTGTATAATGAGCAGTAATTTATGCTGTTCGTAAACTTGAGGTGATATTACAGTAGTTGTTCACGAAAAAGAGCTGCTTAGTACATCGCACACAAAACTTCTATGAAGGACAGAGGCTACAAATTCACAGTATTTCCGAACACGTAAGTAATATTAGTACATAGAGCCCAACGTGCACAACCCCAACTAATTAGTCACTCATGACAATAGTACAGCAATATGCTTTCAAATGACATTGTATAAATGTATTTATGTCAGCACAAAAAGTTTGAACTGAAACTGGTGGGATGAAGGGTTACAACGGTAGTTTCTGTAAATACTCGGATAAATCTTGGGCTGTCGGATTAGCCCCATTTTATTCCCAGCGTGCTTCCTGTGGGCTGTAGGGAGTCCCTGCGAGCCCAGACTGAAGTGATGAACACATAGCAACTCGAACAAAGCCGAGGGCTAACGAAATGTAGCCCTCTCCAGACTGATAATGATGGAAAACAAAGTCCTGACGCAAGAGGGCACACCTTAGCTGTAAATGTAAACAATGAATTGATGATAAGAGAAACTCAAAATGAATATTAGCACTGTAAGTTAACAGGTTGAAGTAATATGTCCCTGGAGAGGCATAGCCCTTTCAGCCCTTAATGACCAGCCGCCACTGCAAGTAATCCTCTTTCTATCCAATTAAAAAATAAACTTGTGAATACAAGTCCTTCAGTTTGAGTGCTTTGCTACATAATGTGGTTCTGTGACTGATTTTACAGTATATTCAGACAATGACTACACTCATTCAATTCTGACATGCACTAAAACGTGCGTTCAAAAAATTAATCTCCCAAAAAATGTATGTGCTAATCACAGAAGTTAACTGTGATTAATTGACAGCCCTACTAAATATATTTGTCAGTTCTTTAATATCTTTACCAAATCAGTTCCCCCTTTAACCTTATCAATCGGCAGCAGCCAATTTATGAGATCTGGGTCAAAGCACCAAGGATACAGGACAAGGTGTGGTGTGAATTGGTGAACACACACACAGTGAGTGTCTTAACTACAATGTTATCTGGCAGTTTTAAGTGGAGTGGAATAAATTAAAATATGAGTTCCTCCTTGATAGAGGGTTTAGTTCAGTGTTTAATGGCTAATTAAACAGGTAGACTCAAAGCATGCCTTCAAAACCCTGGTACCGTGAAATGAGAGGAACAATGATAAGGCTTTTATTTATTTACAGGCAATAGCTGGTAATGGAGCTGAATGTGGGTGTTTTCTTTGTGTTAGTGACTTTAGAGCATCCTATGCCATTGGGGTCCACTGTCAAACACAGATTGCTAATTTTGCAGAACCAACAGTTTCTGCAAACACAGTTCTGTTTTTGACTTCACAAAAATGATGACCTTAGACATTAGCCCCATAATCTGTTATTGAACTGTTATTGATTAACTCGCCATCATCTGTCCCTGCTGTCGTAGATACTTGTGCCATAAGCTTTGATGTGCTTTCAGGTTCTTGTTTTCGTCAGGTTTTTAATTGGGCATGGCAAATGATCTTGATGCATTTTGTAATAGACGTGTCTGTTATGTTTCAATGGATTGTGTCTGATGTGCTTGTTGTTTGGGTGTGCATTAGTCGCTTTCTTTTAAATAGATAATAAATCAAATGAGCTAAACGTTAATGGATGTGGAATATGCTAGACTGATTTGCTAAATTAATATTCGTATTTATATAGTCAGGAGAAGCAGACTCTGTAATTCATATTTCCAGGGTTCCTGAAAGACAGGCTCAGCCATAAAATAAAATACAAGGTTAAAAAGGGATGGGGCTGGGGGATTGAAGTCTGGCAAAAAGAACATTAATTAATAAGCTTTTGCCTCCAAATCATCAGTAGCATGATTTTTTCAGAAAGAAAAACTTAATAAATATACCAAATCAGGAAATGCAGTGGAGATATGACAGAGGGTAGGATATACTTTATTTACATAGAGAGTGGTGGGCCAATTGGATAGGCTACGTATTCATGTTTTTAATGCTGAATCACTGGGATCCTTTAAGTCCCAATTTGAGAAAGTTCAATCAGCTACTAGGATCTAGACAAGCATGGGCTGAATGGCCTTCTCACAATGCACAGTGTGGCAGAGACAGGGTTAATGTCTCTGCCAGCAACCGCAGGTGTGGCCACTCGCATGTTAGTGCAGATTGGTGCTAATTGGGGAGTGGCCACCTGCATAAAAGCAGGCAGGAATTCTGTGTCTGGGAGAGAGGAGTTGGTGAGTTTTTTTTAATCTGTTGCTATGTTGTATATTTTCTGTGAGTAGTGAAGGTGAATGCCCAGCCTACGAACTGTGTTTTGTTTGAACATTTTGTTTTGGCCCTTGCGCCCTTTTGTTTGATGTTATTTTGTTTATTAAAGTGCGTGTTTGCGCTTCAGACTGCAGCTTTCTTGCCTCTGAGTCTCTTGACACAACCCTGCTATATATGGTGTCGGAAGTGGGAAGCGCTTGGGAGACTCAGAGCAGGACTGTAGTTTTTTTTTTTTTTTTTTTTTTTTAAATAATGGACCGAGGTCAGGACGTCTGCCTCACCTGCCTTCAGGGGGAGGAGTGGTGCTTTGACTGTGGCGAAGATTGGCATATATCACCCGGCCACCCCCCCCCCCCACAATCCCCATATGGCAGGAGGAGGAACTGCCAGAGACGGACCTCACTGCCTTCCAAGCCACCTGGGATGGTGGTTTGGGTGCCCTTGGATGCTCTTCCGCCCAGCCCGGAATAGCAGGAAGGGGAGGAGCGGCCGGTCCCGGAGGAAAGCCAGGAAGGGAGGACCAGAGAGGGAGCTGTTACTTGTTCCAAGTGACCAAGGGAGAGCCGCACCATTCTCCAGTGACCGAGGGAGAGCTGCACCCGCCTCCACCACTAGAGGAAGACTACCTGCTGCTGCCACCTCCACCACTAGAAGGATTACCTGCTGCTCCTGTCTCCGGCGCGAGAGGGAGAAGCCCCGCTGTCTCCGGCGCGAGAGGGAGAAGCCCCGCTGTCTCTGGCGCGAGAGGGAGAAGCCCCGCTGTCTCCGGCGCGAGAGGGAGAAGCCCCGCTGTCTCCGGCGCGAGAGGGAGAAGCCCCGCTGTCTCCGGCGCGAGAGGGAGAAGCCCCGCTGTCTCCGGCGCGAGAGGGAGAAGCCCCGCTGTCTCCGGCGCGAGAGGGAGAAGCCCCGCTGTCTCCGGCGCGAGAGGGAGAAGCCCCGCTGTCTCCGGCGCGAGAGGGAGAAGCCCCGCTGTCTCCGGCGCGAGAGGGAGAAGCCCCGCTGTCTCCGGCGCGAGAGGGAGAAGCCCCGCTGTCTCCGGCGCGAGAGGGAGAAGCCCCGCTGTCTCCAGAGTGAGAGAGAAAAGCCCTGTTGTCTCCAGTGCAACAGTAAGATGCGCCGCGAGCTGTGGAATCTACAGGACAACAGCCAGGCAAAAGCTACAGACGCTAATTTTCTGATGGTAAATGCATAGAAAAACCATAGTTTCACAATGCTTACATATGCAGAACCATGCATTCACTATGCATTACTATGCTTTTACAATGGTACATATTTATTAGGGCGTTGCCTCCAGTCCACAAGCTGCACCCAGAATTCCTGGATCACAGCACACACAATGGGCTCCATCTGCATACAGTGTGGCTTCACACCTCCAGGATCAGAGTGCACACAGTGGGCTCCTTGCCTGGGCATAGTGCCAGAAGAAGCTTCCGCCTGTCACATTTGACTGAGCGCTACAGGCAAAAATCAATCCCCTATTACTCTCTCTCTCTCTTGCTTACTCTCTTTTTTGTTTCTAAATTCCATTCCCCGGGCATGTTCAAATTAAACTGCTTGGAAGAAATTATCATGTGTTTGTTTTCTGGCCAGATTTTTATTTATTATTATTATTATTATTATTATTACTACTACTACGACTACTACTACTACTACTACTACATGTACTAAAGTGCACCACTATTCAAGTTTACCGAAGTAAAAGCATAGCAAAGGGTAATAAAGCACAGTTAAAGCATGGTAAAGCATAGATAAGCACTTTAAAGCCTAGAGAGGTATGGTAAATAAAATGTAAAAATATATCAAACCATGATAAACTATAGAAAATGCCTAGTATTACTATGGGGAAAGCATAGGAAAACTTCAAAATGACTGTGCAAATCTACCATGGTAAAGCTTCATAATGGCACATACAGTATGTGTTATGTGAACGAGACACATGTTCTGCTTACTGTGTACAGTATATCAGCTCCACATTTGACAGACACATGCAGAATATGTAATGTATCCCAGTATATAGGTGTGTTATTTATCAGCCTGTAAAAATCCATTAGTCTTCAGTTTATTATTTGACCTGCTTACTTGCAATTTCATGATTCCAATTGTTTTTGAAGAGTCTCCTGACCATTGACTGTAATGCAAGATTGTGATATGAAATATCCTTTTCCAACTTCATCCCAGTAGGACAAGCAGTGCTCTAGATATACTAGATATGGTGTATGCAGTGTAATATACATACATACTCTAATGATGACAGTAGGAATCTGTTTAAATTCTGGTCCTTAATGTATCCTCTGGCATCTAATGTAAGCCAGTGAAGTTTCCTTTTTTAAATCTATGAAAACAGCACCAGTGAGATGAACCTTATACCCTGAATGATAAATGCCATTAGTTGACTTTAGTAGTGAAGTAGATTTATCAGGTATAAAGCCTGACTGTGATATGCACCTGAATTTCAAATCTGATAATTCCTGGACTCCAGCACCCAATCTAACAAAGCATGCTTTTCAGTGACATGATGTAATCGTCTAGGAGTACTATTGACATAGTGAATATTGCACCTGTGTACTAGATAGATCAATCCAACCATGATTAAATTCACCAACTACAGTACAATCTGTTCAGTATTACAACCCAATGATTCTAAAGTTATTTAAACATTTGCCACAGATTCATCATAAGCAAAACTACTGTATGAATCAGCTCAAACATACATTCTTTGCTGTTGTCATTGTTTGTTATCCAATTTTCAAATGTCTCCTTACCGCTGTAACTCACTTTCTGATCAGGTTGACTGGAGAACACAGAGCAACATCTATGTGCATTGTCAAGCCGTATTATTTCACACTGCAAATTGTATTACTAAGATACTAAACCCTGGAGGCAAGGGCACAGTCTGGAAAGTCTATGCCAGGACTGCCTGGGCACCTGACTCAGAAGAGTTGTTGAAGTGTAATCAGGTGAATTATACCCAACCAATTTCCCTATTCTAAGCAATTCTACCTTGCCCTAAAAAGGTTTTGTGTTGTGTTGTTCTGTTGTCTCGTAACCTGTGCATTTTTTTTACATCCCGAAAATAACATTTCAGCCATCAAAGTGCAACTTAAAATAACACCAACTGGTTTTTAAAAGATTGCAAGAATCAAGATTTACAATAGAAGTAACCTGTCATTCAAATACATTCTCCATGTTAGTGGAGGAGAATGACACTATGTTAGCTTTGTTCTAAAATGTCTAGTAACTAGTTTTTAGAATCATGCTTCTTATTAACATTTGCAAATTATTTATTAAGAGCCGTGTTCTTAAGACATGTGGTCCTGATCACAGTTGAGAATAAGAGGATACATTTAGGAAAAATTAAATATAAAATATACTATCTAGTTTTCACATACTGTAGACTAGTGTGTCAGTGTGGCAGGGTGAAAGCCCTGCCGGTGCACGGGTGTGTGAATATTGGGTGGCAGGGAGGGGGTTAAATTCCTCAGTTTGGAACGACTAGGCTGGTCAGGAACAGGGCACAAGATTACAACCGAACACTGGTTCTGACCTCAGTTCACAACCTGAGCGGTTTTGGTATTTAATTTACTGCCAGCATTTTATGAAAATATATAAATGATGTTTTAATGGTCTCTAAAATACAAAAATAAAACATGTCTAAAATTGAGCCAGGCCATTGAGTTAATTGATCCCAGATGACATTGCTGCATGTGACACCAGGCAGACCATATCCTTACAACCTCAGCAGCTACTGTCTGTAAAGGTTAGCTCAGGGGAACTCTTGAGAGAGAATAAAAGGTGCACCTTTTATCGTGTTGCACTTACTACTACCTATCCAGAAAGAATGAAGATGCAGCCAAAAATATGCTACCAAGCTTCGGCATAGATTGGAGTTGCCCGAAGCAGTTAATAATGCTGAAAAAGTACTGAAAATGATCTGGGAAGATAGGAAACAAATACAATAAAGTTTGATATTTATGAAACTGTTCCTAACTGCTGTTAATAAAACCATAAACTATAAATAGTCCAGAACAGTTTCAGAAATATCAAACTTGATTTCATATATAAAAACAGACTTTGAAAAAACATTCTTTAAATAACACGAGTTCAAGCTTTGTTAATGTGCTTTTCTTTGATGTCTACAGAGCAGACACCAACCCAGATTAATCTCTCACCTGGAAAACATGGAAAGGTTCCCTCTCAGATCCCTTTTATTAAATGTTCTTCACAAATTTTAGTCTGTAGATTACCATATAGACCATTCATCCTATTATAAAGACATATTCCATAAAACACACACTTACTTCACACAGAGCCAAGCCCCGCAGCCCTATGCTGAGAGGCAATGACCTATTAATCGTGGTAAGCAGGCTACTGTCCCAGTGATGTGATTGTTCATCCCGACCTGCTAGCCAAGCCACCAGCTGACAGGGCAGGAGACACAACCAAGTGCAAGACAAAAAAACATGCAGGCCTTTCAGTCCATGTGGCAACCTGAACTCCAGCCAACAGAAAAACATTTTCCTTCCCCTTCATTTACTCCCCCTCTATTGCTCTCCTGCACCTTGCAAGTGATTACCATCAGTAACAAATTAAGGGAAGCATGCAGTGTGTGAACTCTTTGTAATAAACTCTCTGGCTGTAAATCAGACTCCTGTGACCATGCTGTGGCTCCACAGGGACAGTGTTGGCCATATATAGGCTGGATTGTGAAGGAATTTCAATGGTTTCTGAGAGTTATCATAGAAAGAAAGAAATGGGAGAAATCATAATTGAAATTGCTTGTGTAACAGGGGAGATCTGTGCTGACTGTCTGGCGCATGCGTGGTTCTGCAGAAAGAGGGCAGCAGCCTCGTATGATCCACCTGTCAGTCATGGCGATGACATAGAGAGGTGGGGAAGAGAGTGTGTTGGCTTTCTCTCTCTCTCTGAGTGGCTGAGAGGCGGGTTTGGGGGATTGCTCGGCCCATAAGTGCTGTGCTTGGTTATGCATTCAGGTGACCGTGATTGGGAATACACAGAGACGCTGGCTGAGAAGGCCAGTGTAAACATAGACCAGGCAGGAACACCAGTGGTTGGAGCGAGAGAACAAAATAGGCAAACACGGCTGAGGAAGACAGCCAGCCTAGAGAAAGAAAATAATACATAAAATAAATTGTTACGTATCCGAGGGAACGTGTGTGAGTAGAAGGGGAATCTTGGCCATCCGATTGTATAGTGCATGACAGCGTAGGACGGAGACCCGAGCTGACTGACACCTTTATTTTATAGTTTTATTACTGTGTTTTATTTTCCCTTTTCTTTCGCCTTTTGTTATTTACTATTTCAGAGCACCTGTGAGTGCGCCAGCATTTAACTGTTTACCCGTTATTGGCATTACTGTGGTCCTGTTTACCGTTGCCTCAGCGGGCTAAAAGAAATCAAAGAAAATAATAAAACTGGGCACCAGTGCGGTGTTTTCAATTAAACCTTCTGTCTCTCGTGTGTGTCGGTGAATTGCCCAGCACCCTTCCACAGCTTGTCTTTCACTATTTGTGTGAATGTGACAGAGATCGAATGATTCTTGGTGTTATATCTCCCTCTCGACCTGTGAGGGCACCGTGTAAAAGGAAAAGAGTACCCTTAACTAAAATGCCACAACAATTTATTCCATAGGGTAGGTGGAGGTCGGTCATTTAGGAAAGGGCCGAAGCTACGGTATCCAAACTCAGTGACCCAGATGGTAAACGGTGTGGCATCTGAGGATTGGAGGAGCGGATGCGCTCGTTAACCTAGGGGTCATGAGCGAGGATATAAATAGGGGTCATAGCGTACGTGATCTGTTCCTTTTGTGAATGGTTAGGAAAGAACCTAAAAGGAGTCCCTGCATGTAATAACCGTGAGTGTTCTGTTAGTCTGTCTTGTAAACGTTGTTTGTTTGTTTCGTTTGTCTAAAAGATTACTAACACGATCCGGAGCTGCAGCCGCAGGCCAGCATTAAACCCAGACACCAGCACTTCACTTTCCACTGAGAACTGTCTTTTCACCACAAGCACTTAAATCACACACCGTAGGAACTGTGTCTGTGTCTTTGTGTTTTGTGTGGGTGATAAAACTGGACTTTTTGATTGCGGGTCAAACCCGTGGGATTTTACAAAACTGAAGTGAGACACGCCGCTGTAATCACCTCCAGCATTATTATTTACAGGTGTTTTGCCTTAAGGCTCTGGACATTGTAGTAATTTATCAATAAACACCCTTGCACCTGTTAGTAATTGTCCGTGTGATTTGCACCTGCACTGCACTCACCTGTATCCACTCACCACTTTGCCACAGTGACATTTAGACTTTCCTGCAGAATACTTTGAAATTTGTGAGTCTGGAAACATGTCTACTACAGGTTTGCTGAACTAGTGACAACATGTAAAGTCTTCTGCATATGTAACTTTCTTGATCTCCATTTTAACTTTGGCAATGAAAAATGTTATTGAACGCTGTTTTTCTGAGCATCTGGATTTTTGATGTTTTTGTGATCTCTCGTGCTTAAAATATAGTGATGCTCCTTGTCTGTTTAACAGTTTTGAGCAAAATGCGGGAGAGAGTGGAGTGGGGGCTGGGCACCAGCATCACTGTTGAGCCTTCCTGAGGAGTTGTGGGGTAGTTGACGAAATATCGAAGACAGGAGGTGCCAACCTGATGACCCATGCAAAGTGCCCCACCCAGCCCAATCCAAACGGTTGACATGCTGAGGCAATAGGTTGATCCCTGAAGCCAGCATTACACTTCAGCCATCAACAGTGGGCTAATAGAAAATACATGTTACGTTGCGGAGGAAAAGCAAAGTCTTATATGTTACAGTGAAGCTGCAACTTGGTTGGCCCCCACCATTGCTATCTCATTTTATCTGGGAGAATGTCAAGTCCAATTTTTGCTGATTCTAAAATGTTGAGAGTGGCTCCTTACACAGATTTAGAAGAGTAGTTTCCACTTATTGTAGATACTTCTATCCATTGTCATTGTTTAATACATGCAGGTAAATTGCTAGTGATGATACACATATTAAATGTGTTGAGAAATTGGTGTAGTTTATCAAAGCTCTTTATTCCATATTGACATTTGTTTTCAGAAAGGCGAATTAAGTTACCAAGCAAGAAATGAACAACACATTCATTTAATCTATGAGGATTTTTAAGTTGTAAAATTTAGCATATAATAATTTATTATAACTGATTGAACAGTAACTAGAACCAGAGGACACAGTTGGACAGTAGGTAGGAGACACTTCTTTACACAGTGAGTTACCTAGCAGTGTTGTTGATGCTAAATCATTGGAATCATTTAAGACCCAACTTGACAAAGTTTTGAGATGAGCACTGGTAGGCTGAATGGCTTCCCTTGTTTGTAAATGTCCTTATGTTCATAGGTTTAGGTAACCTCTTATTAATTTTCAAACTACTCAAATCTTTGCAACACTCATTTTAAGAACAAACAGGCGATTAAAGCAATGAAGATGATTCATTCTTACTATTCTAAAACACACAACTACCTCCTGATTGGAAGGTTCCAACATTCCGTTATGTGTTAATGGTAGATGACTATATGAAGACCGTACTATAGAGATTCATATATAATTCACAGTCGATCATGTCACCTCGTCCATCTGTACTTATTCCCTGAGTAGCTCCTTATAAAATAATAACTTTACAGTATCTAAATTGAATAGTGATGTGCACCATGCATGAAATTCCAACATATACAGTAGATGATATGGAATGGGTTACCTAACAGTGTTGTTGATGTTGAATACATTGGGATCCTTTAAGTTTTGTTATCAATCAATGGCCTCCTCGACTGTGAAATTTCTTATGTTCTAAACAACTAAATCATTTACCAGACTTTTTTTTTCCACCCTGTTGCAAAAACTAGTAAGTAAACAATAGTTAGTAAACACTTTTGAGGCTCACATTAAGAATATCTGCAAAGTGTCCTTTTTTCACTTACGGAATATTGCCTGCCTTAGGTTAATCTTGTCTTTACCTGATGTGGAGAAACTAATTCATGCCTTCATTACATCAAGGTTGGACTATTGTAATGCCTTGCTTGCTGGTGTTTCTTTAAAATCAATGAATTGGTTGCAGTGTGTGCAAAATAGTGCTGCACGGCTTTTATCAAGATCAAGGAAGCATGAGCATATATCGCCAATCTTGGCATCATTACATTGGCTACCAGTACAATTCAGAAACTACAAGATCTTGATGTTGACATTTAAGGCTTTACATGGCCTTGGCCCATCATAAGTCAGGGACATGCTTAACCTTTATTTGCCATAGCGGAACCTGTGGTCTGCTAATGACTCTAATCTACTTTTGCCAAAGACAAAGCTGCACACTATGGGCGACCGGGCTTTTTGCTCGATGGCCCCCCGCCTTTGGAACAATCTGCTTTGACACTTGAAGGACTGTGAGACTATTGAGGCTTTTAAATCTGGACTCAAGACACAGTTTTATCAATTGGTTTTTTTGTAATTGTGCTTATTGTTTTACATGTATTTTTCTTTTTTTCTTCCTCTGTTGTTAAGCGCTTTGTGATTCCTGCAATGAAAGGTGCTATATAAATAAAATTCATTATTATTATTAATCACCCCACTTTCTATTAGTGGGTGCTGCATTATTTAGTGACAAAATGATCATAAGCTCGAGGAAAGGACTGAAGGTAAGGCATGGAACTATAGTATTTTGATGCATGGTTCAATGTGTTGTATGCTTTTGATCATAATATTCTTTAACACGAAAGCAACATTTTCAATAATTTTCAAGTTTGGATAATTTTGAAAACTGCAATAATCCAATTTGCTATGCCATCTCGCCAGCACTGAAAAAAGAAAAAAAATCCTTTCATTGAGTTGAAGTGAGCCCTCAGACTGCCAATTAGATCCAGTGCAAATTTTAAACATTGCTTGCGTTGTTCAGTGATGCTAGGGCTATTAAGAGCTCTTGAGTGGTCTACACTCTGTATTACGAGCAGTAGTGAGTTTTTATTCCACATTCCACATAATTTGTTTACTTTCCTAATTTGTATTAAATGGTTTCATCTGAGAATGTTCCAATAAGTTCTCAGAAAAAAGAAAAAAAAAATTCTTAGAATATAGATCACAGATGACAAATTCCCATTGGGTTCTTTATAGACACCCAGCATCTGTACAATGGATTTGTTCATTTAATACTGTAAAATGTGTGTTATAACTGTGATGGGGTACAGTACCCTGTCCCTGAGGGTGTCAATTACAGGTAATTCACATACATGTTAAAAATGAGTATTTTAATGTTTAAAACTGGCCCACGATAAAATCCTTTGGACATTTGGCTTATTAAATTGTTAATTTGGCACATGTGGAACTGTTTCCTAAAGGGTCAATTAGGATAATATCCCTTATAACAGTTTACCACAATAAAACCATAGCAAAGTGTAATAAAGCATAGTGAAAGCATGGTAAAACATAGGTGAGCATTGTAAAGCCCAGAAAGTTATGGTAAAGCATACAAAACATGGTCAATTATTTGTAAATGCACATATAATCATGGAAAAACTGCAGCATTACAGAGCAAATTTACTCTATAGTATACAGTATAAAGCTGTAATTTTGGAGAGACAAAAGAAACACAAGCTGGGGGAAGTTGCAGAGGGACTATGGGGTTCAGAGCACTGGGGCAGTGCCAAAAGAATTGAATCTTCTCAGTCTTGAACAAAGAAGACAAGGACCAGGGGTCACAAATGGAGGTTAGATAAAGGGGCATTCAGAACAGAAAATAGGAGGCACTACTCGTAATAATCACGCGCATGCAGTAGACAGAAAAAAAACTCACTCCCGTAGGACCGGCAGTGCATTTTAGAACTCATTACTCAAAGGGTTAAAGGTAAAGTAGTAGATAAAATGTTCTACATTAATGGTAAGGCAATACCAACAGTGTCTGAGAAGCCACTGAAAAGTCTTGGGAGATGGTATGACGGGGATCTAAAGGACACAGTTCGTGTGGGAGAAGTTAGACAACAAGCAGTGGAAGGGTTGAAGCGCATAGACAGCAGCGCTTTACCGGGCAAACTAAAACTCTGGTGCTTTCAGTTTGGTCTACTGCCGAGGCTGCTCTGCCCACTGACTGTGTACCAGGTTTCTTTGACAACAGTAGAGAAGCTTGAAGCTTTAATCAGTTCATATGTCAGGAAATGGTTGGGAGTTCCACACTGCCTCAGCAGGGTGGGACTTTATGGTAAAGGAATACTGCAGCTACCAGTCTCCGCTATAACCGAGGAGTTTAAGTGCGCCAAGATCCAACTGGAAATTACATTAGTAGAGTCACGTGACCAATGCGTAAGGGAGGTAGCACCTGTGTTGAAAACTGGAAGAAAGTGGGCTGCAAAGAAAGCCGTGGAAGATGCAAAAGCTGCCCTTCGAATCGGTGATATCATGGGACAAGTTCAGCATGGAAGAGAGGGTCATGGTCTCAGTTCAGCTCCTCCTACATGGCACAAGGCAGCCCCAGCTCAACGGAGGAAGCTGATAGTTAACGAGGTGCAAAAGCAGGAGGACAGGATGAGGTGCATAAAGGCCGTTTCCCAGGCCAAGCAGGGAGAATGGACGAGATGGGAGAGTGTGGAACAACACAAGGTCGGCTGGCAAGACCTATGGACAATGGAACAGAGCAGGATCAGTTTCCTCATCGGGTCAACATATGATGTTCTCCCATCACCACAGAACCTAAACCTCTGGGTAGGAGAGCACATTTTGACAGGATGTAAGGTGGGTCTTAGCCAAGGATGGTTTACTTGGTGCCATGACCAGGTGCTGCAATGTTTGGCCATAGCATTGGAAGACAAGTGTAACATGACCAATAAGTTGACACCAGTTCCATCAAAACAGTACGCACAAAAGACAACATTCCTCCGCCCAGGAGTGCAACCGCCAAGAAAAGGTGTTAAAACCAATCCTCGCCCAAGACAACTGGAAGCTGCTAGAGACTAGAAAATGCTGGCAGATGTTGGTCAACGGTTTATTTTTCCACCTGAGATTGCCACCACTAACCTTCGACCAGATATTGTCTTGTGGTCTGGATCAGCACGCCTTGTTCACCTGGTAGCGTTAACAGTGCCATGGGAGGATGCTGTAGATGAGGCGTTTGAGAGGAAGAAACTGCGGTATGCTCAACTAGCCGCTGAAGTGGAACAGCGAGGATGGAGTCTGGGTTTACCCAGTGGAGGTGGGTTGTCGAGGATTTGTGGCACACTCTACAACCCGGTTTCTCAGAGACGTCGGATTCAGTGGCCAAGAGTTGCGTCTCACAGTGAAGAACTTATCTGAAGCAGCAGAGAGAAGCAGCAACTGGCTGTGGTTGAGACGGAAAGATTCTGGCTGGGGATCTCAAGCACAATAGAAAGAAACGCTGATGTACGGGTAAGCAAGCTGGTTTGAGTTGAGTGGGGGACAGAGGGGGGTGATGCTGGGACACCAGAATCACCGTCGAGCCCTCTTGAGGTGTCGTGGACTAGTTGACGAAACACAGAGGATGGAAGGTGCTCACTTGAAGACCACAGAGATGTACCCTACTTAGCTCAGTCCAGACGGTTGTCATGCTGATGCGTTGGGGAGACCGCACTGTGGCTGATCCCCGGAGCCAGCATCGCCAGCAGAGCTTGTGAGAAAACTGCATGGGACACAGTAAACACAGATCTCTGCTTTGCGTTGGAAAGGTTAAGTGGAACAGTTGAAAAGAAGCTGGATAGTGTATTGTGTATATTTCCCTGGTTAATGTCATTCTATTTCCCATTTTACTTAGTTTTGAAGAGTTCATATTGTGCTTTTTGCTCCCCAGAGCCTCCTGTGAATGATATGGTTTCATCTCAAGGGTACATCCTGGTTAATAGTAAGTTTAATGAATGAACAACTTCTGATTTACTATTTTTTTACAGTTAAGTATGTCATGAGGATTAATACATTTCCAACATGTAATTAACAAAGTTCTATTCCAGATCAAATAATTTTGTTGTATTTGTATTACATAATATTCTAAACAATAGTATTCAATTACATCCCTGCTGCTAGAAGGAAGGGCCAAAAACCCCAGGATCCACAAAAGTGCACTAGCCTAAATGCTTGTCTGCCTAACTTAGAGGTTGATTTGATCAACCTACAGCCCACCAAAAAAGCCTCAGATGTTTTCCATGAGGTAGTTTGACCGAGCTGTCGTTGAGTGGCGTGTGAGTGGTGACGTCATGGACCAGAAACAGAAACCAAACAATTAATGGAGGTGGTTAAACTGAGCGCTACGGCACTCAGCTATTTTATTAAATAATAAAACAAAAGATTTAAACAAAACAAACACACTAAACAAACAAAAGGGCATGTTGGCCAAACAAATAGAAATAAACAAATAAGTATCGTGCTGGGGTAAAACCAGCACGCTTAGCAGTTGTTTCGCTTTCTAAATCTCGCTCTCTCTCCCGTACTCTCCTCTGTACACTCCACCCTTTAGCGTGGATAGCTGGAGGCTTTTATATTCTGGCCGAGGGGTTAACTAGCTATTAATTAATTATTACCCCTCGGCCATAGTCTGCACAAATTTAGTAAGGATGCGTGACAGTCAGCTAGTTAAATAATCAGTAACTGATCAGTCAGGCATCCTCACAAGGTTTTTGATAATCAAAAGACAAAACAATAACAAATAATATTGGCTTTTGCCGTCATATAAACATATAAATCATAATATAAATAAATAATAAACTAAGGGGCAGGACACTCCACCACAGATAGTGAATAGGCGGCCCGTGGGCCAAATCCAGACAACCAGTAGATTTTGAAAAATCCATGATTGAGAGAGAATTTTGATTGACATGTTCTTTATCCCCTGTAAAGTCACCATCAGTTTCAGACTATAAAAAGTCTTGAGTCAGTTTCTTCTGAAAAATTATGTTTCTCATTGTAGACTCATAGGCTCTGTCATATTGTCGGAAACAGTTCCGTTTTGTGCAAATTATGGCGTGTAAAAAAAAGAAAAGTTGATAGTGAAACCGTTCTTTTAAAGAATGGACTTACTACTTTATTTTGCTTAATCGTCCAAATGCTCGACCGGTTTGTGTAATTTCTACAGAAACTGTGATTGTTGTAAAAAGTGGGAACATCAAGCGGCATTTGGATTTTGACTGTCAGTATCCTCAGGGCTCCTGTGAGAAGATCGCCGCTTTAAAAGATATTATTTCCAGCGCTACAAGTGCTAAAGAGAAGGCAACCAAAGCATAATTTAGGTGTGTGGATATTGGGAAAACACAGGAAATCTTTTACTGACATGGACATGATAAAGCAGTGCAAGGTTACCACAGCAGAAACCCTTTTTGCCGAGACTATGAAAGACGTTCTAGATGCCTTCAGACAACTGTGTCTGTCTGACACAATTGCTATTCAGTGCAGTGAGTTAATTACACAAGGTGTTTTAAGCAATTGTGTGAAAATTGAGAAGGGGCACATTTTCCATGGCAGTGGATGAATCCTGCGATATCAGTGACACAGCTCACCTGGCGTTGTTTGTCCATTTGATGGAGAAAAAATTGTGGATGATTTGTTGACTCTGATACCACACAACAATCACACAACAGGTGATGATTTGTTTAATTCCATTCAAACCTTCTTGCATAATCCATCAGGCTGTACTTTGTGCAAAGCTTAGCGATGAATATATTGATGTAATGTCAATGGTGATAAAATTGTTAACTTTCTTCAACTGAAGTCAACATTGCAACACAGGCAATTCTTTCTATTTGAAGTATCTTCTGATTATGATGACCTATTGGTGCACAATAACATCTGCTGGCTGAGCAGAGGACAAGTCCTAGAGGCTTTGTTGAAGAATTTCTGCATAAAATGCCCTGCCAAAAAGCAGAAGAACTCCACACATTTTTGAGGAAATGCACAAGTATTAGCATTCTGGCCTTCCTTATTCTTTTAACAGGTCATTTGAATTTCAACCAGAAGCTTCAAGGCAAAATCACAATGTAGTTGATCTCCACAGCACTATTGCTTCATTTCCAAGCAAACTACGTCTCTTCAAGAGTGATCTGGAAACTGGGAGATGCTACATTTTCTAACGTTGCAGAGGTAATGCAGATGTCAATCAGATGGTGTCATCCCTTGACAGGCTACATCAAAACTTTCAGCAGGTGTTCCAAGAATTTGAAACTCTTCAAAATATCTATTTGTTTCTAAGGAACCAATTAATAGTGCAGGCAAATGGTGTAATGAAGCCAAAGCCTCTTTTCAAGATGTTGATAAAGCTCAACTGCAGTTGGAACTCACTGATCTACAAGTGGACAAAATGCTGAAGGTACGACACAATGACATTTCACCTGAAGCTTTTGGACAACCCTTGTGCTGGACTCTAAGTATCCTCATTTAAGGAAGGTGGCATTTAACATCTTAACTTATATGTGTGAGTCTGCATTCTCAACCATGAACATTATTAAGTCGCATCAGTATTCTGTTTTGACTGACAATCATATTTGCAGTAGCTTCCATATTGCCCTGACTGAGTTCACCCCAAACTTCAAGGTCATTGTCCAGCGAAAGACCTGCCACTTTTCCCACTGATTGTGAGTATTATGATTATACATTGTTTATACACATATTTGTATTGTAAATCTGTGCTTCCTTATAAAGTTGCACTTGCAACAGTAATGTTACAGTAATTTCACTTATTTAACAATATTGACTTTCTTTTGCTTACTCTCTTTTTTACTATTATTGCAGTGTGGTTTATTAATGTTTACTATGCCTTGGCAATGGCAGAACAACATAAGAATTTAGGTTGTTACTGAAATAAAAGCATTATATACTGAGCATCAGAAGAAACTGCTGGCTGTGAGCACCCAAGATGGCAGGCCACAGTACGCTGCCCTAGTCCAGCCTCCAACATGCCGATTGCATGAAGGAGCTGCTCTCTTGACAGACGTGGCATATTGTTTTTTTTTCTGTGACTTTATTGCTTTTATTCAAGCTTGCAATTCAACAGCTGAAATCACTGCATATCCAGTGTCCAATCAACTGTCTCACTAATTAGGTGATTTAGTGCATATGCTTCAGTCATAGTCACTCAAGCGTGTCATGGTCAAGGATGAATGATCGAGTGATTAAAAAGAAACCAAAAACATTTCGTCAAAGTCCATCATTTATATACCTTATTTTTTTTTTTAAATAAATGTGTTATAATAGTGATAAGTTTCTTTTGATGCTCGGTATAGAACAATACAGTTATCTCTCTTTGGCAGGGAGGGAAAATCAGTAGGGCAGCAGTGTAGAGTAGTGGTTAGGGCTTTGGACTCCTGACTGGAGGGTCGTGGGTTCAATCCCAGGTGGGGACACTGCTGCTGTACCCTTGAGCAAGGTACTTTACCTAGATTGCTCCAGTAAAAACCCAACTGCATAAATGGGTAATTGTATGTAAAAATAATGTGATATCTTGTATCAATTGTAAGTCGCCTTGGATAAGGGCGTCTGCTAAGAAATAAATAATAATAATAATAATAATAATAGTAATGAATGGCCATTTATGTTCTTAGAAAAACCACTGAAGCAGAATGCTAAAACAAAAAATAGTCCTATGTACTAAATATTGATTAATAAATGTCCTTTTGCTGACACTAATGCTCAGATATATGCTCTGTAAGAATATAAAATAGTCTTGAAAGTTATTTAGATTTTTGTATACACCTAGGCTTGTGTGTTTGTGGGACAGGGGCAGGTGCAGTGCAAAAACTGTTTCTCTGGACCTTGACCAAGACATTCAGACCTTGACAAAAAATAACTGATTAGCCCTGGTATAGTCTATTATTCAACAAACAGTGCTTAATGTGCACTGTGATCCAAAAAAGATGAAGTGTCACAATTATTGGCACCCTTGTTTTCAGTACTTTGTGCACCCTCCCCTTGCAAGGATAACGGCACTGAGTCTTTTTCTATAATGTTTAATGAGATTGGAGAACACATTGGGAGGGATCTTAGACCATTCCTCCATACAGAAGCTTTCCAGATCCTTGATATCCTTCGGTCTGCGCTTATGGACTGTCCTCTTCAATTGAAACCACAGGTTTTCAATGGGGTTCAAGTCCGGAGACTGAGATGGCCATTGCAAAATGTTGATTTTGTGGTCAATTAACCATTTCTTTGTGGATTTTGATAAGAACATAAGAACATATGAATGTTTACAAACGAGAGGAGGCCATTCAGCACATCTTGCTCGTTTGGTTGTTAGTGGCTTATTGATCCCAGAATCTCATCAAGCAGCTTCTTGAAGGATCCCAAGGTGTCAGCTTCAACAACATTACTGGGGAGTTGGTTCCATACCCTCACAATTCTCTGTGTAAAAAAGTGCCTCCTATTTTCTGTTCTGAATGCCCCTTTATCTAATTTCCATGTGTGACCCCTGGTCCTTGTTTCTTTTTTCAGGTCAAAAAAGTCCCCTGGGTCGACATTGTCTATACCTTTTAGGATTTTTAATGCTTGAATCAGATCACCGCGTAGTCTTCTTTGTTCAAGACTGAATAGATTAAATTCTTTTAGCCTGTCTGCATACGACATGCCTTTTAAACCCGGGATAATTCTGGTTGCTCTTCTTTGCACTCTTTCTAGAGCAGCAATATCCTTTTTGTAATGAGGTGACCAGAACTGAACACAATATTCTAGGTGAGGTCTTACTAATGCATTGTAAAGTTTTAACATTACTTCCCTTGATTTAAATTCAACACTTCTCACAATATATCCGAGCATCTTGTTGGCCTTTTTTATAGTTTCCCAACATTGTCTAGATGAAGACATTTCTGAGTCAACATAAACTCCTAGGTCTTTTTCATAGTTCCCTTCTTCAATTTCAGTATCTCCCATATGATATTTATATAATGCACATTTTTATTGCCTGCGTGCAATACTTTACACTTTTCTCTATTAAATGTAATTTGCCCAGTTCTGAATGCTGTCTAGATCATTAGGAATAGCAGAGGACCTAATACCGATCTGTGGTACACCACTGGTTACCTCGCTCCATTTTGAGGTTTCCCCTCTTATCAGTACCTTCTGCTTTCTACATGTTAACCACTCCCAAATCCATATGCATGCATTTCCTTGAATCCCAACTGCGTTCAGTTTGAGAATTGATTTCTATGCGGGACTTTGTCAAAAGCTTTCTGGAAATCTAAATAAACCATGTCGTATGCTTTGCAATTATCCACTGTCGATGTTGCATCCTCAGAAAAATCAAGCAGGTTAGTTAGACACAATCTCCCTTTCCTGATGTGTGCTTGGAGTCATTGTTTTGCTGGAAGATCCACTTGCGGCCAAGTTTCAGCCTCCTGGCACAGGCAACTAGGTTTTTGGCTAAAATGTCCTGGTACTGGGTAGAGTTCATGATGCCGTTGACCTTAACAAGGGCCCCAGAAAACAGCCCCATAACATCAAAGATCCACCACCATATTTTACAGTAGGTATGAGGATCTTTTCTGCACACGCATCCTTCTTTCAACGTCAAACCCACCGCTGTGTGCATGGCCAAAGAGCTCTATTTTCGTCTCATGTGACCATAGCACCTGGTTCCAATCAAAGTGCCAATGCCGTTTAGCAAACTCCAGGCGCTTACGTTTGTTGGTTGCTCTCAATAAAGGCTTTTTTTCTGGCAACCCTTCCAAATAGCATATTGGCATGGAGGTGGTGTCTAATTGTAGATTTGGAGACTGGGTGACCCCAGGATGCAACCAAGTTCTGTAATTCTCCCGAACCATCTGCCTCACTGTGCGTGGGGGCAAGATACACTTGCGTCCTCTACCAGGCAAGTTTACCACTGTTCCAGTGGTTTTAAACTTCTTAATTATTGCCCTAATAGTGGTAAGTGGTATATTTAGTTTTTTAGCTATTGTTTTGTACCCATTGCCTGATTTATGAAGGTCAACAACCATTTGTCTCTTTTCATTTGTGAGTTCTTTGCCTTTCTGTAACACGTGTGTTTTGTTTCTTTTTTAAAAATTATTATTAGTGCTGTTTTGTTTTAGTTGTTTATTTGGTTATTGATTGGTTTGTTTACATTCCTGTCACCTTTTGCACAGCTGCCGCTTGGCTCCTTCATTGTGTGTCTGTTCCCCCGCCGTTCCCCTCCCCCACGCATGCCGTGGCTGTATTGGCATGAGAGGATCTCACATTTTCCACCTGCAGTCAATCCACTGATTATCTCCTTTTAAAAAGGAGATGCGGAGAGCAATCGGAGAACAAGCTGGGTGTTGTAAAGCTGCTACTGGCGACTGACAGGCTGTTGGAACCTGGAGAGAAGCTGAGAGCAAGCGAGAGTTAGCAGCGGGCAAAAGGAAAATTTGGAATCTGTGCTCATCTACATCGGTACCTGTACTGGAAATTGATGATAGTAGAGTGTGGTGAGCTGGTCCTTTTGGACTTCTTATTTATTGTTGTAGAACAAGAAGAAAAAGAAGTATTCTTGCAGACCTATTCAGTATTTTGTTCTCTCTCTACTAGCACTCTCGGCTCCGCTCTAGCAGCGCGTCAGTCTGGTGTTTGTGTAGATGTGTGGTATTTTGTTTAATATTGTGCTGAAACATTGTTTTAAAATGTTTGTAATTGTTGTGCTTGTTGCATTATAGGAGTCTCGTAGAGGAGTGTGTTATTGAAGTATATTCATACCATTGTATATTATTAATTCAATTAGCTATTTTCTCTGCTAAGTCACTGTTAACTTGTACCTAGCTATTATAGTTTTTTTTGTAAAATTAACTACAGTTAGTTAAGTCAGGTTGTTTATAGGGGGCTTTTGTAGCTAAGTTTTGCTGTAGTTTTTGTTTTAGATTAGAAACACTTATTATTTGTGTGATTGCACGTTTGTAATTGATATTGCTTTATTTTGATTGTTGTGTTTTACTTTATTATTTTTTGGGGGTTCTATCTTAATTGATTTTTGGAGTGTTTTGGTTTTCATCATTTTGTTCTATTGTATTATCAGCTGAAACTGACCTGCCTCTGCCCCTTCTATGGGTTGTCTGGAATTGTGAAATGGTTAAATTGTCTTTTGAATTTGTCAATATTATATTTGCTGAATTTCTCCTGTCTACAGCTTTTCTTTTTTTGTAATAAAGGACTTGTTGATTTTTAACTTGGCCTCTCTGGTATTTGTGACAAGGGAAGGACTCATACTGAAAACACAAAATAAAATAACTTGTGTGCTAGGCATAATATTTTTATTCAATTATTTTTATATATAAATTTTTGAATGTAATCCCAAATGGCGTAGCTGGCTACAACAAGCACTGTAAATTAATTACGATTACTGTTATCCAGGGTTACATTTCCCCATGGTGATGGATGACAAATGGATTTCATATGCGTGTTACCTCATTTTTATACCCCAGTGAAACAGAAAGCCATGGAAGGCCACAATACAGTTCCTTAAGACTGAGATGAACATAAAGAAGTAGAATGTTATTGCAGATTTAATTTTGTTTGGTTTTATTTATAAGAATCTTTAGGGGTGCCAATATTTCTGACACATCTTTTTGAGAAATTTTTATTACTTGTTAATAAAAAAAAAAACTTTTTCTCTGAGCAATTGTATTAGAATAAAAGAATATGGTTTTCCCATATATTTGAGCATAAGATATAGCTCATTACCTGTGTTGTTTATTTTAAACAGCCTTTTTTTGCTCATATTTATCAAGGGTGCCAATAATTTTGGAGGTGACTGTATATGTATGTATGTATATATATATATATATATATATATATATATAGAGAGAGAGAGAGAGAGAGAGAGAGAGAGAGAGAGAGAGAGAGAGAGAGAGAGAGAGAGAGACAAAGCAATACAAACTAATAGACTGTCTTGTATGTATTAATTAGTAAAATTGTAGTCATGATACAATTAGATTTTGAACTAACACTTTGCAGTTCTTAATGCTTCTCTTAATCTCTTGCTAGGTAGCATAAGGAACTTGGCTCAGCTGCACCAGCTGTGAGTAAGTTTGTCCATAAGTTAACATGTAAAGCCTCCACTAAGGACTAAGTTGTTACTTGTTAGTTTATAACAAAGCACTCTCTTATTTCAGTTGCGCCACATGTACTTAACCTAATACTTTGTTAGTTTATCACGAAGAGCGGTTGAAACTAAGTTGGTGACATCATCGCTGCTCGGTAGCCATAGAAGTGAAGATATTTCAGAAAGCTTGGTCATTGATAGAGATTGAAACTTCCACTAAAGAAACTTGTATGGACAGGACCTTTTATCTCCCTAAAATAAACATATAATTTAATGAGAATGTTTTAGAAATTAATTGATTCAAATTAAATCGCCGCCTTTTTGTGAATCAAGATGCTGAGAGGGCACTTTTTTGTTCGTACTTCATATCTTAAACCTTCACACTTCTTTGTGTTACTTATTAAGATCTAGATTATATATATATATATATATATATAATTTTTTTAAAAATACATAAAGTGTTCGCTGAGGTTCAAGTACCTGTGTCTTGTTTTTTGTTTACTTTTTGAAATCGCTTCTACACACAGTAGCATTGGGTGGTGGTGGTGAACAAAATCACAAACAAAATTATAGCTCATGCAGCAAAAGTTGCCTGTGTCACCTTGTATTTTGATTCTACGAACAGCTTACACCTCCTAAAGGGTATGCGTACATTTTAAGCACAAACTAAGCCTTACAATATAACTATCATAGCTGGTGCAACCCATGAAAAGTTAGTAATGTGTAAAATCAACATTAGTAAAGACTTAAGGCCTTTGCACACTGGATCTGTTCCATCATTTAGAATCCGTCATCCGAAAAATTCGTCCATCAATCCATTGCACACCAGATGCGTTAATATCGTACTTCAGAGGGCTTATGTGCAGTGGAGGCTTTGTAGTAAATATACCTAGTTTCAGTATTTTAATAAAAAATAAATACAATTCTGTTAATTCTACATAACTTTTAACACACAAAAAATGTTAAATGTAGTATAAACTTAATGATCAGCAAACGCTGATGGAAAACGTTTGCTAATTATTACATTTCTATTAGACTACAATAATTTTGTTACGTAATACATTAAAAAAAAAAAAACACATAGGGTAACGCGGGGTAATACGCCCCTAGGGGGTAAGACACCTACCATCATTAATTCATTTTTCTGAACACTAGATTGCGCTAAAATTTATGTTATTTCAATCCTTGTGTCCTCAACTTTCTTTCCAACATAAATATATACCGGAACAAATGCACACCTAGACGCTCAAGCATTAAAACACTTTTTGGATAAGTTTTTATAAATTTGTAGCTTTAAAAATTAGTTGTAGATGTACATTAATAATTAGTGGTTATTAATATTATTTATTTATTAGCAGACACCCTTATCCAGGGTGATTTACAGTCGTAAACAAAAATACATTTCAAGAATCACAGTACAAGTAATAATACAATTAGGAGCAAGATAAAAATACAATGACTTTGGTTCTAGCAAGTTCAAGTATAACAAAATACCATTCAATAATGGAGCAGATAACAGTGTCAGTGATAGTTACATCAGGATATAATTAAATACAAAATACTACAGATTAAATAACACTTGTGACAGATTACAGTACTCTAAAGTACAGGATTAAATGCAGTAAAATAGGGGGCAGATAAGAGCAAGTAAAGCGCATTTAAGGAAGAGTGATAAATGTCCAGAGGGAAAAAAAGAGGAGTTCTACAGGTGCTGTCTGAAGAGGTGAGTCTTGAGGAGGCGCCGGAAGGTGGTCAGGGACTGGGCAGTCCTGATATCTGTAGGAAGGTCATTCCACCACTGCGGGGCGAGGGTGGAGAAGGAGCAGGATCTGGAGGCAGGGGAGCGTAGAGGAGGTAGAGCCAGTCTTCTGGTGCAGGAGGAGCGGAGAGGTCGAGTGGGGGTGTAGGGAGAGATGAGGGTCTGGAGGTAGCTGGGGGCAGTCTGGTCAAGGCATCTGTAGGCTAGTACAAGAGTCTTGAACTGGATGCGAGTGGTGATCGGGAGCCAGTGGAGTGAGCGGAGCAGTGGAGTTGCGTGGGAGAAGTGAGGCAGAGAGAATACCAGACGAGCAGCGGAGTTCTGGATGAGCTGGAGCGGACGGGTGGCGGATGCAGGGAGGCCAGCCAGGAGGGAGTTGCAGTAGTCTAGGCAGAAGAGTACCAGGGCCTGGACCAGGAGCTGGGTGGCGTAGTTGGTGAGGAAGGGTCGGATTCTTCGTATGTTCCTCAGGAAGAATTGGCAAGTGCGTGCCAGAGTGGAGATGTGCTGGGAATAAGAGATGCAGTGGTCCAGGGTGACTCCGAGGTTCTTAGCTGAGGAGGAGGGAGAGAGTGTGGTAGATTCCAGAGGAACAGAGATAGAGAGATCAGAGGAGGGGGAGGAGGAGGAGGGAAAGAAGAGGAGGTCAGATTTAGAGAGGATCAGTTTGAGGTGATGCGAGTGCACCCAGGAGGAGATAGCAGACAGACAGGTAGAGATACGGGAGGGGATGGTGGAGTCAGAGGTGGGGAAGGAGAGGAAAATCTGAGCATCATCAGCATAGAAATGGTATGAGAAACCATAGGATGCGATGAGGGGGCCCAGGGAGCGGGTGTAGAGAGAGAACAGGAGAGGACCCAAGACTGACCCTTGGGGACTCCTGTTGAGAGAGGGTGAGTTGTGGAGGTTGCTCCACGCCAGGTTACCTGGTAAGTGCGGTTGGAGAGGTAGGAGGAGAACCAGGCCAGAGCAGTGCCAGAGATTCCCAGGTCAGCGAGACAGGATAGTAGAATAGAGTGATTGACAGTGTCAAAGGCAGCAGAGAGGTTGAGGAGAATCAGGACAGAGGAGAGAGAAGCAGCTTGGGCAGAGTTCAGTGAGTTGGTGTGGCAATGTGTCCCGCCCCTGTGTGTATATTATGTGTTGTATGTTGCGTGAGTGTGTTAATGTTGGTGTATAGTCATTGGTACACGGGATATAAACGGGTCTGTGTTTCACGTGTATTTAAAAATGTAGATTTGTATTTAGGCACGAGGAGGGCACAAATCACTTCACGTGCTGGTTAAATGTAATATGTGAGCACGGGGTTGCATAGAATTAATTCACGTGCTGGGATTCAAGTGAATAATTAATTAGTAATTGAATCCCAGCACAACAGTATATATAGATGCACATTTCTTTCACTCAGTGGTTGGGTGTTCGGTGAGTGGAGAACGGGATTGGAGACGGAGGTAAAGAGAAGAATAATAATAGTAATAATCGTTAAAAGAAGCTCACCGTGTTTTGTCTGTTTGGTCCGTTTTTGTTTGTCTTTTTATTTTGGCGTATAGTGCCGTGTCCTGTTTTGTGTTCCAACCTTTTATTTTCTGTTCTGTTTATTAAATGCTGAGCGAAAGCATTCGCTCAGCTCCACCAAACCACACCTCTCTGTCTGTTTATTTCCTGCTTCTGGTCTGACGCCACCCACTCCGGCCGTCTTTGTGACAGTTGGTGACAGACAGGAGGGCGGTTTCAGTGGAGTGAGCAGAGCGGAAGCCAGATTGGAGAGGGTCGAGCAGAGAGTGGTTGGACAGGAAAGCAGAGAGCTGGCGGTGTACAGCCCGCTCGAGGGTTTTGGAGAGGATAGGAGGGAGACAGGACAGTAGCTCTGAAGGGAGGTGGGGTCAAGGGTTGGTTTTTTGAGGAGGGGAGTGATAGAGGCTTGTTTGAAGGCAGAGGGAAAGAGACCAAAAAGGAGAGAGGTGTTGAGAAGGGAGGAGATGAAGGGAAGTAGAGCAGGAGCAGCAGCTTGAAAGAGGTGAGTGGGGAGGGGGTCCAGGGCACACGTGGTGGGTTTGTGACCCTGGAGCAGGGAGAATAGGTCAGAGTCTGAGAGGGGAGAGAAGATGGAGAAGGAGGGTGAGTTAGTAGGGGATGCAGTGGGTGTAGGGGTTGGAGCAGGAGGGGGTGCGGGGGAGGGAGAGGTGTTAAAGAGTTTGCAGATACCTGAGATTTTAGAAGAGAAAAGGCAAAGTCATCAGAGGAGACAGAGGAGGAGGGAGGAGGGGGGAGGGTTTAGGAGGGAGGAGTAGGTAGAGAATAGTTTACATGGGTTGTTAGTGGAGGCTTGGATTACAGATTGGAAATAAGTACATTTAGCAGAGGAGAGAGTAGAGGAGAAGGAGGAGAGGAGAGTGCGGTAAAGGTCTAGGGCAGCAGGGAGTTTGGTTCTCTTCCATTTCTTTTCAGCAGATCGCAGTGTGATTCTTGCTGAGCGGAGCGCAGAGGAGAGCCAGGGTTGGGTAGGGGAGGGGCGAGCAGGTCGGGAGGTGAGGGGACAGAGGGAGTCGAGGGAGGAGGTGAGGGAGGAGAAGAGGGTGGAGGTAGCAGAGTCTACGGAGAGTTGTGAAAAGGAGTTGATAGGAGGGAGGTGAGAGAGAGCAGTGGAGGCAAGGACAGAGGGGGAGAGAGAGCGGAGGTTACGGCGAGAGGTGACAGTGGGGGTAGGAGGAGCAGGGAGAGAGGGGAGAGACAGAGAAAAAGAGATGAAATAGTGATCAGAGAGGTCCAGGGGGGTGACAGAGAGGGAGGAGGGGCAGCAGGCCCTGGAGAAGGTGAGGTCCAGTTGACGGCCAGCTTTGTGGGTAGGAGGGGATGGAGAGAGACAGAAGTCGAAGGAGTGAAGGAGAGGGAGGAATCCGGCAGAGTGGCTGGGGTTGGAGAGATGGACATTGAAGTCACCTAACAGGACAGTTGGAGTAGACAGAGAGGGGAGGGAGGAGAGTAGATAGTCGAGTTCATCGAGAAAGTGAGCGAGAGGTCCAGGGGGGCGGTACAGTACAATAAGCAGGAGTTTACAGGGAGAGGTTAGATGGGCAGCATGAAATTCAAAGGTGTTAACAGAGAGTGAGGAGAGGTCAGAGGGGACAGAAAAGAGTAAGGAGGGAGAGAGGAGGAGACCAGTCCCACCTCCCCATCCAGTGAGACGTCCAGTATGGGACAGGACGTAGAGAGAGGACAGGGCGGCAGGAGTTACAGTGTTATCAGGGGACAGCCAGGTTTCAGTGTGAGCAAGGAAATAGAGAGAGAGGTGGGAGGCAAAGGCAGAGATGAAATCAGCTTTGTTAGCAGAAGAGTGACAGTTCCAGAGTGCACCAGAGAGTGTACGGGAGGGGTAGAGAGGCTGAGGGATGAGGTTAGAGGGGTTGGAGGAGCAGCGGCTTAGAGAGGGCAGAGGACGAGGGCGAGAGGACAGAACAGCGATGTGAGTGACAGTCATAGCATGATAGACAAGACAAATAGGTACAGTGGGAGCGGTGGGGTGGAGGGTAGAGATCTGACTAGTAGATGGCATCTTCCAGAGCGCTGTTAGGTTTGGATCTGTTATTCTGGAAATTATTATGGTAATAGTAAAGCCTTCTGAGTATAAATCCAACAGTTGAAGCACAGGGTTGTTAGTTGGGGATTTTTTGTAGGCCCAAACATGTGGTCTGTATTGATGGGGTAAGTTGCCCCCTCCTACATTGGGGAAGATGCCCCCAGTTGTGTATTGTACTGACCTGGTTGCTATTTTGATATACTGTATTAAAAATCTTCAACACTGGTTGGGTTCTGGTAAAACACACCCTTAGTTGGGTGCTTAATGTAGCTAATAATTAAGAGAAAATAGAATTTATCTTTGAAAACAGATATTTGAATTGTTTCTTGGCATGTGTTGAATGTGTGGCAATGTGCCCCGCCCCTGTGTGCAATTGTGTGTTATGTGTTGTATGTTGCGTGTGTAAATGTTGGTGTATAGTCATTGGTACACGGGATATAAACGGGTCTGTGTTTCACGTGTATTTAAAAAGTGTATATTTGTATTTAGGCACGGGATTGCACATCACGCACGTGCATTTAAAATATAATATGTGAACACGGGGTTTCACGTAATGAATTCACGTGCTGGGATTCAAGTGAGTAATTAATTAGTAATTGAATCCCAGCACAACAGTATATATAGATGCACGTTTCTGTCACTCGGGGTTAGGTGTTCGGTGAGTGGAGAACGGGTGAGAGAGAAGGAGAAATACATTTAAATATCAATTGCTATTACGTGCTGGTAGGACCAGCACGATACTTGTTTATTTAAAACTCACCGTGTTTGTTTGTGTGTCTGTCCGTTTACTGTATAGTCCGTTTTGTTTGTCTTTTTATTTTGGCGTGTAGTGCCGTGTCCCGTGTTTTTGTCTGTTAAACCCTTTTATTTTCTGTGCTGTTTTATTAAATGCTGAACGAAACCATTCGCTCAGCTCCACCAAACTCCAAGTCTCTGTCGTTTGTGTTCCTGTTTCTGGTCTGACGCCACCTACTCCGGCCGTCTTTGTGACATGTGGTGTCCTGCGTGGGATCGACAGCGCCTCCAGGACTCAGGCCAGAGCAGGAACAGCATTCTTGGATTTAAAAAAAAAAAAAAAAGGAAAAATGGCAGAAGACGCGATCAAAGTGCGGGACTGGATGCTGGAAAATGCTGGGCTGGAGGCCCAGTCTATCCCAGTAGTCGTCCAGTTCCTGCGGTTTATGGACAGAGAGCGATGAGAGGCATATGCGAGGGAACAGACCGTAAGCACCTGGGAGGAAGGTGTGGGGTTGGTCCTCAGCTACCTGGAGGCAGTTATAAGTGGAACAGCAGCCCAGGTAGCAGGTCCACCAGCAGAGGAAGAATGCCTGCTGTCCCCGTCTCCACCAGCAGAGGAAGAATGCCTGCTGGTTTTGCCTCCACAGCCCAAGCGGGAGGAGCCTGAGCGTCCACAGCCCAAGCGGGAGGAGCCCGAACGTCCTACGCCTGAGTGGGAGGAGCCCGAACGTCCTACGCCTGAGTGGGAGGAGCCCGAACGTCCTACGCCTGAGTGGGAGGAGCCCGAACGTCCTACGCCTGAGTGGGGGGAGCCCGAACGTCCACAGCCCAAAAGGGAGGAGTCGGTGCATCCACAGCCCAACAGGGAGGAGTCGGTGCGTCCACAGCCCAACAGGGAGGAGTCGGTGCGTCCACAGCCCAACAGGGAGGAGTTGGGGCGTCCACAGCCCAAAAGGGAGGAGTCGGTGCGTCCACAGCCCGAAGAGAGGGAAGTCGGGGCTTCCACAGCCCTAGGACCCAAGCTGCCAGCAGAGGGTGAATACCTGCTGGTCCCACCTCCACCAGCAGAGGGTGAATGCCTGCTGGTTCCACCTCCACCGCAGTGGGAGGACTGCTTGCCCCTCCCACCTCCACCAGCAGAGGGTGAATACCTGCTGGTTCCACCTTCACCGCAGTGGGAAGACTGCTGGCCCCTCCCACCTCCACCAGCAGAGGGTGAATACCTGCTGGTTCCACCACCGCCAGGAGCAGAGGAGCTGGAGCTGCCTCTGCCTCCACCACCGCCAGGAGCAGAGGAGCTGGAGCTGCCTCTGCCTCCACCACCGCCAGGAGCAGAGGAGCTGGAGCTGCCTCTGCCTCCACCACCGCCAGGAGCAGAGGAGCTGGAGCTGCCTCTGCCTCCACCACCGCCAGGAGCAGAGGAGCTGGAGCTGCCTCTGCCTCCACCACCGCCAGGAGCAGAGGGGCTGGAGCTACCTCTGCCTCCACCACCGCCAGGAGCAGAGGAGCTGGAGCTGCCTCTGCCTCCGCCACCGCCCGGAGCAGAGGAGCAGGAGCTGCCTCTGCTGCCCGTACCTCCGCAGGGAGTACGGTGGCCGGAGCCCCAGAAAGGGGAGCTGCCGGCCACGAAGAAGGGGGAGGAGGTCTGGAGACCACCAACCCCAGCAGCAGTTTCGCTGCCGGAGATCGTGGGGGAGGTCAGGAGACCTGCTCCCACTGCAGCAGTTTCGCTGCCGGAGATCGTGGGGGAGGTCTGGAGACCTGCTCCCACTGCAGCAGTTTCGCTGCCGGAGATTGTGGGGGAGGTCCGGAGACCTGCTCCCACTGCAGCTTCTTCGCTGCCGGCAGTACTGTGGTCGGAGCCCCACCAAAGGGAGCTACCGGCTACAAAGACAGGGGGAGAGGTCAGGAGACCACTTTCCCCAGCTGCAGGAGCAAACCAACAGGCTGTCAGCCGTGCCACTACCGGCAGGGGTGCTGACAGCATGGCCAGCCATGGGCCCACTGAAGCCTCCCTTCCCAGCCCGAGACTGTCCTGGACTGCTGGATTTTTAAGGGGGGAGGTGGCCATTGAGGCCATGTGTGCTGCGCACAAGGGGGGGTATATGTGGCAATGTGCCCCGCCCCTGTGTGCAATTGTGTGTTATGTGTTGTATGTTGCGTGTGTAAATGTTGGTGTATAGTCATTGGTACACGGGATATAAACGGGTCTGTGTTTCACGTGTATTTAAAAAGTGTATATTTGTATTTAGGCACGGGATTGCACATCACGCACGTGCATTTAAAATATAATATGTGAACACGGGGTTTCACGTAATGAATTCACGTGCTGGGATTCAAGTGAGTAATTAATTAGTAATTGAATCCCAGCACAACAGTATATATAGATGCACGTTTCTGTCACTCGGGGTTAGGTGTTCGGTGAGTGGAGAACGGGTGAGAGAGAAGGAGAAATACATTTAAATATCAATTGCTATTACGTGCTGGTAGGACCAGCACGATACTTGTTTATTTAAAACTCACCGTGTTTGTTTGTGTGTCTGTCCGTTTACTGTATAGTCCGTTTTGTTTGTCTTTTTATTTTGGCGTGTAGTGCCGTGTCCCGTGTTTTTGTCTGTTAAACCCTTTTATTTTCTGTGCTGTTTTATTAAATGCTGAGTGAAACCATTCGCTCAGCTCCACCAAACTCCAAGTCTCTGTCGTTTGTGTTCCTGTTTCTGGTCTGACGCCACCCACTCCGGCCGTCTTTGTGACAAATGTTATAAATGTTAATTGTTATGTTTAAGTTATTTGTGTTTAAAATGCAAGTCCCACAGAAATCAAAACTTTGACCCTGAAGGATATGCTTTGTAATGTGTCAGTAGGGAGGGCTACATTTATATTTAAAAAAAAAATTCACTGTTAAATGATAAAGTAAAATTATTCAAATGTTTGATATTTGTGATTTAAATAAAGTTCTTCCTTTATAATGGCACTATGTTTTGTTATTTAAGGTAATATGCATTGTTTTACAATAAAACATTTGAATTGGGGCAAGATGCCCTCTGTCATTTGTACTTTCATCTATGGACTTTATCTTTCAACTTTTTAAATTTCAGATTTCCACCATGTGTGTTAAAATGTAATTCCCCTTAAGGGGGGCATTTTCCTACATGTTACCCTGTGATATTACACAACACGGTTGTCATAGCATCAGGAACCATATCACCAATGTTGAATTTTTCAAACACTCGCTCCTGTAATAAATATATATCTAAAAGTTGGGAAGCTAGAAATGAACTACTGAAAATACTTTCCATCACTTTCATGTGTTATGTTAAGCCCTGACTGTTCTTGCCCTGTCACGCTTCTTTCTCTGATATGTGTCTCCAGGTTAGGCAATTGTTTCTTTACTTCCTCGACTACAATTTCAATAAAAAAGTATATGCTTGTAATAACCTATACTGCACAAAATCCACGCTTTCATGTTTCATAATACGTATCATTCATGGGGTTTCCATGCGGGTCAATTTACACGTGAAATGGCGATGCACGTGCACATTTGGGAGAATTACTCGGGTAAATCAGGTTTGTGGCCGAAAAAAACGGCCAAAGAGAGGGATAGGGTAAATCTCATTTACTTGTGTAAATGATGAAACACACGGGAAAACCACACCCAGTTTCGCATAGAAACCCACATTTCACATGTAAATGTTAATGAGCGTGTTTATCCTGAACTATAAATGTTGCAAGGGATCAGGTCAGTTGTTACTGTGGATTCCAAGACGGCAGAAAGTAGTGGCTAATGGGCGATTTTATGGTTAGCAGTGGTGTAGTTCACCTTAATGCTAATGTGGGCAGCCTTTTTTTATTATTGTTTTTTGCTGTGTCTGGTCTGTCATGTTGTATATATCTTCTGGGTTTACAGTTCTGTATAAAACCACTTACCACGAACTGTTTTATGCATTTGTTATAGTATTAAAGCAGCTGTTTGAGAATATCCTTGCTGTAAAAACTACGCTAAAGTTAAACACAAAGAGCAAGTGAGCTGCTTAACTGAATTAATTCCTTTTTTTTATCCCAGCTATGTCCAAAGACAACGCGTGTCTGCCCTCCACGTTAATAAGTAAAGTTTGTGAACGGGATGTCATAAGCCAGCTCTATCGCCCAAAACAGTGCAACAACATCCACGTTGTTGATGCCCTCTCAGAACTGACCAAATAAAATTGCAAATTGCAAATTGATTGTGTTTTATTTGTTTGCATCATTAATATTTAACACAGCAGTAAATCCAACACAACTTAAAAGAAAGGACAGCATCTCTGACAGCACAAGCCTCCTCAAATTGAAAAACAATTTGGTCAAGAGCAGTAAAGCACATTATTAACCAAGCAAGCACAGGGAATTTTGCTCTATTACAGCAACTTAGATTCACTCGTGTACCAGTTCTCTGCGCATGGAAACCGCATTTTCACAAAATGTCAATAGTAATCTTCAAAAACAGCACAAGTACTTTACGCATAGCTAATTTACATATCAACCCCCACCTTTCCCATTCATTTGCATGATGTCGGGTGAAAAGCCCAGTTTACTCGAGTAAAATAAACTGAGCGAATGGAAACCCAAAAAAGCATTTTACACAAGACATTTTCATTTTCGTGTAAATGTCTCCAGTTAAAAAAGAACTTGCATGGAAACCCCATGAATCATGCCCAAGTCCACGGCAATGTGTTTCCATATGTGGTCTTTTGTTTTACAAAGTCTTTGTAATCTTTGTTGGATTTATCATAAAGTAATTTTTGTTTGGCGGCACACACAATTAGATTTTCCATTTTGTTCAGGGTACTGCAAGAACCCACGTGTCTTCCCAGTCGTTTTTTCATTGGTCAATGTCATTTTTAACGCACGTCAAATCGGATCAAATTGAACTTGTTTTGATTCCAAAACTGAAGCATCACCGTCATACGACAATTACAAGGTGCAAGGTGCAATAGGGAATGCACATGATCGTTTTTTTCTGTTTAGACACACGTTAAATTCAGATGTGTTATCGGATCCAGTGTGCAATGGTCTTTACGCTATAACTAAGCTAAGTAAGAACTTACACACAGATGGTGCAACCCAGTCACCAACCCAGAGCAGCTTTTCCTTGTAGTGTTTCTAATGGATTTTACACAGTGCTGTGTCTCTTCTCACTTGTGACTGTCTCCTTCTAGTACCTGACATGAATGATACACCGCAAGGATACCTAAATCAATTAAACCAAAACAGGGAATATTGTATATCGGTAACACACACCATAGTTATGTTGGATCTGATGCCATGATTCTCTGAGTAACATGCAGTGCTGGGCAAGTTAGATGAGGTTAAAAGGTGATGATAATGTTGTGCTAATAGCCTTTTTTGAGCAGTGGCTAAGACAATGGTTCTTGACTAGTTTCGCATCCAGCTTTTGTTTTGTTACATCACCAGCTGTAGAACAGTAGTATCCCCTGGCTGTTGTTGTTATGTTTTATGTTTATTTTGAGGTTTGAAAAGCTTCCTAAAGTCATTGTACGCAAATGAGTATATGAGTCTTCCTTATGTTCCTATGCATTGCAGAAGCTCTGATATTTCAAACTGTGATTCCTGTGATGTGTCTTTTCTAGTAAGAGCTACAACTAGATCAGCTTCAACCAGTGAGGAATGTTGCAGTAATGACTTCAATTAGAACAGCACACAATTCATTTCCCCAGGGTGTTCTTGAAAACAAATGGCTAATAGAATATCTTCAGTATTACCAGGAAAGAGACCCATAGACAGAAAGCTGCAGTTTAAGCATGTATGCGCACATTCATTTAACAAACACAAATACAAAAAAAACAGGCACAAAATAAACAAGGCACAAGAGCCAAAATAAAAGATTCAAACAAAAGAACAAAACACTAGTAGGATGGGCATTTGCCTTCACTACAATGTTACAAAACAATACAAAAATCACAGCACAAATACATGTGGCCACATTCGCATCAGTTACCTAATTGGGGAATGGCCACACCATAGATTGTTGGTAGGGACATTTTTAACCCCATCCCTGCCAACCATGCATTCCCACACACACACTATTTATAGCAGCACGGCTTCTGCCCTGCCGCACCAGTGCTTCCGTCTTGCCACACCAGGTCTCCTCTGTGTTGGTGCACATTTAAACCCTATTAGAATACAAACACAAACCTCCTAGTGTGTACTGCTCACCCAAGTCTGGAGTGTCTGAGAATGTGTGAGTAGCTGTGGTTTCTTGCTTTTCCAAACTCGTCTTTCTGCTGATCGCCAGTCTGTGCTGAGCTTCCTCTATATGCTGGAAGTCTGTACATTTTGCACATAATTATTCCACTGTAAAGTGATTATTTTATAAAGAACCACCAGGGAATAAAGTAGATAAGAAACACAGATGGACCAGGTGACGTGAACAATGGTGAATTATATAAGGCCAAGATTAGTTAGCTTGTAGTTTGTTGAAATGGATGGAAGCAAATATTTAATGTGTATTCCAGACTGCAATGACAAGCAGATATGATTAAGACAAGTCCCAGAAGACAATTATCTGAAAGCATCAATCAACAAACCCAACAACAGAATGCAGGTCGAGTAAGCTGTAATCAGCCAGAGCAATGTACCCTTTACTAATAAATTTACCATAGCATGTATCGGGCAGCAGTGTGGAGTAGTGGTTAGGGCTCTGGACTCTTGACCGGAGGGTTGTGGGTTCAATCCCCAGTGGGGGACACTGCTGTTGTACCCTTGAGCAAGGTACTTTACCTAGATTGCTCCAGTAAAAACCCAACTGTATAAATGGGTAATTGTATGTAAAAATAATGTGATATCTGTATAATGTGAAATAATGTATAATGTGATATGTTGTAACAATTGTAAGTCGCCTGGATAAGGGCGTCTGCTAAGAAATAAATAATAATAATAATAATAATGTATCGGATTTAGATCACATTGAGTGAACTGTATTGATGAAAAGACTACTCATTCAATATATAGACTATGTTGATATTTATAATTTGAATAGATATTGTGAATTGATATATACATAATCCAACTAATTTACAATTAAAATTCTTCATATACCGTATTCCTTCAAATTTAAGACACCATTTTTCTTCTCAAAAATGGCCTGCATCTTAAATTTGAGTATAGTGATGCGTGCATTAAAATCCCCAACAAAAGACGTGACTGCCTGAGAACACAAACAGGAATGTGACTGACTGCTCGAGAAAAGACAAACAAAGACATTGCTGCCCAATCTCTATTCATCCATGACATACAGGCAGCCACTTTCAAAGAACCACCATTAGCTTCCTGAGGAATTCGAAGAGAAGCTTTTACAATTTCTGCGTTTTATTATAAGACTCCGTTCTAACGAACAGTACCAGCTTGGACAGATTGGAAATGTTGATCAGACCCCTGTATTTTTCAAGATGCCAAGCAATACCACAGTTCACAAAAAGGGAGAAAAGCAGGTGCGAGTAATCATTACTAGAAATTAGAAGCTACGCATAACTGTAATGCTCTGTGTGACTGCAGATGGCCGCAAACTGCCTCCATATGTTGTTTTCTTATATATGTAATTGATGCTGTATCTTTGTAAACACTTTATTTGATGTTTTATTTTTTCCTCAAATTGAGGGTGGGAAATTTTAATTGAGTTTCAAAGACTTGAGTTGTTAAAATTTGAAAGAGGTTACTTTAACCCAGGAACACAAGGACATTTATAAACAAGGGGAAGACATTCAGCCCATCAGTGCTCGTTTCCTACATGTTGATTGATCTAAAAACTTTGTCAAGTTGGATCTTAAATGATCCCAATGATTCAGCATTAACAACATGACTAGGTAACCCTTTCCTTACCTTCATCACACTCTGTAAAGATCACGGTTTTAAAGAAGCATCACAATATGTGTTTAACCTTTAAATCCAAAAACATTACAGAGGTAAGTGAAGATCAATGATTGAGTCAACATATACAATGAAAAACAGTTCTTACATATCACTATATAAGTGCATAGTATTTTCATTAGCCTACAAAGTATGTGCAATAATGTTCAAGGTGTTGTCTATGTTAATTTCAATATTGCTTTCTTCATGCCTAGTTTTGTCATTCCACAGTTATTTACCCTGGCTATTTTGTTTAATAAATCTAAAGTGAGTTTATTTGTTTTTGTTTATTTGTTTTTGTCTGAAAGGGCCATTATCACTATTATAATAAAGCTTTTTGTTTGTCTGAAATAATTGAAAGCAGGGTTTGAGCATCCATCTGAAAAAGTTCATTATTAAGTAGTGGTTTTAGAACAGATGTCATCTGACTATTTAACATTCCATACAGTACATGTTGTAAGACACTTCATGGCCTTGGACACCTACAGTACTTATTCAACCTGTGCCAGAGGTGTGCTATCAGAAAATAAAATTTTGAAATTTGACTAAGTAATCTAAAAAGACACTTGTATCTGTGAATCACATTATGTGTATGTTTTCATTAAAATGTCTGTAAGTTGCACTACACAATATTAAAACAGCCTTACTGGTGATAACCCTTATTAAAGTTACCCATAGTAAAGTATATTTAAAAACATGGCAAACCAGAGTAAACTGTGGTAAATGCATAGTATAGCCATGGGAAAACTACAAAAAATACAGTGCAAAAATACTGTGGTAAATAAAATAAATACTGAGGCAATAAACACTGGCAGTTCAAACTTATCTTAACATTACCTTAACCAGCAATGATGTTTGATTTCAGTGTGCATACAACAGATATGCTTGTGTGTGTAAATTAAATCTTGTATTGAAACAATATCTTAGAAGACAGGGCGATGGTAACTGATAGTAGCCAACTTGGCCAGTGAAGCACAAAAATATACAGTATATTAAAAAGGAGAAGAGGAGATTAACATTCTTTGGGGTCTCTTCCTGATGCCACAGGCAATAAGGGAAACATTAATCTGTGGTAGACAGCGAGCAGTGCATTGATTCCCAATTTAAACAACTTCCTGAAGCTCAATAACTTGATGGAGAGAAGGTAAATGTATTTTTTGGGGGGGGGGATTGGACTGTATCATACTGCTGGGCTCTGTAAATATGCTGGGGCTCCTTCGGATATCATTTGGCTATTCCTGGCTAATAAATCAGTAATAAATCAACTGAATCTTGAGAAAATCAGCTTTCTTATTGGGAGCAGGCTCACTGCATCTGAACTGAATGCAGTAATATTAGTCTGACCTTTACTGACACTGTACAACTGATTGATCAATTGATCTGTACAAAAACCCACAAAGGTTTATCCATGGCTACAGTGATTAATTGTTAGGTCCTGAAGCGCTGGCTCATTGCATTACTGTGCTTCACCACTATAGTCTACAAAAGGGAATTTCTACTGAAACACCTTTTATAAATGTTTAACTCCTCACCTGATGGCTTGATCAGATCCATCCATTTGGCCAGCAGTACTTTGTTGGAATCAGTAACAATGACATGCACCTGTTTCTGCAAGCTCATTAAAACAGAGTTTGAGGCACACTGAGAACAGCAGATGTAACAGGGTGGAGGCGGAGCGCAAACTTGTGACCCCACACACTGCAAGCGAGCATCTTAACCACAGTGCAAAAGAGCTGGGCTCATCTGCTTTCGTGGTTTTAGAGCTTTTAACCTTATCTCAATGACCAGGGACAGAATCTATAACAGCAATGTTTCACACAACACAGCCTGATACAGAGTTCACGGAAAAAGAAAAATACTTAAAAAGTCATTGTATTGAGCCTTTAAACTCGAAGGATGCTTAAGAAATGAGCAAGCCAATTTGATTTTTTTAGAGCAGTTGTTTTCAAACTGGGGTACGCAAGCTCTCGTCAGGGGGTATGCCAGAAAAATCCTGTAATAGCGGACAACAATTGTTTTTTTTACCATGTTTTAGTACTTCACGGCTTAGCAATCGAATCAACAATGTTGAATCTCCTTTCAAATAAAACCACAGCCGTACTGGTGTACGTTTCTATTCTGTTGGGCGAGGTTAACTCTATAAACACCCAGCTGGCTGCTGACGTATTTAAATAGCAGGGCGGTGGTTCTGCAGTCTGTGAGCTAAAATAAAAAACCTCAAAGATTGTCATTGTATGATGTTGCTTCTTTTAAAATGTGTAGTATTTACTAGGTAAGTTTACTTTCAGGAGTTTAAATGTTCAGTGTTAGTAGTTTAATCAGTTCAGTGTTTTATCTACATTTACGTTTTTAAATAACAGTGTTATTGAGTTGAGCAGGCAGCTAGGCCGCTCTACTAAAACAGTGAAATTACTCACTTGTTCTGTGCTGGAGCTGGAGCGATACGGCTGTTATCTTTACTTGCAATGCTTGTATGTGTTTTTTCATTATGAATTAATTAGTTGAAGAACTCCTTTGTCGTGTGAGTGCATTACCCTACAGCTCCACACCAGTAATTATTAATAAAAGCATAAGCACGATATTATTATTATTATTACAAAAATGGAATCGCTGGATAAAAAAAAAAATCCTAAATTCCCTAATCCAGACCTATTGAGTGTGTTCATGTCATACAGCGAGTGCCCATCAACAAGCTTTAATTGTCTTACAGCTGATTAACACAAACAGACTACTGTACTAAACACTTTAACACGTAAGCATTTTGCTAAAGTCATTTTTGACTGCCTGATATGAATATCCCCTTTCTACTTTAAACAAAGTAGCTTTTGGAAATATTCACTTCAAAACAATGTGCTTATTCTGACTGGATTTGATACCGTACAAAACACACATAGCATTTTACATTGTCTCAGCTCAAGTGCGAGTGAAAAAAAAAATCTGTTTTCCCTCTACACTTTTGCATTTCTTGGAAGAAATGCATGACTTGTTGAGAATTGCTTTCTGATTTTGTTTTACATTGGAAACTTATTTTTGTTTTTCAGAAGCATAACCTGTTTTGGGACTCTAAATTTGGACTCGTTTCGGCATACTTATTTGAGTCTGGATTTTGAAGTAATTTTACATGGCATTTTTAGTTGGTGCATTTGCACCGTGGTTAACTAATTGTTCGTTTTTAACAGCAGTTTTCTATTTACAGTACTTAATCTAGTAATTAGAAAAGACCATATTCTTTCCTGTTTTCATAGGTATATTATGACCTTATCTGGATGGGGGTACGCAGTAGACTATCTCTTACATCTGGGGGCCTCCAGTGAAACTGGAGCTTAAAGTAATAGATTTTTAGGATGTTTAATTATTACAGACAAATCTTGCTGAATACAAATTTGACTTTACCATATTTATTCATCTTTCGCTCTAACACATTTTTTTTTTTTTTTTTTTTTGATAGTTGATGCCAGCACCAGTTTTATCTCCAGATTTAATTTTGGTCAGTCATTGACAAAGAAAAATAATTGGCACAAATTGGCACAAGATAAAAATATTTTACTGGTCTCAATGCTGAGGTCTAATAAACTTGATAAAGCAGTTATTAATATTGTATTCCTAATATAGGAATATTTAATGCAAATTTGTGTATCCTTTTATTTTGCCTTGTAATTAAGAATCACATTTTGGTTTTGTCTAAATCACACAGCCCCCAAGAGATTGAAAGGGCCCAGGGTTTGGGCTGAGAGGTGTATTCAATTATAACAAATACAATTTATAACAAAGAAAAAACAAATACAGAAGTTCTTTGTTGTTGTAAATGCCCCCTTTTAAGTCTGAGTTGTAGCATTACTTACTGTTGCCTGTCTTAAACACAGTGGGGTCCATTCAACTAATCTACACAGCCGCAATCTAAATCCCAGCACTGTGTAAATAATTTAAAAAGGGCCCACGGTTATAGAAAATCCAACATCTTTTATTAAATATGTGGAAAAAAAACTCAAGTTCATATTTTAATAATTTAAATAGTGGTTGTATTTAAATTGACTACTGTCTAGATTAAATTAGTAGACCGTAAATGTATTGTTGTAATTTGTTTGCAAATACAATGTGCAATAATAATATATAGTGACACATACACATATAACTGCAGTAAGGACTCAACTGCTGTGCCTGTGACATGTGACACTTGCCAGTGTGCCCACAGTGATAGGTGTGTTTTTGGGAGGCTTGCTTGTACGCTGAAAACATTGGCCTTTTAATTTAAAACAACCATCTGGCTTAGAATACGTTTTTATTGGTAAATTGTTGACATTTTTGTATACATATTTTGTTTAGTTTTTAATTATGAAGGCCCAAAGTCAGTCGAGGGCACAATTCAAATCCAAGATAGCCGCATTTGGTGCATTAAAACTACATTTTACATGATTAAAACACATTTTTAGATATTTTTTTATTTCAGATGTTTAAATTAGGTAAAAACTAAATGTAACAATCTATTATATATATTTTGTTTGTTTCATTTGACCACCCCAACCCAAGCCACTGATAGTCAGATACAGCAACCTGCTGTATAGTACAGTACCTTTATTGAGGTCACCACCTGGTATTCCGTACCAGCTCTGAAATACATTCAGATTACACTATGTAACACAATTTTTGTTCCTGGGTAGTAAGTGTTATTTCCTAATTGCTTATGCCTCAAAAGTATAGAAAATGGCTATTATTCCCCACAAACTTTGCTTTTGTGACCAGGACAGTGATATTTTGAAATGTACCTATTTCCAATGAGAAAACGGGCAAATTTGTGTCTTTTCGTTCACATAAAGTCAGAAAAAAACAACATATGAATCCAAATTAACATGTATTTATACTAAAGTAATACAAAAATGACTACAAAAGATTTAGAAGTGAGTAGTTTTTCAAGATTTACGATTATACTGTAAATCACTTTCACGAATCAGCCCCCAAATGTAGTCTCCCATCATGTTCTCGTTATACTGTCATTCATTGACAGCTCATCCAGGAGCCTCAAAGCTGTGCTGCTCCATAATGGTGACAAGTACCCGTCTCTTCCCCTGGCTCACTCGGTGCACCTCAAAGAGGATTACAACAGCATCAAGACCTTGCTGGACGCCTTGAAGTATGATGAGTACGGCTGGGACCCCCAGAAGGTGCTGATGCCACCACTGCACAAATCGGGCCTTATGAAACAATTTGTCAGAGCTCTAGATAAGGAGTCGGCAGCCTTCAAGTACCTTCAAGACTTCTTCCCTAAGCTGTCTGAGGCAAAGGTCAAAGCCGGTGTCTTCGTCGGACCACAGATAAAGAAGATCCTGGAGTGCAATGAATTCCCCAAGAAGCTCACTAGTAAGGAGAAAGCGACTTGGAACAGCTTTGTCGCAGTGGTTCGGGGCTTCCTGGGCAATCACAAGGCCGAAAACTATGTGGAGCTGGTTGAGACTCTGGTGAAGAACTACGGCACAATGGGCTGTAGGATGTCCCTCAAAGTCCAATCCTTGATGCTCATCTTGATAAATTCAAGGAGAACATGGGAGCGTACTCGGAGGAGCAAGGTGAGCGCTTCCACCAGGATATACTGGACTTTGAACGCCGCTACCAAGGACAGTATAACGAGAACATGATGGGAGACTACATTTGGGGGCTGATTCGTGAAAGTGATTTACAGTATAATCGTAAATTAAACTACTCACTTCTAAATCTTTTGTAGTCATTTTTGTATTACTTTAGTATAAATACATGTTAATTTGGATTCATATGTTGTTTTTTTCGGACTTTATGTGAACAAAAAGACACAAATTCGCCCGTTTTCTCATTGGAAATAGGTAAATTTCAAAATATCACTGTCCTGGTCACAAAAGCAAAGTTTGTGGGGAATAATAGCCATTTTCTATACTTTTGAGGCATAAGCAATTAGGAAATAACACTTACTACCCAGGAACCAAAAAAAAAAAAAAATTTGTTACACGGTGTTATATTTGCTTTTGATAGGTTTACGATAGTATTGCATAAATTGGTAACTGCAATGCTCTGTACTTACTGCACTTCCAACTCCATTCACTGTAATCATGCACCTACAATACATTTCCTCCATTGGCAGGTGGGGTTAGACATCAGTCTCCCAAAAGCCCAAACCTTAAAGGTGCAGAAGTAGAATATATGTATGGGATAATAAACAAAAACTCATAATTCTATGGCTTTAACATTGAAAAGGATTGGTCTGCAATCTATTTTTAATGAGAACATTAAAAATACATAAGATAATTATGCAGCCAAATTTAATGAGGATTACGGAATACATTTACAGGATGGCATCTGATTCAGCTTCATAAGATGCTGAAATCTAACAAATTGGCAATACCATCTGAGGGACTGGATGTTTGGTATGAATGAATATCCAACGCAAATGTTATTTAGTTCCCCAGAAGAACAGTCATTGGGATCTTGAGGGGAAACCACTCTGCTGCTCCAAATTATTCCCACTGCACACCTTTGCAAAGGAAAGACTTAATTCATTACTGAGGCTAATTTGCTTACATTAAAAATACATTGCATTTCTGTGTCATTTTATTTGCAATAAATAAATAAATAGATACATAAATAAATTAACTGAACTCAATAAAGAAATGAATATGATTTTTGGCTGTAAAGCACAATCGTTAAAGTATTGTTTAAAATGTGATGTATCAAGTCTATTAAGAAAATAAAATATGATTACTCCTGTGCTGCAATAAAGCCCCTGTATCATAGAGGCTGCACTGGGTGAAGCTCGCTCTGCCCTCCTACATCACCATTGTAAAATGATGCACTTGCCAATTTTCCAAGCACGGATATTTCCACCCACCTAACTAAAAACCCAAGCATGGGTGGCTTTTGGTTTAACCCTTTAAGGTCTAAGGATTTTTCAGTGGGATGCTCTCCATGGACCAGGCATTTTTTGGCTGTATTTGATTCCTAAATTATCTAAAAATCTACTGTGAACATTCTGAGGGACATTATAAAATACTTCAAAAACCGTAATAACTTCTCTCTTTTTTTTCAACACAATTTTCATTATTATTATTATTATTATTATTATTATTATTATTATTATTATTATTATTATTATTTATTTCTTATCAGACACCCTTATCCAGGGCGACTTACAGTCGTAAACAAAAATACATTTCAAGAATCGTTCCACTTTGTGTTTTTTCCAAGAGATACATGTATAAAAAAATGTGTTGATTATTATTATTTTTTTAATATAGGCAAAATACAAGACATTCTTTTATGAATTTAGAGCCTTTTGTTAAAAAACAAACACAACACATGGTTTAGAACTGATTTTAAAATAAATAATACTGAAATCACCTATATTATATAAACTGAATCACCAGAATCATTGTCTGCCAACAATGACCTAATTGTCTTGTCATCTTGAAATTAAATAAGTGGAAACATTTATATTATTATGTGCATATCAATTTCTGTACATAAACAGTAAACATATACACAGAATATTCTATTATCAAAGCACTATTCTACAAACAGCAAGAACAACAGAATAAATAGTGCTAATACAAAACGATAACTATAAGCAAACATGGTAAAATTGCAATGTTAATAATATATTGCAAATATATTGCATATATCCAGTATATTTTAATGCAATATATTTTTTAAATAATATATGAGAAAATATTTTAATATGACTATATATATATATATATATATATATATATATATATATATATATATATATATATATATATATAGGGTAAGGGTGTCTGCTAAGAAATAATATATATATATTATTATTATTATTTATTTCTTAGCAGACGCCCTTATCCAGGGCGACTTACAATCGTAAGCAAATACATTTCAAGTGTTACAATACAAGTAATACAATAAGAGCAAGAAATACAATAACTTTTGTTCAAGCAAAGTACAAGTGTGACAAACCACAATTCAATAATACAGCAGATAATAGTGATAGTTACATCAGGATAGGATTAAATAGTGATAGTTACATCAGGATGTGATTAAATACAAAGTACTACAGGTTAAACACTTGGCAGATTACAGTATTCTGAAGTACAGGATTAAATGCAGTAAAATGGGGGGCAGATAAGAGCAAAATAAAGCACATTTAAATGAAGGGTGATAGTGTCCCAGGATACAAACAGAGGAGTTCTACAGGTGCTGTTTGAAGAGGTGAGTCTTAAGGAGGCGCCGGAATGTGGTCAGGGACTGGGCAGTCCTGACATCTGTAGGAAGGTCATTCCACCACTGCGGAGCAAGGGTTGAGAAGGAGCGGGCTCTGGAGGCAGGGGAGCGTAGCGGAGGTAGAGCTAGTCTTCTAGTGCAGGCGGAGCGGAGAGGTCGAGTGGGGGTGTAGGGAGAGATGAGGGTCTGGAGGTAGCTGGGTGCAGTCTGGTCAAGGCATCTGTAGGCTAGTACAAGAGTCTTGAACTGGATGCGAGCGGTGATCAGGAGCCAGTGGAGCGAGCGGAGTAGTGGAGTAGCGTGGGCGAAGCGAGGCAGAGAGAACACCAGGCGGGCAGCAGAGTTCTGGATGAGCTGGAGCGAACGGGTGGCGGACGCAGGGAGGCCAGCCAGGAGGGAGTTGCAGTAGTCTAGGCGGGAGAGTACCAGGGCCTGGACCAGGAGCTGGGTAGCATAGTTGGTGAGGAAGGGTCAGATTCTTCAGATGTTGCTCAGGAAGAATCGGCAAGTGCGTGCCAGAGTGGAGATGTGCTGGGAATAAGAGAGGCAGGGGTCCAGGGTGACTCCAAGGTTCTTAGCTGAGGAAGAGGGAGAGAGTGTAGCAGATTCCAGAGGAACAGAGATAGAGAGATCAGAGGAGGGGGAGGAGGAGGGAAAGAAAAGGAGGTCAGATTTAGAGAGGTTGAGTTTGAGGTGATGCGAGTGCATCCAGGAGGAAATAGCAGATAGACAGGTAGAGATACGGGAGGGGATTGTGGAGTCAGAGGTGGGGAAGGAGAGGAAAATCTGAGCATCATCAGCATAGAAATGGTATGAGAAACCATAGGATGCGATGAGGGAGCCCAGGGAGCGGGTGTAGAGAGAGAACAGGAGAGGACCCAAGACTGACCCTTGGGGGACTCCTGTTAAGAGAGGGCGAGGTGTGGAGGTTGCTCCACACCAGGTTACCTGGTAAGTGCGGTTGGAGAGGTAGGAGGAGAACCAGGCCAGAGCAGTGCCAGAGATCCCCAGGTCAGCAAGAGATGATAGTAGAATAGAGTGATCAACAGTGTCAAAGGCAGCAGAGAGGTCGAGGAGAATTAGGACAGAGAAGAGAGAGGCAGCTCAGGCAGACTTTAGTGAGTTGGTGACAGACAGGAGGGCGGTTTCATTGTGGAGTGAGCAGAGCGGAAGCCAGATTGGAGAGGTTCAAGCAGAGAGTGGTTGGACAGGAAAGCAGAGAGCTGGCGGTGTACAGTCCGCTCGAGGGTTTTGGAGAGGAAGGGTAGGAGGGAGACAGGACGGTAGCTCTGGAGGGAGGTGGGGTCGAGGGTAGGTTTTTTGAGGAGGGGAGTGATAGAGGCTTTTTTTTTTAAATATCCTACGTTGAAGTTACCAGAGAAAAATATATGTTGTCCGATATATTTCATGCAGTATATTTTCTATTCATGGTCATACATATTTTAAATTTATTTCATCTAATTTATTTTAATACGACTTAAAATATCCTGCTTTCAGTATATTGGAAACAATATATTTAATGCATAAGGTGACCATATGGCTCCGGGTTCAGTGGGACAGTTTGGGATAGTTCAGGCTTTTCAACTTGTAACCCAATGCATTCTGGTACATTTACCTGTCTCAGGTACCATTCTTACCTTTAAGAGAAGCAGGACTACGCTTACCAGAATGCAATGGGCTGTGAGTTGAAAAGCTTGAACTATCCCAAACTGTCCCACTGTAGTTTGGGATAGTTCAAGTAATAATAATAATTATCATGTAATTACAATTATAATGTAATTACATACAATTACATTATATTTTACATACAATTACCCATTTATACAGTTGGGTTTTTACTGGAGCAATCTAGGTAAAGTACCTTGCTCAAGGGTACAGCAGCAGTGTCCCCCACCTGGGATTGAACCAACAACCCTCCGGTCAAGAGTCTAAAGCCCTAACCACTACTCCACACTGCTGCCCATTATTATTAATGCAGCATATTGTATATTGATGCCAGTGTATATTTCTGATGTAGTTCCTTGAATATATATATATATATATATATATATATATATATATATATATATATATATATATATATTTCTTTTTTTTCTATAAATTTAGTCGTTGCCAATTATTTTTATTATTTTCTCCCAATTTAGAATGGCAAATTATTTTTTAAGCTCAGCTCACCCTTGCATCACCCTGAATTAATACAAGTACAACATTACATTAACAATAACAACAGCAGCGGAATATGGCTAATACTATATGTCGCAAAGAAGCCTACAGCATGATGCGCATTTAACGTAATTCAAACTGAGATGTTTATTATTATTATTATTATTATTATTATTATTATTATTATTATTATTATTATTATTATTATTATTATTTCGATGTTTCCAGTACTGAAAAAAGGTTACACAAGTCCACAGATCTGAAGGGACTAAATGTATATGTACTATATAGTATTTAAATATGTGTCATGCACTTAAAACATTAATATATGTGATTTTTAAAAAAATCATTACCTGAAAAAGACCCAGGTATCTGGTTTATTATTCAAGGCGGGTACCCGGTTCCGGATTTTCTACCCATAATGACCTATTCTGTTGCAAAAAACTTCGGTAATGCATCAGTTAGGGTTGATATTAAAATGACAAAAACAGGGAAATGTGATGTTAGAGTTTTTAACCCTGACTCTGCATTCCCTCCCACCACCTTACAAGCAGTGGAAGAGGCAAGGCAACACAAGCAACCACAGCCATCATCAGTTAATACAAACAACTCTCTGCAGATAACACACGAGACATCCATCTGCACTGCATAACGATGGATATTTACAGAACGCATGTGTGTGCTATCTGCCAAAAACACTGGAGAATACAGAACATACTGGAATTACAGCACAAGGTATACAGCCCAACTGTGACGGTGAGGCCATCTCTCCCATTAAATTGTATTCTGTTGCTCATCCAGTATGACACTGAAAAGTTCTTGCTTGATCCGTGTTGTTGGTGCTGCCCTTTAAAAGTGACATGACACAGCATATTCCACTTGCCCATGTAAACACAGTTTCATATCTGTACCTCATACAATTCCATTTTTACAGGTGTGTGCCAGGGTGCCCACCCCTTGTGTATAGTTATTTATTTATGTATGATTATTGTTTACATTTGTATAATTATTATTATATATTGTGTTAGTGTGCGGACGGACGCAAGCCGACATTATTATTTATTTTTTGTAATATGTTATAATATGTAGTCGGCGTGGGTGGTTAAAATCTCCATCCCTGTAAACCTCGTGAGAATGTGGCTGGAGCCTTAATAATGTAATTCTTTGATTAATAAGGTAATTAAGGCTCCAGCCACAGAGAATAAAAGGACCCACTACACACTCATTAGGGAGAAAGATTCGAGGAGTAGAAAACAGAGAGGAGTAGAAAACAGCGAGGAGGTAAACGCTAATAGTACAAAGGAAACAAGTCATCCACCAGCCAGCTTGCCACAAGGTGACAATATCATTGTGTCATACATCTGTCACATAGGGGTTCTGTTCTTAAAGTGCTCCCATTCTCCCTATCCATGTTACTATGAATGCTAATGTCAGTTTGTGGCAAAGTGTCCCGCCCCTAGGTATATAAATATATATGTGCGCTGTTTATTATTATAAATATCATTTGTATTATGATTTATGTAAATACATATGATGGGGAAAAGCCAATATTATTTGTATTATTATGTATTGTTTGGCCCGGACGAGTGAGATGCCGTCCGCCAGTTTATTGTTTATATTTTAGAATTACGTCATGGGAATGCATGACTGATCAGCTACTGAGTATTTAATTAGATGGAAGAGGAGCCATCGCTGCCGTCTCCAGCGCCAAAGGGAGAGGCGCCGCCTCCAGCACCGGAGAGAGAGGAGCCATCACTGCTGTATCCAGCACCAGAGGGAGAGGCGCCGCTTCCAGCGTCGGAGGGAGAGGGGCCATCGCTGCCGTCTCCAGCACCAGAGGGAGAGGCGCCGGAGGGAGAGGAGCCATCACTGCCGTCTCCAGCACCGGAGGGAGAGGAGCTGTTGCTGCCGTCTCCATGGGAGGACTGCGTGCTGCTCCCGCCTCCACCAGCACAGGGAGAGTACCTGCTGGTTCCTCCTCCACCACCCAAGGATGCCTGCCTTGCACTGCCCAAGGATGCCTGCCTTGCACCGCTTAGGGATGCCATGTCTGCATCGCCTGGGGTTGCCTGCTGCTCCGCATCGCCTGGGGTTGCCTGCTGCTCCGCATCACCTAGGGCTGCCTGCTTTCCTGTTTCGCCTGTCTGTTTTGTGTCTCCTAGGCTTTCTGCCTATTCTGCATCGCCTGGGGAGGCCGGCTCTGCATCGCCTGGGGTCGTCAGCTCGTTTGCCTGGGGTCGCTGCCGGTTCTGCTTTGCCTGGGGTCGCTGCCAGCTCTGCTTCGCCTGGGGTCACTGCCAGCCCTGCATTGCAGCAGGAAATACTGTGGCCGGAGCCCACAAAGGGGAGCTGCTGGCCACAAAAAAAGGGGTGGGGGGGGGGGGGTCAGGAGACTACCCCCACGGACAGCCAGGCGGTTGCCAGGATTACCTTGGCTGGAGGAGCCAGTCTGGGTGCGGTCAGCCTGTCCGCTACAGCTGTTGGGGTGGCCCATTGCAGCCCCTGTTCCTGGGCCGGTGAACCGGGACTTGGGGACTAAGGGGGGAGGTGACATGTGTGGCGGAGTGTCCCGCCCCTAGGTATATAAATATACCAGTGCGCTGTTTATTATTATAAATATTATTTGTATTATGATTTCTGTAATAGTTCTGAATATATGGCTGCGAAAAGCTAATATTATTTGTATTATTATGTATTGTTTGGCCGGACAAGCAAGCAGCCATCTGCCAGGATATTGTTTATATTTTAGAATTACCTCGTGGGAATGCGTGACTGATCAGCTACTGATTATTTAAATAGCTGATAGTCACAGATCCTTTATGTAACCTGCGCAAAATGTGACCGAGGGATAATAGGGTAATTGTTAGCCAGTTAATCCCTTCATCACCACTATAAGAACCTGCAGCGAGACAAGCGATGTGAGTCTAAATCAATAGCTATAATATACTTGTTTATTATTATTATTATTATTATTATTATTATTATTATTATTATTATTATTATTATTATTTATTTTTTAGCAGACAGCCTTATCCAGGGCGATTTACAGTCATAAATAAAACTACATTTCAAGAATCACAGTACAAGTATTAATACAATTAAGAGCAAGATAAAATACAATGACTTCGGTTCTAGCAAGTACAAGTATGACAAAATACGATTCAATAATGGAGCCGATAACAGTGTCAGTGATAGTTACATCAGGATATAATTAAATACAAAATACTACAGATTAAATAACACTTGTGACAGATTACAGTACAGGATTAAATGCAGTAAAATAGGGAGCAGATAAGAGCAAGTAAAGCGCTTTAAGGAAGAGTGGTAAAGTGTTCAGAGGGAAAAGAGGAGTTCTACAGGTGCTGTCTGAAGAGGTGAGTCTTGAGGAGGCACCGGAATGTGGTCAGGGACTGGGCAGTCTTGACATCTGTAGGAAGGTCATTCCACCACTGCAGGGCGAGGTGTGTCGTGTTCTGTTTTGTTTGAGCCCTTGTGCCCTTTTGTTTTGAAAGTGTTGTTTTTGTTTAAACCTTTTATTTTTGTTAATAAAACGCTGAGCGCTGTTGCATCTCAGTTTCTCCTGTCAGTACTTGTGTGTGTTTGGATTTCTGGTCTGACGTCACCACCCTGCAGCCATCCAGTTCACACGGCCCATCACTTCTAGGTCATACACCTAGTGGACCATGATGATGGATGTCTCTTGTGTTATCTGCAGAGAGTTGTATGTTGTTCGTTTTAACTGATGATGCCTGTCTGTGGTTGCTTGTGTTGCCTTGCCCCTTCCACAGCTTGTAAGGGAGAGGGAATGCATAGTTATGGTTAAAAACCCTAACATTGCATTTCCCTACCTTTGTCGTTTTAATATCAACCCTAACTAATGCTTAATTAAGTTTATTGCGAATAATTTGCAAAGTAAAACTGGCTATATTTGTAAACTTGATTGTCACAGGTGTATATATGTTAAACACTGACACAGGTTTATGTATAACACACATGATTAGTTTTTCTTCACATATTCACACAAAGTGTTTAGCAATCTCAGCCCCACCCCCCACCTAGTGCTGGCGCAACATTTTTCTGGGCCCTGGTGCAAGACAATGAAGTATTATTATTATTATTATTATTATTATTATTATTATTATTATTATTATTATTATTATTATTATTATTATTATTATTATTTATTTCTTAGCAGACACCCTTATCCAGGACAACTTACAATTACAACTGTATTTTTACATACAATTACCCATATATACAGTTGGGTTTTTTACTGGAGCAATCTAGGTAAAGTACCTTGCTCAAGGGTAAAGCAGCAGTGTCCCCCACCTGGGATTGAACCCACGACCCTCCACTCAAGAGTCCAGAGCCCTAACTACTACTGCCCAGACCCCTCACAAACAGACCTGTAAAGGATGGATGAAAAGTATAAACCGTGAGTGTTTTCTATTTGTGTCTTTTTATAATTATTATTTATTTATAATTACTGTTTATTTATAATTATTAGATAGCTAACAAACCGGGAGCTGTTGCTGTTATTGCCTTTGTTTATCATTGTTTCAGGACTGAAACCCTGTTTGTTGTTATCGGAGCACTGCATCACCACTTGTTCACTGTCATACTTTCAACATTGAAATGTTAACATCCTTATTAAATACTGTTTTAAAACCATATGGGGAACTTTAAACTTTAGCAGGTTTTAAATTCCCAGGTAATTCCCAGTGTGTGAAGATGGCAAGGTACCATAAAGCCTGTCACTGTAGGTGTCTTGTAACTAATTGAGGCTGATCTTGTGGATCAAAAGAAGAATCTTAGTATTGATCTGAAAGCACACACAGAGTCACATAGCCTTGTGTTGAGTAAATGAGGGCTGTGGAAGAATTAACGTTTTCATTCTAGTCCACATCCACATGAGTTGTGAGGCGAATCTGTTTTTTCATTTGTGTCTATTTCACCAAAACCATCCATTTGTGTTTTGTATTTCCTTTTATATGGCATGTGCAACAGTAGGCTACCTCCACTTTTCTCAACACCAGAACTGGGGACAAACTCTTTCACACTCACACTTCTGGGACTCTGTGTTGCTTATATTTTGATATTAAGTGAAGAATGTTTTGTTTCATTACCTAAACTATTTTGTCAGCTATAATTGCTGACAATATTGTTGTATTTGAGAAAGCTAAGCTGCCATGGACAGTTTTCTAATAACCTTGTCAATATTGTTTTTGCCTCAAAAACACCTGGTGTGGAGATTTGATAGTTAAGTATTGTGATATGCTTATACTGTATTTTAGCTCTTCAATTTTTTTTTACTGCTTTACTGTCTTGCTTTTGTCAGTTTAGGATTGATGGTGACATTTGAGATTTTATTTAGGTGGTGTCTAGAAATCTTAATTTGTAGACTGTTTGAGACAGTATTGCCTCAGGTTTTTAAAGTGTTGTGTTATTATGATGCTTTCACAGCTATAGCACAGAGGTGTTGTGAGAATGGACTTATTGAATGTAAACATATTTAAACATTAAATAGGTGAAGATTAATCCCCTATTTCATGTTTTTCAGAGGTTACTCCATTGAAGTGCATTAATCTTGTCACATCACCATTAGCTTTTTTTTTTTTTTTTTTTTTTTTTTTTTTAAATTTAGTCGTTGCCAGTTATTTTTATTATTTTCTCCCAATTTGGAATGGCCAATTATTTTATTATGCTCAGCTCACTGCTACCACCCCTGCGCTGACTCGGGAGGGCGAAGACGAACACACACTGTCCTCCGAAGCGTGTGCCGTCAGCCGACCGCTTTTTTTCACACTGCAGACTCGCCATGCAGCCACCCAAGAGCTACAGCGTCGGAGGACAACGCAGCTCTCGGGCAACTTACAGGCAACTTACAGGCAAGCCCGCAGATGCCTGGCCAGACTACAGAGGTCGCTGGTGCGCAGTGAGCCGAGGGCCCCCTGGCCGACCTAACCCTCCCTCCCCCCGGGTGACGTCCTCGGTCGGCAAAGGAATAGCCTGGACTCGAACTTGCGACGTCCAGACTATACGGCGCATCCGGCACTCTATGCAAGTGCTTTTACTGGATGCGCCACTCGGGAGCCCCCACATCACCATTAGCTTTGATGGATGCACCAGCACTTTGTTTCATATTCCCATTCACTGCCCGTGTTACAGAAATAGGAACCCATTTAGGATTCAGATGAGGTCCAATGACCAGTAACACAAGTTATAATATGGCAGGACGCATTGCCTTCAACTGAGTCATGGTTAAAATAAATATAGAAATAATAAAAACAGCAAAGCAAGAATAGAATTATTAATGTGTTGAATTAGAGGTTTTGAGAATTACTTGTACTTCAGTTCATGTGATTTGCATTTTTTAGTTACCATCTGTGAGTACTATAGTAGCACATAACAATATCCTTCAAGCTGTTTTTGGTCAGCCTCTATTCAATTTTTGATGTCCATCTTTGGTTATGTTGCTTTGGTTATGAACCATTTTGGTTATGTCACCTTCCTTCTTCCATTCTATAAAACATGACCATATTATACGTCCGTATAGTTCTGCCACGCAGATGTTCATTCATATTTTCTGTGGAATGTGGAGACTCGTGGGCTTTAGCTGTTTTTCCAGCAGTCTGTACGTAGCTTCCAAACAAGTCTCAGATTTAGACAGGCATGTTTTGCATTCCCCAGTTCTTTTATGTCTTTTGTTCCTCTGTATTACACATTATTATTCCATGTATTTTTTTATGTATTCCAGGCCATTGTGAGATCTACAGAGCATCATATCATGGTGTCTGAAAGATTTCTATGTCGACCTTTAATCCTGGGTTTCCAGAAAATGCTATGGGAATGGATGACAAGGGCTTTAAACATACCAAGCAGGTTAAATAACATCATTATCTTCTCTAATGAATATTAATATCTGTCCTACAGTAAGGAGATATGCAATTAATGGTTTAGAAATAGAACATTAATATTAATACATAGCTGAAAAGGTACAGTACTGTGCATAAATGAAGTGATTTGTTTGCTGTTCTAAAGGGGACTATGTTGAACACTCTGTTGCTATAGTTCTTAATATAGAAACAAATATTTGGATACATCACTGTTTTCAATATGTCAGCTATATATGTCAGGTATCAGTTGGTATGCATTCTTGTCCTAGCCATATAAAACACCACCAGCTACCAATTGTGTCTGCCAATATGTTGGACTATATTAGTCTGCTTGTGTTTTTTCCTTCCTCTCTCCTCTGGGCTTGTCCCATCCTTCCCATCTTAGACAGGCTTGACCGCTTACCATAGCTTTTCATTCACATCTTCCTCATGCATTCAGCCACGTCTGGTAAATAGGGAGTGTAGAAAGAGGAAAAAAAATAGGAAGTTAGGAAGTTAACATGAGGAAAAGTAATACAAATGAAACAGAGAAAAGATCTACAAGGGAAGGTTTGTTGAGCCTTATGTTCTAATGTTTTCAAAACGTTTTATTGGGGTTCTCATCAAAATTATCTATCTATCTATATCTATATCTATATCTATATCTATATATATATATATTGTAAGATAGCAGGGGGAGGGTCGGATTCCTCCCTGCATAAAACATGTGCATGGGCACATTTTGTTTAATTGTTTTATTGTTTAATTATCACCTGCACCGGGCAATTATTGTAAATTAGAGCCTGGTGCAGGGTATAAAAGGGAGACAGCCAGTCTGCTCAGGGCTGCTGTGTGAAGAGCCCGCTTGCGAGGGTGTGCAGGCGTACAAAGAAAGAAAGGTAGTGTGATACCTGTTAGTGTTTTTGTGTTAAAACTGTGTTTATTTTGTTTTGGTTTGTGTTACAGGGAAACAGCTTAGCTGTTCTGTTTTATAGTTAGGTTCCTGTCATGTGTGTTAGTTATTGCTCAAAAAAGAGCTAGGTGTTTGTTTAGTTTAGTTTGTTTTTGTTCATTTGGTTTATTAAAAATAGCGCGTACGCGCTTAAAAACCTCAATTTCCTGTGTCCTGGGTCTGTTTCAAAGGGGCAACGAACCTTGAGTGGTAGCAATTCTTTTACTATATATATATATATATAAATCTTTTGTAGCACAAGTTTTGCTTTTGTGGTCGAGGAAAAAAAGAAATAGATGTCTACGATTATTTATTTCACCAACTTTGATGCAAAACTCAAAAAATGCTAATTCAAAAGTATTCATACCCTGACAAGGAAAATGAAATTAATAGCTAGTTGAGACTCCTTTATTAACAATAACATATTTTAAACATTTTAGGATATTTGTCAATGAGATTTTGGCATGATTCTTTAGTTATTTTTATTACCAATATTCACTGCAAAATTTTTCCAGTTCATTCAAATTCCGAGGACTTTTCTTGTGCACAGCCTTTTTCAATATACCAAAGATTTTCAATCGGCTTTAGATCAGGACTTTGACTAGGCCATTCCAGAACCTTGATTTTTATTCTTCTGTAATCATTCTGAAGTAGATTTTGATGTGTGCTTTGGATTGTTGTTATGTTGGAATGTCCAGTTGCGCTTTAAACCAAGTTTTGTAGAGGAGGGTTTCAGATGATTTTACCATTTATTAGAAGTAAATTTCCTGTGCCATTACAGGAAAACAGCCCCATAGAAGGATATTACCACCTCCATGCTTGACAGCAGGTGTGGTGTTCTTTTCTTTTTACGCCTCACCAGACTTTCTACAAACGTAACGACTATCAGCGTGACCAAATAGCTTCGTTTTTGTTTCATCACTCCACAAAACCTTTGACCAGAATGCACATCCATCATTCAAATGCCATTTTGCAAACTTTAAGTGATTGTCCTTGTGACATTTTCCTAAGAGTGGCTTTTTCCATGGCCTGTAACAATTGAGCCCTTCACTATGCAATACTCGACCTATGGTTGAAATGGAACCCCCATTCCCACTTGTAGCCAATTCACTTTGAATATCTTTGGCAGTCAATCTTGGATTGTTATTAACCTTCCTCACAATTCTTCTACTTGTTATTGGTGAAAGAAACTCCTTTCTTCGAGACCAAGGGAGCGTTGTGACAGTATGTGGCAGGGCAGCAGGAGAGAGCCCTGCACATGATTAAAGGGGGCAGGGCAAAGCCCTGCTGATTTAAAATGTATTTGTTTTGTTTTATTATTATTATTATTATTATTTTATATGACGGCGAAAAGCCGTGTGTTTTGTTATTGTTTGGCAGCATAGATGGGAAGCCCCATCCACACAAAACCCTGTGTAGAAGGTGACCATCTCCCGATTTAATTAATTGATTAATTTGTTGCTAATCGGGAGATGGTCACCAATATAAAAGCCTGCAGTTTTCTGTGCTCTGAAAAGGGTGTTCTAGAGGACAGAACGGGAGCGAGAGGGGAAAATGAAACTAAAAGTAAAAGTAAGGATCAGTGAAGACAACTGCCCAGCCTGACCTTAGCTCTGGTTTATTTGTGCTTGAGATCTGTTTTGTTAAAATATTTGATTTATTGTTTTGTAAATAATAAAACAGTTCCTGTTTCTGGCCTGATGTCATCACTCAGCCACCCCTGTCACACAGTGCCATGAGTCTTGTACTTGATAATAGAAACAATAGTTGAAATTGAGATACAGCAATCTACCTAACACTTTTATACTCTCTAAGAATGTTCACCTACAACCCAGCATTTTCTAGACTTTTCTAGAATTAGGTTCTGCATTATCATATTGAAATTTCTAGCACAGTGTAGAGAATACTATCATAGCATCAAAGGGTATGCATACTTTTGAATTAGAGCTCTGCAAAAAAAATTGCTGAAATAAATAATTGTAGACATCTATTTCTTGTAACATTTTTTCCTCATCCACAAAAGCAAAACTTTTGCTACAAAAGATTTTTCCTAAAATAATTTATAGAAATTATAAATTTCCATTGGGGTATGTAAACTTTTGACTACAACTCTGTGTGTGTATATGTATGTATATATATATATATATATATATATATATATATATATAGTGAACCGGTAGGGCCCACGTACCTGCGGGATTGCTGTCTGGGGTAGTGCAGAATGAGGTGCCGGAGACCAGGAGTGAAAAATTAAATTTATTTTAATTTTCCAAATAAAAACAATAATAAAACATACACAAGTTATATTTATAATGCTAACAAATGCTAATACAGTCCAGAGCTTATGTTCCAGGCTTGTGTCCACAGTGGCCGTGGACCCTCTGCCATAGAGTTACCAGGTAAGTGTTGTTGAAAGCAAACCAACTCGTTCTCCTCTGAACAGTAAATAAGGTTTTCTTTTTAAATCCCAGCTGACTTTTGAGTTCTTTAGTAAACCTGAACACAGGTGTCAGTTTGAAACACAGTCCGTATTACTGGTCTGAATCTTCCCTACATTGTGCACAATAACATACACAGTCCCCTTCTTAAATACCTCTGTGAGTACAAATAAACACAGACACCACGTACTCACTGTGGTGTAGCTCTGTGTCCACGTGCGTTGCTCCAGTATTATCCTCCTTGCAGCGCGGCGTCAGACCTTTGCCTGGAGTAAAAGTCCTGATTGCGTATGACAGCACCTGTGCAGTTTCTTAAAGCAATGTTGTGTTCGCTCCGTAATCCCATTGGTCTTTAGTTACAGCCCTGCTGTACTACTACGTCACCAAGGTCTTATATTTATTCCTTGTTGCTTTCAACAGAAAATGTGACAGACTCGACTGTATGCACCTTTCCACTCTCGTCTTGGACTGTAATGATGTTTTCTTTCTCCGCCTCACTCACTGACAGCTTCTCCCTCTCACTCTCCCCCTTCTCTAACTCGGGCAGCTTTTTAAAGCTGCCGCCAGTCCCCACCAGGTAGTGATTGGCTTCGCTAGGTCTACTGGGAAGTGTAGTGTCTAACTACACTATTTAAACACCCAGACTCTTCCGGACTACACACTTGAGTCAAGTCACATTTTTCGTGAAGATTCGGGCTCCGTGACTCAGCGATATTAACGACGAGTCCTTTTTTATTTTCTATTACACAAGTAATATTACAGTTACTAGGATAAAAACCCACCTAACAAAACATTATCCAATCACTGGTTAACCCTGTTGTCTTTGCAGCCAATCATTGTAATAATAAAACATTTTGAAGCGGGTTGTAGCGTAAACACAACCCCACACAAATCCAACTGCAACCATCGTAGACCAAGTTTTATAAGGAATAAATAATGTCAGCACGGTAAACAAGTAAGTAATTATTTGGCTTTAACAAGCCTTTCTCTTTACAACTTTAAACCATGTCCAAAGTTTTTTTTAAGCACTGTAGAAATAAAAACTGCATTCTTGAAAAATACGTCATTTGATTTTGCTGAGCTCCCTGAATCTCTGGAATATAATGTATTTGTTTGCACTAAAAACATTAGAACATTGTTCACCTTAATAATTTTGAGTTTACTAAAAACAACTATGAATGAAAAAAGAATAATCATATAAGTTATAATTATACTTTTAGAGCTTCTTAATTATTATTATTATGTATTCCTTAGCAGACGCCCTTATCCAGGGCGACTTACAATTGTATACAAAAAAATACATATCAAGAATTACAGTACAATTAAGAGCAAGATACAAAATACAGTGACTTCAGTCCTAATAAGAGCAAATACAAAACACAGTACGATTTGATATCGGGGCAGTTCAAGAGCAGATAACAGTGTTTATAGTTACATCAGGGTTAGATACGAGTGCACGTGAAATACAGAATACTACAGATTGGGTTAAGTGCAGGGTTAAATACAGTAAAATAGGGAGCAGATAAGTGCAAGTTAAAGTGCATTAAAGGCAGTGTGCTATATAGTCCAGAAGGGAAGAGTTGAGTTTTACAGGTGTTGTCTGAAGAGGTGTGTCTTGAGGAGGCTCCGGAAGGTGGTCAGGGACTGGGCGGTACTAACATCCATAGGAAGGTCGTTCCACCACTGTGGGGTGAGGGTGGAGAAGGTGTAGGAGAGATGAGGGTCTGGAGGTAGCTGGGTGCAGTCTGGTCAAGGCATTGGTAGGTGAGTACAAGAGTCTTGAACTGGATGCGAGCGGTGATCAGGAGCCAGTGGAGTGAGCGGAGCAGTGGAGTAGCGTGGGAGAAGCGAGCCAGAGAGAACACTAGGCGAGCAGCGGAGTTCTGGATGAGCTGGAGCGGATGGGTGGCGGACGCAGGGAGGCTGGCCAGGAGGGAGTTGCAGTAGTCTAGGCAGGAGAGTACCAGGGTCTGGACGAGGAGTTGCGTGGAGTAGTTGGTGAGGAAGGGTCGGATTCTTCGTATATTGCTCAGGAAGAAACGGCAGGTGCGTGCTAGAGTGGAGATGTGCTGGGAGTAGGAGAGGCAGGGGTCCAGGTTTACTCCGAGGTTCTTGGCTGAGGAGGAGGGAGAGATCGTGGTAGATTCCAGAGGAATGGAGATAGAGAGATCAGAGCAGGGGGAAGATGAGGAGAGGAAGAAAAGGAGGTCCGATTTAGAGAGCTTGTTTGAGGTGATGCGAGTGCATCCAGGAGATAACAGACAGACAGCTAGAGATACGGGAGAGAATTATGGAGTCAGAGGTGGGGAAGGAGAGGAAGATCTGAGCATCATCAGCATAGAAATGGTATGAGAAACTATAGGATGTGATGAGGGGGCCCAGGGAGCGGGTGTGGACCCAAGACTGATCCTTGGGGGGGCTTCTGTTGAGAGAGGGTGAGGTGTGGCGGTTGAGCTGCGCCAGGTTACCTGTGGTAGGAGGAGAACCAGGGCAGAGATTCCCAGGTCAGCAAGAGAGGATAGGAGAATGATCAACAGTGTCAAAGGCAGCAGAGAGATCAAGAAGAATTAGGACAGAATAGAGAGAGGCAGCACAGGCAGAGTTTAGCGAGTTAGTGACAGACAGGAGAGCAGTTTCAGTGGAGTGAGCAGAGCGGAAACCAGATTGGAGAGGGTCGAGCAGAGAGTGGTTAGACAGGAAAGCAGAGGGCTGGCAGTGTACTGCCCGCTCGAGGGTTTTAGAGCGCAAGGGTAAGAGGGAGACAGGACGGTAGTTCTGGAGGGAGGTGGGGTCGAGGTTTTTTGAGGAGGGGGGTGATATAGGCTTGTTTGAAGGCAGAGGGAAAGAGGCCAGAGAGGAGATAGGTGTTGAGAAGGGAAGATATCAGGGCTTTTGAAAGAAAGTTAGAGGTGGACAGCTCAAATACTTCCCAAACCTGAAAACACATTTGCAGATATCTGCACACTTTGCAGACAGTCCAGTAATCTGCAGGAAGTTTACCACCAGTTTTCCAAAATCGTGGGGGCTTCAAGGGAAGCATTTGCAGCCAGGTTTATTCAGTTCCGCAACATGGAGGCAACACTGTCTTTCATGAGCAGGCCTGACACAGCCATGTTTGACCAGCTGAATATTTCCCAGTTGGAATGGCTGGGACTTGAAAGTTTGGAAATGGAATTGTTGGAATTTCAAGAAAGTGCAGTGTGGAAAAGAAAATTCACTGATCTGCATTAACATTACAGCAGATTGAGTGTGACAGAGTAGATGGGGAAAAAGCAGAAAGTGCAGAAAATGAGATATTGAAAGTCTGGAATTCTTTGCCAAATTCTTTCAAAGCAATGGAAACTCTTGGAATTTCACTTCTAACTTTTTTTGGCACATCATATTTTTGTGAGCAGCTTTTTTCTGGCATGAATTTGATCAAATCAGACATGCGCAACAGACTGGCAGATGACATGAGTGCTGCATGTGTTGCTCTAAAAATGACTATAAACCACGGGTTGACAAAATGTCAGCGGATATTCAGCAGCAGAAGTCCCAGTAGTCATAGGAATGTAAATGTTGTTCCCCCACACCTGCTCTCCAGACAACAGAGGGGGGAGGGGGGTTCAGGGTTTGGGGAGGTTGCGAGGGGATGAGGGCGGATGGAGGGGTTCTGTCCTAGTTCATGTAATGTTCTTGATTATTCTGTATTGTGGATTGCTGTTTTTTTTGGTTCATAAAAACTTAATTACAAATAAAAGGAAAGTAAATATTGTTTTAAAAAGTTACCTTTTAGCCGCCGTATAACCTTTTAACCCCTAATTAATCATTGGCACCCTTGGCACTTAGTGACAAAATAAATCCAACTTTGGGCACTCCAGCTAAAAAAGGTTTGCCATCTGTGGCAATGTGCCCCGTCCCTGTGTGCATTTGTGTGTTGCGTGCGTGTGTAAATGTTGGTGTATAGTCATTGGTACACGGGATATAAACGGGTCTGTGTTTCACGTGTATTTAAAAAGTGTAGATTTGTATTTAGGCACGAGGAGAGCACAAATCACTTCACGTGCTGGTTAAATGTAATATGTGAGCACGGGGTTGCACAGAATTAATTCACGTGCTGGGATTCAAGTGAATAATTAATTAGTAATTGAATCCCAGCACAACAGTATATATAGATGCACATTTCTTTCACTCGGGGTTGGGTGTTCGGTGAGTGGAGAACGGGTGTGGAGCGGAGGTAAATGTTAATGAAAAGAGTAAGAAGAAGAAGTAGTAGTTGTTTTCACTCACCGTGTTGGTTCGTCTGTCTGTTTTTAAGTGTAGTACGTTTTGTTTGTCTTTTTGTTTTGGCTTGAGTGCCATGTCCTGTTGTGTGTTAAAACCTTTTATTTTCTGTTCTGTTTATTAAATGCTGAGCAAAAGCATTCGCTCAGCTTCACCAAACCACAAGTCTCTGTCTGTTTATTTCCTGCTTCTGGTCTGACGCCACCCACTCCGGCCGTCTTTGTGACACGTGGTGTTCTTCGTGGGATCTACAGCGCCGCCAGGACTCAGGCCAGAGCAGGAACCGCATTTTTGGATTTAAAAAAAAAAAAAAAAAAGAGAAAAAAAAAAAAAATGGCAGAAGACGCCATCAAAGTGCGGGACTGGATCCTGGAGAATGCTGGGCTGGAGGCCCAGTCTATACCAGTAGCTGTCCGGTTCCTGCGGTTGATGGACAGCGAGCGATGGGAGGCCTATGCGAGGGAACAGACCGTAAGCACCTGGGAGGAAGGTGTGGAGTTGGTCCTCAGCTACCTGGAGGCGGTCATAACTACAACAGCCCAGGTAGCAGGTCCACCAGCAGAGGAAGAATGCCTGCTGTCCCCGTCTCCACCAGAAGAGGAAGAATGCCTGCTGGTTTTGCCTCCACAGCCCAAGCGGGAGGAGCCTGAGTGTCCACAGCCCGAGCGGGAGGAGCCTGAGCGTCCACAGCCCGAGCGGGAGGAGCCTGAGCGTCCACAGCCCGAGCGGGAGGAGCCTGAGTGTCCACAGCCTGAGCGGGAGGAGCCTGAGCGTCCACAGCCCAAGCGGGAGGAGCCTGAGAGTCCACAGCCCAAGCGGGAGGAGCCTGAGCATCCACAGCCCAAGCGGGAGGAGCCTGAGCATCCACAGCCCAAGCGGGAGGAGCCCGAGCGTCCTACGCCTGAGTGGGAGGAGCCCGAACGTCCTACGTCTGAGTGGGAGGAGCCCGAACGTCCTACGCCTGAGTGGGAGGAGCCCGAACGTCCTACGCCTGAGTGGGAGGAGCCCGAACGTCCTACGCCTGAGTGGGGGGAGCCCGAACGTCCACAGCCCAAGAGGGGGGAGTCGGTGCGTCCACAGCCCAAAAGGGAGGAGTCGGTGCGTCCACAGCCCAAAAGGGAGGAGTCGGTGCGTCCACAGCCCAAAAGGGAGGAGTCGGTGCGTCCACAGCTCGAAGAGAGGGAAGTCGGGGCTTCCACAGCCCTAGGACCCAAGCTGCCAGCAGAGGGAGAATACCTGCTGGTTCCACCTCCACCAGCAGAAGAACAATGCCTGCTGTCCCCATCTACACCAGCAGAGGAAGCATGCCTGTTGGTTCACCTGCTGCTGCCATCCCGAGAGCTGAAGGGGGAGGAACTATCGCTGCCGTCCCAAGAGCCAGAAGGGGAGGAATTACAGGCTCAACCCCCTGAATTTTTCTGGGGGGGAGAAGGGCAGGATGCTGGTGTCCCCCAGCAGCCTCTATTTATGCTGCTGAAGGGAGCACGGCGCACACCAACCCAGCCGCCACAGCAGAGGGAGCCAGCACCGCCACAGCCTCCCTCTGAGTGGCCAGCATCAGCCCCATGGCCTCTGCCTCCACCGCAAGGAGCATAGCAGCAGGAGCTGCCTCTGCCTCCGCCACCTCCACCGCTTCCTCCACTAGGAGCAGAGGAGCAGGAGCTGCCTCTGCCTCCGCCACCACCACCGCCAGGAGCAGAGGAGCAGGAGCTGCCTCTGCCTCCGCCACTGCCAGAAGCAGAACAGCAGGAGCTGTCTCTGCTTCCCGTACCTCTACCACAGGGAGTACGGTGGCCGGAGCCCCAGAAAGGGGAGCTGTCGGCCACGAAGAAGGGGGAGGAGGTCTGGAGACCACCAACCCCAGCAGCAGTCTCGCTGCCGGAGATCGTGGGGGAGGTCAGGAGACCTGCTCCCACTGCAGCAGTTTCGCTGCCGGAGATCGTGGGGGAGGTCCGGAGACCTGCTCCCACTGCAGCAGTTTCGCTGCCGGAGATTGTGGGGGAGGTCCGGAGACCTGCTCCCACTGCAGCTTCTTTGCTGCCGGAAGTACTGTGGCCGGAGCCCCGGAAGAGGGAGCTGCCAGCTACGAAGAGAGGGGAGGTCAGGAGACCATTCCCCAAGCAGCCTTTCCGCTGCCAGGACTGCCCCGGCTGAAGGAGTCAGTCTGGGAGCTGTCAGCACGTCTGCTGACAGCATGGCCAGCCATGGGCCCACTGAAGCCTCCCTTCCCAGCCCGAGACTTTGTCCTGGACTGCTGGATTTTTAAGGGGGGAGGTGGCCGTTGAGGCCATGTGTGCTGCGCACAAGGGGGGGTATATGTGGCAATGTGCCCCGTCCCTGTGTGCATTTGTGTGTTGCGTGCGTGTGTAAATGTTGGTGTATAGTCATTGGTACACGGGATATAAACGGGTCTGTGTTTCACGTGTATTTAAAAAGTGTAGATTTGTATTTAGGCACGAGGAGAGCACAAATCACTTCACGTGCTGGTTAAAAGTAATATGTGAGCACGGGGTTGCACAGAATTAATTCACGTGCTGGGATTCAAGTGAATAATTAATTAGTAATTGAATCCCAGCACAACAGTATATATAGATGCACATTTCTTTCACTCGGGGTTGGGTGTTCGTTCGGTGAGTGGAGAACGGGTGTGGAGCGGAGGTAAATGTTAATGAAAAGAGTAAGAAGAAGAAGTAGTAGTTGTTTTCACTCACCGTGTTGGTTCGTCTGTCTGTTTTTAAGTGTAGTACGTTTTGTTTGTCTTTTTGTTTTGGCTCGAGTGCCGTGTCCTGTTGTGTGTTAAAACCTTTTATTTTCTGTTCTGTTTATTAAATCCTGACCTATAAGTATATTATAATCAAATCAGTGTTGCTACATATGCAACTATAAATTTATGTATGAATTGCTGTTTTTTTCTCAAATGTCAGGTTTTCCGCACATAATGCAAACAATGTAAAACAATGTTGTTTCTGCTTATTACCTTAAATATTATAGAACTATCTGAATTAGGAAAATAACATTTTACGCAATTAATGATTTTTTTTTTCAAATTTACTGTTTACTCATTTGGCAAATGTCTGTACAATGTATTTAATATTTAATATTGACATTTTATTTCTTCAGTATTAACTACTTCAGTGTAGGAATAAACATTTTTATAAAAAAACGTTAATGATTAGCGTTTAGATATTATTCTTCTTATTCTTCTTCTTCTTATTATTAATTTATGTGGCTGACGTTTCAGTGTAAACTTGTCACTGTTTGTAGATTAACTTTGTGTGGTAAAGTTCAAAGCAAGGGGCTGGGCATAGCGTTGGTTGTCAGAGCAGACTTTACAGTCAAGTTTTGATTTTTCCCAGGAAATGTCTCCTTAACAGTCAAGCTGGCATTCCTAGCATTTCCATTACTGGGGCTGGTACTGTATTTCTTGCTGTAACCCTGTTCAGGAGCCTCTGCACAATCTTCTCTCTGAACTCAACAGCCGTTTGTGCTTTTCTTAAAAATGATAAACGCATTCACTAACGCTATCTCCTTTGCATGGTGAGATACACAGTGGTACCATTTGACAGAGCAGTGCTGAAAGCTGTAATAAGAGCAGAGTTGGTCAGCTCTGTCTACACCTGCTATGTATCGATTATAATCCTCAACGCTCTTTGGTTTTCAGATTACTCTAAACCCTTCTGGCCCCTTGCTGTGGATTCTCTTTGAAATCACAGATGTGTTGTGCACGGTAGAAAGCAAAGTAACTCTTCCCACATCTTTTAAACTTGTAGTTAAAAGAGGCCCTTTCTCCAAAAAACAAGTGCAAAAGTCTTAGACATGGTGCATTTCTCTACTCTGATGCATTATGAGCATCAACAATTTACTCAAAGCCTCCACTAGTGTTTTCTACTATTATAACAACCTATTATAACAAAGATCACTTTGAGGGGCGTGGGTGGTGACGTCAGCGTCCAGGAAGCAATACACGACAGACCGAGGTATGGGGCTAAACCGGCCACAGCTGTATATTTATTAAATAATAAACAAAAACACTTTTACAAAACACACATAAACACAATATAACAATTATACTACAAATGGAAATAATATTCTAGTACGTTTTCATCCTTTTGGATCTCAAAAGATGTTTTTGTTAGTTGTTGGACACCCTCACGTCCAAGTCGTGCCAGATTCAGTTGACGATCGAACCAAACTCGCCGTCAGCAGAGATGTTAAAACTTCTACTGTTAAAATATTTATTTAGTCCAGCTCAGCGTTACATAACTGGAGACTGAATACTGGTCCCCAGTTGATTTTCTTGCACTGGCATAACATTCTCTTAATGTTGTTGAGAGTTTTTGGACTCCTGTCCATAAAATTAATGTCCCTTTTTCTTTTTTCTTTAATGTCTGCGCCCGTCTGTGGCAAATGCACTGGTACAATTGAAAAGCGTGTTTTCTGCATAGCGTGTTTTTTGTACTTAGAAAGCTGTAATAGAACTCTGAACAGACAGCCTTTGAACTCTGTTTCACTCAAAGCGCTTTCACGTTGCATAAGTTATATTTTTATTTTATGCTATTTTTATAACTAGTTATTTATGTTTTATAATTTTATATGTGCATACAGCTTTCTACACCTGTTTACACGGAAGTTTATTGCGTAAAGTCTATTTATTACAGTTTTTCATGTTTATGTATATGTGAAAAAAATAAGAAAAAAAGTTTAATTTTCAATTTAAATATGGTGTTTCTGCTCTGAAAATGTTATGTATGATGTTCATAAATAAAAATATTAAGTATCCGATTGTTTGTTTTTCATTTTCATATCGAAGCCGTTTTAAAATGGAGCTGCACATTTTGCGGGTGCGGCGGTTGTATGTAATTAAATTTGGGACTATATTACACTGCGGATGTATACACAATAACATTTTCTTAATTTTAAATGTTTTTTAATTATTTTAATTATTTTTTATCTCACAAATGACAGTTAGCCGTGTTATAAGCGGTATAAACCACTTTGGGCCATGCGGTTCTGTTTATATATACCACTTATATACCATATATATCATGAGAAGCGCATGGCCCGTCATGGTGTATATCTCACATATGTTACGGTAAAAGTCAGAATCTGGCTGTGACAGGTGGCTGGGCGGTGACGTCAAAACAGACGCAGGAACTAAACAAACTGACACCAATTGTACTGCAGTTTCAAAATAATAAAGACGAGGCGGCGCGTTCATTCAAATACAAAAATAAATAAAATATTTAAACAAAAACACTGTGCTCACAGAGCAAAATAAAAGGTTTAAACAAAACAAATCTCGAACACAAAGTATAAATAAACCATACAGGTCAGGCTGGGCAGTCGCTGTCACTGTTCCTGTATATTTTAATTTAGTTTTGTTTTCTCTCTCCTCGCTCTCTCCGCTCCTCTCATACACCCACCGCGAGGGTAGAGAGCTGTAGACTTTTATGCAGGTGACCATCTCCCGATTAGCAACAAAATTAATCAATTAATTCATTCGGGAGATGGCCGCCTTCTGCACGGGTTTATTAATTATTCCTGGCAGAGGCCGAGCACCAATCTCGCCTCTGCCAGAACACGTTTTAAAATAAACAAAACCGCATGGCTACGCCGTCATTTATAAATACAATAATAAATACAAAAACAATAACAAAACATACGGCGCTTCGCCGTCATATAAATACATAAATAAATCATAATAAGCAAATAAAAAATAACACAGTGCACAGGGGCGGAGGGGGCAACCCCGTTCTAAAAATAAATAAATAAATAATACGTACAGGGCTGCTCGCCCTGTTACACTGATTTTCAGACATTTACCGGTAAATCTTATAATTTAGCGAAACTTATTGGTAAATGCAGGTATATCATTGAAAAATGTATTTATTCATACTGTAACACAGCAGGGATGGGGTTAAAATCCTCCCTGCAGTTTTGTTTTATTGTTAATTATCTCCTGCACCTGGTACTAATTGTAAATTTGGACCAGGTGCAGGGTATTTAAGAGGTGCAGTCAGTCTGCACAGGGCTGCTGTGTGAAGAGCCCGCTTGCGAGTGCGTGCAGGTGTACAAAGAGAAAGGTAGAGTGAAACCTTTGGTGGAGTGTGCTGTATAACTTGTGTTTGTTTTGTTTTCTTTGGCAACAGGTAAACAGCTTAGCTGTCCTGTGTATAGTTTAGGTTCCTGTTCGGTGTTTTAGTTTAGTGCTCAAACAAAGAGCTAGGTGTTTGTTTTGTTTATTTTGTTTCTGAGTTTGTGTTTATTAAAAAAATATATATAGAGCATCAGCGCTTTGAAACCTCCAAATCTGTGTCCTGGGTCTATTTTTGAAGGGGCAACGAACCAAAAGTGGTGAAGTTCTGTTACAATACATATAAATTGTCAAACAAAATAATCATTAATGTTGAACAATATATTTATTTCTGCATACACATTGTCCATTTACAAAACACATTGATGTGAAACAATATATTTATTTCTACATACACGTTTTTCATTTACAAAATAATCATTAATAAGCTTCATGCACAATTGAGCAATTTAAACTAGTTCAACATGGTGCTGCACAATATTGTGATCCACTTATGTAGAACAACCAACATTCTAGTAAATTTGCGTATAAAACAATTCACAGTGGTGTTGAAGGATATTCACACTTTGGTTATGACACAAAATGCCACAAAGACAGTCAGTGAATAGATATATTTACAGTACTTATTGCAGCATGGTAGTCTCTTGTGGCAATTGAGTTACACAGGACTCTTGAAGACTTACAATAGCACTGTTTGTTGGAACACTTTTATTGCACATCCATTGTTTGAACCTTGCCCACCAGAAAGAGACTGCTCAGAAACAATTTCCCTGTCATGTTGGCAACTACATAAATGCACAAAAGCAATTAGAAAGACATTCAGTCATTAGCCAAAGGCACTTGGTTATTCTTGAGATTTACTGGTAAATGTCCTACGTAAATCGTTATCATGTTTATTTTAGACATTTACTGCTTTTCCTGTGTGCATAGGTTGCAAGGCAAGCTCTCTATCAATTGACTGCAGTCTAGACATTCAGTCAGTTTTCAATGCCTTTAATAATGTTAGTGCTATACTGAATTCCAGTGCTGTATATGAGACTCAATTCCACTTAAAATCTAACTAAATGAATGGTCAATATAGTCGCACAGTATTATATTTTATCTGTGTTATTAATTCTTATCTAGACCAACATATGATTGGTTTTGTTTCACGCTACTGTAAACCATTGTTAATCGCTCGATTTGGTAGTTATTGGTTACATTTTCCTCTTAGGCCCCAGCTGGCCAGGAGAACTTATCAGTGCATAAGAATATCAGTAATCTGACCTTGCCCTGCAGAAATAAAGCTGGGTCCTTTATACTATATTCTCTTCAGTTACAATGTGCCTCTGCAGCCAACGTCTAATTATATTATATCACGGGCTTTGTCGTCTCTAAAGTACACTAGACAAACAATCGTATTGGAAATCCATTACCAAACAAAGGAAATCTCCTGGGTTCTGTCCAATAGGTTTTCCAAATGATTTTGGAAGATTTGTATATTTAAATAAATAACTAAATTATTATATTAATATCAACAACAACATGTCTATGTACTATATTTAATTAAATCATCTTTAAACACAAACTGCCCTGTATCCAAATGTAAAATAATTGCATACAAACGTATGGAGAAGGTGGTTTACAACAATCATGTATTCCTGGTTGGAATAGTTCATGTGATGGACAATCTGTAATTATCCTGTATCATATGTGGATTGTTTCACGGTTATCAGAATATCAAGGTTTCAACATGTGTTGACTGTGCATTCTTTACTATGTGTGGATACCCTACTGGAAATGTACATGTTTTAATTGCAATGTATAGTATATTAAAATACATCCTTAGACCATATCATTATCATATTATTATTATATTTCAAAATATATTATATATCAAATGTAAACAAAATGGCATCACACTTGCATTGCAATTTTATTAGCATGTCAATGCATTTTAATTTCAGTAATCACATTATTTAACACCCATTATATACATATATATATATATATATATATATATATATATATATATATATATATATATATATATATATATATACACTACCGGTCAAAAGTTTTAGAACACCTCCATTTTTCCAGTTTTTATTGAAATTTACGCAGTTTAATGTCTCAATGTACTCTGAAATTAAAGCATAGAAAATATAAACAATTGGAGACAAGAAATCATGGAATCGTTTTGTTTAACAAAATTTAATCTAAATTTTTGACTCAAAGTAGCCACCTTTTGCAGATATAACAGCCAAACACACTCATGGCATTCTTTCTACAATGGAAATCAAATATTGTTCGGAAAGTTCTTCCCAACACTGTTGCAGAAGTTCCCACAAATGTGTTGCACTTGTAGGTTCCTTTGCTTTCACCCTTCTGTCCAGTTCATCCCAAATCAGCTTGATGGGGTTTAAGTCTGGAGATTGTGCTGGCCATTCCATGATTTGAAGCCTACCGTCTTGTTCTTTTCTTTTAAGGTAGTTCTGACATAGCCTGGAGGTATGTTTTGGGTCTTGGGTCATTATCTTGCTGTAGGATGAACCCCTGACCAACTAGGCGTATACCAGAGGGTATTGCATGGCGCTTCAAAATGCTGTGGTAGCAGTTTTGGTTCAGGGTGCCACTCTATCTGTGCAAGTCGCTGACTCTGGGTCCAGCAAAAGAGCCCCAGACCATCACGCTTCCTCCTCCATGTTTGACAGTTGGTGTCACACACCAAGGAACCATCCTTTCTCCTACTCGACGGTGTACAAAAACCCTGCGTGATGAACCGAAGATTTCAAATTTTGATTCATCGGTCCATAAGACCTTCTTCCAGTCTTCAGTAGTCCACTGGCGGTGCTTCATGGCCCAGGCAAACCTCTTTTTCTTATTTTGCCATCTTAGCAATGGCTTTCTTACTGCCACTCGACCTGTCAAACCTGCAGCTCGAAGTTTTCTCTTCACAGTTGAAACTGAGACTTGCTTACTTCGACCAGTGTTAAGCTGTGCTTGAAGCTGTTGTCCTGTGAGCCTCCTATCACGCAAGCTGTTGACTCTCAGAAACTTGTCTTCTGATTCTGTTGTGGCTTTGGGTCTGCCAGACCTCTTCCTGTCAGAGTTACCTCCAGTTTCCAAGTGCCTTTTGATGGTGTAGGAAACTGTACTCACTGACACCTTGGCTTTCTTTGCAATTTCTCTAAAGGGTTATAATGGTCTGTCTGTCTTCCTTTGTTAATTGCCTTTTTCTCGCCATTATGAGAGCAATATACTACTTCCTGCAGTACAATACTGTCCAAATAATGCTTAAGAGGGTGTAGTAACACAGTCTGTTCCAACACTGCTTTTATACAGACAGAGGGTTTGTAAGTAATCAACAAAAGTTGGGACACCTGTAGGAATTGTTAGCATCAACTTTCAAGGCTTAATTTACTTCCATTGCTGCAGAACAGCTGTAAGTTGATAACCCATTACTTGTTCCCTGAAAAAGGCCTTTTTGTATAACTCTGAAATGTACATTATTTTTCAGTTTTTGGTAACCTAAACTTTTTTTTTTTAAACCTCTGGCAGTTTACCGCTTACCTTTGTACCATTTCAAGTTATTCACTGGACTTGAACTGCTTAAATTTCAATAAACACTGGAAAAATGGGGGTGTTCTAAAACTTTTGACCGGTAGCGTATATATATATATATATATATATATATATATATATATATATATATATATATATATATATATATATATATATGTATGGCATTTGTATTACAATATCAAATTGCAAATTTGTTTTCATATTATCAGGAATTTATGCTGTATGTACACACATATTTCAAATCATATGTATTTTGATCACTATTACAGGTTTATAGTATCTGGATTTGAACCCACAACTCACACTAATTCAGTCAAAAACAACTTACCATTAACCCAAGCAGGAAGTGGTGAACAACACCCAAAACATTATTATATGGATATAAAGGCACATCCCTCCCCTTTGTATGCATGGCACATCAACTTATATATCAACAAGAGTCATCATTACAGACATACTTATTTTGAATTAGCAAAAATGCTTCCAGACCGAGACAAAACTGCCAGTACAGGTGTAGTACGCCAAAACTCTAACACAAAAAAACAAACAAGCAATACAGAGTGTTTTTAGTGTACGTTCAAAACACTCTACTAGTCACTTAGGTCACGTTCATAACACTCTACTTCTACGTTCAAACTATGTAATTTCAAAACGCTCTCAAGCTCAGAACACTCTACAGTACATTAAGTTCAAAGCATTTACGTTGTTTTTTTACAGTTATGGTATTACATTTGTATTTTCCTGAAATGTTTTTCAGCTAAAACTAACTGAATTAACCAACATAACAATTTACTAATATAAACTGTAACTGTACAAACGTACTGTATATCAAAATACGGACAGTTGAAATATAAAGCAAATAAAAAATAAACATTACCCAAATTAACTATATACACATTAAAGGAAAAAAAAACAGTCTACATCCAGAAACACATGCGCACACACACACACACACACACACACACACACACACACAAATACAGCAAATTGGAATCTGTGGCTAACAGATGACCCTTTCAAGCATACTGGTTTAAAGTTATTTTGTTCTAAAAACAACAATCATTCTCGAGGAATTACACGTTATCTTTTTTTAATAAAACTTTTGTTAATGAACACAAAAATAAATGTTTAATATTATAACAAATACTACAGTACTTGTTATTAACATACTATAATGTAATTCCTTGTACATGATAGAATGTGTCTATTTTGTGGCTCACCTTTGTCATTTTTTCTGTGTACTTTGTGTTTTTACATCAGTTTGCCATTGTAATGAAAAAATGCTGCCATTGTTTCTGAAAATCAACCTTTCCTCCACTGTTCCCTTTAAGTGTATCTAGGTATTTCTCATTTGATAAATAACTATGATAGATATAAATAAAATACTAGATATTTCTTGAAATTTGGGCTCTCTTTTTCTAAGAGGTCTACCCATTGTGTTAAAACTCTCTGCATGTGGTTGGATTGTGATGTTGCACATAATATCAACAATAAACCTGAGGCAGAATTGCATTCTTTTATGTATAGTTTAGTTAGCTAAACAGTATTTGCTCTAACACTTTTAGTCAAATACAGAATGTTTTATGCATGCAAATAAAATATATATAGGCTTGTGACTGGATGAGTGGTGCGGTGCAGTAGATATATAATGTCCAGACTGTTTCTCCCAAAGAAATGTTCTTTTATTTTTACAAACAAAAATACCAAAAATAATCCAAATGAAAAACAATAATCCACCCCGCTATCAACAATGATATCGGGGTAAAACAGAAATAAACTCAGTCTCCAAAAGTAAACAATAAGACACTCCACAACCACAATCCTCCGTGCACGAAAATGTGCTCTTCTTCTCTGGGAATCGTGGTGCGTGTGCTGTGCTGTGTTGTGCTGTGCGATGAGGGGCGTGCTCTGGGGTTAGTGCTGGCTCAATGGCTACAGCCTCACGTCCTCCTGCTCCTCGGTGAAAACACAAACAAACACGTAACAAAACAAAGACATATATCAGCTCCAGCCGGTCGCTTTAGTTTCTCAGCACAAGGGGAGGTTTTGACGTAGCTGCTTCTCCTTTGTACCCAGCAAACCCCTCCCTGCAGTCAGCGCATCGCCATGGTTTCTCCAATAGAGGGCTGCCCCGAGTACTTGCAGCTACGCGCCCCTCCAAATATGGTCACCTTCCGGTTTCCACCTACCACCGAGGCGGCAGATCTAGGAGGCAGCATACCTTCCCCCTTACACAGTGCCCTTTCTAATCGGGAGGGAGATTTACAGCATCGATCCTTTCTCTCTTTATTACATATCTCACCCCTCAGAGTGATGCCGAAGGAACACTGCATTTTGATGTTCCTTACCCGCACGATGTTTCACTGTATAGTGGAAGGGTTGCAGTGCCAGATACCACCGAGTTATCCGAGCGTTATTGTCCTTCATCGTATGTAACCACCTTAAAGGAGCATGATCAGTGATAAGAGAGAAAGAACGCCCCAACAAGTAATAGCGAAGAGCGTGAGTAGCCCATTTGATGGCTAAACACTCCTTCTCAATGACGGAGTAGTTAATCTCCCTAGGAGCCATTTTTTTGCTTAGGTAAATAATAGGGTGTTCTACCCCCGTCAACTTGTTGGGACAGGACAGCACTCATTACACTCAGAGTGTTATCAAGTTATATTCAAAACACTTTACAGTGTTTTATACTGTGGAGTGTTTTGGGCGTCCTACATTAAAAGGGGTGTGATTTTCATAAAACCTACATTGAATGATTTCTCCCCCATACTGATTGGTTTATTTTTCTAAAGCTGTATAGTATGTGTCCATATAGTGTTAGTTTAGCACTCAATTTAATCTGTGTTGACTATTAGATGGGCTTTTGGCATCATATATACATTCCTATATATAGCTGTATGTTCTTTTTTCACAATGTAAAAGGGAATAGCAGGACTAGAATGATGTTTTCACTGAATTCATTGGTTTATAGAAAAATGTCCAACTGCCTACATTAATGTCTACCCTATTTATTCTGTTTACTAATTTGCACCATTTTGTGAAAAGAAAATATAAAATAATGTTAACATGCGTTCAGAATCCTTACTTAAGCTTGTGGTTTATTTCACATTGCTAGTTGTATTATCCTTTGGTAAATTGTACACAAGTAGAAAAAGGGTAAACAGGAGTCTGTGAAATGCCATACACAGACCATTATTGACAGTAGCAAGCTAAAATAAACAAGGCAACTTATTTTTCTCTGTCAGTCAATTAGCACCCCATTATCAGGCAGTGATGCTGAGAACAGCCGATCCTGCCACAAGGCCATAGTCTCTTCCAATTCCACTAACCATGGTATATTGAGGAATGCAGAATTTAATATATATATATATATATATATATATATATATATATATATATAGATATAGATATAGATAGATAGATATAGATAGATAGATAGATAGATAGATAGATAGATATATAAATTACAAAATGTGTTTCAATTAGAAAGCATGCACATCTTGTTGACATTCACAAAACATATTTTACATATAAAACAATTTTAATATAAAGGAACATGAGTATGTAATCGTTGAAGGATGTATTAATAATCTTGCTGTTTCCCTTTTTGTCGAGGATTTTACTAATGATTTGGAGGATTCACATTTGAAGTTTACCGCTCATAATGCCACAGTGTTTTTGAATGCTTTGTCTAACACAGAAGTAATTGTGTCAGATTTGGACACAAACATTGACCTTAGTGGTGAAAGTGATTTGTATTATTCTACCCTTTCAAGTGATTCTAATTCTGGCTGGTCCAGGTCCAGATATTCTACTTTTGCCACTACTGTTACAAAGGCTCAATCGGTTATGTTGATAAATACACTCATAACTAAGGACTTAACTAAGGAGGCTACAGCTGATCTTTTAAAAATAATTGAGCTCATATTCCCTTGTGTATTTCCACCTCATGTTTTCCAATTATCTAAGCATTTTACATATTATAAACAGATTTGCGATATGCACTTTTATTGCAAAGTATGTCTTGTGTACTCTGGAACAGATCCATCTTCTACCAGCTGTCCAGATTGTAATTCAGACTTGCAGCTTCATGATCATATGGAAACTGGTGATTTCTCTACCTATAGAAAGACAGCTTCAGGATTTTTTACAATTCACTGATGCAGCCAAACTCATCATAAATGAGCAACAATCTCCTCGTACTGATGCAGTAATGATGTTTACAATGGATTATGTTTTGAAAATCTGGTACAAAATTTGTAGTTTGACAAGAATGACTTCTCACTGACTCGGTTTATTCTGTTTGGCCAACTCAATTTCACCTTTTTACCTTCCTTGTGATTTGGTAGTTCTAAGCCACGCATAGATATGTTCTTAAGACCATTTGTTGATGAAACTGTCAAATTAGGCAATGAAGGGTGTATGTGGAAAAACTCTTTTACTCAGAATAATTTGGTGAGCAGAGTGTTTCCAGTGATCTGTACATGTGACTGTTGCATGGCCTGTCTTGCAGAATGCTATTCAATTTAACAGTGAATATGTATGCAGCTGGTGTGAGCAAACTGGTGAAATGATTTCCAAGGGGCACAGTTTTTGTTGTGTCTGTCCTGCTGGATTTCCTAGTGTACTTCAAACTCATGATTCTGTCATTCAAAATGCGCTGCATGCTTTGCATTTTGGTCAGCCAGTTAAGGGAATTAAATCTCTGACACATTTAATGGTTATTCCTTGTTTTGATATGGTTGATGGCTTTGTTCCAGATTACATGCATGCTGTGTTATCATGGGAAATCATGGTATATTGGTAGGTAGTAAGACAGCAGATGTGGATGATTTGCTACAAAGTTTTACACCTATCCAGTTACACAAGGACTATAAAAGTTAGGAGATACTGGAAGGCAAAAGAGTGGAGAAATTTTTTACTTTTGTATTCTCAAAAGAATGGAAGTTTTATTTTCATTGGTCGATGTTTGTTTATTCTATTTTAAATCCTCCTTCAAATGGAAATTCCATTTTCAGAATTAGATGCGGCCCAGGAAAATCTCCAGTCTTTTGTCAAATTATTTCAGATGTCGTATGGAAAGGAACACATGTCCTTTTAATGTGCACCTTTTTGTTGCACATTTGTTGAAGTGTCCGTAATTGGGAACCTCTGGGCTTGGTCTACTTTTTCTTTTAAATTTTACAATCATCACCTACTATTGTTCACCTGCTACTGTCATATACTTGTACTTGCTAGAACCAAAGTCATTGTATTTTTATCTTGCTCTTAATTGTATTATTTATTACTTGTACTGTGTATTTTTGTTTACAACTGTAAGTTGCCCTGGATAAGGGCGTCTGCTAAGAAATAAATAATAATAATAATAATAATATTGTTCTGTCATCGTGCCAAAGGAGTATCTATGCAAATATTAAAAAATGTTTACCTGTTGAAAGATGTGCAATATAATAGTCACTTTTATTTTTGAAATGCCAACCAACAGTGCCAGGTTTTAATACTTAAATTAATGAAGTATTTTATTCCTAAGCATAATTTGGCAAATTTTACACAAATTTTACACTGTTCCCATTTCTCATCGGATAGCGGCTGAATCATTCTTTAGCTGTATTTATCTAGATAGAAATACTTTAGAAGCGTATGACAGATTGATTCTATGTAATGTAGACTGTTCATCAATAAGCTATGCAAGGCAGACAAGAAAGGCAAATTATGCAGTATGTTTCCATGGAATATTTGCTTTCATTACTGGTATCTTACAAGTCCACTTTCTAGATAGAACAGATGTTGTTGTTATCCTAAAGCTTTTACAGGCTGGCAGAATTATTCCATAATATGTCCATTTTTATGTGCAGTGGAATATACTGATGAGGAGATTGCAGTTTCACCTTTGGACTTAGGTAAAACATGTCTCTTAATGAAGATGAATGAAACTATGGATATTTGTCCAATGCCAAATTCTTCAGAGAGGGGCGAGGGGGGGCGGGGGGGGGGGATTAGCTTCATTCGGTGACACATATTTTATACATAAGCACGCAGTTTATGCAAATGAGCAACTTGATCTGTGAAAAAAAATGTGAATTTCACAATGTAGCCAGCTAGTGTCACTTAAAATATACTACTCAACTTTTGCTAAGGATCAAACTTTTTGGTCAAATTAAAAACATTACTGGTTCATTAAATTCCTGTTTGACTGATATTGATGGTCAGTTATTCTTTTCACCTGTCAGCACACAATTCATGTGTTTTTGTTGAGCTTGGGGTATAAATGGCATGACACTGCATTTTTAATTTTGAAAGCAGATTGGTGTACCCACAAAATGTGGTCCATGCGAGAATGCTTGGTTAAAACTGTCATAACTTTAAGTGTAATGGCTCAGAGACATCGGTAAAGTAATGAGGACAATATGGACAGGGGCAACGTCATGCTGCTCAATTATTGAATGTGTCCCAAAGTGTATTTTGTATTTGTTTTGTATTATTATTATAATTATTATTATTATTATTATTATTATTATTATGATTTATTTATAAAGGACGGTGAATTGCCAAGTGTGTTGTGGTTTTGATTGCGTGTTGTGTTATTTAAAAATACAATGTTTTCTTTGTTACTGTTTGGATGTGGTCTGGCAGATGCGATGGTAGCAGCTTGTATCTGCCAGACATCTCGTGAGAATGTGACTGGTGCCGTTTATTGAATTATTGTTTAAGTGTTTTGTAATTATTTTTTAAAAGTCACCTGCATATAAACCTGCAGCGCTCTCGGTTCTGGGTGGGTGTTCAAGAGGAGGAACGAGAGCAAGCGAGGAGCGAGAGAGAAAAAGTAAAATTATATACAGGAACAGTGACAGCAATTGCCCAGCCTGACCTGTATTGTTTTGTTTTGTGTTTGTGATTGTTTTTGTTTAAATCTTTTATTTTCGCTCTGTGAGCAAGTGTTTTCTTTTTGAATATTTATTTTATTTTTGTTATTTAAAAATTATTATTTGTTTATTTAGCAGACACCTTTATCCAAGGCGACTTACAGAGACTACGGTGTGTAAACTACGTATCAGCTGCAGAGTCACTTAAAACTACGTTTCACCCAAAAGACGGAGCACAAGGAGGTTAAGTGACTTGCTCAGGGTCACACAATGAGTCAGAGGCTGACGTGGGATTTGAACCGGGGACCTCCTGGTTACAAGCCCTTTTCTTTAACCACTGGACCACACAGCTTCATACAGGTCATCAGCCCTCTCTCCATTTACCCGGTCCTCCTACAGGTTGGTCATTCTCCATTCTGCACCGAGAACCGAATATCCCCTACCCCATTCAATGAAAATTGGATTGTAGCATTCATTGTCCATGCTCGAGACATTCTTCATCTTTCACCAGCATCAATAAAATCCTACATCTCAGGTAACCAATTTCATTATCGCAGCTTATCCATCCCCTCACCGACAATGCTGTCTACCCCAGGAGTGCGCCTCATACTCAGAGGAATTTCCAAGAGCCTTCCCCTGTGTAAGGAATAATTGATAAACAACTGAAAAACAATATTAGTGAAGTCAAAAATATGTTTATTGCTGTAATACAAGAATATAATTATTTGAAGAAAGCAGAGACAAATGCTCTGGGTCACAGCAGATGAAATCTGCAACAGAAAATGGCTGCAATCACTTTTGAATAACATAGAACAGCCCCTATAATGACATAGTTTAAGACCCCTCCCCATTATACCTGTGTACGTGGCAAGTTTCCAAGCCTCACAAACATTCCTTTGCATCTGTTGTCTCTGAGATTCCCCCCCCCCCCCCATGCAATCAAACAGAGCAGAGCGCAAGCGCCTTTGCACCGTAACTGCAGTACTACCTGGTGTCAGTTTTTCCTTCCTGCTTCTGGCCTGAAGTCACCACACGACCACCCTGCCACAGTGCCTTTCATGAATGCTACCCACTTGAGAAATGACCTTCAAAATGTAACAGAGGTCATCATTTCTACACTGATGGTTCATAGACAGCTTCATGGGGCTTTGCTGAGGTCCAGAAGAGCCTTAATCCATTTACCTCTGACACTGACAAATCCAGGAACATTTGAGATGGGCTAGGGATCACATCAGATTCACTGACAAGTCCACATTCTGTCTTGATTATACTGACAGATAGCATGGTGAATGTTTGTTGCCACATCATGTTGCAGAATACAATAGACAATGGAGGAGGATCTGTCATGGCTTGAACAGGAAGCCCTTGAGAGACCAGTGAGATATTCTGATCTGAACCCTGTTGAGCATGCTTGGGACATGCTAAAGAGAGCGAGAGCAGCCCTTCCAGTGCAACCAATAGCTCTGCAGGAGCTCCGTGACAATCTTATCCAAGAATAGGCCCAGCACCAACAACGGTGTGTACAGTATCTGATTAATGGGATGTGCAGGCATTGTTAAAGTGGTGTATTGTCTCGTGGCAGACATACAGGGTGATGATTGTGTTAAAAAACACAGGCAGTGACTCTTTATTAACTTTATTATTATTATGCATCATTTTTCACAGCTTAAACTACATATTAACACAATCAGCCTTTTGTTAAATGTCGCAGTTATGAAATTCCTTTTTGTTAAAAATCCTTATCTCTAGCAAATGTATGAGTAGTATATAATATTTTTATGCTTACTTAACTGGTTTACACAACGTAAGTTACCAACCTTCAAAAATAACCCTATCTGGGTCTAAAACTGTTCACCTCCGCATGTAACTCAAACACTGTTTAAATTAAAGATGTGACGTGTTGTTAGGCCTTTATTATTTTGTATTGTACTGTTTAACCCAATTTACTGATAAAGTTCTGTAGATTGTTGAATTGCCCCAGTGTGTGGAGTAAAGTGGGACATGTTTCATGGGTTGTCAAAATTAAAAATGTAAAATTAAAAATGCTTACTGCAAGACAGTCTAGAAGTACACATTTTCTTTTTTTGGGGGAGGGGGGTTGGGGGAGGGGTGGCTGTGTAAATCTGTTATGCCCTTAGTGGACTTTATTTACAATTCCATTTAATGTGCCCATTTGTTCTGGTAACATCTGTATCCATTGTGTTTCCAGAAATCATAGGAAGAACAGGTCTATATAGATTTCAGTGTGTTCGCAAACATCATTCTGAGATGTCCTACTTTGCAAAGCACACTGTCCCATTATAACTGAATCACCAGATAAGGTGGGCAGGGGATCTTCATCCAACACATTACAAATTGTTACTTTTAAACAGCAAACTGTCTTTTAGTTCTTCACAAACAAAACATAACACTTGAATTAAATAAAATCAAATGTTTTTCCATAAAGGTTTGACTTTACTGTGGTAAATCTCTAGGAAACTAAGTAGACACATATTCTGGTAGAAGTCTTTATCAATGTCTTTATTGTTACAACCAGTAAAGGCATTGATAAAGCCTACTATATATGAAATATTTGTCTGCTTGACTTATTTTGTTCCTCTTTTACTTCTGATTTACTATTTAAAGCTATGGATAAACAGTTTATATTAAATGTCCCAGTTTAGCTGAGTTCACTCTATTCATGTACCAGTGCTGTATCATCTTCTAATGCTCAGTAACATCTGGGTGAATGTTAAAGTATATTATTCATGAAACAGTGTTTAAAACATCTCATAAGTATAAGTACATGAGTACATTCTACACTTTAATTGTATATTGTCCTTTTAAAGAAAGCTGCAGTTTACAAGTAAAAGGATGAGTGTTGATACGTGGTTTTATAATCAGTTAATTATTTAATTATTAAATAATTAAGTGTGATTCATTTCTAAAGATAAAAGAATGGAAAGCATTTTTTTTAAATAGCCCCCTAAGGTACTGTAATTAAGTTTTCAAATATTTTAAAAAAAGAACCAGAATCTTCTTTCCATTCAATTGGAAGCTTGTGGCAAACTCTCTTTTATCTGATCACCCACAGGCAGCCCTTACATATGTTGCATCTCACATCTTGAATGTATATCTGTGTGACCCATGTGGGTGGCTTTAAAAATAGATTCAAGAGCATATGGGGCTGTGGATATCCTTCTGAGCAAGATCTATAGGGAAGAACTGATGTCTGTAACTTTCAAGCAAGAAGACCTCACTGCTGGTAAGTAAATGATGAGAATAAAGAGAAAACCTATTCTGAAACTTGAAGTCTGCAGTTAAACTCACTTATGCAAAGTGGGAGATTGTGATTATTTCTTCATGAAGATGTTAAGATCTGTTGAAATGCTTGCAAAACGTGAATTCTGTATATCCACATACACATTTTTACACCTTGTGGGTGACTGTTTTTAATGTTATAATCAGAGGTGAATTTCTCAACAAAAAAGTGCAGGTACTCATATGCACAGCATTCGCTCTCGAGTTCCTGGGTGAAAAAGGAAGCTGGTTTGGTCGTGGGATTGGAGGATGCCCACTGAATTGGGCATTCCAAATTGGGAAAAAAAAAATCATTGAACATGATTAACCCTTAGCGGTCCATTTATTAGCGCGTCAGGTCCAGTTTAAAAGTATTTTTTTTCACAGTAACACAGGTTTAAAAGGCACTGCATATCAACAGGACACTCACTACTACATCTCCAGCCCTGTCCCACCCCTTGTTCACTGTATTTTTCACGTACCAAATCATCTCCTGATCACTCGTTTTATCACCAAACTCCTCAATAATGCGATCCAAGTCATTATTTTATTACTATAACATCTAAAAAAAGCTCTGCAAATGTCAGTGATATTCTTTGAGTGCTGGATGTGGAAGCAGCTATCTTGTTTGTTTATGTCCGTGTTATCTATGTGGTGCCGGGGCTATCTGTATTCATGAGATACGTCCCCTTTTTTTCGGCTTCTCTCGGCTGCTATCGGTCTCACTCGGCCATTGAATGGTTTTCTCAGCTTTTTCTGGAGAAAAAACGACTAGAGACCTGTTTTATACGTCTTTTTGATGACATTGGACAGGGAAGGGAAAATTGCAATGTCGGACCAGGTCCGACATAGGACCGCAAAGGGTTAAAGTTCACAGATAGAAAATGCAACTGGGAACCCATCCTTTAATTTCAGAAATCTGTGCATGCACAGCCAAGGCCATATCTACTTTTTTCATGGACTACCAATTTCCTGTGACACCGGCATCAATATAAGTCCCACTACTGAGTACTAGTGAGTACTGGCAGAATTTCACCCATGGTTATAATAATAAAATAATTTACTTTTTAAGCTAATATAGTATCTGCATGTTTTTTGGTTCTTGATACAAATGTATATTTACAGCTTCCAAGTTGTTTAATTAAACAGAGGAAGAAGAATGCCAATGTTAAAGTCAGATGTACATGCTAATTTGTATTATACATTATGCAATGCTAAGATAAAGTTGCTTGGCATGGCGTACCTAGCCAGTACAGAGTGTTGAATTCTGGTACTGGCACTGAAACGCCATTGGGAAGCCCATATGTACAGTATGTGCATATAACATAGTAATTATAACTACAGTAAGAGCTGCTATGAAGCTGCATATTTGAGGTATTGCTTTGCACTAATATATTTTTAGTAATCCCTTAAAATATGACAATAGCAATACAACTTTTTAAATAAACATTACAACCAGATATAACATGCTATAAATGTAACAGAAAATCTTTCCAATGACCCTTAGGAGCAAAGCACCAAATTCAATTATTGGCATTGTTAGCATAAACCAGCTATATAAAGGTGTGATATAGGTGTTTGAGCTGTCCAGAGAAATTATTTGAAAGGCACTGAAACAACTGGCATAGCTATGGCAATACCCAAGATTTTCCATAAAGTTCAATCTCAAAAACCACAGGAGCCGTCCGTGCTGTCACCCCAGAGCAAGCTACTCCCGCAGTCAGGACATCAGGCCAGCAGGAAGCCAATCCAATCAGCGAAACTCAGCAGGAACATTCTCGGATTTGTTATGAAATAAAAGCATTGATGCAACCATTCATGGATACCGTATCCTCAGTCAGTACCAAACTCAGCAATCTGGATAAACAGGTATCCAATATAGGGCAAGAGAAGCAAGGTTCTGCAGTTAGTATCTTCCTCCATTCCTACCAACCCCAGTCCCTACAGTAGAGCCTCCAGTCTACAACCTTGCATCTGCAACAGCATATGGTTCTGCCGCCTCAACCACTGCCCCACCGTCACTCAGTATCCCTGCAGATTCGACACAGCATAACTGAAGGTAAGGACGTTAATCTGGTTTCTCTATTGATGGCTACACAGGACCATAGAGAGCTGGATTGCGGAGATTTATCAGTCACGCTGAAATTTGTCCTTGCCTTCGCTATATACAGAGATGTGCTATGCTCAGTATACCCAAACTGCAGAAAAGAACTGGATTCTTACGAATTCTACATAGTGGAGCTATCTGTCAGATATGGCAGGACCATGTTTTTCGATTAACCCAAATCATTTTCAGCAAAAGCAGCAGCTATTTTGGCAACAGATAACCACGTCATCGACTGGGCACAACCTGATTTAGACCTATTCAACAGGATTTTCAGCCAATGCTTGCGGGGTCTGCTGTTCTACCAGCCACTCAACCTCTCTTTGCCCAAAAGCTGCCATAGCCTCAACCTCCTCTAGATCAGCAATCTGCATCACTCCTCCTCATTTTTCTAACAGAACCTCGATACCTAACTCCATCCATTCTTTGGCCCCACCTGAGCAATCCACATGAGAAGACAGATTCGGGCGAAGAATCAGATATGCAGGAGGAAAACAAATATGCAACAATTTCAACTTCAGTATCTGCTCAATGAAGCAGTGCAAAAACATCCATATGTTTCTACAAGGACGCTTATTCAAAAGACATCTGCCCAGTAGCTCCAAAGTGATTTTCTCCAACACTAATAGTCTCCACTCATATTCAAATATTCCCAATTTAAAACAAAAACTTCTGAATCATCCAGGCAAAATCTTCCTCAACTATTTCATTGACAGACTAAAAAACAGGTTTTCAACCGGACTAAGTCAAATCCCTCCTTTCAAAGTAAAAACCTCAATTCAGCTATTCAAGAGTCTAAGACAGTTCAGTCTCTTACTCAAAAAGAGGTTAAAAAAAGGATTTATGGTCGGCCCATTTGCGGCTCCCATGTTTCCAATATTCAGGATTAACCCCATCGGCATCATCACTCAGAAAATGTCAGGAAAAAAGCGTCGTATCATCGACCTGTCAGTACCACAGGGATCAAGCACCAGTAGCATCAACACACTCATTCCTCACTATCAAATACATTACCATATCGGACATAATTCATTCAATTAACTTGGCAGGTCGTGGCTCCTGGTTAGCAAAAGCAGATATATCAGGCACATTTAAAGTAATGCCAATCCACCCTTCTCTTCGCCACCTGTTCGGGATTTGCTGGGAAGAGAAATTCTATTTTTCTACTCAGTTAACTTTTGGCTGCCGCAGCAGCCTGAAAATATTTGATACTCTCTCAGGGGCTTTATGCTGGATAATTCTCAGTTCATATCATGTTCCATTTCTGCTCCCACCTACTTGATGATTTTCTTTTGATCTCTCCTCCCCCAGATCTGCCAGCAGAAGCAATCACCAATCTTAAGTTGGCGTCCCGCTTTCAGAAGAGAAAACGATCGGCCCTGTTCATTCATTGGCATTTCTAGGAATCATACTGGACACAGAAAAGTTCGAAGCCAGCCTCCCTGTATCTAAACTCGATCATATTCATTCCCTTATCTGGACATTACAGATCAGTAAAGCGATCAGGAAACGTGTACTCTTCTCGTTGCTGGGTCATTTTAATTTTGCAATTCTCATTATCTCCCATGGTCAGACATTTAAATGTAAAAAAAAAAACTGGACTCCTACATCAATATTTCACCAGAAGCTAGGAAAGATATTAAAATGTGGTCTGCTTGCTGCTCCCGAGTGGCGCATCCAGTAAAAGCACTCGCTAGAGTGCAGGATGCACTCTATAGCCTGGACGTCGCCAGTTCGAGTCCAGGCTATTCCACAGCCGACCGGGGGGCGGTGCTCAATTGGCCGAGCGTCGTCCGGGGGGAGGGAGGGTTTAGGTTGGCCAGGGTGTCCTCGGCTCACCGCGCACCAGCGACCCCTGTAGTCTAGCCGGGCGCCATCGTAAGCTGTCCAGAGCTGCGTTGTTCTCCGACGCTGTAGCTCTGAGGCGGCTGCACGGTGAGTCTGCAGAGTGTAAAGAAGCGGGCGACTGATGGCACACGCTTCGGAGGACAACGTGTGTTCATCTTCACCCCTCCCGAGTCAGCGCAGGGGTGGTAGCGGTGAGCTGAGCCTAAAAATAATTGGGCATTTCAAATTGGGGAGAAAATAATAAAAAAACTGATTGGCAACGACTAAATTTTAAAAAAGAAAAAAAAAATGTGGTCTGCTCTCATACAGCATTGGAACAGCCTATCTATGTTCTAGGATGATTTCATTTCAGCACCACATGATCTGGCTCTATTTACGGACAACTCATTTTCTGGATTTGTAGGTCTCTTAAACAATACATGATTTTCTAGTGCATGGCCACTAGAAATAGAAAATAGTCCCAATAGTCGCTGCAGCACATTTTTCTGCGATAACAAATCTACAGTTCATATTATCAATAAAGGCCATTCCAGTTCCCCTCTTATTATGCAATTACTACAGCGGTTAATATGGATTTCAGTATCAAATAATTTTGTAATCCAAGCCCGCCATCTACCGGGCATTTATAATAATGCAGCTGATGCTGTTTCTCGTTTACAACTCCAGCAGTGATTCTCCAGTTAACCCTATGCTGCCTATGGGGAATGACCATATTTCGTCATAAATATGAACACTTTCTGTTTAAACGCTTGTAGTTTTGGAACCTTAAATCAGAAATTAAAACCCAATACACCGACAGAAAGGCATTAAGTAGATCTTTCCATTGATGTAATTTATTTTGTTGTGGGGTGATTTTTTTTTTCATATGAGCTACACCTCCCAAAAAAATAATAAATAATATTTTTTAAAAATTGTCAATTTCAACCTCTTTCAAATTGTTTTATAAAAAAAAACAGAGTAAACTGTGGCTGCTCAGAATTGAAATATCTTGAACAGTTGCAGAGCTAGATAAGCTTTTACAATGCATAGTATTTTACAAAAAGTCAACTTCCGAAACGGTAAATGTAAAATATTAATAAATCATTAAAAAATTGGCAATTTCAACCTCTTTCCAAGTTTTATAGAAAAAAAAACTTAGAGTATATTGTAGCTTCACAATTTGTCAAGGATTTCAAATCCAAAATCAGAACTGAAATATCTTTTACAGTTGCAGAGCTAGATAAGGTTTTGCAATGCATAGTATTTTACAAAAATCAACCTCCGAAATGGCAAAGGCAGTCTAGGGTTAAAACATGGCAAAAAGTGAGACTGGAAAAACTATTGCCCTGCTTGAGATACAATTATATGTCAGTATAAAAATAAAGAAACAACACACAAGTTATCAAGTAAAATGTTTAATTTTTTATTTGAAAAAAAGTATATTACAAATAAAACTTTGAAATTAAGAATTTTATTTGGGAGGGAGACAAAAAAAATAAAACCTTCCATATTGTGCTGTATTTATTTATTTTCAAAACTACCCTGCAGTTGAAGTGCTGGGCTGGGGCTCCTCCAGATCACTCTCCTCCTCATCCTCCTGCAGCAGCTCTTCATCAAGGAGGTCAGCCTCCATGGTGTACATGCCCTCGATCTCCTCTTCAGTCAGGGCCGTCCTCCTCTTCAGTGACTGAACCAGATGCTAGAGCTGATTGTCTCCATCCATTTTCTGGCTTACACACACCCACATAAAACATTAAAATAAATACCAATTATTAATAATAATAATAATAATAATAATAATAATAATAATAATAATCTCCTCCATCCTTTTTTACACACATAAAAAAGTAAACTAATAATAATGACTCTTCATACACACACAAAGTAAAAGTAAACTAATAATAAAATACATGGCTAAATAATAATAGTGACTACAGCTAAATAATGTTTTCTGTTCTTTACACACAGTAAACTAGTAATAAAATACATGGCTAAATAATAATAACTACAGCTAAATGTCTTTATTCTTTACATAGGCTACATACACAACGTAAAAATAAAAACTAAACCAATAATAAAAAACAACGAGATGTATTCCTCATTCTTTTACACATCGAATAAAAAAATAATTTAAAAAATAATAGATGCATAGCTAAATAATAACAACAACTACAGATAAATAATAAATCGACTAGAAAAAGTAATAGGTAACACAGATGTACACAAACACCTAACTTTGCATCACATGCGATAGACCTATTAGTTTTGCCTTCTCTCCTGAGGAGAAACAAGTTCAAACAATGGAATAACAAGTCTAAAATAAAAACGTATGTGAAGCTAACTATAAGAAAGTTAACCCTGCCCAGCAAGCAAGCGCGCACACAAGACACAGCGAAAAAAAAAAAAAAACAACACTGCAGATGTACTCAGCACAAAAAACACAAATATAAAGTTGAAAAAAAAACAAAAATATGGCTAATTAGCCCAAGTACTTACCGTTTAGATGATCTGTAGATTAGCACTCTTGGGCTTGTAAAACTGGAGATACAGAACTTTGAATCTGCTGTGCACTCAGTCACAATGGCGCCGGCAGAGACTCGTCCTTGTAATCAAAATGTTATATGTCCCGCCCACCCTAGCCCTAAACCAATGGTATCATGACAAGCCCCGCAGTCATGGCTATGACCCACACTTTAAAAAAACAAAATTGCTGGTTGGACGGCTGAGATATGACGTGTTTTGTCATCGTAACAAAAGTTACGAAATTACAGCACGTCGGCAGCTAAGGGTTAAACCAGCTAATTTTCAACTGAATCTAACTATCAGTGGACTACTCAATACAGCGCAAGAGTACATGGATGCAGCACTTGCTCCTTCCACCAGATTCTCTTATTCCATCGGCTGGACCACCTACTTGACTTTCTGCTCCCAAAGCAGGATGAATCCAACCCCATTCAACCAAGACTGGATTATGGCTTTTATAGTACACGCAAAGGACTCAGGAATACAATACCAATTTTGCTTGATGTCTATTACCTCCCCAACTCTCCTATCAATTCCAGCTGTCCGTCTCCTCTTGCGCTGAATCTCTAAGAGCTCTCCGGCCCCTTCTCCTTCTCTTCTGCCTATCTCTATAGACATTCTTGGCAATTTGATTTCAATCCTCTGTCAAGGCTTCTTCTGTATATTTGATGACCTAACAATAGAAACTATGTGTCTAACTGCATTTTTTGTTTTTTTAAGATGCTCAGAATATACAATTCCTTCTATTGGCAGCTTTCCTATGCTGGGTATTCGCAGCAGTGATCGCACACTCATCTTAGATTCCCACTTTATCCTCTTCCTGTGCATTTCCAAAATGGATCAGCTTCGGAAAGGTCAATTTATTCAGCTATCAAAAATTGACTCTACTCTATGCCCATATGCTTCCATGCAGAAATATATCGTAGAACGCAAACCTATTTCAAATTCTGACCCCCTGTTCATCGATTCAAGTTGGACTTATAGCCAGACATTGGTTCACATCCCATCTTCCCCCGCAATTCTATACTCCTCATTCATTCAGAATCGGGGCAGCCACATCAGCAGTAAGAGCAAAGATTAACCAGAATCTAATTAAAAATATGGGGTGCTGGACCTCATCAGCAGTTGAATCATACATACATTCTTCCCCATCTGAGATATCTTCTGCACAACAGTCTATTACTAGTATGTCCGGAGTGGGGACGACCCTTTCGTCTGGGCCACCAAAGGTTTCCCCCTAAAAAGAAAGGGGTTTTTCTTTTCCAGTGAATGGAGGGTCTTCACATAGTTAGTAGGGAGCCAGTTACTAACCTTCTTTGTTTTGTACAATGTTTTCTTTCTTTCTTTCTTTGTATATGCATTGGCAGTTCTTTTGCTTGTCTGCACTCGTAGGAATCTTGAGCGGGGAGCTGGGGGTCCATTCTTTGGGGGGTTAGTGAGCTCATTTTCTCCAACCCTTGGTTAAGCTCCGCTTCCTTTACCTCCGCGAGGAGGGTTCTCCACCCTGTCCTTTCATCTCCTACCATCAATCAAATCTACTTCCTATTTAAATCATTAATCACACCCTGTGCAGTTATCTTGTGTTTTTTGTTTTCCTCCTCCTCTATAACTCAACAGCCTTTGCATCGGTCTCCTCAGGGGGGTTAGTGATCTCACTTTCTCCAACCCTTGGTTAAGCTCTGCTTCCTTTACTTCTGCGAGGAGGGTTCTGCATGAGTCAAAGGTGGCTCCTGGCCAAACCCAACCTTTTCGCATTTCATGATCTATCACTACCCTCGTAACCTGAGGAGCTTATTCTTGCTAAACTTCGCTGTAGGCGCTCTTTCTTCATAACTTCTTGTTTCAGGTTCTCTTGGGGTGCGTCTCCGTCCCAGCTTTGGAAGTCTATAATTCATCTCATCGAGGGCAGCTCCAAGCCAGAATCCCCTTTTCTTCCTTCCTTCCTTCCTTCCTTTCAGGTTCTTGAGCCTCTATTTATGGACGGGGATACCTCTTTCGAAAGTTGAGGACCCCTTGTGTATGTCGGTCCCCCATTTTCTGTATATTTTCAATCTCTACTAACTCCATGTCCCTGAGGGTGCCGTGCGCCCAGCCTTGGAAGTTGCCTCACCATGACGCAGTCTCACCTAACTGTGGCAGTGACTTCACCACGACGCAGACCTCATCCTGCTGAGGGCTTGGTTCTAACTGTGGACATCTCTCCGAAAATCCATGTGACATCACTATGAATGAATCTTGGAGTTTCTATGGAAACACTCTCCTGGCAAGTAAAAGGCATGAAATGTTTAAGTGATTGGCTGGTTTTGCTAGACTGGTTTTACATTCAGCAAATAAGTTTTGGATCTTCATTATGATTATTATTTTTTTTTAATTAAGTGGCAGTCTTTAAATAGAAAGAATGTACCCTTTATGATTCAAATAAAAAATGAAACAGAAGGCATTCTTCTCCCAATAATGCAGGCTTTTAGCTGCGGCTTGGTGGAAATTAAAAGATAAGAGCTTGGCAATTATGGGAAGTGTCTGAATCAGCAGTTTCCCTGTAGACGACTGATCATCTTATCTGAAATGTAATGTAACTCTGACTCCTACCCTAAATCGCATTTTACCAGTGCAACTGCAGACATGTCAAGTCTCACGCACTCATGTTAACTTGCATGTTATCCAACTCTCTCACACATAGCCTTGGTTATACCAAGCATTTAAAAAAACAGTAAAAAAAAACATATATTAAGTTGCAAGGAAAATGTGTGATAGAAATATCACTATAGAATATGAAGATAACATAGTGATCCTAGAGGTTACCAAAAAAGGGAAGTACCTGTATATTGGTGTTTTATACTAAATCAAATTTTGGCACCCGTGAATATTTAAAAAAAAAAGCCTCATAAGTGTTGTTCCTTCCAAAAAACCACTTGTGGAGCTTATTATTAGTTTACCAGAGCTTCCAGGAATAAATTATAGTTTAACCCAACGTGGACCCTGCTTATTAATTCTGACTGCTGGGGAGCGGTCTATGTGCAGCCATTAAGGAAAAAATATGTGATACATTGCCTGTCCCTTACAAAAAAAAGCAAAAAAAAAACCACAGTATTACCATGGGAAATGTACCATGGTACACTAATTGCAAATTGGACAGTACCATGGTACATAATCCCATGGGACTCAGAAATTACCATGGGACTACCACGGTACGAAATACAATGGGACTAGCATGGTACATATTACCATGGTAAAACATCCAATTGAAATGCAATGGGACTACCATGGTACATGGTCAGACCCTCATGTATGGGGACCCTGTTGGGGGTAAGGGTTAAAGCTACAGAGATTTTAAGTGTGCAAATGGGACTTATTAGGAACACGAAAGAGTCTTCCTAAGAACTGCACTCACATAATTTGATAATATTATTAGACGCAAAGCAGAGTCTTGGATTCAACTACAGTAATAAGTATCAGTATAAAAGGAGGGAATCGTGAAGAACAGACTAATTTAATGGAGTTGCATTCGTCTCTTTCCTCGGCCAGTGTATACATATAACTAATCAATTTATAATTTCACTAAAATTACTAACCACGCACTAAAAAAGTCATGTTTCTTTATATTTTTTAATTGATTATTTATTAAGTCAAATAAAACAATGATAACAAAAACACAGAGCAACACTGGATATTAAAAGTATTCAGGAAGATTTGTAGGTGAAAGTAGAGACAGGTTGCCAGCACGGAAACTCAATTAACTGAACACAACAGTTTTGAGGAAGGTATATGCAGCTGAAGTGATAAACCAACTGGACACCTGTTGGTAAATTTATTTTTATAATTTTACCACATGTTATAGTATTTCCCCATAGTGTGTGTGTGTTCAACTCACTTTGCAGCTGAGCATGCTAACATTTTTCAAAGAAAATACACCCTTGCATGCAAACAGTAGTCTATAATCAGAGGCTACTGTATGGCCAAAAATACTGAATTTCTAAATGACTTTACAAAACCTAGAATTATTTTCAAGTTAGGAAATGTTAAATACATGGTGTGTAAATGCTGCCTTTCAAACATGTTGTATCAGCAGAAATCTGAATTATTACTAAACTGCTAAAATCAAGAAAAAGCTGTCCAAAATAAGTAAGTATGGTAATGAATAAAATATTAAAAAGTGATCACAGCCAATGTGTACCAGTATGACTGATAATATATTAAAACATTCAATTACAGTAATTGCAGAAACATCATATTTTGATGCATAAGTTACTCTACAGTTCAAACGAGGATAGTGATTTTTCTCAAGATAATAAGAATGAAATGTACAATTCTATAATCAAAATAACGAAACAGTGGATTGGAATATGGAGATTAATCAAACGATAATAGTTAAGTCTTATATTTTAACTACTTTCCCCAGTTTCAGATCAAAACCAACTGAAGCAGGGCGGTAGAGAGCCCTGCTGTGTAAATGTATTTATTTATTTTTAGAACGGGGTTTCCCCCTCTGCCCCTGTGTTATTTTGTGTTTGTTTTGTATTATTATTATTATCATTATGATTTATTTATTATGTATAGATGACGGTGAAGCACCGTGGGTATTGGTTTTGTATTTATTGTTTTGTAAAATTGACGGCGTAGCCGTGTGTTTTGTTTGTTTTGGTTAGTAGTGTGGATGGGTAGCCCCATCCACAGTAATTTAAAAAACTCGTGCAGATTGTGGCCGAAGGGTAATAGAATAATTGCCAGCTAGTTAAACCACTCGGCCACGGTATAAAAAGCCTGCAGCTCTCCATGTTCGAGGGGGGTGTATGAGAGGAGCGGAGAGAGAGAAAGAAAACGAAACTAAATAATAATAATAATAATAATAATAATAATAATAATACAGGAACAGTGAAGGCTACTGCCCAGCCTGACCTGTGTTGTTTTGTGTTCGTGATTATTTTTGTTCAACCTTTTATTTTCTGTGCTCTGTAAGTGTGTTTTTTTGGTTAAATATTTTATTTATTTTTGTATATAAATAAATGGCGCCCAGCCGCGTCTTTATTGTTCAACTGCAGTAGCTTGGTGTCAGTATTTTTCCCTTCCTGCATCTGACCTGACGTCACCGCCCAGCCACCCTGTCACACCAGCAAACAGATCTTTTCTCAGGTCTCTCATCTGCTGGCTGCTGGGGCTAGTGCCCACCCACTAACGAGACATCTCCCATAATTTTCATTTTCACTTGAATATTACCCTCCTCTTCCAATCTCTGCTCCCTTTCCTCCATTCGATCTTCCTCGAAAACTATGGTTTAGCATTTAATATATACTTGCTATTTATACAATTTTATTCTGGCTTACTGTGTGTCTCACACATGTGCTTCTTTAGTGTACAGTTCACTCGGGTTCACTGTCAAGTCATGCCAAATAATGTCAAAACAGATTAAATTAAAAGCAGCAAATGTGGATTTGCAACATTATATAACTGAAGCTATTGTACTTGAAATATCTTTTTACATCCAATTATGTTAAAACAAAATATTCAGATGGGGCTGCATGAAATGCAGTTTCTTGTCTTGACCTTCCTATATGCATAATAATATAATAATCAAATAATAATAAGTATTATTACACTAAGAATAGGGCTAAAAGGTTGCAAACAATAATCTGGATTAATTCTGGCTGCAATTGAATTTGCAGTTGCAAAAATATTAATTACAGAGGTGTTAATGCAAATATTTTCATGTTCCTTGAATTTGTTACATTGTTAAATGTTGCTGTCTGCTTGGACTATGCAATCTGATAGGTTAAAAATAAACAAAAAAAAAAACATCAGCTTTATAAGTCTATTTCAGATTGTCCCTATAGTATAAATGTCTGATTTTATTAATTATATTTACTGATACAAAATGTTTTTATTTTTATGTTCTACTCTCATCTGTTTGATTGAACAATATTTTGTATTTAGTTTTGATTAACCTCTATTTTTTATTAAAGCTAATACAATATACAGTATGTAAAGTGACTGGTACCTGGTTTATCTCTAGTTATATATGTTTGTTTGAAATTCTTACCAATATATAAATAAATATTTTTGAAAAAAAAATATGTTGGTGTCTGATGTCCAATAACTAAGTACACAGTACAAAGTACTTTATGTCTGTGTACATATGAATGTGTGGATCACATATAACCTCAAAGTTATTGTATTTAACAAAAATGATCATACATAGCATATTTACATTATTATTATTATTATTATTATTATTATTTATTTCTTAGCAGACGCCCTTATCCAGGGCGACTTACAATCGTAAGCAAATACATTTCAAGTGTTACAATACAAGTAATACCTACTTTATGTTAAGAGGAATGCAAAAACAATTATAAATAGTAATACATTTCCCTAAATAGCACATATTGATCATTTTACTCACCATAACCTCTTAGAACACATGTGCAAACATCCCTCCAACAAATTCCTTAGAATGACGAACATGGAAGTTTTGGATATTCATTCAAGATGTAGATATTTGTTCAGATATTTGTTTTAAAAAACGTTATCAATGCCATTATATGTAACACTGTATTAAAATATCCCATAAGTAAGAAGGGCCTTACTTTACCCTTGTGAATTAACTACAAAACAAAGAAAGCAATACAGTATTTAAATCTTGTAAATATTTCAAGTAAAAACAAAGTAGACAACCCTTTTTTTAAATACTCACTGCCCTTGTTGTGTCTTCACAGTAAACAAAGTGGTCATAGACATGTTTTCATAAAGTAATAACATTGTTTTTTAACCTGAATAAACACTTCAAATAAAATAAACGTTAAAAAGAGGGTGTTGTACAATGGAAAAAAAATATTTACTCACTGTTTTATAATTGTTTTTGCATTCCTCTTAACAAAAAGTAGGATTGCATCATGAAAGAAAATTAAAACGTTGATTAATATACGAGTTTTGCAAGTATGACCTGTATCCTAACATTGCAGACAGAAACGGACCCCGATTGTAGCGGCGGTAAGAATCCAAGCGTACAACTTTTATCTTCCAAAATATAAAGTTATTTTATTTAGCAAATAGAGTGAACAGCAACACTCGGGCTGATCTTAGCCGACAGTTAGAGTGCACCAGGAGAACACCCCCCACTACTCCGTTGCCTGCCAATGGGGCTGGGCGGTGCGGGGCGGGGCGGTGCGGGGCGGGGCGGGGCAGGGCGGGGCTCCCCTCCCCTCCCCTCCCCTCCCCTCCCCTCCCCTCCTTTTTTATTGCCATACGCTATTCTACTGTAGGAATGATAATTACAATTTTTGATTGTGTGTGTGTGAAAAGTGAAACAGCCATTGCACTTCAAAAATGTTATGCTGTTATAGTTTAACTTTCATGTTATTTTTCAAGCAAGCACACAATATAATTACAATAACTAGAGGAAAGTCATAGATAAGGGAGGAGGCATTACAAGATCCATCAATAGATCATTTTCGATGACGTCATAAATCACTTAGCAACCGTTCTTAACAGGGCGGCCATATGTTGGTGGGCTCATGTGTGAATTCTACCGATACACATCATTGAACAACGTCAGAAACAGCAGCACTTTCTCACTATTTTAGGAAATTAGATGGATCATCTAAGAAAAGATACAGTGAAAAGATGTATATAATCAGTAATCCACATCCGTGTGCTATTTCTGAGCAAAGAAGGAGCCAGGACGTGCAATTATTGCCAAGCGTTTGTTTTCCGGACATAATAAATTATATGATTAGTACCCTCGAAGATTTGAGATGCTGCAAAGGACTGGAATTCCACAACCATTTTATCTGTGGATGGGTTAAAGAGGTGAAGACGTGCATCATAAACAACCTTTGTGTCATTAAAACTCGGGTGAGTAACTTTTACCGGTGTTTTTTTTTGTTTTTGTTTTTTTTTTTGATTATCTTATTTGTGATACCATGTTACATTTACACAAAAATTAAAAAAGACCCAAAAACTATAATAAAACATGAAACCAAATTTATATATATATATATATATATATATATATATATATATATATATATATATATATATATATATATATATTAAATACAGGAATTATCTATTTTCTAATTCTCTTTGCGATAACAAAAAATCAAACATAATTATTACGGAAACGGATACGAGTATGGAGAGTACTTCACAAAAGACTAGTTCAAGATCTGCAGTTAGCAAAGACATGGAACTCCAGGTTTGTGTCTGCGGCTGGAGAAAGGCGACAACGGTCAGGGGTTTGAAGATTCATCAAGGGAGAATGAAATGCTTGAGGGAGAAGGGACAAGGGCCTTGCACTGATCAGTACTTCTTACGAAGTCAGTCAAGTCAGTCGAATGAAATCCAGCGACAGGAAGCAAACCACAGTTTCCAGGATATCAGCACCCCTGTCATAGAAGTGACACTATTCTTTCGCAGCTCATGCGCTATATATCTTGCCTCAAGAAAGAAGGCTATGTCTTCCTTCCTCCTTTACCCTCCTGGGACGTGGCCCTCTTACTCTTAGTGCTCGAGTCCCATAACTAACAATTATTTGTGTTCTTTCAAGGCTTCATATGAGCCGTTCTGTTCTCTGAGGGTCAAACCCGGTCACTAACTGGGACCCAGTCGCGAGGCTGAGCCTATAACGTCTCTCCGAGAAGTCAGATGACCTTGTCTTTTCAGGGGCTCGGAGGCCATTAGGGCTAGCCTTGACTCCATAGAGAAGGCTATCTTGGTTGGAGTCCGGCCCATCCTTTTCTCTCTCCCTTGTCTAGAGGCCGAGCCTCCAATCCTCAGTTGCAAAAAATACTCCCTCTCGCAGCCCTGGCTCCCACCCTGTTAAATAATATATAATGTGATTAAAGCTGTTTCTTGTGTTGCTTAGTAATACATATTATAGTAGCACATGTGATTGTGTAGAAATGCGTTTTTGCAGAACTGCGTAACCAAATTTTGTGGACCAGCTGGTTGGGAACCACTGATCTAAACTACAGGTCTTAACCACTTCAACACCATGACGTACGCACATACGTCAAATGAAAACCCACTTACAGTACCATGCAGTACGTGTGTACATCAAGTTCCCCATTCTATTCTATGAGCGGTTTCTCAGTCTAGCGTTTCAGGTTTCATTCCCTAAGGCAGTGCTAGTGCTGTGGAATGTGTGTCATGTAGCGATTCCTATCTACCTGTGGGCATTTAGAAAACCGAGATATATTGCGGTAAGCCATTCAACTTTTACAAGTATATATATATATATATATATATATATATATTGTAACAAACGCCCAGCCGCGGGCGTAATTTTTCGTTCAATAACTGGACAGACTCAAAGTGTACACAGGTGAATTACTTTAATTTAAACCATAAGCAAACGTATATCACCCCCACCCAAAGTATCATGCCCTGTACGGGCTACTAACTATCTCACTTATAGTCCCTATCTAAACCTACCCCAGGAGTTCACTTATTCAAGTGGGTACAGTCTATAAGGCCTCTTGGCTGCAGACCCTGAGTTCTTCAGTGTACAACCGGCTGAAGTGCCAAGTACAGGTTGGTGTGTTCCGGTGTTGGCTCCCTCTGCTGTAGCACGGTGAGCTGGAACTGGCTATCCCTGCTGGAGCACGTTGACCACACGGGTAAGTAGACCAGAACTGGCTCTCTCTGCTGGAACACGTTGAACAATACGACAGTTCCTGCTATTGTGGAAAACTGTAATCCAAGTAGTGAACTGGAGTGCGTAGAAACCATGTGATAGCCCCTGCTATCTTGGTGAACAGTACCTCCAGGAAACACACTGCAACGCGTTGAAACAGAACGACAGCTCCTGCTATCGTGGTGAACTGTATTTTCCAGGAAACACACTGCAACGCATTGAAACAGAACGAAAGCTCCGTCTATCCTGGAACAGCGGATACACTGAAATGTTATTAAATAATAAAACCAAATGTCCAGAATACTTTGTCCCGATGTCTGTGAATTATTTTGTCCAGAATCACACAGTACCCAATCCCAATTAAATGTTATGATCTCTGTTCACTTTGCAGAGAGTATAATTTGCTAAACTCCAAACAGTACATTTTTTATTTTTATTATTCTATTAAAGAAATAAAAATGGTCCCGTCTCTAAACTATGTCACCGGCACTGGCCCCGCCCGGAGCCGAGACGAGCTCTGTGCACTTTTAACGTGCAGAGGTTATACTCTCTGCTCTGCTACTTCTAACCCAAAAGTCCCAAAGTTAAACAATAATACAGCTGGGCACCAAAACAGCAATAAAGTAAACTGGTGTCTAATACCAGCCAACCTACTTTGTAATCCAAACGACTTTGCAAGAAAAACTTCCACACACAAAAAAACAGTACCTTCCAACAACAAGAATCCTGTAGAACTCCGTCAGTGTATACTCCACCCCCCTTAAGTGATCTGCTGGCTTCCTTATATATCAGCAGACTCCTCCCAATTCATTAACCCCCAGGGCTTCTGGGGAATGTGGTTTTCAACCAGACAGCCATTTCTTAAAGGGCCTCCGCCCTATCCTCACAATATATATATATATATATATATATATATATATATATATATATATATATATATATATATATAGTGTTTTAAATTATTATTTGTTTTATTATTCGTTTTACTTGTTTAGTTTTAGTTTATATAGTTTTTAGCGAAAGCTAAACATGGCAACGCATGTGGACAGCGACAACGGGCGTGATGAAGATTTCGAAGTTGGTTCCAAGGATTTCGATACCAGCGACAGTGATCCTGACAAGGCTGCGGAGCCAAGAACAGCAGGGGACTGGGAGCTTATTACTGATCCCTACGATGATGCCAGTCCTCCATCATTTGTTTTTGCACCTGTTTACACAGATGTGCACCCCACAGTGGAACTTGAGAGTTTGCGTTCTCCATTGGAGTGCTTTTTGGCTTTGTTCCCGAAATGTTCCTACTTTGGAGATTTGCAATTTAGTTTTTCAACTTCAGAATTCAGCACTACATGGCAATGCCTAGAAGTTGGAATAATGGCAGGATGCACCATTTCTCCACTGGCTTTTACCATGGCAATGGAAGTAATCATTAGGGTGTCAAAATGGGTAGTGGGAGGAGAGCGTTTAGCTTCTGGAATGCGACTACAACCAATTCGAGCATACATGGATGACATGACAACCATGACTACAACAGTAGCCTGCACTAATCGGTTATTGGGTAAATTAACCAATAACATTGAATGGGCACAAATGCAATTCAAGCCCACTAAATCAAGAAACATCTCTATAATTAAAGGCAAAGTAGTAGATAAAATGTTCCACATTAATGGTGAGGCAATACCAACAGTGTCTGAGAAGACAGTGAAAAGACTTGGAAGATGGTACTATGGGGAGCTAAAGGACACGGTTCGTGTGGGAGAAGTTAGACAACAAGCAGTGGAAGGGTTGAAGAGCATAGACAGCTGCACTTTATCAGGCAAACTAAAACTCTGGTGCTTTCAGTTTGGTCTACTGCCGAGGCTGCTGTGGCCAATGACTGTGTACGACGTTTCTTTGACAACAGTAGAGAAGCTGGAAGCTTTAATCAGTTAATACATCAGGAAATGGTTGGGAGTTACACGCTGCCTCAGCAGAGTGGGACTTTATAGTAAAGGAGTACTGCAGCTACCAGTCTCCGCTCTAACCGAGGAGTTTAAGTGTGGCAAGGTCCGACTGGAAATGACATTAGTAGTCACGCGACAAATGGGTAAGGGAGGCAGCACCTGTGTTAAAAACTGGAAGAAAATGGGCGGCAAAGAAAGCTGTGGAAGATGCAAAGGCTGCCCTTCGAATCAGTGATATCATGGGGCAAGTTCAGCATGGAAGAGGTGGTCCTGGTCTCAGTTCAGCTCCTTCTACATGGCACAAGGCAGCCCCAGCTCAACGGAGATAGCTGGTAGTTAACGAGGTGCATAAAGGCCATTTCCCAGGCCAAACAGGGAGAATGGATGAGATGGGTGAGTGTGGAACAACACAAGGTCGGCTGGCAAGACCTATGGACAATGGAACAGAGCAGGATCAGTTTCCCCATCAGGTCAACATATGATGTTCTCCCATCACCACAGAACCTAAACCTCTGGGTAGGAGAGGATCCCTCATGTCCTTTGTGTTCATCACCTGCAACATTAAGGCACATTTTGACAGGATGTAAGGTGGCTCTTAGCCAAGGACGGTTTACTTGGCGCCATGACCAGGTGCTGTGATGTTTGGCCTTAGCATTGTCAGACAAGCGTAACATGACTAATAAGTTGCCACCAGTTCCATCAAAACATTACACACAAAAGACAACATTCCTCCACCCAGGAGAGCAACCGCCAAGAAAAGGTGTTAAAACAACCGGAAGCTGCTAGAGACTGGAAAATGCTGGCAGATTTTGGTCAACGGCTTATTTTTCCACCTGAGATTGCCACAAGATATTGTCTTGTGGTCTGGACCAGCAAGCCTTGTTCACCTGGTAGAGTTAACAATGTCATGGAAGGATGCGCAGATGAGGCGTATGAGAGGAAGAAACTGCTGTATGCTCAACTAGCCGCTGAAGTGGAACAGCGAGGATGGAGAATCTGGGTTTACCCTGTGGAAGTGGGTTGTCGAGGATTTGTGGCACACTCTACAACCTGGTTTCTCAGAGACGTCGGATTCACTGGCAAAGATTTGCGTCGCACAGTGAAGAACTTATCTGAAACAGCAGCGAGGAGCAGGAACTGGTTGTGGTTGAGACAGAAAAATTCTGGTTGGGGTAAGTAAGCTGGGCTGAGTTAAGTGGGGGACAGAGGGGGGTGGCACTAGGGAGGCAAAATAAGTGGATCCCTGGAGCCAGCATTACACTTCAGTCATGAATACCCGGCAGAAAGATATTTACATTATCATATGGAAGGAAACGCAAATGGATGGAGACACAGATGGATCACATTAGTTTGCTGTAAAGCTATGTCTTAGGTGCTTATCTTGGCGAGAGCTGAGTTCAATCAGCATGAAGTTTTAACATCTACTCTTATGTAATGGAAATCATTATTATTATTATTATTATTATTATTATTATTATTATTATTATTATTATTACCTTGCTTCATTTTACCAGATCCATAGATATGTTGTCATTTGCTAGTAATTGTCTATTTATGTAAGTCTCACAAGTGTATTTATATGCAGTACTGTATTAATTATATTGTAGTGTATTTAATGTAACTGTACATAACATAATTTTCAATTTGTATAAGTCATTTTGATTGAATGTGACATGTGGTTAAAGCATGTTTTCCCATGGCACCCTATCTTGTTGTGATGTGCAAGTTCCTAAAGAAAATAATAAAATTATGAATACACAATATATCACTTTGACTTCAAAACCAAAGTCAGTAATGACTTAAAAAACCATGCACACACACCAGCAAAAAAATACCAAATTGCTAATATTGACATACACATGCTAAATGCTCTTTAAACATTTAATGTATGCTACCTCTTTCTTTCCTTGACCTGTTTCCAACTTGTGTTATAGTTCCAAGTAATTGCTCAAGGTGCCAGTAGAGGAGAAATTTTAAACAGATGTCTCCATGAATTAATTATCCAAACATTAATTATTAAAAGACTTCCTCAGGAGACAAAGCCATGAGGTAATGTTCATTTAAATATTACTTTGATGTTATTTTTTTCATGATTTAAGCGTTGTGCATTTGACAGCATCTGCCAGTGGTATGTAATTCACAATTAATCTTAGAATGGATCGTACTTGCCGAGTTCATTTGTTTTTGGCAGGATGTTTCTCAGAACACTTATCTAGATTCTATGCATATGTCAGAAGCCAAAACTTCCATGAAATTACTTGAGCCCTTATAAAAGTTTCCCATAGGAATAGCACAGCAAAGTATAAAAGTACATATAAAGCATGTATGTCAGGGGTTATCGTTAACACTGGTATTTATTAATGCTTTTTTTGTTCTCCCCTACAGGTAATTTTGTACTTAAAGGTGACCATCTGGATCTTCCCCAATGTCTACAGGAAACACCACAACAGGTAAGTTTCAACAATTTTTTATTAACACACAGGTAAATATAACTAGACAAATTTCATAAATAGACAAGGAAACATTAAAAGTCCTAAAACCCTAAAAAACAAATCCTCATCTCTATCTGTCCCATGGTAGCAGACTCAGTCTCTCCTCTTCTTAACAGGTATATATGAAAACAATGGTATAACAATATCACGCTCTGCCATTTATATCGCTGGTATGGAGGTGGTAATTAACATAATGGCGATGTCCTGCTTGACCTCCTCCAGGCCCTGGTGGAAACAGTCACCAACACAACAATATCTTCTGCTGCCTTTGCACCCTCATTGACACAGTGTAGTTCCTGGAGAAAAGAGGACATGGACAGCACTTACTCCCACTCCAAGCAGCACTCTATCAGGTTTCAAGCACACCCCGCTTTTGGCCCCCCTGCTCTACGAATTGACTTCCGACACGGCTACGTAGTGTAGGGCCTCACAGTTTGGGTGTGTGTTGTGCTGCTGATATTCAATCTCCTGGGTCATGCAGCGATGTCAACGGTGCGGGTGCCTTTGAAACAGAGCCAAAACACATAGGTGGCAGTGCGTGAGTACCTGAGTCTTTTAGACCAACTGTGTACTCATCTGATACTTGGAGGTCATGGGTGGTTAGGGCTCTGGACTCTTGACCAGAGGGTCATGGGTTCAATCCCAGGTGGTGGACACTGCTGCTGTACCCTTGAGCAAGGTACTTTACCTAGATTGCTCCAGTAAAAACCCAACTGTATAAATGGGTAATTGTATGTAAAAATAATTATATATATATATATATATATATATATATATATATAGAAAGTCTACACCCCCTTTAAACTGTTAACTTTTTGTTGCCTTATAGTCTGGAATTAAAATGCTTTTTTTTTATCATTTATCTACACATCCTACCTCACAACTTCCATGTGAAAAAAATATTCTAGAAATTTGTAGAAAATTAATTTTTAAAAAAAAGCTGAAATAGCTTGGTTGGATAAGTGTCCACCCCCCTTGTAATAGCAATCCTAAATTAGCTCAGGTGTAACCAATCGCCTTCAAAATCACACACCAAGTTAAGTGGCCTCCACCTGTGTTAAATTGTAGTGATTCACATGATTTCAGGATACATTCAGCAGTTCCTGTAGGTTCCTCTGCTGAGTAGTGCATTTCAAAGCAAAGACTCAACCATGAGCACCAAGGCGCTTTCAAAAGAACTCTGGGACAAAATTATTGAAACTCACAGATCAGGGGATGAGTATAAAAAAATATCAAAGGCCTTGAATATCCCTTGGACACAGTCAAGACGATTAGTAAGAAGTGGAAGGTGTATGGCACCACCAGGACCCTGCCTCGATCAGGCCGTCCCTCCAAACTGGATGACCGAGCAGGAAGGAGACTGATCAGAGAGGCAACCAAGAGGCCAATGGCAACTTTGCAAGAGCTACAGGCTTTTCTGGCCAAGACTGGTCAAAGTATGCATGTGACAACAATATCCCAAGCACTCCATAAATCTGGCCTGTATGGCAGGGTGGCAAGAAGGAAACCATTACTCAAGAAAGCCCACCTTGAATCCTGTTTGAAGTTTGCAAAAAAAAAAACACTCAGGAGATTCTGTAGCCATGTGGCAAAAAGTTTTGTGGTCTGACGAAACTAAAACTGAACTTTTTGGCCTAAATGCAAAGCAAACCCAACACAGTGCATCACCCAAAGAACACCATCCCTACTGTGAAGTATGGTGGTGGTGGCAGCATCATGTTATGGGGATCTTTCTCATCGGCAGGGACTGGGGCACTTGTCAGGATAGACGGGAAAATGAATGGAGCAAAGTACAGAGAAGTCCTTGAGGAAAACCTGCTGCCCTCTGCAAGAAAGCTGAAATTGGGACAGAAGGTCATCTATCAGTATCACAACGACCCAAAGCACACAGCCAAAGCTATACTGGAGTGGCTGAGGAACAAAAAGGTAAATGTCCTTGAGTGGCCCAGTTAGAGCCCCGACCTAAATCCAATCGAAAATTTGTGGCATGACTTGAAGATTGCTGTCCATCAACGTTCCCCAAGGAACTTGACAGAGCTTGAACAGTTTTGTAAAGAATGGTCAAATATTGCCAAATCTAGGTGAGCAAAGTTGGTAGAGACCTATCCCAACAGACTCACAGCTGTTATTGCTGCCAAAGGTGCCTCCACCAAGTATTAACTCAGGGGGGTGGAGACTTATCCAATTATGATCTTTCAGTTTTGTATATTTAATATAGAATTTTTTTCTAAATAAAAAGTTTTTTCCCCTTAACAGTGTGGAGTATGGCGTGTAGATAAGTGGAAAAAAAATCTTCATTTAAATGCATGAAACTCTGAGGCACTGACACAACAAAATGTGAAAAAAGTTCAAGGTGGTGTAGACTTTCTATAGGCACTGTGTATATACACATTCTAAAGCCCAGAGAGATATGGTAAAGCATGAATAAAAAATAAGTATATTTAATATCAATATATAAATAATACTTGGCATTAATCCAGTATTTACAAAAAATGTCCGCTAAAACATAAAATAATACAGCAATTTCTTCCATTTTACATGTTACACTATAAAGTAAAATTGTTCTGATCTCTGAAGGCACTATTTGAAAGCTAATGTCGTAAAAATGTCTGTGAGAGAACCCTCCAATACAGACTCCACTCCGCTTTATCAGGATGCCTCAGGAGATGTAAAAATATCCTGAATAAGCAGCTGTCACAATTAAACAAGAGGCATTTAAGGAGGACCTTTGTCATGCTTATATTCACAATTTACAACATGCACAAGAGAGAAGTATTTGAATGTTTTTTTTTTCTAAATGAAAATAATGAAATCACATCACATTATGAATAAATGTATAATTTAAAATACAAGTCTATTGTTTTTTATTCCTAAATGAAATGAAAAAGAATGAAATCACATCTTATCACAAGGCAAGACAGCTGCAATGTTACATTCTTTGACACAGCAGCCTGAGCAACCTGACATGCCAATTAAATAACATAAATAGCATCACGATTAGGCGTCGCCGACTGTACTACTTGATTTAGGATTATGTATGGGTATTATGTGATACCCAATTGGGGTAGGACATTTGTATAATAATTTATATAGCCATACATTGAAATTATATACAGGTATATATATATATATATATATATATATATATATATATATATATATATATATATATATATATATATTTGTATTTCTAGAAGATAACTATATGAACCTTCAGTAGCCAATCAGAACTGCCCAGACACTGACAGCATAGACATAGAGAGGGAGGTAAACATACATAATGTAGAAATTAGATACTAGTATTTGTTTTTTGTTGCACATTTATTTTTTTTATCAGTGGAGAAAATAATGTAATTAGAAATGATTAGAAACGGGAAGAATGATTAGTTCAAGGAATGTAGATCCCCCAAAGTATAGCAAGGTGTATAAATGGGACCACCACTTCTTTGCAAAGTAGCGCTCATTGTATTCCCAGCAACTTGTGTTTCATAGCGTTTTTGGTACAGTGGTTTATTTTGTCTTGTCACTGATAAAGTGGAGTGGAGTCTGTCTTGGAGAGTTCTCTCCCAGACATTTTTACGACATTAGCTTTCAAATAGTGCCTTCAGAGATCAGAACAATATTCCATAAATATGGTATTTAATGAGAGGTTGTATTGGTAGTTCAGACTCCATTGTACATGCAGCAGTGTGGAGTAGTGGTTAGGGCTCTGGACACTTGACTGGAGGGTTGTGAGTTCAATCCCAGGTGGGGGACACTGCTGCTGTACCCTTGAGCAAGGTATTTTACCTAGATTGCTCCAGTAAAAACACAACTGTATAAATGGGTAATTGTATATAAAAATAAAGTGTAAAAAATAATGTAATTGTAAGTAAAAATAATGTGATATCTTGTAACAATTATAAGTCGCCCTGGATAAGGGCGTCTGCTAAGAAATACATATAATAATAATTTTAATGTATGTCATCTGTGAGCTACCATCACTGGTAGCGTCACGTGAGTTGAGTCTGTCTTTGTGGAGCATGGCAACTGCAACTTCCTGCCTGTCAATCAGAGAATACCCACATCCAAGCATTCGAAATGGAACCGGAACTGGAACAAAAAAATGAAACAAAATTAATTTATTATATTGTGGAACAAAAATGATATTCAAGATTTTGTTTCTCAGTTAATAACGTTTTTTTTTCATTCCCTTTCAGCCTGTTCTCTCTGTCTCTTTCCATTGTTTTCAAACAGTCATTTGAAAAAAAGCACTCTTCCCATGGTCTTGGACACCTCAGTGGTCAATGACAAAGCATTACAATACAGCCAGCTAATGAAATTCAACATTACATTTAGCTTGCAGCCAGCGAATCAAATAGCACTATATTTGCCTTCAGTTCAGGCTTCCACCTTGCGGTCGGCTACATGCTAGATCCACGTTACGTGATCAGTCTTGTATTCACTCAAAATAAACAGGTACTGCTATTAACTTATTATTAAGTTATGTACAGAGAAAACAAGCTGTAAAAGTATGTGTGGCAAGTGAAGCGCTTTGTTAACAGTCAGAGGTTTGCTAGTTATATTCCTGGATATTAAGAGTTAAGACATTTTACCGTCGACTTGAGAAAACAGCATGTTTATTGTATAACAAATTTATTTTGTTGTATTCTCAATCATTTAACGATTCATGATTTAATTGTTCAGTGTTTCCATTAACATATCGAAGCGAATAACGTCTTATGAGCATTTGAAATACGGCAAAAGTAATGCGCATAATCAACCTAAAATTGGGTTTCCATTCAAATCAATTTCTAGCGGACAAACTGGCCGACGTGATGACGTTGTGGGCGAAGCTAAAATTATTCGCATCGAATACTGAAATACACTAGAAAAATAGTGTGACAGACCATTTCCACTCTTTTCCCTGATTTTACTTTACAAATGTATGCGATTTTACTTATACGATGACGTATCACATCTAGCGAATAACCCCAGTTTACTAAATAGCAGTCTTCTGTCCATCACTTCCCACCAGTTTATTATTCACAAAAAATAATTATTCTGAAAGTATTCTCAGGTGAAAATCTAACCATAACATTGGACCGGTGTACTTGAATACTATACGTTGTGTATTGTAAAATTCAGTACGTTAGGCTACCTACAACTTGATTTGTTTTATCCCATAAGAATCTTAATTAACTGATTGTGATAGAGTCCTGGTATACTTGCCTCAGGTAGCCGAGGAGAACACAGACGAGACTGAGATAGAGATTGACGTTGATACGCCGACACAGGCGCACGGGATTTAATCAATAAACATAAACAAAAAGTAAACAATAATGTCATGTGACGCTACCAGCGATGGTAGCGCACAGAGGACGATACACGACTGTACAAACACTCAAAATAAAACACAATACAACAAACTATAAATCAAAGGTGCCGTGAAAACGGCAGGCCTTGCAGCAGCCCCGATCACAGTGATCTCTATGTTTTTATACTAACGCTCTGCCGAGACACGCCCACCTGCCTGCTGGAACAGCTCATTGCTTTCAGCTGCTGCTCCACGCAGACAGGTAATCGTCCACGGCGGAGCGCAACATCAGTTAAACAATTAATGAAATCAATTTACAACAAATAATGCAAAAATATACAATAAAACTACATATTTCCCCATGTGTAGGGCTTCCGCCCTGCCACACTGATATTTTGGATATAGCCTACTATAAGGGTAGCCTACTATTTTCTCATAAATTACAGGAGCATTTTCACCTTTTCTTGTAATTTATGAGAAATGTTAAACGTTTAATAAGCACACACTTTTCATATTATGTTTTTCTTTCTTTCCCCCCTTCTTATTTTTTCTCTACTAAAAAACAGGGAATAAACACAAAGTTAAGCATCTGACAGATTTTTATATACAGTTGTATATAGAGCAATTGTTTCAGTTTGTGTAAAATCAAGAGAGAACATTACGAAGGGGGTTTCAAACTTTGTTTTATGTAGGCTAATGTTTGATGTCACTATACTTCTAAATTGCGTGGATTGCAAAAGAAAAAGGGGGAAAGGCAGAATGCTATACATGGTAAATGTACTGAATTTTCTTTGTAATTAATTACATTTATTAATGAATTTTATTTATATATTTACAATAAAATATTCATTAAAATGTATGAGTTTATCAGAGTCATTTTTATATTAATAGAATTCATGCCATAAAAGCAAGGAATTTATTTGTACAGGAAAGACTGGTGTTCACGACGTGTGACGTATAGATATTAAAATAGGCTACATTATTCTGTTCAAACTGGAGAATTACAGCCATTGCGCACTCTCTAGAGCGGTTAACTTTTCAGCAGGAAAATGGTTTTAGGTGAAAAAACTCAATTTCAGGATGTTCTTGAACAAGGTCAAATAATACTGATGCTGTTACTCCAGCTTGCTTCAGCAGGTATCAGTATTGTTAGGAGACTGAGAAGATCTAGAAGGCAGCTCTATCACCTGGAGCGGTTACTACTCACAACCACAAAACGGAATCCACCTCGAAAGTGGGTGTACAAGCGTTGCAATATATTTTGGGAAAATATTGTGCAAGATCATTTTAATGATCAATGCTGGCGTACCCATTTCAGCCCAAGATCACCTATACTAACAGAAAAGAGAATCACTATCGCTCTGTATAAGCTGGCTAGCTGTGCAGAATATCGAGTTGTTGGGGAGATGTTTGGTGTGAGCAAGGCCAGTGTTCATCGTTGCATTTACACCGTCTGCAGAGCTATCCGAGATCACATGCTGACAGATTACATATTTCTTCCAGGTAATACTGAGACTCAAGAAATAGCATACAGGAATGCTTTGTCTTGCCACATTCCCCAAATTTATGCTGCTGTGGATGGAAGCCATATTCCTGTTTTAGCTCCATCAGCTGGCTACCGTGATTTTGTTAATCGAAAGGGATGGCCATCCATCATTCTGCAGGGACTTGTGGATGACAAAGGCATGTTTCACGACGTTTGTCTTGGGACACCGGGAAGTGCACACGACGCAGCCGTGTTCCGTTCCTCGCACCTGTACCTGCACCCTGAGTGCCACCCACAAAACACCTTGCTTGTGGCAGGAGTGGAGATGCCAATGATGATTGTCGGCGATCTAGCTTACCCTCTCCTATCATGGCTTGTGAAGGATTATCCGGGAAAAACAACCTGCCACCAGAAGATGTTTAACACACTACTTAATAGAATCAGGGTAAAAGTGGAACAAGTCCACTGCTGTAACAGCTTGTTGTGTGTTACACAATTACTGCGAGGAAAACACCAGGGCTACTGCTGACAATGGAAACTGCAGGCGCTACAAGATGTTCGCCAGTACCAGCAGCCAGATGTGCGTCCACCAGCATGGCGACCTGACCAAGAAGCTGTCAACACTCGCAACGCACTGCTTAGTTGTGTTCAAGACATGATGGCCAATACTTTAACCTCAAGGTATTTGAGTGTATTTTTTAAAAATATTATTTTCCTTTCACTAACCAAGAGGAGAACAAAGCCTAATATTTTACCAACAAAAAAGCGACACTTTTGCCAACGGTGATTTCTTTTTTTTTTTTTTTTACAATTCAATTTGAACATTTTTTGTTCAGTCTTTTTGTTTAAAATGTATCTAAACACTGTAACACAGAGGTTTGAACCTGGACATAGCATTTTACCAACAATTTCAACGTTTTTCAATAAAAAAAGAGAAAACGTTGCCAACATCTGTTTCTAAATTATTGATAATCCAATCTGAACAGCGTGTTGTACAATAATAACAATAATAAAACAAAACTGTATATTTATCTCACCTTGTGAAATAACAGAAAAGTGAACTGAGATCTATAATCTTATTTTTTTAGTCACCTTTCTTAAATAATAAAAACTTTTGCATTTTAAGTTTACCTTACAGGCCGTTTTAGTTACCATTAGTAAAAAAAAAAAAAAGCACAGCATCTTCTTACATTTTAGTAAGCTTTTTAAAGATAACTAGCCTAACTTATCTTATTTTTTTAATCACCAGCAATAACATAACATAAGCTCAGTAGCATGTAGATCTTACGTATCAGTAGCCAATTTTTAAATAACAAAGAAGTTCAGTAGGCCTACCAATAGTTTTCTGTTATTTCATAAATAAACAAAAAACTCAAGTCTTTAGTCGTTTAGTCACATTTACTCAAATAACATACAATTCACTCTGTTTTGTTAACTTTTGTAAACCTTTAATAAAGTTATTCAAAGTCTAATTTAAATTTACACAATTTGGAAAGCATCATGTTGTTTTATTATTTGTTTAAAATAACAAACTAAATTAATTTATAACAAGAGTCCCCAATCATGGTCCCGTAGGGCCGCAGTGTCTGCAGGTTTTGTGTGCTTAACTACCTAATTTGACCACTTTAACTAGTTATGAAGGTTTTGTCATTTGGGGAGATCTAGAAAATCTGATGGACTGCGGCTCATCGGGTGCAGTTTTGGGGTAAAGAAAAAAAATCTCTGAATATTTGTTTTAAAAAAAAATGTTTTCAATCATCAGCTTCCAGCATTGTCACGTATGACTCCTGATGAATGGTTGTAAAACCGTATACACCAGGAAGCTTGGGCTCCACTTGAGATGGAGCAGGCGATGGGTAAGTGGGCCGTGCAGGGATTAGGCCTAGTTGCAGTATAGGAGCAGGATGGTTGTAACCATGGTGTGCCGGTCTGTAGATGTACTCTGTAGCCTGTGGCCTTTGAAGATTGTAACAATCACCCGCATGAGCTTCAATTGCAGCCGCCTGGCGCTCGGCAGCGTTGGCACAACGCTCAAAACAACCAACTGCAAGTTCAATGGACAAGGCAATAGATTGCAGAGTTGCAGCCTCCTGTCGGTCCTGCTCTTCTTGTTTTTGCAGCATCTCTCCATGCATGGTTTGGATTTCCGACAGAGCAGAGTTAGATTGCTGTTTTTTTGCCAGAAACTCACCATAACTTGGTGGGGTTTTTCCCCCTACATTGCTTCCACTAGAGTCAGACTCTTGTGGACAAGGACCACTTGAAACCCCCACCGCATCCAAACTATCTCCAGGTGAGCTGGCACTGGCATCTAGGTCTGGCATTGACATTTCCATCTCCTCGTTCTCCATTTCCACAAACGGTGACCCTGAAGGCAGAATACAATATTTGAAGACATGCTACATTATGCCAGGTCTATTGGGCAGAAAGATTGCATCAAATCATAATAAGAACTTTACACATAGAGCTATCCAAAATCGTAATTTTATACATCAATTTAAACAAATAGTCTACCAGTAAGAACTTAAGGGTGTCGAATCACATATGGTAAAGAACAGGTCTTTCAAAATAGGCCTAAAGCTACCAATTGGGCTACCCATTTATAAAACACTTTTTGAGTTCTGTTTTATCGTGACAAATCAAAGTGTATAACAGGCCATTTGTATAATGCTTTTTAATATTACAGTTTTTATTATTATTATATAGATTCATAGAGATTTATTTATTTACCTATGGTGTTATCATCGTCAGGCAGAGGGATGTTTTGACCAGTTTCTTCATCTCCTCGATCGGGTTCATCTGGATATAAATTAAAACAATATATTTAAAATGTAGAATAAGTAACAAAAAGTACGAAATTTACAAAGAAAATAAATCTGTAATGTGTGCTTACCTCTGGAGGTGTCGATGTTGCTGTGAGTGGACACAACTATTGGACGATGACCCAATATTTTATCAATTTCCTCAAAGAACCTAAATTTAATGGCACCACTGTGACCACTTATTGAGAGATTCCTTTTTTCTTTAAGGTAGGAAACTTTAAGGGATTTCCACTTAACCCTTATTGCTGCCCATGGTTTATAAAATCCCTGTATCGCTATCTCCTTTTCTAGATTTTAAAAAATGTGGGCATTGTGCTGCCATTTCCCGTCAAGGGCACTAGTGACATGCAATTCGTGAATAAGCTCTAAAAACACACACAGTTTCTGCAGTCTCCCAGTTGCACCTGTTACTGTTAGTCGCCATTTTTTCCTCCCAGTAAGGGACTTCCTTAGGAGCTGCAGTGCACTTTGGGGGATTCGCTTATGCAAATAAAATTGTTTCCATTTAAAGTTATGTGCATTAAGGTACCTTAATTTGCATTTTCTGAAAATATTGACTTTCCTAAAACCCTAAGGTCTAGGGTTTTTAAAAGTTTGAATAAATGTACACGTTTTTGCAAATTATACCCATTTCCATTGAGCTTGTCGCATATTTTATTTTTAATCCGTAAACTTTTAGCGAATAAATCCACTACAATGGAAACATAGCCACTCTTATATCCAAAAGAATTATGTAGAAAAGTTGCACGTGTGGTGTGTACATGTTACATTTGTTCTATATCTTACTGTGAAATCTGCATACCGATGATAACAATGTTCCCCTTAGTGCTTATTAATAATAATAATAATAATAATAATAATAATAATAAAATTGATTGGAGAGGATTTTTTCTGGGTATCTTCTGTTTAAAACAGAGTAGCTATGTAATAAGAAATATGTAGGTTATGATAAATATATAAAATGTTTTTTTTGGTATTACCTTTCAAATATACGGCAAATGTGTAGAGCCCTGAAAAAAAAAAAAAATTAAAATCAGTGTTAGACTGGGGGGTGGACACAGATGGACGGAGTCCACTCACTTTTTTGGAAGGGTGGATACCATTTTTAACACTCCGTCTTCATTGTTATTTATTATCCTATTTTATTTCTCCCCAATACTTCATCCTTTAATGTTCCCTATGCAGCTTTTGTTTTTATTGCGTCTGCGTGAGCACTTTAGCGAAACAGAAACTCGAGTTGTACTGACGTGACGGCACCAGCCACTGAAATTGACGTGACAACTGTTAGAGTGTGATTTCAATTATTTTTTTTTAAAGAATGTTCTCGCATAATAATAACACGTGTTGATTCACTTCAACATTTCTAAAATAAACTAAGTGAAAATTAGTAGAACAGCTGATCTTGTTTTTTCCCTTCCAAAAATGACAAACACTGTCCAAACAGATTTGATGAAAAATAGCATTTGCTCCAAACAGGCACTGCGTCCCTGCGTTCCTAGCAAGATCTCTCGATATGCTAAAAATAACTGTGAAAGCGCTTATTACAAATCAAATGTGTTTAAAAGCATATCAGTTTTTACCAAGACACTGCACATCTGTTTTTACTAGGCTATAATATAAAGCCTTCCGTTCTTTATTTTATTGCATACAAATTGTTGTGTTGTTTTTTGTCCGATTTTTATTTTATTTTATTTTTTAAATGTTATGCATACAACTTAATACGATGGTTTTGTGATTTATTGTATATAGGTATAATTTGCAATATATTTTGGTAGGCTCCAGGTTTTTTTGTTTTGGTGCTTTGATTTATTTTTTGTGTACTTCTAGGTTTTTTTTAAAATTGTTATTATGATTTGCTAAAAGCGTTTCTTTTCATTAATTAAAAAGAAACAGCACTCAAATACAGTAGGCTACAGTAACTTTTGTTTTTTATGTAACTTAATAGTAGATGTCTTCGGCTTTAATGTAATTTAATAGTAGATGTCTTGTGCACCTTTAAGATTCAGGTCATGCAGAAGTGCAGTCCGGTCCCGTTATAGACGGAGCTCTTCAGCGCGGCAGCAGATGGTGATTGAGGAGCTGAATCAGTGTTGAATCTCGCTATCGAGAAGCAAGATGTGAGAAAGCTGGTTGCCCTTCACGCCCTTAGTGATGTGGATTTATTTCATTTGTGGTCTTTTATTCTGTTTAGAAAGGCATTCGTTATTGTTGTATTGAGTGCTGTTGAGACAGGTGATTTTGTTTGTTTTTAACCTTTGTATACATTTTGCTCTTTTTACGTTTTCAGCCAGTGTTATTTAAATTGAATGATTAAAACATTGAATTTTAAATTCATAAACCCCCTCATTTTTTTATCAGTTAAAAATCAATTAGTTTACATGAAGACATTCTGATAGTATTAACATGTTTCCAACCGTCCTGCTCTGATCCTCTTTAATCATGTTTTGTGTTTTAAATATTTTGTTATTAGATATTAAATTATTGAACATTTTGGAGAAGATTCTATCTGGCTTGGCATGCAGCAATACTATTTCTTCAATTAGATGTATGCTATTAGTGTGTAGGATACATTGTGGTCATTTTGAGGACTTGAAAGAACTGAGTGCCTTTGCTGTTGTATTGTGCTTGACTGTGCATGTCATGATAACAGTGTGCCATCCTGAGATGTCCTGCAGTGTGTTGATGCCGTACTTTCTATTTTATGGACGAAATATCTTTGTTCTCCAGTTTTAAATAATTATTGTCTAATCCTAAAAAAATGTAAACATTATACCAGACATTTAGTGTATGCAAAATACAATTTATTTTAAATGTTTAAACATTTTTTTGTGAATAGTCAGATTATTTTCCCAAATGGTTTCATGTGGTGGGTACATCCCACATTAACATTTTTTAAAATGCAGTATTGCACCAATAGCCTTGCAGCCAAATAATATTTCTCAAGAACAGGCAAGGATAGCCCTCCTAGTTTAGAGAGTGAGAGTCTCTTTTTCTTTATTCTGGGCTGGAAACATTCCATAGAAAATCTACCCAACATTGACAGCATATGCTCCACTATTAATTCTAATTATTATATTGATTTATTGATAGCCTAAAACTTCGTTCCAATCTCCACATAATATCATTATTTAAATGAAAATACAGATTTTCTCATACAACTAACAATATGATTTTTCATGGACCTGGCTCCCCAAATAATATCTATAGATCAATGTCTTCATCTTTTTAGGTTTAAAATCCACTGGCACTGTAAATGCTTTGCCCTTGGACCCCAAAGGGGCCTGGGGTCACAAAACCCCTTGCGGGTACGAAAATGTGCACCATTGCTCAACATTGGTTAAACCTATAGTCCACTCGCTATTTTCTGTAGGAGTTAAAAACACCACAAATTTGAAAGGTGGAACAGAACGGCAAAAAAAGCAAGTGGCATATTTTATGGAGCCATGATCTCGATTAGCTGCAGAGTTTATTTCAGAAGAACATTTACGTTGAATGTAAGGACGTTAACCCACCAAGATTGTTGGGAAATGGCGATGTTTTGAATTGTTTAAAAAAAAATAAAACAATTTGTAAACTCAAACTGAGGCAAAAGAAAGTTGCAATGGAGAAAAGAAAAAATATATGTTTTAAGGCAGCAACATTTGTTGTTTCTATAGACAGGAAATAAGTGCATTTATTGATACAAACAAATAACTTGTCAAACAGTTTTCCCTTTGAGTGCCCATTACAATCATAATCACATAAACACTATATGCTACATAGAGTATCAATGCATTACAGTATCCACAGTAGAAAAGGCCACAGTAGCTAGGTAACTAATTAATGCTGTTTAAGAATGTTTTGTAAAAGCAAACTTTCTTCTGCCTACCACAAATTAGAAGCGGCATTAAATCATCTCTTATCATTATGCAACCTGTTTCAATATATTTGGTGCTGTCCAATGTAAACTTGTGTCGGTAACCTCTCCTTCCAATTTATATGCTAATGCTTTAAGTTTCTACTTTAGCAGGGCTGCTTCCAGCACCAGCCTCCATGGAAGGGAGATTGTGTCAGGACAGGCAAAGCTGAATTGAAAAGGGAGATGTTTCAGAAAACTTTAAATAATGAGATCTGTGATTGAGTTCAGCACCTCCATGCTGAAGGTGTCGCATTTTGCTAAGTCAGCTGAATATAGTTTTGCAACACTTTCATCCTCCTTGAGGGACAATTACAAAACATTTCAGAAATGCTTTTTTCGACTTCAAAATCAGCAGCCTGGCCCTTTAGAAATGGATAGAGACGTGGGAGTTCTGGAAAATTATCTGTGACGATGCTCCATACAAAAACATTTACCGCCCAAGGAATTGGTTCTAACCGATACCTGTTCCTAGCAGTTTCAGCTTTTATTAGAGCCGCTTGACTTAATGGTTTAGAGAATAAAAAAGTGAGCAAAAGAAATTGTGGAGGGCTTTAAAAATCAGCTCGGACTCTCCCTTGTTAGATACTGCAGAGAATTACAATGTGTCAGTTAGGAGTTTATTCTTTTTATTCTGGCTTTACGTTTATGTTATTCATTCTCTCTGAGCAATGGAGATAGCATTAACTTAAAGCATCGGCTCAGATGAATGTGTAATATAGTACCACAAGATTCAAGGGAGATGTACTGGACACCCCTTTGCCATGTTAGTCCCAATAAAGCTAGTCAAGTGTTAAACATCTATCTGACAGCTAGCACTCAACATGTAATCAACATTGGTCTGTATATCTGTTCTTAATGTATATAACACTGACATCTCATAAATAACACTATGTAACACAATTTTTGTTCCTGGGTAGTAAGTGTTATTTCCTAATTGCTTATGCCTCAAAAGTATAGAAAATGGCTATTATTCCCCACAAACTTTGCTTTTGTGACCAGGACAGTGATATTTTGAAATTTACCTATTTCCAATGAGAAAACGGGCAAATTTGTGTCTTTTCGTTCACATAAAGTCAGAAAAAAACAACATATGAATCCAAATTAACATGCATTTATACTAAAGTAATACAAAAATGACTACAAAAGATTTAGAAGTGATTAGTTTTTCGAGATTTACGATTATACTGTAAATCACTTTCACGAATCAGCCCCCAAATGTAGTCTCCCATCATGTTCTCGTTATACTGTCCTTGGTAGCGGTGTTCAAAGTCCAGTATATCCTGGTGGAAGTCCTCGCCTTGCTCCTCCGAGTACGCTCCCATGTTCTCCTTGAATTTATCAAGATGAGCATCAAGGATATGGACTTTGAGGGACATCCTACAGTCCATTGTGCCAGAGTCTCAACCAGCTCCACATAGTTTTTGGCCTTGTGATTGCCCAGGAAGCCCCGAACCACTGCGACAAAGCTGTTTCAAGCCGCTTTCTCCTTACTAGTGAGCTTCTTGGGGAATTCATTGCACTCCAGGATCTTCTTTATCTGTGGTCTGACGAAGACACCGGCTTTGACCTTTGCCTCAGACAGCTTAGGGAAGAAGTCTTGAAGGTACTTGAAGGCTGCTGACTCCTTATCTAGAGCTCTGACAAATTGTTTCATAAGGCCCAATTTGATGTGCAGTGGTGGCATCAGCACCTTCCGGGGGTCCACCAGTGGCTCCCACTTGACGTTGTTCCTCCCCACAGAGAACTCGGTCCGCTGTGGCCAGTCCCGCCTGTGGTAGTGCGCCTTGGTGTCCCTGCTGTCCAAAAGGCAATGATAGCAGGGAAACTTGGTAAAACCACCTTAGAGACCCATCAGGAATGCCACCATTTTGAAGTATCCTATGACCTCCCAGCCGTACTCATCATACTTCAAGGCGTCCAGCAAGGTCTTGATGCTGTTGTAATCCTTTTTGAGGTGCACCAAGTGAGCCAGGGGAAGAGACGGGTACTTGTTACCATTATGGAGCAGCACGGCTTTGAGGCTCCTGGATGAGCTGTCAGTGAAGAGGCGCCACTCATTCTGGTTACAGGCGATTCCGATTGCCTCGAACAGACTGGTCACATTGATGCCATCTCAGAAAAATGCAGATATGTATCCACTTAGGCAGCTGGAACTAAACTGAACTGGTGGGCTTAAGGCCCCTGTATTTATACTACTATTTATATTACTGGAAAGTTCTAGAAAGTTCTAGAAGTTACTCCAAGTTTACTCAGCACTGAATCTATCTGGAATGTTCTGGAAAACAGGTAAATTTCAAAATATCACTGTCCTGGTCACAAAAGCAAAGTTTGTGGGGAATAATAGCCATTTTCTATACTTTTGAGGCATAAGCAATTAGGAAATAACACTTACTACCCAGGAACCAAAAAAAAAAAAAAAAATTGTTACACGGTGTAATTAGATGCTGCATTTAAAATGGCAATGCACAAAATAATGAATTTTGCTGGTAACAAACAAGGTGAGGCATTATAAAACATGGGTGCAAAGCATTCCCTTGTTGTGGCTTCCTGTGAAAAATATTAGCATGCATTTTTGAGAGATTTTAAGAGATATTTTAGTGACTGTGGAGAATAACAATGTTTCAGCTGAGAGCTTATTCTAGTGGTCCTCATGGCTTTACTTTTTTCTGTGCTTTATTCTGTCCCTTATCTGCTTTCATTTTGTATTATGAGTCTTCTGTGAAACAAAAGCCATGTATTTGACTTTATAAAAATTCCTTTCACAGCACTTCCTCCAGTAACATAAAGAAATATGCTTCATCTCTTCATCACACAGGAGGAGCAATAGATCATGTGTTTTGGACTCAAACTGCAAAGATTAATGCCAAAATAAATGCCATGTATACTCAAGCACAGTAATCATGCATGAAAGTTTGGATTAGAGAATGAAGAGGAAATCAATATTAGTGGAGCATTGAACTTAGAAGTTACCAATAAATTAACCATTTTCACTTTGAGGATGGATCTTAGTGTTTTACCTCATCTATAAAGATCACCATTATTAAAGTCAGCCTTAATTTCATCTTGTGCGTATTACCATTTGCGTGGTTGTCTTAAAAATGGCATGTCATGTTAAAAAACTTATTTCAGAATAGTTGCTATTTTCCCCTATACTTACATGTTTAAATATTATATGCTAATTTCCCCCGACATTTAAAATGAGGGGTGTTCTAAATACAAAACAGCTCTTAACACAGTATAGAAGTAGATACATTAAACTGTAGATTTTCCTTCTCAGCCCATATACTGGATTTAAACATGCTTGTATTTCATGCATTTTTCCACCATTTTTTCAAAGCTAAACTATATACAAAAACCTACTTTACCATACACAACAGAAATTAATAACCAGTAACAGTCTCCCTTTGTTGTAGTCTGCATCATGAGGGTTCCATTTCCATTTCAGAATGTTGAGTGAAAAGGATTGCCTCGTAACATAGAACACATGTTTCCTGCATGTAGTTTTAGCTAATACTAATTTGACCGCAGCGCTGTTAAGAACATCACCATCGTCAATTGCAGTCTCAACTTCAGAAGCATTCTAGGCTTTGGAGATCATCTTCCAGAATTAATACTGAGGGGTGGCTTGTCGACAGCAGGATTTTATTCTGTGCCTCTCTCTCTCTCTTCTCACTGCGAGTGACTGAGATGAGGAAATTGCAATGTATCATTACCATACTCCTGGTTGAAAATGAGTTGGTCATTCTTCCCTCGTTACACTGTATAAATGCATATGTCATTATAATATCAAAATAACTAGTGCAGACAACAACTCATGATTTTGTATCTTCTTAAAGTAGTGCTAACTTTAACATCAAATGTCTTACCTCTTATTTCCTTTATTAACATAATTGCCACTTTTATTGTGCTGATCTTTTGGTTCTCATTATTTTTATGTGTTAATTATAAATATGCAAGAATTTGATATAGATCCACAGATAAACTGTTGCATCCTGGTACCTTTGTGTAGGTCACTGCAGCTGGATCATTGATGAGTTAAGTACCAGGAAGCCGATGCAATTTTTCCTCTATAACATTGTCTTAATATTGCAAATTGAAGTATAAAGACCTACAACAGCAGAAAAGGTGGATTAGTAAGAATATTTCCAGTACTAAAGAGGTTAAAGGGTTTTTTTAAAAACTTGGTTAATGCTCCTTAAAGCCATACAATGCGTTGTCATAATGCCATAAGTTGATTGGCATTTTAAAAGCTAATGCCTCACAAAGCTTAACCCTTTGCGGTCCTATGTTGGACCTAGTCCGACATTGCAATTATTCCTATCCGGTCCAATGTCGGACCCTGTCCGACATCATCAAAAAGACGCAAAAAACAGGTTTCTAGTCGTTTTTTCTCAGGAAAAAGCAGAGAAAACCATTCAATGGCCAAGTGGGAGCGACAGGAGCTGAGACAAGCCGAATTTTATTATTTTTTTTAAAAAGGGCGTATCTCATGAATAATCATACTTGCCCCTGGCATCGGATAACGGCGGCCATAAGGAAACAAGCTGGCTGCTAATGCATCAGCGCTCAGAGAATATCACTGACATTTGCAGAGCTTTTTTCAGATGTTATAGTAATAAAATAATGACCTGGATTGCATTATTGAGGCGTTTGGTGATAAGACGAGTGATCAGGAGATGATTGATCGGTATGTACGACTATTATTATTATTATTTATTTCTTGGCATATGTGAAAGCTATAGCGAACGAAAGGGTGGGGCGGGGCTGGAGATGCCTAGTGAGTGCTTTGTTGATATGCAGGGCCTTTTAAACCTGTTTGACTGTGGAAAAAAATACTTTTAAACAGCGTGTCTAAAATTAACTGCGCGTGTAAAAATAAATTGGACCTGAAGCGCCTGACACGCACTTAATAAATGGACTGCAAAGGGTTAAGAACGTTTTATTATCATAACTCTGGTTCCCTGTATTAAGTAATGTAACCATTACTTAATAGGTATTTAACCTAAAGACCGTGATAACCTGAATACAATATATCAAAGCTGCATGTAGTGCCTGTGACGCAGTCGTGCCCGCCCCCAAGGGCATAATAGGACTGCCGACACAAACATCGTCATTTTTCCTTCAAGACTGCTGCAATCATGGATGCAGTGACTTTGAAGATTAATGGTTACATTTCTATTTCAGGGAACCAGGGTTATGATAATAACCTACCATTCCCTTTCAAGTACAAAATGTAACCATTACTTAACAGGTATGGATACCAAAGCTGTGGGGCGGGGCTGGAGATGCAGTACTGAGTGTCCTGTTGATATGCAGTGTCTTTTAAACCTGTTTTACTGTGAAAATACATGAGCTCCCTTTAAAAATTGCCCCACCAGGAAATTAGCTCCTGGGGACACTGAATCAATTTTAATATGACAAGCTGCCAAATAGATCTTTAATGTAAAGGGGAATTTCCCCTCATCAAATAGGTCCTGTAAAAAAGGCAGTATAACTGCCAAGGGATAGGTCATGGGGTCAAATCCCTTATATAAGCCACCAAAGTAGTGTTGTCCGAACTGACAAGCACGTGTCTCCCTTGAACCGCCTGTAAAAACATTCTGCAAGGCTAGAAAGACTGCCTACAGCTCCAAAATATTTATATGGAGACCCTGCCACAGGGGGTTCCATACCCCTTGTGCTCCCCTGCCGTACCACACAGCATGCCAGCCAAGACTGGACGCATCCATGGTGATAATGTCCCTTCTGGTGACGCTGCCCAGTGTTAAGCCTAAGCGCAGGTGAGCAGGCTGTGTCCACCAGGATAGCGCCTTCAGACAGTGCCGAGACACTGTCAACAGGCGATCTGGGCTCAATGTGGGCTGAAAAACCCTGTGTTGAGCCAGGCTTGGAGAGAGCACATGTGCAGAAGACTTAAAGGAAGGGTCTGGGAAGCTGCTACCATCAAGCCCATAAGCCTCTGAACAGTCACTACTGTGAGCTTTTTGTTGAGCTGAAAAAGCTTCAGACATGCGGCTAGTCTCTGCACTCTGTCGTCAGACAGAGTGGACAGCATGGACCTGGAATCCAGGCGCACTCCCAAATAGGAGGCTATCTGCGTGGGTGTGAGCTGCCTCTGCATGATTCACCGACAGGCCCAACCGATGAAGGTGGTCGGTGACAAGTTCTGTGTGAGCCTCTGCCTGCACTGGAGGCTGAGCACAAATGAGCCAGTCGTCCAGGTAATTGAGTACGCTGATGGCTCTGAGTCTCAATGGGGCCAGAATAGCCTCTATGCACTTCGAAAAGGCACGGGTAGCTAGAAAGGCCGAATGGTAGTACTCTTGGAAAGTGAACTGCAGATACCTCCTCGTCTTTCAAGTTGCCCGGCCTTATTGACTGAAACAGCTGTTGCATGGTCAACATCATGAACCTCCATCGAGGATTGGTTTGAGATCACCATCCTGCTTGGGCACGAGGAAGTACATGGAGTAGAAACCTTCTTCCAAATGAAGAGGATGTACCGTGCAAATAGCCCGCTTTTGTAGCAGGGCTGTCAACTCCTGAGACAACACCAGAGCATCTCAAGGGTCCGTGACTAACGGGGACCATGTTTGAATAGATGGTAAGGCTGGGGCGATGCCTAATTTTTCACTATCGTTCTCCAAAAAAGCAATGCATCGATTCATCGACGTTATGAAAGGTTAAAAAACGCAGTAATACATGTGGAGCTTAGGATTACTGTGTAATATTGCTCATAACGCTTTAAAAACTATTATGCATATTAAAGTGATTACATCAGTTTATGCATATACAGTAGTAATTAAATATATTAAATTATTTCATTTTTACTTTATTCATGTTGATTTGTACCATTTGGGGGTCAAAGCAAAATCTAAAAACGTGTTAAATCCATAACAAGTCAGAGTAACAACCAATGAAGAGGTTGCATTTATGCATAATTCTGCATTATATACACAGGACATTTTTAATAAAACGATAAACAATAACAGCAGTGCGTTTCTGAAATGCAGATGTAAAAGACATTTCCCCTTTTCATCCCTATCCAATAATTTTGTTTATATTACAAAGTAGTTTTATAATGCAACGTGTAAAAATGGTTCCGCTGCTCCCTGCATCCTCTTTAAAAAAAAAAAAAAGCCGTAGAGGTCTCAGTATCCCATATAGCACTGTGCACGTCCCTGGTATTATAGCGACTCATTAATATGTATCAGAGCATCTTACCTGTTGACTCTCAGCCAAGAATTTGGACCAGTAAAACACATGCTCAAAAATCATGGTTTTAAGATCATGGATTAGGCCTGCAGGTTTTTTATTTAGAACTATTTCGACAACTTTCCTGCTTTCGCAAAACTTGCAGCAATTGCAATTACGATACCTGTATCTTGTGTATCAGCAGAACAGGGTTTTAGCTGTCAGAACAGAGTGCAGAACAGCAAACGCTCTCATTTATGTGAGGATCATCTAAAGACATTTATGACAATTTCAATGGAAGCTCCTGAGAATTATTAAGACTTTGATTTGGAAAGAGCACCAGTCATTTTGGACTTGGGCGCTAAAAGGAACATTGAAAGAACTTTTAAACAGCAAAACTGTAAATAGTTCTGATGTTGACAGCTACCCGCAGAGACATTGGTACATGTTCTACAACACTGAATTTTACGTTGTGAAAGGGGGATTTTCAAAATAAAATATTTCATGGTAGGCTTGTCTTTGTCTATTTCTACTACCATGATTTATACTGTGTAATGTTTTGCCTGTTAACTTCATTAATCTGAAATAGTAATGTAACTATGTGAATGCAATATGTAAAAACATAGATGTTCTAGTAATGGCTTTCTGCATAAGGTATTAATCATGTAATAGATTACTGATTAATAAGTTTTTCATTATGTTCAGATTGTGTTTCAATTTGCTTTTGTAGTTAAGTTGTTTAATGTGTTTAATAATTCAGTTGCTTTAATATGCTTTTATATTAAGTTTCTATACAGTATTGTGTAAGTTTCAAGTTCTTTCATTTCCCATCGGCAAAACCAGCTACGTGCAGTTTTTAATAGTCTAACACGACTCAAAGTCACAGTTGGGTGTCTGAGCTAAACACCAAAAGGCAGGAAACTAGCAGAGGTAGGGGAGGGGAACTGAAAGATAAGATGGATGCGCCCTGCTATGAACAACGTAGTGGTGGCGTGCAATGATAGAGTGGAAACCCCTATCATTGGACACAAGTAAGACAAATGGGAGTGGAATCACCAGTTGCTTACGAAGGTATAAATATCAAATCTTGTAAAAGTTTGTTAGTCTTCATCTCTTTCGAATTGACTCCATGGATATCCATGCTTTCTGATACAAACATATCATCACTGAACTGTACTGAGGCCTGGAACGAAGTCAGTTTGTAACTCGTGCTTATATGATTGTATTGGAGGTATAACTTTCTTGTATATAAAGTGTTTTTGAATCAAAAACATTTGTCAGCTTATTTTTCAACGACAATGATCTGGTTGAAAATGCAGATTTTGAGAGGGTATAGTTTTTACAAATGCACATTTTTAAAGGCTAGCACTACCTCTGCATCTCATTAAATGGTCACACAAATGAGTTGTGTTACCAGCGTACCCCAAACATTACTTTCTTTACTTTTCTTTCGGTCTTACTTTAGAAAATAATTGACAAATATCGGAAGGCATTGTAACTCGGTCGATACAGTATTTGTAATTCTAGGACTACGCTCTTAACTTGCTATGTTACTTTGAAGACTCCTGCACAGATCCAATCCCATCAGTAAACACTCACAGGGGGCAGGGCAGGAGGGAGAAGGTCAGCTCATTCGCATGATTCAGTGAGTCAGACCTGAGGGGAGCAGAGAAGCTCTGCACTTAATGCAAAAAATAATTGATAATTCCTAATTTAATAAAAAATAAAAGCTTTCCTTTGCTTAAACCTTTTACACAAAAACAATGCATAGGCTTGACTATCGATAGTTGTCAAATTATACCTCAGCCTTAATAGATGGTCTGTACAGTATTGAGCACCCAGGTTTCTGTGGTGCATTGACGACAGTACTCCAGGTGACTCCCTGAAAAAGGGTCCTGAGCTTGTGGCAGCAAATTGCTAGGGCTGCTGCAGCGCTTGTGGCTTAGCCTGAGGCTTTTGCCTTTCTTTGCACTTGGCGGCGAACTTAAAGTTTCCTCTTTGCGCAGCCAAGTGTCAGTTGTGAAAACTCCCTCTGGCCTGCGTACTGGAGGAGACTGCTTAAGAAGCAGGCGCACCAGCTCTTTTGTAGACTCGCGCACGGTGAGAGATCTGCAGCATGTCCTCCACTGCAGGACCAAAAGTGTGTCCCAGAGTAAAGGGAGCATCCAGCAATGGATGAGGCAGCAAGGTTCCTGCCCACCGCCTGCCCGTTCAACTTAGAGCAGGTTCTTATTAACCAACCGCTGCTCCTCAAGCTGTTGTGGTGTGGGTCTGTGGCACCAGCTGAGCAAGCCCTCTTGAGAATGGTCTCCAAAATCCTGCACTGTTTATTTGGGCAAGTACCATCTTTATTCAAAAGCCCTTGTTTTGGTGCTTGCACCAATGAGGCAATAGTGGCATCTACTGGAGGAAAGTTAGCCAAGCCAAGCTTCCCCACCTCATGCAAACTGTATAGCGTCCCCATGGAATGTGAAACAGCAGGCGCTGTAGCCAGATGACCCCAGGATGAATGGACCTCATAAAGAAAGTCTGGATGCACTGGGGGAAACACCTGCGAGGGAGCGGGATCATCCTCAAAGATTGACTGTTTTGACGTCTCATCTAAAGGCCATGGAACCTGTAAGGCGTCAGTGGCCCTCTTGATCAGCAGCATAAGCCCTGCTGACAAGAAAAGATGTGTTACTAGTATTGCGCTATCTGAGACTCCCTTCTCAGAGGCGGTGATAGACAGCAGATTTTCTTGCTGCCATTCTGCGTCTGTTACTCCCTGCTGCTCTAAAGGCACAGAGGAAATAGGTGGAGCAGTCCACTCACACAGTAGCTCGGCTAACACAGTACCCTTCTGGGAGACCGCCGCCCAGAGCTTATCCAGCTGCTCAGAGCTCGCCAATCTATGAGACTGGTGACTCTTTCTCCTCCTCTTCTTAGGAGGGGAAGCAGGAGGACGAGAACAACTAGAAGATGAGGAAGACCATAAAGGTGGTCTCTGTGTGAAGCTCTCCTGCTCTCCCTTGGCACAGAGCTATCAGGGGAGGATACAGCCCTCTCTTTCTGAGCTGAGGATGTAGGTGAGCCGTGTCCAGGTGGAATGGACGACGATCACTCCACAGAGCTGTGAGACACTCGCTTCTCCAGCTTGCGCTTCGAAAAACTCACAGGAGTTTCAGTTGAGCGCCTCTTTAGCATGCTCTGGAACCAAACAGGCAGTGCATCTGCCATACCTGTCCTCCATGGGGAGACCTGTCTTGCACACATCGCAAGAATGAAACCCTGGCATAGTTAAACAGCAGTGGTGAACAATTCAAACAACCGCTCAGCTATAGCTACTATAATAGTACAGTATATGTAGTACTCATAACCAAAAATCTGCTGTTTGGATAGCACATGCAACAATGCCGCTTCTATAACAGGCAATAGCACTGTAATAAGTTAAACAAGGCAAGTCACCCTGACCAAATCCGCTGGTACTGGACCAGAAATGGTACTGTTTAATGTTGGTACAATGCAATGCAATGCACCTAGTACTGTAGACACGGTGCACACGGTACAGTATGGTACCCACGGTACAGTGCATATGGCATGGTAACCACAGTACGGTACTGTCACAAAGACTGCCGGAGTGGGTGGCGTCAGACCAGAGCCAGGAAGTAAATAAACAAAACGAGAGGTAGAGTTTGGTGGAGCTGAGCGAATGCTTTCGCTCAGCATTTAATAAATAAACAGAACAGAAAATAAAAGTTTTTAAACACAAAAACAGGACACGGCACTATACGCCAAAATAAAAAAGACAAACAAAACGTACTAACACACAAACGGTGCACGGAGACAAACAAACACGGTGAGTACAAAACATCTACTACTTCTTATTCTTTTCGTTAACATTTACCTCCGCTCCACACCCGTTCTCCACTCACTGAACACCCAACCCCGAGTGAATGAAAATGTGTCTATATATACTGTTGTGCTGGGATTCAATTACTAATTAATTATTCACTTGAATCCCAGCACGTGAATGAATTACGTGCAACCCCGTGCTCACATATTACATTTAACCAGCATGTGAAGTGATTTGTGCCCTCCTCGTGCCTAAATACAAATCTACATTTTTAAATACACGTGAAACACAGACCCGTTTATATCCCGTGTACCAATGACTATACACCAACATTAACACACGCAACATACAACACACAAAATACACACAGGGGCGGGCACTTCGTCACAGGTACCCACAGCACGGTGCACACGGTAGTCGACTTAAGGTTGTTCGATCCCAGGAATGGGCACAAGGCCACTGTGGGACTAACGAAAACCACGGCTGAGTGCACAATACATGTAAGTAGTAATTACTATAAGCATGTAAAGTAATTTCATTAATTACTGTAATTACACAAGCGAATAAGCAGATATAAGTAATGATACTTATGTGTTCATAGATATCTCCCGCTTTCAGGTCGGTGAAGGGAAAAATTATGATGATGTTTGTGTCGGCAGTCCTTTTATGCCCTTGGCAGTGGGCACGACTGCGTCACAGACACGATGTGCAACTTTGATATATCTTTTTCAGGTTATCATGGTCTTTATGTTAAATACCCATTAGATAATGGTTACATTTCGTACTTGATAGGGAACAGGGCTAACATAAAATAATTGCAAACCTTTTTATTAATGAAGAGGGACTAAGAAATATTCAGGCTTTACAAGAGTTTTGCACTTAGTGGTTTATGAGGAGACCAAAATAGAAAACAGAGACATCAATTGTGTGTGTCAGCGTGATAGTAGGGATGTGCTTGTGTACTACTAGACCTGTGGATGATTTCAATTATACAAGAATGGTAAAAATATAAAATCTGTGTTTTTCAGAGTTGCTCAGTTATGAAGTTAGTAAATAGTAAAGATTTTTGTTTGAAAGTTCAACCATATCTGGATGGTAAAAAAGAAACCTGACACCATATCTGTAGCTATCACTGTAGGTAGCATGACTTTTTGTACATGCGGGACCTTTACTACCAGGAGACCCACTTCTTTTACTGACTCACATTGTGCCTCAGTGTATCCCTGAGCGTTTGATGCTGATGTTTTCTGACAGCACTCATGGTAGAACCAGGATGTCTCCCTGTGAATGTTTCATTCTGACTTGATTACTTCAGTAACCACTTTGCAAAATATCAAAGAGAAAGGTGGTATTGGATGCCCTGTTAAGACAGCACACAATATCCTTTTTTTTCACTGCTGACAGCTTCTCCCATTTTACCTGTTTTGCACACCATTTGAAATGCAGTGACACTGAAGATAGACAGATTTTTCCAGTCTGACAGAATGATCAGTGGGCTACTGTATCGAACAGGAGACTGTATCATTTACTAATCGAGATCTCTAAATACCTAAAGGGACTGTCCCCATATCACATCAATCTTCAGTGCTGTCACCCCAGTCAACAAAAAACTTCACATTATCAGCAGGTTCTTAAAGTTCCCCTGTAAATCAAATCTGACCAGTCAGTGCTGCGTTTCTTGTGATTCACAGGACAGTTGAAATGGTTGATGTGGGTAAAATAAACCAGCATGTCAGTAACAGTCTTCCCTGCCAGGGTGGCAAATACGAAATTAGAGCTATCAGTGACATGTAAATGTGGATCACCTTGGCCTTCTGTATACCTCCTGTATGCTCATGTAAAAAATAAGTAACATACAGACAGATGCCTGTAGAGTCTAGTACTCAATAACTTTTGCTGCAGACTATCCAAGATCTGCTGCAAATATAAGTAAAAAAGTAAGTGATATATGGACAGGTGGAGGGGAAGACAGATGGACAGATTATGATATACTCACTGAATGAGTGGTTGTCTAAATGTAAAATATAAGTGGAACATTCAGACAGGGAGAATCAATTTATCCACAGATTATGATACAATAAACACACAAAACTACTAAAGAAGATCCTTAGCAAGCTTCATCACAATTAGTTCTTTAGATATATGTGTAACAGGGAGCCGGCGTGAGCGGAACACGCTTTGCTAACAAAAGAAAAAAAAACACATTGTATTAATTGACTTAAATTTCATCATTACTATTAAAGTTAATGGCAGATAATAATTGTAGTCACGACTACGCCACTCTCTTTAGTTTTTATATAGAGATTCCCTGGAATGTCTAATTAATTACCCCAAACTATAAAGGCAAACCAGAATAAAGTAGTTCCATACACAAAGGTTCTTTTATTTGGAAGAACAGATGGACACTCACAACACATGCAGAAAGGAGTTTAACACACTGTGACAGGCTGGCTCGGTGTGGTGAGGTGTGATGACGTCACGGACCAGGAAGTACAGAAACCAAACAATGGATGGGCGGGTGAAGCTGAATGCAACTGCACTCAGCGTGTTTAATAAATCAAAACAAAAATAAAAGATTTAAACAAAACAACAAAACAAAGGGCACGAGGGCCAAACGAATCAGACTGACAAACAAGTAAGTGTCGTGCTGGCTAATTCAGCACGTTTTAGCAATTGTTTCTAAATATCGTTGTTTCTCCTCGCTCTCTCTCGCTCTTTCTGCTCCCCGTACTCTCCTCTGTACACTCCACCACCAACACGGACAGCTGCCGGTTCTTATACTCTGGCCGAGGGGTTAACTAGTTGTTAATTATCTTATTACAGCCACAGTCTGCATGCGTTTGGTAAGGATGCATGACTGTCAGCTAGTTAAATAATCAGTAGCTGATCAGTCATGCATCCTCACAGGGTTTTTAAAAATAAATAATAAAAGGCTCGGCGCTTTTAACTGCGCCGCAAACAAAAATACAAATAATAATAAATAGGGGCGGGACACTCCGCCACACATGCACCCCCTTGTGCGCAGCACACATGGCCTTTTCGGCCACCTCCCCCCTTATTCCCTAAAGTTCCGGCTAGCAGTCCCAGCGCAGGAACAGGGGCAGCAACGGGCCAAAGGTGGCGGCCACAGTGGGATGTCCTCCTCCCACCCAAACAGCCGTAGCGTTCCAATGGCCCACGCACAGGCCGGTTCCTCTGGCCAAAAAAATTTTGGGGGTGGACCAGACCTGCCCCTCCTTCTTCATGGCGTTTCAGTGGAGTGAGCAGAGTTTTGCTATTATATCTTTTTCTACAAAACTATCAGTGTGCTCTACAAGTTAATATCTGAGTAATGTATTAGGTTGTGTTAGCACCATTCATAAATAAAATAAACAGTTCTATGGATTATTTATTTAATGATTCTGATTATGTGTATACCATGTGTTAAAATGGCAATAGCTGATCTATTTTTTAAATCTGGCGTTTTGTATATTTAACATGTGTTGACTAGATGACAATAAAGAAAATAATTTGTTGTTATGATCTGCAATAAATTCACCTGATGTTTCATTTTTAAACTATTATTGTATTATTATATACTGTTATTTTAACAGCGTCAGAGTTGCTAGGACGTCAGTGAATTGAGAGAGGAAAAAAAAAACATCACAGTTTTTCACTGTGGAAATCTGGACAGTATGAGAAACTGAAAGTCTGACAGAAAATTGGTCAGACACCGAAAACCAAGCCGGACTGGACAAAACTCACAAAAAATAATAAAATATTCTTTGTTTAATGCCGACAGTAGGACTGTGTAGAATTGGGTAAACTACATTATTCTTCTACTGTAGGCATTCAATATATGTATTAAGTAAATTGACAAAGTGCTTCCCCAGTGCTTTCTTCCACCAATATGTAAGAATCTAAAACATGCTATATTTAAAACCAGAGCAATACATCAATGGCTGACATCTTTCAATATGCCTTGCAGGATGTTGTAAACATCCGGTTCACACAACATATACTGTACATGAACTGAGTTCACTTGAAAACCGCATTGTGAACACAAACAGACCTGGAAACGGACCAATAAAACAAAGTTTAGTTTGCATCCAAACAATCTCAGCCCCTTTGTTCGCAGATAAGTGTGAACAGCAAGCACATCGATACAGACTGAACCAGACCGAGTCCGTTTGAAACGGACCCAGTGTGAATGCAGCCTAAGACTGGTCATAAGTTGTCAATTTGGACTTCAGTCTTATTCACAAACAAGTCTAAATGGAATTTTGGTCTTACGTATGGTTAAGACTACCCTAGAGGAGGCTTAAGTCCTAATTTGCTATTGACCACAGCTATTTTTTTTAACTAACATGGCTTGACAGATGATACTGTATGATTTATTTGAAGATCACCCAGATGTGGAACATTGCCCTACACGTGTTTTTGTAGACAGGAAAAACCCTTTGGAAGTTTTTACCGAGACTGAACTGAACTGACGTTTTGGGAGACAGTCAATTGAAATGCTAATACATATTTTAAATACAGACCTTTCTCTCTCAACCAACAGAAGCAATGCACCACCTTTGTTGCCGGTAAAAAAAAAAAAAACAGTGCATTACTATTTTTACAATCACTCAAACTTATTTCAATAAAAGAAATGGTCAATTTTACAGCACAAAACCATTTTTTTTAATCTGCAGGGATAAACATAAATAAGTACTGCAAAGGGAATCAGTTTGATGTAAAAAATACTAAAATATACGTGTTCACGATCATTAATATCAATCCATTGATTTATCATTTTTGTTTTTGTTAAAACTGCTTAGATTAATTTTTAAAATATATTTTTTCACACTATACAGGTATTTTTTTTTCTATAATTTGTAAAATAGCCTAATCACTGTGAAATAATTCAACATATCACTTTGTTAATATTGAAATATAATTATAACAATGTGTTATTAACAAAAAATATTAAATCCTGTTTTACAATATATTATTGTATTTACAGTACATTTTCTGATATGATTATATTTTCTTACCTTATAATACCAGTGAAGGAGCAAAACTGACCATTTTTCCTCAGGCATCGAGCAACTTTCTCATGAGCGGGAGATAGTGAAGATACATCACTTGAGGACAGAAAGACGGTCTAACTTAAGACCCCCAGAAAATCTCTTTGTGAATCGGACTTAAGACTTGGTCATAACATAGTCTGCAAAATGGACGTACGCCCTTTTTTTGGTTAAGTCAGTTTTGTGAATTCGGCCCCGGGAGTTTGAAGCCATTTTGCCGTATCAAGCAACTTGATTTTTAATGATGTCACCAGAAGACCTCCTAAGTTTAGCTGAAATTAATCAAAAAGGCTGACATTAATCACATGACTATCGTTCTGTCCCTCAACTGAGAAAAAAAAAATTATATGGTGTCTGGAAAACCATTGTGGGATACCATTAGAGAAAATATACTTTTTTTACAGTCCATATATTATCCATAAATGGATTGTATCAGGGGTTTTCCCCAAATATTAGGGTTACCATGTGGCTCCAGATTAACCGGACGCTGTGAGACAGAACGGGATTTCAAACTTGTCCCTAAATTGAAATAAATGAAGGTGTAAATGAACCATCCTTAGCTACAATTAATAATGGTGCTTAAATGCCCGCATGCGGTTCAAATAATTGTATTATACTAAGAATGAATTGCAGCCAGTCGCTATTTTTTTCTGTTAGTTAAAATTCAATTGCCCATATTATTCTGCAAATACAATCGCATCATCATCTCGTTGCTCTATCGATAAATTAGCTATTCGTTCATTAAGATCTGATCAGAAGCAGCTGATCAGTGTGACTTGTTTGCTGCGCCCAAGCAATTCCACCACAGCTGGATTAATCTCAGCAAAGGTGGAGCTCATTTATACGTGAATTACTTTCAATTTAGGGGGAATTTTGAAATCCCGGTCTGTCTCAAAGCGTCCGGTTAATCTGGAGCCATATGGTAACCCTACAAATATAAACCAATCACATCTGTGTGACTGCCAAAAGTTTGCTGATTGGTCTGACAATCACACAAGCAAATCCTTACTGAATGTGTCACCATTGGCAAAGATATTAATTAAAAATAAATTACTCAGTAAACATCACCCAACTGCAATTATTTTGTATCATTTTGGATGTATGCAATATTATTTTGTTATCATGTTTGTTATTTTGTTATTACTGTGTACATCCGAAATGATGCAATAGTGAGTTTTTTTTTTTTTTTTTTACCAAGTGCACGCAGTCAGGTGATGTTTGGCAAATCCTTATTGAATGCGACACCTTTTGCGAAGGATATTAATTTAAAATAAATTATTCAGTAAACATCACCCGACTGCAATTGGTAAATGAAAGAACTGTCAGTATTATTTTTTATCATTTCGGAAGTTTGCAATAATAAAAACTGAGAAATAATGTCAGAATTTGTAAATCTTTTTATTCTTTATTCAGTAATCATGGAGGTTAAAAGAAAACGCGATCATGTTTCAATCTTAAGCAGCCATGATCAGCACACAGCTGATTTTCTTAAGGGCATTTTATTTCCTTAAATTTCTCCCCTGCTGTTCTATGGTCCTCTATATTGGTGTACATATCGAAGTAAAAAGTGGAAAAATAAATAATAACCAATTTAAACACTACAGTAAAGGTTATATGACATTAAGATTGAAGGAGGAACCGCTTAAAAACTAATTAGTCAAACATTTTGGCTAGTACCTCTAATGTGTGTTTCAGAAAACTGCTCATACAAATGTTTTTGAAACTTGATTTGGGAATTCATATCAAAAGTAAAAAATAAATAAATAAATAAACATGTTCATAAAAATAAATAATATAGCTTTAAGAGAAAAAAAAAGATTTTAAGCTAAAAATACTATGTTTTTTTTTTAACCAAAGAAACAGATATAAAGATAAAGTGGAAGAGCATTCAAACAATATTCAGAAGAGAGAATGTAAAGGTGAAGGAGGGGAAAAGGTCCGGTGATCTGGAGGTGGCTGGAGGTGATCTGTACAAACCTAAATGGTCATATTATGAACGCATGAAGATATTGGCCGATGTCTACAAACCTAGATTGAGCCAGGACTCGTGTATGGAACCACAATTGCCTGTGTCTCCTAGTTCTGCGCAGACACCAAGCAGACCCAAAAATTAAATTACAAAAGCCTGAAAACCTCATTGGTGCAGCAGTACCTGCACTAGACTGAGTAACATCAAACCGGTTATCATCATTGGCTACAAGTTCTCAGAGTGAGGCTTTTGGTAGATTTGTTTCATGTTCTCTGGCTGAAAAGCCAACACGAAAAAGAAAAATGAGACTGATAACAGAATTGTGCATAGCTTCATGGAGCGATGAAGAGTAGACCAATTAAATGGCAGTACTGTGTAAACATTACTCCTATTGTTCTGTTAACCTTTTGCCATATTTTCAAACAATTGCCTCCATTCTTTAACTAACTCCTATTTTTTAGAGACAAACATCTATTAACTTTAGAAAACCAATATAAAATTACAGTAAAGTAATGTGATCCATCTGTGTCTCCATCCATTTGCGTTTCCTTCCATATGATGATGTAGATATCCTTCTTTCTGGTGTTGATGGCTGAAATGTAATGCTGGCTCCAGGGATCAGCTTATTGCCTCCCTAGCGCATCAGCACACACAACGGCTGCGATGCTGGCTGCGGGGATCAACCACAGTGCGGTCTCCCCAGCGCATCAGCATGACAACCGTCTGGACTGAGCTAAGTAGGGTACATCTCTGTGGTCTTCAAGTGAGCACCTTCCATCCTCTGTGTTTTGTCGACTAGCCCACGACACCTCGAGGGCTCGACAGTGATTCTGGCATCCCAGCATCACCCCCCTCCATCCCCCACTCAACTCAGCCCAGCTTACTTACCTGTACATCAGTGTTTTTTTCTTTCTATTCTGCTTGAGATCCCCAGCCAGAATCTTTCCGTTTCAACCACAGCCAGTTGCTGCTCCTCTCTGTTGCATCAGATAAGTTCTTCACTGTGCGACGCAACTCTTGGCCACTGAATCCGACGTCTCTGAGAAACCGGGTTGTAGAGTGTGCCACAAATCCTCGACAACCCACCTCCACTGGGTAAACCCAGACTCTCCATCCTCGCTGTTCCGCTTCAGTGGCTAGTTGAGCATACCGCAGTTTCTTCCTCTCGTACACCTCATCTACAGCATCCTCCCATGGCACTGTTAACTACCAGGTGAACAAGGCGTGCTAATCCAGACCACAAGACAATATCTGGTCGAAAATCCCAGGTGGAAAAATAAGCCGTTGACCAACATCTGCCAGCATTTTCCAGTCTCTAGCAGCTTCTAGTTGTCCTGGGCGAGCATTGGTTTTAACACCTTTTCTTGGTGTTTGCTCTCCTGGGCAGAGGAGTGTTATCTTTTGTGTGTAATGTTTTGATAGAACTGGTGGCAACTTTGTAGCAATTCCCATGCTACATAATGTGGGTGTAAGTCTCACCCACCTGTCCCTTTAATTAGGGTCAGTAGCCTGGCCAGGTTAAAACTTCATTTCCCATAGTTCCTTGCAACCACCCTCTGTTCATCCTCTCTCCCCATTGGCTCATTCAGATTTCCACCCCTCCAATCTCAGAGCTCCTTAGTAGCCAGCACTTGTATTAAAGTTGGCTAATCAGGCCTTAGGGAGACTCCCTTTCTCAGAGGAATCCATTTAACTACAGCATTTTCTCTACTTTGTCTAAACTGCTTTGTCTAAACTGCTCTTTTTGTTTTCACTGTTACTTGTTTAAGTTTAGCTGTTTTTCTAGGTCTGTTTAGTGTTTGTTGTTTTATGTGTGACAGCCTCCATTTTTTCCTGATCCTCCTGATTTTTTCCAAACAACTGTTCACCATTCAACTCAACACTACAGGACAGTCTGAACAATTTCAACGTACTCAATGTTTTCAACCTTCTACAATCACCATCATTTCGGGACACTTTGCTGGACTGCCTTATTTGTGGGTGAGATCATTTCTTTTTTGTTTGGATTTTTTCTACTTTAATTTGATACTTTGTTTCCTGTATTTTTGTTATTTTGTTACTTTGGATTTCAATTACCCTGCTATTACTGGACTTGTTGGGCCTACCTGTCATTCTCCCACCATTGCCATAGAGACTGTTAAATGTAATTGTTTCCACAAGTCACTGTTTGTCATCTGTATCTATTTATTTATCTTTGGTCTTTATCTGTGTTGTGTTTGTGAGTGTGGGTTTATTGGAGACCCTCTGGACACCATTCATTTCTACTTTGTGAATCTGTTTAGCCTTCTGTTTGTCCCTACATACTTATCTGTACCAGCTTTATTCTTACCTGTTACCTGCAATTATTTGAATTCCTTTCTTATCATTATTCATTTCATTCATTTGTTCATTTTTTCATTTGTTGACATTATTGTTCACAATAATAAACCAATTGTTCTTGAAATTGACACCTCTGACGTCCCTGCTTTTGCTGTCTGTCACTCTTGCTGACTTATTTAGCTATAGGAATAGGGCCAGTAGTATCTCCTTAGGGAGGACAGTGCAACTGCTTCTCAGTTGTGCAGAGTGATCGTTACAACTTATTGGTCATGTGACGTTTGTCTTCCAATGCTAAGGCCAAACATCGCAGCACCAGGTCATGGCGCCAAGTAAACTGTCCTTGGCTAAGAGCCACCTTACATCCTGTCAAAATGTGCCTTAATGTTGCAGGTGATGAACACAAAGGACATGAGGGATCCTCTCCTATCCAGAGGTTTAGGTTCTGTGGTGATGGGAGAACATCATATGTTGACCTGATGAGGAAACTGATTCTGCTCTGTTCCATTGACCATAGATCTTGCCAGCCAATCTTGCGTTGTTTCACATTCTCCCATCTCATCCATTCTCCCTGCTTGGCCTGGGAAATGGCCTTTATACACCTCATCCTCTCCTCCTGCTTTTGCACCTCGTTGACTTCCAGCTTCCTCCTTTGAGCTGGGGCTGCCTTGTGCCATGTAGGAGGAGCTGAACTGAGACCAAGACCCCCTCTTCCATGCTGAACTTGCCCCATGATATCATCAATTCGATGGGCAGCCTTTGCATCTTCCACAGCTTTCTTTGCCACCCACTTTCTTCCAGTTTTCAACACAGGTGCTGCCTCCCTTACGCATTTGTCGCGTGACTCTACTAATGTCATTTCCAGTCTGACCTTGGCGCACTTAACCTCCTCAGTTAGAGCGGAGACTGGTAGCTGCAGTATTCCTTTACCATAAAGTCCCACTCTGTTGAGGCAGCGTGGAACTCCCAACCATTTCCTGATGTATGAACTGACTAAAGTTTCCAGCTTCTCTACTGTTGTCAAAGAAACCTCGTACACAGTCAGTGGCCACAGCAGCCTCGGCAGTAGACCAAACTGAAAGCACCAGAGTTTTTGTTTGCCTGGTGGAGCGCTGCTGTCTATGCTCTTCAACCCTTCCACTGCTTGTTGTCTAACTTCTCCCACACGAATTGTGTCCTTTAGATCCCCGTCATACCATCTCCCAAGACTCTTCACTGGCTTCTCAGACACTGTTGGTATTGCCTCACCATTAATATATAAAATGAATATATAAAATGAAGGTCTGCATCAACAACAGACATTAAAACCCAGAATGGCTGCCCTTGTAATTATAAAAAAAATGACCCAGAGTTGCACTGTGGAAAATGCCACAATTCAGCCAATTTTATGCAAATAGCCTTCCAGTCTTCTACATTATCAGCCACACTCAGGTATCTGACACAAAGAGAATTATATAGTGCCTGGCAAGTTTCTACCACAATTTGTGAAATTGTTTTGAGGAATGTAAATTCCAGAGACTGGAAAGTCTCCCAGTTGCCAGAAGCCTCAATGTAATGGCAAGTCGTTCACCAGGTGAGATGGCTTCATGCATTACAGTCTTTTTATAAGGCCTCCCACCATCTTTAACAAAGCTCTAAATGTACTTTGGTCCATTCAAAGCGAGTTTGTAGATGCACTATCATCTGCAATTGAAAGCTCCCTTAACAGATTCAAGTGAAAGCCCTTTTGTTTTCTGAGCAGCAACCACCCTCTTGCCCATTTTTTCTGTTTATATTTTTTCTTCTTACCCTGGAGCAGTGCACCAGCCATCAAAGCAATGAAAGAACTCACTATTGCTGTTTCAGGATACATCTTGACAATTGGCAGTTACAGCCTTCCAATTAAATAATCAAAATTATTTTCTCTCTTTTAAAAGTGGGCTTTGATTGGCCGATTTGGCACCACTACTCAAGTCTCCCCTGGTGTGCCATTCAGTGGCCTGAAACCAAGTTTCAAGTGGCTTCGTTCCATCAGATTTAGAGTTACATACAATATCTCTTTGTTCACGTAACAAGGGTCCAATAGCAGAATACTGAATGTGCTTTCTCTTTCTCACCGTCGACAGCACATGAAGTCTGCAACCTGTTAGATTTACAAAAACAAAACTAATTAAAAAAAGACAAAAGAGATCGAGATCTCACACAAAACTCACCACTACAACAGCAACAGACAGACAGACAACAAGCAACATGCACAAAGCACAGACGTGCTTTATTTTCTACCCTTAATTTTTTTTCTCTTTCTTTTGTTTCCAGCCTGGTTTGTTATTTTAAATAAGCCGCAAGCAGAAATTGTTTCAATCAATGCTTTCGGTGCCGTCTTGCTCCCGCTCTGAGAACCAATGACGTGCGGTGGATGAAATGTCTGGGTAGGCATTACTGTCAGGCCACATTATTGAAAACACATTATATGTTAACCTTTAGGTGAGGTTCCTTTCTCAGTTCGTGCCAATTCAATTGGCAATCATATATAAACCCTGAGCACTCACCATTCTATGTCTGTGTTTGTGTTTTTGTACCTGTACACTAACTCAGTAAGACTCCTATTACTGTTTGAATTTTGGTTCTTAATTAAAATCATGATGTTAAACGTACCGCATTATTTCTTCTCATCAGAGTCAGAAGGCTTGGAAGAAGAGTTTATTCCACAGGCTAGTACGTCTGTCACTTCTGTCCATATTTCTCTACTTCCAAAACGGATCAGTTCTGTCAAGGCCAATTCTCCTTCATGCCCCTATTTAGCAATATCTTGCTACCTGTCTAGTCGTCACCCAGATAATCCTTCAGATCCTTTATTAATTAACAGCAATCATTGTGTAGTTACAAGAAGCTGGTTTTTGTCCCACCTGTCCTATCTCATATCTAAAGCAAGTCTGCCCCCGCAGTTCTACACTCCCCTTCTTTTCGTATAGACACAGCTACCTCCACAGCCAAAGTTAACATCAATCAACATATCAATAAAAGAATGGGGTGCTGGACATCCTCTGCAGTAGAAACCTACATTCACTCCTCTCTCTGAGACATTTCCACAGCTCAACAGAATATTGCTAGTATGCCCGGAATGGGGGCTATCTCTCCGTCTGGGCCACCACCTGAGCGGTAGATCACACATCGTCTAAAAAAGAAAAAAAAAGTGTGTATATATATTATTCTGTTTATCAATTGTTTTTTTTCTTCGATTTTGCATTGGTGGCTGCGGGGAGCCAGCGGTCCTTCTTTTTGGGGGCAAGTGAAGCTTCACTTCCCAACTTTGGGTCGGCCGGGCCACCCCGTCCTCCGAGAAGGAAGGTTCTCTACACGAGTCAGAGGGAACCCCCGGCCAAAAACCCTTTCCTTTCTAACACCACCTCCTTTTGTATGCTTCTCTCCCTCAGATCACGTTCATTCGTTCGTTTGTTCGTTTGTTTATAGGTTACCCCGAGAAGGAGCCGAGCTATCCAGCTCGGAGACCGAATCGCTCGGTCCTGCACCCCCGGGACGGCGCCTCCTTCTTTGAGCAATGGAATCCTGATGTTTACTATACCACTTAGCCATAGCTCCTGTCCAGTGAAATGATTTAAAATGCATATAAACCAGTATTGTTCTATGGCACTTGTTATATTGTACAGTGTGTTTGTATTTTAATCACAGAGCTTGTTTATTCAGTTGCTTCAGCGTAAGTACTTAAGATGGTGTCTCTGTCATACATACACACACTTGCTTACCACATCACGTATCTTAGCAACACTCTACAACATCAGGCAACATGTAACCTAGCAACCACAACAACATTGATTGCATTGCAAACTTAACAATCAGAACGGTAAGCACAATACCAAACAAACAAACATAACAGTAGTATTCTTTCCCTCCCTATATTACTGTAGTTTAAATAATTAAGACATTCAATTGGTAATACAAACACAACATAGAATATAATAGACTAAAAGAAAAAGTAATAGTAAAACTTAGTAGCCACACAAAACTGCATACTGTATAAAGACAGTTATGCTTTCACGCTAACCACAGGTAGCCAAAACACAGTTTTATCATTAACACAAATCAATGAGGCACAGAAAGGGTAGTCTGGGTTGCAGCATTTGTATTTCAAAATCAGCTATTTACAGAAACTGTATTATAGTTAACAGTGATACATGCCCTTACAAAAACAAAACTGCAGTAGTCTGCAGTACAAATGCAATCTTTTGGACACAGCAGTACTGCAGTTCCTTAAGATTGCATTTGTACTACTGCAGTTTTTTTGTTTTTTTTTACTTCAAAACTGCAGTATTTTTTATATTGCAGTTAAGTTACTGAAGTACCTTACGACTGATTTAACTTCCTGCAGTACGAATGCAGTACCATTAAAATAATCAGGCATTCTAAATGAAAAAAAAAAAAGCAAAAACTGTTTTTAAATACTATATTTTAAAAATGTACATTTTTGAAGTTAATAAAATGTGGTGAATAAAACAAAGCAGCAACTTAAAACTTGAATGATCAAAATGCAAAACAATTACAAACCTGTTACATTTGGTGTCAGAAAGTGTGGGCGCCCCTAAGACCCAGAGAAGATGGATTTGTTACAAATGATCGAACAGATCACGAGGAATGCTGTTGCTCAGAGAGAGCAACTTGGGAGATGGGAGAGAGAGATGGGGTTGGAGAATTGGAGCTGCTACTCCAAGAATGGGAGCAGGCTAGCGGAGCTCCGCAGCCTCCCGAGCCAGTGGGGGAGGAGCCGCCGCTGCCAGAGCCCAGAGGGGAGGAGCCGCCGCTGCCAGAGCCCAGAGGGGAGGAGCCGCCGCTGCCAGAGCCCAGAGGGGAGGAGCCGCCGCTGCCAGAGCCCAGAGGGGAGGAGCCGCCGCTGCCAGAGCCCAGAGGGGAGGAGCCGCCGCTTCCAGAGCCCAGAGGAGAAGAGCCGCCGCTGCCAGAGCCCAGAGGGGAGGAGCCGCCGCTGCCAGAGCCCAGAGGGGAGGAGCCGCCGCTGCCAGAGCCCAGAGGGGAGGAGCCGCCGCTGCCAGAGCCCAGAGGGGAGGAGCCGCCGCTGCCAGAGCCCAGAGGGGAGGAGCCGCCGCTGCCAGAGCCCAGAGGGGAGGAGCCGCCGCTGCCAGAGCCCAGAGGGGAGGAGCCGCCGCTGCCAGAGCCCAGAGGGGAGGAGCCGCCGCTGCCAGAGCCCAGAGGGGAGGAGCCGCCGCTGCCAGAGCCCAGAGGGGAGGAGCTGCCAGAGCCCAGAGGGGAGGAGCTGCCCCTGCCAGAACCCAGAGGGGAGGAGCTGCCGCTTCCGGAGCCTAGGGAGGAGGTGACAAGCGTACCTCCACCACAGCCCCGACCACCACCCCTACGGTCCAGACCGGCATCGCTGCGTCCAGTCCCTCACCCCTTGCTCCTGGAAACCCTGTCGGTTAGCCTGGACCTCCCTCCACTTGACCTGGAGCCCAGGAGTCAGCAGGATCGGGCACAGTTCTCCACCTGGTCCCCTGCTCCGCTCCTCCCGGACACTAAGACGTCGCTACGCTGCTCCCAGACGTCGCGTACGCTCCCCCTGGTCACTACTTCGCTCCCCCTTGCTGACCGGACGTCGCTGCACTGGGTCCCAGCTGCAGACCTCTGCCCGCTACTGCAGCCTCCAGTGCCCCGGTTGTCGTGCCGGTCGCCCCTGACAATCCGGTGGGGTCCCTCGTCGCCGGTGCGCAGTCCCTACCTGGCTGACCCAGGACGTGGACCGATCCACCCTCGAGTTCGCCCGAGGAAGAGGGCGAAAATTGACATTTATGGACTCGAGGGTGGGTGGTTGTGTTTTAGGGGAGGAGGTGGCCATCTCGTGGCCTGTGTCTTGGAAAGACAAGGGGGGGGAAATGTAATATAGCGGGTTGTGAGAGACGGCAGGGAGGGGGTTAAAACCTCCCTGCAAGAGAAAACATGTGAAAATGCACCTTTTTGTTTGATTTGTGTTGCTTTATTGTTTCATTTATTTTGCTAATTGATTTATTAATTATCATCCTCACCTGGACTTATTGGGGGAATTAGATCCAGGTGGGGGGGTTTAAAAGGTGAGCAGGCAGTCTGCTCGAGGCTGCTGAGTGGAAGGAGGCAGAGAGGTGCGCTGTCTCCAAGTAGCCAGAGGAAGAGCGTTAAAGTAAGTGCGGTACCAAACTGGTGTTTTGTGAGGACGGGAAAACAGCTTAGCTGTCCCGTGTTAGGAAGGGTTTCCTGAAAGTTGAGTTAGTGCTCCAAGAGGAGCTAGGTGTTCATTTTGTGTGTTTTGTTTTACTTTTGTGTTTATTAAAAAAATAGCGCAAACGCGCTTGAAAAATCCACTTCTGTGTTCTGGGTCGTGTTTTTAAAGGGGCAACGAACCAGAGCGAGGGTCAACCTGTTACAATATATATATATATATATATATATATATATATATATATATATATATATATATATATATATATAAATGTGTGTGTGTACTGTTTATTGTTACATTGATGTACATTGTATATAAACATATATACACATATGTGTGGGGTCTGTGTACCTTTCTTAATCTGTTTGTATAGTATACCTTTGTCAATAATTCTGTTCCTTTTTTTCCCCAAAGTTTATCCTCATTATTTAAATTTGTTCTTATAGTTTATAGTGGCTCTAATTAGGCTGCTTTCCACATTAAATTTCAATCACATACCTTGATCCTTTCCTTCAGGACCACATTTTGAAAATGGGGAAAAATACTTTCCTTTTAATCTGATTTAAAACTTTCACTTTTTAAAAACCTTTGTCTTTGCAGGTACCATTGCATTCCTTTATCCTTTGTGGTAACGCTTTAAGAATCATAAATAGCAGTTTAATAGATATTCATAACTCATAAACCGATGTTCAGTAACATTTAAATCAAAATTCTATAGATAAGCAATAGGGGCACCCCTCAAAATGTAAATAATAAAATTGAATACCATCAGATTCATTTCACTAGACTTGGGATATTTATTGGGTATTACATACAGTATCTAATGACTTTAAATGTTCATATTATAGAACTTCTATTGCAATTTACAATGTTTCGTAGATATGTATTTAATGTATTATGTATTGTACTATGTAAAGCATTTTGTGATGGTTTTCCACTATGAAAGGCACTATATAAAATAAAGATTGATATTAATAACTAAAAACCTTTTAATCTTTATTTATAATATTAAAAATAAATCCTTACTGCCTTTGTAGTTATCATACAAAGTACAGTTCCCTACTACTATAGAACTGCATTTATTCAAGTAACAGATTCATAGGAATGGATTTTTCATATAGTGCTTACCAAAGATATAGCTCTCAATACCTTATGTACTGAGAGTACTGCTAAAAAAAAAAAAAAAAGGAACGTTAGTATGACCAAGTATATTTAAATAAGTAAATTAAAAAAATATTCTAAGTCCAGTTTAAAAGAATAAATAATTGCACACTAACCACATAGTGTTAATGACAAAGCTTACGTAATTATTGGAGTTGCAGAAATTGTATACATAGGGAAAAAAATGGAAATATGACTTTTGTATGTAGGACAAAGCACCGTTGGGCTCATTCAAGAGACCAGGTGGAAACTGCTGTACAAAAAATATGGACTTGTGTGATTTGCTTGTACTGTTATTAATGTAATGGAATAGACCACATCAGCTGCAGTATAGCATTGTATAAATAGCAGTGTAATTCAGAATACTGTGTGGTTCCACACAGTAACTGGAGTGAACTGTGAAATTTATAGTACAATACAGAATATTCTAGAATGACTACACATTTAAAACCAAAGCCAAATATTTATTTAACACCAAGCATGTTTGATTTGAGCTGCAAAGTTTTACCTGAAAGTGATGCTGGTTAGCCCAGGTGATTCATTTTCTTTTGTCTTCTGAATTGATGTTAGTAGCCTCTTAAGCTCTCCCGTTGTTTCCCTCATTTCATCTGAAAGGCTGTTCATTTTGTTACACAGCACATAACCAGTGTCTGGTTTGCAGCACACAATATTTGTTGGTGATGGTTAAAAATTACATATATAAGACCTGTGCAGGAGTATTCAATATGCCTAGTTTTGCACATAGGAATCAAGCCAATACTACTAATCTATATTTGAAAACATATATAGATTGTCAAGTGAACAATTACCTTTCCACTCCTTGAGGTCTCTTTCTGCTTGCAGTCTCAATCGGCGCTCATATTTGAGCTCTGACTGCAATTTTCTATGGCTGTTAACCTTTTTTCATTAAAGTGAAGTTTGCTGCTCTCTGTCTCATCCTCACTGTTTGTGGAATCGCTTTGCGAGTCAGACAGAGTTGTTATTATCTATAAAAAAAGAAAAAAAAAACATCACAGCAGTGACTGCATCCATGTAAGGAGGTGATTATAGCAAACATGTCAATACACTGCATGATATTAATCAAGTTATATTTTATAATAAGAAAACAATTGCCATATTATTATGCAATCTTAATTTATTTTAAGATTTGTTTTTGTTTGTTTTAATTCCACATTAACTAAACTAAGTGCAGTGAAATCCACAAGCTGATTGTCTTAACATTAGTGCTAATATAACATCACATATAATATATGTCATAGAGAACAAAACAAAATAATAATAATAATAAATTTGAACAAAGTAATTCACGGAGTATCGGTGTGGTTTATAGCAGCCTCGATGAGCACTATTTACTTGAAGGGGAAAAAGTGAATAGGAAAGCAAGTCTCAGTCTCGTGATCGGGAAGCTTGGTGACTGAAGGCTGGTTGGATGACCCCCGAGACCTGGAAAACGTAAAGTGTTAGTCCCCTACTCACAGGAGAGCCGCAACGAAGGCTTGAATGCGGATGCAAACCCACAGAGGGGAGGAGAATGGCCCTGACTCGACAGGGCCGAACGTACTTCTGATCAAGTCCTTGAAGAAAGAAAATAAGATAAAGAGAGGCCCATATGATTACGCAGCAACAGCACTTAGAGGGGGCTTTATAGAAACAGATGTTAGTATAATTACAAAGTTTGAGAGTAGAGGAACTAAAGGTCCAGTATAGATGGAAACGTAGCCGAATATTGCACATCATGCGAAAGGTAAGAATGATTGTGGCCAGGGGTGCCGCTGGCTAGTGCTTGAATGGCGGATGCTTGAGAGGCTAGGAGAAGTGATCAGTATCCCCTCCCCAGAGAATGGACCCCTGGCTCCCCGCTAGAAAGTCCCACACCTGTGAAGGGAAAGAAGACTGTGCCCTGCACAACACTATAGAATAGAAGACAAACAGGATATTGCAAGATTAGTAAGACAACCTAGAAGAAAGCCATCCACGTACTGGAGAGGAAAACCTCTGGTAGTCCCGGCAGAGAGGGCTCCCCTACTCCGGGCAAGCTAGCTAGGGATTGCTGGGCTGAGACAATATCTGATGCTGATGTTCAAATGTACGTCTCAACTGCTGATGAAGTCCATCGTCCTAGAGTTTTAATAATATGTCAATTTAGTCCTGCTCTGGCAGCTAAAGTTGCAGCTCTGATTCTAAAGGAGTGAGGAGTGAACAATTGCTGTGTCAGATCTGCTTTAGTTATGAGAGAGGACAGATGAGATGAAAGCCAGTTCCTTGAGCAGTCGGTAAATAGCAGATCTGAGTGACTGGGATTCTTGAGAGCGATGAGTTTTGCCAGACAATTGCAAGGGCAAAGGGGAGAGTTAATCTTTGATAACTGAATACAATGTCCACAACAAAGTTGATCGGTTTTTGATGTCCTCAAAAAACAGCAGGAAGTGCTGGTCTTTATTGCAGGAGAGGTCACTCGCTCTAATTCCTGAAGCAGGGAAGCTGGAAAAGGATGCGACCGTGAACTTTGCACATCTTAGAAACCCAAAGAAGGCAGTTACACAGATTGCTTCCATTACGATGTTGTCTGCTGGATTGAAGCAGACAACGGAGGTTGGAAATTATCTTAAGGAGGATGTCCATCGTGATCGACATCCTGATAAGAGAAGTAGGTTGGAGAGACTTCTTCATTCCGCGGGGTCATGCTGACTGCAGGCAGTGAAAGGAGGGTGGGTGCTGGGATGCACTAGAGTCTGTAATGGTGTTGAATCCCAGACAGCTATGATCTACTGGAGGATGTCCCGGAGGTGCACGATGAATGCCAGCATCCTGTGGTTGAACTGTGCGTGGTTGATTCGGTGCTGGGCGCAGAATCGGGAGTATGAATTTCCATGCTGTTCTGTATAATGAGTTGGTTGCTGGAGCCAGAGCTGCTGGGAGGAGGTTGCAGAGGGTGAGGCGATGCTGCTGGCATGATCTGGTGGAATTTGAAAATCTGCAAATGGGAGAGCATCGGCAACATTATTAGAGGAACCAGGCACATACCTGGCTTGAATTAAAGAAATTGTTTAACACAGATAACCATGTGAGCCTTCGAGTAATTTCATGATGAATGGTACTGAAGATCAGCATTTATTGATTATTTGGACTGTGGCTGAATTGTCGCTATAACAGAATTGATTTTTTCTAGACCATGATCTGCCCCAGATAAAAGCAGAAGCAACTACTAGGTACAATTCCAATAATGCCGTGGATTTCTGTTCTGGTGATAGAATTGCTATTTCTGGAGGCCATTGGCCTAAAAACCATTGATTGGCCACGATTGCCCCATAGCATACATGGGAAGCGTCTGTGGACACACCGAGATCTGCAGCTGCTATGCCATCCTCGTGGAAAATAGATAACCCATTCCAGTGCTGCAGTAGAGTTGTCCACATTTTTATGTCTGGTGACTGGAGATGTTGTGATGGAGGTTGGTGAGGTGACGTGAATGCTGGTGACGTGAATGCTGTTAAGTTACTGAAGTACCTTACGACTGACGTGCTTGAAGATTTTGGAAGCTACGGTCTGCATAGCTGCGCTGGTGGGGGCTGCTTTGAAGGCTGAGACAGAGCGCTTAGGTGAACATCGGCTGGATGCTGCTTGATGTGGCATGATTGTGCCAGCTGGGCTATGACTGGCCATGTGAGTTGATGGCAGAAGCTTGAAGCAGGTGCTGGCCGGGAGCAGCGGACAGGAAAGCAGGCGTGGCCATGCTGGAAGAGGTTGCAAGAGTGGAAGCTCTGAGAGTAGAGGCAGGTGTAAGATCCAGACAGTGTTCTGGTAGAGCCGGGCCTCCACTGCAGGTTCAGAGCCTCAAGATATTGTGCATGTTCATAGCTCCTTAATGGCAAACAGAAGAAATGTCATGCATTAGCTGCAGCAATAGTTTTTTTTTGTTTTTTTTTAGATCTCTGATGGTTTGTTTCGATGTTAGATTGGTCTTGCATGAAATGTTGCTCCGGATTTTCGTCCGCAGCATTTTTTAAATAGCGAAGAATGCAATTGAAATAATTTAGATAGCAGAGTAAATGACAGGTATTGCATGATTCAATTAAAGGATTACAGGATTTGTCATTGATATTGAGAGGGTAAGTGTGATTGCTGCTAATAAAATTCCAATGATATTTATCATGGATTAAACAGCGAAATATAGCAACAGATTGAAAGCACTTAGCTGGTCTGGCAGCGAGATGTAATATAATGACAAGGTACTGTATAGCAGTGAATTGAAAACACTTAGTTTTGATCAGCAGCTGGTTGACATGGAGCCGGCGCTGGAGCGCATGACATCACCGAGAGACAAGCAGGAGCGTAGGCTCTGATGAAGGTGCTTTTTTTTTTTTTTTTGAGCGTCAAGCCTGATATTGATGGTTGAGACGGCCTCGACCGGTGGCTGCAGTTAGCCCTTGATGTCAGCGAATATCTCTGCGTGTAGGCTGGCAGGCTGGGCAGAGGCGTCCACAGAGATGGGCATGTCTTCATACAGCGCTTAGAGGTGAAGGGCTGGGCTGGGGCCTGCGAGACAGACTCTGCAGCACTAGGGCGCTGAGACAAGCGGTCCTGGCAGCTGGAGTAACTCGGCCCGGCTGAGAGAGCTTCGCATAGAATGGCACTTCGCATAGCAACAGGAACATTGCGCTCCTGTCAGACACGGCTGGGGTTGCCATGTCCTTGTCGAACAGCTTGCTTAGAGCTTGCTTGTAGGCCAATCCTTGTAATACTTTTTGTGCACAAGCTTTTACTTAACTGCAATGATATTTCACGGGAATGCAAAGGGCTGTCTTCCAAGTCAGGTGGCAGGAAAGCCTCGATCGGCGACTCCATATCCAAGCAAACAAGCAAGAGGGGTAATCCAAAAGAATGGTCCGAAGTCCGAAAGCAAGGGAGAGCCGAAGAACGAGAGTCATCAGCCAGAACCAATAAAACGAAACGGTCAAACCAGGTACGTAGTAATAATAGTAAGGAATCGGCAGCTCAAAAGAGAGAGATTGTTAGAAATGTGAGTGTTTTATAAAGGCAGGATAGATTGGTTAACCAATCAGGAGACAACACATCACGAAATTGATTGATGCGCTGGTAGAGATCAAGTTACAGATAGAGAAAAGAAGGAGGAGATAAGTCTCACCTCTCCTTGAAATTCACCCTAAAGATTAACGCTTAAAAATTGAACTAAAATCAACTTTCCATAATTTATTTATTTATTTATTTTTTTTGGGGGGGGGGGGGGGGGGGGGGCGTGGACACAGTTAAAATAGCCTATTATTAATATTTTTTTCATCATTATCATTTATTTCTTAGCAGACGCCCTTATCCAGGGCGATTTACAATTGTTACAAGAATATCACATTATACATTATTTCACATTATACAGATATCACATTATTTTTACATACAATTACCCATTTATACAGTTGGGTTTTTACTGGAGCAATCTAGGTAAAGTACCTTGCTCAAGGGTAAAACAGCAGCGTCCCCCACTGGGGATTGAACCCACAACCCTCCGGTCAAGAGTCCAAAGCCCTAACCACTACTCCACACTGCTGGCCCTAGACTAAAGGCATTAAACATCAATATAGCAGCACTTGTATTACTTACCTCATTGTGCTTTCTTTTGTGACATGCTGGCTTAACAGAATTCATGGCCTCACGGTGTATTGCAGCTGCAATTTTTTTTTTTAAATCTTTTTTTGGAGCGTGTTGTCCTAGATAAAACAAAAATTACCACTTTATTTCAATATTAATTTCCAAATAAATGCATGTTATACAGGATTTCTCATTCTTGCTTAGTGCAATATTTTAGGAACCACATTTACACATTATATTTTATGCAGAGTCAACCAACATACTGTATATAATAACATAAGTTTATAAATAAGAGGTGTTTTGGCCCATCTAACTCATCCAAAGGATCCCAGTGAATCCACTTCTTCAACATGGTTTGGTAGTTTGTTTCAAACACCCATAACTCTGTAAAGAAGTGCCTCACATTTTTTGTCCTTACACTAATCTCTGTTGTATACTTAATTTTACTACAACCTATTGGTGTGGCTTAAAAGAAGGAGCACACGTGTCATATACTGATTACTGAAATAGTTGCTTCAAAAATCAATTCTTCTGATAAGTTTAGTAATTTGACAGATGCTAAAATACTCTTGCAGTTACATCCACACCAAAATACACATCCTTGCGGGTGACCGCATTGAGCAGGTGGTACTTCTTCTCGCTCAAGACGATTGGGGCAACCCGTGGGCTTTCCGAGTGCTCAGTTACCCTGTTGGCAGCCATCTCCCTGATGAGGGCCTCAGTTTCGTCTCGCTTGGCGAGGGGCAGACGTAGGGCTCTCTCACAGCTGGGCCTGGCGTCCCCTGTGTCTATGTGGTGTACAATCCTTTCCTTTGCTTTGTGGTATTCATGAACCAGCTCCTCCAATTGCTCTTGTTGTTCTGAGCTGAGTCCTTCTCTGTTGCACTCGCAGGGCCTCCTCCCGGAGTTGAACTTTCCCCCGTTCCACACCGGCGCCCTCCTGGGCCCGTGTTAGTTCCCCAACCTGGTGAGCTGTTGTCTGGCCCACTGCTGAACATGTTGCAGGGCTGGGTGGCAAGCTGGTTTGTGGGTGAGCCGGGCATCTGGCAGATGAATGTGGTGGCCACCAGGCAGCAGAGAGGCCCTGAAGAGGAACAGGTAGTCGGATACTACAGTCAGGCCCTCAGCAGGACAGAGCACAACTACTGCGTCACCCGCCGGGAATTACTGGCCGTCGTCATGGCCGTCCACCACTTCCGACTGTACCTATTTGGATGGCAGTTCAACATCCGGACGGACCATGCATCGCTGCAGTAGCTATTGCAGTTAAAGGAGCCGGAGGGATGGACCGCACTGTGGCGCCACCCCGGCATCAACTGTGGACTGTTGGCAGGTGGTGGTTCCTGCCGTCCTGAGGGAGCGGGTGTTGCAGGCCGTGCACAGGGCACCGGCAGCGGGCCACTTCGGGGCTGAGGGCTTTCTGCTATTGGGGCCACTGCCGGAGGGACGTAGAGACGTACGTCTGGAGGTGCGATGCCTGCACTGCCCGGAAGGGCCCACGCCTCCCTCCAATGCTATCAAGTGGGTGTGCCACTGGAGCGGGTGGCTAGGAACGCATAGGGCCTCTTTCCCAAGTCTACCGCGGGAAACAAGTTTGTCCCGGTCGCCATGGACTAGTTTTCCAAGTGGCCTGAGGCCTACACCTTGCCTGACCAGTGTGCAATCACTGTCGCTACTGCCTTGCTGGAGGGCATGTTCTGCCGATTCAGGATGCCTGAAGAGCTGCATAGCAACTTTGAGTCGTAGGTGTTCGGGGAGCTATGCAAGAGGCTGGGGATCTACAAGACCCGCACCACCCCTCTTCACCCACAGAGCGATGGCATGGTTGAGCGGTTCAACCGAATGCTAGCAGTCCAGCTCGTGCTGTGGACCAGTCGGGATCAGCGGGTCTGGGACCAGTACCTACCCTTGGCCCTCCTGGCCTACCGGTCGGCCGCACAGGAGTCCATGGGGTGCACCATGGCTTTGGTCATGCTGGGGAAGGGAGCTGCGGACCCCGGTGGACCTCGTATTTAGACGACCCCCAGGAGAGGAACTGTGCTCACCAGCAGGGCCGGAGTACAACTAGCAGCTCCAGGACTGGCTCAACGGGGTTCACCGGTTCGTAAGGGACCATCTTGAGGAGGCTGGCATGTGGTAGAAGTGGGGGAACGACATCCGGAGTCAGGGATGGGATTTTGAACCAGGGGAGCTCGTGTGGGTGCACTGCCTTAAGAAGAAGAAAGGGAAGAGCCCCATGTAAGGTGTTGGCACAGATCTCTGACGTGGTGTATCAGGTCCAGATGCGACACAGAGGGCGGCGGGTCGCACTTCACCCGGGACCGTCTTGCGACCTACCGACCAGACGTAAGCACCGGCCCAGAAGAGGAAGGAATGGGGCCAGGGGAGCCCCACGAAGGAGAGTCTGGTGGACGTATTGAGCCACCTAGGCAGATACAGACACAGGGTCCCACCCCATCAGCTCGGCCTCGCTGTAGGAGGACCCCGTGAAGGAAGGAGTACCAGAGGGATAAGAGGGCACGCCCACCCCCTCGGAGGTTCCGGGAGTAAGTGTGAGAGTGACCGGGACGGTTCACTGTTTAGAGGGGGCAGTGTAACGACCTCAAGAGGTGGCGGGAATCTTGTAGGACCCCGGTGATGGACAGGTAGCGAGGACGCTGATTGGGCGGTGGGGAAAGGCTGCCAAGAGGTCTCCTCCAACTGGATCTGAGAAGCAAGAGGGGGCGTGCCAGCATATAAGAGTGGTGAGAAAGACGCAAGGAGGGGGAGAGAGAGATGACAGCCGAACTGATAGAAGCGAGGAGATAATAAGAGAGCCAGAGAACCACCACCATTACTACTGTCAGCCGTGAGACGGGTCCCGACTACAGCTGTGCCATTATACATTATTGAGCAATACAGTATAACTTTAATAACGTTAATTAATGTTCTATGTGTCTGATACATTTTCTATTCATAAAAACCTAAATTATCTCAAATACTGTGTACATTGTACAGATAAATATAAATATTTAATTCTATATTAAAATATATAACCCTGTGTGACAGAAATATAGTGAATCTTGGTTGTAAATCTCCATCCCGACCAGTAAGGGAGCTAAGCAGCAAGGACCGAGTTCTTTGGACGGACTGGCCTGACAGTTCTTTCCCCGGGTCGGGAAAACAGTCAGTCTGGAAGAAGGCGAGACTCCATTGCAAGAAATTATTGACCCGGAAGGAAAACAATTTAGCAGCCGCAGATTTAAAGGCAACTGCATTCGTTTACCAAGGGGTCATGCGTGACAGCATATAAGGGGGACGGAAAATCGTAATCAGTTCCTTCTCTTGGTTTTGTGAGTAGAACCGAGAAGGATGGTAAAATAGTATGGGGACTGTAAACGTGAGTGTTGTGTTTTGTTTGTTTGTAATCGTCTTGTCTTGTCTTGTACATTGTTAGACAGCTAAAACACGTTCCCAGAGCTGTCGCCAAGGGCCAGCACTGAACCGAAACATCACTTCACCACTGTCACTAAATAAACTTGTATCACCCACCACGAGCACTACCGCACGCACCCAGGACTGGTGACCATGTTAGTATATTGTGGGATGGATATTTGTGTTTATTATTTAGGACTGTAACTGTAACCGGTCTGTGTGTGTGTCTCTTTGCTTGGCTAGTAAGAGCTGAAACCTGCATCTCTCTTTCCCTGCCTGCGCTCACGCTCCAGCTATCCTATATCTGCGTTGTGTTGATGTTACTGGATGGTTTGTTAAAAAGAATACCACTGGAGATCAAATGTTATTATTATTATTATTATTTATTTCTTAGCAGACGCCCTTATCCAGGGCGACTTACAATCGTAAGCAAAAACATTTCAAGCGTTACAATACAAGTAATACAATAAGAGCAAGAAATACAATAACTTTTGTTCAAGTAAAGTACAAGTTTGACAAACCACAATTCAATAATACAGCAGGTAATAGTGATAGTTACATCAGGATATGATTAAATAGTGATAGTTACATCAGGATGTGATTAAATACAAAGTACTACAGGTTAAAAACTTGGCAGATTACAGTAATCTGAAGTACAGGATTAAATGCAGTAAAATAGGGGCTGATAAGAGCAAAATAAAGCACATTTACATGAAGGGTGATAGTGTCCCAGGATACAAACAGAGGAGTTCTACAGGTGCTCTTTGAAGAGGTGAGTCTTAAGGAGGCGCCGGAATGTGGTCAGGGACTGGGCAGTCCTGACATCTGTAGGAAGGTGTGACAAAGAGAGAGTGAATTCTTGTTTTAGATCTCCCTTCCGACCGGTGACGGTGCTGGGGAGGAGGAGCAGACATCCCCAGGAGAGGTGGAAGCCGGCCATCTTGGAAGGGGGGCGGGTCCACGGTGCGCAACGTCACCAACCCAGACGGGGAGCGCTGTGGCAATCGCGCATTGGTCAACGGCGGTTGCCCGCGCTGCCCAATGGGAGCGGGACGGAGCGTACAAAAGGGGGCGTGGCCCGGAGTTCTGTTCCTTCTGGCAAGGTACTGCGTGAGAGACGACGAGAGAGAGAGAGAAAGGAAGTAAACGGACGGAGTACAAATAACGAGGGGAAGGGAAATAAGAAGGAAGGTTGTGTGGCACAGAGGTTCCCTGTTAACCCCTTGTTTTATTGCACCCATTAGAGCACTAACGGGACGCTCCGGAGCGAGACGGGAGGAGCGCAAACCCGGAAGTGCTGCACTGGTTCCCCCCTGTGTACCTGGGGGAAAGGAGGAAGGACGGACTGTTGTTTTGTTTTGATTTATTTACATTCTTCGTTGTTTTTGGTTTTTCCAATTTCCCCCTGTTTGTTTTGCTTTGTGGTTGCCGGGTTACACATCGTTGTGTATCCCGGTTCCATTATTTTTCTGTTGTGGCACAATAAAGCCGCGGATTATTATAACTAAAAGCCGGGACTGGTCTCTTTTATTCTTCCCACCACTCACTCAGCCATTCCTGTCACAGAAGGTCATTCCACCACTGCGGAGCAAGGGTGGAGAAGGAGCGGGCTTTGGAGGCAGGGGAGCGTAGCGGTGGTAGAGCTAGTCTTCTAGTGCAGGCGGAGCGGAGAGGTCGAGTGGGGGTGTAGGGAGAGATGAGGGTCTGGAGGTAGCTGGGTGCAGACTGGTCAAGGCATCTGTAGGCTAGTACAAGAGTCTTGAACTGGATGCGAGCGGTGATCGGGAGCTAGTGGAGCGAGCGGAGTAGTGGAGTAGCGTGGGCGAAGCGAGGCAGAGAGAACACCAGGCGGACAGCAGAGTTCTGGATGAGCTGGAGCGGACGGGTGGCGGACGCAGGGAGGCCAGCCAGGAGGGAGTTGCAGTAGTCTAGGCGGGAGAGTACCAGGGCCTGGACCAGGAGCTGGGTAGCATAGTTGGTGAGGAAGGGTCGGATTCTTCGGATGTTGCTCAGGAAGAATCGGCAAGTGCGTGCCAGAGTGGAGATGTGCTGGGAATAAGAGAGGCAGGGGTCCAGGGTGACTCCAAGGTTCTTAGCTGAGGAAGAGGGAGAGAGTGTGGTAGATTCCAGAGGAACAGAGATGGAGAGATCAGAGGAGGGGGAGGAGGAGGGAAAGAAAAGGAGGTCAGATTTAGAGAGGTTGAGTTTGAGGTGATGCGAGTGCATCCAGGAGGAAATAGCAGACAGACAGGTAGAGATACGGGAGGAGATGGTGGAGTCAGAGGTGGGGAAGGAGAGGAAAATCTGAGCATCATCAGCATAGAAATGGTATGAGAAACCATAGGATGCGATGAGGGGGCCCAGGGAGCGGGTGTAGAGAGAGAACAGGAGAGGACCCAAGACTGACCCTTGGGGGACTCCAGTTAAGAGAGGGTGAGGTGTGGAGGTTGCTCCACGCCAGGTTACCTGGTAAGTGCGGTTGGAGAGGTAGGAGGAGAACCAGGCCAGAGCAGTGCCAGAGATCCCCAGGTCAGCAAGAGATGATAGTAGAATAGAGTGATCAACAGTGTCAAAGGCAGCAGAGAGGTCGAGGAGAATTAGGACAGAGGAGAGAGAGGCAGCTCGGGCACATTTAAGTGAGTTGGTGACAGACAGGAGGGCGGTTTCAGTAGAGTGAGCAGAGCGGAAGCCAGATTGGAGAGGGTCAAGCAGAGAGTGGTTGGACAGGAAAGCAAATGTTGGAAGACAGCGACATTTATTTTTCTCTGTATAACAGAAAATGAAAAAAAAATAAGCAAAAAATGGCTCAGTTCACCATTCATCTCCTATGATGTAAAAAAAACTTCAGAAACATTTAGGAATTGCCATCTTTTTTTAAAAAATGAATATAATGAAAATACTTCATTTCACAAACTCAGTCGCAGTATTGTACCAATACACATTGAATTATATTCATGAGTATTATTTAACTACATTCCAGCAAAATAGTTCATATAAAATAATAAATAACAGACAAAGAAAATAATGCAGCCTACCCCTCTAGAGTCCAGTAATGCAATAACTCAGGGTTGGCGCGCATTCTAATATAAGACTACATATTAGTACACTCTAAACAGTAGTGGCTGCAGTGAAAACGTGGCACTGGATCAGGATCTTTGGTGTAGGATTAGTAGTGCACTATATACCGGTTACACAACCCTGCTGTTATGTGCAATACACATTGTTGTCTATTGCCAGGGATTATTATTTGGTCACCAGACCTGGATATAAATAAAAAACTATTTCCGAACCGGATTATAACTCTCTGTTTTCCATTACTGCACTGCATCTCCCCTGCACCTGCACGCACCACTTACCACTTTGCCACACCCTGGTAAAAAAAAAAAAAATCCTATAGGAAATTGTATAAGAATCTTTCAGAGATTCAAATAATTCATATAGGAACTTTAACATTATTCCTTTAAGACATTTTTATCTTATTAAATCCTATAAGAAACTTTAGACTCTAATAGGAAGTCCTATAATTATCAAGAGGATGTATGCGGTCTCGTAAGATTCGCTGCTGCTGCTGCCTTCCCCCGTGCACGCTAACACTCTCCCCTGCCAGCCTCAAGTCTGCCCCGGATTTGCTCACCAGGCTACAGTCCGACGAGTGCGTGCTGGGGTACCTGCGTCCACTTCTGATACCAATGTAGCCTGGTGAGCAAGTCCGGGGTGGACTTGAGGCTGGCAAGGGAGAGTGTTGTGTTCACGGGGGAAGGCAGCAGCAGGGCTGGTAGGTGACGTAATCACACACAAAGACAAAAGCCCGATATACGCTCCTTGCAAAGGAGCCGGCTCTTTTGTACAGCGGTAACGGCGCTATGCTTTAGTGCGAGAGTTCCCGGGTTCACGCCCGCCCTCCGCCTGTGTATGGATTTCCTCACTCTGTGTGATGCACCTGCCTGCGTTAACCGAGATCGCTACACTATTAACAAAATCATCTTCAAAGAGAAGCTCACGCAGCAAAAGTTACTGTATCGTTGTATTTTGATTCTACGAACTGCTTACACCTCCATAAAGGTATGCATACATTTTAAGCAACAACTAAGTCTTATGTTAGAACTAGCATAGCTGGTGCAAACCGTGAAAAGCTAGTAATGTGCAAAATCAAAGTTAGTAAGACTTACGCTTTAACTAAGCTAAGTAAGAACTTATGCACAGCTGGTGCAACCCAGCCCTGTACATTCCCGCCTTTGGGACAGATTCTGAGGTAAAATACAGGTAAGAGTACAAGCAGCATCATCATTATTATTATTATTATATACTAGTAAGTATTAATAGTATTGTTGATTTTACTATAAATTCTAATTTAGCCTACTAAAAAATAACTTTTTACAGGTTCAGATATGCCATTTCCAAGACGAAATAAATATAACATTTTTTAGAACATAAGAAAGAAACTACTTCAAGGAACAGTGCTACCCGAAGAGCTTTACTACAAAGAGACCATGCTCATGAAGTCCAATATGTCTTGGATGAGGTAAATATAAAAAAAATGCATTAATCATCAATATATCTTCACACACACTACCTGGACATACATCTAAAGCACCCCCTATGTATTACATTGGACATAAGTCTGAAGCAACCCCTTAATTTCTAAATACCAGGCAAATATTTTGTGTCGAAAAGCTAAACAGTATACACAATTGACACATTTTATATTTGTGTGTCCCAGTTAATTTTTAAAATATTTGTTTTTACTATGAATTGGTGCATATATGGAGAATTAATTAATTGAATGTCGGTGAACCAGATCAAAGTTTTCACTCCAGCATTAAAGCAATTAATGTAAACTGGACTAATACAACCTGTGGCAAACCGAAAATCTTTAATATGTAAAACTTCTTCACACCCCAGCAACAATTTGATACCCGGTGTTTATTACGTGAAAATGTCCCTGATGATACATCTCAAGAAATGCTTGCAAATAGAGATGACACTGCATTGCCATCATCAAGAGGAGTAAGTATATATATATATATATATATATATATATATATATATATATATATACAGACGTGCTCAAATTTGTTGGTACCCTTACAGCTCATTGAAATAATGCTTCATTCCTCCTGAAAAGTGATGAAATTAAAAGCTATTTTATCATGTATACTTGCCTGCCGTTGGTATGTCATAGAATAAAGCAAAGAAGCTGTGAAAAGAGATGAATTATTGCTTATTCTACAAAGATATTCTAAAATGGCCTGGACACATTTGTTGGTACCCCTTAGAAAAGATAATAAATAATTGGATTATAGTGATATTTCAAACTAATTAGTTTCTTTAATCAGTATCACACATGTCTCCAATCTTGTAATCAGTCATTCAGCCTATTTAAATGGAGAAAAGTAGTCACTGTGCTCTTTGGTATCATTGTGTGCACCACACTGAACATGGACCAGAGAAAGCAAAGGAGAGAGTTGTCTGAGGAGATCAGAAAGAAAATAATAGACAAGCATGGTAAAGGTAAAGGCTACAAGACCATCTCCAAGCAGCTTGATGTTCCTGTGACAACAGTTGCAAATATTATTAAGAAGTTTAAGGTCCATGGAACTGTAGCCAACCTCCCTGGGCACGGCCGCAAGGGGAAAATCGACCCCAGATTGAACAGAAGGATAGTGCAAATGGTAGAAAAAGAACCAAAGATAACTGCCAAAGAGATACAAGCTGAACTCCAAGGTGAAGGTACGTCAGTTTCTGATCGCACCATCCGTTGCTTTTTGAGCGAAAGTGGGCTCCATGGAAGAAGACCCAGGAGGACACCACTTTTGAAAGAAAAACATAAAAAAGCCAGACTGGAATTTGCTAAAATGCATACTGACAAGCCACAATCCTTCTGGGAGAATGTCCTTTGGACAGATGAGTCAAAACTGGAGCTTTTTGGCAAGTCACATCAGCTCTATGTTCACAGACGGAAAAATGAAGCTTTCAAAGAAAACAACACCATACCTACAGTGAAACATGGAGGAGGCTCGGTTATGTTTTGGGGCTGCTTTGCTGCGCCTGGCACAGGGTGCCTTGAATCTGTGCAGGGCACAATGAAATCTCAAGACTATCAAGGCATTCTGGAGCCAAACGTACTGCCCAGTGTCAGAAAGCTCTGTCTCAGTCGCAGGTCATGGGTCCTCCAACAGGATAATGACCCAAAACACACAGCTAAAAGCACCCAAGAATGGATAAGAACAAAACACTGGACTATTCTGAAGTGGCCTTCTATGAGTCCTGATCTGAATCCTATCGAACATCTATGGAAAGAGCTGAAACTTGCAGTCTGGAGAAGGCACCCATCAAACCTGAGACAGCTGGAGCAGTTTGCTCAGGAAGAGTGGGCCAAACTACCTGTTAACAGGTGCAGAAGTCTCATTGAGAGCTACAGAAAACGTTTGCTTGCAGTGATTGCCTCTAAAGGTTGTGCAACAAAATATTAGGGTAGCGGTCCCATCATTTTTGTCCATTGCATTTTCATTTGTTTTATTATTTACAATATTATGTTGAATAAAAAATCAAAAGCAAAGTCTGATTTCTATTAAATATGGAATAAACAATGGTGGATGCCAATTACTTTTGTCAGTTTCAAGTTATTTCAGAGAAAATTGTGCATTCTTCGTTTTTTGTGGACGGGTACCAACAAATTTGAGCACGTCTGTATATATATATATATATATATATATATATATATATATATATATATATATATATATATATATATATATTGTGATGGGAGTGAGGTTTTTAAGGGATTAAATACCTCCATAGAAGGACCAGAAACTACATTTCCCAACTACCACCAGGAAACCAAGCAGTGCATGACGGGGAACAGCGGTGATTTTAAAAGGCTTCTAGGTAGGAGAGAGGGGGAGGAGAGAACAGGTGCTAGTAATATTATGGAAGAAATTAAAATAGCAGACGAGAAGGGGACGCTGCACTTGGCTCAAGTCTGCTATATAACAGAGTGGTGAGCATTAAGGATTACAAACAGAATATCAAGCGAGAACGAGACGCTGCACTCGGTTCGAGTTTTCAACCTGACAAAGTGGTGAGCACCAAGGATTACAAACAAAATATCAAACAAAACCGGGATGTTCCACTCGGTTTGAAATTACAACTTGTCGAAGAGGTGAGCGTAAGGAGTGCACGTTTAATACCAGACAAGAGTAAGACGCTGCACTCGACTCACGTCTGCTACATAGAACAGAGGATCACTGAGGATTACAAATACCTCCCGACAGAGGACCAACACGGTAGAACAACGCGTACAACACGGACCCGTCACAGTGAGTACGGCGTGTTGTGTTTGTTCCTGGATGTGTTGTGGTACGGGACTGGTGCTTATTTTTAAGGAACCCTGGCTGAAGCCAACGGGGTAACGGGACGGTAACTCAAAACTCACAACATACAGGGTATTTTAAGTGGGGCTATCCACAACGGGATTGATTTCCATAAAGAGAGGAACCCTGTAAGGAAAGATATAATATAGAATTATGAACAGTACTCTGACTGTAGTTACAGTACAGTTAATAAATTATTCAACTTGAAAAGTAGTTTGTTTTTACCTTCACAAAATGTTGGCTGGGCTGTGCAGTTCTGCAAAGGACCACCGGGCAATAGTAAGTACAAACCTGGGTGTAGTGAAGCCAGATGGACCTGACTCCACAGCGCCATCTGCTGGAACTCCACAGCACTTGGAAAGAGAGGAAAGGGGACACAGCAACAAACCAACAACAGGAAAAGGGAATTGTAAGAGAACCACCAAGTACTTACCTGAGTTCTGGTGCAAAGGGTCGCCTCCAGAGACAGTCCATCCATGAAGAAAATACTGTACTGTGTTCACTGTAGTAGTTTTTCATTGTGAAGAACTTCTGTGTGTTTTTTTATTTAATTTTGGAACTATTAAAGGAACTTAATACTTGCAATTACGGTCTGGATCACATTTGTCTGCACTATAATACACACACCTTAGCCAGGTCCCAAACTACGTGAACACATTTGTGTCACAATATATATATTTATAAATCTATTGGGAAAATTGTTTACAAAAATTATCTATTTTTTTTTATTTTCTTTATACATTTAGGAATTGCAACCTCATTTAAATCAATAAAATGGCTGTAATTACATTCCGTTTGTTTTCTGCAATTTCCATTTCAAATTATATAACAATGACAATTATTTTTACATCTCTTAAATCTAAAACAGTTTCTATATTTGTTCACAGGAAATATAAATTCCAGATGGTGAAGGCACTCTGTACCCAGGAGCAAAAATAAAGGAGAGAGCCTGATCGCACTGATGGCATTTATGCTTCTCCATCATGTTACAAAAGTTGTGTTTCAAGATTTATTGTCTTTGCTTCAGATGCATCTTCCACAAAATAGTTTGCCTTGCACAAATTATTTGTTCAACACATTTTTTTCTTCAAATGAAGACTGGGAGAAGCATTACCATTGCTGAAACACAGCTTGTGGTGCCTACCTAGGTGTAGTCTATGATGATAAAGTTTGCTGTTCCATTTGTGGAAAATATTACCAGTAGTAATACAAAATCAGGTAATTTTTTTATGTATACGCACCTGCAAAAACAATTGAAAAATGTGTTTGAAAATCATGATATCAGTGAAAAACTGTGTGTTAAGAGCAATCTGATGGCTATATCAAAGATGTAACTGATGGGACATTGTACAAGGCAATGTTACAGAATCAACATAATATATCCCTTACCTGGTGCCATTCCAGTGTTTGAATCATCAAATTATTCAATATAGCCAATACAGTGCATGATCAATGAGATTTTGCCATCCGAAAGGCGTGATTTTATAATCGTTCCTGCACTGTGGTTTGGTACAGCAAAACCCAAAATTGAGGTTTTCTTGAAACCATTTTCAGGTGAATGTCTAACTCTAGAGACTAATGGTTACCTCTGGTACCACAACCAAAAAAAAATGGTAAACACGCACATTCTCAGGTCATCAACCTGATATGTTCTGTGGATTCTGTGGCAAGGGCATCTGTGCAGAATATGAAAAAATATAATGGAGGGTATGGGTGAAGTTTTTGCTTTCACTCTGGAGAAAGATTTGAGTAAGGGGGTGGGTACACTAGGGTTTACCCTCTACACTTCATCTTCCTCAAGAGAACACATAATAATATTCTACAAGATGCTGAATTAGCTTCCAAAGGTACAAAGGTGAATGGTGTCAAAGGGCCTTGCATGTTAATGACACTTTTGCACTTTGACATGGTAGAAAGCTTTGTTCCCTACTACTTACACTACTACTTACTTACATGTCTGGATTGACTAATCTGGGCCATTAGTTTACATAACAAATTCTAATGTGTCACAAAGACGGCCGGAGTGGGTGGCGTCAGACCAGAAACAGGAACACAAACGACAGAGACGGTGGTGATGATGAGCTGAGTGCAATGGCTGCACTCAGCGTTTAATAACAAAATAAAAGGTTTAAACAACGGAATACAAAACAGGACACGGCACTACACGCCAAAATAAACAGACGAACAAAACGGACTAGACAGTGCACAGACAGACGAACAAAACACGGTGAGCAGATAACACTAATATTTACGTTCTTTTATATTTACTTTACTCCTTCTCTCTCTCCCGTTCTCCACTCACCGAACACCTAACCCCGAGTGACAGAAACGTGCATCTATATATACTGTTGTGCTGGGATTCAATTACTAATTAATTACTCACTTGAATCCCAGCACGTGAATTCATTACGTGAAACCCTGTGTTCACATATTATATTTTAAATGCACGTGAAGTGATTTGTGCCCTCCTCGTGCCTACATACAAACCTACACTTTTTAAATACACGTGAAACACAGACCCGTTTATATCCCGTGTACCAATCTATACACCAACATTTACACACGCACGCAACATACAACACAACACACAACACACAAATGCACACAGGGGCGGGGCGCATTGCCACAAATGCTACACAAGAGATTGACCGTCGTTTGAAATCTGTTAAACCACCATGTGAAATAACTTGGTTACCTTGGTCAATCCATCAAAGGAAAATCTCTCCTTTCATTTTTAAAGACTTGCTTCCTACTGTTTATTTTAACCACTGGATAGTGCTTGTTCATGCAATATATTAATTGACAAAGAGCAGCATTAGCAATTTTTTTGTGAATTTGTGCTTCTGGCAGAGTCATTGTACAGTAAAGGGGACATTGCCTTTAATGTTCATCTTTTGACACATCGAGACAAGGTCCCTTGTTTCTCACTTTGACATTTCCATTTGAAAGTAATGCTGGCAGGCTGCTAAAACTTTCCTATTCAAATCACCCAGAACTTAACACAGCTAAAAATTCTCAGAAATGTGTCCAAAAATTACATAAAAGATGGAAGCATTGAATTAGTTCCTGGGAAAAGTTCTGAGAGGATACTCTTTATGAAAAAAAGCTTAGAGAGCCTCAAGGATGCAGTTTTTTTTGGTCATGGAGAAACATCAGAACTACCTGTATCACACCGAATAGTGGTTTAGCAGCATACTGGTGCAGAAGTCTTGTGCCCAAAAGGTATATATTACAAGCAATTTGTTTTTCCAGGAGCTTTGTATTACACAGATGAATACAGTTCAAAGCATTCAAGATGAAACTCATTAGTTACAATTTTGTCAAATCGTGTTCCAAACATCAGACACATTGCTGTCATAAAATCTCAGTGCAACTGTGAAATTGCAACTAGCTGCACCTGAACTGAAAATGTTGTGGTCCTTGCAAATGTTGCTAGAACACTACCTTTGTTTAAAAGAAAGACAGATTACGTGAATATTAGTTAAAGGCTGGCTTTTCCTCTGGTCTTGTTGCACTGTGAACTTAGAGACAAGTGCATTCAGGTGGGCAAACAGGAAGATGTTCCATTACCAAACATATATGAACATGATTAATATTAATATACAGGCAGTTTCAAAAGTAACTGTGAAGTGAATGTCACTGACTGTTTCATTGTTTTAGGTTGACGTACTGTAAAATGGTCCTGATGCCACCTGAGTTTTGGGTTGTTGCAGTTGGTTGCAATTCAGTAGCATCATCCTAACAGCTCAGTACAACTATACTTTGGCATACTGGAAATGCCATTATGTATGAAGAATCCTTATCAACAGATCTACAATAAAACAGAACAAATAAATATTTAAAGTACAAAATGACAAATTGTGTATATTCTGTAAAGATTGTATCTCTTTGTGACAGGATGCGAGTGATGCGGTGCAACAAATACAATGTCCAAACAAGATTCTCCCAGAAATATCCGTGTTTTATTGGCAAACAGTCCCAAATGATATTAATAATAATAATCTCAAAAACACAGCAGTTTGCCCTGTTTCTCAAGACACACAGTTTCATTAATTAATCCAGTTACATTTCCAATACACGTTCATGTATTTATGTCCCACAACCCGCAGCAGTACCAAGGACAGCGACTCCAGCTGCATCTCCAGCATGAACAGGCATTCAGGAGACTGGGAAGGATGGCACTACTTGGGAAATTATAAATCCCGGTGTTGACACTGTGGGAAGATGGGCTGCACAAAATGTTTCGACTGAAACCTCATGTCCCACGCCTTAAGCAAAACTCAACATTGATAACACTTTCAGTGATTTTTATTTATTGATCAATATGCAAAAGCTACACCACATTCAATGCTGTACTGTAGCAGAGGCACATAGGATACAAAATGATCTTTCCTGGACAATGTCGTTGGAGGAATTAGCAGTAGACTAGTCAGGCTTTCAGAAAAGACAACTTTAGGAGGCATTTCTTGATAAAAGTTGATTAGAATGTTTGTTCTTTACCCTTTGTACTCAATTCACAGCAAGTTTCTTCATAAAATCCAAATGCGTTGACTTAACAACAATAAACTATATCAACCTCACATCGGATGTCCGCACTCATCAAAGAAGCAAGTGCAAATAATTATTAGTTCATATTATTTTATTTTTGAGGTTAAAAACACATCAAACTAACATGTTTCGAACAAACAATGGCCAAACAATTTACCAATATACACAAATCAATCACACAATTAGTTCAATTTATTTATTTATTTATAATATCAAAATTAATCCAAAAAGACATAATACCAAATCACAATAGATGATAAAATACATCTGGATACATGTACAGCATATACACGAATAAGAACAAACACATCTACAAGCACACTCAGACATATATATATATATATATATATATACTGTATATACCTACATACATATATACATCCATCCATATACAATATATACACACATACACATTCACATTTACATGTATGTATATGAAGAAAAAACAATAGTAACCGGGAACCAATTATCTTTCAAGTAAGTATCCTAGAACTCTTGAAAGGTTATCTTACTACATCAAGAAAGGGATTAAGACCAATTCCTCATTCATACCGAATGGTGTAATTGTATTGAGAGTATAAGTCCAAAAGGCCTCACATCTCAATATTTTCTGATTAATATCACCACCCCTTCTTCCTATATAGACCTTCTCAATACCAATGCATTTCAATGCTTGTACATTGTGGTTAAATTCTTTGAAGTGTCTAGCTACCGGTGACATGAAATCATTTCTAATAGCACTTTTAGGTTCCCCCAATCAGATTTTTAACTGTCTTGTGGTCTTACCAACATAACCAATTCCACACGGGCATAATAAAAGATAAATAACATTAGTACTATTACATATCAACCTTGTATGGATCTTAAACCTTTTTCCCTGTACTTGAATGGACAAATGAATCAGTTTTCATCAAGTTGTTGCAGGAGGCACATTGATTGCAAGGATAGCAGCCTGGTGTAATTGGGAAGAAGGGACAGAAGTTTAAAAAAGTCAGCATGGACTAAATGGTCCTTAAAATTACATGCCCTGCGATAAGTAAAAAGAGGAGGATCCCGAAAGATAGGCAACAACCTTGAATCAGTAGAAAGTATATGCCAATGTTCACGTATAGCACTAATTTGTAAACCAAAGCCTGTGCATCCATCACAAGACAGCGAATGCCTGCAGGGGTCACTGATGGTGGACAGTGAACATCAGCAGTCAATGTATCTGCCAGTACTGCTTTCATACCTGTCTGTGCTAACGCCAAAGGCATGGGCATTAACTCGTGCTCCATGATATGTTGCAAATTAACAGTCCTGCCAGCTTCATATGCTGTAATAAGTCGTTGGAGAATGTTTCTGTCTGCCTTGATGATTGTGGACTTTCCTTTGACTTCATTCCCAACTTCATAAAGGTTGGAGAAAAAGCTTTAATTTTTGGCAGTGGATCATGAAAGTGCATGTGGCCAGGCTCCCCCTCTATTGTCACAAGCCGTTTCTCAACAAAGCTTTCCAGCTGCTTTTGGCCTAAGGTTTTTGCATTCAGCAGAGCATCTTGGATGGCTTCAGATCTTTAGTTGCAATACTTTGCAAAGAAAGAGGAGACTCCTCCCCAGAGAAAACCTTAAACCTTTGAAAGGTTCTTGTGAGTGAATTCTCACCATCATTATCATGTTGTCTCCTTGTCTTTCCTGACTCAGCGTGGACAAGTTGATCTTCCAAGCCAATATGAAACATTGCCCGGGTGTCTGCTGCAATATGGGCTCTTAGGTTGTAAGACAAAGCCCATCTGCTAAGAGCTGAGCAAGTCCTTGTGATGCCTACAAATTGGTTAAACTTTTGATTAGATCTCTTTACAACATTTATTTGCTGAAACTCTTCAAGCACTGCAGCTGGTAGTTGATGCATTTCAGGTATGTATATTGCAGCCCACCTTGCGTAGTTAGTGTGATCATATCTCATGAAGAATGGCAACATGCATTTGAAGCTGACAAGATGCAGCTCCCAATTTCCCTTCTCGCTGGGATCGTGTGAACATGAGCAGTAAGGCCACCATTTCCATATATTGCCACCAAAATTGAAAGTTCGCACTGCAGCTTTGCATGTCACAAATGCAGTGATCTGTGTTTGAAATCTCTGAAAAATAAAAAGAGCCACAATATCATCATAAGAATTTGACTGATCAGCTTGGACAATATTATCTTTCACATGTTTATCTATGTGCTCCATGAGATGTGGAAGAAGGATGTACCACAATGCTTGAAAAGACAACATGTGGGCTCGCATAGCTCTAACATATGACTTGCCATTCATAACTTCCTAATACTCCACTCTCAAATCCAGGCATCTGCCAGACCTAAAGCCTATGTGTTCTGACCAATTACTTTTTGAAAGTTCATTGAGATATGGAGGCCTCCTAGTCGTGGAATAAGCCATTGTCTGTACTCTTGAGTGGCCCATTTAAGGTCCATCAGCTTACAACAGAGAGCTTCATCAACAGTTAAAACAACATACGGTTGACCAAGAACTGATGACACATGTTTACATCTCTTTACAACAGTATTGAGGGTGTCTAGCTCATGAGCAGGGGTATGAATGATTGGCATGCATCCTATTGTTGTAATTTCTGGTTCTGTGGTCTTGTGTATTTGGTTGAAATGTGTCCATCCACCTTTTGGGTTGTCATTTACACGACTAACAATAAAGGCCATATCAACAGCTTTTGCATGCACTACAGTGTTGCATTTTACCTCATAGTTGGTGTACCATTCTTTGCAAACAGGATCTATAAATACTGGTTTGGTTTTAATGTCTCCTACATTGGCTGTTATAATGCTGTCCATTGCATCAGGAACATTTAGTGTTCTGTTTTTTGATGGCCGTAGATCATTCAAGGTAAGATCAAGTGCTGGTCCACGTTGCCAAGCAGCAACTTGGGTTGCATGGAATGTGTTTTTGCCATCCAGAGAAGCATCATTGATGTCAATATTGTCTGCTGTACAGTGAACAAACTTACCAGGGACCAGGTTTGGGGAGGGTTATCTCTGCTAAAGGTGTGGCCACAATGAGAATTCCCTCATAACTAATGCAGTGGCCAGCTTTATGGAACAGTTGAATAAGTTGTTTGGATCTTGTTGCTTGATGGTGTGTGCACCCAAGCCTAATATTATTTATTTCTTAGCAGACGCCCTTATCCAGAGCAATTGTTACAAGTTATCACATTATACAGATATCACATTATTTTTTTACATACAATTACCCATTTATACAGCTGGGTTTTTACTGGAGCAATCTAGGTAAAGTACCTTGCTCAAGGGTACAGCAACAGTGACCCCCACCTGGGATTGAACCCACGACCCTCCAGTCAAGAGTCCAGAGCCCTAACCACTGCTCCACACTGCTGTCCAATGCGTTGGTGTCTATTTCTTTCCGCCATTTACACCATATACAAGGTCTGCACCTTGCTCTTTAGTGATTCTTGCTTTTCAGGGTTTTCATCATCAGCATCAACCTCAAGAACTGATTAGCCTTTATACAGTAAGTGGAGGAACATGTACAGGCTGTCAGCAATGCAAGCAGCTGCACTATCTTCACTCACATTGAAACCTTTGTGACCAGGGGGTGCTAAAATATCTCTGCCCATTTTTTGTGCAACATGTACCAGTGAAAGAAAGATGTCCTCCTAAGGATGGTAAATAAGGATTGACATCTCATCATCCTGCAATGAATCTGTCAAATGCGAGATAGGTACATAGTTATTAGGGATGCACCGAATCCAGGATTTGGTTTCAGATTCGGCCCAAATACCTACTTTTTGAGCAGGGTTCAGATTCAGCCGAATACTTAGGATTCAGTGAACCGAATCTCAATCCTCTATTCGCCCAGATGCAAATCCATTTTAATACATCCCTCCAATGTGTGCAGTTTTCTTTAATAAAAGACATGAATCCGGTATTGAACATAACTGTTGTATTTAATAACAAGAACATGTTTGATGAACTCTGTCATAGCTCTCAACTCTCTAAATTACTGGTGGCACACGCACTAAACATGTCAAGCAGCTGCTGTATGCAAACATACCCCATGCAACAGCACATTCATATCACACTTTTCATGGAGTAAAGTTGTGCAGTAAACCTGTAATATATAGTAACGGCAAACTGTTGGAGACTTTTCTGCTTTGTTGCTTTGTCTGTCAAACATGTTCTAGATATACTGAGATAAAAAAAAATCGGTGCACAGAAATATATATTTTTTTGTAAGTTTACAACTGTCAGATGTGCAAGACGTTGTTGAACAATATGCTTTAGTAAATTAAATTACGTTATTGTAATGTGCAAATACAAGTCGAACCATTTGGGAACTGCTGTGTTTTATTAAAATAATTTGTAAACTATTTAGTAGCCTATTTGATATGTGTTACACACATGGTACATTTAAATCACCGTGGGTTTTATTTCGCAGGGAGATTCAGGTCACTCATCATGGTAATTTTTTCCTCATAGCTCTCAGACAGGGTTGTCAACAGGCTACAGAACCTCGGGACACTTTAAGGCAGGTCAGGTTTCTCAACTCACCTCTCTAAACTGCAATGTATTCGACATGTAAAGTGAGTGTGAATTGCTTGAGCAGTTTAGTAAATGTATTTAATTGTTTAATTGTGGTGGCGATTCTATCCGGAGAGCCTCGTAACAACGATTCATTGTATTGCTTGAATTTTTTTTATACATTAAACAATATCTATCAAAATAGCTCATCATCATTATTATAGATAACTTTGCACACACCTGCACTCTTTCATTTAACCTTGTGGCAGCAGGTAAAGTTTCTATTTGCGCTCATTATTTGTTCACTCATTTTGAGTGTACTCCCTGTTTGTGATGAACTTCTTGACAAAACATACAGCAGACCCAATCTATAGATTTAATTGAACTGGAATATCTTGTTTTGCAAGCGCTGCTATCCTTTCTGGGATCACTGCCCATGGCCAGATCTGACAAATCATTTGCAGATGCTCTTGTTGTCTGAAGCTTCTGGATTTTGCCTTTGTCAGTGTATTGTGCATAGCAATTTCTGTGCCACACAACTGAAATAGTATGCTCTGAACCAAAGATGGACTGCAGTCTGCCAATTCCCTCTCTGTATTTGACATCTTGCAATTTTTTCTCATCGCTGTTGCCTCCTCATTGTCTTTAGTTCTTGTTCACCTGCTTCATGCATATCTTGTTTACTTGATTCTTGGCAAATAATGCAGAGACTGTGAGAAACTGGTATAGGCATTTTGACACTAATTACAGGCTCCAGGGTTTACCTATAACTGCAAGCAATGTAAATAAATGTTAGATACCACCACCTCATCTAACTACTGTGACTAAATCTATTGGAGAAAAACACATTACACTCCTATGTTAATTCTACACAAACTACAAGTGCAAAATGCACTCAAATTACTTACAACTGGTACCTCTTAACAAAAAGCATTTGCTTAACTTTCCATTGTCACGGTTATGGAGGATAAACAGTGAATAAATAAATATATTAATAAAAGTTATTTACAAAATAAATAATTATTAAAATAAATACAAATAATAAATATTGAAATTAACAGTTCCATAAATAAATATTGAAATAAATTAATAAATACATATAATTTTATTTCCATATTTATTAATTTATTATTTTTAGATTTGATTGTTTATTTGTATTTAAATATCTGTTTGTTTTTTTTAGTCATTTATTTCAATATTTATTTATTCATTCATGTATTTTGATAATTGTTTATTTTTATTTTTATTTATTCATGTAATTCTCTATTTACTCATTTATTGTTTTGGCAGAAAATTGACCATATTAGACCAGTGGATAACACAAAAAAGTTCAATATATGATAAAAGCACCAAATGTGGTACAGATGTAGTATTATTTCATATGAGGATGGGTGCCATAAATATCATATAAAACCCTTACATCGTATCTGATGGCATAGCCATCATGTCGCAAAAGCATGAATAGAAACTTTCTCCCTCAGGATTAAACATTTTAGGCTGCCAAAATTGGGACCTTATCTGCTAGATAGACATAAATAATTTGTTTCTGTTATAATATTGTATATTTAAGTGTGTTATGCATATAATTACCATGTCTAGGTCTCAGCAGCTCCAAATTATGTTAAAAACAGTTGTTACCAAATTGCTATTGTAATACATTATTATTTGTTTATTTAGCAGATGCCTTTATCCGAGGCGACTTACAGAGACTAGGGTGTGTGAACTATGCATCAGCTGCAGAGTCACTTACAACTACGTCTCACCTGAAAGACGGAGCACAAGGAGGTTAAGTGACTTGCTCAGGGTCACACAATGAGTCAGTGGCTGAGGTGGGATTTGAACCGGGGACCTCCTGCTTACAAGCCCCTTTCTTTCTTCTTTGACAGTTCGGTGGTACTCTACCAGCAATAGTATTGTACCCCATTCTTCATAAACCACATGCGCAGGTATGTAAGCCAAAAGAATAAACAAAAGGTGAAAGGAAAAATGAAAACAAAACACTTTTAAGGAAAACTACAAAATAAAGTGTGCTTTTTTTTTAAATCACGGCTCGTTACTCCCTCTAGGGGTGGAAGCCCTCCTGGTTACAAGTCCGTTTCTTTAACCACTGGACCACACAGCCTCCTAATACATAATAATATGTGACATGGAAATGATGTTGGTCATTTTGATTTGCAATTTTGAGGGTCAAAGAGTTTGGTACAGCTTGGTAACAAGCAAATTTGGATTCAGAAGGTCCAAATGCTTATAGAGAATTGATTCCACTATGTAACATCATTTTTGTTCCTGGGTAGTAAGTGTTATTTCCTAATTGCTTATGCCTCAAAAGTATAGAAAATGGCTATTATCCCCCACAAACTTTGCTTTTGTGACCAGGACAGTGATATTTTGAAATTTACCTATTTCCAATGAAAAAACTGGCGAATTTGTGTCTTTTCGTTCACATAAAGTCAGAAAAAAACAACATATGAATCCAAATTAACATGTATTTATACTAAAGTAATACAAAAATGACTACAAAAGATTTAAAAGTGAGTAGTTTTTCGAAATTTACGATTATACTGTAAATCACTTTCACGAATCAGCCCCCAAGTGTAGTCTCCCATCATGTTCTCGTTATACTGTACTTGGTAGCGGCGAGCATCAAGGATATGGACTTTGAGGGACATCCTACAGCCCATTGTGCCGTAGTTCTTCACCAGAGTCTCAACCAGCTCCACATAGTTTTCGGCCTTGTGATTGCCCAGGAAGCCCCGAACCACTGCGACAAAGCTGTTCCAAGTCGCTTTCTCCTTACTAGTGAGCTTCTTGGGGAATTCATTGCACTCCAGGATCTTCTTTATCTGTGGTCTGACGAAGACACCGGCTTTGACCTTTGCCTCAGACAGCTTAGGGAAGAAGTCTTGAAGGTACTTGAAGGCTGCCGACTCCTTATCTAGAGCTCTGACAAATTGTTTCATAAGGCCCAATTTGATGTGCAGTGGTGGCATCAGCACCTTCCGGGGGTCCACCAGTGGCTCCCACTTGACGTTGTTCGCCCCACAGAGAACTCGGTCCGCTGTGGCCAGTCCCGCCTGTGGTAGTGCGCCTTGGTGTCCCTGCTGTCCCAAAGGCAAAGATAGCATGGAAACTTGGTAAAACCGCCTTGGAGACCCATCAGGAATGCCACCATTTTGAAGTCTCCTATGACCTCCCAGCCGTACTCATCATACTTCAAGGCGTCCAGCAAGGTCTTGATGCTGTTGTAATCCTCTTTGCTGTGCACCGAGTGAGCCAGGGGAAGAGACGGGTACTTGTTACCATTATGGAGCAGCACGGCTTTGAGGCTCCTGGATGAGCTGTCAATGAAGAGGCGCCACTCATTCTGGTTACAGGCGATTCCGATTGCCTTGAACAGACTGGTCACATTGTGGCAGAAGCAGAGCCCATCTTGACGGGTGAAGAAGCTGGAAAAAGGTTGGTGACGCTTCCTCTGATCTGCGACTTGCACACTTTCATCCAACAAGTTCCACTGCTTGAGCCTAGACGTCAAAAGCTCGGCATTGGACTTGGTGAGACCAAGATCTCTAATCAAGTCGTTGAGGTCTTTTTGGTTGGGGTAGTATGGGTTTCTCTCCTCAGCTCCACCTCTGAAATTGTCATCTGGATCTACAATGTCTTCCTCGCTCTCTGACTTGCTGCTCTCTTCTAAAGACGGCTGCTCTCTCTCCGGAGGAGTGGGTACGGAGAGCTCATGGCAGTGTGGCACCGGGGCGATGGATGAAGGAAGGTCCGGATACGTGATAGCAGGTGCATTCTTGCCAGTCCGACGTTTGGAAGGGTCCACCATGCAGAAGTAGCAGTTGCTTGAGTGGTCAGTGGGTTCCCGCCAAATTCTTGGGATAGCGAACTTCATGGCTCTCTTTTCCCCTCTGTACCATCCTACAAAAATACATTTATTTCACCCATGACTAATGTGTAAGAGATTCTCGCAACATTTTTCATATATGATATATTTTTTCAATAACATTGAAAATTGTAAAACATTTTAAAATTAAAAACTTTTACAATTTTAAAAATGTTAACAAATTTTATAACATAAAATTCCGATCAACAATTGTTCATCTTACCTTCCAGAGTTTTTTTGCAGTGCTCGCAGGTGCCCAAACCAATGCCGAAATATGCCTTGTAGGCCTCACACATCTTAGCAGATGCTTCCACGAGTACTTTTTCGCTCTTGTCTTGATAAATTGGCCGCAGACATAGCAAAATGCGTCTGCCGGATGCTTGCAGCCTCTTGATGCCATCTCAGAAAAATGCAGATATGTATCCACTTAGGCAGCTGGAACTAAACTGAACTGGTTGGCTTAAGGCCCCTGTATTTATACTACTATTTATATTACTAGAAAGTTCTAGAAGTTACTCCAAGTTTACTCAGCACTGAATCTATCTGGAATGTTCTGGAAAATAGGTAAATTTCAATCACTGTCCTAGTCACAAAAGCAAAGTTTGTGGGAAATAATAGCCATTTTACTTTTGAGGCATAAGCAATTAGGAAATAACACTTACTACCCAGGAACAAAAAATAAAATAAAATAAAATTGTTACACGGTGTTCTCAGTTTTCCATCTAGTCTAAAGCATTTATTGCAATCCTGTATGTTCGTAGAGCGTATAGTGGCAAAAGCTTTTAGCTGGAGAGCTTTTGCACAATGGGGAATTGCTTTTCTTTATAGAGAATGTCAGAGAATTGTTTGAGAAATCTTGAGATTTCTGTGTTTTGATTTGAGAGCAACGAGAAGTGCCCACATTCAGACAAATAAATTTGCCCAGGCATCAGGAATTTGGAACGGCTTCATTGAAAACAGCATTGCCTCTTACAAGTCGGGAGAGAACCTTACAGTGGGTGAGCAGCTGTTTCCGACAAAAGCATGGTGTTGCTTGACACAATATATGTCAAACAAACAAAAGTTTTGGCTGGCAGCAGACGTCGAAATACGTGGTGAATGGATACCCCTACCTGGGCAAAGATAAAACTCGCCCAGCTGGTCAGAGACTGGGTGACAATGTGGTACTTAGGCTGATGGAACCATACTTACACTGCAATTACAATCACTACAATTGGAAAAAAAACAGCCTGGTTGGAACAGTGAACAAAGGAAGAGAGCTTCTATCATCTGCGCAAAAACTTGCAGCCACAGCTGCAGTCCAGTACAATTTTGAAACACAATGACTGTGCTACGCTAACTGTTTACAAGTGCAAGCCGAGAAATAATGTAATTATTCTCAGCTCCCTTCATATGTCAGTTGCCATCGGGACTGTTAACAAGAAAAACTGAAACTGGATTTCTACAATGACACACAGTATGCAGTGGACGTTTTAGGCACATCAGTACTAGTGGCCAGTTGCTGTATTTTACAATGTCCTGGACCTGGCAGCCATCAGTTCCTTCGTTTTGTACAAGGAATGCACCAGGGAAAAAATACAGTGTTTCGGCTTTGATATGATATGCTTGAATAAAACTTTTGAGTTGTATCCGATGTATGTCTTTCATTTTAATATTGATAATTTAATAGTTCCCTGGCATTTAATACATATAGTTCCCTGGAATTATATGGAGTTAATTCTCTGGCACATCGATTGTATATAGGTCCCCACCCACAATTTAAAGATAATAAAAAAAACACCCATTACATGAAAACAAAGCATGCAAAAGCAATGAGTGGACAAAATATACATGTCTCCTCATATTGTCCCCATTTGAAAATGTTGGCCACCATAGAAGTTCACTTGGCCACCAGGTTTTGAAAGCTAGTGGCCCAATGTCCACCAGCATACAAAGTGATTTGTCCCATCCTGGTTGAGCATAGAAATTGGTTTGGGTTACCAAATATTCAAAAATGTCATCAGTGATGAAAAACTGGAAAAAGTGTTTCCCAATTAATTGGGTTAAGTCCAGTTGTGTTCACATAAAAAGGACAGGTGTGCCAGAAAAAGGGGGTCCAGTGGTAGAATGGCTGAAATCTACCATCCCTCGGTCCAGGCCCACCTACTGTACTGGGTTCAGGCAGTAGCTCAGGCTCAGTTTCCATAGGCTCACTTGACTGATATTCACTGCCAGTCATCTGGAACAAAATCACTCTCTGAGCCAGACTCCATTAGGAGGTTAGCAGCAGCCTCTGCACTGAGTCAGCTGAACTGCAACTCAACACCAACTCAACCAGACACAACAAAGTCTAAGATTCAAGGTTTCAAGTAACTAATAAAAAAAACTAGAGATGAGCGTCAAGACACCAGTCAACCGGAGCTACCCTGCAGCCCTCCGTCATTAATTGAGAAGAGGTGGGCAAGGGGACCAGCGGCCGGTTGAAAAGCCTTCCCCGACTGCAGCAGAGAATCAAACTGGAGCTCCCCCAGCCGTGGCCTGCAGAAAGGAGGCCTCCTATTAACGGCTACAGCCGAAGAAGCTCAGCCACCGCCTAAGAGAGTGGACTGCAACATAGAGCAGAAGACTTGCCTCCTTCCCCAGGCCAGCTCTGAAGCTGCCGCGGTTCAACGGCACCTCTTCGCTGGAAGCCTTCATTCCAATTCAAGATATTCGGCGTTGAATATGAGAGGGCGTCTGTGCCACCCTGATTACAGCCCTACAGTGATGCTTCGGTGATAGTGAGCCACATCTCCGTCTGCAAGCTCAGCTCCAGAGCCGGACATTGCTCGCATGTCGCAGAGAGCCTACAGTGATCTCCCTAGATTTCCACAGTGGGTACTGGCAGCTGGAGCTGGCCCCCGAAGCCCACCCAAAGACTGCCTTTCCACCGGAAAGAGACTATGCCAGTTCAAGGTCCTCACCTCTGGACTGTGCAAAGGACTACAACATTTGAGAGATTAATGGAGAAGGTGCTGACCAACCCGAGCAGTCTTGTTTACCTGGATGATTTGATTTGCAACCCCAGGCGAAGCAGGACCCTCAGCAACCCCAGGCGATGCGGAGCAGCAGGCAACCCCAGGCGATGCGGAGCAGCAGGCAACTCCAGGCGATGCGGAGCAGCAGGCAACCCCAGGCGATGCAGAGCAGCAGGCAACCCCAGGCGATGCGGAGCAGCAGACAACCCCAGGCGATGCGGAGCAGCAGACAACCTCAGGCGATGCAGAGCAGCAGGCAACCCCAGGCGATCCAGACATGGTATCCCTGAGCGGAGCGGCCGTGGCATCCTTGGGCGGTGCAAGGCAGACATCCTTGGGCAGAGCGAGGCAGACATCCTTGGGCGGTGGGGCTGGTGTTGCTGCCGGTTCCTCCGGCAGCAGTGAAAAGGCTGCCAACTTCAAGGCTGGCTCCTCCAGCCCCAGCAACTCCGCAGAGGTCAACAACAAATGACCCCCAGGTGATCCAATACAGGGATCCTCGGGCAGTGTGGGTGTGGCACCCCCGGGCGGTGCAGGTGGTGCTGCCGACTCCTCTGACCAGGGGAAAGGCTGCCGGTTCCTCCAAGAGCAGGGGAAAGGCTGCCGGTTCCTCCGACAGCAGGGGAAAGGCTGCCAGCTCCTCCGACAGCAGGGGAAAGGCTGCTGGCTCCTCCGACAGCAGGGGAAAGGCTGTCGGTTCCTCTGACAGCAATGGAGGGCTGTCCTTCCATTCCTCCCCCCAGAAAAAAAACAGGGGGTTGAGCCTGTAACTCCTCCTCTTCCAGCTGTGGAGACGGCGGCTCCTCCTCTTCCCGCTCTGGAGACTGCAGCATTGGATCCTCCCCTTCTGGATCTGTAGACGGCAGCTCCACCCCCTCTGGCTCGCAGGTTGTCAGCTCCACCCTCTCCGGTACCTGGAATGCTGGTATCTCTGCCATATCTTCAGCCAGGTAACGGAGCACCTTGGCTGTAGTCTCATAAAGGGACGCTGGGTGGTGCTGTCTCTCCCAGGCCTCCCATTGCTCCCCATCTCAACACCACAACGAGTTGATAGCCAGTGGAAGGTCGCTACAGAGGTCCACCTCCACATCCATCAGCCATTCCCAGATTTCCTGGGATGAGGGTGAACCCGGTGGCACTGGAGCTACCGGTGTTGCTGCTGATGCCTGGGCCGGCGCATAGGATCATCCGGCCCAGTTGTGCCCGTCCTCCTCGCAGCGACCACACCATTCAGCCGGTGGCTCCTCTGGACATGCCCGCCAGCGATGGTCCTCCTTCCCATACCAGGAGCACCACGGGAACAAGCTGGCTGGGTCTTCCAGCTGTTGCTGTTGCAGCTTCTGCTGCTGTTTCAGCTTCTGCCACTGCCTGCTCTTCGTGACCATTTTTTTTCTCCCAAAAACAAAACAAAAAAAACTGCACTTCCGTTCTGAGTCTCCAGGGGGCGCTATTCCACTTCTGACACCACCTTTTGCAGGATAGCCGCAGAGGGAAGACTCAGAGACAGAAAATGCAGTGAAACAAAAATACTTTAATTGACAAAAAATAAATAAACAAAAGGTATAAACACTAAACAAAAGGTTACAAACACTGGAACAAAATAAATCAAATTAAACAAGCATTTTATATATATATATATATATATATATATATATATATATATATATATATAAAATACACTTTTTTGCAGGCAACACTCACATTGTGTCTCTCCAAAACCAAACCACTCTAAACCACCTTCCACAAACAAAGGATTTCACCTGCCTTTTATAGGCTGTGGCTGGAGCCCAATTAACCAATAATTAACATTTAACCACTTAAGGCTCAAGCCACATTCTCACATGTATTTTGCAGGGAGGAATTTAACCCCCTCCCTGCCGATCCAAAACAAACAAGAATTATAATAAAACATAATGAAAACAATAAAATAATAACAATAATAACAACACGAATTATAGGGGCGAGCTGGCACCCCATCACACGCACAAATATACATAGGGGCGGGGCTCCCCGTCACACATACCTATAAACTGCAGCCTCTGTCTCTGGGTCTGCTTCCTGACATTTACCAGGCTTATTATCCATAAGAACTTCTTGATGAGCGAACTTGAGTGAAATAACGGCAATCCAGCGTTCATTAAAATTTTAATAAACTTACCTGGCAGCACTGAGCTAGCATTTTTTAAGCTGTGCCAGGTATGTCTTATATCAGTTAAGGGGCTAATCCTCAAATTAGGAGGAATATTTAAATCTTTTTATGTAGAAGAATGTCTGCACATAATAATGAAAAAAAAACCATCAGTTATGCATGCAGAGCTTAGCAGGAATAACCCCAGCGTTAACTATTCTGTGTTTTGGAAATCTGCCACGTTTTGAGGATTAAAATATCTAGTGTGTATAGGAATAACGCCATAAGTACTGAGGGAAAGGGCGAGAGCTTGAGTGAATAGTAAGCAAAGAAGAAAAACACACGCTGATAAATGATAGAAGGATAAGGGATCAGGGAGGGGCAAGTACTGGGATGAGACAGACACAAACAATGTTGTAGAACAGATATAGAAACAGAACAACAGTAGAGACAGCCAGTGGCGGCGTTTGTCCAACCGTGGCCCCATGCAAAGCTTGATTCCGGGTCCCCTATTCTTACCAGTAACACTACACTATGATACCGTGACTTTCAATGACATTATTAAATATATTACATTTTACTACACCAATCACACAAATAAAAACACCCACAGAGACAGTTAGAAATGCACCATTTTTGTTTTCACAGTGACAAAGTCTGTAGTTATAGCTGGATAATCTCGTTTTCGGCAAATCTGGTGCACGATCAATATCTGCCCTAGTCCAGTGAAATGTTCCTGCGACATTGTATAATGCAAATAGTTTTTTTTATTAATTTCATGTTCAGGCAAGACTAGCTTCTCTCCCCTGACGCTACTGTGACAGGCACAGTCAAAAGCAGATGCAAGTCAATAATACTGAGGTTAGGATTCAGGTTCAGCACATTTCTCTTGTAGATGTGTCAATCAATCAATCAATCTTTATTTTATAAAGCGCCTTTCATAGTGGACCACCATCACAAAGCGCTTTACAAGATGCAGTAACACCAAAATCCATAATACTTTAAATACAAAGAAGTACATAATACATGAAATAGTAGCAACAACCCAGCAGCTAATAGTAGATATCAAAAAAGAGCATGCAAAGCAAGAGAGAACAAGTGGGTCTTGAGAGTTGATTTAAAGTGAGCGACCGTGGGAGCATCACACACCAAAGCTGGGAGAGAGTTCAAAAGCGTCAAAGCCATGAAGCTAAACAAGTGTTCTCCAAGTGTGGTACACTTTTGCTTGGGGATAACAAGCAGGCCAGTCGAAGGACCTCAGCTTGCGGGCAGGGACATAGTGGGTCAGCAGGTTGAGGAGGTACTCAGGACCTGTGTGATGAAGGGTATTGTAGGATGAGCAATAGAGTTTTGAAAGTAATCCTGAACTTTACCGGCAGCCAGTACAGCTGGGCAAGATGGGGGGTGATGTGTTCATGTTTTTTTTACATCTTGTAATGATCCTGGCAGCGGCATTCTGAACTTGAACTTAGTCAAACATTGCAAGAGGGGAGGACGATACATTGGCTGGAAATGCATTTATTTAAATTTATTTCCAGGTTCATTCAAACACGCAACCCTACGAGTGTGAGACACCTATACATGTATTCCCAGTACATGCAATGCAAATTTTGTTTGGAGTGTGTTGAAATTAGTTCATTTTTTAATTTGTTCATATTTTGCTTAGCTCGAGGGTTACATGGGGTTAATTTACATGCGTTCGCTTTATCTCTAGACATTTCTGTGTCGTGAAATAAACGTGGACATGGTACCTTTTTGCGTTTACATGTAAAGCCTCTCATTTTCCTGGGAATGCCTACTTTTCCCCCAAACGCTTTGCAAATGAGGAAAGGAGGAGGCGAGTCATATTTAAATTAGCCATGCGTAAGGCCCAGTTTGATTCTCTTGCTGTTTACCGTGAAAGTCCCCAAAATACTGTTTACATGTGCAGAGAACAGTTTCACAAGAGATAATCCACGTGTCATTGTGTTTGACGTAAATGCTTATAAAAGATCTGATTTGCTGATGGATAGTGCCTTTTTCATACTTTGTTTTAGTGTTGTCGCCCACACTGCTTTTCACACATCATCTGTGGGGGGAGGGGGGTATATCTTTATTAATAATAAACTGGGCCAAATCTGAGTGGTGGTTGAACAGGCGTTTGCGCTATTACAAGGGAGGGGGCGGATACTACTGAAGTGTACTCAAGTGAACCATGAGTATCCTGCACAATCTGTGCCAGGACCGTAAAGAGGTGTTCAGGCATCAGTGGCTGCTGACGGTCAGTGGAGCGGAGGAACAGCTACTTCAGCCGCCAACAAGAATTGCACGACAGCGATATGAAGAGGGTGCTGCTATTAGAGATGCAACGCTATCTTTATTTTTGTAACCCGACGGCGTACTTTTATTTTGTATCACATTTTTGTTTCATTAGCTTATTTTGTATCTCTTTATACCAAATATAGCATCCTCATTTCTGAGGTACTTGTATGACTGCTTCTGCTAAATAAAAAATTGGAATATTAAGTAGTATTGTTGATACCCGAGAAATAAGTCACGAAAATTCCACACCACATTTTATTTTGAGAGTGGGTTCAACAATTTGTGTGTTGTGCATTGTATCAAGCTTCCTCATCATATCATCTTCCCTTATTATTATTATTTGTTTATTTAGCAGATGCCTTTATCCAAGGCAACTTACAAAGACTAGGGTGTGTGAACTATGCATCAGCTGCAGAGTCACTTACAACATCTCACCCAAAAGACGGAGCACAAGGAGGTTAAGTGACGGGCTGAGGGATTTGAACCGGGGACCTTTTCTTTAACCATTGAACCACACAGCCTCCTATTATGGATATTAACACCCGACATCTTCATCGCTCCAATGGACATAAGTGGAGAGTGGACACGGGATTTGCTCAGACATAACAGAGAAATTGCATAGGTGTATAGTAGTTAATAGTACCTTACAATAAAGTCATTTTGACAGTTGTTTGGAAAGCTATTTGCAAGTGTATTCTAAAGTACAGTAGCTGTAACCACCTGAATTCACAAGCCCACGATGCAGTTTATCAAACATTTTTAGTAATAGTTGTAAACAGAAATGTAGTAAATACAATCTGTATGATACTTTACAAACGCATTTAGATCCATGCAGGGCCGGCCTTAAGGCAAGGCGAGTGAGGCAGCTGTCTAGGGCTCCCAGCCTTTAGGGGGCCCCGCACTCAACCAGACTGCCTTGAGATTTAATGTGCCGCGAGATTTAATATGTTTGTTACGTGCGCGCAAAAACGCTCAGAGGTGCAAATTTGGGGTACCTCATATAGCACCAGCAACATTAAATCCTGGCACCAGTAAACATGTTTAATTGTTTTTTTTTGTTTTTGTTTTATTCCTTAGCAACCATAGATGATAGTTTCTCATTGGCCCTGGACTACTCACATGACCCATCCACACTCATCCACATACACAGGAGAGAAGGTTTATTGAACCCAACAACATAACGTAACATGGTGTCAGAAGCAGAGAAATGAAAGGAACAGATTGAAGTGAAGAATCGCAGTGTGTAAAAAAAAGAGAAAGATAGAAAGTGAGTCAGTGCTCCCAATACGAATGTATATCAAATAAATAAATAAATAAATAAATAAATATATAAAGTAAACAAAAGAGTGAAAGTAAGAAAATGGAAAAGCTACAGCCACCTCGAAGTCTGCAATTAACAGCAATTTCAAGTGTATTACAATGTAATTGTCGACAAGAAGAATGGAAAGCTACGAATATGCTTGGATCCCAGGGACCTGAATTGTGCAATAAAGAGAGAAAATTTTAAACTTCCAACACGAGAAGAAATCATGGCACAATTTGCTAATTCAAAATGCTTCAGAAAATGGGATGCTTATTCAGGATTTTGGCAGCTGAGACTGGATGAAGCCAGCTCCAAATTGTGCATGTTCAACACTCCATATGGAAGACACAAATTCCTAAGACTACTATTTGGAATTGCTTCAGCGCCCTAAGTGTATCAAAAAACCATTCACATGATCTATGAACATATTGAAGGTGTTGACACGTCAATGGATGACATCATTGTGTGGGGATCATCTAAAGCGGAACATGACCCCAGACTAAAGGAAGTGCTTGATGCGACAAAAAAGAGCAAACTTGAAACATAATAAAGATAAGTGCTTACTTGGAGTTACAGAGCTAACTTTTGTAGGGGACATTATCAGCAGTGAAGGCATCCGGCCTGACAAGGTAAAAGTATCAGCCATTGAGAACATTCCACATCCACAGTGGAAAAAGGATATTCAGAGATTCATGAGCATGGTCAATTACATGAGAAAATTCACACCCAATCTTTTGGAAAGACAACTCAGACAACTTACAGAGAAAACACTGAATGCAGTTGGAACCATGAACAGGAGACAGTCTGGCAGGAATTGAAAAAACTCCTGACAGAGGATCCAGTGTTGAAATTTTATGACCCAGTGTGACAGAGATCGAATGGTGCTTGGTGTTAGATCTCTCTCTCAACCTGTGAGGGCACTGTGCAATGGGAACAGAGTACCCTTAACTAAATGGCACGACAATTTATTCCGTAGGGTAGGTGGAAGTTGGTCTTTAGGAAAGGGGCGCAGCTATGGTATCCAAACTCAATGACCCAGACGGTAAACGGTGTGGCATGCGAGGATTGGAGGAGCGGATGCGCTCGTTAACCTAAGGGTCATGAGCGAGGATATAAATAGGGGACTTAGCATATGTGATCTGTTCCTTGGTAAATGGTTAGTGTTGAAAACCTACAAGGAGTCTGTGTGCTGTATCGTGAACCGTGAGTTTTGTCTTGTGTGTGTTAGTGTTTTTCTTAATTGTCGTCTGTTTTTTAATAGACTACCAGTTGCACGATCCGGAGCTGTAGCGAAAGCCAGCATAAACCCGGATATCACTTTCACCCCTGCATTTCACGGAGAACTGCATTACACCACTTGCATGTATTCCCTATCACTAAGAACTGTGTTTGTGTTTTGTGTTTAGTGTTGGTGTGTAAAACTGGACTATTGGTTATGGGTCAAACCCGGGGAATTACAAATGCCGAGTGATACACGCCGCTGTATCACTCCAACATTATTATTTACAGGTGTTTGCCATAAGGCTCTGGACATTGTTAATTAAATCAATAAACATCCTTGCACCTGAAAATCATTGTCTGTCTGTTTTGTATCCGCTCTGCACTGCACTCACCTGTATTCACTTACCACTTTGCCACATCCAGCCAAACCAATCAAAATCTCATCAGACGCATCTCAGTATGGCTTAGGAGCTGTGCTTTTGTAGAAATATGAAGATCACTGGCAACCAGTAGCATATGCTTCCCGTTCTCTGACTGGGGCGGAGACAAGATATGCGCAAATTGAAAAAGAGCTTTTGAGCATTACATTTGCATGTGAGAGATTCCATCAGTATGTGTCTGGACAAACAGTTAGTGCGGAAACTGATCATAAACCTCTAATTGCTCTGTTTCGGAGGCCTTTGAATGACTGTCCACTTAGAATCCAGAGAATGATGATCAGACTACAGAGATATGCACTGGATGTAGCATACACTCCAGGTAAATGAATGTATACTGCAGATACCTTGTCAAGAGCAGTGGATCAGAACGCTCAAGAAAAGGGGAAGACTGCAGAAGAGATACAAGCATACATGGACATGATCATTACAAGCTTGCCAGTGGCTGACAAAAAGATGCAGGTGATTCGAGCTGAGATGAAAGATGAAATACTAAAAAACCTGAAGACTACAATAATGCAAGGCTGGCCACACATCACACAGGACTGTATTCGAGATGTATGTGAATACTAGAACTGCCAAGCAGAACTATCGGTAGTAGAAGGGGTTGTGTACAAAGGCAGCAAAATTGTGATACCAAGTTGCTTGAGAAAAGAAATGCTGAAGAAGATTCACGAAGGACATCTGGGCATGGAAAAGTACAAGAAAAGAGCATGTGATGTCATGTACTGGCCCAGAATGAATCAAGAAATAGAATAAGAGATTACTAGGTGTGCATCATGCCTGAAATACAGATCAAGCAACCCAGCTGAACCTTTGAATCCTCACACTGTACCACACTGACCATACCAGAAGGTAGGCACAGACCTATTCATGTGTCAAGGAAAGGATTTTCAAGAAGTGCTGAAGAATCAAAATAACATTGTTTTTGTTAAATGTAAACGTCATCTGTACAATGCATTCAATTCCATATTCATTTTACCTATTTTAATACTGCTTGTGTGTATATATATATTAGATTCTATAGTGGGGCCCCAACCTTCACCCCCAAAAAGCTTTTCATAATCATACATGTTTGTCTGACATAAGGAGGTGTCGGGTTTAAAAACAATACAATAAATTGCACATACATACGTTTACAGTTCTCGATGTATTTTAAATATAAATCATTGCGCTGAAATAACACTAATGTGTTTTGGGTAGGCTACACATTACATTATGTTAAAATATAAATCTGTACAGTAGGCCTATACAGTAACACAAAATAAATCATGCTGCTGCATTGTACCCATTGGTGTCCAATGCAAATAAAAGATTATTTTAAATTGAAACTAAATAATTTGGGGGTGGGGGGGGGGGGGGTATTTTATTTTAATTATTATTATTTTTAACTTGGTCTACTTAGTAGCCTAGACAATTAACTCACAATAGTTCATGGTCCTATAGAGATGGCACATGTGTGCAGTCTGTTGCTCCCAACACTGGGAAAACCAAAAATGTCATTGAAATTTGTTTTCAAGGCTTGTAAGTACACCCTGACTTTAGTGAAAATTAGGTACCAGGCTGTTTGTCTCAAATACATGAGAAAAAGCGGAGTGGGAAATGTCAGCAACAATTACGACTGTTTAAAACACGCTTTCAAAAGTTCTTAACAAATTAGTGCAATTGTAAGAATCACAATTGCCCACAGCTTTAGTACATCTCATTACAATATTTTTGATCCCTCATTTCTATCTCCACCCTGTTTTAGCGAATAATAATAATAATAATAATAATAATAATAATAATAATAATAATAATAATAATAATAATAATAATAATAACAGACAATTAAATTACCCTCTTTTTTAACAACTTTCTTTGCACAAATTAACAAAAATTACAAAAACACATAAAACAGTAAAGAAAACATAACATAAAATAACAATAAAATATAAATTAAAAAAAAAATAAAAAATGTTAATGCTATTATTATTTCTGATGATGGGGCCCAATTATATATGTAACCTGCCAATAATTTGTGAAACTACACCCGCCTATATACTTATCGTGGCGGAGCTGGCTAAATGTAATTTAGCTGTGGATCTCTCTATCATCGCTATATCATGGAAAAAATGTCTTCACCCAAACCCTCAGGATAACTTTCTTTGCCGCAGTCAACTCTGCAAGAAAAATCCATTTAGAGTGAATCGTAAGATTGAGTGATGAGTCATCTGCCAAGAGAAGCACCCCAGGGTACAGGGGAAATTGAGTGCCAACCAATGCTGACATAATTGGAACAACATATTTCCATGAATCTCTAAATTTGGGACATTCCCATAACACATGCATATAGGTGCCCACTGCTCCCTGGGTGACAAAGGGGGGCATCTACAATTCTCATTTGGAACCTTCTGTATGGAGATGCATAGGCTCTGTGTACAAATTTAAAATGTATACATTGGTGAGCCAGGTTCTTGGAGGACATAAAAATATTCTCCAAGATATGTTCCCAAGAAGGAGCAAAATTCTAAGTGTGCAATTCTCTTGTCCATATACTATTACTCGGTAAGGGATCTATGTTAAGAGAAACAAAATGATTATACAGTAAGCATACTAACCCTTTGTTAGGGTTAATCTGGGAAAAGATCTTAGTGACAGGGTGAGAGGGTAAAGCAGTGTCTCAAGGAACGTCAGACGCCTAAAGGGCTGAGCGAAGCCTGAGGTACAGGAAAAATGAAAAGCCGGGGAGCTGGTTGGTTTCCTGAAGGTCTTGGAATGTACACAGGCCATGACAGCCAAACACAGAATATGGATATTTTTGTTAGACCAGGGAGGGTATACAAAGGTTTGAGAGCCAGTTAACAGAAAAAAGTTATTCCAGATAGGGGATAGCTAATGTAACTTTATATTTATACCAAGAAAGTTATTAGCCTTTCTCCAGACATCCAATGTATTGGCAATGATATCACCCATATGCAGAGAAACAAAGCATTGCTGAAGGCCAGAGAAGAGGAGATCTTGTAATCTGTGAGGCTTTGCTATGTTGACCTCAATAGGACACCAAGAGTCCAGCGAATTTGGAAAGACTTAAATTTTCATAACTGGAAAGCCCAATAATAAAACTTAAAATTTGGTAAAGCTAGACCGCAATCCCTCTTTAACCCTTTGCAGTCCATTTATTAAGTGTGTGTCAGGCGCATCAGGTCCAGTTTATTTTCACATGCACAGTTAATTTTAGACGCACTGTTTAAAAGTATTTGTTTCCACAGTCAAACGGGTTTAAAAGGCCATGCATATCAACAAAGCACTCACTAGGCATCTCCAGCCCCACCCCACCCTTTTCGTTCGCTATAGCTTTCACATATGCTAATAAATAAATAATAATAATAATGATAGTCGTACATACTGATCAATAATCTCCTGTTCACTCGTTTTATCACCAAACGCCTCAATAATGTGATCCAAGTCATTATTTTATTACTATAACATCTGAAAAAAGCTCTGCAAATGTCCGTAATATTCTCTGAGCGCTGATGCAGTAACAGCGAGCTTGTTTCCTTATGGCCGCTGTTATCGGATGCCAGGGGCAAGTATGACTATTCATGAGATACGCCCTTTTTTCTCGGCTTGTCTCGGCTCCTGTCGCTCCCACTCGGCCATTGAATGGTTTTCTCAGGTTTTTCCGGAGAAAAAACGACTAGAAACCTGTTTTTTTGCGTCTTTTTGATGATGTCGGAAGGGGTCCGACATTGTAAGTTCAGCTTACCGCTACCACCACTGCGCTGACTCAGGAGGGCGAAGACGAACACACACTGTCCTCCGAAGCGTATGCCGTCAGCCGACCGCTTTTTTTCACACTGCGGACTCACCATGCAGCCACCCAAGAGCTACAGCGTCGGAGGACAACGCAGCTCTCGGGCAGCTTACAGGCAAGCCCGCAGGCGCCCGGCCAGACTACAGGGGTCGCTGGTGCGTAGTGAGCTGAGGACACCCTGGCCGACCTAACCCTCCCGACACTCGGCCAATTGAGCGCCGCCCCCTGGGAGCTCCCGTCCTCGGTCGGCAAAGAAATAGCCTGGACTCGAACTTGCAGCGTCCAGACTATAGGGCGCATCCTGCACTCTAGGCAAGTGCTTTTACTGGATGTGCTACTCGGGAGCCCTAAAGTAGTACATTTTATTCTTTGGCGTTTGTTAATCCAAATTAATTTAGAGCACATTGAATTAATCTCATCTATATGTTTTGGAGGAAGAGCCAATGGAATCATAGAGAACAGAAAATGTATACGAGGGAGAATATTCATCTTTATGGCCGATATTCTACCCTGCAAAGTAAAATGTAGTGGGGCCCATCTAGTTAAGCTTTTATTTTAGTCAAACCATTAGTTAAATTGTCTATACAAACCTCTTGGAAATTAGTATGAATTTTGACACCTGAAGTCTAAAGCTGTAGGGGGATTGGAAGCTGTTCCAGAGGCTTCATAGCAGCAGAATTCAACGCCATAAGTACGGATTTAGACCAGTTTATTTTATAACCAGAGATAGCACCAGACTGTTCAAACAGTTCTAGAGCATGGCTGATCGAATTTGATATATCAGAGGAAAATAGCAATATGTCATCAGCATATAAAGAGATGTGATGTTTGGAGTTTTGTACCTCTATGGGGGTGTGTGACAGAGACAGAATGATTCTTGGTGATAAATCTCCCTCCCGACCTGTGAGGGCGCTGTGTAAAGGGAACAGATTGCCCTGGACTGGATGGCCAGACAATTCATTCCCAGGATTAGGCGGATGTCGGCCATCTAGAAAGGGGGCAGAGCTACGGTACACTCGACCCAGAAGGGAAACGGTGTGGCAGCCGTGGATTGGAGGCGCGGTTGCAATCGTTAACCAAGGGATCATGATTGACGGTATATATATGGGGACATAGCAAAGTGATCTGTTCCTTTGCTATGGTTAAGGCTAACCGGAAGGAGAACCGTATTGTGAATTGTAACAGGGCGAGCAGCCCTGTATATTGTTTGTTTATTTATTTTTAGATCGGGGTCTCCCCCTCCGCCCCTGTGCAAATTGTTTTGTATTGTTTATTTATTTTTAGTGTATTGTATTTATGTCGGCGAGCGCCGTATGTTTTATTGTTTTGATTAAATGACGGCGTAGCGCCGTGTTATTGTTTTGTTTATTTTTAAAATGTGTCCTGGCAGAGGCGAGATCGGTGCTCGTCCTCTGCCAGGTGTAATGAAAAAAAACTTGTGCAGAAGGTGGCCATCTCCCGAATTAATTAAGTGATTAATTTAGTTGCTAATCGGGAGATGGTCACCTGAATATAAAAAGCCTGCAGCTCTCCAGTTTAGGGGGGTGTTGGAAGGAGAGAGCGAGAGCGAGAAACTGAAACTAAATTTATAACATACAGGAACAGTGACAGCGACTGCCCAGCCTGACCTGTATGGTCTATTTATTATTTATTGTTGATTTAGTGTTCGTGATTTGTTTTTGTTTAACCTTTTATTTTGCTCTGTGAGCGAGTGTTTATTTTTGTTTAAATATTTTATTTTTGGATTCTTTAAATAAAACGGCGCACGCGCCACTGCACCTTACCTTTTGTTTTGTTGTGCCTTCTTCTGCCGTGACGTCAGACCCTCAGCCCGAACGTCCTGCGCCAAAAAGGGAGGAGCCCGAACGTCCTGCGCCAAAAAGGGAGGAGCCCGAATGTTCTGCGCCAAAAAGGGAGGAGCCCGAACGTCCTGCGCCCAAGAGGGGGGAGTCGGTGCGTCCACAGCCCAAGAGGGGGGAGTCAGTGCGTCCATGGCCCAAGAGGTGGGAGTCGGTGCGTCCACGGCCCAAGAGGGGGGAGTCGGTGCGTCCACGGCCCAAGAAGGGGAAGGCCGAAGGTCCACAGCCCAGGTACCTGCCAGCAGAGGGGGAATACCTGCTGGTGCCGCCTCCATCTCCATGGGAGGACTGTGAGTCGCTCCCACCTCCGCCAGCAGAGGGAGCATTCCTGCTGGTTCCACCTCCACCGCCCTGGGAGGACTGTGAGTCGCTCCCACCTCCGCCAGCAGAGGGAGCATTCCTGCTGGTTCCACCTCCACCGCCCTGGGAGGACTGTGAGTCGCTCCCACCTCCGCCAGCAGAGGGAGCATTCCTGCTGGTTCCACCTCCACCGTCGTGGGAGGACGACGTGTCGCTCCCACCACCAGCAGAGGGAGAATACCTGCTGGTGCCACCTCCGTCTCCGTGGGAGGACGACATGTCACTCCCACCACCACCACCGCCAGCAGAGGGAACATGCCTGCTGGTTTCCCAGTTGCAGCCAGAAGGGGAGGAGCCGCCTTCGCTGCCAGAAGGGGAGGAAGCCCTGCCGCCTTCGCAGCCTGAAGGGGAGGAAGCCCTGCCGCCTTCGCAGCCTGAAGGGGAGGAAGCCCTGCCGCCTTCGCAGCCTGAAGGGGAGGAAGCCCTGCCGCCTTCGCAGCATGAAGGGGAGGAGCCCATGCCGCCTTGGCCGCCAGAAGAGGAGGAGCCCCGGCTGTCTTTACCGTCAGGAGGAGAGGAGCAGGAGCTACCTCTACCTCCACCACCACCACCATTGGGAGAAGTGGAGCTCCTGCTGCTGCCTTCATGGCCAGGGGCTCCCCTCCCGCCGTCGGCATCGCCTGGGGTCGCCTGTGTTTCCCTTGCACCTCCCGAGGGTCCGCTGCCGTCGCCTCCCGAGGGTCCGCTGCCGTCGCCTCCCGAGGGTCCGCTGCCGTCGCCTCCCGAGGGTCCGCTGCCGCTGCCGTCACCTCCCGCGGGTCCGCTGCCGTCGCCTCCCGAGGGTCCGCTGCCGTCGCCTCCCGAGGGTCCGCTGCCGTCGCCTCCCGAGGGTCCGCTGCCGCTGCCGTCACCTCCCGCGGGTCCGCTGCCGTCGCCTCCCGAGGGTCCGCTGCCGCTGCCGTCGCCTCCCGAGGGTCAGCTGCCGTCGCCTGGGGTCGCCAGGGATCCTGCTTCACCTGGGGTCCCTACACTGTGGTCGGAGCCCCACGGAGGGGAGCTGCCGGCCATCAAGAAAGGGGGGGAGGTCAGGAGACCAGCTCCCCCAGCCGCACTTTCGCGGCCAGAGGTCATGTGGTCGGAGCCCCACGGAGGGGAGCTGCCGGCCATCAAGAAAGGGGGGGAGGTCAGGAGACCAGCTCCCCCAGCCGCACTTTCACGGCAGGAGTTTGGGTGGTCAGAGCCCCACGGAGGGGAACTGCTGGCCATGAAGAGGAGGGGGAAGGTCAGGAGACCAGCTCCCCCAGCCGCACTTTCGCGGCAGGAGAGAGTGTGGAGGGAGCCCCGGAAGAGGGAGCTACCGGCCACGAAGAATTGGGGGGTGCCGGAGATTCCACCATGGCCACGCCCCGGAAATAACTTGCTTCCCCCTCTTCCGGGACATTGAGACTGAGAGGGGAGGTGGCCGTTGGGGCCATGTGTGCTTCGCACAAGGGGGGGGGGGGATATGTAACAGGGCGAGCAGCCCTGTATATTGTTTGTTTATTTATTTTTAGATCGGGGTCTCCCCCTCCGCCCCTGTGCAGATTGTTTTGTATTGTTTATTTATTTTTAGTGTATTGTATTTATATCGGCGAGCGCCGTATGTTTTATTGTTTTGATTAAATGACGGCGTAGTGCCGTGTTATTGTTTTGTTTATTTTTAAAACGTGTCCTGGCAGAGGCGAGATCGGTGCTCGTCCTCTGCCAGGTGTAATGAAAAAAAACTCGTGCAACTAAATTAATCACTTAATTAATTCGGGAGATGGCCATCTGAATATAAAAAGCCTGCAGCTCTCCAGTTTAGGGGGGTGTTGGAAGGAGAGAGCGAGAGCGAGAAACTGAAACTAAATTCATAACATACAGGAACAGTGACAGCGACTGCCCAGCCTGACCTGTATGGTCTATTTATTATTTATTGTTGATTTAGTGTTCGTGATTTGTTTTTGTTTAACCTTTTATTTTGCTCTGTGAGCGAGTGTTTATTTTTGTTTAAATATTTTATTTTTGGATTCTTTAAATAAAACGGCGCACGCGCCACTGCACCTTACCTTTTGTTTTGTTGTGCCTTCTTCTGCCGTGACGTCAGACCCTCAGCCATTCCTGTCACATGAATCATGAGTGTTTTGTTTGTTTTTGTCGTGTCTAATTATACTTCTGTTATTTTGTTTGTTATTTAGATGGCTAACACAATCCGGAGCTGTCGCTACAGGCCAGCACAAAACCCAGACAACACTGAACTTGTTTCACGATAAATTGTATTTGCACCACAAGCACTATAGCACTCACTTTGGACTGGTGACCATGTTTGTTTATTATGGGTGTATTAAAGACTGTGTTTATTGTTTCAGGACTGAACCCCTGGGTTAAACTGTAGTACATAGCCTTGTGCACTACCATTCATTATTATTTACCGTTTGTCATCAGACTTTGGATTCTAAATAAAAGACCATTGCACCTGGATTATCGTTGTCTGTCTGTTATTGATCACTGCATCACTCCTGCATCTGCACACTGTTAACCACTTTGCCACAGGGTAATATTATTACTCTGTCTAACTGCCTGTGCAAGAGGTTCCAAAGAAAGGGCAAATAGCAGCAGGGAGAGAGGGCATCCCTGCCTCGTACCTTTGCCCAGGATGAACTGAGAAGACAAACTCACCAAATCCAAAGTGCTCAAGAACAGCCCATAGATAATTCCACTCAACTCGATTAAAGGCTTTCTCTGCATCCAGGGAGAAAATCGCAGCAGCAGCTACGGACATTTATTTAGTCATGCATCCCTTTATTACTGTAAGATTATTTTTGTTATTGTTTAGGATTATTAAGTATTTTAAAATTAGGTTAACATTTATATTTACAAAATTAATAATTCATGTAAAACAGCATTAATACGATATTATTAATAATAAAGGAAAATACTTACTGTTAAAAGGCTAGTAAGTAAGTTGGTTAAACTCTCCTGGCAGCATTAAGCTAGTTGTGCAGTATTGCTTTAATAGTGTGTGAGTGTTTGCCTTCTAATTGTTTGTATAAAGTTATTTAAAGGTTTTGTATTGATAAGCTTTATTGACAACACCAGGAAGAGTGGGTAAGGGGTGGCAGTTGTTGTTGACATCGTGTGAGCTGTTTTAAATAAAACTGTTGGATTGTAATCTGTCTGCATCTAATTGAGTTGCTGATATTAGAGTCATTTCTTCACTACATCCGAACCCAAATATTACACTGGTGGCAGCGGTGCGGCTATTTTTGGTGAAGATTGGGAAAAATCGACTTTTATTCACACAAAGGAGAATAAATAACCAAGTCAGGATCTGGATGAATGTGGGACTCTTTGAAGCAGCTGGTAAGAAAATAATTAATTTCTACCTGTTCTCAGACAAAGGATTACTACAGTTTTTGCAGTTTACCGATTTAAAGAGACATTGCATAATTTTCAGTACAAGATGTCAGTGAATAGAAATTCAGCAAGTTCTTCTGATGAGGACACATCAGTGCAGCATTACACTAGGCCTTTTAGGATTGACCTCCCTCCAGCTTTTAAAGGGGATGGCACAGAATCTTTTGCCAGTTGGTCTAGACGTTTTGAAGTTTCTGTGGAAGCTATTGCTAGTCAGTCAAATCAAGATTCACAAGTAATATTAGCTTCCGTTCTGCCCACACGTTTGGCAGATGCTGCTTTCTTGTACTGGGACAGCCTCACACCTGTATTAAAGAAAGATTACTCTGCAGTGAAGGACAAAATGAACGAGGTTTTTGCTCAGAAGCAATACATACCATTTTTTCAAACTTATGTCAATGCCCGTCCAAGAAAGCCTAATGAAAGCCTTGAAGTTTATGGTGCAGACATTACCAGGCTTGTTTTTGAGGCATTTCCTAATTATGACAATAATGCACAGAAAGGTGAAACATTTAGTCGCTTTGTAGCAGGACTTGACCCCACCTTGCAATCAAAAATTCATGAAATGGGTGCTGGAAATCTTGAGGAAGCTCTGACCATTGCTAGCCGTTGCGAGAGAGCCCGGGAAGCACTGACTCTGAATATAACTCGCTCCACCCCACAGGCCAGCACACCACAGTCAGCAGGGGACAGTCAGGTAGCCATGGTGGGTGCTAGAGATAACTCTGATCCACAACTACTTAATGCAATTGAGACACTTACCCTCAAAGTAGACAATCTTCAAAGTGATGTGCGCCAACTGAAGGAGAAAAACCGTTCTCTAACACAGCGCCTAGAGACATGGACTGATCTACACTCCACTCCCACCCATGGAGCCAGCTACAATCGCCGCAGTGCTTCTCCAACTGACCGTCAGTTTCAGTATCAACAGCGCTATTACAGTTCACCTGAGAGATACCACAGCCGTGGTTTTCACAGTCAACAGCGCTATCGACCAGCCTCTCCAGAGCGCCATGCAGATCAGGATGGGGAAACAACAGACATGGGGCGCCCTCGCAATCGATCTCCTGATTATGCAGCATGGTCCAGAGAGTATGAGCGCAACACTAGACAGAACAGTGGTGCTGACAGACCTCGAAGTCCAAGTCCAGCACGCTGGGAAAGCAGGAATATGAGCTCATCTGAGTCTCGGAAGCGAAGTGTTCATTTTCTATCTCCAAATAGGCATCCGTCATGGGACTCTACCAGGCATACTCAGTCGGGAAACTACCAGTAGCTGATGTTATGGAGCAAACGTCAGCACTTGCTAATAGAGCTCCCAAAGACACACTGCAAGACAAACTTAGCAGCACTTGTACTGACCAGGCGATTTCAACTGATACCTTCACAGCTATTGTCTTAACTATTATAGAAGGTCTTGAAGTATGTGCCTTAGTAGACACTGGTTCAACTATCTCTATTTTGAGTGAAGATTTGCGAATGTCGCATCCTGCTTTAAAGAAACGACCTATCCAGAAATCTTTCATTCTGGCTCGCTCCGTTACCGGACATTGTCTAGACACCCTTGGGACAATGACAGTGAGCATTCGCTTAGGCAAAGAACTGTTACATCACAATTTCCAAGTTGTCCGAGGAGCACACCAGCCTGTAATATTAGGATGGGACTTTCTGCAACAACATCACGCGCTATTGGATATAAGCAAGGGCAAGCTGTCTCTGTGGAACACGGATTTACAGTTTCTTCCAAAGCAATATGAAGCCTCTGCATGCTGCAATGTGACAGTACTGACACCAACAGTTGTTCCTGCAATGAGTGAAGCACTGATTACAGCCAGTGTTGAACGTGCTACTGTCTTCTGCCTTCTACCAGATAACTACATTGGACTTTTGGAACCTCAAACCACAAGTGACCTTGTAGTTGCACGTACCTTGAGTGAAGTTCAAAATGGACTGACAGTTGTGCGGGTCCTGAACACCTCTGATCAAGAAATACAGCTGCAATCAGGTCAACATCTGGGTGAGTTCCATACAGTATCACAACCTGAAGCACCAAAGATGCAAGATGCATGCTGTGCAACCTTTCCAGTGCAAGGTGTTGCTTTACCTCCAGTTGATATAAATTCTGACAACTTGACTACATCTGAGCAGCAGTCATTGGAAAAGCTGTTACAGAAATACGCCAGTGTTTTCAGCAGTGGATCGGAAGACCGGGGACGTACAGGAATAATTAAGCACCATATCCGTACAGGTGATGCTGCACCAATCAAACAGCGAGCTTACCGGGTGACACCTGATAAACGGCTGGAAATTCATCATCAGGTGGAAAAACTACTAAAGGCTGATGTCATCGAAGAGAGTTTTAGTCCATGGGCTGCACCTGTGGTACTGGTGAGGAAAAAAGATGGGTCCTGGCGTTTCTGCTTAGACTACCGCAAGCTGAATGCTGTAACCATCAAGGACTCTCATCCTTTACCCAGAGTAGACGATGCCTTAGATGCACTGTCAGGTTCAGCATGGTACTCAACAATGGATCTTCAGCAAGGCTACTGGCAAGTTGAATTGGAACAGCGAGACAGAGAAAAGACAGCATTCACAACAGGCAGTGGACTGTACCACTTCAAGGTTATGCCAATGGGTCTCGCCAATGCTCCTGCAACCTTTCAAAGGTTAATGGAGTTGGTGCTCAGGGGACTTCCATGGAAAACCTGTTTAGTGTACCTTGATGATGTGCTCATCTTCAGCCGCTCTTTTGAGGAACATCTGCAGCACCTGGAGGAAATCCTCTCTCGCTTCCAATCTACTGGCCTGAAGCTAAATCCATCCAAATGCTGTCTTGCTCGGGACCATGTTGTTTTCCTTGGGCATGTTGTCTCCAGACAGGGAATAAGACCTGATCCCCGTAATGTGGAAAGTGTTGCAGAGTGGCCAGTCCCACGCACACCAACGGAAGTGCGAGCTTTCCTAGGACTTTGTTCCTACTATAGGAAGTTTATCAAGAACTTTGCACATCATGCAGTCCCATTACACAAGCTGACTGAAAAGAATACTGTTTTTCAGTGGACCGCTGCATGCCATGATGCATTCTGTTACCTGAAGGATGCCTTGTCACAGCCACCTGTAGTTGTTTTTCCAGACTTCACAAAGCCTTTCCGACTCCACACAGATGCATCTTGCTCTGCCATTGGAGCTGTACTTGCTCAAGTCCAAAACCACCATGAGTCAGTTGTTGCATATGCCAGCCATGTTCTAACAAAGGCAGAGAGGAAGTGGTCAACATACGATAGGGAACTTTGGGCTATCGTTTGGGCTATTCGTCATTTTCGACATTATCTTTACAAACAGCCTTTTGTCATTGTCACCGACCACAAGCCACTGTTGGGTTTAAGAAAGATCCCTATAGATAGTGACCGGACAGGACGTCGCGCAAGATGGGCTCTTGAACTTGACCCGTACGACTGGGTGGTCGTCCACCGTGAGGGACACAACCATGCAAATGCAGACGCGCTCTCCCGCCGTCCACCTGCAGTCGCTCCAGCAGTCACGTCACAGAGCCCTGTTCCACCTACCTCCTGTGGAAGCACATCAGCTGTCCAAACACCACCTCTTAGCTACGGCTGCACTAGCGACCGACCTCCAGACCACCACAACAGTGATGAAGTGCTTACTCCAACTCTCAACACAGAGCCATTAAGAGAGGACCCTTCATCCAAACTCATCTTTGCACTCTCAAATGATGGTCAAGACATCTGTCTTCAGCAACAGCAGGACCCCATCTTAGCTGAAGTCATACATTGGAAGACAGAGGGAGGCCGCAGACCCCCTCATTGGCAAATGAAAAACAAAGATCCAGCTTTAAAGAAACTGTGGCAAGAATTTCACAGACTCACCTTTTATAATGGTTTACTGTGCCGGAAGGCGTACTGCACTGCATCCAGAGGTACTGTCTACCAGGTCATAGTACCTCAGTGCTTAATAGAGGAAGTGCTTTGGTTCCTACATGGTAACCCGGTTGCTGGACACTTAGGTGCTGAAAAGACCTTGCAACGTGCATATCAGCTATGCTACTGGCCATTCATGTCACGCAGAATACAAGCATGGTGTGAGAAGTGTACGTCTTGTCAAGCTAGGAGAGCTCCCGTGCCAAGACAACGAGCACCTATGAAGAGTGTGGTCACCAATGAGCCATTTCAAAAAGTGGCTGCTGACATTCTAGAGCTTCCCATCACCAATCGTGGAAACCAATATGTCCTGGTAGTACAAGATTATTTCACAAAGTATGTGAACCTCTTTGCTCTCCCAGACCAACGAGCTACGACTGTAGCAAAGTGCTTGTTTGAGAACTACATTAGGGAACATGGTATTCCTGAAAGTCTGCACACAGACCAGGGTCGTCAGTTTGAGTCAGACCTCGTTCACCATCTATGTCAGTTGCTTGGTGTCAAGAAGACCAGAACAAGCCCATATCATCCACAAGGGGATGGTATGGTTGAACGTTTTAACAGAACTCTTATTGATCAGCTAGCAAAGATGCTGTTAGAACATTCTGGTGAATGGGATGACTATTTGAACCCAGTTGCTCTAGCTTATAACACCAGCACTCACTCAAGCACTGGATTTACCCCTTTTTTCTGACACATGGGAGAGAAGCAAGGTTGCCGGCCTATGTGATGTTCCGCTCTGAGCCACAGGTAGCCAAGTCCACCCCTGGAACACCGTCAGAATATGCTGCCTTACTTATCAAGAAGTTTCAAGTTGCTTTTAATTCTGCTGCCAAAAATAACCACCATGCTAGGTTGCAGCAAAAGCATGCATATGACCAACATGTCAGGCATAACCCCTATCAGCAAGGTGATCTGGTGTGGTTACATGACCCTACTATGGCCCGCATGAAGCTTTCCCCTCACTGGAAGGGGCCTTATGAGATTCTGGACTGTCTTGGATCCACTGAAGATGACCCAGGTGTGGATTCGATATTTGCTGGAACCTACAGGAAAATCTCAGGTGGTACATTATAACCGCCTTCGGAAATATACCTCCCCTGTACCCCAGCATCTGAGGACGAGATTGGCAGAACACCCGTCTATCCCTAAAGAGACGCCACAGTTAACAGCTTTGTCGGAAGCCTTGCCTTTTAAATGTCCAGAACAGCTGTCTGGGAGCAGTGTCCCTGAACAACCTAGGAGTCAGTCAAACCCATCAGTGAGGGACCCCTGCCCATCTGTTTCAGCAGAGCAGACCACTCACTCGCCACCAGGGACTAACTCGCATCGTTTCCCAGTAACAGGCAGAGGGCCTACAGCTCCAACTGAAATTTCTCCAAGTCCTGTAGTCCATCATGAGTGACGTCAAATCAAACCCCCAAAACGCTTTCAAGACTTTGTAATGTCTTCAACTTAAAGTAAATAAATAAATAAATAAGTAATAATAATAATAATAATAATATTGTGTGGACTAACCCTCCAGTTCTTGATTACAATGTATTGTTAATTCATCCAGTTTGTTTACAGTTAAGGATATTAGGTTGTAACAGTTTTTGATAGAAACGAGGACGTTTCTAAAGGAGGAGGGGGAAGAAATGTAAGATTATTTTTGTTATTGTTTAGGATTATTAAGTATTTTAAAATTAGGTTAACATTTATATTTACAAAATTAATAATTCATGTAAAACAGCATTAATACGATATTATTAATAATAAAGGAAAATACTTACTGTTAAAAGGCTAGTAAGTAAGTTGGTTAAACTCTCCTGGCAGCATTAAGCTAGTTGTGCAGTATTGCTTTAATAGTGTGTGAGTGTTTGCCTTCTAATTGTTTGTATAAAGTTATTTAAAGGTTTTGTATTGATAAGCTTTATTGACAACACCAGGAAGAGTGGGTAAGGGGTGGCAGTTGTTGTTGACATCGTGTGAGCTGTTTTAAATAAAACTGTTGGATTGTAATCTGTCTGCATCTAATTGAGTTGTTGATATTAGAGTCATTTCTTCACTACATCCGAACCCAAATATTACATTACTAATACATTTTATTCAATATTATTTCTTAGAATGTGTAAATAAATAATTTAAATGTTTCAATTTACTAGTAGGAACACATAATTTGTCAACAAAATATAAAAAAAAACAGCACTGATTCCCGGAACAATTTATATAAAATACTGAAATCATAACATCAATGCTGTAACATATATATTACAAATATAACATAATAATAATAATAATAATAATAATAATAATAATAATAATAATAATGATGCAAGGTTGTTCGCAAGCAGCACACTGTGTCACTTACAGTTTCATGGAAAAAAATGTCCCATACATTAAATTTTGCTATTAAACTTAAGCGTCGTCAGTTGGTTAACCCTGCCATAGATTGACGTTGTTCTGTAAAAACTTGGACATAAAAAGAAACACTTCTTTCAGCATCTACAGAATTGGTAACAACTGACAAATATATTTTAGCCTTTTGTGTTAAATTGGAAAATAATTCTTCAGCTTTAATCCAAAATTCATTCAAAGTCATTCTACTGCTGTTTTCTTTTGCATATGGTAGGTATTTGTCCATTTCTGATTTACAGTCAACATCAAATCCTGGAATAGAATATAATGGGAGGGCTTCCAGATCCAAACTACACACTTATTGTGGGTCAAATATCCTTACTGCCATCAGAAAGTTATGAGCTACTTGCATTGATCCGGGTTGTAGTAATTAGTCAGTTTTTCAGAAACGTCATGGAAGGTTTTTATACATAGTTTGTTTATTGTGGGGTCTGTGCTGTGTACCTCCTGTGCCATTGCTCGGTATGTATTTATTAATTCTGCAACTTTATTATATGTTTGATGGACTCTCACGTCACGGCTTTCAAACCACTGAATCAGATCCACCAGTCTCTTGACATGCGTTGCAATTAGGGAGAGTTGAGATTTTAAACTTTGCACATCTTTAAGCAATTTCTGGAGGTCCTTTAACACTACAGTGTTTGGTGAAATGTGCATTTCCTTTTCCACAAAGCCTGCATAAAAAGGGATGTATTGGAATGCTATTCAGCAGCAGAATACCAAGTGTCCCATCGTGTGGCAACTTTATGGGTAAAGTACAGCCTTCTTGTTTGATTGCTTCTGTCAGGTGGTCTTTAAAACATAGTTTTCTGCTTGGGCAATGTTTAAACATTTTTTCAAAGGTTGCAACCGTTTTCCGGAAAATTATTTGCTCAGATATTGCTGGCAAGGGCTATTATGTGGGCATTGTCAAGTCAAATGTATTGAATTTGGCAGTAAACCTTGAAGAATGTCATTGTATGCCTTGATCATCTAACTGGCAATATCGGAGACAAATCCAGTTACATTATTAAAATCAACTTCAACGTTTAAACATTTCACAACGCCCTGTGCCACCGATGAGTAATTCACAGAGTGCAGATTAATTGTATCGGCTAATATTACTTTCAGTTCGAAGGTATTCGATAGTCCTTGGAGAACAAACAAAATGTGCAAAACATACTGATAACTACAGATACACTGTCAGACATTTTTACCAGTTGTACAATTTTCATCTTGTGCAACTCAGCAATTTGTGGTAGATATTCCCTTCTCAGTTGACCTGCTGTAGGAATTGCTCCCACATTTATTACATGTTTATTCAGAAATGCACGTAGTTCGGATTATCAATTTTTTCCAGGGAAATATTAGGACAAACAAATGCCTCTGTCAAATCGAAAATAACATCTCCTCTGTGTTTGTAATTTTCGTTCCCCTTATGTTTTTTACTGGAGGACGTTGTCTCATAGCTGTCAATCTCAGCCTTTTGTTTTCTGATGATAAATGTCGGTCTATTGTTGACTTTCGAGTGTGCAAAATAAATTGTACCCATCGGTGTACAGAACACCAGGTGGATATTGTTGCGTGCGTTCGCTCAATGAAATGCTTTTTGATTGCGATGTCGTTGACTCCATGTTTAGGTCTCTCGGTTTTTCGTTTAACACTTCAATTTATTCAATTACCATTTATTCTCATCATGATCAGCTTTTATTTTTCTAATTAGTCAAAGCATAATGTGTTGATTTCTTAATTGTGGATTTGATTACTATATCTGGAGTGGCTGCAGTGACATCTAGGGGATAGCAGTTGAATTACAATTGAATAAAATAGGTCGCGTAAAACGCAAGGCCCTAGTCATGGTGTATCAAATCCCCGATACAAGATTCTAAGTGTTTAGATAACACTTTAGCATAGAATGCTAAAAATAAGCTGCAAGCGGGAAATATCAAAATCAGTTCAAATAGCAAACATGTACCAGTCGACCAAAGTCAAGGAACTGGAGTTCGGAGTCTGGTGTTGAAAATGCGGTTTTCTCTCTAGAACTGCGGGTCAAGGGGATCTGCCAATATCCCTTTGTCAGGTCCAGAGTCGAGATAAACTTCGCCTTTCCCAGTCCATCTAGACCTGAGGCATAGGGTACGCATCGAACTTGGTGCTGTCTTTCTTGGCCACTATGACAATTGGACTGCACCACTCGCTCCTGGAAGGCTAAATCACCCCAAGTTCGAGCATGTCCCATACCTCTTTGCGAACGCCACTTTGTCAACTTTCCGGGATCCGGTAAGGTCTCTCTCGTACTGTGACACCTGAGGGAGAGATAATATCATATTCAACTAAGGGCACATCAGAAAAAACATAGATGAACTCCTCAATAAGCTTACACAGTTCCCGTTGCTGATCTGGAACCAATTGTTCCCCCATCGAAATTATTTTTGTGCTAGGAGTCTCTGGACAGGGGCCTAAATCATCATCTACATTGCCTGGGGCTATAAATAAGACCTCTCTTTCCTGCCAGGGCTTTAATAAATTTACATGGTAAAATTCATGTTCATTACGGCGATCAGGCTGTCTAATTTCATAATTGACCTTCCCTATAGCCTGAATCACTTCATATGGCCCCTGCCATTTAGCATATATTTTCGATCCTGATGAGAGAAGTAGCAGCATTACCTTGTTTCCTGGTCGAAAGGTTCGAATAAATGCATTTTTATTGTAATGCTGCTGTTGCCGGTGCTCAGCCGATTTGAGGTTGTCCTGGGCCAAACGACCGACCAAATCCAGGCAATCTCTGAGTAGCAGCACATGCTTCACTACATTTTTGGATGAGCCTTTGTGCTCTTCCCACCCCTCTCTCAACAGATAGAGGATGCCGCAAGGCTGGCGGCCGTACAAGATCTTGAAGAGGGAGAACCCTGTCGAACTCTGTGGCACCTCTCTCACTGCAAAAACGAGGTAGGGAAGAAGCGATGCCCAATGTTTCTGCTCTTGCGTTACAAAACGTCTCAGCATCGACTTCAAGGTCTGATTAAAGCATTCCACCAAACCGTCCATCTGTGGATGATAAACAGACATCCTGATAGGACGTATTTGTAATATTTTATATACCTGCTTGTGGCAGGATAGCAGCAGAGGGAAGACTCATGGACAGAAAATGCAGTGAAACCAAAATATTTTAATAGACTTTAATAGATTTTAAAACACAAATAAAAAGGCACAAGGGCCAAACAAAAGGTATAAACACTAAACAAAAGGTTTCCAACAAAATAAATCCTTCTACAGACAACTTACTGTGTGTCTCTTCACAAAACACTCCAAACCACCCCCCACACAAAGGGTTTCACCTGCCCTTTATACTCTGTGGCTGGAGTCCAATTAACTAATAATTAACAATTAAGCACTTAAGGCTCCAGCCACATTCTCACATGTATTTTCGCAGGGAGGAATTTAACCCCCTCCCTGCTGATCCAAACCAAAACAAGAATCACAATAAACATAATGAAAATAGTAAAAATAACAATAACAAACAACACAAATTATAGGGGCGAGCTAGCATCCCATCACACTGCTTTAGCATGTTAGACAGAAAGTTGGTTCCATGATCAGTCAAGATCTCCTTGGGGATCACTACTCTAGCCATAATCTGCACCAATTCTGTTGCTATTGCAGCGGCACTAATGGACCTCAATGGAACTGCATCCGGGTATCGTGTTGCATAATCTACCACTACTAATATATGCGTATACCCGGAGTCAGAAGGTAGCAAATTGCCCACTATGTCCATTGCCATGCGTTGAAAAAGAGTGGAAATAATCAGCAGTGGAACCAAAGGGGTGGGGCACACTCGACCCGGCGCTACTCGCTGGCAGTCTGGACATGTGGCTACATATCTCGACACATCAATATGAAGACCTACCCAATATTATTGAGCAAATATCCACTCCCTTGTCTTGTCAGCTCCGAGGTGCCCCGATATCATGCGCCAGCCTCATGACCTCGGTCCGACAAGATGGGGGTCGGACCAATAATTGTGTTACAGGCTGTACTGTGCCTGCGGCTAGGTTTACCCTATATAGTAATTGCCCCTTGATACTGAAGTGTGGATATACTAGCGCCCCAGCGCCATCAACATCCTTACCTTCAAAAGACTGGACCTGCCCCCAAGCGTGCACTAGTGACGGGTCATTATGTTGGACCCACACTATGTCCGCACTTGAGTACCACATATCCGGTGTCGTAGGATATAAGTTGACCAGGAAAAAAGTTGATCACGCAAGTGTAGTAAGGCAAAAATAGACAAAAGTAAGGCGGGGCTACAGCATGGCTTTTTATTTTATTTTTATTTGGCCGTTTTATTTACTAGACTGTATATTGGTGTTTGTTTGTGCCACTGTCTTTTCGTATGAACTTTAAAATGTGTGATCGACGGCTCTTTATACGGTAAAATGTTTTAAATCCCTGTCTTTTTATGTTTCTATAACATCGTTGTCAATCTGATGTAGTTTATGTGTGATCGCGGAGATTTATTTCTATATTAAATTATTTTACACGTCAAAATGTTGTCAATCTTTAATCAAAATTAAAATGTTTCAGTAATATAATCTGATGACACGCTGCATCCATCATATTAGTATGACAAGGTCGTATTTTTACATTTTTATATTAGTATAGCTGTAACTTTACTAAAGTTTAAACGTGGCAAAACGTAGGCATACCACTGCCAGTTTAAAAAAAAAAAAAAGGTTTTAAGGGTTGTGGTTTTTAAATTAGGATAGGGTGAAGAAAATTAACCACAAATAGCCAGACGAAAGTTTTTTTTTGAAAGGAATTTTGTCCTGTTCTCAGGTTGGGAATAAAAAATAAATAAATAAATAAAAAACTCATGTTGTTTGCACACAATACATTAACATATTCTTAGGAAACGTGATAATTGTATTCCTTGCAGTAATATATCATATTACTAAGAGATAAGATTTGTGAGGAAGAGAGGTCATACAGTATATATGTGTATATCTACATGATTTTAAATAGTGATAAATCACTTTATTTAAATATACTATATCTCTTTCTCTTTATATGTCTTACATGGTTGTGCACTACAGGAATTTACCATTTTTAAAATCATGCTGATATACAGTAGCCTATATAATACTGTATGATATCTGTTTCTTACAATAGCTATCTTGGTTGGTATTGAACTACAGGTATTTACCACGGTTTAGCAAAGATGTTAACTCTTTAGTTTTTATCTAATTCATGTATTGTTTCTTCCCAGACTTGCAATTGAAATGCATGCACTATGATAACCAGTATCCTGTTCGTTTTCTGTCCTAATTATACAAAGTACTGTATGTAAAAATAAATGAAAGAACAAATATAAAATAATAATACTGTATAAGCAACGTTTTTCAAGTACATCGTGTGATTGATGTGCACCATGGCCTAGTTAGTAATGTCGCAGCATGGAGCTTAATTTTTTCCATGATTGAAGCTTTAACTTTTGGACAATCGCTCGCATACCTGCTGTCCATACTGTAGTGCTTCCCAAAACAAAAACACCTCCAGAAATGCAAAATAACGTCAATACATAACACATTTTGCTAGTTAACGTTTGTTAAACAAACAGAAATACACAATCAGAAATGTACAATCATACAATTCATTTTAAATTATTTATTTGCTGCTAATATATATTACAGCAATATTCACATTCCCTTATCTAGCGTAATACTGTCGAATATATCCTATCTACATGTTCACGTAAATTATACGTACAAAAGTAATTTTAAATTATACATTTTTGTTAGGCTAATATATCGGATCTAAAGCGATATTCACATCATCTTGTCTAGCAACATACTGCCGAATAAATCAGATCTACTAATTGATATAAATTATACTTACAACATTAATTTTAAATTATTTATTGTTCATTAATATATCCGCTCTACTCATTTCCTAGCCTAGGCTCGTTTACATTAGAAACAATGGAACCTCCTCTTTAAATTCTAGAGCTTGATCAACTTTTTTCCTGATCAACTTTTTTCATGGGACACCGGTATATTGAGAGGGGTGGGAGTAGTATCTGCCCTAGATGGCCCAGTAACCTCGCCCTCTCGGTCCCGACTCCTTTTGACTGGCGTTTGTTACCACCCAAGCGCTCTCCCACCAGACCCCAGCCTTGTCTTAGTGATGCTCCCTCCCATTTTGCAGTCCTTTTCTCTTTATTCGTTTTTCTAGGATGGAAATGGGGGAAAACATTTCAGGTTGAAAAGGAAACACTTCACCAATTCGTTCCTTTTTCTTTTTGTCTGCCACTTTTACGTGTGCGGTCGAGACTGCCATTAATTTAACCAATTCTCTATAATTTGGCCAGTCTCGATCCAGTATTGGGTGTGGTAGCCTTTCCGCCACCCCAACTACTAGGTGGCGTTTTATCAGTCCTACCGATAAATATACTTTTAGGGTGGGGTATGTCGCCGTATCTCCATGGACGCAGGAGATCGCCACCTGGCCTCATGGCTGCCATGACACACCACCCAAGAGAGCTGCGTTAATTAAGGTCTGCTCATACCCGGTGTCCACTAATACGTGGGTTGTCACCTTGCCAAAAATTGCATTAACAATACAAGGCCCCTCCTGACGATTTTCCCTGCGCTTACCCACTCCAAATGCCCAATTGCACGCTGCCACGTCACACTCCATTGCCGATGGGCATGACCTAGCCTGGTGCCCTTGTTGGTTGCATCTAAAACAGCTAGGGGAGAAGGAGGGAACCTTGGTTAAACACATGCCTCGCTGCTGGTATGGCAATGAGGCCCGGGTAGCAGCTTTACTCCTGCTGGGGGTCAACCTTGATCTCCATGAAGAGGAGGCAAGCTTTCCCATAGGGGCCGGAGATCTAGGAGGTCTGGATCCCAGTGTTGAGGGAAGAGGTGGTGGCACCAACAGTATCCCTGTCCGGGCGGAGACAAGGGAGTCCTCGTAATCCTCGGCTAGTTTCACGGCATGTTCCAGGGTGTGGGGGTTGTGGCACCGTATCCAGGCTTGGGTATCGGTGCCGACCACATGGCAGAATTGCTCCACAACCACTGCTTCCCCCAAACTTGCCTTGCAGGTTAGTTTTCTTCTTGAGGGTCAGCCAATGTACCATGTGGTCACACAACCACCCTGGGGCGTGTCTCCGGGGATCTTTGGTACTCCCTGAACCGTACCCAGTGAGTCTCTGCCGTGATGTTGAGGCGATGGAGAATGGCCAGCTTGACCAGGTCGTAACTGGCGGGGTTGAGGTTGCTCAGCCTGGTATGCTGCCTGAGCCTCCCTGATCAGGCAGGGTCCCAGCTGGCTTGCCCAGAACTCCCGCGGCCATGACATGGTGGTGGCCATCCACTCAAACATGACCAGGTACACCTCTGGATCATCCTCCGCCGACATCTTCATCGCCCGAGCCTTCGGTGCCGACATTGCTGGTGTTCCTGTATGAGCTGGTGCTGTGGAAAATGCCAGCCCTACCCGTTCAATGAGCACAGTGTAGCGCTCCTCCCTCTTTCTCTCCTTTGTCTCCCGTCTGCTATCCAGCGCCTCCAGCCAGTGGGTTGCGGTCCATGAGGGAGGGAGATTTACAACCAAGATTAATTATATTTCTGTCACAGTACTGTACAGCATTGCGCAGCTATTCCACTGGAACTAGTTCTGCCATTTGGTGCTATTTGTGTTTGTACTTAATAAATGCTCAGTTAGTAAATATTCTACATTTTATGTTGAAACACCTGCCCAATTTTGTGAGTTTATGTGACAGAGAGCGAATGAATCCTAGTCAACAATCTCCCTCCCGATCTGTGAGGGCACTGTATAATCAGAGCAGAGCCCCCCGTAATGGATGGTTTGGCAGTTCATTCCAGGGTCAGTTCCGGCCATCCAGGAAGGGGGCAGGGCCATGATAGCAGAAGTCATTGCCTTAATGCGGTAGGTGATGTGTCAGTCATGGATTGGAGGAGACGTGATTGGCCACACCACCGAAAGAGGGCGTGACAGAGGGTATTTAGGGGAAGTGGCCCCTGCAATCTATTCCTTTTGATGTGGTTACCACTAGGACCGAAAAAGGAGGTAATCAATTTGCAAATCATGAGTGAAATGTTTTGTTTGTTTTTGTAACTGTGTATATTTGTCTTTGCCAGATAGCTAATATGAATCCGGGAGCTGCCGCTTCAAGCCAGCGCTAAACCTGGATTGCACCTGTGTTCTAACAAACACCACTGTTAAATCACCGGACCTCCACCTAGAGCATTCACTGTCCGGAGACATGTCTGTATCTGTGTTGTGTGTCTGTGTTTTTGTATTATTATTTTGGGACTGCAACCCCTTGGTTTATATGCTAGGCAATACCCATAGTTGGGTAGAGCCAGCATTATTATTTCAACGGTCAAGCCGACCACTAATGAAAATAAAAAGAAAATACTTGAACTGTGAACTTTGTGTTTGTCGTTGTCTGGAGCACCTGCACACCCCTACACCTAAGCACTGCAACCCACACGTTCACAGTTTACTTTTACAAAGTAACTTGAAAAAGATTAAACAGTATCCCAGAGCTTGTTAACAAAAAAAATAAAAAATAAAAAAATAAAATTCTTTACATCCTTCCCCCCACTTTTAAAGAAAGTTAAGCACTCATGAAACAGTATATCTATGCATCTAAGTTACAAAGCTACTGTAGTTACTTGTTTTGAAAAAAACATCAGGTTGGAACATAGATCTTTCTGTATGTCAATGATGTTTTCTTTTTTCATGAAATTTAACGCATTGTTATAAATAACAAAATATTGTTGCTGCTAAATTTCCTTCAGTAAATCCTCCAACCATTGTTTAGTACTATATATATATATATCTTTAATAATGTGTTGGGACTCAGTTGATGATGATGTCATGTCAAGGAGTGAAAACATAACCATGTATTTTGGTCTGCAATACTGAAATCTGACACCCTACAAAAGCTAATAAGCTAACCTTAAATATCTAAAAAGAATATCACACAAGACAGCCAAGCTATAGTTTATAGTATTCTTTTTATTAGAAATAGGACACATTAATTTTGTGCTCTGAAAACTATACAGAAACAAACAGGAAAATAGAACATAGAACAATAACACGTAGAGGGTTCAGACGAATACAACGGATCAATCGGGAGGGAAGGGGGGACTAACTGGGAGGGAGGGGGGAGTAGTACATTGACAATTATATTAAAACACACAGCATTACATTAGTTACAGAACACAGTTATAGTCCAGTAACTGAACAGGACAATTCAGAAAAACCTGAAGCACATAAGAAAGATATTTATAGGCTAAAATTCATTCTGTGTAACTCTATAATTACAATACTTTACAACAGGGCCACCATGAGCCTTGTGCTTTCAGTTCATGTGCAATCAAAACTATGACAATTGTATCACAGTTTTATTTTAAGTATTTCTTTTTTTCTGTCAACTACTTAGAACTTTTTAAAACATTATTTTTAATATAATACACAACTTGACAAAAAATCTGCCATTATTATTAAAATTATGAATATAATATGCTTGTATATCAAGCAACCAACAGATCAAACCCTTTTCACTTGATTCCTGTAAAAGTCTTCCAAGAATTTTAAATGTCTAAAATACTATTCTGGATAATGTTTATGTAAAGGTCCTGTTAGTTATAGGTAATTTCCTCTCTGGAGGTTATCAAGACTTAGCCTAACCACAGGACACATAGGGAATGGTAGTGTCAGCTGAGACGTGAACGTGGACTACATAAGCAGTGCTTTCACATTCGCACTAACCACCCTTGTCATGAACACCCTCATGCTAATACTGCACGGCAAGGACTGGTCTGGACGATTGGGGAATTATGACGTTATAACAGTCATCTTATCCTTTTCATTCTTTATCACACTCTCAAATACCCAATCAACTGGTGCATAAATATCTGTAGCCAAGGTAATTTTAAACCCCCTCACTGGCAATGACACTGAGCTGGCAGCAACCCATGAAGTACTGGAAATCAATACTTTTAATCTACATACAAGTATGCCTACTATTGGGTGTACATGCACGAGGAAATGTTTATTTTGACTCTTCTTGTCTTTATGAAGCTGTTACCATCAGCATCATTCTGGGTGAAATTCTGGACTGTCCCATGTTTGTGAACAGTTTGCAAACAGGCCTGTTCATTTTCAGGAAAATCTATACATCTCTCCTTTTCGTGATCTAATTCTTAAGCCACTCCGTCATAATACCGGTCCAGTCCGTCCGTCAATCTGTTCTTCTTGCAAGGTGTTTGTCCCATTAATTTTTCTGAGGCAGCAATAAACATTATTATTCCAATCAGCGAGGGGGGAGAGGTGGGCACAGGGGTCTACTATATACTGTAGTTGATAACCAGTGATAAGGGGCTTAGGTTGCATTACAGACATTTATAATTCTTTGTTTGACAGTTCCACTCTGTCATGAAACAGTACATATCTCAGACTTTGCTTCCAGTGTAAAGTTTAAAGGCATGTTAGAAATTAGACATTGGTGGCTGAGAGAAAGACAGCAGATTCAGCTTGCCACAGAAGTACGCCCGGCTACTTAAAACGCAGTTAGAGAAACTCCATGGGGTGCACTGAGTCATCAATGTTCTTGATATGGAGGTTTCACTATACTTATTGTAGATGTTTTGTAGATGGTGGACAGGTTTAAACATATTTTAAAAGCTTTGCTCTTTTACATCACCAACTCAATCCGAAGTAAAACAGAGCTTAGATATATTTATAATACCCTCAGCAGGTCAACCATCTTCAACTTTTGATCACACAAGTTTTGTCCCGTTATCTAGTCCATGAAAAACATCCAGAAGTAGAGATGTACTTTTCTCTTTTTGTATGGAACATCTCTTCAGATATAAAATCTTCTTACTTGCACCACGGTTTCAAATAAAACCCAGCTTGTTTCTTTTTTTGTTAAACAAAAGGAAAATCATAAGAACAGAAAATCCCTGCGTATTGCTGTTGGTCAGACTTCTGTCTGAAGGTCTATGATTTCCTGGCCCACAAGGGGTATGGTGGCTCCAGCTTTCTCCCACTCTACAGACTTCAGCTCCAGGGGGGATGCCTGTAAGGTCTCCAGGTCCTTGCGCACCCATGAGGGAGGAGAGTGTGTCTTGCGGATCCCCTCCCAGGCTCGCTTGTTTGGCGTCTGCTGTCTATCCTGCTGTAACAAAACCAAAACATTTATTTGGTGATCCTTTACTTCTACTGTCAGTCACACACACAAAAAAAATCTGTACAGGAGGTTTATTTAAAGTTTTAATAATGTCACTAGAATAGCACTAACTAAACTGAAAGAGTTTACAGTTTACAATTATCCCTAGATTAAAAAGCCTCTATTTGATGTTTTATTTTTTCCTCAAATTGAGGGTGGGAAATTTGGGCTGCGTCATAAATTCGAGGGTGTCTTAAATTCGAAGGAATACGGTATGTGTGCCGTTTAAAATGTTTACAACATCAACATCTCAAGACAAAACTATAATAACTAACAATGATAAACCTTTATTTAAGCCAACGTAAAATGTATCCAAATAATTTTCTGTCGCTTCGCACTTTTAGACTGTTTTCTTCCTTTGTTTTTCTTTTGCAAGTAAGAAATGTATCTATTTTTATCTAGAGAAACTATACACAGGATAATTTAGATTTACTCTATCAAACACTGAAAACAATTCAACCAGCTGTTACTAAAATGCAGCCGCGTCTAATAATAACCAGAGTGGAAACATGCTCAGTCGAAATCAAGCATTCGTACAGGTGGGTAATAATCTTGAAACTACAGTCAGACTAAACTTTGAGCTGCTAAACAAAAATGAAATATTTATGCATAGTGGTTAGGGATATATAAAATACAGTTAAACATCAATTCAAGATTCTTTTACTTTCATTTTTTGCATTTCTGAATCATCCTGCATACCCCCTGACCCTTAGAAGTACCTCAGGTTTGAGAAAAAAAACAAAAAAAACGTAATTTCTGGTTTGGTAACTTTATTGAGTATGTTTATCTATTCTCTAAAATAAAATAAAAAATAGTAAAAATATTTGACTGTAGCCCTTTGTGTATTTAGCTTTTACAATTCTGATATTTCAATTTTCATTTTATTGGCATGGGTAAACTGAACCAGATAGAGGAACTGTACTTAAATTAAAAAAAGAACATGAAGGCAATATTATTATTATTATTATTATTATTATTATTATTATTATTATTATTATTAAGCCAGAGTAAAACAGTCGGAATGGAATAGAGTCCCTGAATGGAATAGAGTCAGAGTTATGTTTTCGGAACATGTACGAGATACTCACCGTGAGGTTTGTTTTATCACTTCCCCCAGATGAGACACTCCAGCGCTTCACAGACTTGGGAGAAACAAGAGGAATAGGTCAGTTAGAAAACAGCACATATGATTCAACTGAAAATAAATGTACAACAGAATAACATTACCAATGTACACATACATTAGCGCCCAGAAGGGCTATCGGTGTTTGTTTGTCAGTAGTAGAATACAATACTATTTTTTCTAATTGTCTCTTTATAAATTCTATATATGTATTAACAGAAGTCTGTATCAGATGAGGTTTTGACATCTCAGCTCAGACCCTGAAGTACCCACATGGGCTTGGAAACTTTGAGATAAACTTTCTAGTTTAACAAGTCAGCCAAAAGGTACTCAAATGAGATACAAGAGGCTAAGGGAGGTTTGTGTGATCCTGATCAAAAAAATACACAAAGGGCAATACAGCAGTGGTAGCACAAGAGCAGTTAAAATGGTATGAGCCAATGGGGACCCACTGTGGTTATCACCTTGCTTGACGAGTAAAAACAAACATTTAAAAAGATAGGGTGTCCATCACTTGGGGAGGTCATGAACTTGATCAAGGTAACTCATCCTCGACCTCAACCAACATGTGGTAGATGAATGGCCCCTGATACCTCGAGAGACATTCAAGAGGTCACCCCACCCTGCTACCAGTGACTACCTTGTTATTTGACTCTTGAGTCAAAGATAGGTGTGATATTGTTGCACTGACATTTATGCTCCACGAGTACACAGACTTTCTGTTTGGAATTTGCATGATCTGGCCAGTTTCCAATTGGGAACATTATAGCTGGCAAGGTCAGTCTATACCACATGTCATCACTGGGGATCTTACTGCCAGCAGATTCAATATAAAAGGTGTCTATTACATATAACTTAGTAAAGCAATATTAAACTTGGCAAACTCAATCCTCAGCATTCTAGAACACGGATATCAGAGCCAGGAATTTTAACAACACAAAACACCTGGTACTGGAAGATAAGACTGAATAATATTATTCAAAGTGCCAAGAATTTACACCGTGACATCAGTGACAAAGAAGTGTATTCAAGAAAATATATAGAGCTGTGTTATAATATCAATTAGGTCGCTGTTCTATGGCACCAGTCACACGTCTCTGCATTCATCTGTAACTATAAAACACTCAATGGTTGAATATGTATTTATACTGAAAGATATAAGTTTCGACTATAAGTCTTTCTCAATGTCATCGGACTTCTAGTCAAAATGTTTTTTTAATATATCTCTGCATTTGCGAAACATGAAATACAACCTCAATGGATTCCCTGCTGGAAAATCTGAAGAGATGAGTAAATAGAATGTGGTATAGAATAGCTTTGTATTGTTAGATTTAATTTCATGATTATGAGTAAGCTGCATTGCCCCTGTGCTACAGCTTTCACTCCCTCCCTCACCTTGCTATCCCCTGGTGGAGACTCCCTCTCTGCGTGCTGCAGCTTCCTGTTCAAGTCCTGAAACATGTCTTGATGCCGTTTCCGTGTGTGCATGATTTTCTAAGGAAATAGAAAACAATATAAAAAATGGTATCACACTGATGGCTTTGACCATTATTCATCCACCTACAGGCTACTGAACTATAATACCATTACACTGTTCTATACATTCAATTCACCACCTGGAAACTGAAAAGTATATGAAACACCATTACTTGCTGAACATTAAACACATTACAAAGTACCTGATCTAAATCTTGGAGATGCACAGTAAAACTGAGGTCCAAATGAGTAAATTGCTAATCAAATCAAATATGACTAGTTTAGCACATCTCTAATGCATGGTGTGTTACGTACGTTTGTCAAAATAAACACAAGGCGCAGCAAAACTGCAAAAACTGTTGCAATGGAAGCTTATTCTGATCATTCACAATAAATATTTTATATATTCAGGTATTCTAGTAGTGTACTTTAAACCCCTCCCTCATTTAGATAGAGCAGAAACACAATTATGACTTTTAACCTGCAGCTGTACATGCTGTTGACTATGTGTTTTATACACGTTTATCAAAATTCCAGTAAGAATGGAAACAGAATATAAAAATATATATTTACCTCAAAATCTAATTCTGCGTACCGAGATTTCCGCCTCTGGAAAAGAGAAAGAAAGTAATATTTGGTTAGAGTCGGTGCTCAACTGTGCTGTTTGAGTGCTAGTGTTATTTATATTTTAATATGATTTATTCAAATTGATTCACAAGAACATGGGCATGGGAGAGGCAGCATCTGTGCATTGAGGGGTCCCCAAGGGAATCCACACTACGTGGGCATCCCACAGAAAAAACATAATCTATCTTTTTATCAGCACTTCAAATACCTTAACAACTGACAATGCTGGCCCAATGTTTAGTGTCCAGATCAGAGATATGCAGGTGGGCAGGGCAGGCAGATACCACACTATTGGATCTGCCAGCCAAGACTAAAAAAGGCAAATCTGCCAGCTATCAGCTAATTAGTTTGGATTGCACATCCCTCACTGCAAGCAGGGTTAGACATTAACCATGGCCCTCGGCCCGGGGCCAGTAGGGATTGCAGTTTGGCTGGTAGTTATGAAGCACCACAGGCCCAACTGGGCCGGTAAATTTTTTTAACTGTATAATGTATATAGTATAGTGCACACGGCTTCCGTTTCATGGACGCAGGAAAATGGGTCAGTGTGCCAAAATGCTGAAAACTGAATTTACAAACCCATTTTTGAAAACATACCCACCCCCCGATAACGGTGTAATTGAACTTGTCCGAACTTTTCCGGCGCACGTCGTATTTGTTGTACAGTCAGCATCTGAGACTACGTACTCTGAAGTGAGTGCTGTTGGTAATTCTCGTTACCTTGACATGGCAATTTTTAACAATTCTTTTTTTTTTTTTAAACTAAGCAACCAACTGCACCAATAAGCCAAAAGTAAAGCGTTTAAATCAATAATGATAAAGAAAGAAATTATGAAAAAAAAATTAGGACGAAAATTTAGAGTGGCGTGGAAGAAAGACTTTATCTGGCTTCATGATTACAGTGAAAATGTCAATAAAGATTGAATAGATTTTACTATTTTGTGATTTTTTTGTTGAGTTCGGCAAAATTTTGGTGTCTGACCAAAATCTCTACCAGAGTTTCAGTTTCTCGGACTGTCCATGTCGTTTAGGATTACCAGATTTCCACAGTGAAAAACAGGGAGTTTTTTTTTTCTTCTTTAATTTACTGATGCCATAGTAACTCTGAAGTCAAAAACAACAGTATATAAAATAACACAATAATAGTTTAAAAATTAAACATCGGGTGAATTTATTCCAGATGATAACTCATTTTATTAAATGAGGCTGTGTGGTCCAGTGGTTAAAGAAAAGGGCTTGCAACCAGGAGGATGCAAAAAAACGGATTTCTAGTCGTTTTTTCTCCGGAAAAAGCAGAGAAAGCCATTCAATGGCCGAGTGGGAGCGACAGGAGCCGAGACAAGCCGAAAAAAAAAAGGGCGTATCTCATAGTCATACTTGCCCCTGGCATCTGATAATGGAGGTCATAAGGAAACAAGCTGGCTTTGACTGCATCAGCGCTCAGAGAATATCACGGACATTTGCAGAGCTTTTTTCAGATTTAACATTCCCACTCGAGGCTCTTTTTAATCAGCAGTTATTAAACAATAGCCTGGCTAAACGGCAGTCGGGAGTTCAGTTCAAGGCAACAGACAAGCAAACTAACAAAATGTGAGAAGGAGAGCGGGTCGGGAGACGGGAAGAGGGAATGGGCTCGCTCCAGGTTCGGCTGCCGGAGCGGGGCTGAAGCGTCTTGTCTCCTGGAGAAAGCTGCAGCTCCTCTCGCAGCAAAAAAAGTTCATAGATTAGGAAAGATAACCACGTTACAGACCTAATATTTATTTAGTTATAAAATGAATGCTGAATAAGATGTCTGTGTTAAAGTGCCAGCGCAGCTTTTCTCCAGTTCAGATACTGTATCAATAGGGAGAGACAGAAACGGAAGTTAGACTGAGAAGTTGTTTACAGTTTGAACACCGGTACTGTATTTACTGTAGAAATATTACACTTGTATAGGGAATTGGGGGACATGCTGTAGGAGCGTTATATCCGAGGTGCGTTATTATGTATACCTTTAATATGGTCCCCCGTCTTTGCTTCCTTTGTTTAGGTATGTATTACAACCCCCCACCCCCCCGCGCATTTTCAGTACTTCTCCGCAATAATGATAATAATATTTTTAAAAATCCATGCTAAAAAAAGATTTTATTAAATTAATGCTTTGTTCTATTTTTGCTGTCTGTGACATTTAATGTAATCGACTCAGCACGTTAATTATGCGTGACGTCTCTCAGCTCGGCTCGCCTTTCTCTAGTGTAAATGCAACTCAAGCTACCCGAGCCGTACCAGGCTGGCTCGATTCGGCACCAGCTCGGCTCGGGTGTGCAGGTGTAAACATAGCTGAAGAGTTTTCTTCATGTACTGGACCTTGCCTTTCCTTTTGACACAATGCAAGTTGAAATCATTTGATTGTTAATTTAAAGCACATCTAACCTTAGCATAAACCAGAATCAAAATAAGAGTATGGTTTCACAATTCAGACTGAAAATGCTTTCTTAGAATAACATTAGTTGAACTAGTTCAAGCATCTCAATTGTTTTTTTAGCCTCTCTTGAATCAATCTCTGCCTGTGAATGCCAGCCTAGACATTCAAACTGAGTTTGCATTTGCACTTAGATAATTCATCAACCGGCATGTCCCTATGCAGTAAACAGCTTAAACGTGTTGAGATGATGAAAAGCTCTGCCCCAGAAGCTCATTATTTCATTGATGTTGCATATTTGTAACTGACAAGCAGTAGAAGTTGTCAGCTGCTTTGACTGAGTGCTCTTGCTTCTGCCAGTAAATCAGTTCATTTCTGAAACTGAAGTGCAGATTTCCATTAGAGAGAGACTCTGTGTGTAAACTAAACTCCGCAGGCAGTCCTACACATACTAATTATTCCTACTTATAATCCTGTAAGAAAGTTCCACCACCTCCCCAGGCTATTATCACCTTTAACATTGAACTCATAGGTCAATAATGGGTTCCTGATTGTTTTTGTTAATTGAGATGTTTAATCTAACTCAAAAGATACTTGGGGCAGAGTTTTGAAAAGTTTGTAAATGAAGACTCTGGTGTTAATCAACAAATCATTATGTAGCACTGATTTTGGCTTTTTTAAGAGGTTGTTATGCCTATCTCGTTATTAAGTAATCATGCTAATGTGATGCTATACTAGTGGTAATGAATGAGATTTCTTCACTTGTTTTATCAATTTGTAACTTTAAGCCCAGAACACACTGCCCGATAACATCGCAGGAAGGGATGCATGGATACATAAAATACAGTGGCAATGGGGCGAATCAATAGGTGAAAAGATAAGGCTATGGCAGTAATAAACATCTACAATTTTGACTAGAACTTCAGGTGACGTGATTGTAAAAATCACATATGACTGGAGACATGCATGTATTCTCTCTTTCTATTAAACACACACACACACACGCACACGCACACACACATACATACACAGACGGTATTCGTTTGTTTTGTATATAATGTCTGTGCCAATATTTTTTGAAAACAAGACCTGACAGCCACACACAGTACTTTTTATCTATTAGACACAATATTTACAGAATACTTAAAAACTGCTATAATCATGATTAATTTATTATAGCGTCATCATTAAATTATACCAAATCACATTTTTTATTTACAATGAAGGTAACCTACACTGTGTAGGGATGTCACGGTATCAAATTTTGATGTATGGTAACCGTCAAAAAATATACCACAGTTATCGTCATATCGCAGTATGTCATTTTTTGTAATCCGTTTTTAAATGGCTATTTAAAGAAATACACTCAAATCAAGAAAAATAAAGTTGTAAAACAAATACAACACACTAGTGTACTACAGTTCGATTAGGCACTAACTGGAAGTAGTGTTCACTCCAGCTCACACAGGCTCAGCAAAATAATGCTGCTTTTTTATTTCAAATTACTGTGGAAAAACACCAAAACATTAACATTTTCTGGGCTCAGTCTGGAACGATAGGGGTAAGGATGTGACCACTGCAACTGAATACCCTCTTCATCTTTATCAGTTTGGACATCATCCTGTTAGTTAAGAGAAGCAAAGTGTTACCTAGCAATAGCCAATCGAGTGCATTTTAAGACATGCAGTGCCCGCCCACTGATCTCTCAGCAGAGTGCAAAACTTAATGATGAGAAGATGGCGACTACACATTTTAACAGCAACAAACACAAAGGAAAGAAGAAAAGTTAAGGTGGGTGTGCAACTGTTGCAAAGTTAAGTGGGATTTATTTTTTTTTAAATGGGAATAAAATTGTATTCATTTTTTAACATAAAACCAAAATCCCTACAACACTATCAACTCAAAGAGACTGCAACATCTTCACAATACCGTTTAAAATAAAAATAATGCAAGTGCCGGTAGCATCATAGACTTAGACCAAATCAAAGTTAGCACTTAGCGAATGAGGACGCAAAAGCATTCGCGGTAACAAAACACAAGAAAAATTCCAAGCAAAATCTCACGGAACCAAAACAAGCACTTTTCGCCCTTCAAAAAGCAGCTTCTTGACTACAAGTGGGTTCAGAAGGGGAAGTGGTTTTCTATCGCCCGACCAAATCTACTCAATTCCAGATATAAATCACATCGCAAGGACCGGATTTTATAGTCAACTTCAAAGTTATCGAAAGCTATCGCGTATTAAGCAAATAGTAAAAAAAATAACACTAAACATCCTGATATTTGCAAAAAAAAAACAAAATAGTACATGCCTCAAGACGCTCCACTAACCTCATATATCAAACACTTGCACACAACACTGAATAATTTCAAATTAATAATTTACAGTATCAAATATTATTATATGTATTATTCCTATTATTATCATAATGTATGTTACGCTTGTTGTTCCCATAAATGAAACACACACAAGACTGTTTTCTTTTTTAGCCTACTATTTTTTTTTTGCCACAGTTCGAGTTAAATGTTTAATAAAGCAATCTGTATTATTTATTTAATACGTACAAACAATAAACTCTTTTCTACTCACTAAGAGCTTTGCGTGGAGCAGTGTCTCTTTCAGTGATGGTAAAGCTTTTTAGATATATATTTTTTAAATTTCTTATCTTTGTAGTAAGCTAACTACGGACGGTATACTTTTTTTAAGTCCATGGACATATTCACACGTCATCTGTGACGTCACCTACCTCTGTTCAAATTATTCATTTCTTAAAGGCACAGGGCTCCATTACGTTGAACTTCGATCAAACGCAAGGCTAACAAATATAAACAAACTAGAAGAACGTATACATGTTTTAACTGCTTTAAAGATATTAATTTTTGGTTTTAAACATTTGGTTACTCTCGTAAAGTACTTCAACATGTTGGCTTACACATAAACATTATGAAGCCCAAATTCTCGGCATGTAAGAACAAGCCCACCGTTCCAGTACAAGGGAGCACATTTTGGTTAAACCGAGTCAGCATGCCAAGCGGTCCCCTCGAAACTTATAAATCCGTGTAGATAACAAACATGATGTTTTTAAATTTGCTTTGGGTTTTCAACAGAAGATATAATAATAATAATAATAATAATAATAATAATAATAATAATAATAATAATAATAATAATATACAACTACCCGACTCTGCCCGTTTAAAAAAATAAAAAAATACTTGCAATCAACTGTTTTTTTTTTTTCACGGCACTGGATAGCATTTCATTCGACTTCTTACTGTATATAATATGTACCGGTACCGATCCTGGCAACAGCGTTACTTTGGTTTTTGGATGTTCTATACACCCCAAGTTTTTTATTATTTTTATTTTTTTATTTTTTTATCAGCATTTTATTTTTATAATACTCGCACTGAGTTTCTTTGTTAACCATTTTTTTTAAATTGTTCGTTCTTGTGCAGTTACTATACAACCTTGTGCACAACAGGGCTCTGGGCAGCACCGTGCCAGTCGGGTATGAGGATGCTGGCATTGCATGGTGCTGACACAAGCCAGGGCATGGTATGGATTTTTACAAAAATCATGAAAACAATGTGGCACGCTTTCATAACAGTGACAGAACAATGCAGCACGATGCTGCAGACGTCGTGGAAACGAGGTAATTGTCAAGTGTGTGAGCGTGTGTGTGTTTTCTTTGAAACTCACGTCCGTATTTTTCAATATTTTACACAATAAACATAAAAGCAGATAAGTGTTATTATTATGAAACCTATTTTTATTATTATTACTGCTAGTAGTTGTTGTATGTAATAGGATTCATTCACTGATATTTATTTTATTTTTTTTCTGCCCTGGCTGTCTTCGCCTGCCTTTTCGCATGTTACCGCCTTGTTTCCACCCCTTCAAAATGTCACAAATACCGGCTGGGCATTGGTCAACAGCTGTTTTCATGTTGCTTTTGGCGATCCCTCCTACTCCTGCGAAACTTCTCTCTTCGCGGATTAGAAATGGCTAGTTTTGGTTTTTGTGATAAAGAAAATGCGATATTCTGTATCTTTCGCAAGAGTGATCAGTGTTTGATGTGGACCGGCCCTTAGTTATATAGTAGTAAATAGACTTTTTGATTCTCTGCATTAGTGTGTGCTTACTGCGTTTCTCTTGACTGATACGACAGATAATAGCTACTGTTACTACTTTGGTTTGGTAAATTAATAGGAAGGCAGTGATGAAAAGTTACAGTGCCTTGTTCTTGCTGATATTTTGGAGTATTTGTGTTTCATTTACTGACAATCATGTTTGCTAGCGATCATTGTTTAGTCGGGCGGTTTATATTAAATATGACATCATTTATTTAATAGCCTACTCCGATAATCTCATGCATGGCAGTTTTCAGAACTTGAGATGTCTGTGTTCATTAGTTCTAATGAACACAGTGGCTCACCGATGGACAAACGGTGAATACAAAAACGCGCCCATATCACCGTAAACTGCGTGAAATCGGTAATCATGGTATAGAAAAATGGTTACAGTTTCAAAACCATGGCAGTTTATACCGCAGTTTACCATAAAACCGGTTTAGCGTGACACCCCTAATACTGTGTCACCCAAATACATAGTCAGCAAAAACATGTTTTCCCTTCATTGTAAATAAAAACATGATTTGGTATAGTTTAATTATAACGCTATTAATAATAAACAAATCATGCAGCTTGGTCCTGATAGCAGTTAAGTATTCTGTAAACATTTCGTCTAATAGTTAAAAAGTGCAACATGGGGGTTGCTTTCAAACGATATCGCCACAGACATGAATGGAATACCTAATGTGATCGAGATCATTGACATGGATTTTGCCTAACGTATTTTATTATTATTATTTATTTCTTATCAGACACCCTTATCCAGGGCGACTTACAATTGTTACAAGATATCACATTATTTTTACATACAATTACCCATTTATACAGTTGGGTTTTTACTGGAGCAATCTACACTCTCACCTTCAGACATCTCTGTGCACATATTATAACATCTTATAATAGTGTAAGTGTTCAATGGCTACTTCTATTCATGTTGAGTTTATTTATCACGGAGGCGAGCAAACAGTACCAGAGAAAATGCATGATTAGAGGAATTCAAACAATTAACTATAAACAAATTGTGTATTGGGTTGGGGAGTTCTATCATAATTTTAAAAGCTTAATGAATGTATAATGAAGTGTTACATACATGGTATACATGTATAATAACTAACAACAACAAACACCAATGGCACTTCAAACATATTTATTTATAGCCTGCAATCATACATACTAAAATACATACAAAAGTAGATGTCAACATAAGAAAATAAATTCCAACCAATATAGATAGATGGCTTACCCCCCGCCCCATCTAAAAAATAAATAAAGTTTTTTTTTATTTTTTTCCAACCCTTTGTGGTCCTATATCGGACCAGGTCCGTCATTACAATTTTCCCTTTCCGGTCTGATGTCGGACCCTGTCCGACATCTTCAAAAAGACGTAAAACACAGGTCTTGTTTTTTCTCCGGAAAAAGACGAGAAAACTATTCAATAGCCGAGTGAGACCGACAGGAGCCGAGAGAAGCCAAAAAAGAAAGGGGCGTATCTGAGCAATACACATCGCCCCGGCACCACAGAGATAACACGGACATAAACAAACAAGATAGCTGCTTCCGCATCCAGCGCTCAAAGAATATCACGGACATTTGCAGCCTTTTGAGATGTTACAGTAATAAAATAATGACTTGGATCGCATTATTGCGGAGTTTGGTGATAAAACGAGTGATCACGACTATGAAGAGGTACAAATACAAAGAGAAGCCCAGAAACTGTAACCCCCAATCTGACCTTTATAGTTAAATAAAAATGCAACACAACAAACTCAGCCCACCGTGTGTGATGGAAGTTGACACCCCCCTTGGTGAAAGGAGCCACAGCAATTTCAGTATATTAAAATGACTATACTTAAGAATCTCTGGCTGCATACTTTAATGAGCTCTGATTGAATGCCTCATATTAATGGGAGCAGCACTTTGAAATACAATAAATAATGCATTGGGTGCATGTTCCTCATACATTGCAGGTCTAGTCTCAGCTGCCATCGACTCCCCAGCCTCCAGACTTCACTTCATGTGAATTACACAGCTGATATTTTATTCACAACAATCCACTTCATTTAAAAGTGTAATTGAATTAAATGTATATCAATAGACTACAATGCTGTGCCTTATGTTTAGTGTTTCAGTGTGCCGTCTGGTTACTTTTCTCCAGTACACCTTCACTATGGTAGCAACTCAGAGCCAGTGTGGCTCTACTGTATCTTACTGTATCCACAAGTCTCGGAGTTGTGTGGTTTTCTCAATTCACTAACTAATGTAGGGCACCACAGCTGCCAAGTAATCAAATACCATAGAAGTTAAATATCTGTTTGTAAACATTGAACTCCTGCAAAAGCGTATTAAAAAAATGTTTTTATTTTTGAGCTTGTTGCAAAGTCTAGTAGGCTAAATAAAAAAAATGACACCAAGCTAGAAGAATGCTACTTTCTCTATAAAACAAAACTACAAAACTAAACTATAGTACTGACTTCTGTGAACACTCTTGGACTTCTTTATGTAAAATGTGACATTTCTCCTAGACAACCTCGACCAGTAAAATTGTTAAACAAATAAATAAGTACTATATGGAAAAGAGTCTTACCTCTAAGGAGCTCATGGAGAGGGTGGAGACAGTCTCGCTCTTTGACATCATTCCTGAGTTTCCAGAATCACCGGCATCACACATGCTGTTGGTCACCTGCGAATCACTGGAGATGTTCTGCACCTTCTGGACAGGTGAGTCACGTTCTGAGCAGGAGACACTGACACGGTCCGCAGGCAGAGTCTTAAGCCCGAAGCCTGTGCCAGGCTCCCCCTCAGCCGTGTTCAGATGGATCAGCCTGGTCTGGGTAAGCTGGTCGATACTGATGTTGTACTCAGCTGGGTCCTTCTTGGGCTTGGCCCGCAACGTTGAGGTGTTGCTGGGCAAAAGCACGTAGCTGCTGCCGTCTGGGACAGATTTCTCTGTCTGAGTCCGGGCCAGGTCTGCGTCCAGCTGTTTGAAGAGTTCTCCGTCGCAGATGTAGATGGACTTGGCAGAGGGCAGTTCACCACCGCTCTTGTCCTTTTTCAGCGTCAAGGTGTGGGTGGCATAGTCAGCCATGTTCTGCAGGTGCAGCTTGGTCATGTTGGTAGGGAGACTGTTGAAGTTGACCCCCTTCTGGTGGCTGAGCTGCTGAGTTGCCAACTTTTCGTCTCCCTGAAGCGAGGACCGCTTGAGAGTGCCTAGGATGGAGTTCGACCGGCATGAGAGGATGTCCTTGTTCAGAACTGGCAAGAGCGAAACACCAAGGGGCGAGGGGTCAGGAGTGCTCCCCCTGCTCAACCCTACCCTGATACACTAGAGCTGTGCAAATGATCCCCTTCCTAGGCCTGATTTTCAAAACCTTTCTGAAGGAAATTTGGGGCAAAGCTGAAATCTACTTTCAACATAAATCTTAAAATGTATGTTCTTAGTTAGGTTATATTATTTTAATAAACTATTACAATGTATTGTAATAACTGTAACTAAAACTTTATTATTATTGTGCCAAATAGAACAATGATTACAGTTTTATGTTAAAAGAGATTTAATGTTTCTCTTAAAGGGAAATCAATATTTTCTGCACGACTCTAGTGCCCAGATTTTCCCGCTCAAGTTCTGACATTACCCTTATCCATCTTAGTACGAAACAGAATTCAAACTTAACATCAGGGGAAAACAGTTTTTATAATTTTGACATTTGAGACAGCATATTGTAACTGGAATGCAAATGGGTTATACTGTAAATGTATGTCAATAAATGTACCACAATAGAAATAATCAATGCAGATATTTAATGCCCTGGCTTGTAGGGAATCTTAAGTTATATATGTCTTTTTTTTCCTTTTGAAAAAAAAAAAAAAAAGTGTTCATTATGATTGATTTTGGAGTAAGTAGCTTTGAGAATCTGGCGCAGTGTCTTTTTTGGTTTAGTTTTGGGTTTTCAGTAATACATCAGTTTAAGTATATCCAGTGAAATCTTGTCACAAAAAATGCGAGACAACAGCCCAGTGGACTGCTGTTTCCAAATACATGCATTAGTTCATATAATACAGAGGATTCAGCTACAGATTATTTTTATTCATGTTTTATTTACATTGCTGTTACTATGTTTTTAAAATCAATTTCTTAGTAAATAAAGATTACTGCAATGTGTGAAGTTATTATACTAGCTCTATTAGGCCCTATTCACAAAGCTTTAACTTGTGCGGTATTTAGTTTTTATGAATTAAATAAAATGTGATATTCAGGAAGCTGTTTTAGACTTTCACATCAGTTTCTTCAATATCAAACTATTTTATTCATATAAACAGATTTAAATAACTTAATAATAAATTAATACATGTGTTTTTATTTAAATATGAAATAATATATGAATAGGTTTCCTATCATTAATATACATTTTTTTTTTGGTTTATTTGCCTATGAAAAGTTCAAAAGTAGATTATTTTTTTATTATTATTTTGTTCAGCAATATTGTACCCTCTATACTTATACAACAGTTAACATAAAAGTTACCAAAAAACATGCACACTGTTTGGCTAAAGATTCTCAAGCTATCAAAATGAAAGTAATTAAATTAAGCAAAATAGCTAAAAGCATACTTCAAAGACTGTATTTAGCCACACCAAAGTTGTTTCTAAATAGTTTTAGATTTTATAGAAGATCCTAAAATATCTTGCCACCTGGTAAGCTGTCTTAGTGTATATGCATCCTGCTATATAGTCAATAATTAAATGCTGTACAGTGAATTGTGCCTGAAACTCTCAGTGCTGCTTATACATGTACCATATGAAGTCATACTACAGATTAACAATATAAATATAAATGTATGAGAGAGAATGGAGCCCAAAATGGCCTCATTAAAATATAATGATGATGTGTTCTTTTGTTTTCTTTTTAACACAAGAGATAAGAGTAAAATTAAAAGAAGCTTACCTGATCTGCACGCAATGTCTACATCTTTTTCGAAATCCGTCTGGGAAGACAAATTGAAGAGCCCCGTTGTCATCATATAACTCATCATTTAAAAACTACGCTGCCTCCTAGTCCCTCAGCTCTAACCACTAGGCCGCAATGTTTCCCACTCAGCTCTAACCATTGGACCAAGCTGCCTCCCTCCCATTCCCTCCTAGTTTTTACCAATACAACACACTGCTTCCCAGTCCCTTAGCACTTATCAGTAGATCACACTCACTCACAGCCCCTCATCTGTAACTAAAGTACAAAAAGGTAGTCATGCTGATGCTGCTCACTGATGCAGCAGATGGTCCTACCATTAGCTGGGCATGTCCATTTTGAAAGGATCCCCCGGAGTCTCCATTGACTTCCTCCTGACGGTCCACCACACGGCACTTCACAGCGTCCTGCACCTGCGGACAGAGCACTGCTGAATTAGCGGTTATTTATTAAATCAGTGGTGACACAGAGTGCCTGTATCTATGTGCAAGTAAAGCACAGTATCAGCTATTTATATGTTATATCACGTTATTTTCATTCTACCCTTTTGGCAAACCTTATAATTAAAATATAAATCCAGTTGTAATATGCCTGTACTGTGATAATCAAGTTATTAAACTAGTGCCTATATATATATATATATATATATATATACAGTGACTTGCAAAAGTAGTCAGACCCCTGACCAATTCTCTCATATTACTGAATTACAAATGGTACATTGAAATTTCGTTCTGTTTGATATTTTATTTTAAAACACTGAAACTCAAAATCAATTATTGTAAGGTGACATTGGTTTTATGCTGGGAAATACTTTTAAGAAAAATAAAAAAAACTGAAATATCTTGCATAAGTATTCAACCCCTACACATTAATATTTGGTAGAGCCACCTTTCGCTGCAATAACAGCTTTAAGTCTTTTGGGGTAAGTATGTACCAGCTATGCACACAGTGTCGGAGTGATTTTGACCCATTCTTCTTGGCAGATTTGCTCCAGGTTGTTCAGGTTGGTTGGACGACGCTTGTGGACCGCAATTTTCAAATAGTGCCACAGATTCTCAATGGGATTGAGATCAGGACTTTGACTGGGCCACTGTAGGACATTCACCTTTTTGTTCTTGAGCCACTCCAATGTTGCTTTGGCCTTGTGCTTGGGATCATTGTCCTGCTGAAAGGTGAATTTCCTCCCAAGCTTCAGTTTTTTAGCGGACTGAAGCAGGTTCTCTTGCAGTATCTCCCATCCATTCTTCCTTCAATTTTAACAAGATGCCCAGTCCCTGCTGATGAGAAGCATCCCCACAGCATGATGTTGCCACCACCATACTTCACTGTAGGGATGGTGTGTCTTGAGGCATGGGCAGTGTTAGGTTTGCACCACACATAGCGCTTTGAGTTTAGGCCAAAAAGCTCTATTTTGGTCTCATCTGACCACAAAACCTTTTCCAACATCGCTGCTGGGTCACTCTCATGCTTTCTGGCAAACTCCAGACGTGCTTTCAGATGGTACTTTTTGAGTAACGGCTTCTTTCTTGCCACCCTCCCATACAGGCCAGTGTTATGCAGAGCTCTTGATATGGTTGACTGGTGCACCATTACTCCACTCCCAGCCACTGAACTCTGTAGCTCCTTCAAAGTGATTGTTGGCCTCTCTGTGGCTTCTCTCACAAGTCTCCTTCTTGTTTGAGCGCTGAGTTTTGAGGGACGGCCTTTTCTTGGCAGTGCCTGGGTGGTGTGATGCAGCTTCCACTTCCTGATTATTGATCCAACTGTGCTCACTGGGATATCCAAACACTTGGATATTATTTTGTACCCTTTCCCTAATCTATGCATTTGTATTACTTTAACTCCTGTAGAATGCTCTTTCGTCTTCATTTTCCTTCAGATTCACAGCCTGACCAATGATCCTTCAACAGTGGGGTTTTTATCCAGAAAATGTGACTTTAATGGTTCACAGGTGGAGGCCAATGGTAAGGTAATTGTGTCCTCGTTAGGGCAATTCTTTCATCGGTGTAAAATGGGAGCTTCCACAGCACAGGGGTTGAATACTTATGCAAGTAAGATATTTCAGTTTTTTATTTTTCTTAAAAATATTTCCCAACATAAAACCAATGTCACCTTACAATAATTGATTTTGAGTTTCAGTGTTTTTAAATAAAATATCAAACAGAACAAAATTTCAATGTACCATTTGTAATTCAGTAATATGAGAGAATTGGTCAGGGGTCTGAATACTTTTTCAAGTCACTGTATATATATATATATATATATATATATATATATATATATATATATATATATATATAGGCATGTCTATTTATATAGCCAGTATAGCCATGCAGTTTAGCATTAGTATGAACATCTCTGCTAGTGTAGTTCCTGATATAGCTTACAATCTGTCAGTTACAGTGAATGACGGCTTTCCTCCCTGTTTGTGCCATATGGGTGGTTGAATAAATGACAGTTAATAAGAAGCAGTGCGCTCCAGTGTGATAACATTACAGAATGAAGGTTGAAAGTGGCCATGTGCTACAGATGAATCATCAAAGCGACCAGCCCTGTTAGATCAAATAAAGATCTGCCCTGCATTTTAAACATGTGGTGTGCACCAAGAACAAGCACACTAACCAGCTTGGCAAACCCCAGGTTAAGTGCCCTACTAATTGTGGCTGTAGGAATCATGGATATCACTTACTGAAGAGGATTAGTTTGTGTAGTCATAAAAAGGATAACCACACTGTAATTGCTGATAGCACCAACTGCAATCAAAATGTAATTTCTGTACAGAGATCTTAAATCATGCTTTCAATGAATAGTGACATTAATCTGGAGAACCAATGCATTTGCAAGTTATCAGCCCCAATTTACTGCATTTTCCCTATATAACGTTGTCTGAAAATCTAGCTACACATGGCAAAGTTTGTAATTTTTGCCTCTCAGTCCCACATTTCTAACCAGCAGCAACTGTTCAAAATATTTTGCTAAATCTATTTATAACTCCCTTCCATTATGTTGCCCCCTCACCTCTCTGCGCAGGATACAGTGCACCATGACAATGACGAAGCCCTCCAGTGAGTCGAACACAGCAAAAAGGATCTGAAAGAGGGCAGAGCGCCGGTCTGTGATAGCCAACACCGCAGACATCCATGTGAGAGCCAGCAGGGGCAGGACCACGCAGGAGCTCCACAGTGACGCCCTGCAGGACAAAAGGGGTACAGCAGCCTTGTTATCCATAGCAGGATAGAGCCAGGAGTGCCTCCACAGAAAGGGCAAACCTACACACTACTGATTGTAAAATACCCCAAGCTAGTAATCCAGCATCAAGGATCTTGATTACCTAATGGGTTTGTGTAACAATCTGTTGTATATGGACCAGCATGTGCACTTTAAGTCATGCAGGTTATGTCACATGGGATGGAGTACTCCATCTTTGGTCATTACAAGACTGGTGGGTCTGTGGGTTCAAATTGCTAAAAAAAAAAAAAAAGTATGCATTAAAGAAAATACTATTTTGTATATGCATACAGTATATTTTAAATATTATTTAGTGCATTTGTTAATATATACTTTCAAAAGATCATGCTGCCTTTTAAGTTGATGTCTTTCATACATCATCAAAATCAAGTGACATGAACACTTATTGTTCAAAAACTAGTTTTTATCTTCTGAAAATATCCCTTGTGTAGGATCCTCCTTTCTGTTTAACACCTCAGAAATATTACAATAATGAAGTACAAGTGTTGGAAAACAAAAATGCAAACAAAAAGGTAAAGAAAGACAGCAGCTGTTCCGGAAGATTTATGAATGTATTGTTTCAGACATTTATACTGGTAAGACCTCTGAGATGCAGCTTCTTGTTTTCAGGTAATCCACAGCTTAATTTGTTCTGCAGTAATTCAGCGACACTGTATTTAAACCGTAAGGTCCTGGTGGCAGAAAACAGTACAATTACTAAGAACCAAAATACTGTCTCCCTACTGATAATCAATGAGTGATGTTCCACTCATTAAAATAGTACATTTCTATCCTTTACGCCAACGAACTGTAACCATAATCACCTGGACAACTTTGCATTCACTAAGATTGAACAGTCACAATAATACGGCTTCATTATAGCACTCCTTTGCAATTTATAAGCATTACTATGCAGTCGAAGCAGGCTAAGAAATGAAAACCAATAATTCATTATTATTTAGCACTGGGATAATTTTCTAATTTACATTTATTTGACAGTCTTGCCATAATGAGATGTACGCAAAAGAGATTAGAATACTTTTTCAAAACCAACTGATTCCTGGGGACCCCTTGTGCATACACAGTGCCAAGTACATGATGAACTGCAGCATTTTATACTATTTGGGATGGTATACCAGTCAAAGTGCTGCTTTTTTGTAGACTATGACTAGAACAAGCCAGCTTTTACGGTTTGTTTTATAGGTTTTAGTTGAAGCAAAGGTAATTGGTTAACTGGACTCTTGACCGGAGGGTCGTGGGTTCAATCCCCGGTGGGGGACACTGCTGCTGTACCCTTGAGCAAGGTACTTTACCTAGATTGCTCCAGTAAAAACCCAACTGTATAAATGGGTAATTGTATGTAAAAAATAACGTAATTGTATGTAAAAATGTGTAAAAAAAAATAAATAATGTAACTGTATGTAAAAATAATGTGATGTCTTGTAACAATTGTAAGTTGCCCTGGATAAGGGCATCTGCTAAGAAATAAATAATAATAATAGCAAAACAATAAGCTGATGCAATCTGAATGAACATGCTTGGAAGCAGCAGGGGTGGGCCATGGGGAGAGTGTAGTGGTGTGAATGATAGGAAGGTAAGAGAAGCTGTAGTCCCGAGTGGCCATTCTAACAAATCAACCAAGTGAAAGTTTAAAAGGAAACAGTTGGTGCGCTTCTTAGAAAAAACAGACGACCTTCATGCAAATACTAAACCATTTAGGGGTAGATGTACTAAGATTGGCCAGTCGCAGTGCAAATGTACCGCAGTTTGCATTTTCGTTACAGCAATTTGCAATTTGTAAACTCGGTTGCTTTTCTGCAGGAGAATCAGGTAGCCTTTGCGCACCCATGGATGAGGCCTCCAGCCAAATTTATTCTTCACTCGGGCCCTGAGCACCCATCACAGTAATCGGGCCCTGAGCGCCCATCACAGTTCACTAAACCATCTGCAATTGCAATCAATAAATCTCATCCACGGCAGATTCTCTGTGATGAAGTGCACATTTTGTCGTATGTACTAAGAAAAAAATATGTTAATGTAGAGAGTCGCATTATACTAATTTAAATATTATTTGTGTCATCTTAGCGAGATCTCCAGCGAGAGTTGTGTGACATCCTTTCAAATAAAATAGCGGCAGCTGAGTTGTGGTTTGCTGCAGCAGAGGGTGCCCAAAGGATAACGTCTATACATGCAACGGTGTAAGAATCAAAATAACATTGTTTTGTAAATGTCATCTGTACAATGCATTCTGTTCCGTCTTCATTTTACCTATTTTAATAATATATCGCGGGTGTCGGGGGTCCAATTTAAATCCGCTATATATCGAGGCCGCGCTATAGCGAGAGACCCATAGAAAAACAAATAGGCAAACAAATACTGTACAACCACTCCCTCGTTTTATCGGGGGCGTCAGGGTCCAATATAAGTCCTCTATGCAACCCGCTTTTTTGTATAAAAAAAGGGTAATTGTTTCTCATCAACTTCAGTCTCCAATTAATTTCCTAAAAGTCTTCTTCTCCTTTCTCAAATGCACAAACCCGCTGCATTGAAATAATCCATTCCCAACATTGGAGGCTTGTTGCTAGGGAGCTGACGTCACTGCCCTTTGACTTTTCCTACAGCACTGCTGAAACTAAATAATTGGAGCGTTTTGTTTTGTTTTTTTGTTTATTATTATTATTTTTAACTTGGCCTACTTAGTAGCCTAGACAATTAACACACAATAGATCATGGTCCTATACAGATGCTCAGAATGAGCTGGAGGGGTTAGTGGCACATAGTGGCACAGTGTTCCCAACACGTTGGGGCAACCAGAAATGTCATTTTTTCTAAAACAATTTAAGTTCTAAAATCATACCTGTTATAAGAGGTGTCTTTATTTTATGACCCGTGGTCCAGACCACAGTATTGAATAAAGGATAAATATCAGCTAAATAATTTTTTATTAAAAAATTAAAACAATTATAAATATCTGAGGGGACAGAAGTCCTTAACTGCCAGTAATGACAGTGAGAAGTTTGTTTTTGAAGCTGCTGACCCAGACATGCTGTAATCTTCAGAGCCCTTTTGTCACAGCCATGCAGCGAGACAAACATCTGTAAATTATATTTCTAATTTGCTTTGTGTACTTGTATTTCACTGTTTAGAGTTGTGGACAAGTTAGAAAGTGTCAATAGAGTCAGTCCCTTTTATTAGGTTATCTTCGTACAAGAGTTGGCTGCCACCATCAAGACTTGTAATTAGCTACAAGTAGTTACAGCAGGTTTATGCATTAGCAATGAATTAATCCACACTTCACCAATTTCATCTCTTTCTTGCCTGATATTAGGGATGCTGACTAGGCTAATGTATAAGGCTTCCCCAGCCCATCACTGAGAAAGGGCCTGTTTGTAAAGAAGCAAGCAAGCTCAAGTGGCTTTCCAGTAGAAACATCTTCAATCAAGAAATCAGTCAAATATCACTGAGAAGTGTCCCAGAGGAACAACAAATGCAGTTCAACTGCAAAGAAAGTGCAGAGTAGTACAACACAGCAGAGTAGTACAACAGACTGCAGTTAACTTGCCTTAGAACGTAGCAGTACAAAAGGCACAATTTAATTATAATGTATAGTAGACCCTAAAATGGATGTGTAACAGAAGACTTACGGTAAATCAGATGGAAATTACACCATATTAAATTTAGCTGACCTCTCGTGGCGTGGATATCAACTTGTATCATATAGCACCATATCTTTTCCCATTTAAATTGGCTATTTCCCTAAATTCTTTACACTGAACACAGAACGCTGCACTGCCATATTCTGCAGGGGTAATCTGTAGTCTAACCCTGCTACTCTGCTGTTTGTACTCAATGCACATCTTTGTTCACTGCAGTACAACTGAGTTTGCATGTAGGGACAGTGTGCAGACTATCGTTAAGCAGATTAAGTCGTAGTTCAAAATAATTTGCATACATAGCTCTGCCTTGCAGAAAAGCACGTTTGTGAAACAAAGTAAAAGGGAAACAAACAAAAAAAGTGGAAAAAAGGTAGGAAAGACAGGAACTTAATAATGAAATAATAATAATAATAATAATTTGAAATAATTAGCAGAACTAACATGGCGTTACTGGTGGCTGTGGAGGAAACGTCAGCCGACGAGACTACTCCGCACTTGGCACATTTGAGCGTCATACTGTACAGGGGAACTGTCATCTGACTGCAATTCAAATCAACACACTGAAACACAAAGAGCCGGCCTGCCCAAACATAACTGTTGCAGTATCCCCTTCCACCACAAGGGCCCCTTCTCAGGTTCGCCATCTCGCATCTCAAGGGAGGGGGCAGGGACGGTTTGGAAGGGAGGTTAGCTAGCTGGATTGGAGAGACAGGCATTGCATTTGGGTAGTGGCGAGTCTACTGTGGGGTTCCAATAATAAACTGTCACATTGCTTAATTCATGTCCCTGGATGTTTGTAGATGCACCACTATTTGGGATTGGAGGGAGAGAGGAGTGGGTCTGACAAGGATAGGTTGCAGGAAGACAAACATTTTATGTGATTTTTCAAAGTTGGTAACGAGGGCAGTTTAGAGCAACTTTTAACTTTATTATTTGCTTTTCAAATATTATGGTTGTGCTAAACCTTGTCCATCTGGGATTTTAGGTAAAAATTCAAAATGGATGGGTTTGGCATTACCATAATGAGTACTGTATAAAACAAAGGCCATGCAAAATTGAGAACAGGAAAAAAATACCATCCTAATGGCATTTTCATTTTACTACCAATATGACAGCTACTGTTAATTTGCAAATGTACAAGATTGAACTGAGATACCGAATGCAAGTTACCAAGCTTTGAAAAGCAGTCATCCTAGAGTCCCTGGCCCAAAAGAGAGTCTCTCCTTACGAATATAAACAAGGTGACTAATGACTGTGTACCCATTTGACAGCAATACCGTTTTTCATTTGTGTCAAACTCATGTGGTACGTTACGGTTCTGCAATAACAAATGGGTACATAATAATGCCCCACGCTATCAAGATATTTTATAACAGACTATAATTATTTATGGATGATGTAAGCTGTATATTGCAGTACTTTTCTTTTCAGATCAAAGCACTATTGCTTTGGGTGTTGCACCATTACTCACACTGTCCCAAAAAAGCACTGGAGTTCTAGGCCAATTAGTGCAAAACTAAAGCAATAAACAAACTGTTGGACACAGAGTGTTTTAAAAAGAGCATGCTAAAAGTCAGCTGAGAATCGAATCATTATGAATCACAATCATTTGCTTGATAAAATCAATAAACAATTTCTAATAAGACTCTAAATGTATAGCAGTTTGTCTGAAATGGCTTTAAGGACCCAAAGTGAGGACCAGTGGTTTAAGTGATTCCAGCATGCAATTTGTTTACTGTAGTCAAAGTGAGATCTCAAACCCCACCACTCTATCACCACCCCATCCTGCCCCCCTCGCCAGCATTAAAATACTTTATCAACCTTTTATACCTGCTTAATACATTATGTCAAATCTACAACTAAGGGCATTACAGAGCCAGTTGTGTAAACTGTTACAGCATTTACACATGCTTTAGAACTACTTTAAAGATAATATTATATCTTTAAAGTATATATCTTACCAACATTTCACAACCCCACATTAAAACACTCATGGCTTTGCTAATAACACCTAATGAATCTGTTGGTTATTTAATTTTACTTACTGAGGTGACAGATGTGTATGTTGTTTAGTATGTATCTCTATCTAATTATATATCTATCTAATTTATATATTATGTATTATATATTTATATATATGCAAGCCTGCTCCAAGTTTGTTTTATTATTATTATTATTATTTAGTTTAGTTTTGTTTTTTTGTTTTTTTTTGTTTTTTTGGGGTGGGGGCAGTAGCAGTTTATATTTTTTTAAAAAGAGAAAAAAAGAAATTAATGACCAAAAATTACTGAATTGTGTATATCAATAGGCTGAGGATGGGGGTCCTTATTTTGGTAAGGGGATGCTGCAGAATTTCAACAAAAAGTTTTATACAACAAATGATATTTATCAGAATGATAGTTAAACTGCATCACACTGCAAAGTAAGTTAAACAGCAACTGGAATCAACAGATGTAGAAACCAGTCTAGTTGCTAAGGGATACAGGGTGCTATGGTGGGAAACATTACCAGTATACTTCTCGGTCAAGGGTCAACAAGTGGAAACATTTTGCCCTCCATCTTGACACAGAACAATCCACATGGTACCTGTACATTGCTTCAATCGACAATAAATTGATTTTTTATCATAGCAGGAGATGTTTCCCATCATGGCAGTCTTGGTTATCCTCAATAAAAAGTAAGTAAATAAATAAAAATGTAAAACAATAAATAAATAAATACATGTATTTATATAACAAGCTACATCTGTCAAAGCACATATGAAAGCAATACAAAATAATACAGATACATACAATGGGTGAACACAGACTTGGCTTATTTGGATCAATAACCAGCAGTCACTTACACACTCCCAGGCCTTAACACTGCTTCCAATTTCACTGGAAATGTTATTTTGGGTTGCAGTGAAGGGGCCAACTTTGTTTTTTTATTTTTCAAGATGCTTTTGTTAGACAGTGATTTGGATACATTTAAAAAGGATGCTTATAGAAACAACCAAGATTATTACCACTGGACTCATGTTGCATTGTTTCAATAGGACGGCACCTCACAAAGCTTCTATACTCCAGATGACTCCTAATGATTGGTTATCCTGGCCCCATGGGCACTTTAAGAGCTTGTTCCTGTAGCATTTGTAAATCTGTATCTTTAACTACCGCCTCCCCTACGCTCTAACCAGTGATACACACCACGTCCCTACCTCCCAGTCCTCAGCTGTAACCACTACTATCTAGAGCATGCCTCCCAGTCCCCCCGTGACCACTGGGACACACTGTTTCCCTCCCTCCCTCCATTCCTCAGCTCGATTCATCAGTGTCTAGAGCAACACTGCGTTCAGTCTAACCCTTGCTCTATGAGTCGTGACTATTGACCCTCCCTGACAGTGATACTGAAGCCGCAAGACTGCAGTTTGCACACTGCTGACTGGCTGGTTATGGGTCCACTAATGGATGGTATGTATTGATAAGGCATACCCTGCCCGCTCCTTCAGTTTCTTATCTGTTATCCCATCTTTGGAAACAAGTTTGTTAAAAACCAGAATCCCAATAACCATGTTCACCTGTTAAAAGACAGAAATAAGACACAGTGAAACATCACAATTCACAGTTTAAACAGTGCACAATCACCTTTCCACATTTGTAGTACAGTATTTTGCCAATTATACTCCATTTCCTTTGAGGTCTGTGGAGTCATGAGCATCTACAAATTATGTCAGGCTACTATTTGTATTTGTTATTACAATTAAAAATATTGGGCTTGTGTTGCTAGTGATTGTATGACTTCTGATATTATAATGTGTCTGTTTTGTTCATGCTACCTGTGTTTTGAAAGAACCTTTGCTTAGCCATGATTGTCCTAACTGGGAGTGTTGTGTCTTGAAATATTAATGATTTTGAATTGAAATAAAATACCAGAACAACCGCGGCTGCCGGTCCTACAAAGGCATAGAGGAGACCTCCTTCCAGAGACAGCCAGCAACTACACGGCAAGGGAGGAGAGAAAGCATGAGTTAGTGTAGTCTGTGAGAGAGGAGAGAGGGAGAGGAAAGGAGAGATAAAGAAATATACAGCAGAGAGCAGCTGCAAGGCGAGGAGAGAAACAGTCTGTTACTGTAACTAGAGATGAGAGAGGGAGGGAGAAGGAGAGACAGCAGCTACACAGCAAGGTATTGGAGGGAGAGAGTGGGAATGAGATAGATACAGTAAGGGAAGAGAGCTGTGAAGTCCACCAACCTTTCAATTATTTAAAAGAGAAAAATATTTAAACCAGGTTAAGAAGTAACTCCACCCAATTACGGGAGCTCAGTGCTGTTTATCTTTAACAAGCACACTTAACCGCTTCATCAATATTTTAATGTGGACATCACCCTTAGTAGAAATGGACTTCAATCAACTGGGGAAAATGTGCTATTTATCGGTGACACAACACCACTGACATTTTGAATGTTTAAAAGATGCCCTAAGAACATGGGGGTTCGAATAGACTGGATACAGAGGGAATACTTCAATGGTGAATACTCACTAGTTTATGGTGCCATATCCTTTGGCTTTGGTGAACCCCACTGACACAGCTACTACTAGAGCAGGTAGACCTGAAAAAAAACATGGTATACTTCTGTTAAAAATGGAACCTGTAACTTTAAGAACCACAAATGGCTAAAACCCCGGTACTCTCCGATGAGATTGTGGCTCAAGGCCACTAGGTTCTTCCATGTCTGTTTTATTAGTGTTGAAGTGTGTCCAGGACACAAGACATATAAATTAAGAGTCCCGGAGAGCATATTTGTGGTAAGAATATTGGGAGGAAGGTAGGCTAGGGGTGGGGGGCTGCTGGGAATTGTTAGTTAAATGACACCCTGTTCTCCTGTGTTCCTTCTCCCTTGCGGCTGTCAGGAATGTGCTGCTGGACTGTGAGTTGGTGAATCTTTCCTTATTGCCCCCTGTCTAGGCTGGCATTTGAAGGATTTACCTATCAGAATAATCTTCCCCACCCAAGCAGACTACAGTGTTGGTATGCTGACTGAAAATGCTGTTGTTTCCATCTCTCTGCAAAGAAAATAATTGGCAATTACCAAACTCGGCTCAACTGTGTTTTCCAAAAGTCAGAACACAGTTTGGTACACAAGGTGCCGTTCAGCAGCCAACTCCTGTTATGTGTTTATCACAGTGGCTTATCTGGTTGTTGATATGACAGTACAGGTTAACTGGCTTAGGTGCATAACCTATTTCACAGTCTCTAGATACATCTACATGTAATTTCTGCCAACTTGAACATAAACCATTAGCTAGGGTTACCATGTGGCTCCAGATTAACCGGACGCTGTGAGACAGAACGGGATTTCAAATTTGCCCCTAAATTGAAATAAATGAAGGTGTAAATGAACCATCCTTAGCTACAATTAAGAATGGTGCTTAAATAATGTATCCTGACTGACTTGGATGGAAATATTAAGATGAGCCGCTATCCATCGATACAGAATACACACCTTTGCTGAATCTCAAAGCCAATCAAAGACTTTGCAGTAGTTCCTGAAATAACGTAATACATTCTGCCTGCAATGCATGTTTAATTGAGGACAGACTCACCCCAGCCCAGGCACAGGAAGCGCTTGCGGATGATGCGGTTGCGCAGCCGGCCTGTGACGGCCATGTAGGACTGCCAGGCCTCCGTCAACACCCAGCAGAACGAAGACAAGAAGAAGAAGTGCAGGAACGCTGCCACCAGGGTGCAGACCACCTGAGAGATCATATATAGGACATCAGCATGTGTAAGCCAGCTGCACATGCATGAAAACAGACACTGGGATAATCCAGTTACACTGCAGTATTCATCAAACCAAGGTACTGTCTACATTATTTAAAAGAACATCGGCGGTTTTAATATGTGTTATTGATAAAACCCAAAGCTGGCCACATATCCTATACCCTGGGAATTTTAATTCAGAATCTCTGAATTATTTTACCACTATAGGAGACCAGTTCTAGTGGAAATGAGATGTTGCATCTCAGCAGACCTATCATTTACAAATGTGACAAAAATATTTCTGAACATGAAAGCACTCTATAACTTCCTGTACCTTGTTCCTGGTCTGTGTTTGTCCAATCAGAATGAGGACATTAGAGGAGATGATCGACAGGCAGAAGTTGATTAAGATAACGGATCGCTCTGATCGAATGTACCTGAATAAAAACAAGAAAGAAAAAAATATAATTACGAGATGGTTGAAGAAAACTTGATGAAAGTGCCAGCCAACTAAGCTGTTCCAGGGAGCAAGGAGCTGACAAGTATGGGATCACTAAAGCTGACAGCTGAAGTGAAATACTCTTGACAGCACTGTAACAGTACAATGTTTACATGGCTTGAGAAAGAGGGATGTAAGAGGACATGGACATGAGCTGTACCTCCTAGACTGTGGGTCATAAGACTGGCCAAGTGAGATGTATACATGAAACAACATTACAGCAGAACAAAAGGAATAGAACTAGAAACTTGGAGAAAATGGAGGCACAATTATTTATACTTAAATTTTGAATTTTTTTATGTCAATCCTAGTTAGAAATTAAAAAGTGTTTGCTACAGTATGCATTTGAAGAATGATCTAAAGCAATGTGTAACATTAAAGTTCACCAGCTTGTTCTCATTACAAGGAATAATATCAAAAGGCTGTGTTTCCAGCTTGTTAACTGCCCTCAAGATACTAAAAATAATCTCTTGATAGTTGATTCACCTTCAGGGCAGATCTCCACTGAGTGTTTGTATGGTGTATGACGTCACTGTTATATTATTCATTTAGCCCTGAGTATGCATATGTGAAGTGTCTCTAAAGACATCTTTAAAATAATTATTTAGACTACCTCTCAAAGATTTGTTTCTACTTATTCTGAGAAAACAAACATAGTTACTGCATTTCTTTATTTCAAACTCTCTCAGGGCCAGGCACACAAGAAGCATTTGAGATTTGTATTATTTTTTTCACTGTAGTTCACCGCACTTGCAAGTGCATCCCAGGGAATAAAGCAGGTGATACACACTCTTGCTTTACGATGCAGTCGAGCAATCATTTTAACTCAATAATAATACAATGCAGAATAAAATCCAGAACAAACACATGCAAAATAACTGGTTAACACATGATGCTAACATATATTTATTTACATTGACAAACTCAGGTGGTCTAAATGATGGATCGAAACATAGGGCCATTATTTTTTACAGTAGTTACAAAAATCAACACTAGGGAGTTTTGGCTGTATTTAGACTGTACCCTGTTTCCAAACATTGAAATATCTGTACCACTTTGTTTTCTTAACCCTTTGTGGTCCATTGTCGGACTGGGTCCGACATTGCAATTATTCCTCACAGGTCCTTTGTCGGACTGGGTCCGACATCATTATAGCAACGCAATAAACGGGTGTTTAGTCGTTTTTTCTCCGGAAAAAGCCGAGAAAACCATTCTATTGCCGAGTGGGAGCGACAGGAGCCGAGATAAGTCGGAAAAAAAAAAAAAAAAAAGGCGTATCTCATGAATAGTCATACATGGTATCAGGTATCAGATAACGGGGCATTCATAGTAAACAAGCTGGCTGAGTGCGTCAGCGCACAGAGACTATCATGGACATTTGCAGAGCTTTTTTCAGATGTTATAGTAATAAAATAATGACTTGGATCGCATTATTGAGGAGTTTGGTGATAAAACGAGTGATCCAGAAATGATCGGTATGTACGACTATTATTATTATTATTATTTATTTCTTACATAGCTGAACGCTATAGCAAACGAAAGGGTGGGGCGGGGCTGGAGATGTCTAGTGAGTGCTTTGTTGATATGCAGGGCCATTTAAACCCATTTGACTGTGAAAAAAAATACTTTTAAACAGCGCGTATAAAATTAACTGCGCGTGTGAAAATTAATTAGACCTGGCGTGCCTGACGCGCACTTAATAAATGGACTGCAAAGGGTTAATGTAATAAATAAACATCTGTTTTAAAACCAATACACTAAGCAGTAGCAGATGGTTTTAATCTGAGAAACAACTACATTCCTAGTCCTGACCACCTGGTTACACCTGGGACATACAATAACAAGGCTGAGTTAAACCAACTGCAGCTGCAGGGGCAAGGTATCCAGGATGAAAGGGGTTTAGCCCCCTTACTGTAAGAGTGGTACCATACAATGTTCTCTAGTGCATTTTAGGGAACAAAAATAGAGAAAATCTTTGGAGTCACAATACAATATGTATAATAATAAGCAGGTTGCCATACAATAATACATGTGATGGTTCTGATGGGCTATTTGTATGAAATATAGAAAGATCAAATGATCACTTAATGATGTTCTTTTTTGTTAAAATTCATACCAACTATAACATAAACGTATTATTTATTCAAGAACCATCTGTGAACTGCAACAAGCTATGTTGGGCTTTTGGTCTTGTACCACAATACAAATGACACATAACTCTATTAAGATAAAAGAAATCATGTAAAGAAAGTATATTGATACACAATGAATTGTTACTCCCCTATTGCTTTTTTAAATGATTACCCTAATTTGGGCCTTTTTGAATAACAGTGCCAGTTGCACAGATGTGCAAGAGATTCATAGTGCTACATAATCGTCACCTGAACAAAATAACAGGCTTCCATTATCTCTCAATTATAGAAGGCAAACACTGTTGTGCATGTCACTTCCCAGCCTGGATGAAAGTCTGTCCACTGTCCTATTTGGAAGACAAATGCCAATTTTAATCTTCCAGATTGGCGTTTGATTTTTATATGACAAGAGGTCATTTCTGAATACAAACACTTATTTTTCTGGACACAGACAATCACATAATTAAAAGAAAAGTCCCACACTTGTAAGACCAAGATAAAGTCAGGAAGGCAAAAGAGTGTGGCAGAAAATTATACTGACACACACATATACTGTGCAAACACAGAAACACAAGGAGAATCTGAGAGCTCAGAAATCATTTCACAAACAGCATATCTGACACTATCCTACATCGTGTCAGCTGCAGAAATCGGAGGAAAACAGAAGACAGAAGGTCGTGGTCCACTGTTTCTAGAGTTCTCCTACTATAAGTTCCAAAGTGACTATGGTTCATTACCTGCAGCAACCCTCTGCAGCTTCCTTCAGAGGGTCGTCAAATGAAACTAGAGAGGTACGATTTGGTACCTTAGTCACCAGACCTGGAAACCATTTATTATTTGCTACTGAATCCCTCATGGATGGGACTCATTGAGTCTGTAAGAAGCTGCAGTGTACAGTAGCTGTTTAACGGAGACCAGCTAAAGCTTGTTTTTATAATCAGAGTATGCTAAAGTGGACCAAACTAATTCAACCGAAGGTGTGCTTGTTAGAAAGCTATTTAGCCCTACTGTCTGCTCTGGCATGACATTTTTTAACCCCTCCTTGTATATGACCATTAAATGCTCAATATTGCTTAGAACTACACTACAGTCAGCACTCGGATATCCGTTACTCAGATACACATCAGTCGTGTTTTACTGCCCTTATATTAAGAATAAAATCAATCCTCATTATATGTATGTAACAAATTAATGCACTTACCCGTCACACAATTTCCGACTCGGTCACCAGTTTTGTGATAAAAAGCCCACCTCTTCAATGTTACAATTTATTTGAATATCCGTCACAGCCCGCATTTTTTTTTTCTCTGCATGCCAAATCAGTCTGAAGCAGTTGCTATTAATTAAGATACAGACAATAAGGGCCCTTTCATACCTAGTTCGTTTATGAAGATCCGATTTAGAATTCACTAGCAAACGAACTAAAATGTTGCAATTTTGCTTCAATTGGTTTCACACCAGAAGATCTCAAACAAACTGCATTTTTCCTCCAAGCGAGTTCAAGTTCGCCTTCTCAACAGTAATCGCACCAGAAAGCGTTTGTTCTCACACGTGCAAAGCTTGCAATATTAGTTCTATGTACATTACGTACATTTTGTTTATTCAACATCTGCTGGTAGAATGTCAGCTTTTTTTTGACATCGGTGAGTTGTAAGCAAGTCCCTATCAATCCCAGTTTATCAGCCTTTCTCGTCTCAATATGATTGTATTGTAATGACACATAAACGCAGAAAAAGCGTGTCAAGGCAGAAGGCCAATTATACAAGAGACCAAGCTATTTATATATGGAACGTAAAAATAATAATGTAAAAATAATAATTATAATATATACAGTGCCCTGGCAGAATAAAATGAGCAAAATGAGCATTTGAAACAATGTTATTCCCTGATATATATAGTTTAATAAATATTGTGAATTAAACTATACTTACTTAGCAATGATATGCTTTTGAAGTTTCTTTACAGTACTGTAAAGATTACAGGTAAATTATTTGAGTTAAGACAGGTGGTGCCAATACTTCAAACTTCAAACTTCAAACACATTAGGTTTGGTTTCTATTGCATTGTGAATTCCAGCGCGATTGCTTTCACACTGGCTGACTTTGAGGGGGAAACACATTACAGTTCCCCCTCAATCGAGCCGAACACCCATTGAGGTGAATCCTAGTCCTCCTCTTTGGTGCGCACTTTGATGCAAATCTAATATTTTTGATGTTTCACACCTGCACAAACTAACCGAACTTGTTAACTGAACAAGGTGTTAACTGAACTGTAGTGCGAATTATCCTCTCCAAACAAATTAGGTGTGAAAGGCCCCTAAATCTACCCGCTACCAAACCACGCCCCAGTCTTGACTGCTCATGAATATGCATGACAGTGGCAATTTCTTTATATTTTATCTTTATCTTTAATTATATCTTTGTTGTATTTTATTCTATTTTGCTTTATAGTTTACTGTTTGCGTGTTTTTGTGGGTTTTTTTTGTGTTTTTCTGTGGTAAATAGTGAGACCATGTGCAGTTACAAAGCGATTCCTCTATTTTCTCCTGATGAAGATGCAGCCAAAACAAAGCGAAAAGACGCGCTACGGTAATGTAACAGTTAATCATTAATCACTTTTAGATACTGTGATGTATTTTGTTTTAATCTGTGATCTTTAATGTTTTTTGTGCATTTTCATTTGCAAGTGAACTGTAACATTAGGGCCTTATCACATACTATATTCTGCAACTTTGGATACTGTTTTAATTTTGGGAACTGCATTGTCGTTGTGTTTTTTTTTTGCTAAATTGCATTACCTTTTACGTTGTATACAGTTCTGTGCATGGGTAACATTTTGATTTAATTTTGCTGTTGGGTCGTTAACAGGGAATTTTACATACTGTTACAATAAGTGAAAAACAGACTAAACCGGACAAGGGTTGGAACGGCCAAAATGAAATAATCAGATATGCGTCGCACGTGTTTAACCATCACTGAAGTCAACATTTTATAGGGTCGGATATGTCAGTGCTGACTGTAAAAGAAACTTACTAGATTCAATGACAACCATTTTGACTGGGTGAATGTTTTTTTTTATTTATTTGAAGACATTGAAAAAGACTTCTAGTTGAAAAGTGTGTTATTGAATCTATTAAGTTTCTTTAGCATGTGATTTGTTGGGTGCAGGTGGTACAGTCGTGTTCTGTTCTGCGACATTGATAGAACAGGTCAGCAAGAAGCAGAAGGGCAGGAGGCTTACCTCCAGACAGAGACATAGATGATGATGAGCAGGAGCAGAGTGAGAGAGGAGACCCCACAGCCAACGATCAGGGTAACAGAGGGCATGAGGACCTTGTCCATGTTCTGGTAGAGAGAAGGAATACACAAAGTGAGGGATGACGGCAGGCTGCCTCATTGTTAAATGTCAAAGATTGTGGAAACTTTTTGTTACTCTGGGATGAACATGGGTTTCTCAAGTTCTTTCAATATTTAAACAAATATTTGTTGATGTTGAATTAGCTGAAAAGGAAAAGTATAATACAGACTGTATTACACTAAAAAAAGAATATAAATATTAGTTTTGTAATTCTGGTGCACATATAATTTAAACTTGCTCTCATATCTAAGACTAATACAGTAATAAATCATTCAAAGACTTTAAAAAAATAATCTTTAGGCACCTGTTTACAATACATAACAATTATTGCATCCCTTTTGAAAGCATGCACTAATCACAGACTAACTGTGTTAAGATCCCAATTAATTAATTTGCTCATGGCATTGACAATGTTCAGCCATGTACATTCAACACATTCTGTCCAGCAAGACTGTTGAACTGAACCAGTATGGAGAAAGCTACACATAATTACAACAGACCAATCTAAAGACCTGGAAGCACAAAAAAACACCAGGTTTAAGATGTTTAAACAGTGCCCCAACCTTCTCAGATATGTTATCATATTTTCTGTTTTGTTTTGATTAACCAGTTTCCAACCTCTTTGTTTCTCCTTTCTGGTCTCCATGGTGACCCTTAAGTATAGCATATCAAACTCAATTGCTACCAGATAATTGCATAGCCTTGCATTTTAACTGCAAAATGAAGTACACATCTTATGAAAATGCATTATGAATAACTTCCTGGTGAGTACTTGTTTTGGTTAATTGCATAAATCTGTTAGGAAATGTGCTATGCAATTCTTGATAAAAAAAAAAATAGTACCAGTATTACACACATAATAATTATAAGAACACTAGTCCAGTAACCAAAAACAAAAAACTCAGGTTGTGCTTTGTTACAATGCAGTGGCGCGGTCATGTTTGATTACAAACAATGCAGTGTTTCCTGCATCATTGCACTATCCACGCTGCGTACGTGTCTAATCACGTGAGATGTGATCAAATTAAAATTCAAAAACAGCTTTTATTGGCTGTACACGTCATTGCACCTGATCAAGTACCGTATTACATGTAGTCAGTTTGCCCCGAAATGATTCTTCTAAGCGGATTGCTTGATTCTTACAAGCAGATTATTTTACATTGGTTGGTATTCAAATGATTTGGTCCCAGTGGTTTTGATCAGTATATGCGGTTGATTCTTATATCCATGATTCTCATAAATGGACTGTACTGTACAAAGAAAATATGGCTGTGTTTTGGGAAGACATCAACAGAGGAGGAGGAAGAGATTCATACTGTACATACGTTTGAACATGCATTTCCATTTGACTTGGACTTCTTAAAAATGGAATTTAGATTGTCTTCTAAAAATAACAAACTTAAGTACCGTGCCTATTTAAACACAGTATGTGCTTATGTGTATTTGTACGTGGGTGTTTGTGTCTGTGCGTTTTGTGTGTGTTGGTGTACTTTTTATCTGCATTTTGTCTCTAAACTGCCAATAATATTAGTTGACCGCAGTTTTACGCAACTGATTATACAGAAAGAGATCTGACCGGTACATCTTGTTGCTCATATAGTGATATTTTTCGTTTAATAAAGACTGAATCAGCAAAACAAAGCACTTAAAAATAAAATAATCAGTCATATTCATTCACTGAACAATGTGAATATCGTTTCCTGAATTAACTGTATATACCTGGTTTCAGATCGATCTTCTAAGTCAATGCATAAGACATTTTACAATGCAATAACATATACTCACTGTATTTCATACACTTTGAGTAAAAAAGACAATCTTACATAGAAAACATTTTTTTAATGTTATACAATGTCACAACTCTGCTTTACGTGTTACTGACTGAGGTATATGATTGTACAGTCTGGCCTTCATCACAAACATCGCTTGTAAGCTCGAAACTGATTGGTCCATTCATGGTGTCCATGGAAACATAAGCCCAGAAACGAAGCCCTCAGAAAAGAAAAATGTTTTACTCGACTTACATACGTAATGAATTGTGGATATTACCGCTATTTAACTGTAACAATGCGTTTCACTGGAACATACGAGCACCATAACAGCTTTTTTTTTTCTTTTTAAAAAAACTACTTTAAGCGGCTCATCTGGCAAAGTAGACAGCAATTTAGCCAGCTGCTGGCTGGAAATGAGAAGGCTCTTGCATTCTTGCATTTACCACAGATTACATAGTTTGCCATGTATTTTAATATTGTAGCGTGCACAGAGGAGGGCAGCAGCAGGGCTGGTAAGTGACGTAATCACACACAAAGACATGAGCCCGATATATGCTCCTTGCAAAGGGGCTGGCTCTTTTCTATAGCAGTATCGGTGCTATGCTTTAGTGCGAGAGGTCCCGGGTTTGCGCCCGCCCTCCGCCTGTGTGTGGATTGTCTCGCCCTGTGTGATGCACCTACCCGTGTTAACCGAGATCGCTACATGTTTTTTCATACTTCTCTGGGCTTTACAATGCTTACATGTGCTTTATCATGCTTTCATTATGTTTTATTACACTTTGCTATATTTTTACGACAGGAAACTTTTATAAGGGTATTGCTCACTGGGTAATTCAATATGGTGACAAGATTAACCATTGAACACCACAGACATCCTTGTGACTATGCTAAAACATTTCTCAAGATTGCTATATCCTGATGTAACTATCACTGACACTGTTATCTGCTGTATTACTGAATCGTATTGTGTCACACTTGTACTTGCTTGAACCAAAGTCATTGTATTTACCTTGCTCTTAATTGTACTTGCTCTTAATTGTACTTTGTTTACGACTGTAAGTCGCCCAGGATAAGGGCGTCTGCTAAGAAATAAATAAATAATAATAATAATAATCTTACATAACAAAATGGAAACTGAAAGAACACCAAATAAAATATCTACACGTTTTAGCACAGTAAACAGGGACCAGGGAGTACACAGTTTGGATTTGTTAATCTGGCCATTATTTTGAACTGTTCCAAAGCACCAAATAATCAATTGCATGAATAATAAAATAAAATGTTGTCACAGTGGTAAACTCTCCTGTTTGTTTTAAATGGTGGATTTTTCTGCAATGACTCAGTGGATTTAGTTCACTAGTGGTGTGTAAAAAAATGATGGTACTCTTTAGTTAAAAACAGTATGATGAAATCAATCAATGAAACAAATAAGAAAATTAATATTTCTGGTTCGTTAGATAGCACAAGCTAAGCAATCATGAACATGTACAAAACAGATCTGCTCCGGTAATTTAAAAGGATAGTGCCACTGCAGAGAAGGGGTTCTGAAAGAAGACCGTCTGCCAGCTGTAATGTAGCTAAGCAACATGAACATCTCAAGTTGTAATAATGGTTTCTGAAGGAAGGTGTATGCAGCAAGCAATCTGTCTGTATAACATTTACATCAGAGTGAAAGCGGTATATCTCTCCTTTCTTTAGCCTTGAACAAAGAAGAATTAGCGGGGACTTGATTGAAGTCTTTACAATCTTAAAAAGGAATTGACTAAATGAACCCTGACCAATACTTTAAATGCACCACAGAAACCAGAGGACCAGGGGTCACAGTTGGAAATTATGTGGAAATAGACTTTGCACATAAGGTTGGATTAATTCAATTACACAGAAAGTGGTGATGGTATGCAATGTGCTACCTAGTCATGTTGTTCAGGAAGAATTACAAGGATCCTTTAAAACTCAACTTGACAAAATTCTGAGATCAATCAGCTACTAAGAACAATTAGAGTCTGACTCATCAGCTCAATTTTCACAGCGCCGCCCACATTCAACAACTCTTTCCCAATGAAGCCCACTTTGTGAGAGTTGAGGCACGGGCTCGAGCCTCAAAGATGGGAGATGGGGAAGAGCATCGCTGAGGAGGCGGCCGAGCAAACCAAGCAGACAAGAAAGATAGCACACCCTGGGGTTTAAATAGGGACTGTTTAGTGGATGACAGAGTTATTGCTACACTTCTTGAACTTCAATCTGGTCCACCGAATCAGAACAGGATGGCAGTAGCACCCGCTGACGACGAGAGCTCCACTTTACGAGCCATCCTCCCAGCACTGATCAGACCCTTGTTTTACTGCGAGTGCTCCGAGGGGCTCGCTAATCTAACACTTCGAGGTCTAGCTTCAAGCAACTATGTCAGGCCCTGCTCGGTGGATAATTGGTTTAGTTTATAGTCTGTCTGCCTCCACTTTTGATTCATATGCAAGACCAACTTAATTACATTCACTTAATTAACCTGTGCTACTTTAATCAAATAGAAAGGAGTGAGGCTGATTGAAAAGTGCACTGAATTGGGACACAGGAGATTTAGACCATCTTTTACAATCTTTTTTGGATTATGTAAAAAAGAATTAAACATGGGTAATACAACATGATTTGTGTGCATTAGATAAGCTTAAAATGTATAAAAATGAAACACTGCACATGGTAGCAAAAACAACAGACATTAGAAAAAAGCTTGGTTGTAGATTTTGAGTAAGGATTGCTAACATTTTAATGTCAGCGAAATGTGGTACTCTTTTCTGGCTATGAAACATAATGCACAAAGGTTTTTAAATAGTTGTTTTAAACACCTTTACGGTGCAGTGCAAAGGTTGAAAGTGCAAAGTGTACCAATTTGTTGCTATCGGATATTAGCTGGTATGCAGGGTTAGAAACTCCCACTCGCCTGAGGGAAATTAAATCTGATGAGGACTAGTTGATGTCTGTCAGTAGTCCTCTGAGCGAGTACTTAAAAGAAATGTACACATATACTCTCACGTTCATGGTCTTGCGTTAAAACAATGCAGGAAAGTCTTTTTTTTAACAGGGTATAGCAGTGGTGAATAGGCATTCATAATGCTTACAAAACAGTAACTCGGAACTGAAACCTTCCTTCATCTCTCCTGCAATGCCAACCCCACTTAATGATGTTTTACATCCCCTCTGCGCGGGATGCAAAGTTTATTGGGCGTTTGAATTTACTGAAACACGCTGCATCTTTGTAGTAAGTATAAAGTCATTTTACAAAAATTTGGAGATTTATACTGGGTTGCGACCCCCCACCACAAAAGAAAAACAAATGTCCGGTTTTGAAAAAATTGAAAGTTGGCAACCCTAGGTTTGAGTGTTGTTTGACTGGTTAGTCAAGGGGATTCATTGGTCATTCCAAAAAAATATATACATTATGAAAGACCATGGAACTTGTGAGATGCTTGATAAATAAAGCATCTGAGTGTATTTGAAGAGCATAAGAATTCGGGGATTCTGTACAGGTGGAATGTTAAGGTTAGCTCAGAAACTAAAAACACAGCAGGATAGAAGGTCTTTGCTGTGATAGAGGCCCTTCACTGACTGAACAAAAACATTAAGAATAAGTGTTCCTTATTCTATTTTTGGTAAACAGTAATTAGATCCAGTATTAATTGTTAACAAAAAGAGGCCAAACCACGCAGACCATAGTGAGTGTCCAAAGGGAAAGGGGTTTCATATAACTAAACGGTGACCCCACAAAATATAGAAATGTCAGACACCTGTCCTGTTTGACTATAACTCTAAAAATCATTATTATGCCTTCAAAGGGATTTTGTGTTCAAATCTGGGAAAACGTCAATATTATAAAAGTCCGTTTTTTGCGCCTTTATTATTAGGATTGATGCAGCAAGCAAAAGAATGTTATTCGACTATACACTATACTGGGATCCAAATGATGTAATGATCCTTATTGCCTCACTTGCTGGTCAGGTGGTGGTGTTGGGGGGAGGTGGAGTTGTTTTTTGTTTCTTTTCTTTCAACTAACTCGACCAGCCTGCACAAAAAGCCTGTTAGTAAATAGGGTATTCTGTAGCTTTAAGAGCTTCCAGTGCAGATGTTGTTTCCAAGGCAACCCATGAACAAAATGTATTAGGGGCAGTTTCCAGTCTAATAATAACCACTCTTCCTCAATGAAAATTCTGCACAAAGGCGCTGCCATGAATACAGAAATAAAGACCAATAGACTTTTTTTTCTTCCAAATGCTTGAAAATGTGTGCAATCCATTGACAGCGATTCATTGCATTTAATTTCAATTATATATGATTAATATATCAGAGTAATTAATTGTAACCAGTGTACTTATGTTATACAAATATAACTATCCACAAAAACAAGAATTATCCTAATAAACAGACAAACATCTACTAACGCGTTGAAGGTGCATTTTTTGCACAAACAAATAATTGTAAACGGGGTACATGAAAGAACCTGCAATTATTTAATACACATGGGATGACAAAAATAACGTTGCCACTATCAATGCAATAAAACGTATCAAAGCTGCAATACGTTACTTGACACGTATTTGTACTACGACTATATCAATAGTTCTGATATATGCAAATTAACCATATTTTCATTAACAACACCACAATAACCAAGATTTTTTATTATTATTATTTTTAAAGATACAGTTTCAGCTATTGCAGTAGCAAAAAGAAAAGTAATACATAAATACTGCAAATTAAACCGTTAACTGTGTTACAAGGTTGTTTTTTTTTTTTTAAATCAAAAGACGGTATATTCATAGGCAGTAAATACGTGATGGGTAAAAAAAAGAAAAAAAAACGCCGCAAAAGAATGGATGAGAGATCTCAGAGATTGAGTACGAAATGATCTCTTGATATAGATTCCTCGTGATGGTTATGTACTCCTTTTTTAATACACTAAATATACCTTTGTGTTTATGAAAATGTAGGTGTTAAACTTACCATATCAGGATTTAGCCGTGCTAAAATGGCGAAGGTGGAGAGTCTGTCACAGACACATTTGGTTCTGAACGAATTAACTGGGATCGCTCTGCAGCCTCTGGTAGACCAGGCTCCAAGCGGCGAGGTGCTAGACAGAGAGAAGAGAAAACAGCTCAGCATTACTAGACAAGGGCATTGGGCAGAAACCCCCTAAATTAGATCACGCCAAAAAATTGCAACGTACACTATTAACCAAACCACTACGTGTATTAAAATATACAGATTGTTTATTTATTTATTTATTTATTTTTTGGAAAGACAACTTTCCAAAAAATAAAATACAGTAAGCTTACACTAAAGGTACCAGCGCCGACTGGAATACAAACAGAAAAACATATTGGTAAAACGTAGATATACACAGAATACATGCATGATGTACATACTAATGTTTACTTTAGTTGAATTAACAGAACATGTGAGAATGCAGTAACAAAACAAGTTTAAAAAAAAATCTCTCTCTCTTTGTTCTGCACTTAAAAGTAAAATGGGCGGGCATCAGACCTTACAGAAATGTGATAGCAACCGTAAGTAGGGACATAACTTTAAAAAGTTTATAATTAAAGTGTTTTAGAATGTTCCCCAGTTTCCAAAGGAAAACAAGGCATGGGACATTTTTAACCTAAAATAATTGTATTGAAACACATAGGAAAAAGTGACTGCATTTTAGAGACAAATCCCAGCTTTTTAATTAGGTACTGTATGCAGAACAGAATATGAACACAACATGAAAAACACCTCTGTCATACTCTCAGCGCTGTCCCACAGCCCCAAGCAACATTCAGTTCTGCTCAATACCGTGATTTTGAGGACGTTTTGCTTTTCTGGTTTAAAAATGTCCGTGATCAGAATGACCACTATAATTAGCACAGCAGCTCAGACATACATTTTCACTGTATACTTTTTAAAGGTTCACTTAAAACTGAATTTTCAATAAAATACACAGTGCTTTTAAATGTATAATACTTTTCATTGTACTGTAATTGAAATTGGATTTTAGTGTCATTGTAACAGAATGCATTTGGCTGAGATTCCTGATAATAATAATTACTGATAAGACAGGGGTGCAAATTTGACAAATTGCGCCAGATTCTAGCACCAGGGTACCTCATATAGTGCCAGCAAAATTCAAATTTGGCGCCAGTAGACATGTTTTAATTCTTTAGCAACCATAGATGATGATAGCTTATCATTGGTGTGGACTACTCGCATGACCCACCCACACTCATCCACATAAACACTAAAGAAGGTTCCTGTTGTGTGGGATGTTGTGAGGGAGGTTTGATAATTTAGCACCAGTAGGCTCTCTGGTGTCATCTTAAATCAGTCATGAAATATTAAATGTCACATATGACGGCACTCTCCCATCTAAATGCAGTATTTCATTTTACTAATACATTGAAATTCATCTGAGGGTTAAAGGCAACTGACTTTATTTTACAAGATAAAGCTTTTAATAAATGGTGAGTGGCTGCATACGTCAGGACCTTATTAAGGCAATATTTTTTTCACTTTTATCACAGATTTCACGCTTTCCGTGAAATGTACCCATTGCTGAATAATATGTAATTCCCTGTGAAAATTCCCATTTCTGAAAGAATAGGGTAAATATGCATATTCTATATCACATAAAAATAAATACAGCAACCATTTGCCTTATTGATACACAACCTGTTACACTGCATGTAGAAACGTGGCAGATTGAGAACAGCAGAACTCAGTTCACATATGGCATCTGCACCAGGAAAGCAGTCTGTGAAATGTTGATCTAATATCAAACTGGGGCAACTGGAACTGGACATTACACAAAGGTCAAAGATCACTTACAGTACATGTGCCACCCTTTTGTATAATTACTTATATAAATACATTCACCGGTGCATATGATGTAGATCTGTGTAGGGTAACTGGTTCCTCTATATCAACCCTCAATTCTTCCATCACTTTGTGCATACCAGTATTTGAATATATCTGATCGGTGTGACAGGATAGCTTGTGTGATGACGTCAGGCTAGGAAATGAATGGACACAAGGCAGTACGGGCAAATGAAACGATGGCAGCTCTCAGGTATTTATTTTCATATCATAAATACTTTTAAATATCAAAACAAAATAAACGGCACAATGGCCAAAATAACAAACAAACAAACAATGAGTACCTTTCAGGGAAGTAGGTAGCAATCGTTTAGCTTTCTGTCTAGTCGTGCATCGTTTAGCTCTCTGTCTAGTCGTATATCGTTTAGCTCTCTGTCTAGTCGTGTATCGTTTAGCTCTCTGTCTAGTCATGTATCGTTTAGCTCTCTGTCTAGTCCTGTATCGTTTAGCTCTCTGTCTACTCGCGCATCGTTTAGCTCTCTGTCTAGTCGTGTATCGTTTAGCTCTCTGTCTAGTCGTGTATCGTTTAGCTCTCTGTCTAGTCGTGAATCGTTTAGCTCTCTGTCTAGTCGTGCATCGTTTAGCTCTCTGTCTAGTCGTGCATCGTTTAGCTCTCTGTCTAGTCGTGTATCGTTTAGCTCTCTGTCTAGTCGTGTATCGTTTAGCTCTCTGTCTAGTCGTGTATCGTTTAGCTCTCTGTCTAGTCGTGTATCGTTTAGCTCTCTGTCTAGTCGTGTATCGTTTAGCTCTCTGTCTAGTCGTGCATCGTTTAGCTCTCTGTCTAGTCGTGTATCGTTTAGCTCTCTGTCTAGTCCTGTATCGTTTAGCTCTCTGTCTAGTCCTGTATCGTTTAGCTCTCTGTCTACTCGCGCATCGTTTAGCTCTCTGTCTAGTCGTGTATCGTTTAGCTCTCTGTCTAGTCGTGTATCGTTTAGCTCTCTGTCTAGTCGTGAATCGTTTAGCTCTCTGTCTAGTCGTGCATCGTTTAGCTCTCTGTCTAGTCGTGTATCGTTTGGCTCTCTGTCTAGTCGTGTATCGTTTGGCTCTCTGTCTAGTCGTGTATCGTTTAGCTCTCTGTCTAGTCCTGTATTGTTTAGATCTCTGTCTAGTCGTGCATCGTTGGGCTCTCTGTCTAGTCGTGCATCGTTTGGCTCTCTGTCTAGTCGTGTATCATTTAGCTCTCTGTCTAGTCGTGTATCGTTTAGCTCTCTGTCTAGTCCTGTATCGTTTAGCTCTCTGTCTAGTCGTGTATCATTTAGCTCTCTGTCTAGTCGTGTATCGTTTAGCTCTCTGTCTAGTCCTGTATCGTTTAGCTCTCTGTCTAGTCGTGCATCGTTTGGCTCTCTGTCTAGTCGTGTATCATTTAGCTCTCTGTCTAGTCGTGCATCGTTTAGCTCTCTGTCTAGTCGTGTATCGTTTAGCTCTCTGTCTAGTCGTCTATCATTTAGCTCTCTGTCTAGTCGTGTATCGTTTAGCTCTCTGTCTAGTCGTGCATCGTTTGGCTCTCTGTCTAGTCGTGTATCGTTTAGCTCTCTGTCTAGTCGTGCATCGTTTAGCTCTCTGTCTAGTCGTGTATCGTTTAGCTCTCTGTCTAGTCGTGCATCGTTTAGCTCTCTGTCTAGTCGTGTATCGTTTAGCTCTCTGTCTAGTCGTGTATCGTTTAGCTCTCTGTCTAGTCGTCTATGACTCAGCTCCACTCTAACAATCGCTCAGCTCCACTCTAACAGCGAAAGCTGATGTGCCCTTTATATATGCAGCCATCTCCAAATCAACAAATCATTCAATTAATCTGGAGATGGCTACATGCACACACGTTTATTAAATCAGTGTAGCTGTCAGCTAATTCAATAATCATGTAGCTTACCAGAGGTACTAAAACACACAAAACAATAACACATAATGGCAGATGGCATTTCCGCCCATCCTACATTTAAACAATAATAAGTGCTTTTCGTTGTCATATATAATACATAATAAATCATAATACTAATACAACACACACACACACACACACACACATATATATAGGGGTGGGGCACCCCGCCACAATCTGTTATTGAAGTAAAAAGCATGGTAATATTATCATGGTGTCCCATACATATTACAATGTATTTATTATGACAAGCCACAGTAAAAATTTTATAAATAAACAGGATACCTCCCTCCCTCTCCAGCACAGTGATAGTCAGTTGATGTTTAAAGGTAAGTCAGTTACCTTTAAACCTCAGATGAATTTGAATTTATTAGTAAAATGAAATATTGCATTTAGATAGTGCCGTCATATGTGACATTTAATATTACATGACTGATTTAAGATGAGAACGGTTTGAAACGGGGTCGTTCATACACTGGGGTATCCTAAAGTTCAGTGGGAATTCAATTCGGAGGATTGCTTTATTGTGCAGCCCTCTGATTAAATGTAACTCCTCTGTTGCTGTGGCTGGGCACTGCAGGAAACAAGACATTTCCCAATAAAACCTTTTTTAATATATACAATAAATAGATCTAATGCATTACCAGTGTTCTATTATTTATAATACACAGGAGCATATGTCACTTGATCCTAAAGCATGACATTTCAAACTGCAATTGCAGCCTGGCTGGAGAACATGCAGTAAAGGCATCTGACAGCGTGAGTACCCCATGGGTAATAAGCCCCAGCATCATTCACTGATCTTGGGCTCTCTGTTAGCTAGGATTTAAACGGGCCATTTAGCAGAACATATCCCCCACCCCCACCTCTCCACATGCCTCTCGTTTGTTGCACTCTTCATCTCTGACTGAGAAAATACTCAAAAGAGCTCAGTTGAGAAAATTATGTCTCTGCCATTCTCATCCTTTCCCACTTATTGAACTTGTATGAACTGGCCAGACATTAGGGTGTGTTTTAATGGCGTACTTGAAAGAATCCTTAAATTGGCTTGGAGATGATTTCACTTCTTCCGTGATCATTGTGGGGTTTAAGTTTCCGTTTTGCTTATGCATTTTGTCAATCTTGAGAGGGCATTAGACGTGCACACATTTTGAAACACAGTAATACCCGGTAAATAACAAAAACGACTTCAGACTACTTGCAAGCCCCTAAATTAAATATATTGAGTTGTTTATTTCTGGTATGGCAACTTTATTGGGATAGCTTCTTCTTGCTGAAAAAAAATTGTGCTTATGCAAATTGTGTTAAAGAGCTTGAACGTCTTCTGCTGGTTCTGTGACACCGCCTGATTTCAGTAAGTTGTACTTTTAACACACGCTGAGGCACCTAGTAAAGTTAGAGCCCTTAAGTGAATATGGTTTGCATCCCTTGAGGTATTTTGTCATGTCATTTGCATACATTTCCACACATTAACATTATTCATTATATTTAAATGACTCGAACACAGTACTTTTTCCCACACGCTAGGTTGCCTGCCGCTGGTTAGTGAATACAGCAGGTGTACAAAGCATGCAGTCAAGGGGCTTACTGCTTGCAAAATACGTTACCGCTGTTTAGTGAATGAGGCCCCTTGTGAAAATACTGTAGACCAGTATTCTGCCAGGGGACACATTGGATGCATAGGTTATTAAGGGTTTAATGATGCACGGCCAGTTCCCAGAAGCACATCATTAAATGTTTCCTCTACCCACCCAAAACCTACCTTAGCATGTGCTGCTTGCTCAATTGAAAGTTAGTCTATCTGCCCCATTGTACACACCCCAATCACACATGCTGAAACATACACACATGGATTTCATTTTTTATACCTTTCACACATAAATATATAATTTTACCTAGCATACACTTGTCATGTAGTCTTATCCAAATGTTTCCTAAGCGTTTTACTGTTACCAACCAACCACATGGCTTTTAAAATCACAAGTGAGATCCAGAAATAGGGTCTCACATTGCAGGTGTTTTCATAACATTCCTATGGAAGGGCAACTGAAAGATCTGGAAATAATACTTTTGGATGAGAATGTCAGCATGATCCCACCACATGCCTGGAATTAAGCTAGTTTGAATTTAGACTCACCATTTGTTAAATAAACAAAGTGATGTAAATTAAATAACACTTATCCAGAGTGGAGCAAATGACAAAATCCTGTTTTTCAACAATAAAAAACAAAAGCACACTGTTTTGTCAGCCTAATAAAACCCAAACCGTTTCTTCAAAATTGTATCAGTCTAAGAAAAATGCCCACTAAATGATATTAAATGACAACAAAATAGAAAATGTGCAACAAGGTTAAGAAAACAACCAGTTGGTGATACAAGAGGCAGTATACTGCTCCCTTTTACACATATTCCCTTAGGAAAAATTACTGTAGTAAAAGCATAACAAAGTGTAATAAAGGATAGTGTAAACATGATAAAGCATAGGGCAAGCATAGGTAAGCATTGTTGAGAACAGCAAGGTATTGTAAAGCATATTAATAAACATTGCAAACCTGGGTAAACTATGGTAAATACATAGTATAACAATGGGAAAGGTATGGTAAAACTGCAAAAATAACAATTTAAAAAAATACCATGATGGTTTCCATCAATTATCATAACTTTATAACACATTGTTTGCAATCAACACAACTAAGTCTTAATTGTCTGATCTACAGTCAATTTTCTTTTTTTCATTCGATAACCTTTGCAATGTATTGTTTGCATCCTGAAATAGGAGACAATAGTCTGATAGTTTATTAGATCTGTTGTTACAGTAATCTGTGGGGTTTATTTAAATCTTAGATCAGTGGTTCTCAAAGATGTGCCCTTGGGCTAAACAGTGCCCCTGAGACCAGAGTGACACTAAATGACATAATCTAGAACACTGATGTACAATAATGATGTAGAACAGGAACAAAAGCCATTGCAAAGTCCTGCTCTGTGCTGACTGATCTCGGCTTTTGTGCCAATCTGATAAATATGTAATGTAATGTAATTTTAAGTCACATTTTGGAATAAATAGTTGGTTAAGTGTTAAGAAATGAATAGTATAATGCCCTCAACCTTGTGTGAAATGCACGAAATGCATGTGCCTCCAGTGACCAAAAAGACTGAGAACCACTGCTGTATAGACTCTGCTCCTTGGCTGGTATTCTTCCTAGGATCTACATCATAGCATTCCTCTTAATACCTTGTCAATTACCTCCCGCCATGCTATTACATGTTGTTGCAGGGTTTTAATATAGTATATAGTTTAAGGACACCTCACAAATTCACTGTCCTTAATATTTCATGATTTTTTGATGTTTACAGTAAGTTAAATACTGATACTGAGGGATTACTGTAGGAGGAAAAAAATAATCAGCACACACAATGATACACCATTGTATCTGTGCAGGATCTGTATGGTCTTAGTGCTGTATACAATGTATATATATATATATATATATATATATATATATATATATATATATATATATATATATATATATATACACACACACATTGCTGTGCAAAAGTCTTAGACTACACATGTTGCATTTTTCTACTCTGATGCATTATCAGCATCAACAATTGACTCAAAGCCTCCACTAGTGTTTTCTACTATTATAACAACCTTGACTTGCATAAAGAAGGAAAAACATTGAGTGAAATAGCTCGCATCACTTGATTTTCAAGGTGTCGTATCTGAAGCATGATCAACAAGTACAAAGAAACATCATCTGTAATTGACAAACCCAGGGCTGGAAAACCCAAAAAGCTGTCTAACAAGGATGAGCAATACTTGAAGATAGGAGGCTGTGTGGTCCAGTGGTTAAAGAAAAGGGCTTGTAACCAGGAGGTCCCCGGTTCAAATCCCACCTCAGCCACTGACTCGTTGTGTGACCCTGAGCAAGTCACTTAACCTACTTGTGCTCCGTCTTTCGGGTGAGACATAGTTGTAAGTGACTCTGCAGCTGATACATAATGACAATGGACAATGACACCTGTGCCTTCTACCACTTCTGTTGTCAATTCAACACTTGTCTTTGTTCTATTCCTTAAGGATATTATCTTCAAGTATTGCTCATCCTTGTTAGACAGTCTTCCAGGCCTGGGTTTGTCAATTACAGATGATGTTTCTCTGTACTTGTTGATTATGCTTTGGATACCACACCTTGAAAATCAAGTGATGAGAGCTATTTCACTCAATGTTTTTCTTTCTTGTGCAAGTCAAAGTTGTTATAATAGTAGAAAACACTAGTGGAGGCTTTGAGTAAATTGTTGATGCTCACAATGTATCAGAGTAGAAAAATGCAACATGTCTAAAACTTTTGCACAGCAGTGTGTATGTATATATATATATATATATATCAAATTCTCCTACTGGAGGATGCAAGCTTGCCCATGTTTACTGGATGCCAAGGAGCAATGTGAAAGTAATGCTCAGTTTTTTTTTTTTAATTGCAGAAGGTGAAACATATCACCCAACAAGCGTAGACACCCCCACACTAATTGACTCAGGTACAAGCTCACAGGGCAGAGCTGAAATTTAAATCTCCAGTGTTTCTGAGGGCGTAGATGGGCACCACAGCACATACTGGCTACAGTTCAACAAGTTTCACAGAGGAGCTGCTGTGCGGCTGGTTAATTACTCATGATGAACACCCTTGACAAGCAATGCACATCAGTAAAGCCAAATAAGTGCAGATTTTTAGTTTTCAATTTATCCATGAAATATTAACTTATTAGTCATAATGCCTGCCATAATAAATGTTGATTTCAATTGGCTCGTTTTTTTCTAAATACGTTATTAGAGCAGATTTACTTTTTTTTTTGCACACACTTTAATCCAAGAGGCTGAACCAAATTACTGTCTGGGTCCAGCCTAATAACACAAGTGTACATATCTATCTATATGCAAATGTCCCATCTGCATTTTGTTTAAAGAGCACAGGAAAACTGCAGATTTTTTTTTTTTTTTTTTGCCCTCAAAGGAATAATAATTAACATTTCAATAAAATGTTATTCTAAAATCATGACTCAATCATGAAATATGTTTTGTAGTTTCTATTAAAATGTATATTAAAGCAAGGCAATGAACCCTGTATTTGCCAATAGCACACTTTTTTTAGCTTTTTAGCTTATTTCTTTGAACAATTCTTATTGACAACAGCAATGTAATCATAAAAAAAACATACCAATAAGAAATAGGAAATAACTATGAGTCCTGTTGACGAAAAGGTCAACGTGGACAGTCCCAATGAAGCTCATCAATAAACGCATTGCTTACGTCCTTTAACTTTCTGCAGAAGCTCCTTGTAATGGAGACAGCACATTGAGTTCCTGAGCTGCAGAACATTCCAAATAGATTAAACCATGTCCTACTCACATGTCTGTCTCGTCCCAGGAAATGCAGGTCTGATTCGTGGTGCCCTATTCAGAGATAGAATAAAAGCAAAGGGTTGAATGAATTACAAACGTCTGGGAAATAACTGATGCACTTTTGTTATAAGACAAGCCATTCTCTTATCAAACAAACAATTTTTTTTTTATTTACTGTGCTTACAATTATAAATCTTAGACACACTTACATATGCTTTAACAAATCAGTTATTGATTAAAAACAAAATGATGTTTTTTTTTTTTTTGTTTTTTTTTTAACTCTTGTCTATGTGTTGTGAATCTGGGGACTGTATTCTGTTTTCCAAGTTCCCCAATTTCAGACATTTTGTAATACATTGTCTGTTCTTTATCTTCAAACTTGACTGTTTATCTATTGTTATGACCCTGCAAATACAACATGGAAAGCACATATCCAGTTATAATAAAATATATAGGACACTGAAGAAATTGAAGAAATTAAGAGATGACTAGAAGTTCTTGAATTGAAATAACACTGCAAAATCACCCAGACCCATTGTAAACATCCTTTATGAATCTTCAACTTGAGTGTCTGGCAGTGTGTGTGTGTGTGTGTGTGTTTATATGTGTGGGCTCATTTATAGTGCTTTCTGGGTCAAAAAGTCCCCACAAGGTAAAAAAGCTGACAAAACCTACACTATAAAGACATAGGCCATGTCCCTTTAATGTTTAAACATGAACTTTCATTATTGTGTCCCTTCTGGAGTTTAGAATAGTTAATCTGCACAATAAGGGAATCAATGCAAAGTCCACACAAACTCTATAAACAAACGCATGTGTGCTGCTGCTTTGTTAAAAGGCGGTACTTACGTTATAGAGATGGGAAAACTCAATCTCCAGCGGAGTGGCCAGAGGATTAGGAGTCGGCTTTATTATGACTGAAATCACCCTGGAGTTCAGCACGGTATTGTTCCTGAGAGGTTAGAATACAGATGAAAAATGGAAACAATTTAAATAAAGCACAGGGTGAGCTTTCATCTTTCATTTCTTTCAAAGCTTTTTTCCCATAATAGCCCTTTTTGGACTTTTGATACAGCTCAGTTCTCAGTGGACTTGGATCTACGCCACGAAACCCACCATCACAGCTATATAATGACACTCCCTATAAAGAGATCTAAAATTTGAAAGGTCTGCTAAAGAACCCTTTGAAATACTCAAACATTTTTAAAGAATCGTGGGGGTTATTGCAGATGACCATTGCCAAGGGCTCTTAATGGTACACTTTAAGGGTTCCACATAAAAGATCAATCACGGAACCTTGAAAGTTTTTATTAAAATAATTTTGTATAACTTCATGGAACAAGGAGTGAACAAGCTGTGCTTTATATGTGCTGTAGATAGCTTGATAGTTTTATTTTTTCATGTGATGTCACTGAGAAGGGCAGTTAGTGTCTAAAGGGCAGAGAAAGTTCTGGGAGCGCAGAGAGAAAACACAGCCTGCTTCAGAGAAACTTGAAAGAAAGGTAAGAAAGACATGGGAAAATGCTGTAAATCCGATAGTATATATATAATGTTTTTATAACATTCATAAATATCAAGAAACAAGTGGATATAAGCAGATACTATTTCATGAACTAAATGTATCAGGTATTTTTTTTCCTTATTACGGATGAAAATGGAATGAAAACTAATATTTTATTTATAAATATTTATTTTGAGAAAATAATCGAGAGTAGTGTTCATTATTGCTTATAAAGACCCTGAGATAAACGTGTATTATGTCATTGCAATCACTCAGGTGAAACAATGTCTTGTAATTTGCCCAAACATCAATATGTTTCAACAAAACTTAGAGGAAGTATTGTAAGGTCCTTCGGGTCATAAAATAACACATTTTTACACATGTATCTCTAAGCAAAATATATAATAAAAAAATACTTAACTTAAAAAAGTATATATATATATATATATATATATATATATATAGTAACATAGCTGTATTGTTTAATTTAATTTGTTAATTGTTTTATTGTTTAATTATCCCCTGCACCTGGGCGGTAATTGTAAATTAGGACCAGGTGCAGGGTATAAAAGAGAGACAGTTAGTTTGCTCAGGGCTGCTTCCAAGCAGTCAATAAAAGGACAAAGAAGTAAGTTTATAGAACGGTGTGTGTTGGTGTTTAGCAGGTAAACGGCTTAGCCGTCCTGCCCATTAGTTAAGGTTCCTGTATGTTTAGTTAGTGCTCATTTAAGAGCTAGGTGTTTATTTTGTGTTTTATTTGATTTTGTGTTTATTAAAAATAGAGCGTCAGCGTGTAAAAAATCCATTCTTGTGTCCTGGGTCTATTCTTAAAGGGGCAAAGAACTGTGAGTGGTGCGATTCTTGTTACAATATATATATATATATATATATATATATATATATATATATATATATATATTGTGTTGAAAAAAAAGCAAAATGTTTCTATGGTTTCTGAAGTACTTTATGATGTTCCCCAGAGTGTTCTGAAAAAAAGGACATAATTTCCAAGATGCTACTGTAAAAAATAGATTTTTTTGATTTTTTATAGCAGGAGAGTCAAATACAACCAAAAAAAGCCTGGTCCTGGGGGAGCATCCCACTGAAAAATGCTTGGTCCTGAAAGGGTTAACACCTTAACACCACTGAGGAGATAAATAGCATCGAATGGAACAAGTGGAATAGAAAATGAATAGCCTTACCTTTGCAGATAAAGAACACTGCCCAGGTTTCTGTACAGAACAGTTCCAATCACGAAAACAGAGGAGTCATCCGCATCTGGAATAATACAAATAATAATAATAATAATAAATGAGTTAGATGTGAAGGCAGCCAGTTAACTAGAACTAATTACTGTGAATCGGTAAAGTTGAAAGAATAAAAAAAGCTGTGCTGTGAAAAACAAAATAATACTGTAAGCAGGCACGCAGAACATTGCAGCGTGGTGCTAATTGTGTCTTGTTTGCTGTTATTGAAATCCAGCTAAAGTGGTACTGTAAAATCAAGCTGGTAAAGGGCAACAGAAAACACTTAGAACCATGCTCTGCCACAGCCCCCAATAAACAGCGAGAGGCTGATGAAGGCGATCAATGCCATTGCAAGACTGCAGGAGCTCATTCCAGCACAATAATTATTTAAAATTGCACTAAATCGGTTTTTGTTGACCTTGAAATTATCTAAGCTGTTTCCTTAACAAACTTGATGAGAAAGAAGCTCGTCTATCTCTCTTTTTGCCACTCTGTGTCAAAGTGTGAGTTGTTTATGTTAGATAACCTTCTTTAACTCTCATAAGGACACATCGGAAAACTGACTACTCCTGGTAACCTGGGGTCCAAAAGGACCCCAGCATAAAACAACATATAACTAACAACTGGAGTAAATGAATGAATGAAAATGTGTACATGAACACTTTATTTTGCTTTTCCTTTATTTCTAGCCATCGTTTGGTATAATGTGTTATTTATGCTATGCAAAATGGATAAGACGCCCAATGCGCACAGCTGTCTCCTAGCAAGTGAAGGCACCACTGTATTCTGGATGCTGTAGTTTATTCTAGGAACATGTCATGGGCACGTGAGATATCAGTGGAAAGCCCCGAGCCTTTGTGTTAGCAGCACAGCTCTTCTGGCTCCCTGGGTCAGAGTGATTAAAAACCAGCTGGCTTGAAAATAATGAAATAACTCCACACCAAAGCACAGGTGTTGATGAGGCATCCTCTTGCGTTGCTGTCACACAGTAAACGAGTGAATTGCAGGGGTGTGATCTCGGGAGGTCACTCATTTCCCTGCAAAGTCTGTCTGACAAAATAAGCGCAGCGGGATAAGGCTGGCTGAGAGAAGAAAGAATGCCTTGTCTTCTGTATAACAAGCTGCCAGCACTCCAAAGGGCATTCATCAAAATAATATTGTGTTGTAGCAGTAAATAACTACTATCACTGTGGATATTTACTAAAGTCAATGTACAGTAATGTACAGTAAATATGCGATGATGTAAATTTAAATGATGTGATTGTACTCCATGTATGTTTGTAACCTGTTTTGGCTGCTAATCAGGAAAATCAGTTCCACATCCATAATGAGCCATTTTAAAAAGGCGTGGACAGTAATCACAGCAGATCTGTGATGAGGGTTGTATAACTACTACATCCCCAACATATTCTTGTGTGCGATTGCTTACTTGTAATAAACTCTTTTTGGTTGCTGACTGATTTGAGTTTTGTTAAGGAAAATCTTTGTCTGCAAATGGAGCTGTCTCTTTTGGCACAGCAGACCGACAAGCAGCAAGTTGCTCTCTGAACCTGTAGTCCCAAGTTTAGACCTCAATCACTTCTTTATGGCAAATACACTGTAGTTCTGTACTTTCCATTAGATTTTTTGGATGTCAAAATTCTGTTATTTTTCTTTTTTATTGTACCTGCATACAGTTTTTACCTATATCAGAATCATACTTATGTAGCACAATATTACATTTACATTATCTTGTAATGGTCACCAAATGTTTCTGTACACCCTCTATAAACACCAGTGGATGGATGGATGTGTGTGCGCGTGTGTGTGTGTGTGTGTGTGTGCGTGCGTGTGTGTGTGTGCGTGTGTCTGTGTGTTTGACATACCTGGCACTCCCGTGGAGAGGATGCTCTTGGAGATGGTGACCTTGTCCTCTGAATTCCGTGCCCAGTCCACCATCCCCCTCCAGACCTTCTTTGGGAAGCTGATGTCTGTGGCACCATTTGCCGGGCTCTTGTGGATACTCAGAACTGAGGGAGAGAAAGAAGGAGAGAGGGAAAGGGGGTAAGAGAGAAAGGGGGAATATAGATAAAGGGAGGAGAGCAAGAGGGGAGAGTGGTTAAGGAGAAGGGAGTAGGAACAGAGAAAGGGTGGAGAGAGAGAGAGAGAGAGAGAGAGAGAGAGAGAGAGAGAGAGAGAGAGAGAGAGAGAGGCAGAGGAGAGGGGAGAAAGTGAGGGAGAAATTAACAGTTATTTTCTGTTACCATAGGAACCAGAAACAACCACCTTGTATCCTAACATCAGGACAATCAGCCAGCACCTCCATTGTGAGAGTCAATAAATAATGTCTGTATTCTCTGGGATTTGGTCCAGGGCTGGGATACTTGTTTGCCTTTATTTTTTACCTCGGAAGCAGACCCTACTATTTAAGACAATGTTTGAAACTACAGGAGTAGCCTTATGCAAAATAAAAAAATGGACCTTACAATACTTCCTGGCAATGTCAATTGGCCAATTACTGCAATCTAATATTTGTTGGATGGTATTCGGTTAATTTCTATAGCAGTGTAATATCCAAATAATAACTTTGTAATGTCTACAGCAGAATGTGTTACTTATCATTAACTTATCAGCAACAGATCAGAATGAAGGGAGTTGCTAGAATGGTCATGAGATCCTGCAAGTGCAAACATCCAAACAAAGCTTTAAAATCCACTCTTAAATGAATCACTGAAATTGTAAGTGCCACCTTGGAAGAAAAACATCTCTGAAAATGCAGGATGTGTTTTATTTTATTGTTTGAATCAGCGCTTCATCTCACACAATTACTTATCAGCTTGCCTGAGAGGGTCTGCTTTTGTCCCAGGACCCAGGGTTAATTATTTCATGCAAAATGCTTCCAGACATATTGTTGCCAAGCAACCCAACCAATCAGGAGACCTTTGTAGGTTAGATAGCATAATTTCTTTCTATCTAAAAGGTACAATGTTTGGGCTTCAAATGTAATTATTTTTATTTTTAATTGTTATAGTCCAAGAAGAAACACATTGAAGTTGTACACTTTGTTAGCAAGTGTGTACTATTTTTTTTCTTGTAAACTGTCTGCTTGTACTCTACTTCTCTCTCTCTCTCTCTCTCTCTCTCTCTCTCTCTCTCTCTCTCTCTCTCTCTCTCTCTCTCTCTTCAGGGAAAATCCACTTAGATGCAACATCACAGATATAGCCATGTCCAATCCTAAAGGACAATGCCCTCCATCCTGTGGCTCTTGTTCCAAAGGTCCTGGCAGAGATAAGGTCCTGTCACAGAGACCACTTCTGAAGTTTGGGAAAAAGCCATGGGTTTAGACAGATCAGAATCTTGTATGTGGAACATATGGCCAGAACCCTGGGGTGAACACCTCTATAAATATACATTAAGTAGACAATATCGCTGTTTGAAAGACGGCATCCCTTACAATGTAGACCACCCAAACCCAAAGCAGCACCTTCCATTCATCAGAGGTTTCCAAGTGAAGGGTACGTCTGTATTTTTATTTTAAAACACACATCTGGTACACAATAGATTAAAGACAGTACTGGGTTTGCTTGTTATTACTAGTCCAATACTGCTTTACTTCCTTGTTCAGTGTCTTCTGAGGCCAAGCATGTTACTGACTGAATGCATTTCCATAAATAGGTGAAGCAGCTGATTGGTTGTTGACAGGAAAGATACCAGTGAAGGGATGAGGCCAATTTGAAATGACACAGGAAGTGCAAGACTGTCTAAAAGGATGGCTACAAACAGAGATTTATTTAATTTATTGTAGTACCAGATACCAGATAGTTTTGAAATGAAAATAGTCTTTATTTCTAAACTGCAATTTTCAGACCTACCTGTATATAGTGAATGGATGTGCATGGCAGAGAAAATGTATTGTGGTAGCTGGTGTTTACCAATCAGGAAAGATTTCTAAATACAGTGGAAAGAGTTCTCAATAGAGTAAGTCTAGAAGGTTGTCATTATAAGGATCCACTGCTGTTTAGATAATTAAAATAAACCCCAGTATGTAACAGTGGTCTTACCAAGGTTTTCAGTGACCTGGTAGGAGTCTCTGAAGTCCTTCATACGGAACCCGATGACGTCAATGAAGTCCTCAACTAGACGGAACAGCTCCTTGGCATTGGGACCCATCTGGAAAAGAACACACTGAAAATCAAACTAAATACTACATTGTTATTTCTGGTTCAGTACAATTTAATCAACTATAAAATCCTTACACCGCTTTAAAAGTAGTACTTTGTCTACTAGTTTTCATGTAACTAGAATCAATTTCAGTGTGATCTACAACAGGATACTCTTGTTTGAAATATGTATGGATTGTCATTCCCAGTTGTGATGGGTACATACTCTAGGACAAGGCACTGCAGCACCTTCAGCAGTATCTACTGTCCTGCATTGAGAGTCATCCAGGCTGTCCCCACTGTTAGAGGTTGCTGCTTCCATGCCTGTAAAGTTTACTGAAGTGTAATGCATGGTTATTCCTAGTTCCTTACAGACAGAAACTGTAGGTAATAATCTGGTGAAGCCACTTACCAGCTGTGCCTCATCCCATCGCTCCCGGTTCTCTTCCGATAACAAGTTTGAGACAACCTGAACAAAGTTCTGTGATGGAGTGAAAAGAAGCAGGGTTATTAGTGGATTTCACACTGTTTCAAACAAGATGTTAAAACACAGACCTCTGATAAATAGGTTGACATGTGGGTGCAGTTAATAAATCAGCCAGTCACTGTTTAAAGAAAACCCTTTAAGTGTTATGTGTCTCCTGTGCATTTCTCCACATAACTTTGCCCAGGTGTATTTGAGGTCAGACTGAAGTGCTTGTGGGTAGCTGTCAGTGGCCAGGCCGTGGCATTTCAAAAGGTTAACAGAAAGCTTTGCTAAATAAGTACAGGAGTACAAGGAAGATTATGATCTGGTTGTATAATGTACTGGTGAGACTGCACACCAGAATACTGCGTTCAGTTTTGGTCCCTGCATTACAGAAAAAGGATTGAAGTTACTATTTTAAGAACTGCATTCATCAGAATCAGAATGTATATCTGGAGTTGTGAAGAGTATGACATAGAGAAGTAAATCATTTTTGCTAAGATGGAATGCATTACCATTCCACATTGTAGCTGGTGAGTCGATTAAACAAATATGTGAGGTCAATCAGCAACTTGGAACCGGACAGTCATTGGCAGGCCAAATTGCCTCAATAGTTAATAACTCTTCTTTTGTTCTTATGTTCCTGATGTCTACTTTTTGTGTCACATACAGACAGAAACACACACACAGACTCATAGAAACACTCAGACCTGCAGGTCCACAGCTTTGGGGCTGTAGTATGCCCTCCGGAAGATCTCAGTCATGTTCTTGAGCACGTCCATGATGGCCAGAAGGTCTCCACTGTAGCTTGTGCCATCCTGAGAGATCTCCATCAGGTTTCTGATGATGTCCGACACCCCGTCCCCAATCAGCCCTCTCTGTGCTTTCAACAGGTGGTCCCTCGTCTGGGGATGGAGAGGAAGAGAGAGCGCCAATACAATTAGGGACAAAGGCCCCACAGAGAGAGGCACCAAGCTCTCAGATTCATGTATAAGGCCTAGTACTGTGGCCGAGAAGAATGAAAATACCTGGGCATACCGGATACTTCTGTATATATAAAGTACTTTCCTTGCTACAAATACATAACCTTTTGTAATCATAGGTCAATTTTATGAATAAAATGTCAATCTAAGGCCAAAACACTAAATGATCACTTCAGACTGTCTCACCATAATCTGTATGTTCCTGTAGTCATTAGAGACACACTTCATGTAGGTAGGTGGCTCCCAGTAAGCAATCCCCTCCTCATCCAGAGTGCACTTCCGCAGGATCAGCCCTGGATCAAAGCAATGCAAAGCAGACCATTACACCATTACTCTCCCACCACTTTCATTGTCATCTGTATTCTAGGACTGTTTTTCTGATTACGTCTTTAAGTCCAATTAACTAATTTAGGACCTGCTTAGAAAAGCAGTATGGATCTTGAGGGCCATAGTTGGGAACTGATGCACTTTATCATGAAGGCTATCACAAAGGGCTGTACTATAATTTCAAAAAAAGAAGCAAATAACTAAGCCTGTATCCAAATGCCAGGGTATCAGCTATGATTTGATATCCATTAAGAAAGTGCCAAGCTGGATATGTGGGTTTATTTATATAGCAGACAGCTGAGGTTATTTTTATTTTGTACAATAACATTTTTCAGATTTGTTTCATGGAGATTTATACTGATCAAATTGGGTTGCTTAAAGATATTTTGGCGAGGCCATGACCACTCAATTTTCAGAGGGTAGGAGACATTTCTTTGCACACAACATGGTGAGGGTATGGAATAAGTGTTTTTGTTTAACAGATTAAACATCAACATTGCTAATGGGGAGCTCAGAAGTGAAAGATTGGCAAAGCTGCTACTATTACAACCTGGCCATTGAAATATGAAAAATAAAAGCACTTTGGAAAACCCACATACGTAGTACAAAAATAAAGGCTGTGATCAACAGCAAGAGTTTCCTTACCCGAGGCATTTGGGGGGCAGCGTACTGCGGCAGCCTCTCCAGACGGAGTCTTCTTCCACACCACTTTGGCGTAATTCTCCTCCTCACAGATCTCATGAGGCTCTGGAACACACACATAGCAAAACATATGGCAATACCTGTCAGAGCCCTTACTCCCACAAACCTACAAGACTACAATCCCACAAGGCTTTGTTTGATGGGATTTAGAATTCTACATCAGACATTTTTCCAGGTAATGTGCAGTTATGGATTTAGAACAAGAACCTGGATGAACTGTTGACAGGACCTTGGTTAAAGAGTGGTGCAAGTGCTTTAGACTACACTTCTGTTTTTTTCTTGATGTCTATGTCCATTCCTGCATAGCTTGTGAGGAGCTCTGAATGTGGTTGTGAGCTGCTTGTTTATCCCCATGCCCTGTACCCTATCCCATCACTAACCTGGGCACCGCTTTTCATTGCAGAGACGGGATTCTTCCCGGGGTCCCGGGCATTGCTCCCCCCCGAAGAAAGGTCCGTAGCAGATCCTCTCTCGTTCCTGCGTGCCGCCATCACATGTCTTTGTACAGCTGCCCCACAAACCCCACTGCTGCCACTTCCCGTCCACTAAAAACAAACACAAGCACTCTGTATAAACTTTTCAAGATTACACTTATGCAAGACCTCAACCTGCACCATATATACCCTTTCAGAGAGCAATAAATCTTGTCTAGGGATGATAAAATACTGGACTTCTACTGGCAATAAGTCTATGCTTATACTTACCTATCATGATATTATTACACTATGCTGTGCTTTTCATAAAGAGGAAGCCAAAGTCTGCCACTTTTCCTACCTGGGCACTGTTTAAGGAAGCAGTCCCTGGTCTCCACCCAGTGGCCGTGGCACTCGGACCCACCGTACGAGGGCCCATTGCACTCTCGGATTCGCTGCTGGGTCCCGTTAGAGCAGGAGGCTGAACACGAGCTCCAGCTCGACCACTCATTCCAGTTCCCATCCACTGCAGAGACAAAACAATAGCCACAACATCAGCTACTGGTGACAATTACTTCAAAAGCACCATCCAGCACCATTGCAAATGGAACACCAGGCACAGCATCACTGGTAATGACAATACAAAATATATATATATATATTTTAAACAAAAGCCTTATAGAGAAGCATCGCTTTACTAATTCTGAAGACAGCAGCAACTTATTTACCACACCATGCCGAGCATATTTTTTTCCTTTTACCGAAAACTGCACTCACCACTGCACAACTGCTTTCATTAATGACTGATGGAATGAGTAGCACTTCATTATCAGCCTTTGCTACTACCCATAATGTGTTTTCTTTCAGGCACTTTGTCCATCCATTTTGTGAAGCTGCTCGATTTCTCTTCTAGTTTCCATAGGATGTCTTAACCTTATATTGTGGGCAGCACTGCATAATGAAATGAAGCCTTCTACATTTTGGCATTGACACATTTCATTTAGAGGTGTCTTGCAGTATAATAATCTGTTTTCACTACACTGTTTTTTATAGTTCTGGTAGTGAATGTGTTTTTTAGAATGTTTGTTATTGTTTTTATATCATTTAATTCCAAACAGAAAAAAATACTCTTAGTTTTCTCTTTTTTAAAATGTAAAAATAAAATATAATATATATATATACATATATATCCATGACTGAAATACCAACTATAGCTGGCTGAGCTCAAAAAAACTGTAACAACAAAATTCCTAAAAATTAAGAAGCATCTGATGGTTCATTTATGTTTTGATTATTGAAAATATGATTGTGCTTTTCTAGAAACTATATTTTTTGTTATTTAATTTGTTCTTAGTCTCAGCCAGCGATGTGACCTAATTGTACAACCTGTACAAATAATCACAAACCATCACTCTTACAGTTATTAAACAGACTCGCAGACAGAGGGACAGAGAGATTGTGTACGCACCGGGGCAGAGGGCGATGTTGCAGAACTTGGTTTGCTTCTCTGGCCCCTCGCAGGGGTTACCCCCAAACTGTGGGGGCTTGCAGGTGCGGGTGCGGTCTCTGTAGCCCCTCCCACAGGTGGATGAACACAGGCTCCATGGTGACCATTCGTCCCAGGCCCCGTGCACTGCAATTAGAGATGCTAAGGTGTGATTTATAGAGGAGAAAAACAACCAGCACACACCTACTGTTGAGTTATCAACTGCACTGGCTGAAGAGGGACCTCCAGCAACCAAAGATACAAAGACACAGTGGTGCTAATTTTGCTCCATAAAGTCAAATGAAACCTGCTGACTAATGTTACGTTAACATATTCAATTGCATACTGCTTTGTAGTTTTCCATATACTCAACTAAAAACTGACACAAATAGAAAAAAATGACATTTTGAAATCTAACATCTGATATAGCTCCCGGTAGACTTTTGCAATATCATTTTGTACTTTCTTTGATTACATGATGTTACATAAAATCTAAATTTATCCTAAAATTCTAGGTGATGCAAAACTTTTGTCCATAGCTGTAGACTCCCTGGTAATGTAACAATATGAAAAAGTAACAAGGCAATAGAGTTATCTTAACTAATGTCTTTTTTTCCTTTATGTTCACTTTGCATATCATTTTCTGTTTCAGTCATCTAGTGCTGGTAACATTTAAAAACTCAGAAGTTTAAAGCAGCTCTTGTGACATCAGAGTGTAACCTTTAACCTGTCCCACATGAACTAAGAGTTTAGACATGATTCTGAGAGCACTGTGAAACATCTAAATACATATTTGTGCATTTCATTAGTTTACAGGTCTACTGGTTTGAGTTTTCTTTCCAATATATTACTGGAAAAGTCTGCAGCTGTGAAAGATTTAAGAGCATCTAAGTAAAGTACAGACTATAATGTGGTTTCTTATCTGAAACTGAGAGGCTCAATGTACAGTAAGTATTGCTATTGATTATTATTTATCATGACAAGAAATAACCATCAACACCACTGGAGAGCACAGGTCTGGACAAATCTGGCAGCAGTAACATATTTGAATCCAGGGTTCAATTTAAGCATTGCACACAAGACATAACCTCTATATATATTACCAGTGAAACTATGTTTAACTCCAGTTAAACAATGTAAATACATAGTAACTACTTAGTAGATACACTTGAATTAATATGAAGTGGATATTAATTAACAATACACCTCTGATATAATGTAGGAGGCATGCATAGACATAGGGTTGCTTTATATACGTGTTATATACATATTGAATGTATCATTGAGGTGTACTTCATATTAATTCAATATTCAAAAACTAGCAAATTATGTGTTAGTTTATATGAAATTAATAGATAGTATAAAGTGTCAACATTTTATCAAATATGTATATACAGTCCTACAGTATATAATAAGTACTATATAAGTAAGTTAGTTCGATAAAACATTAAAAACAAAAACAAAATAATAGTATATATATTAAAAACATTAAAAACAAAAACAAAATAATATATATATATATATATAAACACTAATACATGCTTGGTGCCCACATACTGTTGTTTTTCAAAGCACATTCAAGTCATTCATTCAAGTCATTAATGTGTTCAATGCACTGGTACACTTTGGGAAAGTTTGTGTTTCTTTTAACTCACATCCCAATTCATTTAGTTAACTATTATCTTTCTCTTTTGTTATGTTAAAAAGAAAAACTTCCCAAACTGTCCCAGTGAACCTGAAGCCATAATGCCACCTTATCAATGCATCTCAACTAGCATCACAAAGCCCCTGCTCTTTGTGGTGTGACTGACCTTAGACTGAATTGCCTGTTCAATGGAGGCAGACAGCTGTAATATTGTCTCTTGCCCGATTACCTCTCTGTTACACAGCAATGTTCCATATTCTCAGTATCAATATGTGCAATCAAAAAGATTAGAAACTAAAAAGAATGTCAACCCTTCAGGGTAATTTATCTAAGATTTAAGATTAATCCACTTACCAATGGACAAATACCCCAGAATCCAGAAGCCATAAAGGAACAAATATGTACTGGATTTACCTGTGCCCTGTGTCAGACAGGTCCCAGTGCTTTGTGGTTGCTGACCACTGATAATTTAGGTAACCACTATTGCTTCTGGCCATTACCAAGGTTTGAATAACTACTGTGGAAAGTAGGGTGTTCAAAAAATATATATTATTTTCCCATCTTTGCAAAAATGCAACTGCATTACATTGTTTGGCCAGCGAGTGCCATTGTCCGCTATGTTAAAATCCCATTTGAGCTTGTGTAAATATATATTTTAAAGGGGAAGAGAATTATAAAGGACAGATTTCATTAATGTTAATTTTGCACTAGAGCAATTCAACTTAGTCTGTCTTGATATTGACTCATTGTTTTTTCAGTGGGCTAAGCTGCCCTGTGGTACATGTGTCTGTCACGAGACAGCGGTGAGGGAGAGGTGAGGGAGTGGAGTGGATGGTGACCTACCTGGACAGACGGCGGAGTTGTTGCACTGCCTCTGCTCACGCAGGGGGCCGCTACACTGGGTGCTGTAGGAGGACGACACACAGAAGCGTGTTCGACTCTGCCAGCCCTCGCCACACGTGGTGGAGCAAACGCTCCAGGGGGACCACTCCTCCGCCGCCGGGTCCACTGTGGGGGGGGTGGGGGGGGTGGGCGGAGGGGAGGGGGGTTGGAGGGATTGGGGAGAGGCGTTCAGACACAATAGTCATGCTGGGTAAAACTCTTCACTTTCGAACATAGGAAAAATCTAATTCTGCCATTTTTGATTTTCCTTACGCAGTGTGCACGACCTGCAAGATTTATTACCATGATGAGAGCTGAACACCATGACGTAAATAACTTTTTCTATACAAGATTCTAAACGTGATTGGCTGAGACAGTATGTTCTGTTTTTACTAAGTTACACTTGCTTTCGACTTGATTTGAGGCAGCACTACATAGTATATGGCAATATTTGCCACACGGGCTGACTATACTGAGTTGAAAAACGTATCAAAACTCCCACTAACACACACACACACATAAGCACACACACACCCAAGTAAGGGTCACAAGATTCTGGGACTACCAAAAAGGGGTAGTTCTGGAGTGAATTTACAAGGACAAATGCCTGACCCAAGGACACAATTATGCCTATCCTGCATCCACCAGCCAGATATTGAGCTTTGTAAAATGTTATGAACAGTTAAAATCTCATGCTTGACTAGTCCAACAAAGTGCAGCTCAAGCCATCTGGAATTTTCTGGAGCCCTTAAGGGTGTATTCAGAAAATCAAGAATGTACATCATATACTGTACAGTATAAGGGTCTCCATAACAACACCCTAACACAAAAACCAGTATTCCATAATATTATATAATTACGTATTTCCCCTTCTCAAGACTTAAAGAGATTGGTAGATATGCCACAGACATACATACCTACATACATACTCATCTCTTTTTTGGTTGGTTTGGATTTGTGTGGATGCACTCTGTTGATTCTGTGGCTTTATGTGGACAAGCATGGAGTAGTGTACTTACTGTTGTGTAAACTTGAGTTTGCAGGTGAAGAATCCCAACTTATATTTGTACATAGGTGAAAGCATGCTCTGTCCCTGGGAGTACCCCTTAACTCACTGAGCCGGTGACGTGCAGTTGTCTGTAAGAATTCTTTGATACTGATGGCAACCGGAAACTTGAATTGCCTAATTTTTTTTTTAAATAGTACAGTACATTTCTGCTGAGTGGACAGCTACTGATAAGGGAAGAGGCGGGTAACCTTTTGCCTACCTGTCTGCGAAGAAGGGTATCCGTAGCGCAGAGCCTCCTCAGTTTCCTCACGCTTGCGATAGTCGACGGAGCGCAGGGCCTGGCTTCGGGAGCTGTAGCGCCCCTTGGCTATGGCAAATCAAGGGCTGTGGTTAGCAATCTGACTTCCTTTTTAATATGCCCAGTCAACAAACCCAGGAGAAGGTTGCGGTGAGGGTGACTTTGTGTTTAATATCCAATGGAAGAATAAATAAATAATCAAGGTGGATTTGCATGTTAATTAAGGAGGCAAAATAGATCCTTATTTTCCCAAATTTAGAAGGACACACAGGGATCACAAAGGGTGCATACCCCTGCAGACACTGTTACACTGTGCTCAGGGGCCCCACAGATTCCAGCCACCTGAATAGGACAACATGACACAGTAGGGTCAGGACTGGGAGCAGGGAGCCAAAACAAAGCAGGTAGTACAGTGACTGCTGCTAAGTGCAGGGTCTGAATTGTGATGGCTTCTTCAACTAAGACAATACAGACTATGTGTTTAGATAGACAACTTGATCGATGTGAATGGAGCAGGGTACTTGAGTATGACTAGACACAGCAAAGCAAGAAAGCGTGGTCAGCTTGACAGTCAAAACAAGGTGCCTGGAATCAATAAAAGGGACTCCAGCTGAAGTGGGCAGACATTGCAGATCAAAATTTCGAATGTCTAGTATGCAATGTCCTTCAGAGTTGTACTGCACTACAAGTAAATTGAAAATATGTGGGGTACCACAGTACTTGTGAGAGAAGACAGACACATATGTATTTCTTCTATTAAATTAAAAAAAAACATTTGTATTGTTCAAGCTGTGCACAAATATTTCTAAACTCATCCCCATGTCAATTTAAGTATTTAAACTATTCTGCTTTCCAGTGCACATCACCCAAAGCCTTTGGAGATTTTGAATAACCAAGCAGTATTATTAGTTTGCATTACATACTGCAGGACACATTTCAGCATTAGGACTAGGCTCAGAAAAAAAGACCAGGAATGACACTAGCCTCTGCACCAGTACGTATTCTGCAGTGGCTCACTTACTGCAGGGCTGCTTGTTGCAGGGTCGTCCCTCCTCCAACACCCCCTCGCACAGGAAGGCTTCCTCGAGTGGTGCTTGACAGGTACGGCTGCGCATCTGCACCCCTCCCCCACAGACACTGTTACATTCTGCCCAGGGGCTCCACATGCTCCAGCCCCCTGAATGAGAAAACATGACACAGCAGGGTCAGGACTGGGAGCAGAGACAAAAAGAAGCAAGCATTCATGTATTCATGCTAAAATACTCCAGATAAAGGATTTTACAATTACTTAATGTAGTGCTGAGACCAGTTTATAATTGCAATTAAAATCCTGAATAGAAGACATTACCTTGGCTGTCCACTACAAGGTAATACCCTTTAATCTGTGTTTGTTTGCTAAGTAAACATGTATTAAATATTGTGAGAACAGAAAATAAAACACCCAAACATCACAGAAAGCTACCGTTATGTTGTTGTTATTTTCATAATACAGTACTGCACATAATTGTTTACCTTATAATTAATTCTCAAATGAGACAGAAAATCCAGACATAGACAAAAGTGTCTTTTGTTTAATTGAGAATACTTACCTATGAACGGTAAAGAGCAATGGCATTTTGACAATTTTTGTGCTTACCACTGCATTCCATTGTGTTAAGAATTGTGCCTCTCAGGCTTCCTATCAAAAAAGCTGTTAAAGCAACACTGGGTTTATATTGTTCATCCCAGGGGAATCGTTGTGCGAGTAGTTATTGTACATTTGAAATACTGTGTATCTAACAAATGGTGAGTAACACATATTTTAACCAACTAAAATGCCTTTAGAAACATTCAGACAAAAACATTGTGCTACAATTATAGAATAAATTATGAAACTTGTTGTAGTAACAGAAGAATTATTCACAAAACAAATTATTTCAGACCCCTATTTTACTGGATGCAAAAACAGCTTCTTTAATTTATGAATGCTTTATACAAGATTAAAGGGCAATCCTTTTCTAAAAAGGAAAATTGAAATACAGTGCGTATTAATGTACTTGAATAGAGCCTAGGAGGCTCTGGCCCAGAAAATGAGATATTAATTACTAGAAAGCAATTACTTAATCACACCTCAATTATATTTTTTTCAATTCACTAGTGTTCTGCAGACCATATTGCTCAAGTCTTTTAAGAAGGCTGTGCACAGGTCCACTGAACCTCATCAAGGATGCATTGTCATTGAAACCTCTGAATACAAACTTTTATGCAGGTTTCTGAGAGTTAAAAAAGTGAGGTTTATTGCTTTTCCTTGACTTGACCTTCTAAATAAAAAAGGTACAACAAAACCAGCAGATTATTAAATATAAAAGTGTCCAAGGACTATTTTGGTAACATTTCTTTCAGATGAAAATTCAGTTTTCTCATATATGTTCAATGAAATTTGTTTTTGAAAACACACTGCTGTGTTAAATCAATATCCATGTTCTAATATAAAACAATACAGCCATACCGAACAGCACATTTACTGATTTACCATAAAACTGTTTACCTCACGTTTTCTGAAGAAATGTGGATCAATGTCCAGTTCATCTAAACAAAGATGGAGCTTTACTTCACTTTACTTGTACTATCCAGAGCCCAACTCAAGCTGCAAGGGCATTACCACTGTGTGACGGGGTACCCCTGCCCCTGTGTTTATTTATATTATTTTGTATTATTATTATTATAATTTACTTTGTGTTTGTTTAAAACAAGGTTTGTTATTATTGTTTGACAGCATAGGTGGGGTTAAAATTTCCCATCCAGCTAAGCTTGTGAGAATGCGTGGTCGGCAGCTAATGATTTATTGACAAATTGGCTGTCGACCATGCGTATGAGAAAGCCCGTGCAGAATGTGGTCGAGGGATAAACTAGGTAATTGAGAGACAGTTAATTCCTTGACCAAGATATAAAAAAGAGCAACTTTTGCTGACCTGGGTTTGAATTGTTCAGAGGAGGAACGTAAGTGACAGTAAGATCTAGAAACTATATAAACAATTGCTACTCATGCTGGATTAGGACCAGCATAAAACTTGTTTGCTTGTTTGTCTGTGGTCATTATTTGTTTTGGCCAACGTGCCTTTTTGTTTGGTGTAAAGTGTTTTGTTTTGTCTAAACATTTTATTTAGTATTCAATAAATACATGCTCAGCGCTTCGACCAGTAGTATTTGTCTGTCTTTTCCTGGTCTGTGACGTCACCACAAAGCCATCCTGTCCACACACTTATGCCTTGACCTTCCTCCAACCAAGGTCACAATGGAGTAATGTTTACTTGTGCAGTGAGGCAGTCAGGATTCTGCTCAGCTGAGCAAGGTTAATGCCATCCCTCCCTTTACCCCAAGCCGCAGTAACTCATCGCATGCATCTTGATTCATTCTTCCAGAACAGCACAGGAGCAAAACTCTCCTTATCATGTACATGCTCATGTTCTCTTCAGCAGGTTCTCAAAACAAGGAGCAGCAATTTCTCTATGCCCTCAACAGCAAACTGGTTCAGAGTTGGCAAGGTTGTAAAGGCCAAGACCACACATGTTCCTGCACTTCTACTAATAAATAGTTATTATCTTCTAAAAAATATAAGGATCTTCAGTTTTCTGTTTGTCAAGTATTTCTTAAGATCCTCACATGTTCAGCTATCTAACGACAACAGTCACTAACACATTCTCAAATTAATCTGTTTAATCTGCAAAGATGCAAACATGCCAGTGGCTTCAGAGTCAGGGCTGTCCTTTTGAGTGCATGTCCATTTATCTGCAAATCTGTAGGGTCCCAAGTCACTTAAAGTGGTAACTTTAATATACAATGGGTTTTGTTACAAACTGAACATACTGTACATCTGAAGCATATGATTTCCTCATCTCCACTCTCCCTGTATTCCTGTATATCTGCTTTCTTGAGAAAGATCTCTAGTTCTTTATTTTTATCTGGTGACTTTGCTACAATTTGCATGAAGTGAAATTGAAGACTGCCTTAAGGCATTCGCCCTTAACTTGTGGGCCTTCACTCAGCAACCCAGTTAAGTTTTTGGGTCATTGAGTAATTTACTCTCCACTTTAAACACTATCTGCATTAAATGTATTTTTGGTGAGTAAAATACTATAATACTTTAATGCTAACTTATGAGGTATTCATTAACTACAGCCTTACATTTTAACTGTAATGTTAATTTGAACTACTGTACACAAACTTTGTCTTATTTAGTCCTCCTTTTGTCCTGCCTTAATAATAGTGATAATATTATTGTCAGAGACGTTGCTACTCTCGATGTAGTTAGCTACTGTCACAGTTTTTTTTCTGTAAATCTTCCTTTCTCAGTTTCTTGTGCTCTCACTTTCCAAGTTGACAGACACGCTCCCAAAAAATGTAAAAACAAAACAAATAAAAAAATCCCAAAATATATTTTTAAAACTGTACCGACACTGCACTAATGCAAATAAACAAAAAAAAGAATATATATATATATATATATATATATATATATATATATATATATATATATATATATATATATATGTATATATATATATATATATATATATGTATATATATATATATATATATATATATATATATATATATTGTATTCCTTATTGATCACCTTGCTATAACAATATAAAGTATCCCGATCTAACACAGAATGTTGTATTTATTATATAGATTTACCTTACAAAAATGTGGTTGACAGAGAAATCATGAAAATCATGAATCCAGTTGCTTATTCACCATTCATAAACACGCATTGCAAGTGAGTGATTCAACCATACCGAAATTACAGGTCACAGCTTCTGGCAATTCCCAGGCAGGCTACAAGCTGCCCCATCATTTCTCTAGCTTACTGCTTGAGATATATTAACAATTCACCATTGAGACACTGGAAACCAAACCAAGTACAAGAAGGTTGATAAGATGAGAACTCGAGCTGTGCTGCAAAATTGCTATGCGTATTCTTTATGCGTTAAATTTAAATATCATGTGTAATTCATGTTTTTTCAATGCATAAAACACCCAATACGCAGCTTATCTGGAGCGCTGTCTGTAACTCATTTTGGTCTTACAATCATATACAAAAATTCACTGAGTCCTTTGAGAAGAAGAAGAAAAATAGTGTGATCTATTCTAAAATAAGTTGCACAGAGTATATATACAGAGTTTAGTATGTAACTAACAGTATGAATGCAACATAGATAGATAGATAGGTATATAGATAAATATATAATAGAAATAGTGATAAATGATTTTATAATTACTCATTGGTGAGTATTAGAAGTCCACATTTGAGTTTGAATCTAAGAGAATCTTCTCGACTTTGCTGAAGTTTTGTTAAGAAAGTCACCTTCCTCTCCACAAAAGCATGCAGCAATGGCTTTTCCTGTCTCTTGTGATGTATTGTATTTCAGGCAGATCTGAAACTATTGACAGCGCACACAGTGCCCTCCCATTATCTCACCACAATCGATAGCATATCCGTAACTGGACCCTCGCTAGCTGACAAGCCTTTCATCATGCTCGTCTCACTTTACCTCTCTTTTAAAGCAAATTAAAAATAATAAATACATTTTAAATAAAGGAGATTGAAGACTCCTAGGCATCTTGTAACCTGAAAGACCGCACGGTTTAATTAAGAGAGCAGGTGTTGGGGGATGGCACGGTAGTTTAAATCCTTGTTTGTCGTCCATCCATCCATCCATTATCATCAACTGCTTACTCCTTTACAGGGTCACGGTGAGCCGGAGCCTAACCTGGCATACACAGGGTGCAAGGTGAGACTACACCCTGGACGGGATGCCAGTCCATTGCAGGGCACCACACACACACACTCACTAACTCACACACAGGGCAATTTAGAGTGACCAATCAACCTAGACAGCATGTCTTTGGACTGTGGGAGGAAACCGGAGTACCCAGAGAAAACCTACGCGAACATGGGGAGAACATGCAAACTCCACGCAGACAGTACCCTAGGCCGGATTCAAACCTAGGACCCTGGCGCTGTGAGGCAGCAGCACTAACCGCTACACCACCGTGCCGCCCCCTTGTTTGTCATCTGCCTTAGAATAGGAGGCTATGTGGTCCAGTGGTTAAAAAAAGGGTTTGTAACTAGGAGGTTCCAGGTTCAAGTAATACATTACATTTCAGCATTAAAACACAACCTCTGGCAATGGCTGATGCTACAGCTGTTTGATTAATTAGTTTATTTAAAGATAGTCTTACAAGGTCTCACTAAAAGAAGTCATCTCCAGCTACTGGAGTTTAGAAGTGAAATTTAGAGAGACAATTTTGGCCAGAACAATACTGTCAGGATTGCTACTGCAGTTTTTCACAGTAGTTTTACCAGTCTTTGTTTTACATATACTAGAAAGACCTCAGGATAAAATTAAACCTTAACAATACTTAGCTCTAACTACAAGGGTTTTAATGCTATCAAATTATAAACCTTGTCACAGAAAATCAGGCTCCCAGTACGGATGTCAAAATCTCTTGAAACTCTTACTGTAGCGGAATGTGATGCAGTACAATAAACAAATAAATACAAATAAAACATATGTTACTTTTCATAGTTCCCTCCACAACAAGCATTTCCTGCAGGATAATTGAACTTGTTTTCAATTAAGTGTCATCTCCTTTAGATTGGGACATTGTTGCTATGGCCAGTTGTTTAGTATGCCTGCTGAGTAGGACATTAATGCTTTTATTCTTAGTCCCCTGGAACAATTCAGGTCTCATTTCTGTTGCTCTTTGAAGAAGAAGCTTAATCAAAAATGGAAATTCACTAACTAGTAATGTATTCAGCTCTGGTTTGCTTATACTTTGTCACAAGGTTTTTATTGGAGATGAGTGGCACTCAAAGCACAGTAGTGATTAGCATGGTGGAGTCAGGCTGCAAATGTATTTATTCAGAGAAGAGAAGAGAAGAGAAGAGAAGAGAAGAGAAGAGAAGAGAAGAGAAGAGAAGAGAATAAATGCATGTTTATTCCTGTCTGATACCGTTACACCCTATAAACACTTGTGGTAACTCCTAGCACTTGTTTCCCATGAAAGCTTAACACCTCCCTGAAAACAATAATAATCACCCATGATTATTGTTAACACTAATCGACAAAAGCTTCACTCATAATGAGAGAACAAGCAGCACAGAGCACAGTTCAGAACAACTACAAACGGCTCCAGAGATGAGCGAAAACATCATATTGACTGATTCTTCATAGCACTAACCCCGGAGAAGTGAGACAGTCTCAAGGTTTTTATGTGTTGGTGTAAATGTCTAATGTCTTTTAATATTATATTCTACTAATACCATTTTAGAGATCATACTGATTTAGGAATTGTTTTATTTAGTCAGTTTGGAATCGGATCCCCTCCTGGCTCTGTGCTGAATCAGGTTGCAAAAATTATTATTTCACGTCTTGACGAAGCATTGTCTGATGTGACTTAAAACTCTCTTGATTGATTCTGATGGCTCTAAGAACCAAGATAAAAAAAAAAAAATGAAATTTTCCAAAAATCTAACCAATGTGGACATATTAAAAACTGTATTTCACTTCTTCAGTTTATCGTTGCATTAATCCAAACCACTGGTACAGTAAATTAATGGGCATTGCTACGGTTTAAAATGACACTTAATGCACAGAGCGACTACTTCTAGGCAGTTTTTTCTATTCATGTGAGCCGGGATATTTCCCCTCAGGCATTATTTTTGCATGGTTATTAAAAACCAGAAAATAAAGTTTTTACTTTCAGCTAAAAGTTGTGTGTGTGTGTGTGTGTGTGTGTGTGGTGGGGGGTGTCATTCAAGCAGCCAAAGGAAGCAGACAACACAAGCAAACGCAGACTGCCATCATTAGGTAAGACACCAAATGGAAAATCTCTTCAATTTGAAGTAGTAGCACTGGTGGGTTGACTGCTTCTGAGAGGCCTAAATGGCATGCAGATAATATTCTTTTTCCCCTTTACTTCTGTCCGGAAGGTCTTTAAGCTGGCTCCTCCTAACCCACCCGGGTGGTATCCTCCTTGGCACAGGCCTGTGACGTCAAATCTTACACCCTGGATGCAAGAATCGGTGTGCCATATGCCAGGGGAGGTTGTGGGTTGTTTGAGGTGCATCATATAACACTCCTAGAACTATGGTTACATGTGAGTAGGCCTCATTTCTAGGGACGTGGCTAATGTACACTATCCACACTTATGGCAGACTCCTAGCAGTTCTGTGGGAGGAGGGGTAAAGGCACACACCCCCTATTTAGGAAAAAGAGACTGCAGAACCAAGGCTGCAAGTCAAGCATCCCAGCGTAACTCAAGGTTGATATGATAATGGAAGGTACAAGTGTGTGCTGACTTCCAGGTAGCAGCCCTGCAGATTTCTGATCAGGAATGTCTCTGGAAGCAGCCATTGAGGCAACCGTATATCTAGTGGAATGAGCCTTAAGCCCTGTTGCAGGGTCCCTGCCAGCCAACCTATATGGTTATTTCAATGCTTTGAAATACTAGAAAACGTAATAGTGCATTGAGACATGTCAATTACTTTCATACTTGCATTGAGATCAAAAGCGCATGCAAATGTACTTCTATTTTTGTGAAGTTGATACGGTTCTGCAGCCTGAAGTGGGTGTGTATGTGTTGAAGTGTACATGTAGATCCATGACTACAGGTTCTGTTTTTTAATTAATCATGCGCAAATAATGCCTCAGGGGAAATATTGCAGCTCACATGAATAGAAAATACTGCCTAGAAGTGGAGTGTGGCGGTTTCAGAACAGATGATATAGACTCCACAGGCTGAGTGATTACGCTTTCCTGTTACGCTAAATCCATATTTTGGATTTTTATGTTTCTTTAGACATTGCAAAAGCTTGTAACTCATTTTGTTGTATCGAACATTTGTATGCTATAGTGCTACTTTGGATGCTAAGTTAACAAGAGATCAGTATATAGCAGTGTGTAAATATTATTTATTATTATTATTTATTTGCATGTATATTTTTATTTTAATATCTGGTGTTCATTACCTTAATTATCTTTGGTTATATAACTAGCAGTTCAGATAAAAGAAAAACAATGGGACATTTCGCCTAAGTATCATCTGAAAATGTCTGCATTGTGATAATTGTACTATCCTAACTAAATATACAATAAACTGTAATAGATTATATTAATCAATTGAAAAAGGAAAGAAAGAAACAGGAATGAAATGTAAGGTTTAAAACTAAGCAAAAATACTATAATTTGTAGATACAATATGGTTATAAAAAAAGAAAATTACAACAATGATCATATGATTCATGATTAACAAGTATGGTTGTACATATAATTAATTGTAGTGTATTTTAATTTTAACTATAGATTACATTAAAAAATAATATATGCACTCTTCAACTTTTCCGAACGGATACCAGACAATGTACCGGTAGGTGTGTTGCTGGAGGTACATAGGCAGTGTCCTATTAGGAAAGATTGAGGGAAAAATTGTTGGGGATAGGGAGGGAAGGAGGGGGGCTGAAAGTTCATTCTCTTATAGAATGTATATGGCAGTTATGCAGTACTATTTCAGCTATCAAGATTTTAGAAACCTGTAAAGGATTTTGATTTTCAGATGTTTGATGTTACAAGTCACTTTTGTTAGATATCTTATTTCATAACATAAACAACATGTCTAAATTATTAAATATTACTTTTTGGAATGTTAAAGGCATTGAGACACATATCAAACTTTTGAAAGTCTTTCAACATTTAAAAAAACTGAAATCTGACAATCTTTTTACAAGAAACTCATCTTAAAGGGGATTCAGGTGAGCTAACTTGGATTTAACAAATGTATTATACTTAAAATAGTAGGTGCATGAAAAGGTAATTACATGCAACCTCGCTTGCTCGTTTGTCATTGCCTGTGTTGAGATGAATCTCCTTTCTATGTATGTCACACAGCCCGCAGCAGGAGATCAACAGAGATCGTGCCTAACTAACCTGCTTGACTTTTTTGAGGATGCAACATTGACAATGGATAATTGCAAAGCATACGACATGGTTTACTTAGATTTCCAGAAAGCTTTTGACAAAGTCCCACATAAAAGATTCATTCTCAAACTGAATGCAGTAGGGATTCAAGGAAATGCATGCACATGGATTAGGGAGTGGTTAACATGTAGAAAACAGAAAGTACTGATTAGAGAAGAAACCTCAAAATGGAGCGAGGTAACCAGTGGTGTACCACAGGGATCAGTATTAGGTCCATTGCTATTCCTAATCTACATTAATGATTTAGATTCTGGTATAGTAAGCAAACTTGTTAAATTTGCAGACGACACAAGAATAGGAGGAGTGGCAAACAGTGTTGCAGCAGCAAAGGTCATTCAAAATGATCTAGACAGCATTCAGAACTGGGCAGACACATGGCAAATGACATTTAATAGAGAAATGTGTAAAGTATTGCATGCAGGCAATAAAAATGAGCATTATAAATATCATATGGGAGACACTGAAATTGAAGAAGGGAACTATGAAAAAGACTCTTCATCTAGTCAATGTGGGGAAGCTATACAAAAGGCAAACAAGATGCTCGGATATATTGTGAGAAGTGTTGAATTTAAATCAAGGGAAGTAATGTTAAAACTTTACAATGCATTAGTAAGACCTGACCTAGAATATTGTGTTAAGTTCTGGTCACCTTATTACAAAAAGGATATTGCTGCTCTTGAAAGAGTGCAAAGAAGAGCAACCAGAATTATCCCGGGTTTAAAAGTCATGTCGTATGCAGACAGGATAAAATAATTTAATCTATTCAGTCTTGAACAAAGAAGACTATGCAGCGATCTGATTCAAACATTCAAAATCCTAAAAGGTATAGACAATGTCAACCCAGGGGACTACTTTGACCTGAAAAAAGAAACAAGGACCAGGGGTCACAAATGGAGATTAGATAAAGGGGCATTCAGAACAGAAAATAGGAGGCACTTTTTTACACAGAGAATTGTGAGGGTCTGGAACCAACTCCCCAGTAATAAGTTAATACAGTTTCTTAAACTAAGTTAAACATTTCTAAATTCACCTACCACATCCTCTGAGTGTGAAAAATATAAGTTACAAACTGAAAGCATTACACGTGTATTTTGGGGTTAAAATGAATGCAATATGGCAACAAATGAACATTTCTGATATTTACAAAGTAAGGCGCATAGTGATAGCTAGCCTCTGCATGTAACATTTTGTGGGATACCATTTAATTGAAATGATGTTAATATTGTCTTAAGCTATTGTTCTTTGATAATCAAAAAAATAATAATAATAATCCTTACATACTGAAAATAGGAGAAATGTCCAACTTTCACAGAATGGAAATATCTAATGCTATATGTATTACAGTTAGAGAGGCTCTGCCAGAAAGATAAAGGAAAATGAAATTGCTTCCTTGAAATGTTGGGCCCATTTATAAATGAATTACAAAAATCAATATATGATATACACAGTATTACTGTCAGCTTATTATAGTGACTTTAAAAAAAAGTTGTAACGTGTTATACTATTCCTATTATATAATAATTTTCACTGAAGGTCTGGGTACAAGTTGTGGGATTTACATATGTATGCATGTTAAAGTTATATATTTGAGAATATGTTTGTATTATAAGATTGCATGTATGCTATTTGAAAGTTGAATACAAATATTTATAAAAAGATTTAGAACAAAGCATACCGTCTTTAAACTTTGTGTATTGCAAAACAGAATACATTCTGTTCCATTAGCAAGTGATTTTATTTTTTTATATTGGTTAGACTATTGTGTCACCTCTTTTAAGGAAAATGTTCCTAGTTCCTTCTTTCCAGAAGATTCTTTTATTCCAGTGAATACCTCACTGTCATGGAATCTCTCCCAGAGCCTCCTGCTGAGTGACAGTATGTGTTCACTGTGTCTTTTTTTGTCTCAGCGAAGCCTAAGAACTGTGTCTTCCTTCAGCACTTGCAATGCAGGGATTAGGCCAGAGCTCTGGTGTTATTCAATTGCATCGACTTCCTGTGTTCCTAATTAACGAGTACTGTTTGGACAATAGTGTAGTTATAGGGTTATTTATGGGGTTAATTATTATATAATTACAGAGTAATTACTGTCATTTATATTGTTTTAATTGTAAGTCCCACATATGTCTGTTTATATCCTCTGATTATATTTTTAAACTCAATGTGGTGTAATGTAATCATTATTCAACCACCTCCTTGTAATGTAGGGGTATGTGCCGAGTAACTGAATGATAATCTTGTTCACCCCTTACTCACACGATAACATAACTTACTAAAATGATCCCAAGTAATGCTAAATAATGACCTAATATGACCTAATAATAAGTGCCTTGTAACTGAAATAATTTTATGTGAACCTTTTTTTTTATTTCAATTTCCATTCCCTATCTTTATATTTTCCTATTTACAACATACACATTCCCAACACAACAGGAGCCTTGCTCCCAGATTAAAGTGGCAAATACATACTGGAAGTGTGCCACAACTCATACTTTCCAATTCATTCCGAATAATTACCTTTAAATACATTAAAAAAAAAAAACGTTTTATTATCGTGTTGATTTTGAAACAAGAAAAGCTGCCCTTCCCCCACCTTTACAACTGAGTACCAATCAATGGCATTTAACTTCTGCATTTTCTTCTCATCCAGGGCGTGTGACCTTTCTTAAACCTCACTCTTGAGATGCATTTCGTTGTTGACTTTAATCAGATATAACACCTTGACAGGTAAGTCACATAATCAATTATAAAATATAAATTAATTTTAGTTACTTTGATCACAACAGTGTCTATATCAAATAACACTGTTAGATTGTTATTGGTTGATATTAAATAAGTGTGTAACACATTTTATTCCATTTAATTAATACCCAACAACTTCTAATTTCTTAAAGGTAATTACTCTAAAAATAAGTTTAACAACATGTTAAACACCTCTGCAAAACAGCTGCACACATTACACTGAAAGTAGGCATTTCCTGGCCAAAACATACTGTATATCTATCTACTTGACTTAGGGACATATTTTCAAAGTATTTCCTCCAGTCTTTATTTAACTCACTTGTTATTTAAAACAAACTAAAGCCAAACAACTAAGTAATATGATTCAAAGTCTCTTTAGTAGTAATTGCATCAAAAAGACTGACTGGCATTAACACTTTGAAATGTTACCCGCTAGCTCCTTGTAGTTTTGCCCTATAATGAATATACCGTTTCTGAAGAGGTTGTCTTTATCCTCATTTTTGCTCATTCAGAGGGACAGTTCAATGTCATGCCAGGAAGATTAGATTTTCAGCTTTTTTTCTTCCTTACCTTTACAAGGAACATGCCCTTAACTTGTTATTTTAAATGTGGGATTGGTTTTAATTGATTGCATGATCCTTAGGTTAATACGGTAGATGTCGGTTTATGTTTATTGGGTTTGTCAATTAAAACTTCAGTAGTTCGGGACAAACACCAATCACAAAATGTTTTAGTACAAATATTTATTGTGGAGAATGCGGAGTATGCGATTTTACAGAAAAGTATGTTGTATATACACATTCATTTGGCATCAAACCTAACTTGGTTTGCGGGCTCGCTGCCTGGCCGACTGGACGAGGCTGAGACCCCCATTGATAAAACATAGAAATTGTTTTTAAGAAAGGTGGAGATGGGAAGGTGGTGGGTCACGATGAAATTGAAACGCAATTGAGAGGTAAGTGAAGAGGGTATTTATAGTGCTAACAATCATAATTAGCTAACATGTAAATTGAATGATTCAATTTGGTGACGCAGAGATTGGTGTCTGACCCTCCTCCCGAACTTTAATTATAAATTTCATTAAATTGAATGCTGACATTTTTAACAGAGATTGTTTTACCTTATAGCTGCAAATATAGTAATTTAATTTAAGATTATTTAGGACAACTGGTATAGTTTTTAGATAATTTATTTTTTCATCAGTCACTCTGACTTGAGGTGATACTACAAATCTGATAAACTGTAAAATTTCTGCACCAGAGGGATTTTTGGATTTTGTTGCTAATTTTGTATGCATAATATTTTCCATTTTAGAAAAAAATGTCGGTAAAGTTTGAGCTGTTGCAAAAACATTCCAAATTTGGCCCAGCCTACTATGATGCCATAATCCAATGTCATAATTGACAGAACAAAGAATACACTATGGCATGGATACACTAAGGCTATTTATTCTTCAAGCCGTACTTCCCATATATACAGAAAAATGTATCTGGGAGCACAGAAAATAATCAGAATTTTTTTTATTTCAATGTAATCCTAAATTTAATCTATAGGTTAAGGATACAGCACCTTAATTAACTGCCGAAAAACCTTTTGTTAGCTTCATATATCTCAGAGTGTAAGCATTTTGCACAATGAACATATCATTTCAGCAGTGACATACAACCTTGACATGTCATGCCTCTGTAGGTGAACTGTGGATGAAAGTACTGGAAATTGATGAATTTAAAAATAACTAATACAGTAGTTGCAAGGTTATCTGGGACAATGATGGATAAAAAGATTTGGGGATCAAAGGGCCAATTCTGGGATTAAACTAAACCTTTTATTCATGGACATTACTAACAATCAGCAGAAATCACATTCCCATTACTCTCTGGCTGCTATAAAAAACACCTTTGACCTTTCTTCAAATAAAGCTGGCTTTATGTTCTCCATTTGTCATTGCCCCTATTTCTCAGTTAGGACTGTACCAATTCTCCTTAGTCAAGTCCAGATCTCAAACAGCACACAGTATCAAAAGTGAAATATGAACCAGTACCAGAAAAAAGAGTAGAAGTTGAAATCCCACAACTCTTTATCGCTAAAATGAATGTCTCTCCACTCAAAGCAATCTTTTATTATTGCACATAAAGTAGGTGTAATAAAACGGCTTAATTAAAACATGAATATTTAATCAGCCTGCCAGCAACTTGGCTGATAAACGGATTGGGTGCGCATTTCCATGGTGCCCACCAGCCCATAGCTACTTCCATTTCCTGGAATAGAAAAAAAGCTACATTATTTAATTGGTCCAAAGTTCTACTGTGGCAAAGAGAGCGAGGGAAAGAGAGAGAGAGAGAGAGAGCTACGAGAGCAGCCTTCTTTAGAATTACAATGTGCAGGAGAGATTAGAAGGAGATGGACTTCAGCTAACTTGTTTTTACAGTGGAAGAATTAAATATTTATTGGAAAATCTTCTCAATGGTCATTCAGTCACTGGCACCAGTAAACCATGGTGCCCACATTTGAGATCAATATTATACCTATGAGAGGCACACAATTAATAAACTACACAAAAAATGGCTATGACATTTTTCTCTTCAAATCTCCTTCCTCAAATTGGCTTGTTACAGTTAACCAGTTGGTAAACACATGGGTAGGTTATATAACAGTGTCATGTCTTAGACACCGAGATGTATAGATTATAAACAATACCGGTTGATATGCTGCTTGTAATTTCCAGATTGATTTTAAAATGTTTTACAACCATTTCAGACAGTACATTTCATTTAAGTTTCCACTTTGGAAGAAAGACTCCGTGTGTGACTTTAAATATACAGTAGACTCCCTTTTAGCATACCATGAAAACAAATATAATAATACAATTTTTGTGTGAGATAGAATAATTTGTGTGCAATGCGAGACCGGGCTAGCCAAAACCTTAGATCAGTGATTTGCACTGCAGGTAAGTATGCAGACATAATTAAAAATAATTAAAATAATGCATAATACATTCAAGTGTCGTGCTGTTTATTTTTGTTGAATTGTCACATCTAAGTTGAAAAAGTCTGTTGAAAATCTTAAAGTTGTATTTTTTTCAGCTAGTCAGATAAATCAGTCACAATTCTTCAAGCCAATCATAAACCTAAATTCAACCGACTCCGGGGTCTATAATGTTTGATGTGCTGATAGATGTAGCAAGTCCAGGTTATCCTGTACAGACACCACTGCCAGTAGATAGAGCAGGTTATATCAAACTGGATTAGCACTAATGTTTTCCAGTTTTGGAGGGGATAGGGCTAAACTTCCCAGGTCTACCAAACGTACTGCAGCGCAGTACAAAACTATGGACGAAGCTGTCAAAATACTATATTTGAAAAATATGAAACAGTCAAATGCAATTGATGCATGATTTTTTTCTTTATATTTTCTTTTTTGACAGCATCATTCTTAGTAGCTTTCTCCAGCACTCAGTCAGCATCCCTCACAGACCGTAGCAATATCAGTGCCCAGTCCCCTCTCTCTCCCTTGTTTTATCCAGTCAAACAAACTGGCCACTGTGGCAAAGTGGGGATTTCTTTTCCACGTTCAGGACCTTTAACACTATCTTGTGTAAATGAAGTGAAATGAAACAGGATGGTGCCTGTATATTTATTTGCACCAAAATAAATCAAACAAAACAAAAGCCTAACTCCTCCATGGAGTGCTTAGCTAAACACTGCAAGTCGTTAAACTATATATATTTGGACGGCTAAGCCATTTACCAGTAACCAAAACCAACACTTTTCCAAGCATGACCAATCCTTTTCATAAGGTCTACACACAGGTCTCTTCCCCAGGCCTTAGCCTTAACACAGACAAAAAACAAACATTTCGACCTGCTTTATATACACCTGCTTATCAATTACAGGCAGGTGTACCTAATTAAATGAGTGAAACAATTCCCAATTAAACAATTAAACACATTCCCCAGTGTGCAGGGCCTCTGCCCTGTCACACCACATTTCAGTACTAAAAATAGGACCTGATGTCACATAAGCACCGCAATGTTTTAATTTTAGACTCCCCCGAAATGCAACCTTAATGCTATCTCCCTGAACACTATGCTAGTGCTATTAATCAAACAATTTTACATTTCAATTTACTGTCATACTGTTCACAGCTCTTCTGATTGTGATGGGAGTTGGATGCAATTCTAGAGTTAGAGAAATTTGTGGATGTTTGAACCTGAAGATACACACACACACACACAAAACACAATTCAGTTATAGGGCCCCAAAACACTGCTTTTAAAACAAGATTAAAAATGCTTTTATAATGTAGAATTTTTATGCTAAAATGATGTTCCTTTTATTTCTCTGCCTTGTTTTACTGTTTTATGTGCTTTTTCCTTTTGTTTTTATTGCTTTTCTTGCATTCTGTTATTAATATTTGTAAATGTTTTTATTCATGTGAAGTGTTTTGTGGCAATTGTTATTGTGAAAAGTGCTATATTAAAAATAAAGATGATTATTATTCAGTAAAATAGTTTCAGAGGAGCCAGGGTGTAGGATTTCCCAAAATTAATTTGCTACCCAATGCCTATCCAATGCCTTAAGTAACTGCTTGTTCACAGTTAAGCTCTTCTCTTCAGGCTTTGTATAATGTGTGTACAATAAAATACAAATAATCCATTCCACCTGAATGGAATTTGGTGTTGATAGCAGCAGAATGGGAAAATTAATTCAGAAGCAACAAAATGAAGGAGAAATGAAGACAATAAGCGAGGGAGAAAACAATGGAAAAAGAAGCAGGGACTGAAATGAAGAGGAGAAGAATGAAGAGGTGTTAGGCAGGGCGGAAGCAAGGAGTCATAGAAGGAGAGGCAGCTAGTATGCTGTCTGATATTGATAGAGTGCAATGGTGCTGCACTGGTTACTAGGGTGTATTAGTTTATTACATTGTGATACCGTTGGTTTGTCAACATGTTATAAAGCTGTGATATATTCTAGTAATGACTCAGCCCTTTTGCTACTGTTGCCCCTTGGCACAGAACCATTCTATTACCATTGCAGTGCCACACCTTTTGCATTGAAGATGATCTGTTAAGGGACAGTATTTACAGTACATTTTTCAGAGCCTAAAAAAAAACTCAAAACAATCACAGCACCGAATATTATCCTGATGCTACAGACATAGGTGGCAGGGTTGAAGAGCAGCAGTTTAGCTGTGATTAGCACATAAAGATAATGAGTCATGACCAGTGGTGCGAAAATGTAGCAGCAATGCAGTGAAAATAATGTTGCAAGGTGCCCTGTGATTAGCTTTACTTTTGGAAATGCTGAAAAGCAAAAGGTTCAACATTTGCAGTATATTACCCCTGAAGAGAACCCAGGCCCTAGGGATGTAAGATCAAGTGCTGAAATGAAAATGACAGAGAAGAGAAGTGCAGCCACACTGGGATCAAATATCCCTTATTGAGACTGTTGCTCTACAATGGAAACATTTAGAATTATATTTACTAACCCTCAAGGTCACATCTCTTAGTCCCAGTCCCCCAACTCTATTACGTAACCCACACTGCCTCGCAACTTGACTAGATCATACTGCCTTCCAGTCTTCATCCCAGACCCAGCTCTAACCATTCCATACTTCTAATCATTACCTCCTTAGAGTCCTGGTAGTCTTTTTGTTCTGAAATAACTTGCAGAACAGACTGTATTTTGTGGCTGCTTAATGGGTTAACAGGTATACTTGTTGTGTTATTTTCATTATGTTTCTGGGCTGCCGGGTATTGTCGGATTCCTGGGTGCTTATCACACTCTACTCCTGTATGTTTGTTCTTTCCACAACTGAAACATTTAAAAACAAAGAAATAGAAAATAATTTTTTCCAACTTTTAGATAAAAAGGTTTTCTCGAGCTTTTGATTTATTTTTCTGCGGATGACTTCACCGGTTCAAATAGCTAGAACTAGACTGAGACAGATCAGAGAATTGTATGACAGCAATAACAGCTAACAGAATAATTCCTAAATCTTACTTAAATAGCCTAATTCCTAACCCAGTACCTTTGTAGATTTTACTGACTAAAATGCTATTGACTGTTAATGACTGGCTCCTTGTTTTAAGCTAGACACATAGGAAAATAAGCTCTGTTTCTGCACATTTTAATTGGACTGCCTTTGCTTCCAGCAGCTTCAAATTAAAGTTACATGGGGATTCTATGTATTAGTCACAGTGATGTTAGAGGCATTTTAGGGCGGGGATAAAGGAGAATTATAGTAGCAAGGAAAAACAAATGTGTCTATACCCAAAGAATACTGTTCTTTTAACATATTAATAACAACCTCATTTGTATTTTTAAGTTAACATAGCATCACAGCCACATTTCCCACATTAAGTCATTAAGTCACCCAGCGCTCTAGATAAGGTTTTGGGTCTGGGAGAAACTTACCATCTAATTTTAACACTGAGATAGTAAAATGTATTTTCAGGGGGTAAAATGCAACATTACCTTGAAGTCATGAGTAATCTTGATAAATACACTACAATCTTTAATAGTAATGGGGTAGGCTTAAAAAGGAGCCTCTCATTTTAACTGCAATGTTATTTTGAACTACTGTACAGCCACACGTGTTCTACAAGGTTCTTTATCGGCTCAGCACATTTTTTTTGAGGTATCACACTGACTGCAAATTAATTACGTTACTTATATTTTAAACTCAGTGAACATTAAAACATCAGTATAAAGCCATACAGATAAATAAAATAAGGAAATGCATGAATACATTATAAAACAGTTTGTTCAGTATTATAGGCACCTTTTTTAGCTGTGGTCTCTAATGATGGTTCCAGTTTGTTTTGTAGCTGGACTGGGGTGTTTACGATTCAACCTGTTTAGCTTCAAATTTCTGTCAATTTCAGACAGCAAAGACAACAGGGCTAGTCAGATATTGGATCATTTTTGTTGGGTTGTTTTTTTCTTGTGTACAGTTTCCTAGTAACTGCAGACATTGTATTCTGGGAAATGTAGTTGTTAGTGTAAATTTTAGGGGAGGTGGGAGGGAAGGCAGACAAGCTGAGCAGCAAAATTGCTATGCGCATTTTTACGCATTAAGTTTCAATTTTGTGTGTATTTCAGTTTTTTTATGTGTCAAATGGCAGGTACACAGCTTATCTGGACTGCTGCCCCACCCCTAAAGTATTCCAAAAGTGTATTGTAGAAAGGCACTGTCACCTTGTCTAATTGCAGAAGATCTACACCATGAGCACAGGAGGAACACAAGGGTACAAGATATCAGTATTTCTAGCCTCACTCACCTGCTATCTCAGCATCCCTGTTGCTCTCCGTCACACTAGGGATGCAGTTCTCCAGATATATCCCTCCACGGTAGCAGCTGTCCTGTTTCCTGGGTGGCACATCCCAGCACTGGCAGGGGGTCTGCATGATGCCGCAGGGGCGAGCCGCTGTACTGGAGACCAGGCAGCTCTCCAACCACTTACAGAGCACCTGGCAGGCAGGCACACTAGGGTTCCTGTTACCCACAACCAGATACTCTGCCATGAACTCCCCATTCCCAGCCAAGGCTGATGAGGGTTCATCCCTGGACACTAGCTTCTTCATCTGCAGGAACTGCTTGCCAGACTGTAGAAAGGCGTGCCGGGTAGAGGTGTCACAGAGCTTGAGGACCTCGTCGAAGCTCTCCGTGCCCAGGTAGGTGCGAGTGGTCTCCAGGAAAGAATCATACTGAAATGTCCTTACTAGGCGTGGGTTGCAGCAGGAAGTGGGCTTGGACACCTTCATGTAGAGGGTGTAGCGTCGTGGGTCTGGGTTCTGAATGATCCAGGAGCAAGGGGAAGCCGACGCTCCACCATTGCTGTAAGGGAAGACAGAAGATGAAGAGAAGTATCCAAAGAATTTTCCCTGGACCAGGGTGGTGCATGTGTCAGAGGCAGGGCCAGACGGGGAGGAGGATGCAGCAGAGGTCAATGCCAGCAGCAGTGTCGGCCAGGAGACCGCCAGCCAGAGGGGAGCGAAAGCAACTCTTCCCATCCTAGGCCCTTTTTCAGGTGAAACGTTGAGGATGTATGACATAACAGAGCAGCCAGGAATGGAGAGAGGGACAAGCAGCACCTTCCAGAATGTTCTTTATATTTCTATCTGCGTGCACAAACCTCCTCTTGTTTTATTGCATTAAAAAAATAAGAAAATATACAGTCCTTTCTTTTATTGAACGAGAATATGACTCTCCATAGCTCCCCAGGCTGGTCAAAGAAATCTGTGGATTAAAAGATGGGAAATAATTAGAAATCCCCAGAAGAAACAAACAGAGAACTGGCATATTTACTGGGATTAAGGAGATTGTAAATAGTGACATGTAGTATGCTGGTCCTTTTTAGACTAGGAGAAAATGTTTCCTCATCATTCTAAATTATCAGCAAACTGAAAACTAATCATTCATAACAAAGCTGTTCCAAATTACTCAGGGCAAAATTACTAGGCTGCAAACAAACTGGTATTAAATTAGAGGTACAATTTGAATAAATCAAAACAAAAATGATTCACAATCAGAGCCACTCAGAGTGATTGTAAACATCATACAAAGGGTAATGGTAAGGTGATAAAATAAATATTGTATTACTATTAAAAAAGAAACACCAATAATAAGCAGAGTTGGGGTAACTTGTTACTTAAGTAATGCGTTACTGTAATAACATAACTTGTGTCAATAACAAAGTAATAAATAACGCATTCAATTTTTGATGGGGGTAATAATATTACAGTTACTTTTAGCAAAAATAAACAAGCTTGTCTCTTTACATTTTCTCTGTTGTGCACTTACATTGGTGGTATTTTTTTTAAGCCAAAGTACATTTCAGTTCAGTTGTAACCGTAAATGTGAACTGCTCTTTATTGTATTTTCAGTCAGCATGACACGCCGTCAAACCAAAAACAATAACAACTTGTCTTACAGCAGTTCTTAAAGACATAACTGCTATTTTCATTGAACACATAGAAACACTGAACATAACAGCTTTCATTGTGTGCATGCGCACAATCAGGATTAACTGGTTTTAGTACAGAGCTTAATAAAGTCATAACAGAGATCCCGACAGGTACATAAACAGATTCTTCTTCAGTAACCTACTTTTGGTGCGACAAAACAAGGACTATTATAAACAAAACCTTTAAAATAGTTTGACTGAATGTACACTTCAAATTGCATGCATATGAAAAATACTACAGTTTAATTAATGTATAGATACAGTATATATGTATTTACAAAATACATGTGTCTATTACATTATGTTAAGTCATTTATGTAACACAATGTTTTATATACATTGTCATTTTTTTCCAACTAACGCTCGCTATTCTCTTATAAAAAGTCTTCACGTAACTACAGTTGCCTTTTTTTCTTCACTCCTTAAGACTTCTGCAAAGTCGCATGTATTGTAATGATTACAATTTACTATTTGCTATATCCAGTACATTATTAAGAGTTGTTTGTTTGTTATACCACATTTGAGAACATTTCAAAAGCCTGTTTGACACATTAATGAATGAATTACCAGACATATAGTTAAATAGTAAACAATAGTATCAACAACTGTTTCACCAGACAAGACAAGAGAAAGAAATATCACGAGTAATATAACACACTACATTTTTATTAAGCAATAAGTAACAAGAAACGAGTAACAAATTAATAAGTATTGTAAAGGTTTAAAAAATACACACAGACAGGTATATTTTAATCCTGGCCAATCATCTGAACCCACCCACTGCTACAAAACTTGCTTTAAAGCGCAACTGGACATTCCAACACAACAACAATCCAAAGCACGCATCAAAATCTACTTCAGAATGGATAAAGAAGAATAAAATCAAGGTTCTGGAATGGCCTAGTCAAAGTCCTGATCTAAATCCGATTGAGAATCTTTGGTATGAGTTGAAGAAGGCTGTGCACAAGAGAAGTCCTCGGAATTTGAATGAACTGGAACATTTTTGTGTTGAAGAATGGTCAAAAATCACTAAAGAATCATGCCAAAAGCTCATTGACAAATATCCTAATTGTAAAAAGAGGTTATTATTGCTAAAGGTGCCCCAGCTAGCTATTAATTTAATTTTCCTTGTCAGGGTATGAATACTTTTTAATTAGCATTTTTGGAGTTTTGCAAAATAATTGCTGAAATAAATAATTGTAGACATCTATTTCTTGTAACTTTTTTTCCTCATCCACAAAAGCAAAACTTGTGTTACAAAAGATACAAAAGAAAAATTATATATGTGTGTGTGTGTGTGTGCGCACAGTGGTTTAGAGATAATATATAATACTGTTACAAAAATAATTTCAAGAATATTTTTTTTACTTTCATTTGTGTTTCACTTTTAAGCCATTAAAAGGCTGCCACACACCAGACTCAAAGTGAATTTTCATAGATTGATTTTTCAATAAAACTATAAAAAAATTTACTATTGACAAAACTATGATGAAAACTGGTACATATTCGTCAACATGGTGTAGTAATTATGAGTGCCTTCACTGACAGCATTTCAAAGGTGCTGACTTTTCTACCCCAGACCCTGTCCTGGAATAAAGCCTCTGAGCAGCCAGAATTGATGTTACTATAGGAATGTTGAATCTAATGTTTAGGTTAGAAATATGGTTTAAAAAAAAAAAAAGTTAACCATGGTAATGGTGTTAAACTCGTGGTAGAAGCATAGCTATTAGTGGTCCCTTCAGAATACACTAGTCCCGTGTGTTTGTCTAAGCTGGTAGCCTGTCCCCTGCAGTCTGATGTGGAGTGTGTAGTGACACAGAAGGGCGCTCTACAGCCTGCAGCTCCCGAGTATCTCCTGCCTGACTAGACAGCTCCTTGCAATCTGCACTCTCTTCCTCATTGCATTTCAAACAATACATATGCTAGGAGGCAGTGTGATCCAGTGGATAAAGTCCACGGTTTGTAACCGGAAGGTCACCGGTTTAAATCCCACCTCTGCCACTGACTGACTCACTGTGTGACCCTGAGCAAGTCACTTAACATCCTTGTGCTCCATCCTGCGGATGAGATGTTAAATCAATGTCCTATTGGAAGTGACTCTACATATAATGCACAGTTCACAGCCTGCCTCTGTAAAGTACTTTGTGATGGTGGTGCTATACAAAAATAAAGATATTATTATTATTACTGAACTATATATTTTATTCCCTGTGTAAAAAGGAATAATCCCACGCATATTTTTATACCACAGGCAGAATTGGGACTTGGTTTCATTATTTACGTTCTATGTGTGACACCACTCAACACGAGTACAGGTGGGCGTTAAGCATATATAGAAGTAAAAAAACTAAGCCAACTGTAGATACTGCTACACAGAGGTCAACTACTGTATAATGAATAAAGCACCACAGTACTGTAAATTATGTAAAACATATTTTTTTTGTATCAGTTGAACAGTAAAAGATGGCTCCTTGATGTTAGTTCATAGCGTTATTATATAGTTTAGTCATTTTAGCAAACTAGTTCATAAGACAGAAAGCAGACCCAGTTGACTGTACATTCCATAAAGGAACCGTTATCTGCAGTGGCACAAGCTTACTCCCTCTCTTATTGTAACAGTTATTGTAACAGTGAAAATTATTGTAACAGTGAAATTATTGTAACAGTGAAAATATACTTACATTGTTCACAGGATGCCTGCACTTCCAGAAACTAGATTTGAATCCCTGTGCTAGTGAAATCATAATAACATTAACGTGTGAGAGAGAATTTTCAGTATTCACCAACCCATTCCATACACCCACCATAAAAAATAACCTTCTACCCTCTCCTCTAAATCTAAGTCTCTACTCAGTTTCCAGGTTCTGTCCTGTGTTCCTGGTTTCAGTTGCGTTCTGGTGATCTGGGCTCTAATACTATCATAGATCCTGCTTCTAATTGCTTCCATAAGGTTCACCTTTGTCCATCTGATTGAGTAGTTGAGAGGCGTGAGGTCTACCTGTAGTTCTTTGCAGACTACAGGTACTGAATACTGGAAAGATAGTCGAAGTACTGCTTGCTAGCATTTCAATATGCAGGCACAATACTGTATGGTCATTTCTTTTTGGATGTGGATCGCATGAGTTGAGGAGTGCTGTTCTATGGTACAGCAGGTTGATGAACTCCGAGCTACAGCGGCACTAGAAATCCAGCTTTGCTCGGGAAGCGGTGCTAAGCCAGGTGTGCAGTGTGATCTTTTATCTGATTAGTGGTTTGGCGCTGGAGTGTTAGCAACTTGTTTGGCGCAGTGCTGCTCCTCAGCACAGTGAGGCAGGGCAGACAGCTGCTCCAGCAATGTGCTCAGCTCTGTTCCTGTTCAGTAATCAGTAATGACAACACCAAGCTGCTCGACTACAAGAAAAGGCTCTGTTGTCTTTTCATCAACACAGTTGAGACTGCTAAACTGTGGTCTACTCAAGTTCATGTGTGTTCTAATGCACTACATTTTTAACATTCAGATTTCGTAATGTGCAACAAATTGATATGTATTTCCCCTTCCTGTTTTAATTTCTTACCCCCACTGAGAGTATATTAAAGACAGGGGGCCAGATTTACAGAAATGTAAATGTTACTTTGGCTTGAGAACCTGAAGGACGAACTCCAAATCATGAAAAATGCATGGGCATCTGGAGGTTTGAAGCCATGCAAGATCTTTTTAAATCTGCTGAAAACACCACTGTGATAGGTGCACAGGTCACCCATAATGGCAGATCAGAGCACAGGATGAAATGTTTCACACCAATAGACATCCACCTGGAGAGGTCAGAGCTGAGACTGGAGAAAGGTTGCCCCAATATTGCTTGCACTTTAACAACCTTCACAAATGAACTGCTATATTACGTAGACGGTGTGGTTATGTTTTTTGTTTCTTTGTCTGATTTTTTTGTCATTATAAGTACCATTCTATTAATTTGGGTTCAAAAACAGTTTCTGAGAGTATTAACCATTGTGCAGAATATTTTAGCATTGCACAGTAGTAGTGTAGTAGCAGTAGCTAATGTATTTTGTAATTATTTTGTATCTTGTTTATATATTTGTTTAATCATTACTACACATTATTAATTCATGAATATAAACTAGTCCTAAATAGACATTTTTTCATTTTTAATATTCTTGGAGGTAAAAGTGCCCCTCACAGCAATAAGCATCACACAAAAACATCACTTATTGAACCCAAATTAATAGAATGGTACTTATAATGACAAAAAAATCAGACAAAGAAAGAAAAAACATGACCACACCGTGTACGTAATATAGCAGTTCAGTTGTGAAGGTTGTTGTTGGAAAACATGGATTGAGAATTGATTAGCAGTTTGCTACGCATGTGGACTGGCAGAGCTATACTGGTGTTCTTTTCTGAAAAGAAACTAATATTGCAGATAGCAGACTGTTTGGTTCAAATTGCATGTACTGCTAACAATTGATAAGAGACTTTGTTTCTACAAGCTTCTTGTCCAACATTGACTGCAAGCTAACAAGTGTTATGGACCAGGAGGGGCTAGGCTCTAAGACTTTTAGGAATACAAAGCATAAAGGGGCTAGAAGGCTCCCAGGGACTCCCGTTGGACCCAGAGGTTCACAGGGAGAGTAAGAGATAATACCACTAGGACTTAAAGGGTCTAAGGCAGAACGGAGAGAAGATGACAAAAACCAGATGTATGGACCTTTTTGGGGCACCAGGGGTTTGAGGAATGCACTGAGTTCAGAGGTCGTCACACTAGACTCACACACACACACACACACACACACATACACACACTCACACAAAATTAAATGTATGGTAACAGGATAATGAGTTGTACCTTTTCTATTGGTTAAGTGTCAGAGAAAGAGGAGGAGAGAGACACCTATGCAGAAGGGTATTTAATGTCATGCAACAATTGTAAGAATGAGTATTCTGTGTCCTGTACCTGGGACCAGACTCCCTGCATATTTCAATAAACATAACAACTGACTGAAGAAAAGGACTCTGTGCAGTTTCTTGAATCTACTTACTCACCATCCTCTTTTTAAAGTTACATCAGTTGTTAAAGTGCAAGCAATATTGGGGCAAACTTTCTCCAGTCTCAGCTCTGACCTCTCCAGGGGGATGTCTGGATTTCTATTGGTATGAAACATTTCATCCTGTGCTCTGATCTGCCATTATGGGTGACCTGTGCACCTATCACAGTGGTGTTTTCAGCAGATTTAAAAAGATCTTGCATGGCTTCAAATCTCCAGATGCCCATGCATTTTTCATGATTTGGAGTGGAAATGAATGCAAAACACAAAGTCATTCAGAAGACTAACAATCTCCTTCAGTTCGTCCTTCAGGTTCTCACACCAAAGCACCATTTACATTTCTGTAAATCTGGCCCCTTCTCTTTAATATGCTCTCAGTGGGGGTAAGAAATTAAAAAAGGAAGGGGAAATACATATCAATTTGTTGCACAGTACAAAATCTGAATATTAAAAATGTAGTGCATTAGAACACACATGAACTTATGTAGACTCCAGTTTAGCAGTCTCAACTGTGTTGATGAAAAGACAACAGAGCCTTTTCTTGTAGTCGAGCAGCTTGGTGTTGTCATTACTGATTACTGAACAGGAACAGAGCTGAGCACATTGCTGGAGCAGCTGTCTGCCCTGCCTCACTGTGCTGAGGAGCAGCACTGCACCAAACAAGTTGCTAACACTCCAGCGCCACACCACTAATCAGGTAAAAGATCACACTGCACACCTGGCTTAGCACCGCTTTCCGAGCAAAGCTGAAAATCTAGTGCCGCTGTAGCTCGGGGTTCATCTCCCTGCTGTACCATAGAACAGCACTCTTCAACTCATGCGATCCACATCCAAAAAGAAATGACCATACAGTATTGTGCCTGCATATTGAAATGCTAGCAAGCAGTACTTCGACTATCTTTCCAGTATTCAGTACCTGTAGTCTGCAAAGAACTACAGGTAGACCTCACGCCTCTCAACTAGACCTTATGGAAGCAATTATAAGCAGGATCTATGATAGTATTAGAGCCCAGATCACCAGAACGCAACTGAAACCAGGACCACAGGACAAAACCTGGAAATTGAGTAGAGACTTAGATTTAGAGAGGAGGGTAGAAGGTTTTTTATGGTGGGTGTATGGAATGGGTTGGTGGATACTGAAAATTCTCACTCACACGTTAATGTTATTATGATTTCACTAGCACAGGGATTCAAATCTAGTTTGTAGAAGTGCAGGCATCCTGTGAACAATGTAAGTATATTTTCACTGTTACAATAATAGTTACTAACAGACTACAAGGCTGTTTGAAAGAGAGGGAGTAATCTTGTGCCACTGCAGATAACGCTTCCTTTATGGAATGTACAGTCAACTGGGTCTGCTTTCTGTCTTATGAACTAGTTTGCTAAAATGACTAAACTATATAATAACGTTATGAACTAACATCAAGGAGCCATCTTTTACTGTTCAACTGATACAAAAAAAATATGTTTTACATAATTTACAGTACTGTGGTGCTTTATTCATTATACAGTAGTTGACCTCTGTATAGCAGTATCTACAGTTGGCTTAGTTTTTTTACTTCTATATATGCTTAACGCCCACCTCTACTCGTGTTGAGTGGTGTCACACATAGAACGTAAATAATGAAACCAAGTCCCAATTCTGCTTGTGGTATAAAAACATGCATGGAATTGTTCTTTTTTTACACAGGGAATAAAAAATATAGTTCAGTACGTATGGTTTGAAATGCAATGAGAATGAGGAAGAGGGTGCAGATTGCAAGGAGCTGTCTAGTCAGGCAGGAGATTCTCGGGAGCTGCAGGCTGTAAAGCGCCCTTCGGTGTCACTACACACTCCACATCAGACTGCAAGGGACAGGCTACCTGCTTAGACAAACACACGGGACTAGTGTGTTCTGAAGGGACCACTAATAACTATGTTTCTAGCATGGGTTTAACGCCATTACCATGGTTAACCTTTTTTTTAAATCATGTTTTTACCATACTTCTCCATGGATTAGTATGTTTGCCTGTGCTTAACATGATTTCCCTATGTTTTCACTCAATGTTTCTATGTTTTTATTATGATGTTGATACATTATATTAAGCTGTTGTCTTTAGTTCCCTACAGGAGGCTGGATATTATTACTGTTTATGTCAGGTAGGTTTTTTTTGTGTGGTTTAGAATGAGAGCTCTTTTATGCTCCTCAGTAATTGGCAACCAATGCATAAGACTTTATATTCAGTTGACATATTTAATTTTAATGAAACTAGTGCTGCATGATACAAGCTTTATTGTTTTTGTAGACATGCAAAATAATGTTACAGTATATGAATATTATGTACTATAGGTACTGTGAGTAAGGATATTGAGCAGTGGAGACTCCTAGAGGAGGCAAGAGAGGCAGTGTCTCAAAATTTCACAGTGAAAAAAAGAGAAAAAAAGTGTTTTTATTTTATTGAACATTATTATATTATAATGCTACACCACAATAAAAGACAAAAATATTGTCTGAAATGCAAGAAAAAAATGACATTTTAACTAAACCCTAGATTCAACATTTCTATAATAACAGTAGTTCTGGCTCCTCAGAGGAGGCAAGACTCCATTATAAACTCATATCTGCTATTAACCACTAAACTAGCAGTAGCAGATCACGTGATCTAAGCATGGGTTTTAATTGGAAGGGTCCAGAAAGTTGTTTTCATCAGAGGAGACAAACCTCCATTACAAACTCCTATCTGCAAAAAACACACTCAGTATAATACTAGCAATGGCATATGACATAGTCTGATCCCTGATTTTACTTATAGGAGCAACTCAAACCCTACTGCCCCCTGCTGAAGCCCTGCTTCACTGATGTGACTATGAGTGAAGTAGAACAAGATTTTGATCAGAAAAAAAAAAAAAAAAAAACGATAGGAAAATACCATGGAAGATTCCTTGACTGTTTAGTCCCATTAAAGCAAAGTTAAATGCAAAGGCAGCATTGTTGACATGTGTGGATTATGGGAGTTGTAGTTTTCCTTTGCATTTCTGCTGATTGGAAGCACCTTTCAGTGTGTACCAAATAAACTACTATTCTCAGAAGACACTGCATGCCCATATGCCCCATTGCATTGTGACACCAATAGCATCAATAAAGTGATATATATTTTCAAAGTTTCATATTATGATACCACTTCCTTTCTCTGGGAACAAATCTAGTTTTTTTATTTTTTCTCTGTTAGTGTTTGTTGGAAGTCATATTTATATTATTTTAGCCCCTACCCAGCAGTATTTGTGTTTAGTTTTCCCCAGCGCAGGCAAACTCATTCACTTTCTTTTTGCCTCTATGGTATATCATCGTTTTGTTGGTCATAAATTAGTTTAACACATTAAGTCTATATATGATGTGCTTGGCAGTGTATAACAGTTAGTCAGCCTTTTTTCATTGACGTTCCGGCTATATATTATCTACACTTCTTTGAACTCGTTAGTCAGGTTGGAGAGTTGATGCTGCCTGGAGCACGGATGTGTTGCCTACCATGGTGCTGATCTCTGATCCTTTTATTGGATGAACAGAAAAGAGCTGCTTCAGAAAATGTAGTCCATAGTGCTGAAGGTGTATTTTTCTTAAGACAGCAACTTAAAAAAAAATTGTAAGTAGCAGGGTTCTGAAAAATATAGCGTTATACATCCTCAGGTGTTGCTAAAACTGTTTAAATAACATACTTGTTATCTGGCAATAGTACTGGTTTTATTGTTGCACACAACTGTATGTGTCTTTTTTATTTATGTCTGTATGTAAGCAAATAACATGTTGAATCAGTTTATACAGTTTAGTGTTTTGAGCACATTTTATAGAAATGCAAGGGAAGTGTTGATATTTCTATAGGATGAATACTGTACATTTGGATGCAATTGAATTATTTACAAAACTTCCCAGTTGAATTTTATTATTATCTGTATCTGTTGTTATTATTATTATTATTATTATTATTATTATTATTATTATTATTATTATTATTATTATTATTATTATTATTATTATTATTAATTTCAAATAGCTAGAAACTACATCTGAATGTTTGAAATTGAAAATTAAACTAAGTATTTTTTTTTGTTGTGGCATTTTAATCCTCTAGTCATTTAATGATATTTACCTCCCTGATATATTTCTTGGAATCAAAATGTCAGTGATGAATCCTCTGCACTGACTCATCAAACAAAGCTAATTTAGTACGAGGCTTAAGAAAGCCATATTTTCAATAAATAAAATCCCAGTTTATTACAATCTTGGGCTAGTTGAAGCCTTATAAAAGTCTCCCATAGTAAAGGCATAGCAAAGTGTTATAATGTATAATAAAATCATGGAAAACCATAGATAAGCATTGTCAAGCTCAGATAGGTATGGTAAAACAAATAATAAAATATGGCAAACCAATATAAACTATGGTAAACACATAGTAAAACCATGGTAAAACCATGCAAAATTACCATGCAAATTTCCTTATGTCACTTTCACCAATGTGGTCATGCCACATATGTTCATTGCATACTGGGGGAAAAAAATCAGGACTGAAAGGGCTTCTTACATAAATAAATATATTAATAGATAAAGTGAAGCCAGAGAGTTGACTGGGCACAGGAAGGCATTATCTGCTTTCTCTGAATGTTTAAGAAATAAAATCAATTATCTTTCATGTTCATGAAATGCAAAGTATCTGCAGCCCTAAGATAACATTGAACAGCCCTGACACTCTGCTGTCCACAGGCAGTCCAAGCATGGAATAGCTATGAAGGGAAGGTATGACTGCACAGGTCATGCTTCTTCACTCAAGCAGACGGCAGGATATTGCATACTTGTTATTGGGGTGAATGCTAGCCTTAGAAGTAATTATTGAACACATTTTATATACCACCCCACCACTGCAGAACCCCAAAACACAATGTGTGAGTAAGACACTTACTGAAGTGGTGATGTTGTAGCTGTTAACATGCAGTTAAACTGCAGATACTGTGCAAGCGACATTACACTGCAGTCTAACGGTATTGCACAGTGCTAGTTAAAGAATGAAAGCTTATTAGGTAATTATAAGGTTTATTGTAATACTTTAGTTACTAATGTATATAGCAACCTCGCTGTGCTGGTATTATCATCGTTATTATTATGGTTTTTAAGATATTGTAGATGTAGTATGAAATATATTGAACAGACTTGAAAAAGTGTTACCAAAACACTGATGAATCAGGAGCAATCATCCTATCACTGTTGAAACTAGAAAATGGTGTTTGAGTAAGTCAGTGTGGGGTTGGTAGATAGTTTACCATAAATGAAGGAAAAAGTGAATGCTTCTTAGCACTAGCAACCCCAGACCAATGCCGACAGCAGTGATGTATGTTACAATGCTCCTATCAGGCAGTAAGCAACAGGAATACCCCTGTATCAACTGGACTGCTACAGCATCGCTAACCTATAACCATTCCCTCTATCATTTCTACTCTGTATTTGCCTTTTATTTATATGTAATGTCCTGCAGATATTACAGATATTGTGTATTTATTTAATATGTAATTTTCCACAAAGTTTGATGTCTTTAAAACTTATTTAAAATATTTATCTGGTCAACACTTAATAATATAATAATAACTTTAATTTAAATATAGGGCCATTCACACCGAAGCGTCCCAAGGCGCTGCACAGTCAAAATGTCCAAGATACTAATTAATTGATAAATATTGTAAACTTAAATACAAACCACATGAAAGCAGATTTATTAAAATACATTGATAAACAATGTAAGCATAAAAACAAGATAAAGAAATCGAGTTCATATTTCAAAACCTATGAAGCCTAAGAAGAGAAGACAGCCAAAAGAAGGTATGTTTTGAAAGAAGTTTTAAACTGAGAAACTGAAGTAGAATTTTGAATGCAACTAGGCAGAGAGTTCCATAAGGAGTGTGGCAATGCAACTAATGCTATACCACCAAAAGTAATATGCTTAGGTGAAATGCATTTAAGAAGTCCAGAATTGGAAGACCTAGGCTCTCCCAGGGATGTATGGGCTCAGAAGGTCCATGATGTAAGAAGGACCCTGACCATGTAGGGCCTTGTATGTCAGAAGCAGAATCTTGAAAGTGACGCAGGAACAGACAGGTAGCCAATGGAAACGCGCAAGAACAGGAGTAATGTGTTCAGTCTGGCAGCATATACATATTAAAAAGGAAAGGGCCAAGAACAGAACTCTGCGGGACTCCATGAACTGCATGAGTGGTAGAAGAATTAGAACCAGCATAGGACACGTACTGATGTGGATCTGATAGGTATGAGCGGATCCACTCAAGAGCAGTCCACCTCACACAAGTAGTGACCTAAAGTAGCTGACAAAATTTAAAAATCTGCACAGTGTAAAAATTATACAAAACATGCTTTAAACGATGTCCTCAGAATACAGCAAGTTGTATTTTATAGTGTCCTTGTGTGTAGATGTATAATAATATGCATTCCTCCTTGCATTGTTTTTGTTTACCTCAGTTTTGGTGTGCAGCTAAGAAGCAGGCAGCAAGGGTCTTCTTATTTAGTCAAGATACTGGTTTCCTACAGCAAGGACTTGTGCTATAATAGTAGTCTGCATTCTGTACCTAAACTATGTAGTCTTGGAACACAGCAGGTGTTTTATATGAAAATTAAATTACTGACTGCCACGTTTTTCAAGATAGCTGATCTTATAAACAGGTGTTGCTATACAGCAGGTGCTCCATCACACAGCTTTACTGCCTGATATTGTGAAAAACAATTCCTGTACATAAAGCCTGTTGAATTAAAGGGACAAGCATAGAATACTGCATATGCCTTTATATCCACATATTTCCAAGAAACTTTCCAGGCCATCAATTGGCATTACTAAATTAGCAAAAACCATTTAATGTTAATTCATATAACTGAGTCAGCAAATTCTAAGCTATTTTATTGTTAAATTAGCACATCGTGGTCCCAGAGTGGCTCGTCCAGTTAAAGCGCTGCTGCGGGGAGCGCAGGATAAGTCATACAGTTTGGACGGCACTAGTTCACGTCCAGGCTGTGCAAATAGGCCGAACTTTGCTGGGAACCCCGAGGAGGGCATCACATTGGCTCTGACACTCCCAGGGAGGGGGATGGAAATCGGCAGGGACTTAGTCTCCTCATCGCGCAACAGCGAACCCTACTGGCCAGACACCAAGCATATTCAGTGTGGATAAGAAGCAGGTCTGATCTCTGTCTTCCAGGATCGGTAACCCGCCCACTTCTGCTCTAGACTGCTCAGCGTAAAAGTGATTCTGGCTTTAGGCTTGTGAGATCGGAGGATGCTCATACACCCTCAGAACGTCCGTGCTGTGTGGGGACTCGCTGCGGTTTGGAGAAAACACATAATTGGACATTTCAAATTGGGGGAAAATAAATAAAAAATAAGAATTGGTCAAAAAAAAAAAAAAAATAACACATCAAATTTTGTTTGAGGATCTGTTATAAATGGCTAGCAATGCATCTTTAAATGCGTTATAAATTATGTTAAAATCGTCATAATACATTTATAAATGTTTTATAAATGGACCCTTGATTGTAAGTGTGACTGATAAAACAAGCACCACATTTACACCATTATTTTCATGAATTTCTCATGTATTTGAAACTGAGCCCCCATGCTTTAATGTGTGGGACTGCTAAAAACTCCAGCGGGGTAATTAACAAAGCAGATTCAATTCTGTAACATAAAGCCAGCCAACCAATGGAGGTTACAAAGGAGTGAGCCGTTATGTGCTTTTAAGTTATAAACTGATTAGCCTGGCTGTGTTGTAGTTCTATCAATCACCCGTCTGTTGGTTCACGTAGGAGAATCACTTATATCACTGGATGACAAGTAGAAATGCAATGCTGAAGGTTTTCTACACTTTCCCCTTCCCCTTGACTGTTTTTTCTATCTTTTTTGCATGCCAGCTACTGCCTACCTGCTGTACATATTTTACACGCTCAGATTAGGATCAAATTATTTGCACACTGCTCATTTATAACAGCAATGCATTTACGCCTTTCAAAGGGTAGTATGAAGATCTCTTTCAGCATAGAATTAATTATTTATTTCTTAGCAGACGCCCTTATCCGGGGCGACTTACAGTTGTTACAAGATATTACATTATTTTTACATACAATTACATTATTTTTTACATACAATTACCCATTTATACAGTTGGGTTTTTACTGGAACAATCTAGGTAAAGCACCTTGCTCAAGGGTACAGCAGCAGTGTCCCCCACCTGGGATTGAACCCACGACCCTCCGGTCAAGAGTCCAGAGCCTTAACCACTACTCCACATAAATAAGATAAATAAGATTAAAGCACTCTCCTGTTACACAAGCCAAAACACATGTGCATACATATAGTGGAGACAGTCCTATTGTCCTCTGCACTGCTACCTTGGCTTTCTAATCTATTCTACATAGTTGGTGTGGCATGCTGTGCTTTTTAAACTGTTGTTTTGTGTCTACTGCAGTTATTGCTCCTTGTTATTCCATGTATTTGCTTGCAAAGTGTTTTTTGTAATTCTGTAGTTGGAACTCAATAATTTAGCCATATATACTGTATATATTTAGTCCATGGGCTGCATCTATTTTTTTCACAAAAGGAAAAGTAGGCCTCCCACTGAGTTGAGATCTTCTTTCTGTCCATGAATATCTATTTATTTTGTCTCTAAAATATACGGATGCATAAAAAAATAAAAATAAAATAATCCAATATTTTTGGCCTCATTGTATTTATGTTTTAAGAACATTTATTTTATGATATTCTTTTAGATGCAGGATGTAGTTTGCAGAATAAGATCATATGATAATGACATAGCATTAAAATAGAGCAATGGTGCACAGTATGTTGTGACAGCCGGGGCTGGCCTTAGGCCTATGCAGTCTATACGACTGCATAGAGCCCCACGCCTCAAAGGGTCCCTCGTATTGCTTCCCTTGGTCTTGAATTTGGATGCTCGCTCGCACCACACCACTGTCAAAGTTTTGTATACACTAGGCTGCTATCGTTTTAAAGAATTATCCCCCCGCGCTCCGGCACACACAAACATGGGTCTAGTACACATTTCTTACTGGGCATATGCATTGCTGTGTATGCAAATTTAGAGTGATTCAGAATCAGAACTACTTAATCTACTTGTAATTTCTTATTGAGGGCCCGTTAATAAACAACCCATACTTTACATTTTAGGAGACTGCACGTCTGTGCCCTTTGATTGTATTTCTTAAATATATTTATGTCTGTGTATTATATTTTCAAATAGGTAAGCGGAATATAACTCTGTTTAATTGTCTTGTTGTTCTTGATTATTTGAGCCCGTGCAGGGAAGTTGTTAAGAGCAGTTGTGAAGAGCAACTTAAGAGCAACTGTGATCAGCACTATTTAATTTTTACTTGTACTGATTTTTTTCTCCATTTACTTTTTTAGCATGACTACATCAACCAAGCACTTTTGTACAGAACCCTCAAAAACATCAGGAAGACAGGGACAAAAACTGTAAGCAAGACAAATGAAGAGCTCACTAATTTCAAGAGCAAATGAAGATAATTAAAAATAAAAAATGAACAGGAGACAAGGACAAAATCCACATAAATTAACAGGATATTAGTGCAAAGTATCAGCAAAAATGGGTCATCTTAATCACAAAAAAATCTGTACAATAATTGTGAGTTCAGCTGTGGCAGAGTGAAAGAGAGACAACGGGTTTAAATAGCTCTCTGGATCTCAAAGGAGAAAAAGGCGAGCAGAAGTTAACAAAATGATCAAAAGCCAGGAAAACTTAGTAAATCACTGTGTGGCAGAAAAGCAAGAAAACAGAATTTATAGCAACATTTTTAAGGTGTGACAAAAACTTATGTTGTGTACATAGTTTAGGCAGTGTGATTTTTAGACTGCTTTGCTACTGATTACTAACCAGAACAGACTGTAATAAACACTGCAAAGCTGTCCTACCAACTCCTTAAGACATTGTTTAAGAACATAAGAAGAACATAAGAAAATTTACAGATGAGAGGAGGCCATTCAGCCACACTTGCTCGTTTGGTTGTTAGTAGCTTATTGATACCAGAATCTCATCACGTAGCTTCTTGAAGGATCCCAGGGTGTCAGCTTCAACAACATTACTGGGGAGTTGGTTCCAGACCCTCACAATTCTGTATAAAAAAGTGCTTCCTATTTTCTGTTCTGAATGCCCCTTGATCTAATCTCCATTATGACCCCTGGTCCTTGTTTCTTTTTTCAGGTCGAAAAAGTCCCTTGGGTCGACATGGTCAATACCTTTTGAATGCTTGAATCAGATCGCCACGTCTTATTAGCTCAAGACTGAATAGATTCAATTCTTTAAGCCTGTCTGCATATGACATGCCTTTTAAACCCAGAATAATTCTGGTCACTCTTCTTTGCACCCTTTCTAGAGCAGTAATATCCTTTTTGTAGTGAGGTGACCAGAACTGAACACAATATTCTAGATGTGGTCTTACTAATGCATTATAAAGTTTTTACATTACTTCCCTTGATTTAAATTCAACACTTTTCACTATATATCCAAGCATCTTGTTGGCCTTTTTTTAGCTTCCCCACATTGTCTAGATGAAGACATTTCTGAGCCAACAGAGATTCTTTCTTCAATTTTAGTATCTCCCATATGGTATTTATAATGGACATTTTTATTGCCTGCATGCAGTACCTTACACTTTTCTCTATTAAATGTCATTTGCCATGTGTCTGCCCAGTTCTGAATGCTGTCTAGATCATTTTGATGACCTTTGCTGCTGCAACAGTGTTTGCCACTCCTCCTATTTTTGTGTCGTCTGCAAATCTAACAAGTTAGGTATTCATACCGTGGCTGAAGATGCAAGGCCGGCCCTGGTGACAGTCACTGTGCAAGAAACCTGAGTATCTTTGCATTTTCTGCTCTTCTGTTCTTTGAGTCTCATCAACAGACCATTCAGTAAATAGCAAAGGGGTTGCCAGCTCTATCTGTCTCCTACACTTAGATAATGAAGTGCAGCTCACTGCATCTGGGGTCTCTGTCTTGGAATGTGTGTGTGTGTGTGTGTGTGTGTGTGTGTGTGTGTGTGTGTGTGTGTGTGTGTGTGTGTGTGTGTGTGTGTGTGTGTGTGTGTGTGTGTGTGTGTGTGCGCGTGTGGAGGGATATGTGAGTTAACATGAACTATCAATCCAAGATATTTCAAAATATATATTTTTTATAACTTGTATAATTTAATCAGAACAGTAACAAATGTGTGCCAAAGTAGGGGGGGAAGTGTGCCCTGTCCTTGTTAAAATGGCCTTGTTAATTGTTACTAAAATTATTATGTGCCAGCAACCAGTCTCATAATAAAGCCTGTGTTTTTTCATGCATTAAGTAATCAATTGAAGACCTATAGATTCAGGTAAAACTTATTCCAGATCGGTGGCACCTGATCAATCTTGTACATTGTCTCAACAAATCTACTACTGATAACCATTCCCTCAACTTTTACTAGGGTTCTCAGATAACATATATTAAAAGTTCTATTTAATAAGGAGTCTTTGTTTGCAATAAATAAAAGCACTGGATATGTAATAACATCTGTATTCCTTGTATTTACATATTTAAGAAACAATTACCTGCAGCCCTACCAATGTGGGCTCTGCTCTGTGACCTTCAAGGAAAGCCAGGTGTCAGCGATATCAGAACTGTCCTAAATTATTCCCTGTGCTCTAAATATTTCTCAAACCAGTCTTCATTTCAGTCAGAGTTTCCTGAAAACTAGATCTTGCATCCCAAGATAACAGCTTTTACTTGTATTTATTTACTGAGTTACTGACTGTAGAGATACAGGATGCCGTGTATAATGTATTCAATCTAATGGAACAAGGAGTCAGATGTGCAATGCAAAACAGTGGGTTTTATTTTCATTTTTAAAAAACTAAAAATGGCAGGTTTGAAACAAGGGTGTTATGGAATTAGTTTACTTTTATTGTCATGAAAGTGATATAGTTAGTTTCCTGATGTTTTGTTATGCAAGTGCTTTGGGATGATGCAAATATATAGGTATATATATCTAACAAGAGACAAACTAGAAATGTGGCCAAAAGTTTTGCATCACCTACAATTTTAGGATTGAGAGATATTAAACAAATATATATATATATATATATATATATATATATATATATATATATATATATATATATATATATATATAAAAAATTAGATATTTTATTTAACATCATGTAATCAAGGAAACAACAAAATGATTTCGCAAAAGTCTACCGGAAGCCATAATATTAGTACAATATTTCATGGTAGATTTCGAAATGTCAATTTTTGTCAGTTTTACATTAAGTATATGGAAAACTACAAAGCGGTATGTAATTCAATATGTTAACATAACATTGTTCAGCAGTTTTTCATTCTACCTTATGAAGCAACATTTGTTAATTCTATAGGGTGATGCAAAACTTTTGGCCAAAACTGTAGCTGCTGTTAAAAATCCTTATAATTTTAATTTTTTTTTTTTTTTTATTTAGTCCAGAGCAAATCTGGTCAATAGAAGACCAGATCTAGATCATAAACATTAATAAACAGTCCAACAATTTTTTTTTTTTTTTTATTTCTGGAGGGAATGATTTTGGAAGTTATTCCAATAAACGAAATTAATGTAAAGTATCATTGTTTAATTCACGTAACACATTAATGATCATGCATGTACTGGACCCTTGGACTTTGAATAACTATTAATCCTAAAAAATAAAAAATCAAAGCAAAAACCAGTGTTACGGTCTAGACAGTGAATTTCTTAACTAGGCTACTGAAATAAATAAAGCTCGTCCCTTGAAGGCAGCAGACAGTACCTGAAATATGTCTGCTAGAAAGTGTAAGATTTTTTGGGCAAGATAAGTCAAAAGCTATTAGCTTGATTACTGTTACCTGCCTTTTTTGTTTGGTTCCGACTCCCTTGAAAGCCAATTGGGTAAGAGCTAGACTGACGTGCGCAGGTTCGGAAAATCAAAGGTAATGCGAACATTGCTTTGGGGCAGCCAATTACGAGAGAGCATTTGTGACTGAGCAGTGACTGTCACAACTGAGAATTTGAGAAATAGGACAGTGCTTCTGCCGGAGGGGAAAAACCTGGGCAAACCAACTTCCAGAGCTTCCATAAGCATCATTCAAAACGAAACAAGATTGTGCATTAAACAGGCACTGTGATCTGACACTTTACAGTATTTGGGCATTATCTCATTTCAGAAGCTAAGCTGGGTCAGACCAGCTGGCCAGTATTTGTATCAAAGTGTGGATCGACTGGAGGCAGACCCGTTTTAAAGATTTACACAAACTCAAAAATGACCCAAACATTAAAACTTGCACTAGACTTACACCCAGTCCTCGTTTTCTCCCCTAAAACACATTTACGGGTCCTCTAAACCAGCATGCGTCCCCTTGAAGGGTCAACCTGTGGCTTTTATATATAAGTTCACTAGACAGGGATGCTTAAATAAGTAATGCAAGAAAACAAAGGTGGTTTAATTCTTCAGAATAACACCCTAAATAGGATTATACCATTAAAAATCATGAATTCCTTTTTTTGCTTAACCAATAGGCTCTCAGACAGCACATGCTGAGACTTTAATTGTGAAAACCTTGAATGATGTGGCCATTTAAAAGTTGCAGAAAGGACAATTAATAGAGAAAGGGAAATAGTAAATCTCACAGCTTGCAGATTTTCTACAGCACACATTTAATAATCAAGAAAGCTAAGCTAACTGATCTAATACATTCAAAAGAATACTTAGTTCAGGAACCCACTGAAACACATATATTATGCAATTCCCAGTGAAAGCTATGGGGAGCATTTAACAGCGTTGGAGCCAGACCCTGATCACTTATGGGAACCCATTCCATTGCACACATACCCAGAAAAATTACAGCACTGGTATACGAGCTGGTCTTAATTTACCACCAGGCTTTTAATTTACCACCAGGACTGATATCTCTGAATCACCATTTTAAAAGTTTATCAAAGTATATTTGTAAGATCATTTTGCAGGTTTCCCCATGCTCCCCCTGCTTGCATCTATCATACTTTACTGTGTTTTTTTTTTTTCTTTTTTTTTATATATTGTACTATACCACTGGGCTCTACAATTCCTACCTATGCTTTACCATACTTTCACTATGCTTAGTAACACTTTTCTGTGCCTTTACTATGCTAAACTTTTATAAGGGCAGGGTCAGTACTGGGGTTGCCATAGAGAGCAGACTGACTGGAAAGGAAGACAGGCATGCAGGAGCAGGGACTGGTCAGAATGCTGAGAGCCTGTTGATTAACGGAGATCCTCACAGTCTCTTCCGCTGCCTGACAGCAGTATTCTCTTCTGGTGGTATCCCTAAAAAATGCAGTCTTTTAAACTGGCACTGTTCTAGGATTTATTTTTATTTTTAACAATGTATTATTTCTTAATAGATTCCACTAATATCCAATGGGTGAATTTAAGTGCTGTTTACATTGTCTTGCAGTGTTTTTTTTTTTTTTGGAGCGATAGAAATTATAAATAAATAAGTACATAAAATGCTGCATAGTTCACCGAAGCAACTTGATTTACAGCAGTTGGAGAATTTCCTAGATTAGAGTAGTCTTACTGATCCATTATTTATCAGAGATAAACGTTGAACAATTTGATGCTCCAGCGGGGACTGAGCGGAGCAAGATGTAATGGCTGTAGTTCTGTTCCTGCACAGAGAGCACGCTCCCAGCATTAACACTGCCAAGCCCTGCTCAGTATGCTGTTATCGCAAAGCCACTGAATTCCTGGGAGTCATGCAGCTAAACCCAGAGGGCTGTATATTCAGCTTCTCTACCTGCAGAGCAAATGAGCTCCCCTGTGAATGCACATGACCTGCTGTCTGCACTGTGCACACTCTTCACAACATGACATTTTTAAACAGCCTGGCTGAGACCAACATTACAACAACAACAATGATATACATTTAAACAGCGCATGTTAAGGTACTGTATTAAGTTAACATTTTGTCAAAAGTGAGTAAGTAAAAACATATTTCCATTTCAGGGGTGACTATATTCCTATTGTAATGTGTTCTAGTTTGGAGGTACTTCCTGGGTCAAGTCCATGGGAAATTAAAAGTGGTGTTCAGAAGGGAATTAGGGTACCCCGCTCCCCCAGATACAGTATATAAAACCAGACAGTGAGGGAAGGCAATCAAAGAGGCAAATAGAATGCATGGGTATATAGCTGACAGTGTAGAGTACAAACCCAAGGAGGTTATGATGAGGTTCTATAATGTACTGGTAGAGTACTTAGACTACTGTCTAGTTCTGGTCACCACAGTGCTAAAGGGAGCAACCAAGCTAAACCTAGGATTTAAAGGAATGAGCTATGAAGATAGGCTGAAAGACCCAACTTGACAAAGTTTTGAGATTAATTAGCTAGGATCAGTTGCATTTCTCCCATTTCTTCACGCAAGGTCTCTGATATACAGGATTACATGTTGGGATAGTCCTGGGGATGGGATTAAACTAACAAAAAACATCCCACTAGAAAATAAATAAATAGAAATAGGATAACATGAACCGTTGAAATTTGTAATATAATGAAGTAATATTGTGCAGTGTACGGTCAAAGCACATTGTGAGATCGACAATTAGATGCTGTTTAAAGCAACTGCAATTTAACATTTACCAAAGGTACACAAGCACACAGACAAAGAGAGTGACAGAGAGAGAGAGAGAGAGAGAGAGAGAGAGAGAAAGAGAGAGAGAGAGAGAGAACAAACTGTAGTTATGAAACAAGAAGGACAACAAACTTGCTGTGGTTACACAGAGGAGAATACAGTACTAGCCTGTTTTAGAGAACTTGGGACAGTGCATTTTGAGTAAATGTACTCCTTTTTATGATTTTAAAAATTTTTCAGTTTACATGTATTTTTTTGTAAATAAGCCAAATAAGTGATTTATTAATCTCACAATAATATCCACCAGAATTACCTTCAGTCCTCTGGTTAATTATCTGGCAGGTAGTCATCCTGCTTTGGTATTCAGTGAGCATTAAAAAACATACCTTGCATTAGCTTTAATGCCAGTTTTGTATTGCCTATCTTAGTGTGATTGAAGCTACCATTTGATACATGTTTTTGGTTTATCTAAGTCTTATGAAAGATACTCCTGGATCAGGGAGATGGGGTTAGTGGGAGGCTGTTAAGTGAGTATAAGAGTTTCTCTTTCAGCTACACAAGGTATAACAGGTGGTACTGTGGGATGCATTGTCATTACTGGTACTGCTGAATGTGAGACAATGTGATGGGTTTTAAGCTTGAAAACTAAATCCTATTTGTACTGTGGTTAGATGCATGCTTAGAAATCACAGGTCTGCTGGTTTGCACCCAGTCTCCAACCAGCCCACTCCCCTCTTTTATTTTTTAAACTTAGAACTAATACTCTGCTCTTATCTTAAGACCTTGAAGCATTAATCACACTACCAATAAATAAGATCGTTTTAAGGACAAAGTGGAGAGCCAGGCAATTTTCCAGAAATGCTTTTAAAGGCAACCTGATACTTGTGCCATTACCTCTTACCAAGCTTCAAATAAAGGACAAGGGAATGAGCAAGGGACATGATGAAGGATAAACCTGCATAGCTTGGACCACAAGATTGAACTCCAAGCTATATAGGTTATTAGAGGGGGGTCAAGGGAAAGGGGGTTCCAATTCTATTTAACAGATTTCATATTGGAAACCTGTGAGTTGTCATGCAATGCAGATGGTTGTATTCTAACTATAGCGATAAAGCAGTTGTGGGAAGCAGGACACAGCAGGCAGAGTTATCTTTTTTTTCACAGACAAATGCCTAAGTAGATACAGTGGGGAAGGGCAACATAAATAATCCTAAAACTGAAAGATGTTCAAATTGCTGTGGGCTGTTGTATTGTTATCATGGGTTAGTTCCATAAGGCAAATAAATATCAGAACATCAGTGTCTTGAATCAAATGTGCTACGAAAAATGTGGTCATCTGACAGGAGTTACAAGATAACAACATGGTACTTATTATAGAAACAGAAGACAAGGTGATTCCTGGTGTGCCAATTACAGACATTTAATCAGTTCCAGCAAGCAACAATGTGCTGCATGCCCAGGCTTCTATCAGTTTACAAAACAAACACTGGCACCATAATAAATAAGAAAATCACAAGCTTGATACAGGCCCAGTGGTTAATTAAAAGCAAGATGGTTGCAGTAGTGGTAATGTTCCATGTACTGTACCAGAGCTAACCCTGCTCTATAGGAATGTGTCTCTATCTCAATGGTTGTGCTGCGAGGTTTGGACAGGGATTGCTTTATTTAAGCTATGTGTCCATTACTGAATTATCAGAGACCACATTGATTCCTTAAAAAATAAAAACACAGTCCAGTAGGGGCTACGCTTTACAGTGGGCTCTTTGTTTCTGGAAGACATATGTATGTGTATGGACCATATTTTACTAAAGCAGTAATAAATGAATGAGTGAATGGTAATTAAGTAATAATAATAATAATAATAATAATAATAATAATAATAATAATAATAATACATTTGTATCGATGTGAATTTTAATTTGATTAGTCAGTGATGTCTTTAAAATTGCAGACCTTACTATATATAATTACAAAATAATATTGTTTTTATTTTAGAATTTTTTCTTCTTTCTTTTTTTAACTGTAGCCAATCGCGATTAAAAAAAAAAAAAAAAAAAGTTTATGTGCGCATACGCCAATGATTATGCTTTATAGTTCAGTCAAGGTACAATTATACTGTATAATTACCCAGGTCATATTTAGGATGGGTTGCTGTTGCCTTGTGTGATTAGCTCATTCTCAGCGATATCGATGCAAGTTCAAGGCTGTTCTAATGTACAGTAACGAGGAAAGCGTTCATGTCTGGCTATGCTTATGTGAACTTTTAAACATTCACTGTGATGTGTGGGAAAGGTGTGTGAGTGCCATGCCATGCCAAATTAAAATAGTAATTTCTGGTCATGTATAAGATAATTACAACGTATCACCTATCACGTTTTGATCAATTTAACACAGCTATCCAGCTAATCATATTATTATTATATGTCGTGTGTGCGTCTACTTAATCAGTAATAGTTTTGCAGGTGTTTCTGTCGTTTTAATTGGTTAATTGTTAAATTGGCACCAGGAGACCTGAAACTATTATATTTCATTATTGCTAAAAACAACATAACACGAATACATAAAGAAATAATAATTAAAAAAAGTTCTGAAACTTGTAAAATATTTTTACAATATGAATTTCACAAATGTGAAAATAACTAGTTAATTATTTTGTATTATTGATGAATATACGTTTCTTAGAGGGTGCCTGCGGTGAACTGACAGTGAATATAGACTTATTGCAATAGAAAATATGTTTCCAAACACTTTGTCACATTGTACAGCCCCTCCTATTGTAGTGATGTAAACATGTCAAGGTAATGAGACATGACAGCGTTGATTTCCGCAATTGTCGCAGATATACACATATCATGGACGAAGAGAATAATTCCAGCACAATAAAATAGTACGTGTATGAGCCGTTATTGTTAGACTACAGTAGTCCAACCTCTTCACACAGCGAGAGTGATGATTCAGACAAGGATAGCCGCCAGTTCGTTTTAGCAGCAGTCAGTAGATAAACCCACCCGTAATTATCTGTGATTAGTTGCAAATATGAGCGTTGACTGTTCAGTAATTCTCCAGATTTGCACGGCGCTGTATAGACGCTTTTTAATGCTACTGGTCATTCAACCTTAGTCACATTAAGTGTCATTGTACTGTAATAAGTTAGATATGCTAGAAACACGGCAGCCTGCATGACAATACAATATTTTATAATGTATGTTACCAGCACGACGATGCTCTGGAAAAAAAAAAAAAAAAAAAAAAACAGGACGAAATGAGCGTCCCAATAAAGGTTCTCGGGACACTGGTGTTCCAAAAGTGCGACTGTCCCGTCCAAAACGGCACCTTATCAATTGTTATTGTATAAGTTTGGCTCAACAACATTATGCACATGTGCAAGACTTTTAATTAGTGCAGTCTCAGTTGGCAGTGGTTCGAACCTGTTAGTAGCCCCTATAGTCACCTCAAAAACTGCTTTTGCTCTTTCTTCAAACATACCCATTTGAGCTTCTGAATGAAGTACTAGAGCCGAAAGGAATTGCTTATTTAGAAAGAAGCGCACGTTTGTTCTATGACACGGCCGTTTGATTGCCCAGGTATATCACAGTTATTTCGTGATTTTCTGCAGTGCATTCCTCAGCTAAGGACTGTTGCACGTTTATCGACTTCCCCCTACAGAGTAAATTGGGAATTTCTCCTGCAATGCACCTTGCTGCCAGTCTGCCAGAGACTGGCAGAGCTGTCTGAAAACCTACTGAAGATATGTCTGTCTTTCTTTCTTTCTTTCTTTCTTTCTTTCTTTCTTTCTTTCTTTCTTTCTTTGTTAATAGCATGATAAAGTAACTTTACCAGGTCTTCTTGATAACCGTTGATCCTTTCGTCTGCTCTACTGTAACAGACCGACTTCAATTTCCACCTTCTCTTCGACAAACACTATAGCGCTGGTGAGTGTGTTGCACAATCCCTACACGTTGAAGGCGGCATTCCTTTTCAACAAACCGGTGCCAACGCACAGAGCTATGGCGAGGCGTTTTCCATCACCGTATAGAATTAAATAATTGTGATTTATAAAGTCGACAAAAACTGACAAAAAATAAAAACTGGCATTTCAAAATCAAAAATGAAATACTGTTCTACTATGATGGCTTCTGGTAGACATTTGCGACATAATTTTGTAGTTTCTTTGATTACATGGTATTAAATAAAACATGTAAATGAATCTCATATATACTAATGTACACAGGAAGTATCTTACTTAAACAGTGAGGCGGAGTTCCAGGCTGCGTTAAAATACGGTAGCGTCTTATACAAATGCAGGGCACTATGTCGACAGATTAAACATTAATCTTATGCATTTTACTATTCACATACTTTATATAGATATATTTACACGTGTGTGTTTATGTGCGTCCAAAGTATAGTCTAAAACAACTAAAATAAACAGTAATATGTATTTGTGAAAATGCATGTTTAATCATTATTATACATCATATATAACCACATAGCCTATACACTAGACACATTTTCAGTGTTACGTATTACTCGTTTTGTTCTGATGGATACATTGTAGCATACTAAGTAGCTATTCAATCTTTGTCTGGTGTATTGTGGCATTCATATTAATGCCACAATTTCATACCTTAAATAGTAACGTGTAAGTGGGCCGCTCCATGCTTTACAGTGCTCTTCAGGCTCCGATACCTTGTCTCCAGTTTGAATAAGGGGCATATATTGGGTCTAACAAAAAGCTGGAACCAGCCAGCGCTCCCAAAATAAACCTGGAAAGCCTGTATAAAGCGTGGTCTGGAGAGATCTCAAAAAATTAACCTGGTTCTGTTGAAATGAAGTTTAAGTTTCTCAATGTGCACATTTCTTTTTAGTCTCTCCATATATAGTCACCTCTATCGTACAAAGCACATAGGTGTTGTGTAAAATATCTATATCAACATGTTCTACATGGAGCAGTTATACAGATACTCAAGATGATATATACTTTTAAGTTTCTCATCAATTGTTTTATAATTAATTTCATTCCGGTACAATATTCGCCCAAATGTTGTATGTGTACCTACTCACAACTATAGTCAAGCCCGTCTATTAAAAAACAAATACAAATAAACACCGGTTTTTTTCGCTGCTTTGTTTTAATTCCCAAACTTTAACGACACCGTAGCACTTTCTGTTTTAGTGACATTTTTGTATAAATTCATTTAATCGGTTATATTAATATCCACTTATGGCAGTTTGACTTGTCACTCCTTATTGTTCTTAGTTCACTTTTAGCATGACAAGCTCCGCGACCAATCTTTGTACACCTATCAGATCAAAATTAGGCTAATTATATATATATATATATATATATATATATATATATATATATATATATATATATATATATATACGCTAAACCATGCTAAATGTATGTGTGTGGTTGTGTTTTATTTTTATATATTTGTGATATAATGACAGTGATTTGGTTTTGATATTTAACATGTATTACTATTATTATTAGTAGTCGTAGTAGTCGTATCATCATACCAGCCATTCATTTGAAATCTACTCTAACTGCATTAAAAACTAATTACATTACATGTGGATGTAAATAAAAGGACAGGTCAAATAAACCTCCTACCTTTGTAAAGTTAGAAGGTCCCTTAACATTTCGTTCTTTGACTCCATCAAAATGATTTTCCAAAGAAATCCATTAACAAATCCACTGGCGTAATGCAAAAAAAGTCCAACGTTTCTATTTCCCTGCCAAGAAAAAGAAATGTTTGGATAGGGCGAGACAAATTAGTCTCAATAATTCCAAGTTAAATTGAAGACTAATATACAGCAGCAGAAGAAGAAAACATCCACGAAAAGAAATTAAAATAAGATTAATAAAATCCAAGTTTTTAAATATTCTCCATATTCAGAGACGAATGTGTGTGTTTTTTGTTTTTTTTTGTTTTATAGTTGGTCAGTAGAATCGACTTATAGAGTTGTGATGGTTTCGAAACAAGAGTCGAGTTATCTCCAGCTTGGTCAGGTCTTGTTCTCCTTGTTCTGACTTCTTGTTCTAATGTACTTCTTTACTCTTCGTTCTCATCATCGCATGTTTGCCTCTGCGCTGAAACTCGACCCAGTCTTTGTAGACAACGGCTTCATCACAAAATAATATATCCAGCAGCCCCCTCTCTTTCTGCCTCAGTTGTGTGAGTATCACTCAGTGGAGTCGATAAGAGAGCGAGGAAGAGAGAGAGATTGAGGGAGGAGGGAAGGGAGTGAGAGAGTGAAAGCGGAGGACGTGAAGAGAGAGAGAGAGAGAGAGAGAGAGAGAGAGAGAGAGAGAGAGAGAGGCAAGTGGCAAGAGTAAGCGCACATACACAGATGCTGACACAAGAGGGGAGCAGAAGAGCTGAACTTAGATAGATAGATAGATAGATAGATAGATAGATAGATAGATAGATAGATAGATAGATAGATAGATAGATAGATGAAGCAATGTAAAAATGAATGTTTCTGTATAATAGGAACACCTATTTGATTTATATTTGTTGAAAATTGTATAATGTGTGCATATGCATTTATTTGTTTTCTGAGTTGATTTCATTTCGGTATTTTAACCGTTGTGGGGGCTATAGTCTCATGATATTAGGCTACAGAGGACATTATAAGAAGTGGTCGTTTTCAGAGACGAAGACAACTGAGAAATCTTGTCATGTAAGAAAATTAATATGATTGGAGCAAAAAAAAAAAGCAGAAAAGATCACGCGACAAAAGACAAGCACATAATGAATTAAAACGAAAGAGATGTGGAGGTGGGTGACTATAAATTCATTACAGGCAAGATGAGTGAAACTGTTTGAATTGTAAAATACATGTAATCACTTTCGTTTAAATTGTCTTGTACAGCTACAAACGCATTGTTGGTAGAATCCCGGTAATTCCACCTCAATGCACAATTACATAATTTCCCTCCTTGAACATTATCCAGCCATTACATCAAACTATGTATATAAGTCAAATTCCACAGCGCATTTCTATACACATTTGACACCTAAAATTAAAAAAAAAAAAAAAAACTTTTTGAATCTCTCTCTCTCTCTCTGTGTAAATTATATCACATCCAATATAACATCCATTATTCTCAAATGGCAACAGCTGTTCTGCTTCCGTTATGTGGGTGGTCTTTTCAATTCTATGACTAAGCCCGGTTTGTGAGAAATGCCCAAGTACGTGTCGGTGCGTGGGAGCCTCTCGGAGGCGGTGTGGGGGACGCAATCTTCGCGTAATTGCTTCTAAAGAACCACCGCCGCAATATATCTGCTGACGGAAAAAGTACATGAATGAACTAAAACAATATATGCTTATATGTATGAATTCAATATGTATACAACTTACTCTCAACCCTTGTAAAGTTTACCACGGCACGTTTGCACTTTCACCATGCTTTCCCCATGGTTATAGTATGTATGTACCATAGTTTACGCTGGTTTACCATTTTTATATGCTTTACAACATCTCTTTGTGCATTATGCTTTGCCCTGCTTTCACTGTGCTTTATTAGACTTTGCTAGGCTTTTACTATGGGAAACATTTATAAAGAGTGTATTTTACCAGTTTGTCTTATATTCAGTCTTTCTTCAGATTCCCTGTCCCAAGCCAATCTATTGCAATGATAAAAAGGTGGAGACTGAAATTAACAGTTTAAAGTAATGTATTTAATTGATACTTACACCATTCTGGAGGTGTTGAAAACAGAAATCTGCAACACTGAAAGGCTACAGTACTTCAAACCAGGCAAACAGTAATGCTTTATCATCAACTTCATGTTTTTATAGAACATGAAGATCCAGTCTCATACATGTCAATGTCCTGATTGTGAGTCGTTATGGAAATAACTATTGAAAAAGACCACTAAAAATATCTTCTCTGCTATTTTCAGCTTTCCTAATCCAAGGTAATACTATATGTGGGGACAGACAGTGGTGATGGCCATGTATATTACAGAACCTTTTATGTTCAAGTAACTCTTTACATATTTCAGTTTCAACTAAAAATTGACATGCTACATCACCATGTTACAACAGGTCCAAATAGGAAGAGAGTCTTAGAGCGTGCCCTAATAAAAGTTTACAATAGTAAAAGCACAACAAAGTGTAATAAAACATAGTAAAAGCATGGTAAAGGACAATTTAAAAGCATATAAAAACATTATAAACAACAGTAAAAACATAGTATAACCATTGCAAAAGCATGAGAACATTTCAGTGCAAATTTACTGTGGCAAACCTTTATAAGTAATACAGAAAAATAAAATAAAAACTTTCACAACTGTAAACTGTTCCCAGTGAATGATGTCCAAGAGGCTGTGGATAATGCTTGAAATCACAAAAAATAAAAATAAATAATAATAATATTTATTACGGTGTAAAATGCATTACTGTAGAATAGAGAACAAAGTTCATTTGAAAGGAACCATTGGTTAAAGAAAAGGTTATGATGACAGGTTCAACAGGCAGGGTTCAACAGGCAGGGTTCTCCAGACCATAGCAGCCCAGCCATCCCTGCCAATGCAGTGCTGCTGCCTTGCTCTGCACTGTTGCATGCTTGGAAACATCGGCACACTTTTAACGTAGTCTGGTGCAGGAAAAAATAATTGGGTGGTCAAACTTTAGATTAGGTGGAGGCTAGGTACGAACCAGGGACTACGCACGCCACAAGCAATCATCTTAACCACTATAAAAAAGAGCTAGGCTATTCTGCATGTTAGGTTATAGAGCTGTTAACTTCATGTCATCCCGCTGCACTGCTCATCAAGTAAATACAAAACAACATTTTAAATGAAAGCTCAGCCGAGCCTCTGTGACGCAGTCATTCCCATCCCCGATGGGTATAAAGGACTGCTCTCACAGAACTCTGCGCCATTTTTACTTTCAAGAACTGACTTGACAGAAGAGCATATTTAGATAAGTACTTGTTACTTTTTCTGTTATAAATTTTCACATTTATTGTGTTTTACACAAATTATGTAAGAACAAAATTATATAAGACTCAGGGAAATAGCAGTGTCGGTAATGGTGTTTAAATCATCTGAATTGACCACAGTTATCTGGTTTCTTATCTCAGTGATTTTATCTTTAAAGTGATTCATAAAGTCATCACAATTTGCTATTGATAGAGTCTCAACTGAAGGCTATTTCTGCTGATTAGTAAGTTGAGCTATAGTGTTAAAAATAACTCGGATTACTTGTATTAGTTTCTATTAAATCTGAGTAGTAGGCAGACCTGGCAGAGGACAGTGCAGCCTTGTAAGTCACGACACTGTCTTTCCAGGCAAGATAAGAAACCTGTAATTTTGTGTCTTTCCATCTGTGTTCTAATTTTTGGCATTTCTGTTTGAGTATGCGAGTTGTATCAATGAACCAGGGAGAGGAGTTTAAAAAAAGCTTAGTGGAGTTACAATCTCTAAAATGTTCATTAAGGTAGTGTTGTAGTTGTCTACTGAAGCATCGACTGATCCTGAATCAATAAGTGCTGATGAGGACAAAGCACCTAAGAACTCACCAGCAGCGGAGGAGTTTTGGGACCGGGTTTTAATAAAATGTTCCTGGGGGTTTATTGGACTGGATAGTGAAAGTTAAAAAATGATAGGGGAGTGGTCCGAGATTACAGGATTACAGGGTAGAAAGATTAAATTCTGAATGTCAAGGCTGCAAGTGATAATTAATCAAGCATGTGATTGTGAGTGTGGGTGGGACCAGATACGTGCTGAGCAAAGCCCACAGAATCAAGTAAATTCAGAAAGTAATTTCCAAGGGGATCTCCCTCCACATCAACATGTTGTGACAGGCTGACCGGGGTAAGGAGACTCAGAGTCAGGATGTGCAGGGAAAAGCGCTACAGCACATATTTATTAAATAAAACAAACAAAATAAACAGTTTAAACAACAGTTTAAACAAAAACAGATCTCGCACACACAGGATCAGAAATCTACCCTCTCCAGAATCCTAACACCAACTAAACCTGTGCTCTCAGTGCTCCCTTATATACACACACCTGTGCAGCAATTTACACCCACTTAATCAATTAAACCCTCCACCAATTTCTCACATGTTTTTAAAGTGCTGGTGAATTAACCCTTTAATTACCCACCACCACTACAAAACACACATATACACAGGCCAGTACCCTCATTCTGCCACATTCCTCCCCCTCAACGGGCCACCCCCCCCCCCCCCCCATTCCACCAGATTTGGGAGGGAGGGTGGGAGGAAATGTTGGGGACCAGCCGACCCCTGTCAAACACCAGACGGGCAGGGCCAGTCCTCCCCCCTTGTGCACCCTGCCGTCTGGAGTCCCCTGGCCCCAACACTCCCAAGCACTCCTTCACCTCCATGGGGCTTCTGTAAAGGGGCGCCCGTTTAACCCCCGTGGTGACCCCTGGGCTTATGTAAGGGGGTGCCCGTTTAACCCCCAGCCTACCCCATAAACCCAATGTCTTTATTGCCCCTTCTCAGGTCTCCCCTGGATACCCGTCAGCTGGCCCAGGCAGGTTGGCCGCCCCTAGCGGCATAGGCACTGGATTGGGTCCCTCCACTGGCACTGGAATTACTGGCGCTGACGCTGGATCCTCCTGAACCACTCCCTCTGGTGGCGGAGGCGGGAACAGCAGCTCGTCTCCCTCTGGTGGCGGAGGCGGGAACAGCTTCTGCTGCTCTGTTCCTAGCGGTGGTGGAGACAGAGACAGCTCCTGCTGCTCTGCTCCTAGCGATGGTGGAGACAGAGGCAGCTCCTGCTGCTCTGCTCCTAGCGATGGTGGAGACAGAGGCAGCTCCTGCTGCTCTGCTCCTGGCGATGGTGGAGACAGAGGCAGCTCCTGCTGCTCTGCTCCTGGCGGTGGTGGAGACAGAGGCAGCTCCTGCTGCTCTGCCCCTGGCGGTGGTGGAGACAGAGGCAGCTCCTGCTGCTCTGCTCCTAGCGGTGGTGGTGTCGGAGACAGAGGCAGCTCCTGCTGCTCTGCTCCTGGCGGTGGTGGAGACAGAGGCAGCTCCTGCTGCTCTGCCCCTGGCGGTGGTGGAGACAGAGGCAGCTCCTGCTGCTCTGCTCCTAGCGGTGGTGGTGTCGGAGACAGAGGCAGCTCCTGCTGCTCTGCTCCTGGCAGTGGAGGTGGCGGAAAGGCTGCCAACTCCTTCGGCAGTGGTGATGGGGCTGATGCTGGCCACTCAGAGGGAGGCTGTGGTGGTGCTGGCTCCCTCTGTCGTGGCGGCTGGGCTGGTGTGCGCCGTGCTCCCTTCAGCAGCATAAATAGAGGCTGCTGGGGGACACCAGCATCCTGCCCTTCTCCCCCCCCAGAAAAATTCAGGGGGTTGAGCCTGTAACTCCTCCCCTTCTGGCCCTGGAGACGGCAGCGATGGCTCCTCCCCCTCTAGCTCTCGGGACGGCAGCAGCAGGTGAACCAGCAGGCATGCTCCCTCTGCTGGTGGCGGCGATGGAGGAAGAGACAGCAGGTAATCTTTCCCTGCTGGTGGAGGTGGCACCGACTCCTCCCTCTCGGGCCGTGGACGCACCGACTCCTCCCTCTCGGGCCGTGGACGCACTGACTCCTCCCTCTCGGGCCGTGGACGCACCGACTCCTCCCTCTCGGGCCGTGGACGCACCGACTCCTCGCTCTCGGGCTGTGGACGTTCGGGCTCCTCCCACTCGGGCTGTGGACGTTCGGGCTTCTCCCACTCGGGCTGTGGACGTTCGGGCTCCTCCCACTCAGGCTGTGGACGTTTGGGCTCCTCCCACTCAGGCTGTGGACGTTCGGGCTCCTCATAGTACCATAAAGGAACATGCGGCAAACTGATGTTGCTGGTTACAGAGGGGGGACAACAATGGTGACCTACAGCTCAATGGGTACCTGGCCCTGATGTACTCCTCCTCCTACCTGTCCCTCGCTTCCCGGTCCTTCTTCCACCTCATCTTCTCTTCCTTTTTTTCCTTTTTTTTTTTTTTTTAAACAAAACAAAAAAAAAATGATGCACTCCTGCTCCAAGTCTCCAGAGGCGCTATCCCACTCTGACACCAAATGTGACAGGCTGACCGGGGTAAGGAGACTCAAAGTCAGGATGTGCAGGGAAAAGCGCTACAGCACATATTTATTAAATAAAACAAACAAAATAAACAGTTTAAACAAAAACAGATCTTGCACACACAGGATCAGAGATCTACCCTCTCCAGAATCCTAACACCAACTAAACCTGTGCTCTCAGTGCTCCCTTATATACACACACCTGTGCAGCAATTTACACCCACTTAATCAATTAAACCCTCCACCAATTTCTCACATGTTTTTAAAGTGCTGGTGAATTAACCCTTTAATTACCCACCACCACTACAAAACTCACATATACACAGGCCAGTGCCCTCATTCTGCCACACATGTATATTAAAATCTCCCAAAATCACAATTCTATCATGCTTGATAGTAAGAGTTGATAAGTTCACTAAATTCTGTTAAAAACAAGGAATAGGGACCAGGAGGCCAATAAATGACTACAAGCTGAACTGGAGTTTGAACATTAACTTTAAAAGATAGACTTTCAAAGTTTAGATGGATACTGCATTGTGGCTATACCACCACCTCAACCCAAGGGGCGTGCCTTCTGATGAAAAGAGAAACGACAAGGAGAAGCCTCCACTAATGGTACTGCATCACCTTGTTTTAACCAAGTCTCAATTAAGGTCAGAATATCTAGTTTTAAGTTTGAAATAAGGTTGTTACTTAACAGGGATTTGCTGACTAAGGATCTTGTGTTTAATAGTGCTCTCCCAGGGCTCTTAAAGTTTTAATTTTAATTAAATTCCCAGTACATGAACCCCTGATATAGTGGGGGACAGATACTAGCTTAGTAGGATGCACAGTATGTTCAGTTCGAATAACTGGGACCTGCAGGGCAGCATTTCAAGTCAGAGAATATTAAAATAATTCCCTGTATTTTCAGTTAGTATGAATAAGACCCTCCTATTTGGGTGTAGACTCTTTTAAATAAGCCAGGTCCCTCACAGAAACTATCCCAATTGTCTGAAAACCCAATTTCTCAGATGCACACCAATTAGATAGCCAGGAATTAAGAGAGGAAAATCTACTATAAGCTTCACATCTTCTCCTAACAACAGGTAGAGGCCCAGAGATGATCACATTCTGGCATTGTGGTTTTGCCTTATGGCACAGTGTTTTAAACTTTTTTTTTGAGAATCAAAAATTCTCTGAATCTGATATCATTTGTCCCAGTATGAATAATCAGAGTAGATAATTGGTCATGGTTTGCAGCCAGATCATCTAGTTTGGCCTCAATATCAGAGACTCTAGCACCTGGATAGCATTTAACAGATACTTTCTGCATGCTTTTAAGTGTTAGAGTGACATTTCTAATAAGAGATTCTCCCACTATGAGCACCTTACTAGCTATAGGTTTACGTTTTTCAGGCTGGCTGAAATACTGAAATGTTTTTTGTCTCTAGCCACTGAGGCAACAGTGCAAAGGCCCTACTCCTTACTCCCCTTTTAGCAGACACCCGCTACAGCCTGTTGTTTGTTACATCCCGTTGCAGCCTTGTGACCTGCGTGAAGTCAGCGGCTTGAGTCACCCCTTCCCAGGGATCAAGCAACGTAAGTCGACTGACTTTGTGCTCTCTCCCCAGAATGCAGTAGCTCCGGCTAGAGTTATTTTATTATATAGTTATTTTAAGGTACCGAGGTCACCGACATACTCCATTTCCAACCTGGTACCATACTGTACTGAATCAGAACTGAGTTTACTGCACCAATATGGCGCTGCTATAAACCACACTGGTACCATACTGTACTGGTACTGTACTATACAGACCCGGTGTTATAGGCACCGAACTGGTACCGAACCGACCCATACCGTCCCAGTTCTGTGCTGTACCATACCGTTCCGTAATTTCCTGTCGGTCCCGTACTGTACCAACCCGGTGCTACAGTCACTGAACTGGTACCTAAACCGACCCATGCCGCTAATGTAGCGTCATGGTTCCGTACTGCACCGCACTGTATCATCAGTACTGTACCCGTACTGACCCGGTGCTACAGTCACCGAACCGGTACCGAACTGACCCCATACCATAACGGTACTATCCCAGTTCCGACCGGCTACTAACCGCTTAAATCCCCAGTATAGTACCAAGCAGGTCTTGTTGGGTCTTGAACAGCCCAGTTGCTGAGGGAGCATCTGTACATTCTTACTGTACACTGCTTGCTATTTGCATAATGCTTGGGTTTTATCCCTGTGACACATGCAGGGCCTGTGGAGGACAAGCATGCCAGATGCTCTTCCTGCCTGGGGCCGGAGCACGTAAAGGAGGCACTGGCGAACTGTAGTTTCTGCAAGTTATGTGTGCATTTCTCCAAGCATAGGCTGGAGAAACGTCTCTGCCACAGCTCTACAGAGCGCTCTGTGCCCCCACACCTGCACAGTGCTCGTCCCCATCACCCTTTGTTTAAGAGTTGGCTGCGTCCTCCCCCCATGGCTCTGTGTCAAGGGAGTGTAAACGACACACTCGAGAAAGTAGCCCATGCCGGAAGCCGTCCTCACAGTCTTCCTCATCCTCCTCTGCTTCTCCTTCTCCTCCTCCGAGGAAGAAGAGTCACTGGTCCGAGTGATCAGCGAAGCTCTGGGCAGCAGTTTTCCACCAAGGAAGGCATGAAAGCTCGGCACCTTTGGGATCCCAGGGTCCCTGAGGAGGTGGGCGAACAGGAGCTGGCATTCACCCGGATTTCCTCTTTGAGATCCTGTCATCCTGGTGTCACCCGGCTATAGCTCCTGCTGTTTACCAGGCTATGGACACACTATATATGGTGCATGATACAGAGAAGCTGGGCCTGGCCCAGTTTCCACCAGTAGGGGCTACTACTGCTGCGTTGGTACAGGTGCCTAATTTAGCACTCCTGTCCAAGGACGCTATCTGTACCAAAAAGCAGTGTCGGGTCTCGGAGGTGATCCTTAAGCATGCCTATTCAGTCAGCGTGTTCGCTGCATGGCTGGGCAACTTTAACAGCATTCTGGTAGCCTACCAGTCACATTTACTATGGTCCCTCTGACTACCACAGGCCATCACCACAACAACTGGATGTTGCACCTGATCAATAAGAACCTACTCTGTCTGTAGAAACCTGGCTATGATGGTAGCCGCGCACAGGCAGTTTTGGCTTTCCCAGGTACATGTGCCTGATGGGGACAAAGCGGCGCTGTTGGACGGCCCTATTACAACGGGTCATACCTTTGGTCCCGTGGTGGACAAGATACTGCAGCGCTGTCACTGTGCGCAGGAATCCACGAAGGGTCTGTTGCACTTGCTTCCAAAAACATGACCCCCAGTGCGCAAACCAGCGGCAAACTGGCACCCCTGAACCCAGCAGCCTCAGGGACTGGCACAGCCGACTGCACCAGCTGCGCCTGCTGCCAGCGGTGATATTCAGAACCCTCCCGCGGCTATTCACCTATTCCACCACCCGATGCAGAGGCAAAAGCCTCAGACCAAGCCACAAGGTGAGCAGCAGCCCAAGGGGTTTGCTGCCACAGGTCGAGGGCTTCTCAGGGAACCATCTGGAGTATTAGTGTCAGTGTGCCACAGACATTTGGGTGCCTACTACCATTCAAACCGGCTACTCTCTGCAGTTCAAGGACAGTCCCTCTCCCTTTTGGGGCATGATACAATGATACATTTTTGCAGAAACCGGGACAAAGGTTTTGCTCTGTACCAATCCTGCTTTTTTGCTGTCCTGTGCGGGCACTAGTGTATTATGTTGACAGGACAAACAATGTTTTGTCCGCACTGGGACGAAGTCCCATGGTCAAGCCCTGTCAAAGCAGAGGTTGTCCAAATGAATAGCAAACACAGGCAGGGCTACCTATAAGCTGGCCAACTTGTCTCCTCCAGAAAGCTCACTGCCAATTCCTTCAGGGGCATGATAACTTTGTGGGCTTTGCTCCAGGGTGCATCTGTCAAGGACATGCAGCGGTGTGGGCTACTCCCCATACCTTTACTAGGTTCTACAGACTAAATGTCATGGATCCTCAAAACCCTGCCTTTGGAATTAGCGTGTTAAGGGCGGCTTCCGAGTCAACCCTTACAACAGAGGCATGGAGGTGAGTTTCTTCCTCAATTTTGTAGCCCTAGCTATCTGTTACTTGGGTCCCTCAGCTTAGCCTTGTACCATTCCGGTCGTGCAGCAATCTTGCCCTTGCGATAGCTTGGGTATACTGACTCAAGAGTTGAGGGATTGGGATGCAGTGTGGCCTCCTCATGGTTGGAGCTCAGGGACTGGGAGGCAGGATGGTCAGGCGGTTAGAGCAGAGGGACTGTGAGGGAGGCAGTGTGGTCTAGTGGTCAAAACAGAGGGACTGGGAGGCAGTGTAGTCTTGAGGTTGGAACTGAGAGATGGGGCAGTATGGTCTAGTGGTTAGAGCTGCCCATTTGTTTCTCCCCAATGTGGAATGTTAAATAATTTTTCCCCTCACTTCAGCAATTCCCCACATGGCTCAGAAGAACTGAGGGTTCAGTGGGCGTCCTCCAATCCCACGACCGAGCCAGCTTCCTCTTTTACACCCAGGAACTTGAGAACGGGTGTCAATGAGCTACTGATCTCTGGAGGACAAAGGCCATCTCTGCAGGTGTCCGCTTTGAAGCTCATTGGGTGCCCAGCCAGCAGGGTTTGTTGTTTCACGATGAGGAGAAACAGTCTGTGCCTGAGCCAGAGCCAATGCGAAGACCGGCGACTTTGCACATCCCGGACGTGAACCTGCACTATATGACTCACCCTGCACACCACACAGCTGTGCTTTTACCAGGTGAGCCTCACAGGGACAGAAAATGTACTTGTATTCGAGGGACTGGGCAACAGCTATACTGCATGTAGTGCTTGTATTCCTTGGATGCCATGTGACTAAAATACCAATCGATATTTTATGAGAGGTTTTAATTGTGACTGGAGTCCCAATCCTGTTACAAAATTATTTTTATTTTCAAAGTTTAAATAAGCTTGAGCTGGCTCTCTTTCAACAGAAACAATTCAATACCCCACCAGTTTGTGCTGTCAGATTCAAGAAAGCAAGAAAAAAACATGAAAATTACTTTTTTCACCTTTCTGCAACCTTTGAACAGGGTTCTTAAAAGCTGGGCTATTGTTACTAAGATACTGTAAACTAGATCATTTTCAATTGAATCCATTTTAAAAGGCAATTCCCCCAGGGCTTTAGAATTCGAAGCCAGTTAACATGACATAATATCAGATGGGAGTTTATAAGCCATTAGAACCCTCTGTAGTCAGGGCTTCAGGTTTTTTTTTTTTTTTAAGCGGTTTCAGAAAGCAAGCAAGATAAATATATATATTTTTAAAGGTGTGATTGAATCAGAATCCTAAGTGTTCGTTCCCTTTCTAATCTCCCAACATATTTTATTTCATAGCATTATCGATTTAAAACTCTTTATAGTGTGTTTGTTAAAATTATTTAATGGTCAGTGTACATGTGTGTTTAAACTCTGATCCCAGAGCGATAACTGGCTTTAAAGACATAAATTAATCTACATTTGATCCCCTTCCCTTTTAGCTCTATTGCTTAACTTGGCTCCATGCCAGAACCATCTTCGCTGATTTGATACTTCCTCTTGGAAATCTGCTGTAAATCTAAATTAGTGTCTTCTACAGGTAGCAGTAAATCACATCCTTAAAGATCTTTTCTGTCAACAAAGGTGTTGTACTATTTAACCAACAGAGGCTTGTCCTAGTACAGTAACATGTGAGTGGTGGCTTTTAATGCAATGCAACCAATGAACAACAACTATATATAGAACTTTTAGCATTTTAAGACTATTCTGCTAACAAACACTTCATTTGCCAGGTGCTAACACAAAAATCCCTGGTACAGTTAAGTCCAATTCATGTTTTTATTTATTTATTTTTATTTGTGGTGCTTTCATCTGTCTTTTTTCTTTAAGGGATGCAGGACTACAAAAAAAACTATGGTAACTGTATAGTAAAGCCATCGGAAAACTGCAAACTTACTTTTGTAAGGTGGTGACACACTGGGAATATAATAGAGCACTAGGATTCACTCACAGTTCCTTTTACCACTGGCTGTTGCTGAAAATTCTTTATTTGTTAAATCTTTTTATGTTGTTATGAAGGTTAAGCGTTTACTAATTTTTATAATGATACAGACTCAAAGTCTGGACTTTCTCTGATGTTCTTGAACTGATTCTGGTCCTCCAAACAGAACAGCGCCTGCAGCGCCTGCAACAGTGTTTGCTCTGCCTTTCACAAATAGTTTGAGGATCAATTCCTGTGTTTGTTCCTTTGGGTAGAATTACACCATGCTTTGCTTTTATCTTGGTGACTGTATGTGTGTCAGCTGTGTTACAGAGTGGTTTAGAGTGTACAAGTTGAGGGAGAGTGGGGACTCAGTTAAACAAGAACATAAGAAAAGTTCCTTTGGTGTATTAATCCTTTCAGTAATTTCTTCAAAGAACTCTATGGGACTGATTTTCCACAGTTGCCAAATTGCACTTAATATTGAACGGGCAATTTGCCTGAAATTTGCCCATAGTTGAAAATGTAGGCCTAAGCGATTAGTTAGAGAGGATTTTCTTTTTCTGAATCTGTGTTGTTTTTCTCCTACTGCATAACATTATGGAGGTTCGGCTGTAATTTCCCATTTTACATTTCTTAAATATTGGTACCACATTTGCAGTGAGGTATATAGTGGGGTACAGGTTGAGGGAGATATGGAACTGAGTTATTGATAAGAACATAAGAACATAAGAACATAAGAAAGTTTACTAATGAGAGGAGGCCATTCAGCCCATCTTGCTCGTTTGGTTGTTAGTAGCGTATTGATCCCAGAATCTCATTAAGCAGCTTCTTGAAGGATCCCAGGGTGTCAGCTTCAACAACATTACTGGGGAGTTGGTTCCAGACCCTCACAATTCTCTGTGTAAAAAAGTGCCTCCTATTTTCTGTTCTGAATGCCCCTTTATATAATCTCCATTTGTGACCCCTGGTCCTTGTTTCTTTTTTCAGGTCAAAGAAGTCCCCTGGGTTGACATTGTCTATACCTTTTAGGATTTTGAATGTTTGAATCAGATCGCCGCGTAGTCTTCTTTGTTCAAGACTGAATAGATTCAATTCTTTTAGCCTGTCTGCATATGACATGCCTTTTAAACCCGGGATAATTCTGGTTGCTCTTCTTTGCACTCTTTCTAGAGCAGCAATATCCTTTTTGTAACGAGGTGACCAGAACTGAACACGTTATTCTAGGTGAGGTCTTACTAATGCATTGTAAAATTTTAACATTACTTCCCTTGATTTAAATTCAACACTCCTCACAATATATCCGAGCATCTTGTTTGCCTTTTTTATAGCTTCCCCACACTGTCTAGAGGAAGACATTTCTGAGTCAACATAAACTCCTAGGTCTTTTTCATAGTTCCCTTCTTCAATTTCACTATCTCCCATATGATATTTATAATGCACATTTTTATTGCCTGCATGCAATACTTTACACTTTTCTCTATTAAATTTCATTTGCCATGTGTCTGCCCAGTTCTGAATGCTGTCTAGATCATTTTGAATGACCTTTGCTGCTGCAACAGTGTTTGCCACTCCTCCTATTTTTGTGTCGTCTGCAAATTTAACAAGTTTGCTTACTATACCAGAATCTAAATCATTAATGTAGATTAGGAATAGCAGAGGACCTAATACTGATCTCTGTGGTACACCACTGGTTACCTCGCTCCATTTTGAGGTTTCTCCTCTAATCAGTACTTTCTGTTTTCTACATGTTAACCACTCCCTAATCCATGTGCATGCATTTCCTTGAATCCCTACTGCGTTCAGTTTGAGAATTAATCTTTTATGCGGGACTTTATCAAAAGCTTTCTGGAAATATAAATAAACCATGTTGTATGCTTTGCAATTATCTATTTTCAATGTTGCATCCTCAAAAAAGTCAAGTAGGTTAGTTAGACACAATCTCCCTTTCTTAAAACCATGCTGACTGTCTCCCAGGATATTGTTACCATATAGGTAATTTACTATTTTGGATCTTATTATAACTTTTGTGGATCGGTATTACGTTTGCTATTTTCCAGTCTGTCGGTACAACCACTGTGTCAAGAGACTGTTGCATGATCTTTGGTTAGCGGTTTGTAAATAACTTCTTTCATTTCTTTGAGTACTATTGGGAGGATCTCAATCCGGCCCAGGGGATTTGTTTATTTTAAGAACTCCTAGTCCCTTCAACACTTCTGCCTCTGTTATGCTAAAGTTATTTAAAATTGGATAGGAACAGGTCGACATGTGGGGCATGTTGTTCGTGTCCTCCTTTGTAAAAACCTGTGAAAAGTAATCATTTAATATATTTGCAATTTTTTTTCTTCATCTATGATTTTGCCATTTGTGTCTCTTAGCATTTTGGAGTAGCTCACATAAAGCCTACCATTAACATGCTTGACTGCAGGTTGCAGTAATGTATTAGTGTGTCAGCTTTCACAAGGAGTAAATTCACAAAAACTAATTTCAAACAAAGGGTAGTTTTTTTAAGATGGGAAAAGTAATCCTAATGTTTGTTTTTGTAAATAAAGAGAGGTCCTTCAATTATTTCTAAAAAAAAAAAAAAAAAAACTATACAAAACAAAATAAAGGCCTCTAGGAAGTTCCCGTGGTGATCTCTCCAGTAACCCAGCAACCAGAAGCAGTAGCCCAAAGTAAGTTGAGTGATACATCATCCACAAACAAGTGGGGCATTACAAGTTTCCAGAAAACAAAGGGAACCACTGAGCAACGGGACCATAGAGACTGCATCTGATTGTAACATGGCAAGTGAGGAGTATTAGTATTAATATGTTCAGTACTCTCATCAGAACACAGTGCATCTTTTTATTGTGAGCAATAGAAAGCAAAGTAAAAGCTAATAAAAATGACTCCTGGAGGTCAACAACAGTTCAAAATAAAGCTTGTCTGCCAATGAAACAGAGACCAAAATTGACGCTGCCACAGTCACGGGACAGCCCACTCAACTTCGCCGCACTCAGCTCAAGGGCATCTATACCTGTGAATGAGTGAACCGGTTACAATGTGGGTGCCCAATAGAGCTGTAGAATTATTTTTTAGCTAATGTGAGGCTTGCCAGCAGCTGCAGGAGAGAAAGCAATTGAACACAATTTTTAAGTCATCAAACAAATGTAGCCCTTATTTTGTTTCTCTTTGATCTGTTTTCAATCTCACTTCTGTTGAGATGACAATGTAAAATTTAGATTGATTTGATGTGTGTAAAACAAAGTAAAAAAAGACTGCCAATTCAATCCACAGATCAGAGTGTAGGAGACTTTTTTTTTTTTACTAGACCAGATTTGTTACCAACCTGCTACTAAGAACAAGACAAGCATTGTTAGGTTGAACGGCCTCTTCTCATTTGTAACTGTATGTTCTTAAAACCGTAAATGATCTAGCTGGTAACCAATCCACTGTGAAGAGCAAGGAGCTGACTTTCTTTATGGGGGAGTGTAACAGGGGTGTTCTGTTATGAGTGTGGGTAGCCACTGATAGACAACACAGGTTGACGTTGGAATATTGGCAGTGGTGGTGGCTCTGGACATGGCAGTAGCTCCTCCTCCTGGGACAGCAGTTCTTCAGGCTCATCCTTGACCTCAGGCTCCTCCCACTCGAAGTATGTATCCCTGTATAGATTTGGGAAGTCTGCCTCCTCATGGGACAGCAGCTCTTCTGGCTCGCTCTGGATCTCTGGCTCCTCCCACTCTAGATCTGTGTCCCTGTATAGCTCCGTCTCTGTGTCCCTATATAGCTCCAGCTCCGTGTCCCGTATAGATGGCCTCATGCCCATACAGCAGGCAAGAGGATTACCATGGTGCACTGACCTGGGCCAACCTGGACTGCTCCACCTCCCAACGCTCTTCATAGATCCGGCCCACGACCTCCACCATGGTGTTCACCTCCTCCATTAGCGCTGGGTACTGCTGTTGGATCCCCTTGAGTGCTGCTCCCACTAAAAGGGAGGTCTCGCTCCAGGAACCTTCTCCATGACACAAACTCTTTGTACTTGGGAGGGATTAAAATACCCTAATGAATCCTTATTTCTAAGCACCTGGACCCCGGTTAACACACACAGTGATCACAAGTGGTTGCTTTGTTTGCTCACCCTGGTTTGTATATGCAGTCGTGAGGATTCCCAGCCAATTCACTTTCAATTTGCTGACAAAGAAAAACAAATGGAGAACCAAGAACAAAGGACTGGCTTTTAAGCCCCTTTTTAAAGGCATGTGGACAGGGTAAATTGATAATCAATTAGTCAATCAACACCTGGCCACTTGCTGCACATGAACTTCAAGTAGGGAATTCTAACCTCCTAGTTCTGCCATATCTAAAACACACTGTATTTACCAAAACTTTTCAAATTAAACCCATTTTCTTTACAAACTAAAACTAACACCCACCCCAATATACTTTCTGCTCTCTCAAATTCCAATACCTCCTGCTGAATCAACAGAAACAACATGCCATTTTTTTTAAATGTTTTCCTAGAGTGAATTAAGCTTTGTGTCCTCAAAGTTGCCAAAGAATTAAAAGGGTTCCAACAATGATTCCATTAATCTTACATGACACACACTTCCATTCCCAGTACAGTACAGCATGCAGTGGCACAGCATACATTTATTTTAATTTAAGTTTACTATACCTCGTATAATGTAATGTTCAAAAAAGCTTTCAGTTTCCATGCCTTACTTTCAAGCAGGCTGTTATATTTGCAGTTTCTTGGTAACTGGTCATTTAATCTCAGCAGTGTTTTCTGGGTCAACAACCATTTGTGTATGCAGCTTTGGTTAATAATAGAGTTAGTGTAAGATTGTTTCTTATCATAAATGGTGAATGCTACGACTAGATACAATTCATGTCTAGATTTGGTATTAACAAACAATGAAGCAAGGATACACAACTTACAGGTAATATAAACATTAGGAATAAGTGACCATTATGATACAGCGTGTGGCAAATAAATCAAGGGCAGTACATAAATCAAAGACAATGGTTTACAATTTCAGGAGAGCAGACTACAAAGGAATGCAACAGGAGCTTCTTAACAGAGACTGGGATAGAATACTAATAGATAATGAAGTAGAAAACAATTGGATTACATTTAGGGATATATTGTTAGAAATGCAGGATAAATTGATCCCAAAAATGAGAAAAGCTAAACTTAAGAAAAATAAACCACGATGGGTAAATCGATCTATTAAGCTGGGTATTAAAAATAAAATGATATATTTCTATTAAATCAGAGCAGTCTCACAATTACAATACAGAGAGGCCTGTAGAGACCTAAAAAAAAACAGACAGGAGAGTGAAAAGGGCACTAGAGAGACAAGCGGCATCAGATAGTAAACTTAATCCAAAAGGGTTTTTACATATGTTAATGCTAAAAGGAAACTGAAAGAGGAAGTCAGTAGTTTTCGTGATAGCAGTGGTAATTTAGTGACTAAAAACAACCAAATCACAGATGTACTTAATCAATACTTAAAAATATTTACAAAGGAGGATTTATACAATATACCAAAGTTAACAGAATGTACACAAACATCATTACCAGAGTTTGTTATAAAAGAGAATAAAGTAAGGGAGCAAGCAGCACTTAAAATAAACAAATCCCCAGGGCCTGATGGAATCTGTTTAGGAGTCCTCAGGGAAACTAGAGGACATATTTTTAAACCAATATGTTATATATTCAAAGAAATTATAAATAAAGGAGCCATCCCACTGGACTGGAAAATTGGCAATGTTGTTCCTATATTTAAAAAAAAAGAGATAAGTTTGACCCTGGGAACAACAGACCTATAAGTTTAACATCATATGTAAAATCATGGAAACTATAATAAGTGGAGGAATATTTATATATTAACAGCATTATGTAATAGATTTCTTTCAGGTGGTGACTACTTGAGTGGACAAGGATAGTGCACATGACATAATCTACTTAGATTTTCAAAAAGCTTTTGACATAGTACAGCACTAAAGACTATACACAAAGATTTAATTAGTAGGAATAAATGGTAAAGTTGTGACACCTGTCACACATAATGACTCATTATTAGTGGTCCATTATAGCGTACCACTCTAGCCTGGCCAGGCATTCTAAATAGTTACACTCACGACTGCGTACAAACATCTAACTTTCAACTTGCCTGGAGAATTCTGCAGTTTATGTGTATACATCATGGATGATGTTCACTTAGCATTTCCCCTGGTCTTTAGATTAGACTTTCTAGCAAAAACCCAAACCCAGATAGACATGGTGGGTTAAAGGTATGGGGTCGAGTGCTACCAGTGTTATCAGTTTTATCCCTTCCTACCGAGAGAAGAATGGGACGCGGCTTGGCAGGTGTTTGAAGAAGCTGAAGCAGCCTATGGTAATGTGTACATGGCTGTCCATCGTCCTCCTAGTACTGTATCGTATACCACAAAGGATAGGAAACGAACTCATTGTCCCAGTTTGTGAGGGGGTGTGATTAGAAAACAAGTTATCACCCTCAAACAAATCTTACTGAGAGGGTTAATAGGACAATGGTGGCATCCTTTGTAGATGGAAGACATCAACACTGGGACCAATGGATTCTGGAGTTCCAGTTCGGCATCAACAGTGCTCGACAGGAGACTACGTTTTTTCTCCAGCTGAGTTGGCATTAGGTCGCTCACTTAAGGCCTTCTCAACTGGTTGGTATCACCCTGTGGCAGGGTGTCCCGGACCTATATATATATGTGTGTATTATTATTAATTATTATGTATTATGTTTTACAGGACGGGTGAAAACTCATACGCCATTATTTGTTATTGTTTTAGTACCTCTCGTGAAAATACGTGACTGTTGGCTAGTAATTATTGATAGCTGACAGTCAAGCAGATTTATTAAACCTGTGCAAAATGTGGCCGAGGGGTTAATAAGATAATTGATAGCTAGTTAAATCCCTCGGCCACTACTATAAAAACCTGCAGCTTTTGCAGAGTGGGGTTGTTATGTTCAGGCGGAACAAGAGACGTGAGTCATGAGACAAGACAGTCAATCTTAAAATAACAATTGCTATGGGTGCTAGTTTAGACTAGCACGATACTTGTTTGCTCCGTGTCTGTTTGTTTTGTTTGTCTGTTTTGGCCAACGTGCCATTTATTTTGAGTAAGTGTTCTGTTTTGTTTAAACCTTTTATTTATTATTAAATGCGCAAGCAGCGCTTTTCATACTCTGCAGTACTGACTGTCTGTGTCCATTCTATTCCTGGTCTGGCGTCTTAATCTATATAAATGACTTGGTCCCAGACATAATCAGTAAGCTATGAAAATTTCCAGACGAGTCAAAACTGGGAGGGGTAGCCAACTCCCAATCAGCAACTTTAATAATACAAAGAGATTTAGACAAAATTCAAGTTTGAACTGACACATGGCAGATGGAATTTAATGTGAATAAATGTAAAGTCTTGCACATAGGGCACAAAAACATTAGAGGCAAGTAAAACATGAATAGTAATGAAATAGAGGAAGCTATGTACGAAAAGGACTTGGGGGTAGTAGTGGATGGATCTCTTAAGCCAACTAGTACGGATAAGCTATAAAAAAGGCAAATAGAATGTAATGTTATATAGCCAAGTGTGATAGAGAGAGAAAGGGTCAATGCTGTAAATCTCCATCCCAACCAGAAAGGGCGCTGTGTAAGGGGGAAGGTAAGCTGCCTCCTAGATCTGCCACCTCGGTGGTAGGTGAAAACCAGAAGGTGACCATATTAGGAGGGGCGCATAGCTGCAAGTACTCAGGACGACTCCATTGCAGTCAGCTGCGGGGCAGCCCTCTATTGGAGAAACCATGGCAACGCGTTGATTGCAGGGAGGAGTTCCGGCCGGAGCTGGTGTATGTTTGTTTTGTTACGTGTTTGTTTTGTGTTTTCACAGAGGAGCAGGAGGACAGGAGGCTTTAGCCACGGAGCCAGCACTAACCCCAGAGCATGCCCCTCATCGCACAGCACAACACAGCACAGCGCACACACCACAATCCCCTTTGAGAAGAGCACATTTTCGTGCACGGAGGATTGTGGTTAAGGAGTGTCTTTTTGTTTATCATTTTTGAACCTGGACTCTGTTTTATTTTGCCCCGATACCATCACTGGTAACAGGGTGTATTATTTTCCAGTTTGGATTATTTTTGTGGATATTTCTGTTTGTTGATTATTAAAGTATTTGTTTTTGGGAGAATCTGTTTGGACATTATCAATCCTTTGCACCAAACCATTCATCCTGTCATACCAAGACATCTGAATTCAAATCTAGAGAAGTTATACTAAAATTATACAATGCACTGGTATGACCACACCTAGAATACTCTGTATAGTTCTGGTCCCCATATCATAAGAAAGACATTGAGACATTGGAGAGAGTATAGAGGAGAGCAACATGATTAATTCCAGGATTGAAGGGTATGAAGATAGACTGAAAGAGCTGAATCTGTATAGCCTAGAAAGGAGAGACAGTGGTGACTTAAAAGAGGTATTTAAAATTGTCTAGGAATTTAACAAAGTAACTGCTGAGAAATATTTTTCACAGATCACAGAAAAGAGAACTAGGGGCCACGGGTGGAAAGAGCTTTTTCATGGAAAGGGTGGTGAACCATTGGAACAGGCTGAGTTGTTGAAGTAGAGACTATCGGATCCTTCAAGATTAGACTGGATGCTGTCATGAGCAATACTGTATAGCCCTCTCTGTGACCATAATAACACCTTTAGCTAGCCGTCTGGAGGAAGGATGGTCCGTTTAGCCACGGATTCCCAGAAGTAGTTTTCCTCTGCTGAGTCCTAACAGACCACACTGACATCAAAATGAGAGAGCATAGGTGGGCTGAATGGCCTTTTCTCATTCTAGTTCTTTTTGGGTTTTATTAATTGTATTTTTCGGTGCTTATTTTTATCTATTTTCGGGTTTTATGTAAATCATTTTTTTCGGGGCTTTCGTTTTTTACATACTGTATGAAATGAGTGTTTTCGGTTACTTTCTAAAATGCTTGAGGTTTTTTTGTGTCAAAATATGTATAGTAACTCGACAGTACTTGCACACTTACGTTGTACCTTCTTTCCTTTGCTGTCTTCCACAACGAAATCCCAATGGTCACGGGCACATTCTTCTGGGGTTTTTGTGTGTAGGCATTTTTGTACATTTCACCACAATTCTGTTTTAAATCCTCCGTATCATAACTGCAATACAGCTTTAAATCTCATTAACAAGCCTCCAACCTGATTGTAATCTTGTTTTAAATCTCGCAAGTGGAGTCTCCAATGGAAATGTAGGAATGTGCTGTCACTCAGTAGTTGGGGTGGGTTTAAAGTATTCAGAACTAATCAATGATAGATAGTCAGGAAGGCGGGACATTGCGCAGCAGCACTGGGAAATGTATTTATTAGTATTTTTGTAGTAGGTTTTATTTTTTTAATGTGAAAAGGGTAAAGTCAACGTGAATAGATTAACCATTTGCACAGTTTTTACAGTTTACAGTTTTCCGGTTTTTATTAGCTATCCACCGATTTAATTTCTTTGTATCGGGGGTGTTTTATCAGGTTTTATCGGTTAAAACTGAACATCAGAAGACTCTTACGTAGTTGTCAATCATGCTTCCCTTCCACTCCTTTAACAGTATCGGCACTCTTCTAAGTAAAGGGTTTTTTTTCTAAAGCCATGGACACTAGACTCATGATGGGGGATATTTATGAAGACCCATCCAAAGCATTCACTGTGATTTATCACAAAGTTCTCCTTACGAAATTATTATCATTAGGAGTGACTGGAGAACTAAACTGGTTTAATTCCAATGTGATAGAACATAGAATGCATCCAGACTAAAGCAAACAGAAATTGGGGGAAAAAAAAGTTTGATGTGAAATCCTTGGTATAAAAAAACCCCAATTGTATCTATATTGTATGTCACAAGGCCAAGGCTAGCCTAATGGAATGGTTTAATGTTTTAACCTACGCAGTGTCGTAGCAAACAGAAAGCTATGCCATAGTAAAGAGTGCAACTTCAATTGTTCTATATATTTTTACAAGAATTTTACAACCAAATAACATTCAAATACAGATGTAATTTTGAGGCTTCTGGAGTGTTTGTTTGTGTAACAGGCTGTATCGTGTGATGAACTACTAATACAGATTCTGACTCCTGTCAATGTGATAATATTAAAAGCTCTATAACCACATGCAGATGAGCTATTGCGTTGCATGTACAGAAACAACACTTTTAAATTCTGATAAATGATAAAACAGTATACAAATAATTTTAGCGTGATGAAGATCATTTTTAAATTGGGCTTGATACTGACTGTCTTCTGAAGCAGAATGAGTTTGATAAACACAAGGAAACTGACACCGTTTGTGTTACCTATGTATTCAGTGAAACACGTGTGTCTGTGTTAATTTGAACATATGTACTGTCTAACTGTATTGCATCTGACATCTCACAAGACAGCAATTACTAACCAGATCAAAGCTGGAACAGAAAAAGACAGCATTTTTGCAATGTGCTTCAGACCTTATTATTGTTGATTAGACACTGCTACAGCCTTTATTAGCACTAGAATGCAAGGCATGTCCTAATTGGTATATTAGAACATAAGAACATAAGAAAGGTTACAAATGAGAGGAGACCATTCGGTCCATCTTGCTCGTTTGGTTGTTAGTAAGTTATTGAACCCAGATTCTCATCAAGCAGCTTCTTGAATGATCCCAGGGTGTCAGCTTTTACAACATTACTTGGGAGTTGGTTCCAGACTCCAACAATCTCTGTGTAAAAAAGTGCCTCCTATTTTCTGTTCTGAATGCCCCTTTATCCAATCTCCATTTGTGACCCCTGGTCCCTGTTTCTTTTTTCAGGTCAAAAAAGTCCCCTGGGTTGACATTGTCTATACCTTTTAGGATTTTGAATGTTTGAATCAGATCACCGTGTAGTCGTCTTTGTTCAAGACTGAATAGATTCAATTATTTTAGCCTGTCTGCATATGACATGCCTTTTAAACCAGGGATAATTCTGGTCACTCTTCTTTGCACTCTTTCTAAAGCAACAACATTCTTTTTGTAGCGAGGTGATCTTACTAATGCATTGTAAAGTTTTAACATTACTTCCCTTGATTTAAATTCAACACTTTTCACTATATAGCCGAGCATTTTGTTGGTCTTTTTTATAGCTTCCCCACATTGTCTAGATGAAGACATTTCTGAGTCAACATAAACTCCTAGGTCTTTTTCATAGATTCCTTCTTCAATTTCAGCATTTCCCATATGGTATTTATAATGGACATTTTTATTGACTGCGTGCAGTAACTTACACTTTCCTCTATTAAATGTCATTTGCCATGTGTCTGCCCAGTTTTTAATGCTGTGTAGATCATTCTGAATGACCTTTGCTGCTGCAACGGTGTTTGCCACTCTCATATTTTTGTGTTGTCTGCAAATTTAACAAGTTTGCATCCTATATCAGAATCTAAGTCATTAATGTTGGAAGACACTAGAACACAACAAGAGCATTGGAGACTAAAACATTTAGTTTTACTTCACATATCGAACATCGCACAAAACAAAAATTAATAATAAGATTGGCGTTCTGTTTAAAAAGAATATTCTGAGCCAAATTACTGGTTGGTTGCTGTTACACCTTGTCTTTGGAGACGTAGTGTCATATATCTTATAGAAATATTCATAAACTAGATTGATATTGTGTAGCAGAATTTTGGATCTCCTTGAGTAATAAACAGTGTCTCTAGTCAACAATTGGTCAATATGGTCAATCCTATTTTAATGTATTGTTTAAGTAAAACAAGAACTAGATATAGGTTTGGATCCTATGCACTTTCAGTATCCCCAGCAGGTACTGAATCTGACAAGGTAGGCTTCATCTATCGTGGGGCCCAGTAATTTGAACCTATTACTCAAAGAAAATCATCGGAAAATCACCAGCATGTATTGCTGTCAGGACACACTCAGCAAGTGGTTTTACATTGCATTTAAATATATATTTTTAAATCATATTCTCATTGTAATATAAAGATCTGTCTGGTGTTTCTTTACATGCACTGAAACAGTACACAGCAATGGCCAAAAGTTTAGCATCTCCTTAGATTGATCTAATTTTGCTTCATACAGTCGAATGAAACCTGCTGAATAATGTTACCTTAACATGTTAAATCACATACCGCTTTGTAGTTTTTTATATACTTAATGAAAAAGATGTCACAAATTACTCAATTAGAAGTAATCAAAAAGTGACAGTTAGAAGTGGTAATGAGTATATATAAGCTGTATAAGCATGATTTTTACATAGATTTTGTAACTTCAGAGCAAGCTATGGGGAAGAGCCTTACCTCCTCAGAAACCCACTCAGCCATCATAGCACTTCATAAGGAAAGTTTTAGCAGTCCAGATAATCAATAGAGGTAACGTCAGCCAAAGCACAGTATCTAGGATCATCCAGAAATGTAAGAAGACTGGATGCTTAAAGCTGCCACCAGGTCTGGATGCACAAAAAGCATCACTCGAAGACGCAAAGGAGAAACATACAAGCCAGAATGTACCGTCCCAATGATGAAGCATCCAGAAAACTGTTCACATCGGGGGATGCTTTTCTGCCAAAGGCACAGGATCCCTACGCGTTTCATCCAAGGAGACAGCTATGAACAAGGACTGGTACCTGAAAACAGTCCAAGACCACCTCCTCCCTATGACTCACAAACATTTTCCCAATGGTGATTTCTACTTCCTAGATGACTGAGCCCCTGCCATTGAGTCAAACAAATGAAGAAATGGTTAGAAGACAAACGTATCACACCACTTCAATTTTGGCCTGGAAATTCACTGGATCTCAATCCTATTATGAATGTTTGCGGTCTGATATGACAGTAAATCAGGTAAAGTCAATCATGCAACTGGGATCCAGTGTAAAGGCTGCATGGAGGAATCTAAAGGATAACTTCAGCGCCTCATGCCTGAGGATTAAGGAAGTCTTAAAACACAATGGAATGCACTGCAAATACTAAGTACTACTATTATGGTTTCCGGTAGACTTTTGCAATATCATTTTGTAGTTTATTTGATTATGTGATTTAAATAAAAAATCTAAATTATGTTGATATAATGTTTTTAATGATGTCTCAATCCTAAGATTCTAGGGTGATGCAAAACTTTTGACTATCGCTGAAAGAGGTGTGTCTGTTTTTCTGAGTTTGCTCTGTATTACAGTCCAATGTCTCTATAAGGCTTTCCAGGTGCAACATTTTAATTAATAAATAATTAAAAGCTGCCATAGCTTGAAAAAACAAACTACGATATCAACTCTCATGGCTGGTTTTACAGACTGATTAGCACTGATCTTGGACTACCTTACCTCTAGCAACATTAAGCAGTCCAAAGATTAGCACTAATCAAGGTTTGTGAAACCAACAGTGAGAGTTTCTATTTAAATTTCTGTTATCCATAGCTTTGCAATTGGAGACCCTTGTAAATACATATTGTAGGAGGTATTTCTGGTAAACTGATTAATTATGGGCAACCTGGTTCATTAATGAAACAACTGTGCAAGTGTTACACCATTTAGGAGTTTGTTTGCTGCAAGTACAAGAGGCACATAAAGGACAGCAACAGTCAGGAAACCTCTGGAAGAAGTGAGGGGAAAGTTGCTAACCACAAAAATTATTATGAAACAGGACTTCTTTCTGAAAATCAGTTATGGAACCAAACTATATTTAGAAAAGGCTGTTATAATAACAAAAGCTAAGACACTCCATATTATTACCTGTAACAGGGGAGATCTGTACTGACTGTCTGGCGTATGTCTGGTGCTGCAGGATGAGGGCAGTAGCCTCGTAAGATCCACCTGTCAGTCATGGCAATGACACAGAGAGGTGGGAAAGAGGGTGTATTGGATTTCCCTCTCTCTGAGTGGCTGAGAGGCGGGCCTTGGGGGTTTGCTGAACCTTTAAATAACACTCTGTTGTTCCCTCAGATCTGCCCCTCTAAGACGAGATACGAGCCAGCGGAAGCGCTGTTGCTGAAACAAGCACAGCCGGATAGGACCAAAATAAAAATAAAAGATTATTTTTAGTAGCAGGGAAAAGACTTGGGCAGAACCCCGGAGAGTATCCACCTAGTTACTGAGGGAACAAGTGAGCATAGGACGGAGACCCGGGCCGCGTGGGTAGCGACGTTTGGGGTGAAGCTGCAGTTTGCATCACCTTTATTTTGTAGTTTTATTACTGTGTTTCATTTTCCCTTTTTCTTTCACCTTTTGTCATTCATTATTATTATTTTCAGAGCACCTGTGAGTGCAACAGTATTGTGAACTGTTTACCTGTGTTGGTATTCCCGTGGACCTGATTACCGTTGCCAGTATTCAGGCCATGGACAACAGGGCCCTCTGTGGGCTAAAATAAAACAGTGTGCGCCTGAGCGGTGTTCTGTCTCCTGTGTGTCAGTGAATTGTCCACCACTCTTCCACATTACCTTATATAGAAAGTGCACCACAGACACCCTACTCGTAAAAGACTATTTAAACCCAAAAAGGAGCACAATGCTCTCAAACTCTGAAAACCCAAAGGTGCAGTTCCTTGACTGAAGAAAATCACAAAGCAAACCTCAGCTGCAAATGCTATATGGGAGTGTGGCAAAGTGGTTAACTGTGTGCAGGTGAAGGTAATGCAGCAGTGATAAAGGAACAGACAGACAACGATATCCAGGTGCAATGACGATTTATTTTTACAATCCAAATGCTTGATGACAAACAACAGTAAACAATAACAATGTTAATGAGAAGCAATACAGTGCCGTCTATTGCTTATTTGTAATACGCGGGTTGGCCCCGAAATAATAACAGTCCCATTTTAATTCACCCACATGTAACACATACAAAAACACAAACACCAGTCCACAGTGTGTGCTCTCGTGTTAGTGGTGAAAATACAGCTATTTAGTGCAAACAAAGTGAAGTGTTACAAACAGTAATACAAACAGTATTTTTAGACAGGACAATAAACAAACAAAACACTCACGATTTTACAGCACAGGTTCTCCTTTTGGTTACGTAATTTAACCATTCACAAAGAAACAGATGACATCACTACATCCCCTTAAATACCGTCAACCATGACCCCTTGGTTAACAAGTGCAACCGCTCCTCCAATCCGTGGATGCCACATCGTTTCCCTTCCGGGGCCATGATTTAGTGTACCATAGCTCTGCCCCCTTTCTAGATGGCTGTCTTCTGCCTAACCCTGGGAATGAACTGTCGGGCCATCCAGTCCAGGGTACTCTGTTCCCTTTACACAGCGCCCTTGCAGGTCGGGAGGAAGATCTAACACCAAGAGTCATTCGATCTCTGTCACAGGGAGAAATGTGGTGAGCCTGAGAGATTGAGGACCATGTGGAGAAACCACAACAGAGTGAGACATCTCCCTGCCATGTATTAAAAAGGACTGTTAAAAAGGCATGCTATAGACCGCCAAATTCAGATGCTGAGCAAAATAATCTGTTATACAATGACATTCGAAATGCGTGTAGAAAAGGAGAATCCATACTAATGGGGGATTTCAACTTCCCCCATATAAAATGGGAAAACCCGATGGGGGGCACAACTGAGGAAATTGAAATGGTGGAAATGACGAATGACTGCTTCCTAACGCAATTTGTCAAGACATCGACTAGAGGGGAGGCATGCCTTGATTTAGTCTGTTCAAATAATGAAGACAGAATAACTAAAACAGAGGTCAGAGAGCCATTGGCAAACTCAGACCACAACATGGTCTCATTTGAAGTATTTTTTAAAACCCCAAAAGTAATGACTAAAGCTAAGGTTTACAATTTTAGAAAAGCAAACTATGAAGGTATGAAACAGAGACTAACAGAAGTAGATTGGAGTAAAATAGAGAAAACATCCACAGAAAAAGGATGGCTGTTTTTTAAAAATGTAGTACTAGAGGCGCAAAACAATTACATCCCAAAAGTAGACAAATCTAAATCTAAAACAAAATGGCCAAAATGGTTTAATAGATCAATTAAAAAAAAATATTCAGCGAAAAAAGGCACTTTACAAAGTGTTTAAAAGGGACCAAAAACAAAGTACACAGAAAGAGTACTTGGAACTGCAAACACAAGTCAAAAAGTAAGTTAGAAAGGCCAAGAGAGAGATAGAAATCAATATTGCTAAGGGGGCTAAAACCAATTCCAAAATGTTTTTCCAATATTATAACAGCAAGAGAACATTCAAAGAGGAGGTTAAATGTCTAAGAGACACAAATGGCAAAATCATAGATGAAGAAAAAAAATTGCAAATATATTAAATGATTACTTTTCACAGGTTTTTACAAAGGAGGACACGAACAACATGCCCCACATGTCGACCTGTTCCTATCCAATTTTAAATAACTTTAGCATAACAGAGGCAGAAGTGTTAAAGGGACTAGGAGCTCTTAAAATAAACAAATCCCCTGGGCCAGATGAGATCCTCCCAATAGTACTCAAAGAAATGAAAGAAGTTATTTACAAACCACTAACCAAGATCATGCAACAGTCTCTTGACACAGGGGTTGTACCGACAGACTGGAAAATAGCATACGTAATACCGATCCACAAAAAGGGAGACAAAACCGAACCAGGTAACTACAGACCAATAAGCCTGACTTCTATTATATGTAAACTTATGGAAACTATAATAAGATCCAAAATGGAAAATTACCTATATGGTAACAATATCCTGGGAGACAGTCAGCATGGTTTTAGGAAAGGGAGATTGTGTCTAACTAACCTACTTGACTTTTTTGAGGATGCAACATTGAAAATGGATAATTGCAAAGCATACGACATGGTTTATTTAGATTTCCAGAAAGCTTTTGACAAAGTCCCGCATAAAAGATTCATTCTCAAACTGAACGCAGTAGGGATTCAAGGAAATGCATGCACATGGATTAGGGAGTGGTTAACATGTAGAAAACAGAAAGTACTGATTAGAGGAGAAACCTCAAAATGGAGCGAGGTAACCAGTGGTGTACCACAGGGATCAGTATTAGGTCCTCTGCTATTCCTAATCTACATTAATGATTTAGATTCTGGTATAGTAAGCAAACTCGTTAAATTTGCAGACGACACAAAAATAGGCATTCAGAACTGGGCAGACACATGGCAAATGAAATTTAATAGAGAAAAGTGTAAAGTGTTGCATGCAGGCAATAAAAATGTGCATTATAAATATCATATGGGAGATAGTGAAATTGAAGAAGGGAACTATGAAAAAGACCTAGGAGTTTATGTTGACTCAGAAATGTCTTCATCTAGACAATGTGGGGAAGCTATAAAAAAGGCCAACAAGATGCTCAGATATATTGTGAGGAGTGTTGAATTTAAATCAAGGCAAGTAATGTTAAAACTTTACAATGCATTAGTAAGACCTCACCTAGAATATTGTGTTCAGTTCTGGTCACCTCGTTACAAAAAGGATATTGCTACTCTAGAAAGAGTGCAAAGAAGAGCAACCAGAATTATCCCAGGTTTAAAAGGCATGTCATATGCAGACAGGCTAAAAGAATTGAATCTATTCAGTCTTGAACAAAGAAGACTACGCGGCAATCTGATTCAAACATTCAAAATCCTAAAAGGTATAGACAATGTCAACCCAGGGGACTACTTTGACCTGAAAAAAGAAACAAGGACCAGGGGTCACAAATGGAGATTAGATAAAGGGGCATTCAGAGCAGAAAATAGGAGGCACTTTTTTACACAGTGAATTGTGATGGTCTGGAACCAACTCCCCAGTAATGTTGTTGAAGCTGACACCCTGGGATCCTTCAAGAAGCTGCTTGATGAGATTCTGGGATCAATAAGCTACTAACAACCAAACGAGCAAGATGGGCTGAATGGCCTCCTCTCGTTTGTAAACTTTCGTATATTCTTATGTTCTTATGTTTGGACGAACACGTCTAAATCTACTGGACTATAAAGGATCCAAAATCCTGTGTTGGGCCACATTCATTGCTGAAGAATTAAAGAAGAGGACAACGCATAAAGCCTGAGCTGATCCTGTTGGGGATTGAAGTATCATTGCAGAGAAGGATTTCATAGTACAATTCAATGACTCAAGTTCCACAACGAGATGGTGAATGAGTCAGTGTTGTCTGGGACTGTTTAGTGTAATCTGCGTAACATTCTCCACATGAAACTTAATTAACTAGAGGTACATAGCTTGTGAAAAGTTACTTTTAATGAACAGATAACTAACAGATAACTAACGGGGCAGCAGTGTGGAGTAGTGGTTAGGGCTCTGGGCTCTTGACCGGAGGGTTGTGGGTTCAATCCCTGGTAGGGGACACTGCTGCTGTACCCTTGAGCAAGGTACTTTACCTAGATTGTTCCAGTAAAAACCCAACTGTATAAATGGGTAATTGTATGTAAAAAATAATGTGATATCTTGTAACAATTGTAAGTCGCCCTGGATAAGGGCCTCTGCTAAGAAATAAATAATAATAATAATAACTAAAAGTCAGATTACCTTATGTTATTTACATAAAGAGTTGTTAGGTAAACTTTATTTGTAGACAAGTATATCTAGACAAGTTAGACTGAAGGTCTGATACTATTGATTATCTTTGATGCATGGTACATGTTTAAGATGTATTTATGACTTGCTGTTCTTTCTTATTTCTGTATTCAATGAACTGCTGCTATTGAACATTCTTTGTGTCTAGTGTGGGTGGTAATAGTCCTCAATCTCTTTGAACTTAAATAATATTTCAGATGGGAAACTACTCAATTGTTCCTACAACATTAAGCAGCAGATGAGGAGATTGGGTCTACATGGTGGAAAGATTTAATGAACACTGCATATTTAATGAAGAGTGCTTAGTCAAGTAAAAAGATTAGTGCAATACAATTTTATTGTCCATGCCAAATTGGCTAAAAGTCAAATCTGGAGGTGTTTTCTCAATTATTTATATGAATATATTTATACAACAGCACGGGGCAATGAGCACACATTTGCTTTCTTGTCTTTAAGACTGTAACAACATTTTAATTATTCCTCAGACTGTTTTTATACTATACTTGCTGTACTGTTAGAGATGGACACACCTTGCATATCAGCTAAAGCTCATAATAGAAGAAGTCACTTCTCCTTGAAACCAAATCCAAATGTGTTGTGTTTGGAAGATTTTAATCCTGGTATCCTTAATCAGCAACTCCCATTGCCAGCCTTTCTTAGAAACAAGATGTTGCACCTCGGTGAATCTACACTGCGTAAGTCTAGACTCTAGATAGATGACTGCTAAATAAGCTGTAACAACTAGACTGAGGTTCTTACAGTTTATTATCTTCTGTAACCCTGGGCTTTATTTATCTCTTAATAGTGAATAACAATCACCTGATATATTAATATGTCATCTGCAGGGTGGATTATAAAACATGCAATCTCGTGCAGATTAGGTTAGAGGGTTGTAAACCAAAGCTGTGCAAAATTATGATGTATAAGGTCAGTTGAATAAATAATGATGTATAAGGACAGACCTTCACAGACTGTTCAGTAGCCATCTTGTTTACCGTTATAGTTACAGTAATTATAAAATCGAGTGACTAACTACAGTACCTGCAAATATGAATGTCTTTCAATCTGAATATGCTGAACCACCTAAAAAAAAAATCCCAAAAATTGTAAGCAGACATACTGATTTGGGAGAACAGTCAAATTCATTGGAAGATAGCAAAAAACAAACAAAAAATGACAAAGTGGGCAATTACCATCTTTCATGACTGGCTAAAACATAAACTAATTGAAATAGATTTATCAACGATAGAAAATATACACTTAAACAAAATACTAACAGATTTCTATAGAAATGTAAGAATGCCAAGGGGGACGAATATAACATTTCAAGGTACATTAGCCACTGAGCTGGAATAAACTGCAATCTAAATGAAAACAGAACTGGGAAATGAGTTATAATGATCCTTTTTCAGGATTTGTATGCCTTTAAGGTGCGTCATTAGCTCCGATACTATGTGGTGACGTCACTCCCTAATACACATTTGCACAACTAGGGAGTGAGATCATGGGAGAAATGCAGAGAGCTTAGAGTAATGTGGATGTACCATGGGGATAATCCAGAATAACGTTGGTTTATTGGTAAAGCGCCGGCCCTGAATACGTATGTTCTTGAACCTTTGGACAGTACTTTTCCAGCCAAAAGTTTGAAAACAAAACAAACAAAAAAATCCTCTGAGGTGTCATCTCGCTTGGAACGTCTTCCTTCTCTCGAACAGTTAAGTACTCCGAGAATATATATATATATATTTAGCTCAAAGAGCCAGCTGCCCAACGTTTCGATATGTTGTACATATCTTTATCAAGGGAGCCTGTTTGAATCAAGACATTGGAGGTATTTATAGGTTTTTGACGGCATGACAACTACTTGTTATTGTTTATATTCAAATCCATGATTTATTCTTACATGATGTAATGGTGTTCTATATACTGTGACATCATTTTTACTTCTACCTTTAAATCTGTATTAATTCTAATTAACATTACTTTATATCAACTTATATTTATTATATCATGCAATGCTGGCTCTGAGGATCAGTCTTGATTGGCCTCCCCAGCGCATCAGCATGCACAACTTTTGAATGAATTTTGTTTATTTATTTAAATGTTATATATTTATTGTTAATTAGTTCATTCTTCTTTGTTGAGTCCCGCTGGCATAATCATGTTCAGTCTATTTATCCATTTACTTTCTTTTATTCTTCTATATGTCGCATTGTCTAATTTTAGCTGTTCTAAGACTACAAACTTTACATCATTTATGTCATGTCCTTGGCTGGTGAAGTGTTGTACTATTGGTTCATTCATTTTTTTTTTTTATCCAATAATTTATTTTATTAGTACCGAGTCAAAACAGAGAACATGGCTATTTGGGTCTAACATTCCAACTGTGGAAAAGTAAGCAGCAGGTTGAAGCGAGGTGGCTGTGCTGGATTGTTTTAGTACTGATTTAACTTGCAGACAGGAATACTTTTTGTCTGGGCTGACTTTTCAGTTTGGTTTCTGAAAGCTGTTTATTTTACGTTCTGTTCAGCAGCCTCTGCAGTAGCCTTTTGTTTAATGTGTGATTCTGAAGCTGAATAGCGATTGATCGTATTTTCTCCAAAGACACATTAAGATATGCAAAACAATTACCTCAGTCTGCATGTACAGTTTCTTTGGGAAATATCTTGAATGATCATCAGCAGAAATATACTTTGCTTTTTTTGTCGTCCATTTCTACTATTTTACCTCCAATGCTGAAAACTAGATTTAAGTAACATAAATCAAAACAATGCAGGTCCAACTTTGGCCCATCCCCTCCTGCACAGTACTACAGATCACATAAAAGCAGTAAAGACGCACTTGATAGGCTGATTAAAACTTTGTCATTTGGATAGTAAACAAGAACGTTAACTGCTTTGGAGAATTTTTTTGTGTAAATGTTATTTGTGGACGTTTTTTGTTTGTTTTTTGCTTAAGTGCAATGCACACAGGATGGCGAAGGAATATAGAAGGAACGTAGTTCACGTCGCTTGCGTTGTGCAGTAGTTCATTTAAACAAGTTTTTTTTTTTCCTCTCCGTACTTGTTTGTAGGCATTGGCCCCTAAGAGCTGAATTTTGCGGTGACCCCTCAATTTCACGATTTCCACGGAATCGCGATTTAGGTAGACCCCTACTTATAGGGCTCTATGGAATCCGTGTTAACAAGAGCACCGACGGAATTACGGAATCAAAAGAATATTAATGCGGAATTAAATGCTGTACGAAAAAAATGCATTTGGCAGTAGAGAATTAAGCTTGAGATTTACATATTTGAAGGGAAAATGTGAAACTAATGGTCAGTACAGGCAGTGGCGTAACTTTGGTTTCAAAAGTGGGGGAATGGGTGGCGGGGGACCGGTTTCTGTAGCTGGGTTATAAATGAGGCGGGGTATTCTGTAAGGGATAAACAACGAGAAGGGCTGAATCAGTGAAAATAATTAATTCACTGTTCGAGTGCATTAAATAAATGCAATCATGGAAAATGAATAGAAACCTTTTTAAGGACTTAAACAATTAGACAACATTGCAGACTATTTTTAATGTCTGTATTACAACACAAAAAATACTCCTCACACAGACTGCTATTACAGCAGTCACTTTGAACAATATGATCCCAATGTTCACACAGAGAAGATTTATGGTAGTGAAACCATGGGCATAGCAGTAATGTAGAATTGATCAAGTTCAAAAGTCATGAAACACACCTATCTGTTTGCTCTGGAGCGCCCCACACAGCACTAAAAAAAAAAAATATATACAACTCATTCTTAAAGTTAACAATACTATTTTTCAATACAATTAGATAAAACAATTCTTAATCCAATGAAGACAAACACAAACCAAATGGAAAAAGTAGAAGTTTACAGTTTTGTGTTGTTCACCTTGCCTGCGGTGTGCATACATTCATTTAAATTAACTTAATTACATTTTATATGGTAAAAACGGAAATCAGAAAAAAAAAATCTGAATTAGAACAAAATAACACGAATTCCATAGGGCTTAGTCTTAGTACTGTAAATTATTTCAGTAAAGTGAATAGCCTGTGTGATTAAGGCACCTCACGGCTCCATTCACGCCACAGTAAAACACTAACACATTGGAAAAGAAAAACATGTAGCTACTATTTATTTATTTATTTATTTATTTATTTATTTATAAAAAGAACAGCAAATAAGATGTCTGTTACAAAGTGCTTACACCTTTTTTATTTGTCCATATTTCATAGTGTGTGTTCAACAGGACATCTGCAATTACAGAACAGCTTTTAATTATTCAAGCGAGCTGAACCGAGAAGCCATGAAAGAGAGGGACGCTGGGAAATTAAGTCTTTATTTTTTCACGTGAATGCACAAGCACCGTTGTGAAGGAGAGGGACGCTGGGAACTAGTATTGTATCAGACAACGGGTTTGATTTTTAATGAAAAAAAAATAAAGGTTTTTGGTTCTGGACATGTTTTGTTTCCTGCCAACAATATACAAGTATATTAAACTCAAAATGTAGTCTTGTCACTGTGTTTTAAGTTTAATTTAAATAGAGTTTTTTTTTTTTTTTTTTTTTTTTAATGTTTTTTCGATGTTGGATACACACGCTTTTTTATGGAGCTTCTGGAGAAATGGTACATTGTAAAATCGACTATGAATGTTTATTTTATGCTATTAAAATAGACTACATTTTAGTGCTAATTTACAGTCCTCCTTTATACTTTTATGTTTACCATTGTTTGTCTTTAAGTGGATCTATATGGTACGCACTTTGAATAACACACCAAGGTTAAAAGATGACTTAAAATATTGGAAGTAAAATATAAAAATATGAAATGAGTGAAACATTAAATTTATGGCCGTTTAAACGGTTAAACGACCAGATTAACAATGGGTTTAAACGTCTAGTCAATTAAACGTAGATTTACAGCCTTGGTTTTTAGTGGATATGTGGTGATCTTATGTTTAATTATATTTTTACTTTTGTCCATGTATTTACACACTTTACATGTACTAGTGCAAGTATTCGTAGAACCAATTTTGTCAATTATTCTTTTATGTTTACTGTGAACTAAAATATCATCTAAATTAGCTTCTCTTTTGAATGCTAACTGGGGCCTTAAGAAATACTTTTTTTCAATTGTTCTGAATTATGTAGAATCCAAGGGTGTTTCCTAACTATCTTAGAACTATTGGGCAAAAGGTATTACTAATGGGATTCTTTTGACTAATTATCTCTATTTTTATAATCTAGTAGATGATCTCTTTTTAGTTGATCCACTTTTCTTAACTCCGTCTCTATAATTCTTTCTTTGTATCCTCTTTTTTTAAGATTTGTTTTTAATACATTTCTTTGTTTTACATAGTCACTTTCTTTTGAGCATATTCTTCATATTCTTATTCCTAGACCCTTTGGGATTGCCCTTTTAGTGTGTATCGGATGTGCAGAGGACATGTGTAAATACTGGTGCATGTCAGTAGGTTTACAGAACGGGTCAGTCTCAATTGAACCTTCTTCAAGTTTTACTATGGTATCTAAAAATTCTATTTCTTTCCTTGTCCATCGAAGGTTCACCTTAATATTGCTGTGTATTTCATTTGCCATTTTATAAAACTGGAAAAGAGATTCTTCTCCATGTGTCCAAACCCAAAAAATATAATCTACAAACCGAATGTATTCTAAAGCAGTGTGGAGTAGTGGTTAGGGCTCTGGACTCGTGACCGGAGGGTTGTGGGTTCAATCCCCAGTGGGGGACTCTGCTGTTGTACCCTTGAGCAAGGTACTTTACCTAGATTGCTCCAGTAAAAACCCAACTGTATAAATGGGGAATTGTATGTAAAATAATGTGATATCTGTATAATGTGAAATAATGTATAATGTGATGTCTTGTAACAATTGTAATTCGCCCTGGATAAGGGCGTCTGCTAAGAAATAAATAATAATAATAATAATAATAAAGGTTCTCTTTCCGATTTTCTAAGTAATTGTTCTTCCCTTTTCCCCATGTACAGTGCCTATAGAAAGTCTACACCCCCTTGAACTTTTTTCACATTTTGTTGTGTCAGTGCCTCAGAGTTTCATGCATTTAAATGAGGATTTTTTTCCACTTATCTACACACCATACTCCACACTGTTAAGGGGAAAAAAGTTTTTATTGAGAAAAAAAATTATATATCAAAAATACAAAACTGAAAGATCATAATTATATAAGTCTCCACCCCCCTTGAGTTAATACTTGGTGGAAGCACCTTTGGCAGCAATTACAGCTGTGAGTCTGCTAGGATAGGTCACTGCCAACTTTGCACACCTAGATTTGGCAATATTTGACCATTCTTCGCTGCCAAGTTCCTTGGGGAGCGTTAATGGACAGCAATCTTCAAGTCATGCCACAAATTTTCGATAGGATTTAGGTCGGGGCTCTGACTGGGCCACTGAAGGACATTTACCTTTTTGTTCCTTAGCCACTCCAGTGTAGCTTTGGCTGTGTGCTTTCGGTCGTTGTCATGCTGAAAGGTGAACTTCCATCCCAGTTTCAGCTTTCTTGCAGAGGGCAGCAGGTTTTCCTCAAGGACTTCTCTGTACTTTGCCCCATTCATTTTCCCTTATATCCTGACAAGTGCCCCAGTCCCTGCCGATGAGAAACATCCCCATTACATGATGCTGCCACCACCATGCTTCACAGTAGGGATGGTGTTCTTTGGGTGATGCGCTGTGTTGGGTTTGCGCCAAACATAAAGCTTTGCATTTAGGCCAAAAAGTTCCATTTTACTTTCGTCAGACCACAAAACTTTTTGCTACATGGCTACAGAATCTCCAGAGTGTTTTTTTGCATACTTCAAACAGGATTCAAGGTGGGCTTTCTTGAGTAATGGCTTCCTTCTTGCCACCCTACCATACAGGCCAGATTTGTGGAGTGCTTGGGATATTGTTGTCACATGCACACTTTGACCAGTCTTGGCCATAAAAGCCTGTAGCTCTTGAAAAGTTGCCATTGGCCTCTTGGTTGCCTCTCTGATAAGTCTCCTTGCTCGGTCATCCAGTTTGGAGGGACGGCCTGATTTAGGTAGGGTCTTGGTGGTGCCATACACCTTCCACTTTTTAATAATCATCTTGATCGTGCTCCAAGGGATATTCAAGGCCTTTGATATTTTTTTATACCCATCCCCTGATCTGTGCCTTTCAACAACTTTGTCCCAGAGTTCTTTTGAAAGCACCTTGGTGCTCATTGTTGAGTCTTTGCTTTGAAATGCACTACCCAGCAGAGGGAACCTACAGAAACTGCTGAATTTGTCCTGAAATCATGTGAATCACTACAATTTAACACAGGTGGAGGCCACTTAACTTGGTGTGTGATTGGTTACACCTGAGTTAATTTAGGATTGCTATTACAAGGGGGTGGACAGGCTATAAGGCAACAAAAGGTGAACATTTTGAAAGGGGATGTAGACTTTCTATAGGTACTGTATGTGTGTGTGTGTGTGTGTGTGTGTATATATATATATATATATATATATATATATATATATATATATATATAAATATATATACAGTGCCTTGCATAAGTATTCACCCCCCTTGGACTTTTCCACATTTTGTAGTGTTACAACCTGGAATTAAAATGGATTTAATTGGGATTTTTACCATTTGATTTACACAACATACTTAACACTTTGAAGGTGCAAAATATTTTTTATTGTGACACAAAAGTTAATTAAACAAAAAAAAAGACATTTGTTGGTTGCATAAGTATTCACCACCCTGAGTCAAAACTTGGTAGAAGCACCTTAGGCAGCAATTACAGCTGTGAGTCTTTTGGGGTAAGTCTCTACCTGCTTTGCACATCTGGATCCTGCAATTTTTGCCCATTCATCTTGGCAAAATTGCTCAAGCTCTGTCAAGTTGGATGGGGACCGTTGGTGAACAGCAATTTTCAAGTCTTGCCACAGATTCTCAATCGGATTGAGGTCTGGGCTTTGACTGGGCCATTCTAAGACATTCAGGTTCTTGTTTTTAAACCACTCCAGTGTAGCCTTGGCTGTGTGTTTAGGGTCATTGTCCTGCTGGAAGGTGAACCTCCGCCCCAGTCCCAGGTCTCTTGCAGACTGAAACAGGTTTTCCTCTAGAATTTCCCTGTATTTGGCTCCATCCATCTTGCCCTCAATCCTGACCAGTTTCCCAGTCCCTGCTGATGAAAAGCATCCCCATAACATGATGCTGCCACCACCATGCTTCACCGTGGGGATGGTGTTCTCAGGGTGATGAGCAGTGTTGGCTTTGCGCCACACAGTGTTTTGTGTTAAAGCCAAAAAGTTCAATTTTGGTCTCATCAGATCAGAGAACCTTTTTCCACATGTTTGCTGTGTCTCCCACATGCCTTTTGGCAAAATCCAAACGGGATTTGATATGGGTTTTTTTCAGCAATGGCTTTCTTCTCGCCACTCTTCCATAAAGCCCAGCTTTGTGGAGCGTCCGGGTTATAGTTGTCCCATGGACGGTTTCTCCCATCTCATCTGTGGATCTCTCCAGCTCCTTCAGAGTTACCATTGGCCTCTTGGTTGCTTCTCTGACTAATGCCCTCCTTACCTGGTCACAGAGTTTTGGTGGACTGCCTTCTCTAGGCAGAGTCGCGGTTGTGCCATATTCTTTCCATTTTTTAATAATGGATTTAACGGTGCTCTGGAGGATGTTCAAAGTTTGGGATATTTTTTTTATAACCCAACCCTGATTGGTGCTTCTCCAGAACTTTATCCCGGACTTGTTTTGATAGCTCCTTGGTCTTCATGATGCTGTTTGTTTAGATATGCTCTCTAACAAACTCTGGGGCCTTCCAGAAACAGGTGTATTTAATCTGAGATCATGTGACACTTTAATTGCACACAGGTGGACTCCATTCAACTAATTATGTGACTTCTGAAGGCAATTGGTAGCACCAGAGCTTATTTAGGGGTGTCACAGAAAAGGGGGTGAATACTTATGCAATCAAGACTTTTCAGTTTTTTATTTGTAAATAGTTTTGAAAAATATGTAGACTTTTTTCCCCACTTCGACATTATGGACTATTTTGTGTAGATCAGTGACAAAAAATCCTAATTAAATCCATTTTAATTCCAGGTTGTAACACTACAAAATGTGGAAAAGTCCAAGGGGGGTGAATGCCTATGCAAGGCACTGTATATATATATATATATATATATATATATATATATATATATATATATAGTATATATACACAGTACTGTGCAAAAGTTTTAGGCAGGTGTGAAAAAATGCTGTAAAGTAAGAATGCTTTCAAAAATAGACGTTAATAGATTATATTTATCAATTAACTAAATGCAAAGTGAGTGAACAGAAGAAAAATCTAAATCAAATCCATATTTGGTGTGACCACCCTTTGCCTTCAAAACAGCATCAATTCTTCTAGGTACACTTGCACAAAGTCAGGGATTTTGTAGGCATATAGTCAGATGTATGATTAAACAATTATACCAAACAGGTGCTAATGATCATCAATTCAGTATGTAGGTTGAAACACAGTCATTAACTGAAACAGAAACAGCTGTGTAGGAGGAATAAAACTGGGTGAGGAACAGCCAAACTCGGCTAACAAGGTGAGGTTGCTGAAGACAGTTTACTGTCAAAAGTCATACACCATGGCAAGACTGAGCACAGCAACAAGACACAAGGTAGTTATACTGCATCAGCAAGGTCTCTCCCAGGCAGAAATTTCAAGGCAGACAGGGGTTTCCAGATGTGCTGTCCAAGCTCTTTTGAAGAAGCACAAAGAAACGGGCAACGATGAGGACCGTAGACGCAGTGGTCGGCCAAGGAAACTTACTGCAGCAGATGAAAGACACATCATGCTTACTTCCCTTCGCAATCGGAAGATGTCCAGCAGTGCCATCAGCTCAGAATTGGCAGAAATCAGTGGGACCCTGGTACACCCATCTACTGTCCAGAGAAGTCTGGTCAGAAGTGGCCTTCATGGAAGACTTGCGGCCAAAAAGCCATACCTCCGACGTGGAAACAAGGCCAAGCGACTCAACTATGCACGAAAACACAGGAACTGGGGTGCAGAAAAATGGCATCAGGTGCTCTGGACTGATGAGTCAAAATTTGAAATATTTGGCTGTAGCAGAAGGCACTTTGTTCGCCGAAGGGCTGGAGAGCGGTACACGAATGAGTGTCTGCAGGCAACAGTGAGCATGGTGGAGGTTCCTTGCAAGTTTGGGGCTGCATTTCTGCAAATGGAGTTGGGGATTTGGTCAGAATTAATGGTCTCCTCAATGCTGAGAAGTACAGGCAGATACTTATCCATCATGCAATACCATCAGGGAGGCATCTTATTGGCCCCAAATTTATTCTGCAGCATGACAACGACCCCAAACATACAGCGAAAGTCATTAAGAACTATCTTCAGCGTAAAGAAGAACAAGGAGTCCTGGAAGTGATGGTATGGCCCCCACAGAGCCCTGATCTCAACATCTTCGAGTCTGTCTGGGATTACATGAAGAGAGAGAAGCAACTGAGGCTGCCTAAATCCACACAAGAACTGTGGTTAGTTCTCCAAGATGTTTGGGCCAACCTACCTGCCGAGTTCCTTCATAAACTGTGTGCAAGTGTACCTAGAAGAATTGATGCTGTTTTGAAGGCAAAGGGTGGTCACACCAAATATTGATTTGATGTAGATTTTTCTTCTGTTCACTCACTTTGCATTTTGTTAATTGATAAATATAAACTATTAACATGTCTATTGAAAGCATTCTTACTTTACAGCATTTTTTCACACCTGCCTAAAACTTTTGCACAGTACTGTATATATATATATATATATATATATATATATATATATATATATATACAGTGCTGTGAACAAGTATTTGCCCCCTGTCTGATTTACTGCATTTTTGCACATTTTTCACATTGTATTTGGCCAGATTTTTTGTGGGTTATAGTAGTATATAGAGGGAGTCTGAGAGAAAAAATGACACCAAAGTTTGGTGTGCAAGGTAATCAAACATGCAATCTTTAGGTGTGAAAAAGTTATTGCCCCCCTAGTTAACTCATCCCAATTAAAGGGATAATTAGGGTCAGCTGTTTGAGTACTTTGGTTAACAACCAGGCCTGATTTGGGCCAGCACTGCCCAATATAAATCTGACTAACTTTGGCCCGTACAATCAGAGTGAAGTTGTCAGCACACAGGTTCTAGAGGCACATTATGCCACGAACAAAATAAATTCCAAAAGGCCTCCGGAAAAAAAAGTTGTTGATGCCTATCAGTCTGGAAAGGGTTACAAAGCCATTTCTAAGGCTCGGGGGCTCCAGTGAACCACAGTCAGAGCCATATTGTCCAAATGGAGAAAGTTTGGGACAGTAGTGAATCTTCCCAGGAATGGCCGTTCTGCCAAAATCTCTCCAAGAACAAGGCGTAAAATCATCCAGGAAGTCACAAAGAACCCTAGAACAACATCCAGGGATCTGCTGGCCTCTCTCGCCTCAGCTAAGGTCAGTGTTCATGACTCCACCATCAGAAAGACACTGGGCAAAAATGGGATTCATGGCAGAGTAGCAAGGCAGAAACCATTGCTCACTAAGAAGAACATGAATGCTCGTCTCAAGTTTGCCAAAAAGCACCTGGATGATCCTCAAGAGTTCTGGAACAATGTTCTATGGACAGATGAGTCAAAAGTGGAACTTTCTGGCCGACATGGGCCCTGTTATGTCTGGCGAAAACCTAACACTGCATTCCACAGTAAGAACCTCATACCAACGGTCAAGCATGGTGGTGGTAGTGTTATGGTTTGGGGATGCTTTGCTGCATCAGGACCTGGAAGCCTTGCCATCATTGAAGGAACCATGAATTCTGCTCTGTATCAGATAATTCTACAGGAGAATGTCAGGCCATCCGTCTGTGAGCTGAAGCTGAAGCGCAGCTGGGTCATGCAGCAAGACAATGATCCGAAACACACAAGCAAGCCTACATCAGAATGGTTGAAGAACAAGAAATTTAAAGTTTTGGAATGGCCTAGTGAAAGTCCAGACTAAACCCCATTGAGATGTTGTGGCAGGACCTCAAACGAGCAGTTCATGCTCGAAAACCCACAAATGTCACTGAGTTGAAGCAGTTCTGCATGGAGGAGTGGGCCAAAATTCCTCCACGGCGCTGTGAGAGACTAATCAATAACTACAGGAAGTGTTTGGTTGCAGTTATTGCTGCTAAAGGTGGCGTAACTAGTTATTGAGTCTAAGGGGGCGATTACTTTTTCACACGGGGGCATTGGGTTTTGCATAACTTTCTTTAATAAATAAATGAAATATGTATCACATTTTTGTGTTATTTGTTCACTCAGGGTCCCTTTTATCTAATATTAGGTTTCGGTTGAAGATCTGATAACATTCAGTGTCAAAAATATGCAAAAATGCAAAAAATCTGACGGGGCAAATACTTTTTCCAATTTATTTTCACACACACAGTTTGTTTTAGACGTGCTGTTTAAAAGTATTTTTTTAGGCACTGCATATCAACAGGACACTCAGTACTGCATCTCCAGCCCCGCCCCACCCCTTGTTCGCTAGATTTTTCACATAGCTCTTAATAATAGTCCATACCGATAAATCATCTCCGGATCACTCGTTTTATCACCAAACTCCTCAATAATGCGATCCAAGTCATTATTTTATTACTATAACATCTAAAAAAAGCTCTGCAAATGTCTGTGATATTCTTTGAGCACTGGATGCAGAAGCAGCTATCTTGTTTGTTTATGTCCGTGTTATCTATGTGGTTTTGGGGCTATCTGTATTCATACGCCCCTTTTTGTCTTTTTTTTCAGCTTCTCTCAGCTCCTATCGGTCACACTCGACCATTGAATGGTTTTCTCGGCTTTTTCCGGAGAAAAAATGACTAGAGACCTGTTTTTTACGTCTTTTTGATGATGTCGGACAGGGTCCAACATTGGACCGGAAAGGGAAAATTGCAATGTCGGACAAGGTCTTACATAGGACCGCAAAGGGTTAACCAATAGGAGAGCCATAAATCTGCCCCTTGTTTTGAGCAGAGGTGGGACTTAAATATGCAAGGGTAAGCGGTTTAAGAATATCTGAATTTCACGTGCTATTGCTTATTATAGACCGTTATTGAGATTTATATTGAGAACTTCGAAGTAATATTTCAAATGACTTTTTACAATTAAAATATATATATATATATATATATATATATATATATATATATATATATATATATATATATATATATGTATATATATCCTCAGACAACAGACATTGTAGTCAATTTGGTTACAAATCAATTTTCAAGAAGAACTTTCTCAGAAAAAATTGGAGATTGTTAAGGGACGTACACACTACAAATACCCAAACTGACACAGGAAGGGAAGGGATATACTTGCCACTTCCAAAATTCTAATAACTAAAGGTATCGGTGGCTTACTGGTAGCTGTCAATTAAAAAAAAATAATACTGCTAAAACTGTCTGTATATACTATAATATAGTGTGTATTAACCTGTGTTTAATTCTGCATGGCAGGGGGTTTGTCTTCCCCCTGCCATGCAGTAATTCTGGTCATTTACTGCCATTTAGTGAATGAGGCCCTAAATATCTAGGTATCCCTTGATAGGTTTTCATCCCCTCTTTGCACTAGGAGAACCCCAAAATAGATTTTAATGAGCAAGATGTACCCCACGAGGAGCAGCACCCCAAAATCTAACCAATTCTAACATAAAATAAAAAATATATACGTATTAAAAAAAAAGAAGTTTTTACTGATTTAAGTAGGTATTTAGTTAAATGGTGTTCTTACTGGCAAAACATGCTTTATAAATACTTGACAGCAGTTGACCTATATAATTATTTTAATGTATTATTATTTTAATGTATTATTTATTTATTTTGGCGATTTGGTTGTGCTTTTATATTTTTTATATTTTCTGATTCAGGAAATCAAAAATATGGGAGATAGGAGGTCAAAGGTTCACTACTGATACACTAGAGGTGTAGTAGTTGACGGTGTATGGCATTGCATATTTGCTTGCCGCATTGCCTCTGGTGTGAATGATCCTTTAGATAAATACATTTTTCAAACATGATTGAAAATAGTTATTTAGAAATGATTCACCACTTGATTTGCTTGTAAAATCATTAAAGCTAAAAAAATCATTAGTTAATCGCAGAAACCTGTATTATTTTTGGAAAAGGAATTGTAATTTTGTTCAAGATGCTTGGAAAAAGCTAATTGAAGATACAATTACCAGCGATGACAATTTACCGGACATTGAAGTCAATGATCTGAGGGAAGTATCACCTGTCAGGACGTGAGTGGTGTGGAAGTGAGGGAATGTCCAAACAAACAGGTAGGTTGCCAAAATGTCAGTTTTTAATACAAAATGTACCCCCTTAACAACAACTGTATGGGGGTTGACATGGCGGGTTACAGTCCCCAAACAAAAAGACGTTTAGAAATAATAAAACCAGTAATCCAGGTGCATGGAAAGGTGCTCCAGTGGTGATGTGCAAGTGGCTTATAGTGTGGCAGTGCAGGTGCTCCGGGTACTCGGTTTCAGCTCCCGTCCAAGTCACCGTCTGCCAAACAAAACAACAAATACTAAACAACTCTGGCTTGTTAGATTTCAGCACAAGGGGTTGTACTCATGTAGCTGCATCCCCTTTGTACTGCCAAACTCCTCCTTCTGATCAGCACAGCACCATGCTCTGTCCAATCGGCGTACACCACACAGCTAATCATAATAGAGTTGTTTAGCAGTCCTACAGCTATGCCCTTTCAGACAAGATGGCCGGCTTCCGGTTCCTTCCTACCACCGAGTTGACCCATCCCTGTGAAAGCGTACCACCAACATTACTTAGCGCCCTTCCTGGTCGGGAGGTAGATTTGCAGCTCAGATTCCTTCTCTCCCCATTCACACACCTAAGCAAAAAAAATTTGAATATGTATATGACAGCAGTGGCCTGTGTGGTGCTAGTGACAAAAGTCACCATGTCATTCACACCTCGAGTGATACAACAGCTGCAACAAGTGAAGAGGAAGATTTAAAATATGTCAATGCAAAAGAATTGGGTGTAATCAAACTCAATTCAAACTGATGGTTCATGGGCAAATGGACCGATATTTTCTCAGCCAAGTTTAAAATTATCAACCCCTAGAGTGTCCTGGCATTTAAATATAACAGGATTAAGAAGAGCAAGTCAGAAAAGACTAGTCGGTTATTTTAGAGGTAAATGGAATGCAAATTTGATGGATGCTGCATTTATGATTTTACCATTTGTGAGGAACCAAAGGTGGGAAACGATGTTTTTGAAGTGGCTGTATCAGGACAGATATGACATGAACAAATTGAGATTCACAGCCAACCCTTGCAAGGCAGCTGAAAAGGTTGCTGAAGATGGGCCAGCAAAATACTATTATAAAAAGATGGAAGCTGCAGATGAAAAAGTACTTCTAAGTGGAAATTTGTCAGATGTAAAAAATGTGCTTGTTTGGCAAGAAATATAGTCAGAATTTCATGAACAAAATAATTTCTCAAAAGATAACATAATTGACATAATTGCAACCATGGACAGTTTGAGCCACAGACATTGACTCCTCAAGTCTTGCCTACCTACAGTGAATGTGGGATATTATAAACATGAAGCATCCCAATGTGAAGATACACATACTTGGCCTTGTGTTCTTCACATGTCATTGTTGGCTTCTGTCACAAGTTAAGCAAAATACTACCAGCACTGGGCTTTTTTCTACTATTGTTTTGCAAGTCTGCAAGAATAATGTAGTAAATTACAGGACACATTTAGCATTTACCAGTCCATTTGCTGTGTTGCGCTAACCCGATTGACATCTAGCAAACTGCAGCAAAGTTGGGAGTTCTTGATGAAACCCAATCCCAGAAAGTAAAATCACAGAATATGTTCTTTATGAAGAAAAGACAATGAAATGGTCTTCTCCATATCACCACTTTTTTGTCACTGCCAAAGAAAGAGACAGTTGCGGTGAAGAATTGATTACAGAGGCAAATAACTATTACTGCCCAAATGTGGTTGAGTTGTTGGAAAAAGGATTATATGTACTGGTTTTCCATGTGGAGCAGTGTATTGTTTGGCCCTCAGCATTATGCAAGCGATGTCTCAAATGGAAAAAAAAAAACAGAGCATTTAGGAGATCGATGCATTACACCAGGTTTTTGTGGGCTGCGGGCAATGGACCTTGTCACAAAGACGGCCGGAGTGGGTGGCGTCAGACCAGAAGCAGGAAATAAACAGACAGAGAGGTGTGGTTTGGTGAAGCTGAGCGAATGCTTTCGCTCAGCATTTAATAAACAGAGAAAATAAAAGGTTTGAAACACAAAAACACAGGACACGGCACTTGCGCCAAAACAAACAAAGACAAACAAACACGGTGAGCAGATTTTACTACTTATTTTACTTTTACAATTACCTCCGTCTCCAATCCCGTTCTCCACTCACCAAACACCCCACCCCGAGTGAGAGCTATGTGTCTCTATATATACTGTTGTGCTGGGATTCAATTACTAATTAATTATTCACTTGAATCCCAGCACGTGAATTCATTATGTGCAACCCTGTGCTCACATATTACATTTAACCAGCACGTGAAGTGATTTGTGCCCTCCTCGTGCCTAAATATAAATCTACATCTTTAAATCACACGTGAAACACAGACCCGTTTATATCCCGTGTACCAATCTATACACCAACATTAACACACGCACGCAACATACAACACATAATAAGCACACAGGGGCGTGGCACATTGCCACATATACCCCCCCCTGTGCAAAGCACACATGGCCTCAACGGCTACCTCCCCCCTTAAAAATCCAGCAGTCCAGGACAAAGTCTCGGGCTGGGAAGGGAGGCTTCAGTGGGCCCATGGCTGGCCATGCTGTCAGCACCCCTGCCAGTAGTGGCACGGCTGACAGCCTGCTAGTCCACGCCTGCAGCGAAATTGCTGCGGGGGATGCTGGTCTCCTGACCTCTCCCCCTTCCTTCATAGCCGGTAGCTCCCCTTGGTGGGGCTCCGACCACAGTACTGCCGGCAGCGAAGAAGCTGCAGTGGGAGCAGGTCTCTGGACCTCCCCCACGATCTCCGGCAGCGAAACTGCTGAAGTGGGAGCAGGTCTCCTGACCTCCCCCACGATCTCCGGCAGCGAAACTGCTGCTGGGGTTGGTGGTCTCCAGACCTCCTCCCCCTTCTTCGTGGCCGACAGCTCCCCTTTCTGGGGCTCCGGCCACCGTACTCCCTGTGGTGGAAGTACGGGAAGCAGAGACAGCTCCTGCTGTTCTGCTTCTGGCAGTGGCGGATGCAGAGGCAGCTCCTGCTCCTCTGCTCCTGGTGGTGGTGGAGGCAGAGGCAGCTCCTGCTCCTCTGCTCCTGGAAGTGGCAGAGGCAGCTCCTGCTCCTCTGCTCCTGGCGGTGGTGGTGGCGGAGGCAGCTCCTGCTGCTCTGCTCCTGCCGGTGAAGATGGTGGAGGCAGAGGCAGCTCCTGCTCCTCTGCTCCTGGCGGTGGTGGAGGCAGAGGCAGCTCCTGCTCCTCTGCTCCTAGTGGAGGAAGCGGTGGAGGTGGCGGAAGCAGAGGCAGCTCCTGCTGCTCTGCTCCTTGCGGTGGAGGCAGAGGCCATGGGGCTGATGCTGGCCACTCAGAGGGAGGCTGTGGCGGTGCTGGCTCCCTCTGCTGTGGCGGCTGGGCTGGCGTGCGCCATGCTCCCTTCAGCAACATAACTAGAGGCTGCTGGGGGACACCAGCATCCTGCCCTTCTCCCCCCCAGAAAAATTCAGGGGGTTGAGCCTGTAATTCCTCCCCTTCTGGCTCTTGGGACGGCAGCGATGGCTCCTCCCCCTTTAGCTCTCGGGATGGCAGCAGCAGGTGAACCAACAGGCATGCTTCCTCTGCTGGTGTAGATGGGGACAGCAGGCATTGTTCTTCTGCTGGTGGAGGTGGAACCAGCAGGTATTCTCCCTCTGCTGGCAGCTTGCGTCCTAGGGCTGTGGAAGCCCCGACTTCCCTCTCTTCGGGCTGTGGACGCACCGACTCCTCCCTTTTGGGCTGTGGATGCACCGACTCCTCCCTTTTGGGCTGTGGACGCACCGACTCCTCCCTTTTGGGCTGTGGACGCTCGGGCTCCCCCCACTCAGGCGTAGGACGTTCGGGCTCCTCCCACTCAGGCGTAGGACGTTCGGGCTCCTCCCACTCAGGCGTAGGACGTTCGGGCATCTCCCACTCAGGCGTAGGACGTTCGGGCTCCTCCCGCTTGGGCTGTGGACGCGCTGGCTCCTCCCGCTTGGGCTGTGGACGCTCTGGCTCCTCCCGCTTGGGCTGTGGAGGCAAAACCAGCAGGCATTCTCCCTCTGCTGGTGGTTCTGCTACCTGGGCTGTTGTAGTTATGACCGCCTCCAGGTAGCTGAGGACCAACTCCACACCTTCCTCCCAGGTGCTTAGGGTCTGTTCCCTCGCATATGCCTCCCATCGCTCACTGTCCATCAACCGCAGGAACCGGACGGCTACTGGTATCGACTGGGCCTCCAGCCCAGCATTTTCCAGGATCCAGTCCCGCACTTTGATGGCGTCTTCTGCCACTTTTTTTTAATCCAAAAACGCGGTTCCTGCTCTGGCCTGAGTCCTGGAGGCGCTGTAGATCCCACTGCTGACACCACGTGTCACAAAGACAGCCGGAGTGGGTGGCGTCAGACCAGAAGCAGGAAATAAACAGACAGAGAGGTGTGGTTTGGTGAAGCTGAGCGAATGCTTTCGCTCAGCATTTAATAAACAGAACAGAAAATAAAAACCATATGTCCACTTAAGTGGACGTCATGCAATATTAAGATTCATATTGCACATTAGGCCTATGCTAAATATTTTTTGTCCTATAAAAGCTATATATTGCAGTGTGGTCCACATATAGGCTCATTTGGATAAATTTATCTTCTCTCAACTGTTTTTTAATTGAAAATGAATTTTCTGAATTATTATTATTATTAGCAGCAGCTGCGTGGTAGTAGTAGCAGTTTTATTAGTAGTATTGTTATTTTCTTACCCAGACAGCAAGAGCATCTAGCTACAGGTTAGTAGAGGAGATTCCATCACAATCAAGTGACAGTGATAGTGATGATGGTGAATGGCAGCCAGACACGCAGGGAGAGGAAGCAGGGAGCCCACATAGCAGCAGTGAAAGTGGCAGTGAAACAGATGAGGATAGTGATGATGATGCTGAAGTAGTTGAGGGAGTAAAAGGGAAACAGAAACAGAAACGCAATACAATGTGGAAAAGCAAAGATAATGATTTTGAAGGAGTGTTGCCTACATTTTTAAGAGAGCACAAAGTGAATGTTGAGAGTACAGAGCCCATACACTTCTTTATGCACTTGTTTTCTGATACCTTGGTTGAAGAAATCGTCCACAACATAAACTTGTATGCACTGCAGAAAGGGAAGGAATATCTGTCCCTAAAGCCGAGAATTTCAAAGTTTCCTTGGGATAAATTTGGTAATGTCCTATGTCAGATATCCAAGATCCAGAATGTACTGGTCATCGAATGAAGGCCTTCGTCTTGACATGATTGCAAACGCAATGCCTGTAAACAGATTTGAAGAAATTCGCCGGTACCTTCACTTTGCAGACAATTATTCACAAGAGCCAGGAAACAAAGACAAACTCTTCAAAATTCGGCCTGTGTTAGACAGACTGGAGGCATCCTTTAGTAAAGCAGTTGATCCTGAAGAGTTCCAGTCTGTTGATGAGCAAATGATTCCCTTCAAGGGCCACCTGTCCATCAAGCAGTACATTCCCAAGAAACCCAAGCCCTGGGGTTTGAAGGTGTGGGTGAGAGCAGGAACATCCGGGTACATGTATAGATTTGAGGTGTATCAGGGAGCAAGTGGAGGCAGGGGTGAAGTTAGTACACTGGGCATGTGTGCTGATGTGGTTCTTCGACTGTGTGATGACATACAAAATAAAAATCATAAGGTCTTTTTTGATAACCTTTTTTGTACCATAGCTCTCCTCCAGAGGTTACGCGACCAGGGCATCTATGCAACAGGTACATGCAGAGCTAACAGGCTCATGGGAGCACAATCAAAGTCGAAGGGCGAGAAACAGCTGAAGGAAGAAGGAAGAGGTGCGTCATCAGTTGTGACCAATAATGAGAACATCACCATTACACGGTGGCTAGACAGTTCAGTGATACATGTTGCATCGTCCTGTGCAGGCAAACAGCCACAGGATTCTGCCCAGAGGTGGAGCAAGAAAGAAAAGGAAGTGATCCACATCCCTAGACTATTTGCTGTCAAGCTATATAACAAAAATATGGGGGGAGTGGATCTCATGGATCAGTGTGTGTCGATGTACCCACATAGACGCAAAAAAAAGGAGATGGTACATTCGAGTATTCTTTCACTTTCTTGATGTGACTTGTGTAAACGCATGGCTACTGTATCGAATGTCGGGATTCTATGACCAGGATCTGTTGAACTTCAAAGCATCCATAGCTCGAGCGTTGATCAATGCCGGCTCTCTGGAGCAACATCAAAGAGGAAGGCCAAGTGAGACACCCCCTCCTTTGAAGTGCAGGGCAGTGTCAAGGGCATCTCCTGAAATCAGGTTCAGTGTGGGAAATCACTGGCCAAAGCTAACTGATGCAAAAAATGCTAACAGGTGCCATGGTGCAGCTTGTACACAGAAAACTAAGTACAACTGCATGCAGTGTCTTGAGCCATTGTGTCCTGGGTGTTTTGCCAACTTCCACACCCAACGCTAAAATCAGCCAAATTCAGTTCGCTCAAGAGGGAAGAATGGTAACTTGGTGTGTATGACACACTGAAGTAAAAAAATATCATTGTTTCAACAATGAAGACATTTTTGTTTCTGGGTGAATATGTCCATATTTGGGCATTATATATATATATATATATATATATATATATATATATATATATATATATATATATATATATATATTCAAATTTGAGGACATTTTTGTTTCTGGCAAAAAAATAAGAAAATATGAGAAAATATTGTAATACATATCAGTTGGAATGGTACCAGCCATTTAGTTTTGCATTTTGTATTACTTTTTTTCCCAAATAAGAGAAAAAGACTTTCAGTCATAATATGCTGTTCCAAGATAATAGAGCAATTTGTTATGTTACACATGCATGTGGACATATGTATAACTCCTTAAATTTTGTACTAAAAAAACCAAAACTTTTTTTTATGTTTTTATAGGCCCTGAAGACTAATAAAAACCATTTGAAAAAAATCTTGTTTAAGGTTACCATAATTCATGCATGAAAGGGTTAAGACGGAGTTGCCCACCAGACACAATATGAATCAATAAATAAATATGTATTACTTGTCATGGTGGACGTGCATCAACATATGAAATGAATAGAATAAGTAATAGAAAAGCAATAGGCAAGTGCATGTTAATAAACTATAATAAAAAAGTAACAGACAAACTAACATTAATAAACTGTCAAACTAAATTAACACAGCACCCCTACACACGTAAAATGTGCAGCAGCAGCTCTAAATTAATTATGAATACCTATACAGGAGCAATATTCAAGACATGCACAAAATAATTTAACAGAATGGTGAAGCAATTCACTAGAACGGAAAACACCAAATTGTTCTGCGACTTGTATCTGATTCAGTTTTTTTTTTTAGAATCGAACGATTTCCAACTTTTTGTAACAAGAGACACAGCGGCGCATTTCACCATTTGTTTACATGCCATTTTGTAGCAATGAGGTGCTCTTGTGGAAATCAGAATACAAAACGAAGCAATCAGTGCCTTTACATGAGCATAAGAATTCCGATATTTTTCGGAAAACTAAGTTTTCCGAAAACTAATTCCGATATCAAGTCATGTAAACAGTTTTCGGAAAATGTATCGGAATATTCCGAAAGTCAGTTTTCGGAAAACAGCACCTAGAAATTTCCGAATAAATTCCGAAAACTAACAAAACATATATCATGTTGTCACAAAGATGGCCGGAGTGGGTGGCGTCAGACCAGATGCAGGAAATAAACAGACAGAGATTTGGGGTTTGGTGAAGCTGAGCGAATGCTTTCGCTCAGCATTTAATAACAGAACAGAAAATAAAAGGTTTTAAACACAAAAACAGGACACGGCGCTTGAGGCCAAAATAAACAGACGAACAAAACGAACTAACACTTAACAAACGGTGCACGGAGACAAACAAACACGGTGAGAACAAACACTTTACGTTTTATTTTGCTTTTCTTTCTCCTTCTCTCTCTCCCGTTCTCCACTCTCGAACACCCAACCCCGACTGAATGAAAATGTGCATCTATATATACTGTTGTGCTGGGATTCAATTACTAATTAATTATTCACTTGAATCCCAGCACGTGAATTAATTCTGTGCAACCCCGTGCTCACATATTACATTTAACCAGCACGTGAAGTGATTTGTGCCCTCCTCGTGCCTAAATACAAATCTACCTTTTTTAAATACACGTGAAACACAGACCCGTTTATATCCCGTGTACCAATGAATATACACCAACATTAACACACGCACGCAACATACAACACATAACACAAATGCACACAGGGGCGGGGCGCATTGCCACATATACCCCCCCTTGTGCGCAGCACACATGGCCTCAATGGCCACCTCCCCCCTTAAAAATCCAGCAGTCCAGAACAAAGTCTCGGGCTGGGAAGGGAGGCTTCAGTGGGCCCATGGCTGGCCATGCTGTCAGCACCCCTGCCGGTAGTGGCACAGCTGACAGCATGCTGGTCCATTCCTGCAGCGAAACTGCTGCTGGGGAAAGTGGTCTCCTGACCTCTCCCCCTGTCTTTGTAGCCGGTAGCTCCCTTTGGTGGGGCTCCGACCACAGTACTTCCAGCAGCAAAGAAGCTGCAGTGGGAGCAGGTCTCCTGACCTCCCCCACGATCTCCGGCAGCGAAACTGCTGCTGGGGTTGGTGGTCTCCAGACCTCCTCCCCCTTCTTCGTGGCCGACAGCTCCCCTTTCTGGGGCTCCGGCCACCGTACTCCCTGTGGTGGAGGTACGGGAAGCAGAGACAGCTCCTGCTGTTCTGCTTCTGGCAGTGGCGGATGCAGAGGCAGCTCCTGCTCCTCTGCTCCTGGTGGTGGTGGAGGCAGAGGCAGCTCCTGCTCCTCTGCTCCTGGAAGTGGCAGAGGCAGCTCCTGCTCCTCTGCTCCTGGCGGTGGTGGTGGCGGAGGCAGAGGCAGCTCCTGCTGCTCTGCTCCTGCCGGTGAAGATGGTGGAGGCAGAGGCAGCTCCAGCTGCTCTGCTCCTGGCGGTGGTGGAGGCAGAGGCAGCTCCTGCTCCTCTGCTCCTGGAAGTGGCAGAGGCAGCTCCTGCTCCTCTGCTCCTGCCGGTGAAGATGGTGGAGGCAGAGGTAGCTCCAGCTGCTCTGCTCCTGGCGGTGGTGGAGACAGAGGCCATGGGGCTGATGCTGGCCACTCAGAGGGAGGCTGTGGCGGTGCTGGCTCCCTCTGCTGTGGCGGCTGGGCTGGTGTGCGCCGTGCTCCCTTCAGCAGCATAAATAGAGGCTGCTGGGGAACACCAGCATCCTGCCCTTCTCCCCCCCAGAAAATTTCAGGGGGTTGAGCCTGTAATTCCTCCCCTTCTGGCTCTTGGGACGGCAGCAGCAGGTGAACCAACAGGCATGCTTCCTCTGCTGGTGGACACTGGGACAGCAGGCCTTGTTCCTCTGCTGGTGGTGGTGGAACCAGCAGGTATTCTCCCTCTGCTGGCAGCTTGGGTCCTAGGGCTGTGGAAGCCCCGACTTCCCTCTCTTCGGGCTGTGGACGCACCGGCTCCTCCCTTTTGGGCTGTGGACGCACGACTCCTCCCTTTTGGGCTGTGGACGCACCGACTCCTCCCTTTTGGGCTGTGGACGCACCGACTCCCCCCTCTTGGGCTGTGGACGCACCGACTCCCCCCTCTTGGGCTGTGGACGCACCGACTCCCCCCTCTTGGGCTGTGGACGCTCGGGCTCCCCCCACTCAGGCGTAGGACGTTCGGGCTCCTCCCACTCAGGCGTAGGACGTTCGGGCTCCTCCCACTCAGGCGTAGGACGTTCGGGCTCCTCCCACTCAGGCGTAGGACGTTCGGGCTCCTCCCACTCAGACGTAGGACGTTCGGGCTCCTCCCACTCAGGCGTAGGACGTTCGGGCTCCTCCCACTCAGGCGTAGGACGTTCGGGCTCCTCCCACTCGGGCTGTGGACGCTCGGGCTCCTCCCACTTGGGCTGTGGACGCTCAGGCTCCTCCCACTTGGGCTGTGGATGCTCAGGCTCCTCCCACTTGGGCTGTGGACGCTCAGGCTCCTCCCACTTGGGCTGTGGAGGCAAAACCAGCAGGCATTCTTCCTCTGCTGGTGGCGACGGGGACAGCAGGCATTCTTCCTCTGCTGGCGGACCTGCTACCTGGGCTGCTGTTCCACTTATAACTGCCTCCAGGTAGCTGAGGACCAACTCCACACCTTCCTCCCAGGTGCTTAGGGTCTGTTCCCTCGCATATGCCTCCCATCGCTCACTGCCCATCAACCGCAGGAACCGGACGGCTACTGGTATCGACTGGGCCTCCAGCCCAGCATTTTCCCGGATCCAGTCCCGCAGTTTGATGGCGTCTTCTGCCATATTTCCTCTTTTTTTTTTTTTTTTTTTTTTTAATCCAAATATGCGGTTCCTGCTCTGGCCTGAGTCCTGGAGGCGCTGTAGATCCCACGCAGGACACCACGTGTCACAAAGACGGCCGGAGTGGGTGGCGTCAGACCAGATGCAGGAAATAAACAGACAGAGATTTGGGGTTTGGTGAAGCTGAGCGAATGCTTTCGCTCAGCATTTAATAACAGAACAGAAAATAAAAGGTTTTAAACACAAAAACAGGACACGGCGCTTGAGGCCAAAATAAACAGACGAACAAAACGAACTAACACTTAACAAACGGTGCACGGAGACAAACAAACACGGTGAGAACAAACACTTTACGTTTTATTTTGCTTTTCTTTCTCCTTCTCTCTCTCCCGTTCTCCACTCTCGAACACCCAACCCCGACTGAATGAAAATGTGCATCTATATATACTGTTGTGCTGGGATTCAATTACTAATTAATTATTCACTTGAATCCCAGCACGTGAATTAATTCTGTGCAACCCCGTGCTCACATATTACATTTAACCAGCACGTGAAGTGATTTGTGCCCTCCTCGTGCCTAAATACAAATCTACCTTTTTTAAATACAAGTGAAACACAGACCCGTTTATATCCCGTGTACCAATGAATATACACCAACATTAACACACGCACGCAACATACAACACATAACACAAATGCACACAGGGGCGGGGCGCATTGCCACACATGTAAACACACTTTTTGGAAAACTTATTCCGATAGCGTACTGCACATGTGCAAACTTTGACCTTCATTCCTTCACCTGGTTTTAGAAAATTGAGAAAATAATAATAATCTGTAGTCAGTCTGCATGCATCCATTTGTCTAGTTAGGGATGAAGTAATACATTTGTTAAAGTCCGTATGTATTTGATAATAGCCCATACTGAAGCAGGAAATGTTTTCCAGCTTTAAAATGACGTGATAATTTAATTTAAAATAATGTCTGCAAAAGAAACTGGTAATATAGAACAGGAAAAGCTGTTGGAAAGGCTGATTGCACATTGCGGGGAATCTAAATAGAGCTATAGCATAGTAATCTTTGAATTTAAGACCTGACACTTCGATAAAGCACTATATTGGATTGGTCTCCGTTCTATCGCAGAAATGTCCAGTCTTCAAATCGTACTACAGTACTTTTCATGCGAAAATATCCTGTGTTTTCCGAAAACTTCAATCCATGTGTACGGTTGTATTCTAATTAGATTTTCTATCGTTAATCATGTAAACACAGAAAAGTGACGTTTTAAGAAAATCAGTTTTCTAATTCAAATTAGTTTTCGGAAAACGCTTTGTCATGTAAACGTACTGAATGATATGACGGCGGTTCTGGAATGATTGAATAAACCAATCAGTGTGCCTCAAGACACTCTCACGATGACAAGTCACATTTGAAAAAACTGAATAACCCATTTAGACTTAAGTTTGATGATGATGAGTTATCAGGTTACAAAACAGTACTGTATCAGTTGTGAACGAATCCCTAGCAGTGCCAAAAAGGTGTTCTTTTAAGCAAAGTTCCTGTTCCTTTGGCAGAGCATTTTCACCACAAGGGTGTTCTCTAGGCCGAAGTGTTCACTTAGAAGGTGTTCCTATACGTGGAGACTACTGTAGTCATTTAGACTTTATGTTAATAATAGACATTATGATAATGAGGCTTGACAAAACACTTGTCAAATGAAAGTCATGATTTTTGGAAAGTAAATGTGCCAATTATAGGATGTCTGTAATTGGCACATTTGTATAATGTATTTCAAGATCAGTAAGTAGCTTTTGGCTTTACAAAGCCCTGGGGAGGACGGAAGCCAATAGGGAGTGAGAAGAGGCGAGGCTAAGGGAACAGGACACAAGCAGGAAAAGAGAAAATAAAAAGGGGAGATCTGAAAAGTTCCACTGCACTGTATGCATACATTTTAGTTTAGTGAAAACTAAAAGTTTCTAGTCCGACAGGCTGCTTGAGTAGGATAGCTGGCTCAGAAATATTACATTTACTCATGTTAGCACTTTTATTTCTGTATGAGTGTGGACCCCCCTCTGGCATCGGGGCCCCGCGTGCTTGACCGAGTTGCCCGGGTGCTGTCACCGTCCCTAACAAGTCCCCGTATTTCACATTATTCTGGAGGGTTCCAATTCCCTAAAAAGTCCATCCCTGCTAGCGCTATCATTGGCTGCTTCAAGGTTTTATATATAAAAAAAAAAGGAGAGCGATAGGTAAAATTATTCCAGTTCATAACATCAATCATTTTCTTTTAATAGACACTTGAAGCAACCAATGACAGCAGGGATCTTGACTGAGCTGTCCGTTCTGTAGTTACGGGGAGTGGTATTGTGAAAGCTCACTGACACTTCACCTCCCAAACTGAGCGCAGTTGAGACGGGGTGTCGATGTTTGAGAGCCATTACATTTAAACATGAGATTAAAAAAATAATTTACTGAAGTATTTTACTAAATATTTTTTTTCCCTCAGTTATATCCTATATAAATACCGTTGTGCCATCAAGCTAACGTGTTCAACATCTTGGTTTGCCACCTTTTCCACAGACCAAACATGGACATATTTCGCAGTCAGCCTAGGTCTATCAAAACTGCAGTATACTGTAATACAGTTTAACACAATACCACCGGATCTTGGTACAAATCAATAGTTATGCAGTAATACAATTATGCAGTACTGTGCTCTTGATATTTCTAGCAATCGAATTTGCAAGCCATAGTGGATACAGTTATAATGCCCGTGAAATTCACTAGTTCATTATAATTGGGGTTTGAACTTTACAGTTTTTATTTTCCAAATCTCTACCTCTCTTTTAAATGTTAATTAGTTGTTGTTAAGCTGTATCTGCATCCTAATAAAGAGAAAACTACTAATTAAAGACTGGGTTTCCGATTACTTTTTACTTTGCTACAAATCAGGGAGATTTTAAATGATGGACTTCTGTGTAACTCTGTAGTGGGTATTCTCTGCTGAAAATGTGTAACGACAACTGTGTTAAACGAGAGAAAATAACAAAAACACAACATTAAATATGGCGACGGCAAGAATGAAATGCAATTCGGATTACATGGTCTTGTCTGTTTGAAATAAAAATTTTAACCGAAACAGAATTAGGCTCAGTCAAGATATGACGGTAAAAATAAGTGACATTGTTTTGTAATTAACATAGCTTTTTCTCTGAGTTTAATTAGAAAACAGAATCGACTCAAAATAAGTTTAAAGGGACATCATGTGATCAAAAATAAAACCCCAAAACTTCATGCCCTAATTATAATATACATTTACTATACATTTACTGAAAAACAAACTGTTATATCATAAAAAAAACACTTAGAAATGTTTTTTTTTTGTGCCGAATGTAATTTAAGTGAACAGTACAATCAAAAGAATGATATTTTGTGAGATTGATATTATATTTTGAGAAATTATATTATATTAATTAAATGGGTTTTGTTGTATTTTACAATTTGTAGCGACTTTAGAGCTCTGTTAAATACAAAACCAAACAAACATACTTAAATATTTTAGGACAGACGTGTAGCAGACACAAAGTTACATTAATATATGTATATTGTAATGGTGTGTACAGGCAAGACGCTGAGCAGCAACAAATGGGGGGGTGGGAGGGTGACCTCAAGACTGTATACGTGTGTGTGTTGTATCGTTTATTGGTTGTTTTCTGTCTGTGTTTTTATCGGTTATCTTCAGTGCCTTATTTGAATAAATGTATCCCATTTTTTTATTATTGTTATGTTGGCTTGTCTCTAACCAGCTCCGCCGGGTAGTGCGGCAACCTGGTTGGTAGTCAGTCGTCGGTTCCAGAAAAAGGGAGTATATTAAAGAGCCTGTTTTGTTAAACTGCATTCCTGACTAGCGTCTTCATTACAATATGTTTTACGATTAACGATTATTGGGATAATCTTACATCGATTCCAAAACTGCTGCATTGACTATAAGCACACACAGTCCGATCACACTCTGTTCGCCTACCCTACTAATAAAGTGAAGAAATGTTTAGTTTTTTTCTTTTGAATCCCCAGGGCTGGAATTTGGTGGTAGGCTATTGAAATAAACAGAGAATGCGTGATGATTTGTTACACATTGCAATAACCAGCAATCCAGACTCCTACTTAAACATTTATAAGCCACTGTTGTTATCTCTGACATGCCATTAACCCTTTAATGACTGTGATCGTGTAAACATGATCTTACTGAAGTGCCATTCTGGGCCTGCGATCGGGTAAACATGATAAAAAACGCACTTAGTTTCTTTGACTTACTGGGCCACCGTACTTTGCAGTACAGCTTGTTAACGTATCATTGGGTAGGGGAGAGGTTAAACTTCACTATCTGATTGTTTGTTTTTTTGTGTGACGTCTCTGAGACGGTGTGACAGTGTGGCTAAGTGGTGACGTCAGAACCAGGAAATGAACAGACAGGATGGATGAAATGGTAAATGCGCTTGCTTACGCCGGTTTATTGTAAATAAAAAGGTTGAAACAGAAAACAGGACATGACACTTGAGGCCAAACTAAACAGACAAACAAAACCAACAAACACTAACAAACAGGGCACGAACACTAAACACAAAACAAGTACGGTGGTGGTGCTTCCAGCACTCCTAGCAGTTGTTATTTATTTTTATTATCGATTTTTACTTCCTCACTCTCTCCCATTCTTTCGCCCTGAACACACAACCCCGAGTGAATGAGATGTGCATCTATATATACAATTGTGCTGGGATTCAGTTACCAATTAATTATTCACTTGTATCCCAGCACGTGAACTAATCTGTGAAAACCCCATACTCACATATTATGAAGTACTTTAAATGCACGTGAAGTGCAGTGCAATCCCTGTGCCTAAATACAATTATACATTTAAATAACTTGTGCTACACACACCCATTTATATCATGTGCAGCAATATCTATACATCAACATTTACACACTACATACAAAATATAACACACAAATGCACAGGGGCGGGGCACATTGCCACAGACAGGCATTGCATTTTTAAAGGGCAGAGACATTTCACAGCAGCACGCAGACAAAACGTGACAAGGGAACTTGTTTACAGCTAAAAAATAAAACGGTAACACTGTAAATCTCATGTATTTAATTTATAGTTATATTAGAACATGTATATATATATATATTGTGAGATGGCAGAGAGGGGGTTAAAACCTCTCAGCAGAAAAAACATGTGCGGAATGCACATTTGTCTTGTTTAATTGTTTTGTTAATTGTTTTGTTTAATTGTTTTATTGATTAATCATTACCTGCACCTGGCTACTATTGAAAATTGGAGCCAGGTGCAGGGTATTTAAGGAGAGCAGTCAGTCTGCTCTGGGCAGCTGCTGAAGAGGGTAGAAGCCCGACTGTGCTGGTGTGTGGGTACAGCCGTAAAATTAAGGAAAAAAAAGAAGGTAGAGTGAAGCCTTTGTTTTGTGTGTGCTGTTTTGTTTATTTTGTTTTTGTACAGGTAAACAGCTTAGCTGTCCTGTCTTTTAGTTTAGGTTCCTATTTTGTTTTAGTTATTGCTCAAAGAGAGCTAGGTGTTTGTTTTGTTTATTTTGTTTTTGTGTTTTCATTAAAGATAGCGCAACCGCGCTTCAAAAAAATCAATTTCTGTGTTGGGTCGTGTTTTTAAAGGGGCAACGAACCGTGGTGAGTGTGATTCTTTCACATATGGTGGCAGCGAGTGTGGGCGCCCCTGGAGACCCAAAAATGGATTTTAAAAATTTAATAGAGATGTTTAATAAGAACACTGCTGCTCAGGAGGAGCAGATAAGGAAGATGGAGAGGCAGAGACAGGAGCTGGGCGTGGCCCCATTGATAATACAAGAGCGGGAGCCAACGGAACTGGAGCTGCTACTGCAAAAGTGGGAGCTGCCGTCCCGAGAGCCAGAGGGGGTGGAGCTGCCGTCCCGAGAGCCAGAGGGGGTGGAGCTGCCGTCCCGAGAGCCAGAGGGGGTGGAGCTGCCGTCCCGAGAGCCAGAGGGGGTGGAGCTGCCGTCCCGAGACCCAGAGGGGGTGGAGCTACCGTCCCGAAAGCCAGAGAGGGTGGAGCTGCTGTTACCAGAGCCCAGAGAGGAGGAGTCGCCTCTCCCAGAACCATCATCCATGCAAGTGAGTCCGGCGTTGCCGAGGGAGGTCCCGCGTCCCGTCATCGTGGACACCTGGCCGGAATGCCCAGACCTCCCTGCGCTGGACCTTGCTCCCAGGTCGCAGCACTGCCAGGCACAGTCGCTTACCTGGTCCCTTACTCCACTCCCCCTGGAATCCCAGACGTCGCTGCGCAAGAGGCAGACGTCGCTACACAAGGGGCAGAGGTCACTAGCGTTCCCCCTGCTGATTGCTCCGCTCCCCTTGCATCGTGCTGCGCTCCACCTGGAATTCCTGGAATTGCGCTCCACCTGGTCCACAGGTGCACGCCTCTGCCTGTCAGTCCTGGCTCCCGGTCACCGGTCCGCGCTATGGTCGCCCTGGACAAGCCGTCTGGGTCCCTCCTCGCCGGTCCTGGGTCCCTCCCTGGAAACGCCGGAGGGACCAACCCACCCTCAAGCCCGCCCGTGGAAGAGGGCGAAAATAGACATTTGTGGACTTGAGGGTGGGTGGTCTTTTAAGGGTGGAGGGAGGTGGCCGTTGTATGGCCGGTGTCTTGAAAAGACATGGGGGGGGGGGGGGGTGAGATGGCAGAGAGGGGGTTAAAACCTCTCTGCAGAAAAAACATGTATATATATATGTATATAACATGTACACAATATATATATAATGTTTTTATAAATAACATTTAGAAATATCAAGAAACAAGTGGATATAAGCAGATCATTTTTCAGGAACTAAATTTAACAGGTACGTTTTAATTTGTTCCTTATTACTGATAATAATGGAGTGAAGAACTATTTTATTTATAAATTTTTATTTTGAGAAAATAATCAAGAGTAGTGTCCATTATTGCTTATAAGACCCTGAGAATAAACGTGTATTATGGCATTGCAATCACTCAGGTGAAACAATGTCTTGTAATTTGCCCAAACATCAATATTTTTCAGGAAGTATTGTAAGGTCCCTCAGGTCATAGAATAACCGTTTTTTATACACTAAGCAGAATACATAATAATAATAAAAAAAAAACTTAAATACCTGAAATATCGTGTTTAGCTTGTATGGTTTCTGAAGTACTTAATAAAACTGCATATTGAAATCAATAAAATATAGCAGACAATTTAGTCTGGCCTTTGTAATACAATCAAAGTCATGGTGAAAGAACGTATTATAATCCTGTTGAGTTCTTGAAACACCGATGAAAGTCATTCTACACATCATATTATTATTATTATTATTCGAAGATCTCTGCACAGATCAGTGACCCTCGGGACTGTTGCTAAACGAAAGCCAGAGACTGTTGCATTTTACAACACAACAAAATATGGTGTGGCTGTACTTGATCAAATGGCACGGCAATATTCTGTCAAAGGTGGTTCTCGCAATTGGCCTGTGTATAATGTTTTGGACCTGGCTTTTGTTTTGTACAAGGAATGCACCAGGAACACAATCTCTGGAGGGACTTCATTTTGCAGCTAGCCCTGGAGCTGCAGCAGAAACATTTTGATCAGAGAAGCGCAAGCCAACTGGCACATGGAAGAAAAGACAATGCCAGGTTACTAAATGAAACAGAAACAAAACTTTGGATGTCTGCACCCGTTGTGAAAAGACAGTCTGTGGTACATGCACTGGTAAAGTTGAAAATCATGTTTTCTGTGTGGATTGTACTAATTAGACAGCTGTAATAGATGTGCCTTTGAACTCTGTTTCCCTCAAAGCGCTTGTAATGTTATGTTATATTTTTGTTTTATGCTATTTTTATAACTAGTTATTTATTTTTTTTATAATTTTGTATGTGCGTACAGCTTTCTACACCTGTTTACACAGTTTATTTTGTAATGTTTATTTTATTATAGTTTTTCATATTAATGTACAGTATATGTGCTCTTTTTGAAAAACAAAGAAAAAAAACTTTAATTTTCAATGTATATACAGTGTTTTTGCTGTGCAAATGTTATATGTGATGTTCATGAATAAGAATATTAAGTTGTAACCGATTAGTTTTTCATTTTCATATCAGAGCTGTTTTAAAATATAGACGCCAAATGAACCGCTGCGGCGGTTGTAACTAGTCAGAAATTTCGGCGGTGCTAGTGTTAAGCAATGCTGCTTGTGAGTGTGGATTTTCACATGTCAACATTTAAAGTTAGTAGCTTATTGATCCCAGAATCTCATCAAGCAGCTTCTTGAAGGATCCCAGGGTGTCAGCTTCAACAACATTACTGGGGAGTTGGTTCCAGAGCCACAATTCTCTGTGTAAAAAAAGTGCCTCCTATTTTCTGTTCTGAACGTCCCTTTATCTAATCTCCATTTGTGACACCTGGTCATTTGTTTCTTTTTTGAGTTAAAAAAAGTCCCTTGGGTTGACATTGTCAATACCTTTTAGAATTTTGAATGCTTGATCAGATCGCCATGTAGTCTTCTTTGTTCAAGACTGAATAGATTCAATTATTTTAGTCTGTCTGCATATGATATTTTTAAACCCGGAATAATTCTGTTCGCTCTTCTTTGCACTCTTTCTACAGCAGCAATATCCTTTTTGTAACGAGGTGACCAGAACTGAACACAATATTCTAGGTGAGGTCTTACTAATGCATTGTAAAGTTTTAACATTACTTCCCTTGATTTAAATTCAACATTTTTCACAATATATCCGAGCATCTTGTTGGCCTTTTTTATAGCTTCCCCACATTGTCTTGATGAAGACATTTCTGAGTCAACATAAACTCCTTTTTCATAGATTCCTTCTTCAATTTCAGAACCTCCCATATGATATTTATAATGCACATTTGTATTGCCTGCGTGCACTACCTTACACTTTTCTCTGTTAAATGTAATTTGCCATGTGTCTCCCCAGTTCTGAATGCTGTCTAGAGCATTTTGAATGACCTTTACTGCTGCTCACACCACTATGGTAGAATCCACCAGTTGGAATTGTGCTAGTCCCAGTGCCCCCACACCTTCCAAGGAGGCCAGCAGGCCTGCATGTTTTGAGACGCTCGGCGCAGAGGCCGGTCGGTGCCAGGAAGATTGTACCTCCTCCAGAAAATCTGGGAACAACGGAAAAAGCTGGGGGGTCGAAGCTTGCGCCGGTCTGAATACAGAATGCCTTTCAGGGAACCTGGGGGAAATTGGAAGCTCGCTCCATGACCGCTCGAACCGAGCTCGATGGAGGGGTAACACCAGTCTCTGAGGCCACCTCAGAGCTGGGGCCCATCTCCTGGTTCACTTACTGGACCTCTGTCTCCTGCTTCTCTAAAGGGTCAACATCCCAGGAAGGCGCCCAGTGAAGTGGCTGTTGCCGCCCGGCTGAAAAAACCCGATCCGCGCATCTTGCAGGTGCTCCTATGCCTTTAACAATGAGAATTGATTGCGCTTCTAGCAGACTAGATCACTTGCACGTTGCTGGGTATAAAAAAATAATAATCTTGGAACCACATGACAGCTGTATTACGACTTGACACAACATTTAAACAGTCAGATTGTTGAAGGGGCGGGTTTTCTGCGTTAAGCACTTCAAGAGGCTAAAACCTTAAAAAATAAAAGTGCTCCCGGCTATAATGTTCTGCCACCTGGCTGTACAGAATTCCTGGGGAAAACCCTGTGGGTGGTCAATGTATGCAAGTCTACTATTACAGTGGGCTAGTCACAAAGCACAAAACTTTTTTTTTTTTTTTTAGGCAGCTGTGGCAATGTGCCCCGCCCCTGTGTACATTTGTGTGTTATATGTTGTATGTTACGTGTGTTAATGTTGGTGTATAGATGTGGCTGCACGGGATATAAATGGGTGTGTGCCGCATGAGTTATTTAAAATGTATAATTGTATTTAGGCATGGGAATTGCACTTCACTTCTCGTGCATTTAAAGTATTTAATATGTGAGCACGAGGTTGCACATAATTAATTCACGTGCTGCGATTCAAGTGAATAATTTAGTAATTGAATCCCGGCAGAACAGTATATATAGATGCACGTTTCACTCACTCGGGGTTGTGTGTTCGGTGAGTGGAGAACGGGTGTGGAGAGGAGAGAAAGTAAAACTAAGTAAAGAAAAGTAAATATAAGTTTAAACTCACCGTGTTTGTTTGTCTGTTCGTCCAGTCTGTTTAGTGTTAATTCATTTTGTTTGTCCGTTTTATTTGGCCTCAAGCGCTGTGTCCTGTTTTCTGTTTGAAACCTTTTATTTTGTTTACTAAAATACTGAGCGCTGCCATTTGCATTTTCAGTTTCAACTCCACTACTGTCTCTGTGTATTCCTTTCTGGTCTGAAGTCATCCACTAGAGCCTGTTTGTCACAACCACACACACTGAGTGGGCAGGCAAGGTCAGCCCAGCGGCGTCAGCTCGACAGCGGGTGCGGCAGAGCCAGGCCCCGGTGGAGGAAGTGTCTCTCTTTTCTGTCTTTGTTGTTATTTATTTATTTATTTATTTAATTATAGCTGCAAAAAGCAGAGGAAAAGCACAGACAGCAGATGCTGTAGGTTAGAAAGCAGACCACAGTCGCTGAGTGAAGTAGGCTGTTGAAAGTAAAACAAAAATTAATTAATTAATTAATTAATTAAACAGAGCACAGTTGTGCAGCATTTCAGCTCAGTCCTCAGAAGCCCAGTTTCTGATTCCGGGGAAGTGGCAAGCCAACTTCCAACAATAAATTGAAGTGAGAGCTCATTTACAAAGACACAATCACACAACTGGAGAGGTTAGTTATACCTACCTTACCTACCCGATTGTGAGAAGCAAAAGAGAACGTAATCTCCGCAGAGTGACTACTTAATCTCTAGGTAAGTAGGACTGAGGATGTCACTCCTCGGAGGGGCCTATCAGCAGCTCTGACATAAGTATTGTTGTTGGTTGTCTTTGAATTGAAAGGAAACTATCATCATCTGCGATTTACTGGGCCCTGGTGCACCTGTGCGTGTCAAAACCTAGCCCAATTGAAAACATAATGTTTTTTTTCTTTTTAAATACTGAATTTTGACCATCCGTTAATTAAGGCAGAATTCTGTAAGGCAGACAGACTTCGACATGTTTAGCTTGTTCGATGTGGAACATTAACAGATTTTAGCACAGCGATTTGGGGACGCTGTTTGTGCATTGTGGTGATTTTGATATGTAATAAACCATAACATTAATATTATGGGTAAAATATATAAAAACATCTCGCTATACAGTACAGATCATCATAAATCAAGGCTACGTTTATTGTATTTTGCCAGTATTGCATGTACTGTTGTAATTTATCTATTAGAACACAGTGAATTAGCAGTAAAGGTGCACTCCACTTATAACGGACTCCAAGGGACAATGGAAATCAGTACTTTATAAACTAAGTACGTAGCAAACGCAATTCGAAATGCTGTCTTTAACTGCGAACAGAAGTACCTTAAATATAAATAATACAAGAAAGCTTAACTGCCAATGAATGGGAGTTTATTATTTGTACAAAACACACCCCTGTGGGCTGTACAATGTAATAAATAGTACCATTTTATGAATTTATATTTTCAATGAATGTAATTAAAATTGTATAAGTTAAACCTTTGAAACTGTACAGAATATCTAAGAAAACTGTACCTTATAATTAAATAATTTTAAAAAAAGCCTTTATATATTAAACAGCACGTATTAAACTCAAAAGACATGCCTATGGAACAGGAAAACTGTACGTATAAAACAGTATATTCATTATAAACGAGTCAGTTTTAATCAGAGTAATTCCCCATTAAAGCCCATGATGTTTGGCAGGGACATGCCTCCTCAGTACATTGTAAACGGAACTCCTTTCTAACTGGATGCATTATTAGTGGCGTGCACCTGTACAACTATGGCCATATATAATTAAATAATTTTGCTTCACGGTGTCGAATGAAGCGGATTAATGCTACATTAACATACTGAATTACATACCGCTTTGTAGTCTTCCATACTTAATGAAAAACTGACATTTCAAAATGTGACATTTCAAAATCCAACATGCCTAAAATACTATTGTACAACTATTATTGCTTCCGGTACACTTTTGCGCTATCGTTCCTTAGTTTCTTTGATTGCATGATGTTAAATAATGAATTATGTTAATATATATTTTTTTTCATTGTCTCAATCCCCCCCAAAAATGTAGGTGATGCAAAAGTTGTGGAATGAGATGTTAAATCAATGTCCTACTGCAAGTGACTCTGCATATAATGCACAGTTCACAACCTACCGCTGTAAAGCGCTTTGTGATGGTGGCCCACTATGAAAGGCGCTATATAAAAATAAAGATATTATTATTATATTATTATTACATTGGCATATTGTGTCCGGTGGTCAACTCTGTAATAACACTCCGCTTGCTTCCCGAGGAGTGTTCTCGGAGACGACTGTATTGACAAATTAGTTTTTCAAGAATATAATACATGCTACATGGATGGAAACAAGACTTTCAGTTTTCACGAGCTGCAGGCTTTTGCTTTTTTTCTGCTACATCAGTACATGTGTACAGAGCCTGCAGTTCGGAAAACCTGAAATGGATCAGCAGTGTCTTCTGGGTCAAAAAGCATGTCACAGGCTGAAAGCATCTCAGTTAATACAGAAAACAGCTTCAGGAAAAAAAACTGTTGAAAGAGTAGGGACTAATTCACCTTCCATGTTAAATGACGCAGGAAGAGGTAATTTCATCTGTAGTTACCTCTTGTAGTTCCAGATAGTGTGTTTTAAAATAACATACATGAGTAAAAAATAAGTCAAATGTTAGAATAAATTCTGAAATACTTGAGTCTGCAACAGACCCTGTGTCTAATGTTGTTCTGTAGCTATACACACAGAACTACAGCAGGGGGTCCAGCCAGACCCAGCACTGCAACACAGAAGCAGCAGGTCTCCCCACAGAGAATGTGATGGGTACCTCCATCAGACCAGGCAGTGTAAATTACTCATAAATTCAATTGAATGTAATGAAAGGGTTGGTCTTGCTCTCCCTTTGTTAAACCCACTGACCCTGATTCTGTAGTCTGACTGCAGCTGCATGCCATATGTGATGATGAACTGTCTGCTGCCTCTCCTGCTGCTGCTATGAATCAGCCAGATGCAGTGCCGCTGTCTGCCTCCAGAGGGAAATGTTCTGTATGAAACCAGGCATATACAGACGTGCTCAAATTTGTTGGTACCCCTCCACAAAAAACGAAGAATGCACAATTTTCTCTGAAATAACTTGAAACTGACAAAAGTAATTGGCATCCACCATTGTTTATTCCATATTTAATAGAAATCAGACTTTGCTTTTGATTTTTTATTCAACATGATATTGTAAATAATAAAACAAATGAAAATGGCATGGACAAAAATGATGGGACCGCTAACCTAATATTTTGTTGCACAACCTTGCAATCACTGCAATCAAACGTTTTCTGTAGCTCTCAATGAGACTTCTGCACCTGGTAACAGGTAGTTTGGCCCACTCTTCCTGAGCAAACTGCTCCAGCTGTCTCAGGTTTGATGGGTGCCTTCTCCAGACTGCAAGTTTTAGCACTTTCCATAGATGTTCGATAGGATTCAGATCAGGACTCATAGAAGGCCACTTCAGAATAGTCCAATGTTTTGTTCTTATCCATTCTTGGGTGCTTTTAGCTGTGTGTTTTGGGTCATTATCCTGTTGGAGGACCCATGACCTGCGACTGAGACAGAGCTTTCTGACACTGGGCAGTACGTTTCGCTTCAGAATGCCTTGATAGTCTTGAGATTTCATTGTGCCCTGCACAGATTCAAGGCACCCTGTGCCAGGCGCAGCAAAGCAGCCCCAAAACATAACCGAGCCTCCTCCATGTTTCACTGTAGGTATGGTGTTCTTTTCTTTGAAAGCTTCATTTTTTCGCCTGTGAACATAGAGCTGATGTGACTTGCCAAAAAGCTCCAGTTTTGACTCATCTGTCCAAAGAACATTCTCCCAGAAAGATTGTGGCTTGTCAATATGCATTTTAGCAAATTCCAGTCTGGCTTTTTTATGGTTTTCTTTCAAAAGTGGAGTCCTCCTGGGTCTTCTTCCATGGAGCCCACTTTCGCTCAAAAAGCGACGGATGGTGCGATCACAAACTGACGTACCTTCACCTTGGAGTTCAGCTTGTATCTCTTTGGCAGTTATCCTTGGTTATTTTTCTACCATTCGCACTATCCTTCTGTTCAATCTGGGGTCGATTTTCCTCTTGCGGCCGCGCCCAGGGAAGTTGGCTACAGTTCCATGGACCTTAAACTTCTTAATAATATTTGCAACTATTGTCACAGGAGCATCAAGCTGCTTGGAGATGGTCTTGTAGCCTTTACCTTTACCATGCTTGTCTATTATTTTCTTTCTGATCTCCTCAGACAACTCTCTCATTTGCTTTCTCTGGTCCATGTTCAGTGTGGTGCACACAATGATACCAAACAGCATTGTGACTACTTTTCTCCATTTAAATAGGCTGAATGACTGATTACAAGATTGGAGACATGTGTGATACTAATTAAAGAAACTAATTAGTTTGAAATATTGCTATAATCCAATTATTTATTATCTTTTCTAAGGTGTACCAACAAATGTGTCCAGGCCATTTTAGAATATCTTTGTAGAATAAGCAATAATTAATCTCTTTTCACAGCTTCTTTGCTTTATTCTATGACATACCAAAGGCATGCAAGTATACATGATAAAATAGCTTTTAATTTCATCACTTTTCAGGAGAAATGAAGCATTATTTCAATGAGCTGTAAGGGTACCAACAAATTTGAGCACGTCTGTATATGGCCACAGTGATATTGCAGAGTCCTGTGCCGATAGCAGGGTCTATACACAGCATCTACAGTCTTGCAAGGTGTATACACGGCACCTATAATGTTGCAGGTTGTATAGGGCATCTGTAGTGTTGCAGGGTCTACTGTATACACCTTATCTATAGTGTTACAGGGTCTATACCTGTCAACAAGCTTTCAGTTTACAAATTCTCCCTTATTTTGAAAACTCAGTTTTGACAGGTATAGACCCTGTAACACTATAGATGAGGTGTATAGACCCTGCAACACTACAGATGCCCTGTATATCATCATGTTTCAGGGTGATCTGTAAAGGGCATCTATAGTGTTGCAGGGCCTAATACAGGGCAACTATAGTGTTGTGCAGTAGGACCAGAGGCCATGGAAATTAAGCAGAGGCAGACTTAGGACAGAGGGTAGGAGCACAGCAGTATGGAATGGGTAACTTAGTCTTGTTTTTGAGGCAAATCATTAGAAGTTTTAAGATCAAACAGCTACTAGGAAGCAGACCAGCACTGATGTGCTGAGTGACCTCTTCTTGTTCGTAAATCTTATGCTCATATATTCTTATGTTGCATCTTTTGCATAGGATCTCATTAGCAGGAAAATGCAGGGCTCATTTAGCAATTTATTCACTAACAGGTAACAAACATCAGTCAAATACTGACCCTGAAATAGATGTGAACTGAGCGGTCAATACAGCAAGTCAAAATAAAAAAGCCAGCAATTGCGCAGATTGATTTTAAGTTTGATTCATGTTTGATGCAGTGATGTTCGCCCTGTCAAAATATGCTTTTTTCATTCTTTAACTAGTTTAATACAATATAGTAAACTATGGGTTTGTCATTAAAATGTCAGTATTTTAATATGTATTGCATTGTATTTTAACAAAACAAACAAAAATTATATATATATATATATATATATATATATATATATATATATATATATATATATATATATATATATAATTAAAAGATAATAAAAAAAAATCATCACTAAAAAGTATACCATAGTAGTAAAAACACTATGAGAGGTATGGTACAGCATAATAAATAAAAACAAAAGTCAAATTAACTATGATAAATTAGGGAAAGCTGGAAATTATTGTGCAAATATACTGTGATAAACTTTTAACTTTCACAGCAGTGTTATAATTTAGATTTGTAGTCGCTACAGATGTGGTTGTGGATCGTTCATTGCTGTTTTTCTATAGGCTGTGCAACCTGAAAGGTTCAGTAATAATATTAGAAGGGATGAGCAGTACTGCAGATGAAACATGTTTGTATTTCATTTTAATTGATGTTTTTTTAAAAAAATCTATGATTACAACTTCACTGGAAAGTCATACAAAAATGATGAAACTAAATAAATAATATGCTTTCAATATTGATATAGCCTATATTACACTTAAAATAATAAATTAGGATAATAACGACAATTCACAGTCAACTGTATTGCTAAGGATTTCAAGAAGTATGAAGGAGTTTCTACGTCCAGGCCATACATATCACAATACACATCGAGAATACTATACCTAGTACTCCAATGAGAAGTTGTAGACTATACATGTGAAGTTTTTAGCGTGCTTTACACAATGCATATTTATACTATGTAGGAAGGTGCTGAAAATGGATCACATACTATTTACTAGGTAAGTTTACTTTCTGGAGTTTAAATGTTCAGTGTTCAGTTTGTTCAGTGTTCAATTTAATCAGTTCAGTGTTTTATCTACCTTTACGTTTTTAAATAACCGTATTATTGAGTTGAGTGAAATCACTCACTTGTTCTGTGCTGCAGCTGGAGTGACATGACTGTTATCTTTACTTGCAATGCTTGTATGTGTTTTTTCATTATTAATTAATTTCTTGAAGAACTCCTTTGTCGTGTGAGTGCATTACCCTACGCCTCCATACCGCTAATTATTAATAATAGCAAAAGGACGATATTATTATTATTACATAAATGGAATCCCAGGATTAATAAAAAAATCAATCTTTAAATCCTGGGATTGGGAAGTCTCCGGAATTGGATTCCCTACTCTAGACCTATTGAGTGTGTTCATGTCATACAGCGAGTGACCATCAACAAGCTTTAATTGCCTTACAGCTGATTAACACAAACAGACTACTGCACTAAACACTTTAACATGTAAGCATTTTGATAAAGTAATTTGACTGCCTGATATAAATATCCTCTTTCTATTTTCAATAAATTAGCTTTTGGCAGACTTATAGGACTCGAGTCCGGGAACCTGTGCACAATAAAAACCCACCCAACAAAAATGATCCAATCACTGGTTAGCCCGGTTGTCTTTGCAGCCAATCATAGTAAGAATAAGAAATTGGAAGCAAGGTAGGTTGCAGCGTACACCCCCCCCCCCCCCCACTCAAATCGAACTGGCTGTAACCCCCCCCCCCCCCCCCCCACACACACAAAACCCAACTTTTTTTCTTTTTTGCATTAAGTGCTATAAGGAATAAATTATGTCAGCACAGTAAACAAGTAACTACTTATTTCTCTCTATTACTTTAAACCGTGTTCTAAGTTTTTAAAGTTTTTTTTAAGCACTGTAAAAATACATTTCTAAAACTGCATTCTTGAAAAATACAATTTGACTGAAAACAAAAACGAATGAAAAATAATAATCATATAAGTTATAATCATACTTTTAGAGCTTCTTAATGCATATCAGAAAGTCGCTGTGTGATTAAGTATTCTGTGTTTTGCTTCTAATCGCCACTCATTCCCAGCACACGCCATCACTGTTTGCAAGCAACATCAATTTGAATTTACATGGCAAATTCAGTCGAAAATTGCCTACCGATATATCAGACTGATAGGACAGATGGACATGTGCAGTAGAGCCGGCCGTCAGCCAGGACTGGCTATGATTGGCTTAAAAATGCCTGGATGGAGTGCAGCCGGTTAGCAAACACGCTTCATGGTTAGAAATATTATTGAAGCTATATAATAAAGTGTGGGAGTTGGGGGTGTTGCCTAAAGAATGGAAGAATGCTATTGTCATTCCTATAAATAAGGCAGGAAAGGATCCGAGGGAAATGAGTTCTTATCGACCAATAGCAGATCGTTTTTCATAAATACAGATCAACGGTAGATCAATTGGTAAGATTGTCTACAGAAGTCAAGGAGGCATTAAGTGAGAATGAGATGGTTGGGGCAGTGCGACCAGGTCCGACATTGCAATTTTCCCTTTCCAGTCTGATGTCGGACCCTGTCTCTAGTCGTTTTTTCTCCGGAAAAAACAGAGAAAACCATTCAATGGCCAAGTGAGACCGATAGGAGCCGAGAGAAGCCGAAAAAAAGGGGCGGATCTGAGTAATACACATAGCCCCGGCACCACAGAGATAACACGGCCATAAACAAACAAGACAGCTGCTTCCGCATCCAGTGCTCAAAGAATATCACGGACATTTGCAGAGCTTTTTGAGATGTTATAGTAATAAAATAATGACTTGGATCGCATTATTGAGGAGTTTGGTGATAAAATGAGTGATCAGGAGATGATTTATCGGTATGTATGACTATGAAGAGGTATGTGAACAGTAAAGCGAACAAGGGGTGGGGCAGGGCTGGAGATGCAGTACTGAGTGACGTGACCTGATGCGCCTAAGATGCGCTGAATAAATGGACCGCTAAGAGTTAATATAATGATAAATGATTTAACTGATGATATTGTAGTGTGCACGGGGGAAGGCAGCAGCAGGGCTGGTAGGTGACGTAATCACACATGAAGACATAAGCCTGATATACGCTCCTTATATTTGCAATAGTTAAAATAGCTGAAATAAAGCATAAGAAAGCGGTCTTATTCTCAGATTCTTTAAGTGTACTTATGGCGTTGAAAGGAGATTTTATTAATAGAAAAGATATCATGTTCAAAATAATACAAACATATAAGGAATGGACAATAATGGGGATTGAAGTAAGTTTAGTTTGGATTCCTGGACACTCTGGCATTCTGGGTAATGAGATGGTAGATCTTGCAACAAAAAATGAGTTAAAAAGAGGAGATCGATGTGGTGATTCCATTGGGATTGCAAGAAATTGAAAGCTATGTCAAAAGAGTAATAGTAAAAAAATGGCAGGAGAAATGGGATGAAAGTTTGAAAGGAATGTTTTATCATAGTATCCATAAAGAGGTGAATAGTAGTTGGGTGAATAAGGAATTGGGAAGGAAAGAGAAAAGATTGTTAGATAGGTTAAGGATTGGACTAATTCTCTAAATGAGCATTTACTTAGACTGGGGAAACATAACAATGGATTATGTGAAAAATGTAAAGTATAAACAGTGTAACATTATTTATTAAAGTGCAAGAAATTTGAGGAGCAGAGAAGGGATTTGGAGAGGAGGTTGAGGGAAGTGGAGGTTTATGAATTAAATATAAAGAACTTGCTGGCAAAAGGGAAAGAAGGGAGACGGAAAGGAGAAAAGATATTGACGAAATATATACAGGAAACAGGAAAAGATGGGATATTATAAATAATAAATAAAGATGACAAAAATAGAATAAAATCAATCAATCAAAGGAAGGAAAATGACTACAGATAGAGAGTGCTAATCATCTGAAATGATAGATGGAATGCTCCCTTTAGACTAACCTGAAGAAGAAGAACATGCTCCACGGTAAACGGCCGACTCACTGAGCCTCCAGGGTCTTTGGCTCAAATAACTAACTAAGGTTAACGTCGAATGTGACCAATCACCTTAGACCAATCCTGCCTCACAGCCTCCATGGTGCCGTCTCCTCGATTTGAAAGTGGAGAGGCGGGGGTTAGAAAAAGAAATCCGGCAGGGAAGTGGACAAGCGACGCGAGGTGCGAGAGAGTTGGATAAACAGTCGAAGTGCATTGGAGCAAGTCATTTTGGAAAATAAGGGCTTGTTAAGGTTAGTACCATTACTACAGCAATTGCTATTAAAACAAATATATCTTGATCCAGTACAGACTAGATATATAAAACATTGCACATATACTTGTATATATCTATATCTCTTGCTCTTCATGTACTATGTACTATTACTTCCAAATCTTGCCGCTTTACACAGTATAGCTACCGTAGCTAGCTGCTCAACAGAATCATTTACTATTTATTTAGGTGATTCGTGTTACTGTTAGTCGTATATTGGAGCTACAAAACATAAGATATTTAAAAGATATTATTGATGCATGTTAGATCAAACTTAAATATAAATAAGTAGTATATCTTTATACTGACTACCGAAGATTGTTGAATGCAATACTGCCGGTAAACTCCAGTGGTACAGTATATTTCCGTTCTATCTGCCCAGGTTATTAAGTGAAATGTTGTTGTTTGAGAAGTACCCCAGGTACATGTCCATTGTGACTACCCCATGTTCTTTATAGGGATGCACCGAATCCAAGTTTTTGAGATTCGGCCGAATACTAAATCCATCTCAAAAGATTCAACCAAATACTGAATCTACAAAAACTGTCAAGATAAATTGAAGGAAACTGTTGAATGAAAAACAGACTGGCAGCTACTACAAGGGATGCACACAATCTATTATTTTGAGTCTTTTAGTTCATAGTATTTTTATTACCAAATGGAAAGAGAAAGGAGAGCTGCATCTTTGCCAAAACCCATTGTTTTCTTTAATGACGTTTCAACCTGTGGCACCTGTCCTGAGAGAAGGGTTGCCAACAGGCTCCAGAGTCTCAGGACACTTTAAGGAAAGTCAGGCTTTGTAACTCACCTCTCTAAATGGCAATGTATTCAGTAAGGTGAGTGTGAATTGTGCAAACTGTCACTAAATTAATTGAATTGTTTTACTTAGTTGTTACCAAAAGCACACAAATGCCTATGAGGATTGTTTCCATCAATCCTACCTATACAGTAGCTGATTGGCTTTCTGAGACTGACTGGGTGGGACTTTTTGAAGCAAGAAATATTAAACAAATAGAAACTTTACCTGCTGTCAGAAGGTTAAATGAAAGAGTGCAGGTGAGTGCAAAGCTATCTATAATAATGGTGTTGCACTATTAGATATTGTTTACTGTATAAAACAATTCAAGCAATACAATTAATCGTTGTTACAAGGCTTTCCGGATAGAATCATCACCACAATTGAACAATTAAATACATTTACTAAAATACATTGCAGTTTAGAGAGGTGAGTTAAAAAAAAAACCTGACCTGTCTTAAAGTGTCCCGAGATTCTGGAGCCTGTTGACATCTCTATCTGAGAGCTATTAGGAAAAAAGTACCGTGATGAGTGACCTGAATCTCCCTATGAAATAAAACCCACATTGATTTAAATGCACCATGTGTGCAACACATATCAAATAGGCTACAAAATAGTTTTAAAATTGTTGTAAGAAAACACAGCAGTTCCCAAATGGATCAACTTGTATTGGCACATTACATTAATGTAAAATGTTATTTACTAAAGCATATTGTAAGGAATTTTGTAATAGTTTTTTGCATTAGAACTGATTATTCTTTTATATGTTATTTTCTGTTACAAATTGAACAAAGCTGGGAATGGTATTTTGGGTTTTTTGAGCTCAGGAATGTAAGGAGAGATGGGTCTTCCGCTCTGCTCTGCTTGCTTGCATGGGGAGATGAGAGAATCTCAGAGATAACAGATTCAAAGGAATGTGAGGGGCCTTGCTTGCCTGCCTGGGTGGTGTTGGTGGAGTAAAGTAATGTGTGTGAGGCTTGGAGACTTGCCATGTACAGGTATAGGAAGGAGGGGTCATAAATGACTTCATTAAAAGGGTGTGTTTTGGAATCTACAAAACTGAAGTGAATACATTGTCTGGTGCTCAGTTCTATTTATGTCACTGTAGCCCACAGTGACATGACTCTGTTCAATACAATTGTTCTATTCTAAACTATACCAATAAACATATATATTTGACACCACTAATATTGTTTATCAGTTTCATTATTTCTTACAGTGGCGAGCCAGCCAGGAGCGAGAAGGAAATCTGAAGATACCTGTTGCTGTTGCTTCTTCTGACGAGGAGGGGCTGCAGTTGTGAATCAGGCCGCATGGCAGAGTGATTCAATCTGTGTACAACTCGAGTTTCTACTTCTGAAAATACTTTTAAGGTGAGTTAATTTAGAAGTGTTTTCTGGCTTACAAAGGGAGATAAATTGTGAAGTCCCCATATTATGCGCAACAGAATATCATCTGCCTCGATCGTAAGAGGTTTGATAAGGGAAAGTTAGTAAAGATTTATTCTTGTTTAAAAGAACTTGGAATATAGGAGTTAATGAAGCATGAGCCCAGACCGAACGAGGCTGAGCACCTCCAGTACGTCCGAGTGTGTAGAATAATTGGAGATTGATAATACTCTTGGATTGGAGCACGAAGCGAGGGGGGAGCAGTATTTGTTACAAATCTTTTTTTTCCCTCGATTTTAATTTGACAGCCATTCATTGAATGTAAGCGTTGTTGGTTCCTTCAGACTCCGACGATCTACTGGAGCAAGGTTTTCTATATTTTTGATGTAACCAGATTAGGTAAGTGCTGTTGGTACTGTAAGACTCCGAGGGCCTACTGGAGTGTGCTGTGTTTTTCAATTTTTTTCAATTTTGGCAGCCATTCGGCGAATATAAGAGCTGTTGGTTCTGTAAGACTCTTAACGTACTTAGAGCATGACTTTGATTTCTTCTATTTTGATTTAACAGCCACTAGTCTAGGGCATTGCTGTACATAAATAAGTGCTGTTGTGAGTGTAGATATTGTTTCTAGTTAATAAGGATTAATAGGACACTATTAAGAAACCACCCCCTAGTGAACGCTGCTGTTTGAGTGTAAAAATAAAATGGATGAACTTCTATGTTCATTGAGAGATGACCCTATCATAGCGGGTAAAATAAATCCATTTAAAGGTGTTCTTGAAATATCAGAAGATAAAAATTGGTGTCAGATCCCTTGGCACATTTAGTATATAATATGTTTTATGTCTATCACAATTAATGTTTTACGGAGCTTCTTGTGAGTTTGCTTTTTCAAATGGTCAAATGCAGCATTGGCATACACAGGAGAGGTGATGATAACTAGATTAATGTGATAATTAAAATGAAACATAAAAAGATCGAAAATTAAATCAGAAGTGTACAGGTCTACACAGAAAAAAATACTCTGTTTGGGCAATGTGCGCAATCTAAAAAATAACTTTTGGAAAGAAAACAAATGTTTTTGGAGATCTATAAATCTGAAATAAACTAAGATATCTAGCCAGGAATGTTTTATTTAAAATGTTTTCATGAATGAATGTTTGTGTGTGAATTAAGTGTGCTAGCAGAGACATCACAGACTGTGTTGTGTGTTTTGTGTGCGAGTTCTATGTTTTCAAGACACAAGTGAGTTTAAGAATCACCTCTGAATCACGCATACATATTTTGATTACAGATGACATGCAAAATTGAGGGCATTATTAATCTGGCTAATAGGTCAATGTGGAAAGCAGCTATTGGTGTTGTTGCATGTATTGTGTTTCTGAAGCCACAATGTTTTAGCTAGCATTGATATTTCACCACTCAATGCACAGCATGTAATACAGGGGTTTCACTCCGAGAAAGAAAGTATACATTATACTATCTAACTCTAGAGTACACATTACGCACAAATATAATTTTGTTAAAAACTATTTTGGGAAAAATATGTTGAAGTTTACTGGTAATTCTGTAATGATTATAAGTGAAGCCAGATGTGGTTTTATCTTTTTTTGTTACATGAATTGAATTAAATTACTATTCATTGAAATTAAATTACAAATGTGTAATAATACATTGTAACAGTGTTGAAAGCAATTACTTTTATGCTGTACATGTGGTTATTTTAGTAGTTAAAGTCGACTACCATTAAAATACATTTGAAACAAACATTTTTTTTTACTTTTGTAAAAGGAATGCAACAGACCTGCTGTCTTGACTTGAGTAAAGCAGCAGTATGCTTTTGATTGACAATAGTGATTCTGTCTCTTTTGTTAAACTGGTAATTCTCAATGTTTTCTCCATATACAGTAGATGTATTAATAAAATAAGCTGCTACAGAAGATTTATTTAGAGTTGCATTGGGCTGCAAAAGAATTTGAATACATATGGTTACCACCTTGTGGGTTGCAGACTGGTATTTCATATTGTGTCAGCAATCAAAAGGGGGGAGTAACATGGCTTTTGAAAATAACTTATTTTGAACTTAACATTTATTTTTGTATTACAGATTATTCCATTTCGAATACTTTGTTGCAAAAAGCAATATGAAAAATGGGAAAACAAGCCTGAATCAGTTTTTGTATTTTAAACTCAGAAATTGGAAAATGAAAAACGGGTCGATTTGTGTTTTTATGAAAAACCGAAATAGAAAAACAAGTTGTATTCTGGTTTTCAGATTTCCAATTTAGTATGCAAAAACGATTGGCCGGAATGTACACGGACCCATGTTACATACCAACATCTGGTGAGGACTGTTGGAACTGCAATACAATTATTATTTCAGAGAAGAAATCAAGTTACAATATTTCTTTCAAGTCTAAGGAATATACTACTTATAACAGAGATATCTGTTTGTGTTGAGACAAAGGGAGGATTTGAACTTAATATATCGCAATAGAGATCTTGCGAGTGGATAGCTTTTAAACAGATCATTGAGATAAAAGCAGCAAATATTCTTTCTCTCATACAGACTGCATCAGGTAGGGTACACATTCCCAGATGAAAGAAAGAGAATTCAAAGAGTGAATGACCCCATTGAAGGTTGAAATTAAATCAGATGTTATCAAAATAATTAATACTGCATTTGATTTTCTTCTAGGTTCTGGAAGTGGTTAGTGATTCTGATGGCGATGTTGGAGACATGGGTGGAGACAACAATGAAACAGAGCTGTTCATACAGCAGAAGCTGTGAATGGGACCATTGAAAATGGCTGTTCTACTGAAGAATATTGTCACCTAAACAATGGACATTTTGTTGAAAATGATATACTGTAGTGTTGAATACGTCTAAAATGATTGAAGGGAAATTAATTATTAATGTTATTGTAACAATAGGTTAGCAATAGAAGTGTTATACAAAGGATTACATATGTGGGGGTATTTTATAAAGATGTAATGGAAGTTTGTATAACTATGTAAGGAGAAAAGGAACAATTGCCTACTAATGTGTTACAGATAGTTAAACATTCACACACTATTTTAGTACTTGTTCAATGCATACCAATAATTTTTGAATACTGGATTCTATGATTTTTATATACACAATCATCATAAGGAAAGTGATGGTACTGGGGTACAGGTGGAACACTTGGAGTGTTGCAAGATTAAAATGGGTCAATATCTGTGTACTTGTTCAGTTGTCAATATGAATGCATTTTTGCCAGGATGTGTTATGTCATCTTCTGATATATATGTTATCTCTACGGAAGGTAACTGTATTATAACTGTCCAGAAAATGAATTATGGTTCACCTAAGACAGAAGCTTGTCGCTGGGACTAAATTTAAATTTTGGATGAATTCATTTAATTTAGTGTTGACAAAAGAGTTTGCTTTCATCTGTAGATGCAATGACAACTACTTGAGTTTGATCTACATCTCTCACTACATCTCTGCCACTGAACTCTGGGAAAAGCAAACGTGCAAGTCTAATGCAAGCATGTGCATGTATTTTCATCTAAAGAAACAAAAAATGTGTTTTCTAAGACCTGGCTTGTTTTTCAATTTTTCCTTTGCTTTCACATAAAGCTTGGTAGTTTTTATTTTGGAATAGGTTCTGTGCCAGGTAATTCAAATGATTATCCGCTGATGGGAACTTAATAGGGTCAGTACTGTTGGGCTGCAATACAACAAGCAAATGTTTGCACGTACTACCTCTCTCTCCTACCTCACATGAGCAGTAACATCCTGGAGGTGAAACCACATATGACTTGTCCTCGTCAAATGCAGAGGGTACAAAAAATGTACCTTCAGAAATTACAGAGACCTTTTCTTGCCAGTTCTTTTTGATCACTGTGAGCTCTGCTCGCCTGTGTTGCTTTCAATCTACCACATGTTTGAAATTCCAGAACTGCGCTAAAATAATCATTTGCTCTACATAGAAGAAGGTCAATAAAGCCATCCAATCTTCTGTTCCTTACACCTCCAAGAAACTGCTATTTAATGCAGAGAAAAAAACCTGTAAGAAATACAAAAGTTATTTTAAAACTTGGAGCATTTGTGGCAAATGGGGGAAAACAATGTTACAATGGATATTAGAGACCTATTTTCTCAGTTGGCTGTTGGAAACCACATGTAAAGATCATATCTACATTAAGTAATTTAAAAAATGGAATAATCTAAGGACATAGTACATACAATGGTAAGTGGTACTGAGGGTATACAGTCTTATTCTGATTTAGTGTTTTATCGTAGTGGCATATTAAAAACAAATTAATATTATACCCAGAATTAATTGTTTTACTCAAAGTACATTGCCAGATAGTTACAAATAATTCTTATGGATCAAAAATGATCTACAAAAGTGTGTATGGTTATTCCAAATTTGTAACACAAAACACATGTCAAAAATATTGATTTCAAAACACAAAGTATATGAACACTAAGTAATCCTAGGATTACAGTTTAAACGTACAGTTGTCTGTAACTTAATTTCACTAACGCCTCGGAGAAAGTCATTTCTTTTAGGTCCATTCTCAATCCCAGCAACACCTGATTCTTTCTGCTACATCTATCTGTATTGCCTAACCAAAATAACAAAATAAATAATAATAAAAAAAACATACATTCAGTGTGCCTGTTTCTGTAATTGTTGACATGTTTGTATAGTCTATACATGGCAAATGCTCTAAACTGTAGTTTTCTCATTAATCATAATAGAGCAGTCTTGTGTCAATCGGGGGATGTGTATTGTGATTAATTACTTGTAGCACATGGGACCAACACAACAAGATCTTGGTCCCAGGGAATGTGTTGTGGAGAGCATTTATTTCTTCATAGTCCTTGTCCACCATGAAGCATCTGTCAATTACGGTAAAAATACATAATCTGTATCTTTGTAGTTAATTTTTCTGTACTTGTAAAAAGGAAAAGTAATTCACTTACAATTAATTGTTGTGTGGTAAGGTTGAAAATGTGAAATATAAAAAAAAATAGGTTGGAGAAATATAGATACACTCGTATTTTCCCCAAAACCAATTCCATAGCAGATTGTACCGCTGTACTAGTAATGATGTAGGCTGCTGGTAATCCATGTCCATGGACATGGACGTCACACATTAGAAGCGTGGAAAGTGGAAAATTGTAGCTATTGAGACCATTAGTGGCATCTAGAAAAAAATACAGGTTAAATAATAATTCATGAAATTTTCAATTTGAAAAAGGCTAGATTTACAACAAAAGTACAGCAGTGGAAAGATAGTAGCCAACACCAATATTAAGAACATAAGAAGATAAGAAAGTTTACAAACGAGAGGAGGCCATTCAGCCCATCTTGCTGGTTTGGTTGTTAGTAGCTTATTGATCCCAGAATCTCATCAAGCAGCTTCTTGAAGGATCCCAGGGTGTCAACTTCAACAACATTACTGGGGAGTTGGTTCCAGACCCTCACAATTCTCTGTGTAAAAAAATGCCTCCTATTGTCTGTTCTGAATGCCCCTTTATCTGATCTCCATTTGTGACCCCTGGTCCTTGTTTCATTTTTCAGGTCGAAAAAGTCCCCTGGGTCGACATTGTCTATACCTTTTAGGATTTTGAATGTTTGAATCAGATCGCCGCATAGTCTTCTTTGTTCAAGACTGAATAGATTCAATTCTTTTAGCCTGTCTGCATACAACATGCCTTTTAAACACGGGATAATTCTGGTCGCTCTTCTTTGCACTCTTTCTAGAGCAACAATATCCTTTTTATTATTATTATTATTATATTTATTATTTATTTCTTAGCAGATGCCCTTATCCAGGGTGACTTACAATTGTTACAAGAGATCACATTATTTTTTACATACAATTAACCATTTATACAGTTGGGTTTTTACTGGAGCAATCTAGGTAAAGTACCTTGCTCAAGGGTACAGCAGCAGTGTCCCCCACCTGGGATTGAACCCATGACCCTCCGGTCAAGAGTCCAGAGCCCTAACCACTACTCCACACTGCTAGTTGTATTATTATTATTATTATTATTATTATTATTATTATTATTATTATTATTATTATTATTTGCAGTGAGACTTGCCCCCTGAGAAGGTCAGTGGATGTAGCTCTACTCTGGGAGCAGGTGCGGGACCTCAGGGGGAGGGGGCTTGATGGAGACTGGCTGGGAGGTCCTGCGAGGTGGGGAGGGCTTGGACTGAGCTTGCTGCTGAACCGTGCTGTAGTACGTGACCCCGCCGTACACCTGAGGGTTGGGGTACCAGGGTTGGGGTAATGAGGTGACCACAACTGAACACAATATTCTAGATGAGGTCTTACTAAAGCATTGTAAAGTTTTAACATTACTTCCCTTGATTTAAATTCAACACTTTTCACAATATATCCAAGCATCATGCTGGCCTTTTTTATAGCTTCCCCACATTGTCTAGATGAAGACATTTCTGAGTCAACAAAAACTCCTAGGTCTTTTTCATAGATTCCTTCTTCAATTTCAGTATCTCCCATATGACATTTATAACGGACATTTTTATTGCCTGTGTGCAGTACCTTACACTTTTCTCTATTAAATGTCATTTGCCATGTGTCTGCCCAGTTCTGAATGCTGTCTAGATCATTTTGAATGACCTTTGCTGCTGCAACAGTGTTTGCCACTCCTTCTATTTTTGTGTCTTCTGCAAATTTAACAAGTTTGCTTACTATACCAGAATCTAAATCATTAATGTAGATTAGGAATAGCAGAGGACCTAATACTGATCCCTGTGGTAAGTGCTTTTCGTGGTTACCATTTATCTCAGGAATGTATTCTAATGTAGCATTTACCATGAACACAAATTAATGTAATATTTTTTTTTAGAAAATACCAATTAACTATACATATCGATGTTTCCCTCTTGTGTTGAGTGTTGTTCTGAAGCTGCCACACAACTGTGCACTTAGTTCTTCTATGTGTCTTTCCATAAACTGGTTAACCATCACGTCATGGTTCATGACATGTACTTCTACTTTAAGATGTTTCTTTTGTTGAATGTCTTGTAAGACCATATTTTTGACAATATCCACCATACTGCCTGTAAACGAATATTCATAAATATTATATTTAATAAACAAAATGGAAACTCACATTAGTGCAAATAAACAACCTGAGATAGGCATAATGAAATATACAGTAGGTATTGTAGCATACCAGGAGGGGACACATCCTTAAAAGTGCAGAGTCAGCTGGTTTATGAAGTCAATAGTCATTTTAGGGCTTGGTTTGAATCTAAAATGGGATTCTACAAACATTATATTATAATAAAAAACAATGCTACATTAGTGTTTATATTAAATAAAGTTATTATTGTCATTATTAAAAGAATATTAATGAAAACAGATCACCCCCGAATTTCAGCAAGTAAAACAAAAAATCTGAAATCAAATGAACTGAAACACAATCTCGTAAATGCATCAATGTATTGCAGACTTAATAAAAGTGCAAATGCAATGAAAGTGAAACATAATGTTTCTGTTTTGCAAAACAAATAATACAAATGATACTAAATTTACTATTTAAGAACACAATATATATACAGTTCTGGAAAGTCTAAATGAGATTGGCAGATTGTACCTGAATTGAAGTCAAAGTAGATGCTATATTCAGGTGAAAGTAATTTAATTTCTTACCTGTGTAGTGTTATTTTCAGGTACGTGTTAAAAAGTTGCCTAAACAACTTCCGCTAAGAAAGCAGAGACGCGCCCATTCAAATATGGTACTTTATGCTGTTTTCGGTCATTTACATATTTTTTTTATTGAATTTATCATATTTTCCAGTCTTTTACATTGTTTTTAATGTATTAAAAAAATAATATGCAATACTTTGGGTCATTTTTTTTTTACTTGTGCAACTTTGCGGTGGACTTCTCATGAATTGTTTTTCTTTTTAGAGAAATTAATTGTCTGTTGCCAGTTTAAGTTTACAAAAAAATGATGTATAATTAATGGTAAATGTACCTCTTTAGATAATAGGAAAACACCCGCAATTGATAGCACATGTACCAAATATGACATCGTACCACTTTCTGCCATTACATGAGTCAAGTTGTGGTACGCATACCACATTCTCACAATGTACCACTTTCTAACGCTACACCGGCTCTGTAGTCCAGATCATGGCTTCTATAAAAGTGAGAAACAATGTCCATAAACTTTAACTTAAAGCTTATCTGTAAACTTCAGGTACATTCAAACAGTATTCCAATTCCAAAATAATTGAAAAAGGCATGCAAATAGAATAATCTAGCTAGAAAAATAAATCAAATAATGTTTTGTATTTTTATTTTTTATTATTTATGCAATTTTCCTGAGGAATATCAGACAATGTTCATTAGGTAAACTGTTCCCCCACTATTACCACGAGTTGAATGAAAATTGATTTGAGTTTGTTTCAACAGACACTAACAAACAGGGACGAACACTAAACAAACACGTACCACGTAACAATTGCTTTTTAACTTTAATTATCTCCTCACTCTCTCCCGTTCCTTCGCCCTGAACACACAACCCCGAGTGAGTGAAACATGCATCTATATATACTGTTGTGCCGGGATTCAATTACTAATTAATTATTCACTTGAATCCCAGCACATGAATTAATTATGTGCAACCTCGTGCTCACATATTAAATACTTTAAATGCACGTGAAGTGATGTGCAATCCTCGTGCCTAAATACAATTATACATTTTAAATAACTTGTGCTGCACACACCCATTTATATCCTGTGCAGCCAACTACAATACACCAACATTAACACACCACACGCAACATATAACACAGAAATGCACACAAGGCCGGGACACATTGCCACAAAAATGTATAATTGTATTTAGGCACGGGGATTGCACTTCACTTCACGTGCATTTAAAGTACTTAATATGTGAGCACGGGGTTTTCACAGATCACGTGCTGGGATTCAAGTGAATAATTAATTGGTAATTGAATCCCAGCACAATTGTATATATAGATGCACATTTCATTCACTCTGGGTTGTGTGTTCGAGAGTGGAGAACGGGAGCGAGAAAGAGAAAGAGAAAACAAAAGTAAGCAAAACAACTGCTACTACGTGCTGGAGAACCAGCACGGTACTTGTTTTGTGTTTAGCGTTCGTCCACCCTGTTTGTTAGTGTCTATTCGTTTTGTTTGTCTGTTTATTTTGGCCGCAAGTGCCGTATTCTGTTTTGTTCAGCATTTTATTTTCTGTGTTATTAAAACACTGAGCGCAACAGCATCTCAGATTCACTCCCCACTACTGTTTGTCTATGTACTCCTTTCTGGTCTGACGTCATCATTAAAGCCAGCCTGTCACAGAGACATATTGGAATAATTTGATATAGCATTTTTAGTTGTTACATTTGCACCGTTGTTAACTAATTTAATTTTATTTTATTTTTAACCGCGGTTTTACATTTACAGTACTTAATCTAGTAATTAGAAAAGACCATTATACCTGTTTTCATAGGTATATTATGACTAAGGGTCTACTTAAATCGTAGAGAATTTACATATTTTCCCAAGTATGTTATGGAGTAAGATTTTGGACCTGTTTAAATTAAACATTAAATAAACCTAAATAGATAATATTTCAGAGCAGTATAAAAGCCTAAAAATAGTGGTACTTGCTTCCTTACTAAAATGGAGTGCTGTCATTTCTTAAAGGCAAGCATGCAACATCCCCCAGCAGTTGCTGCCGACATTCTGTGTCTCTGTGGGTGAAGACTTGCCCATACATTGTACCGAGGCAAAAGAAAGAAAACGTGCCTATTCAGGTCAAAAATTCTGACTGTGTTTAAAAAGTAAGCAGGTTGTTTGAAGCGAGGTGGCTGTGCTAGATAGTACCTGCAGTACTGATTTAACTCGGCTAAAACTGACAGGAATACTTTTTGTCAGCGCCGACTTTGTTTGTTTTACGTTCTGTTCAGCAGCCTCTGTAGTAGCCTTTTCTTTAATGTGTGATTCTGAAGCTAAATAGCGATCGATCGTATTTTCTCCAAAGTCACATTACAAGATGTGCAAAATATTTTATATCCAATGCTGAAAACTAAAAGAAATAACAACGCAACACTGACTTTGTTCCACCTCCTACCAGGTCACAGAAAAGCCAGTACAGACACGCTAATAGGCTGATTAAAACACTATTGTTAGTAAACAAGAAAGTTAACCACTTTGGAGTATTTTTTTTTAAAATGTTATTTGTCTTAGGAATTTTTTTTTTTTTTTTGCCAAAGTGCAATGCACACAGGATGGGGAAGAATAAAAAAAAGCCTATCTACAGAATTAAGATACGTAGTTTACGTCGCTTGCGGTCTGCAGTAGTTCATTAATTAGGTTTCTATTTTTTTTCTTTCCGTACTAGTCTGGTATGCATTGACCCCTAAAAGAGGTGAGCCCTCAACTTCCCAATTTCTGAGAAATCTGCGAAATCGCGAATTAGGTAGATCCCTAATTATGACCCTATCTCAGATGGGGGTACGCGGTAGACTAGATTATTTGGAAGGGGGTATGGGGCCTAAAAACCACTGCTCTAAGGAATGCAAATGCTAAAGGTATAGCACAGCTTTTTTTTGTTTTCTAGAGTTGGTTTACCCAAAGAGATCATTGCTGATCAGGGAAACCCATTTATGTCAAATGTAATGAAGGAACTGTGTCATTTGTGGAAAGAAAAAAAAATTAACACTTCAGTTTATCACCCACAATCCGACGGGCTTGTTGAAAGATTTAACAAGACCCTGAAACACATACTAAAAAAAGTAATTTGGGAGGACGGAAGAGACTAGGAGACTAGGTTTTTCCCCTTTTGAATTAATGTATGGTAGGAGACTGTGGCAATGTGGTTTGCAGGTGTAGAGATGATGCAGTGCTCAGGAATAACAAACCTAACAACAGTTCACGGTGAAAACTAAGCTTTATTGTTTCCTTAAAATATACGACTATACACAACAATGTGTAGAGCACAGTCATAACCCATGGGGTTCAGTCCCAAAATAATACTTTGTACTGTATCGTGAGTGTTTTGTTTGCTTTGTCTAATTGTTACTTGTTATTATTAGACGGCTAACATGTTCCGGAGCTGTCGCCAGAGGCCAGCACTTACCTGGAACATCACTGCACTAGAGCAGGGGTTCCCAAACTTTCTCAGCTCAAGGCCCCCCAAAACATTCCAAATCCTGGCTGCGGCCCCCCACCCAATGAATCTGTATTATTATTGTTATTATTATTTAGTCATTAGCAGACATCTTTATTATTTTTATTATTAAGTAATTTAGCTGCAGGCACCTTTATCCATTGCGACTTACATTTTTTTAAAACTTACATATAATGTACTACATATACATTATAAGGGTAACAACATCACTACAAAAAATATACTTAGCCACACATTATGTCTCACTGCATGAGAAAAAGAGACATATGGTAGCATAAAGGCAGACCAGTAGTAGTGCCAACGTTTTTTCTTGTAGATACTGAGCAGATCACCTTACTCTTATTGCAAACAACAAATTACATGATAAAACAAAAAGGTACAAGGATAAAAATAAATTTAAGTAAATAATACTACTTACAAAGTACCCTGGGTTCTGCATGCCTAATGGGATGGGTGCGCTTGGTAATTCCTGCACAGGTCATTAAATCACGGTTTCATTTCAGTCAATGATATTCGCCTGTCATGCTCCACATGCAGACGTGCTCTGTGCTTTGTCTTCAGTGCTGTCAGTGTGGAAACCCAGTCTCACACATATATGTTGTAGCAAAGGGTAAAATTGTTCTTAGAGCTTTTTTGCTAACAACAGGGTACTCATCCATAACGTGTATCCAGGACTGTTGTAACAGAACAGCAGAGAATTTAATCTTTAAAGTCCCATCGTTTGACAGTTCAATCAACTCCTCTTGGGATTTCAGGTCCAGGTTTGTATCGATTTCAGAATCAAAGGGATTTCGGATCCAATTCAAATGTTTGTTTTCGAGCTCTACAAAAAAAATATTCAGTGAAAATATTCACTGAAGTAATGTTGCAGAGGAATCAAATGAGACACGATGTGTGGCAGGATGCTGCTGGTACTCATGCTGGAAGATTTAAGTTCTTCATTAAGTTCATTTTCCCAGAGAGCAATTTTTTTAGGGAATGCTTTAACTTTGTCTTGCATATTTAATTCGGTTACGTCACAGCCTTGGATGCTTTGATTCAGAGCATTTAACTGTCCAAATATATCCAACAAGTATGCTAGTTTCAGAATCCATGTAGGATTTTCAAAACAACTTGCGAGTTGGCTATTCTTTGTTGATGAACTGTTTCAGCTCATGTCAAAGTTCAAACACTCGTTGCATGACTACCCCCCTTGACAGCCAGCGTACTTCAGAGTGGAGCAGTAAGTGCTTGTGGCTTACACCCATTTCACTACAAAGCACAGCAAACATCGTTTAAAGGGTCTAGCTTTTAACATATTAACAATTTTTATCACTTCTTGCAGCAGCTGGTTAAACTCATCATCCATACGTTTGGCAACAAGTGCTTCAGAAGCAGCTCCATTTTGACTGTTATAATCTGTCAAGCTCTCACTGTACATGTGCAGAAGTGGAATGTTTTATTTTATCCACAGCGGGGGGAGAAAATATATCTAGAAGTTGATCGAAAGAAATATATATATATTTTTTTAATCGTATTGCGAGAAATTCTGCTTTATATTTAACTGTTTCATTATGTAAATTGCATTAATATAGCTGTTTATCCATCCATTATCGATCTGCTTCTCCTGGTGAGGGTCGCGGCTATAGTTGTTTATTTAAATTGTAATTGCAATTCACCCCGCTTTTGTGATAATGGTACATACTCTAAGCACGAAACAAGCAACCAGGGACATTCAAAGTACATATGCAGGGCAGGGGGCACGAGGGCATGAGTTTTAAGATTTGTTTATTTAACTTTTAAGATTTGCTTTTAAATATTTCACACATAATTTTCTTTTGTTAAATAATTTTACATATTTGCTGTGGACCCCCTGAAGCTTCGCCGGTGTCCGCGGACCCCAGTTTGGGAACCCCTGCACTAGAGCACGATAAATTTTATTTACAGCATGAGCACTACTGCACTCACTGAGGACTGGTGACCGTGTATGTGTTTTGTGTATGTGCTTTGAATACCGTGTACATTGTTTGGGCCTGCCCCATGAAATAAATATACAGAGCAGTACACATCATTGTGTATTGCCTGTATCTTGTGTATTGCCTGTTGGTCAGTTTCGACCCCTGGATTAGAAATAAACAATCATCACTTCATCAGAACTGTGTTGTTTGTCATTGTCTTGAGCACTGCATCACCTCTACACCTGCGCACTGCAACCCACTTTGCCACATTACGCTATACACAAACACAATCACAGTCCAACATGAGTGTTCTTAGTGCAAGTGGTGGTGAAATACACAATAATGGTGAACAGTAGTGCAGTGCCATCCAGGTTTGGTGCTGGATTTAAGCGACACCTCCCAGATATTTAGCCGTCTATAATGACAAGTATGACAGTTAATAGACAGACAGAAACAAACACCAAACACTTGTTTTACGTCCTTTACAGGCTCTTGCGAAACCATGACGAAAGAACGGATTGCTTCGCCACATCCCCTGATATATACCCTCAGTCACACCCCCTTCGGTTGAGTGTGCAATCACGTATCCTCCAATCCATGACTGACACATCGCCTACTGCATTAAGGCGATGACTTCTGGTATTGTAACTCCATCCCCTTTCTGGATGGCCAACTTCCAACACTGCAGATAGATTGTTCCCCCAAGCGCTGATCCAGGATCAGCCTAGCAGTGTGTGTGTGTGTACTGATCTGTGGTCAGCCTAGCAGTGTGTGTGTGCGTGTATACTGATCTGAGGTCAGTGTAGCAGTGTGTGTGAGAGTACTGATCAGGGGTCAGTGGAGCAGTGTGTGATTTCTGATTTTCTGTATTTTTTTTTTCAAGCTTGGTTGGAGTGGAGACTACTTGTGGATATTGCGTGAAGTATTTTACCATTTTATTTTAATCTTAAAGAATATAATGCTAGGAAGAAAAATAGGAACATTTACTTTTTCTTTCAGTTTTTATAATTAATATATTTTTTCCATGTCGACATTGACTGATTAATTTGTTTATGTGTTCTTTGGGCCAAAAATTGGTTCACTGTTCAGCTTATATTTCAGTTGCAATAAATGTTATTTTAACATGCATACATACATATATTAAAATAATTCCATGACATTTGTCACATCTCTATCACTTAATTGTAACAGCATATACTGTAGTAATTTAAAAAAAAAAACCTTAATATGCCAACAAATCTATTGCTGTTGTATGTATTTGCTTACATTCTAACTATGACTATACATCAAAGTGTACTAAAATCCTGAATAGACATTTAATTTCTGGATTACTTTGTCTTTCAGTGTAGTTTCTGTTAAATAATAATTAGACATTAAGGATGCAACATGTTCCATGTAAATACCCTCAAAATAATGGTTGTTGACACTATAATGTATGAGTTCGATTTCATTTTTAAACCATGTTTAAATGTGTACCTTTCTAATACTGTATTGCTAGGAGATGGTTCAGCCCTTTGTGAAGACCTAAGTGCCTGTGCTTCTCATTTCATACATTACAAAGTAGTTGTTCTCCATACAAGTGTTCTACAGTAACTACTCTGCAGTCACTACATCAGTTCTCAGCTTTGGTTTAATTTCTCAAGTATTGTAGAGTTTTTTTTTTTGTTTTTTTTTTTTAGGGAACTGCAAATTACTTTAAGCTAATGGGCTAACATCTTAATGGATGTCTTTCATAACTTCAAACCATTTATCTTAAATATTGAGAGGGAACCAATAAAAACTAGATTAGATCAAAAAATGTTTTGATTTTCAGTTTCATTTGGTGCCTTATATAGTGGCTTATATAGTAAGTATTTGTATAACAGGTTATACATTACAGTAGCTCCAATAATAATTTATAAAGTACATGTACAAATACCTATGAGAGCCACTGTTTCCTGATCAGGTGAAATTATACATGATTTGATGCACTGTGTATCAAGTGATTGTTTAATCTACAAAAAACAATTCTGAAGCTAAATAAAAGTATGTATTTTACCCCCAGAAAACATTTGAAGGAAATACAAAACACCGTTCAAAGATCTTTGGATCACTTCAACGCAGCAACCCCTGGTATTGGGATGAAGGTGGTAGACACAGTATTTGATATGATAAAGGATGTTTTAAATAATCAAATTCAGATACTTGAAAAATCCCTTCAAGGGGTAAATTAAAGTGGAGTGTACCAGAATTATGCAAAATGAGGGTTAATTTAATGTGCATAAACTTTTCAATTATGATAATGAAAAATATTTAATTATATGAAAAGTACACATTTTTGTCTGTTTGTACATGGGGCAACCCTGTTTTTCCTTAAATGCCACTTAGATTTATGTAGAGAATGGCTTTTTTATTTTGATTTATCTTGATGTCAGACAACATCCACATTTATTGGTAGTAGCCAAATTTGTTATTGAAGTGCTGTACTATACATGGGTATGTCACAGTTCACTTTGATGTTGCTCAAGCCTTGCTAAAACTAGTTTATAGTAGAATTATTCAGTTACATTCTGTAAACTTTGCAATTTGATACCAATAGCTGTAGTAATTAACAGTAACGGTGGAGGATTGTTCTTTCAAAGGTCTAGTTCTTTCAAAGTACTTTATGAATATACAGCTTTTGTAGATATGGGGCTTGTTTAACAAAACCTTTATATAGAAGGCTTCAAGTTAAAAAAAAAACAAAAAAAACAAGTCATAATAGGACCCTAAATGCTTTAAATATAATGAGACTGGTGCTTAGAATTGGTTTTAAACTTGCCAATTTTCTGTGTTCATGGAAGTTACTGTGTTACCACTGCCCTGTGTGTTTGTTCAACAGAATATGGTATAATAAAATACAAATAGTCTGAATGTCTTGATTGTCATACATTGTGTTCATTTGATCTGTTTAATCAAAAGACTCCAAGCTTCTATTGGAACTGTTTTAAAAATCAATTCAGTAAGTGACAAAAATAAAATAAAACATAATCGTATTATTATACTTTAAAACATTGCATATACAGTATTTCAGGAAGTTACTAATTTGCATTACAAATGAAACAGAAATGCTATCAGTCAAACATGCATTTTATTAAATAGAATGAAGAAGGATCAGATAATTTATATCAAATAAAAAGCACAGTTAATTTAAAATCTTAAATACATTGGTACTTAAGCTTTTTTAAAATAAATAATCCAGCTAAAGATTACATAACCAATATAGATATGAAGTTTTTAATACAATTTATACAGATACATTACTTGGTCATTTAGCTGACACTTTTATCTAAAGCGACTTTACAGAGACTATTTATTTATTTATTTAACCAGGAGATTTACCCATTGAGACTGAGGTTTCATTACAGGGGGATCCTGGGAAAGAGGGTGGCAGCAGGAACTGACTGCAACCCTAATTAAGGCATTAATGGGACACTGCTATGAATGGACCGAATAAGGCCTGCCATAATTGTCTTTATTTGAACCAATTTACCATATGTGGTTGCGTGCACTTTTTTGGCCATACACTGGTTTGTGATTTTGACAATAAAGGTGCTACATGAATATATGCTTTGTATGAAGGCATAAAGGCAGCTAGTGGGCTCTGTCTGAGTAATGTGAACCCCAAGAATAATTTAAAAAAACGAAAAAAAAAACAAACATGTGAACTCAGAAGCCCTACACAACTACTTTATCCAAATACTTGTGAATTCTCCCTTTCTTTTTCCTAGATTTGCATTTAACTTTGAAATCTCTGTCAAGGTTCTTTGATTTTAATACCATTGCAATGCTTTTGGTATGATGGTAATTGTGGTATTTCATTACATGTTTGGCCTTTAGGATTTTTTTTTCTATACTGATGCAAAACATGAATTTTATGTTTGAGATTTTAACTCAAAATTACTGAAAGGGTATGCCTTTGAAATCAGGTGGTCGTTTCTATATGCACTTATGATAGCGTATTGGGCAAGTATGATGTCGGGAGAAGAATATATGATAGAAGTAGCGTTTCTATATAACGTCGCACACACTAACTGGTCGTATTGTCGTATTCTATTGACACCAATTTAGGGTGGTGTATAAATACGACAGGTAGATCTCACCGTAATTTCCTGTTTTGATCTTTCAGAAACATGATTGCTGTAATACATGCAGTGTATTTAAGACGTAGACAGCAATATTAACAAGACAGAATGCTTCGTCTCACAGGAATTTTAATAGAAGATGTGTGCGCTCCATTTTTGACACGGTATCGGATGAAAAAACTATTGCCAAGTACCGTTTGAAGAGGGAGGATATCCAAGGCCTATTTACATTTCTTGATCTGTTTGTACACCGACAAACAAAGAGACATTGCGCTCCATCTACAGAACTGCAAGTGTTAGTCACATTGAAATTTCTGGCCAGCGGATCCTTTCAGAATGTATTGGGTGACACAATGGCGATTAGCAAGGCATCGGTGTGCTGATGTCTTGAAAATCTGTAATTTTCCAAATGTTGCAGGAGTAGTAGATGGTACAAACTCATTATTAGAAATGTGATCTCGAAGTGGCCGGGCGTCACACATGATTCATTTATCTGGGCAAATTGTGGTGCTAAAGCCATTGGAGAGGAGGGTGGCTTCCAAGGTGGCTGGTTGTTGGGAGACAATGGATATCCCCTTCTTCCTTTTCTTCTAACACCGGTAACCACACCTACTTCAAGAGCAGAAGAGAAATACAACACTGACCACTGCAAAACTGCAATGTGAAACCAAAGAACGTGTGACACATTTAATATCTAAATGGCATGTGTGTATAGTAAAATTGAAACGTTGTATCCCTAAACAGCAGAGTTTATACGTAATTAGGTGTAACACTGATGTTTAGTCATTTGGAACTCTAAATAATTGTGTTTAATGTTTAGATTTTAAACACAAGCCCTATTATAAACGCATACAAATGTTTAACAAGTGTTACATATCATAAACACACCCAAGAGTTTACAAACTAAACACCACAAGGTGTTTAAATCCTAAACACATTAAGAATTATAAACGCAATGACGTGTTTGAAGTGTTACAAATAAGTGTTTTAAAGTTAAACACTCGGTCTTACAGTGTAGGTTATTTAAAAATGTAGTTTTTATCTTACATGAGTAAAACATACTTTCTATACCATTCAAAATACTTGGTATCTTTGCAGTACGTGATTAAGCAATTTTCAGATAATACAGCATTGCTAACCGACCTGTCGTTGAGAAACACAACACTGACACCGATTCGAGTGGATTATGGAAACTGGTGATAACCAATCGAATTAGCAGGTGATAAGTGGTCGAAACACCAGTAGTATTTGAATTTATGATCTCGCAATATAGAAACAAGCTCCAGGACTCTTGGACCATAAATACAGTTTCTCCAGGAGTTGTTCAGAAGCATTTGTGCAGTTAGGTTCAGTGGGATCACTTCAGGGGGACATCTGGCATTTCTAAATAGAGACTGACTTCTATATTGAGCTTGTTAAATACACGCATGCATATACACAGTTTACCATGGCTTGCAGCTATACATGAGCAAGTTTTGATGGTTATATGTATACAACTGACAGTTTTGAAAACAAACTAGGCATAAAAAACATGTTGTTGCTCTGTGATGTGTTTCCCTGTTGAACAATTTTTTGGACAGCCTTTTCTTACATGTCATTCAGTTCAAGTCCTTTATGGTTAGCTGCCTCAAAAGCTACATGGAGAAGCTTACAAAAACCTGTAACAAAAATAAATAACCTTGAAATTTAACTCAAACAATTCAAGAAAACAAAAAAAAGATGGACCAATTTCTGTCATAGACGGTATTATACTAAACAGGATCAGATTCACTAATTTACATAAACTATAGTGCAGTTTGATTTTAAATATAGTGTATTTTCATACAACCTTACATTAGAAATATCTTGTAACCCCTCTGATAATCATTGCATTATTTAGTGTACAATTAAAACATTTATATTTATATGGAAAAAGCTGAATAAATATTTGTTTATTTAGCAGACACCTTTATCCTAGGCGACTTACAGAGATTAGGGTGTGTGAACTATGCATCAGCTGCAGAGTCACTTACAACTATGTCTCACCTGAAAGACAGAGCGCAAGGAGGTTAAGTGACTTGCTCAGGGTCACACAATGAGTCAGTGGCTGAGGTGGGATTTGAACCGGGGACCTCCTGGTTACAAGCCCATTTCTTTAACCACTGGACCACACAGCCTCCTTAATTTTATAATATAGCTTGAAAGTTAATTTACTACTGTGAGTTTTAAGAACATCAATTTTAACAAGTATTGCTTCAAATGTAGAAAGAGACCATTTTAAATATTTGGCAAAATGTTATGCTCTAAACTATTACTGTCTGATAATCTACCTGACCAAAACATTTTATTTAATCATATTTTTGTAATAAATGCATAAATTGAAATATTTTTTAAATACCTCCACAAGAAGCTGATATGCATTCACTTGTGTACTCAGGAAGTTCTACCATGTACCAATGTGTTTTCTGTGCTGGAAGATGGCACTAGACAGGTGAAATCATCTTTCCACTGACATCTGTCAACCCAGCCTTTCTGTATGAGTTCCTCAGCTTTTCTTTTTCCTTCCATCTCCTTTGTAGTTCTCGGGTTGTTCAACCATCCAGGTTTTTGCAGATTGTCAATATACCTAAATGAATATAAAAACATAAGCAATTAAATCTTGACTTTATGACAAATTTTACACTGTTCTGTCTTCCTTTGTTTGAAAATAAAGCACGGAAATAATGAGTTACACAAGACAGGTTGGATAATGAAAAATAGAATAGAAGCACTGAAATATGATTTTTAGGTTTAATATCTGTTCTTTCTACATATGTTATACTACCTATACTATCCCAGCACGCTATTACAGATCATCCAGTCTACAATTGCAGTACCTATTTAGGAAGTGATAGTTTTGCAGGCTTCAACAGATCAACAGTATATATTTTTCAAAATGGAAGTCCGTGTGCATTAATTTAAAAAGTCAAAATGTACAGTATCCAGGCAATACAAAGTAAAAGCTATAGATAAAAAAAAAAAAAAAAAACAGCATGACTTTTGGAAAAATACAACTTGCTGTGTAAAAAGTAAAGGTAAGAAGCAGTATTTTTTTTTAAAAAAAAGAAATGAACACCCCATGCCAAACTATCATCAAAACAAGCTATTTTTACCTTTCAACTAAATTATTAGTTTCGCTGTCTTCATGAATGAATCGCCGCCCAAATGAAGACCACATTGTCCCACATGGGATCCAATTTTCTTGGATATAAACTGCAGCCTTTGGGTGAATATTTTTGCAGTGGCAGGATGAATCGGTAAAAACTAGTATCACACTTTATACCTACATTGTTTTTGGATCAAGTAAAAAAAGTAGTATCCTAAATAAGTATAGGCAGGTAATAGCTTTGTAAGCTTACTGTAGGACAATGCTTCAGTCGGAACATCAAAGCCATCACTTTATCCCTTTCATCTTTCTGTTCAACTCCATTTATTTCAGAATCTCTCTTTGTTATCCATCGGTGAACTGCCTACAAAGATTTAAAAAAGGCAGATAAATATCACTACAAAGTGTTTATGCCATTAAATATGTATACACATATATAAAATGTATATGCTTTAAAAACTATTACAAATATTAGTATACCATTTCAACATTTACTATCACAAAGACACATATATATATGGGTTGACGAATTGTTGGAAAAGTTCGGTAAAGCCAAGTTTATAACTAGCCTATACATAACTAAGGGTTATTGGCAGGTGCCCTTGTCATCGGAGTCTAAGGAGAAAACTCCAGAGGGGCTCTTTCAATTCACAGTGTTACATGGTGCACCAGCCACCTTTCAGAGGCTAATGAATGTTATACTGAAACCTCACTAAGAATATGCGGCGGCATATTTAGATGTAGTGATCTACAGTACGGACTGGGCGTCTCATTTAAGAAAAGTAAATGCAGTGTTAAGTTTCTGAAAGGAAGTAGCCTAACTGCCAACTTTTAAAGAAAAGTGCCTTTGCAAAGCAAGTATCTGGGGTTTACTTTGGGGAGGGGCCTGATAAAGCCCCAGTTAAACAAGGTACAGGCTATGCAGTCATGTCAGCGTCCCCCTTTGGTTACTGACCATGCACCCTTAAGTGGATGTACAGGGAGAAAGATAACAATTTAAAGGTGACAAGATGATTCATGGCTTTACAGCCATACTGCTTTGAAGTGAATCATAGAAAAGGTAAAGAGCACATAAACGCTGATTTCCTGTCTAGGTTCCCACACACATGGGAAAGTTTGTATGCCCAAACCCACAGGATCGTGCAAAGGGGGAGGGTATGTGATGGAGTGTAAGATGCATAACATCAACAATGGTAGCCATACTAATAAGGACTGGCTTTATCACTATATACACTACTGGTCAAAAGTTTTAGAACACCCCCATTTTTTCAGTTTTTATTGAAATTTAAGCAGTTCAAGTACAGTGAATAACCTGAAATGGTACAAAGGTAAGCGGTAAACTGCCAGAGGTTAAAAAAAAAAGTTTAGGTTACCAAAAACTGAAAAATAATGTACATTTCAGAGTTATACAAAAAGGCCTTTTTCAGGGAACAAGTAATGGGTTAACAACTTACAGCTGTTCTGCAGCAATGGAAGTAAATTAAGCCTTGAAAGTTGATGCTAACAATTCCTACAGGTGTCCCAACTTTTGTTGATTACTTACAAACCGTCTGTCTGTATAAAAGCAGTGTTGGAACAGACTGTGTTACTACACCCTCTTAAGCATTATTTGGACAGTATTGTACTGCAGGAAGTAGTATATTGCTCTCATAATGGCGAGAAAAAGGCAATTAACAAAGGAAGACAGACAGACCATTATAACCCTTAAAAGTGTAGGTCTTTCCTTTAGAGAAATTGCAAAGAAAGCCAAGGTGTCAGTGAGTCAAGTTTCTGAGAGTCAACAGCTTGCGTGATAGGCGGCTCACAGGACAACAGCTTCAAGCACAGCTTAACACTGGTTGAAGTAAGCAAGTCTCAGTTTCAACTGTGAAGAGAAGACTTCGAGCTGCAGGTTTGACAGGTTGAGTGGCCGTAAGAAAGCCATTGCTAAGATGGCAAAATAAGAAAAAGAGGCTTGCCTGGGCCATGAAGCACCACCAGTGGACTACTGAAGACTGGAAGAAGGTCTTATGGACCGATGAATCAAAATTTGAAATCTTCGGTTAATCACGCAGGGTTTTTGTATGCCATCGAGTAGGTGAAAGGATGGTTCCTCGGTGTGTGACACCAACTGTCAAACATGGAGGAGGAAGCGTGATGGTCTGGGGCTCTTTTGCTGGATCCAGAGTCGGCGACTTGCACAGAGTGAGTGGCACCCTGAACCAAAACTGCTACCACAGCATTTTGCAGCGCCATGCAATACCCTCTGGTATACGCCTAGTTGGTCAGGGGTTCATCCTACAGCAAGATAATGACCCAAAACATACCTCCAGGCTATGTCAGAACTACCTTAGAAGAAAAGAACAAGACGGTAGGCTTCAAATCATGGAATGGCCAGCACAATCTCCAGACTTAAACCCCATCGAGCTGGTTTGGGATGAACTGGACAGAAGGGTGAAAGCAAAGCAACCTACAAGTACAACACATTTGTGGGAACTTCTGCAACAGTGTTGGGAATAACTTTCCGAACAATATTTGATTTCCATTGTAGAAAGAATGCCACGAGTGTGTTCGGCTGTTATATCTGCAAAAGGTGGCCACTTTGATGAGTCAAAAATTTAGATTAAATTTTGTTAAACAAAATGATTCCATGATTTCTTTTTTATCTCCAATTGTTTATTTGTTCTATGCTTTAATTTCAGAGTACATTGAGACATTAAACTGCGTAAATTTCAATAAAAACTGGAAAAATGGAGGTGTTCAAATACTTTTGACCGGTAGTGTGTATATATATATATATATATATATATATATATATATATATATATATATATATATTTAGTACCCGCTGTTTAAAAGTATTTTTTCACAGTAAAACAGGACACTCAGTACTGCATCTCCAGCCCCACCCCACCCCTTGTTCGCTGTATTTTTCACATACCTCTTCATAGACGTGCATACTGATAAATCATCCCCTGATCACTCGTTTTATCACCAAACTCCTCAATAATGTGATCCAAGTCATTATTTTATTACTATAACATCTCAAAAAGCTCTGCAATTGTCTGTGATATTCTTTGAGCACTGGATGCGGAAGCAGCGATCTTGTTTGTTTATGGCCGTGTTATCTCTGTGGTGCCGGGGCTATGTGTATTGCTCAGATCCGCCCCCTTTTTTTCTGATTCTCTCAGCTCCTATCGGTCTCACTCGGCCATTGAATGGTTTTCTCGACTTTTTACGGAGAAAAAATGACATGAGACCTGTGCTTTATGTCTTTTTGATGATGCATCGGACCGGAAAGGGAAAATTGTAATGTCGGACCTGGTCCAACATAGGACCGCAAAGGGTTAACAACATGCGGTCACCAGGCCTGACCAAGGCACAGAAGGTCATAAGTCCACTTGTGGCTCTGGGCTGCATCTTGGGCAGTGGCTTGGGCTACTTCACAAGCCATCTTCAGCTTTTCACGGTGGTTCCTCACCCAAACGTCCACATTTTATGCCTCCTCTTCTGCCTGGTACCCTTCACTGAACACGTCTAGTGGTAATCTCTGATTTTTTATCCCTCTCAAACATTAGATAAAATGGTGGGTATCCTGTTGAGGAGTGTACGTGGCTATCGCCAAAACCAATTCTGGTAAACTCTCTCCAGTTTCTCTTTTTCCTTGGGGGTAGTGTCCTCAACATTATAATTATTTATTATTATTATCATTATTTATTTATTAGCAGACACCCCACCATCTTGTACATAGTGTAATTGAATTGTTCGCAGTGAGCATGCCCCTGGGGGTGATATGGGGTGGTTTACATATAGTTTACAAAGCTCCGCTATGACACTTGATTCAAAACATCTCCCCTGATTGGAATTGATTCTTACTGGACATCCATAGTAGACAAACCAATGCTTAATAAGTGCATGAGTGGTGGTGTGGGCAGTCTGGTTCTTCGTAGGCACAGCGATAGTAAACCTTCTGAACATATCGGTCAAAACCAGAACATTTTCATATCTATCACGGTTTTTTTCAAACAACGTATACTCCATTACCAAAACCTCCAATGGAGCAGTGACGTTAGTACAGGTGAGAGGATCCCGAGTCTGTGGGAATACATCTTTAGCGAGGGCACACCTTTTGCACTTCTTAATCCAGGCCAGGAAATGAACACACACAGGACTGCGAGGTGAAGCGCTGATGCGCATATTTATTATAAAATATATAGTTTATACAAAACAAAAGGCACGATGGCCAAAACAAAGAGACAAAACACAAAACACAGTGAACACTAAACAAACAAGTATCGTGCTAGATTTAAAGCCAGCATGAGTAGCAATTGTTTATATTCCTTTTTATATCTGACTGCCTCACTCTCTCGTTCCTCTCTGAACACTCAACCCAGAGTGAGCGATCCATGTCTCTTTTATGCAACTGTGCCTGGGCTCAATTGCCTGTTAATCATTCAATTGGACCCGGCACATTCTGCATGTGAACTGCTTTGGCAGGTAAAGCAATTAACCCGTCCCTGCCGACCTTAAACACCTGTGGACAAATACATGAATTTAAATACTAATAACATGACACAAATACGAAACAAACAAAATGCACGCAGGGGCAGTGTGTACATCGCCACAGCTACCCACAGTCATGTTTTGCTATGTTCACTTGTGTCTGTAATGGTGCTAGCACTACTAACTGCCAGATTTCTTCACCATCCCCCTGGGTCACTGTGGCAGTGTGCCCGCCCATCTGTGTGTTATGTGTTGTGTGTTGCGTGTGGTGTGTTAATGTTGGTGTATAGGTATTGGTGCACGGGATAGAAATGGGTCTGTGTAGCACGAGTGATTTAAAATATATAGTTGTATTTAGGCACAGGGACTGCATAATCACTTCACATGCAGATAAAGTATGTGAGCACGGGATTGCACAAATTAGTTCACGCGCTGGCATTCAAGTTAATAATTAATAGGTAATTGAATCCTGGCACAACATTATATATAAATGCACGTTTTAATCACTCGGGGTTGTGTGTTTGATGAGTGGAGAATAGGTGTGGAGAGAGGAGAAATTAAAAAGTAAGAAAATAACAAATGCTACTCGTGCGAGAGGACTCGCACAATACTTGTTTAGTGTTCGTCCACTGTCTGTTTTGTTTGTCTATTTATTTTGGCCTCAAGTGCCATGTTCTGTTTTGTTCAAACCTTTTATTTTCTGTGTGTGTAATAAAACACTGAGCGCTGCAGCGTCTTAAGTTTCATCCACCAGTACTGCCTGTCTGTGTGTTTCTTTCTGGCCTGACGTCACCACTACAGCCAGCCTGTTCACAGTCATACACCATTCTGAACAGCACATTCCTTTGTAACCAATCTTCTCCACAGACTGGCTAACTTCTTACAACTGTGACTTGTCTGCTCCAACTCTTTCTTCTCAAGTCTCAGATTTTTCATTACTAGTTCAATATCCTCATCCTCAACACTCTGTGACCAGGATGACTGGTGGTGATGTCAGGCCAGGAAATGAATGGAACACAAAGGCAGTATTACGGGGTGAGACGCAAATGTGCTCATTTTTCTTTTATTAAATAAAAGGTTTTAAACAAATTATAAGACTTTATCAAACAAAAGGGCACATGGGCCAAAACAAACAAACAATAATGACAAAAAGTATTGTGCTGGGAGTAGCAATTGTTATTTTTATATTATAATTTTACCTCCCCTCTCTACTCCCTTTCTCCAGTCATGGACACTCAACACCGTTGCAGCCAAAGCTGCAGGTCTTTATAGTAGGGATTCACTAGCTATTAATTATCTTATTATCCCTCGGTCACATTTTGCACGAGTTTCATAATCTGCGTGACAATCAGCCACTTAAACAATCAGTAGCTGACAGTCACACATTCTCACGAGCTATTTTAAAAACAACAACAATAACAAATAAATGGTGGATGGCACTTTGCTCATCCTGCCAAAGAATACAGGCTTTTTCGCTGTCATATAAAATACATAAATCATAATAATACAACAAATACAAAATAATACAAAATATGCACAGGGGTGAGGAGAACCCCGTCACACACTGTATCCGAGCATCTTGTTGGCCTTTTTTATAGCTTCCCCACATTGTCTAGATGAAGACATTTCTGAGTCAACATAAACTCCTAGGTATTTTTAATAGATTCCTTCTTCAATTTTAGTATCTCCCATATGATATTTATAATGCACATTTTTATTGCCTGCGTGGAGTATCTTACACTTTTCTCTATTAAATGTCATTTGCCATGTGTCTACCCAGTTCTGAATGCTGTCTAGATCATTTTGAATGACCTTTGCTGCTGCAACAGCGTTTGCCACTCCTCCTATTTTTGTGTCGTCTGCAAATTGAACAAGTTTGCTTACTATACCAGAATCTAAATCATTACTGTAGATTAGGAATAGCAGAGGACTTAATACTGATCCCTGTGGTACACCACTGGTTACCTCGCTCCATTTTGAGGTTTCTCCTCTAATCAGTACTTTCTGTTTTCTACATGTTAACCACTCCCTAATCCATGTGCATGCATTTGCTTGAATCCCTACTGTGTTCAGTTTGAGAATTAATCTTTTATGCAGGACTTTGTCAAAAGTTTTCTGAAAATATAAATAAACCATGTCATATGCTTTGCAATTATCCCTTGTCGATGTTGCATCATAGATAAAATCAAGCAGGTTAGTTAGATACGATCTCCCTTTCCTAAAACCATAGTGACTGTCTCCCAGGATACTGTTACTTATGTAATTTTCCATTTTGGATTATAGTTTCCATAAGTTTACATATAATAGAAGTCAGGCTTATTGGTCTGTAGTTACCTGGTTCAGTTTTGTCTCCCTTTTTGTGGATCGGTATTATGCCTTGACAAATTGCGTTAAGAAGCAGTCATTTGTCATTTCCACCATTTCAATTTCGTCCGTCGTGCTCCCCACCGGGTTTTCCCATTTTATATGGGGGAAGTTGAAATCCCCCATTAGTATGGCTTCTCCGTTGCTACACACATTTCTAATGTCATTGTATAACAGACATCTTCGATAGAACCAGCTTAATTTCTTTGGAGTTTCCCCACTGTGACGGAGATGAGAATACAAAGATGGAAGCCTGGCTAACCAGGTTAAAGTTTTGCAGGTATCAGGCTCTAAAGACTGTCACCCACACCTGTGATGTGCAGAAATGGATAAAGGATCCTGGAGTGGCTTTGACAGGTGCACTAAGAGTAGAGTCTGACCAAGACTTTCACTCCTGCTGGAAGCAGGCTAAACCTTTGGATACAAATTGAACACTTGCAGAATGTGACTAAAAAGACTTTGTGAAACTGCAACAATGTAAAAATATTGTAATAACTCTGTACTGTGTTTAAAGGATATAAAGCCAGCAGAAAAACTATTGCAGCAAAAGGAGCAAGCAATGATCTAATGTTAGAAAAAAGCTTGTCTGTGTGTCTTGTTACTGAAATGCATATTAGTCCTTGGAGCTGCCCAGACTTGAGACATGGGCCCCTTTTCTTATATGTAGAACTACCGGTGCAGAATCCTGTGTTAACCTTGGGAGGAGAGAATTTAGCAAAACTATGATTTTATTTAATTAATTTGAAAATGTGTTCACAGTCGAAATTTCTTACCAGAAAAGAAGTAACTTTAGTTTGGAAGCATCTTTTAAGCTAACCACAGAGCCTCTATAGGCATTCCAATCTAGCAAAAAGAATGACAAACATGTTTTGGTAACTTGAAACAGAGTATCTGAACTAAAATAAGTGTTTTACTTGTATAAGGTTTTGCTGTAATAAGAAAAATAGTATTATTACATGAAAACTGTAAAGGCTGAAAATGAGCATTCAGTGCAAACTATGACTTAATTTAATAACCTTGGAAGCTACTAGTCTGTATCAAGTACACAGTAAACTTACGTGAAGGGGCCTCTTGCCTTTGCCTGCTTGAAGCAAAGCAGTACTGGGCGTGGAATGATAAAAGGGATATGTTTTGACATCCAAACTTAATTTATTGTTCAGCGGCTGTCTCTATACAAGGTTCTCTTGCCATGTATAATTTTTTATATTAACTAACGAGAAGTACCTCATGGTACTAGAAAACAGAGTTTAATGGTCTTATATCTATTACCTCATTATGTTATCTATAAAATTAATGAAAGCTTGGTTGTAAAAATTAAGATGTAGGCCTCTTCTTATCTGTAAAGATACCATTATGAGCAGTCTCTTGAATCTAGCAAAAGTATGACTTCATGCAATAGATTTTGGAAAGTGCTTACAGATGAAGTTTCTTATTAATTAAAAAGTAACTCCGACTGGAGAGTATGGCCTCATGAATCCTTATCTATAAGTTGCCAAGGACTGCTGAGGAAAGGGATTTTTAGCTAATGAAGCCAAGTTTGTTGAACACACTTATACATGTCACAAATGACTTTTTGAATTTTTAACTGCCTGTATTTTTGTTGTGTGTTCTATTAGTGATTCTGTTGTTTTTAAACTACTGCTAATTCTCCTGTGCACTGTGACTGACGTTTGGGTTAAGCACTATCCCCACAGTTGATAGGAAGTCCCGCCTTGTGCCAGTCCAGCCAATGTTAGTCATGGGCTCACTATAAAAAGGGAGGAACGGGGACCAGGAAGAAGGAGGAGTGTTATGGGAAGAAGCACACAACGCGTCTGGAAGAATAGCGAGGAGACAGCAGTATTGGAAAGGAACAGCAGCACGGAGAACACTCGTGAGAGCAGTCTAAGGTTGACTGCAGGAACAAAGGAACAGGTTTGGAGTTTTTGTTTTTTTCTATTTGGGACTTTGTTGCAGCGGGACTTGGTTGTGATATTTTTGTATGGATTTTTGTTTCTTTGGATTTTGTGTTTTTTGGGGATTTTATTTTATTATCACCTGCCACTGTTGGACTGTGTTCAAGCTACCTTTTTTGTGGTAATGGGTTGGTGTTGAGAATTATTGACACTGAAGACATTTTTTGGTTTACAAACAAATAGATTTTTATTTTAGGTAACTGCCTTGCTGTGTCTGGCTTGCACTCCTTGGACAATCCATTCCCCAGTAGAGTCAAGGTCGTGGTCCCGGGAGATGGCCAAGGGTCTGAGGGCGAGAAGAGATAACATTATTTCATTTGCACTTTAATCATTTCCAGAACTGCTCCAACTTTAGTATTTTTGTACTTTGTACTTACCTAAGCTAAGTGATCTATTTGTAGTCTGCCAGGACACGCGCAAGGTCCGCCAGCGTTCTACTTACCATTGTCCCAAGGTTTGAGGTCCAGCATCAGGTCCTGAGATACTTACCAGTCAGTGCGGAGGGTCGAGGTCCAGCACCGGTCTCCAGTGTGCCATGTCGGGGTTCCAGGAATGGTGACGAGAGAGAAAGGAGACACGTGGGGGTTAAAGATAGGCTAAGGGGAAGTAACCAGAACCCCTGGGTAGAGGTGGTAATTCTACTTACTTGAGTGTACATTTCCTGATGGCCATTTTCTTTGCCCCACTCTTTTCCAGGTTCATTGAAGGAGTTGGGCGGTGGGAGTGGTGAGGTCTGCGGCGGGTTCGTGCTGCGAGGGAAGCGGACGTTAGGGAGAGGGGTCTCTTGGGACTCTTCAGAGCTATCAGACACTGATTCCTTCTTTTTGGCTTATCTGCCATTTTGGACAGTAACCTTTCCTTTTTCTTAGATAACTACCAACAGGAGGGGACTGTCTGGTGTGGTTTTTTAAAATTTGTTGTGGCTTTCCCTATCTTTTGTTTTTTTAAACTTGCTGCTGTGTGGTTTTTAGTATTCTATTTTAAACCTGTTGAGAAACAATAAAAATAGTTTTTACCTATCCAAGCATCCAGTGTGTGTATATTGGAACCCGGGTATAAAAAGAACCTGCATAGGGGAAATTATTATCTCCTCGGTCATCAAGGTCCTTGTCTTTACCAAACCCAATGTGGCATAGTCATTACACATTCTAAAAGCAGGTTTAGTGCAGTTACCCCTGGTCACCCTACCTGTGACATACACACTGAAAAGTAAGTTTCTACTGTTAAGAAGGAAATATACAGTAGTTTAAATCAAGGCTGGACCAATTAACAGAGCTGGTGTTATATATTAGAAAACATCTCTCTATATATACTTGTATCTTAATAAGTAATAAGAACTTTATGGTACTGGGAAAATATGTTATCAGTTTGACGATTACCTCACAATTTTAGAGATTAAAAAGGTGGAGAGCATGGGATCATATACAATTCATTTTAAAAGGTGTTGCCGGGACTTTTTAAATATATTATTCACTTAAAGAGAAGAGCTACCAAAACTAACCAAATGTTTAGATTTAATTAAGTCTCCTGACGGAAAAGTTCTATAAAAGTCGAGGCAAGACTCCAGTCAAGTATCATTCAACTTTGTAATACAAGGTGTTTGGTCAATCCTCTGAAAATCTGGTTGCTGTTTGGTCGTATTCAGAAGCCTCTGCCTTTGAACTTATACTTTATAAAAACACTTCCATATAGTGGGAGGTAAGCATAATCTTGATTTTATATCTCACTTATATTGAAGCATGGCTATAGGGATAGGAATTATATTTTAGCTTTAGAAAGTGTTTTATTGGATGCTTTAGGATTTAGCGTTGGCCGTTTTAGCATTTTGCACGACTGGCCCAAATTGCCAGACTGTCTATCAGCTGGGATCTGACGTGGTATGTAACCTCTCAATCCATTTTTTAAGCATTTAATAAAGTGAAGGAGTACTAATACTGCTCTGATTCATTAAAACTTCAAACTGAATGAGTCTGTATGATTTCTCTGGATATACTAATATCTGTAAGTCAGTGCACGAACAATCCACTTATAGTCCAAAACATCTCTATGTCCTCCTTAAATGTCTCCCCTGAGTTTAAGGGAGTGCTCAGAGCATAAATAGATAACAGAAGTACATGGAATCTGACAGTGTTCTCAATGCATCAAAAGCATCCTAGCTTTACTTGTTCTCTCTCTCTTTTCGTAGGCTGGCCCACAAGCTGGTGAAGGGGCTCTGCAATGTGAGCGAATCCTGAGACAAAATGCCTGTAGTAACTCAAAAATCCCAATACCTGCCTCACCTCTCTTGCGTTTCTTGGGGCAGGCCATTCCTTTAACATGTGTGTTTTCTCCTCATCCACCTGGACACCCTCCTCAGATACTATGAATCCTAGAGAATTCACCTCTGGTTTCAGGATAAAACATTTGCTGGGTTTGAGTTTCAGACCGTGTCTTCCCAACTGTGTAAATATGAGGTCCAGCTTCTCTGTGTGACTGTCGAAGTCCTTGGTGAAAACAATAATGTCATAGAGATATATTACGAGATATAAATGTAATCACTCAGCACACTTTCCATCAGCCATTGGAAAGTGGCTGGTGCATTGCATAAACCAAATGGCATTCGGGTCCATTCAAACAATCCAAATGGCATTGTGACTGGAGTCTTGCCTTGGTCACATGGTTCAACTGCCACCTGAAAATAACCAGAGGTCAGATCCAGTGTTGAAAAAACTTTACCAGCACATCCAAAGACTCCCCTATTCTTGGTAGAGGGTAAGCATCTTTACAGGTCACCTGGTTTAGCTTTCTGTAATCACAGCAGAACTGAACCCCACCATATTTCTTTATTACAATGACTGCAGGGGATGCCCATGGGCTGTGGCTTTCTTTTAAAATGCCTTGTTCTGAAATACTCGTGGTGAAACCCGCCTATGCCTATATTTAATAGGCGCTGCATCAGCGGTGGGTATCTTGTGGGTTACTGCAGTCGTGTTGCCAAAATCTTATTCACTCTGAGAGAAAAATGTTTTATGCTTCTCTAACAGTAGTCTTAACTGGTTTATTTGGGAGGCTGTAAGGCCATCTATGTTAACTTGAACAGGACTGGGCATCTTGTCACCATTTTCTTCCACCAAGGCCCCCTTTGTTCTCTGCCCTGCTTTGAGCCTCCTTACATGCACTACATCCCCTCTCTCCTCAAAAGCCAGCAGCTGCTGTGGTACAACCTGCTGTTTTATCTCCACTACCCTGGTTCTGGGACATATCTTCAGCACCCTTTCACTGGAATTCAAAAACCTCACTGGTACCCTTCCCCTGCTGACATTAACAACAATGTCAGCTGTCAGCTACCTCTATACCACGAGGCAAACTGACTCCTTCAGTTGGCTCTACAAGAACTTGATGTTTTTCTAGACCAGCACGCATTTGACACCACCCATCTATCACAAACTCACTCACGGGTGGCACAACAACTTTCTGTCTACCGGCTACTTTCTCATACCCAATCCTCCCTGTCCTTCCAACTGCATGCTCCCAGCTACCCACCTTTGCCATTATCTCTCTTGGAATGTGGCAGCAATCTCCAGATTTTATACTGCCCCCTAGGAGTAGCAACTCTCTGAGCTCACCAATGATATTCATCACCAGAATACATGGGACGTGGGCTGTCCCATCATCTACTGCAGTGTATTTAGTAACAAATACACCTCTCCCAGGCAATACTTTACCCATACATTCTATATCTACTTCAAGGCACCCTAATACAGGGATTTGTAATCCGTTTGCTGCTGTAAGTCGCACCCAGTGAGCATTTAGTAGTGGCGAATCTCCACCTTTGAAATGCTTCTTGAAGTAAGACTCCATTGACTGTAGTGACCTCTGAACCCATATCTAACAGACAGTCAGTCCTGACCCCTCCAATTATAACTTGAATTGTTAAACAGTCACCAAAAGTTTTCTTACAGATGTCTTGTGTTACATCTACAACACCTAAACCATTACTGTCACATCCTACTGACTGATTTCTGTTGACAGACAGCCCCAGAGAAGCCACCCTCCCTTCACACGAGTCTTGCTCTTTGACCATGGTCTCCTCTGCTCTGTCTCTAGTCTTGCTATTCTCTCACTCCAGGTTTTTGTTTAAAGGGCACCCCCTATTGATGTGTCCTGGTTTATTGCAAGTATAGCATATATAGCACCCATGGCTATCTTTGAGTGGTGTACACCTAGGCCCCTGCAAGCTCTGGTTCTTGTCAATTTTCTCAGCACGTGCCCATTCCAGGATTTCTTTCTGTTGCATTGCTAACCTCTGTATGGCCTCATTTAGACTCTCAAGATTAAACAAGGTGGAGACCCCTTTGCAACTGCCATATTTACATTGTCCTCTGCGGGGCCCTAATGTTGTTCTTGGGGAGTACATCTGCCGGAATCTCCTCCTCCTCTGACCATGTAATAGCTGCCTGCATAAGCTCATTAAATTTCAGACTCACATTATCTTTACACTTTCCTTTCATTTTTCTTCTCAAAGAGTCATCTCGCAAACCAATTACTAGCTGCTCTTTTATGGTTTCATCAACCTCAGGGACATGATTTGGGTCTCTGCGCTGCACTTTGTATAATTTCTCCTATAAATCAAATGCAAATGCTCTGATTGTCTCCCCTGAATTTTGTTTTCTATCATAGCACTCTTAATCTGGTGCCAATAACTTTATCTCCATAGACTTTTTGTAGGTCAAAAATCTTTTCTGATGCACTGTCCTGTGCATCAGTAGGTTCCATAAACTTAATGGTATATTTAGCTTGCTTTTTAATATGCTCCTTTAACATCTCCACTTGATCCTCCCTAGGCACACTTAACACCCTAAGCGCAGACTTCATTAAAATAATCCACTCTTCAACTGACACATCTCCTGGCTTGTTGGGAAATCCACAAAAGTCTAGAATTTTCGCGTCTCTCGTATATAAATTGCAGAGGATTGTCTCTGTGCAGCAGTCTGTTGCTCTGTTATAACTTTAGCTAATGACTGCCTGTGGCGGAGTGTCCCGCCCCTATGTATTATTATTTGTATTTTTGTTTGCGGCGCGGGTATAAGCGCCGCGTCTTTTATTATTATATTTAAAAACCCCGTGAGGATGCATGGCTGATCAGCTACTGATTATTTAACTAGCTGACAGTCATGCATCCTTACCAAATGCGTGCAGACTCTGGCCGAGGGGTAATAAGATAATTAACAACTAGTTAATCCCAGAATATATAAATATATAAACCTGCAGCTCTCTGCACTCGGGGTTGAGTGTAGAGAGGAGAGTACGGGGAGCGGAGAGAAAGAACAATATTTAAAAACAATTGCTAAAACGTGCTGGATTATCCAGCACGACACTTACTTGTTTGTTTGTTTATTCGTTTGGCCCTCATACCCTTTTGTTTGGTGTTTTGTTAAATCTTTTGTTTCTGTTTTATTTACTTAATAAATCCACGCTGAGTGCAATAGCATTCCGCTTCACCCACCCATCCACTGTTTTGGTGTCAGTTACTTCCTGGTCCGTGACGTCATCCACCTCACCACTGCGAGCCAGACTGTCACACTGCCTCACGTTGCTCAAGCCTGGCCTGATGTAATGCCTCTGCCTGCTCTTGGTATCTCTCTTCCTGTACCCCAAGCTTCTGTTGCATTTCAGTGAGTGTCACCAGGTGACAAATCACTGTTTGATTCTTTTTTCTTTTTCTGTTCACTTGTACTATTTTTCGTTTTTCTATATCTCCACTTTATTTCAAAGTTTTTCTTTCACAAGCAATGATTGTTTGGTATTTTATTTTTCACATGCATTTTTTCTTTTTTGATTTATTTGGTTTGCACTAATTGATTTTGTCACATCCTGGCAGGAATCCCGGCGCAGAATGCGCGTTGCTAACTAGCTGTCAATTACGCACCAGCACTGAATGGAAGAAATAATTAATTAACCTGAGTATTTAAAAGGTAGCTGAAACAGAAAACAAGGGAGGAAAAGCAGGATGAAAAAAAGGGGAGCGAACAGAGCCAACAAGGCGGAAAGCGGAGAGAGAAGAGTAGAGACAGCGGGGAGAGTGTGGAATAGGCAAAGAAATGGACAGAAAGACAAACCAGCGACACATGGACAGTTGGAATGCAGAATACCCGACTGAACTAAGGCAGAACGCAACATAACGAAAGCAACAAAAGAAGAATGGGGTAAGAAGAAAACGTGGAACAAGCGGACTTTGTATCGCGAGCAGCTTATATTTTAACAGTTGCACATATTCATTACAAATAGAAAACAAATATGCATATAACCTACAGAAACAAACACACACTCCGCAATAATTGTAAAAAACTTTAAATTTTCAAAAAAGGCAGACAATTAAAAAATTCCTCAAACTAAATAAAACAGGCAATATGCAAGAGCCTACTTCTCCTGCTGCCTCGAGCCAAAGCTAAGTAGCCAGGGTTACACATGGACATACTGGAAACTTTGGGATATGGATAACCAGGAGATTCCTGAAAATATAAAATCGAATGTTACTGACATCCTACTGTACAGTATGCTGTTATGGGTTTCCATGTCATGTCAATTTAGAGAAGGGAAAAAAAAAGAATTAAAAAAATATATATATATATTTGTATTTTGATGGGTTTTTTCTTCAACACTGTTTAACATATTTACATGCGCACCAAGCAAGAACACTTAGTAATGCCCATAACAATGGCATTTATGAAAAACGGGACAATGAGCCAAAAACAGGATATTAAACTTAAATATTGTACTATATTATAATAAAGGTTTGTAGTTACACCCTCACCATTCTCGTATAATCCTCATGCAGCTATTTTTTTTATTTTCATGCGATGCAGTTAGCCTACCTAAACCGAGCACGTTTTTTTTAAAAGCCAGTGTTTTTTTTTTGTTTTGTTTTTTAACAGAGAAATACATAATTACAGTAATGCATTGATTAAAAAACAAAGTAATCTAAATAATGTCCTCTTAAGTCTAGTACTTCACACTCGCTCCAGTGTGTACTGAAGCTGGATTTACCAGCAGTTGAAACAAGAGCGGGTCAGCTCAACAAACGGAGACCGATAGGCTACAGGCAGTAAAATGTCAGTGATTATACAAAGAAACTGAGTGGTAGGAATTTCTGTCAATCAACCCACGGTAACTTATTGGAAGACTGAATTATTGTTGCTTGATTATTTATTTTTTTGTCTTCTTTTTTTGTGTGACTGTTTGCATTTTTTTTACAACGTTTATTTTTTGTTTGTTTCGATACTTTTTTTGTGGTACAATGACCTTTTGGATTATTTTGCTGTGGATTTTTTATATTACAAACACTTTGGATTTTGCTGTGGACGCACTATAGTATGGAATATTTCCCCTATTTCATTCCACTCTCATCATTAATATAGCTAAGTTATTATATTAATCACCTCACATTTCTTATTTTAATTATTTAGCTAGTAAAGATACATGATTTATAAACAATGCACCCTCTCACATACATTGAATATCACGACAGTGACCTGTTTTATTTGTACTCACTTCTACTCACTTCTACTTCTGTCAGATAATGAAATGCCCTGGCTCTGATTTAAAATAAACAAAAATAAAAAAGCATACATTCAATCTAGCAATATACAACAGTAAGATTACAGAGAAATAATTAAACGTATTTTTTTAAAGCTTCAAATCTTTTCTTTAACTCTGTTCTTGTTTTACTTTGCCAGCTCCATTCTCTATATTTGTTAATTCCTATTCACTGCATAGTGTATTCTTGTAACTACTCAGTAATGCAACTTGGTACCCATATAGAACAGCTTCTACATTTCACAGTACGTAACACTTACAAAAATACAGATTCGTATTTTTTAACATTCAACATTTTTCTCAGTCCTTTTGTTTACTCACAGTCCTTAACAGAACATCTTCTTTACTCAGTCACGAAATATCATCTTTAAAGTCCCATTCAAAATATCTCTCCTTGCAAAGTATAAAAAAACATTAAATGTCCCAAAAGAAAATGGTTGACATATTTACGTGTCCGTAGTCTTCAGAAGTGCTGTGAGTGGTCCAAAGATCAGCAGGCTGATCAAGGAATGGCAGGCCTCAGTAGCAGGTAAGTAGTGAAAAACAAGTTTCTCCCTCCAAGTGAATCCCTCTTACAGAGCGAAACTATCTTTGAATACGGTCTGGAACAATTGAACGTATATTTTCGATTGGAGCGAAAACGCAGCTCCCTGAGTCTCTACCTTAGAGCCTACTCTCAGCTCACACGCACTTACTAAAAAAGTTGTTTAGAGTCAAACAACTTCCTATAGCATGAGGAATGTGTGTGGTATATGGCAACTAAATACAGGAACAAACTTCACATGGGGGATGACCCCAGAGTTAGCATCTCACCCATAACACCTTGTTGGAGAAAACTTACTGAGGGCAAGCAGCACAGATCGCACATTAGGTGAGTGACTTTATAGTATTTGTAAAATGTACTGTTTTCAGTTTATTTATTAATTTATTGATTTATAATATCAGTCTACATAAAATTAAGTAAATTACATTTTATGACTTTGTTTTTAACGGCTGGGTCGCAGCTTATGTAGAGAAACACAGAAGTGGGTCTCCAAAAAAAGGTTGCCTGGTGACAACCACGGTGTCAACTGGTACAGTGGCTGTTTCAAATTATGGATAACTTTACAAGTTGACACGGTAGCTGTGTCAAACTGTAGACACAAACATGATAACTCAGTTATACTGTGTCTCCAATTCAATGTATCTGTTTATAGAGAAATACACATATTGCTTTCAAAACAAAACTAGATATTAAAACGAATTAATTATACTTTCACCGCAGTGCCTTTTAAACCTGTTTTACTGTGAAAAAAAATACTTTTAAACAGCGCGTCTAAAATAAATTGGACCTGACGCGCCTGAGACGCACTGAATAAATGGACTGCAAAGGGTTAACTAGGGGAAAGGTCATGGCGGTATTAAAAACAAAACTGTAATACACAGTGGGAGGCAGATTGTGGTCGCCTGACATCACGATATAAATGCGGTACAACGTCAAAAACATACCGTGGCTTAACCCTTTGCGGTCCTATGTCAGACCTGGTCCAACATTGCAATTATTCCTATCCGGTCCAATGTCGGACCCTGTCTGACATCATCAAAAAGATGCAAAAAACGGTTTCTAGTCGTTTTTTCTCCGGAAAAGCCGAGAAAACCATTCAATGGCCGACTGGAAGCGACAGGAGACAAGACAAGCCGGAAAAAAAAAAAAAATGTGCGTATCTCATGAATAGTCATACTTGCCCCTGGCATCAGATAACGGCGGCCATAAGGAAACAAGCTGGCATCAGAACACAGAGAATATCACGGATATTTGCAGAGCTTTTTTTGAGATGTTATAGTAATAAAATAATGACTTGGATCGCATTATTGAGGCGTTTGGTGATAAAATGAGTGATCAGGAGATGATTGATCGGTATGTACTTATTTATTTCTTAGCATATGTGAAAGTTATAGCGAACGAAAGGGTGGGGCGGGGCTGGAGATGCCTAGTGAGTGCTTTGTTGATATGCAGGGCCTTTTAAACCCGTTTGACTGTGGAAAAAAATACTTTTAAACAGCGCATCTAAAATTAACTGCGCGTGGGAAAATAAATTGGACCTGTCGCGCCTGACACGCACTTAATAAATGGACTGCAAAGGGTTAAAACCATCTTTTTTCTGACAACCACCAGATGGCGCAAGGGTGCAAAATAAATATAAAATGTGCCTCTTAGTGTGACTATATGGCCAAAGTAATCGATGCATTTTTAAAGCCTCTGTAAATTCAATTGTAAGAGTTTTTTTTTTTTTTTAAAGCAGAAACACATTTTATAAAATATATTTATTTCCGTTCTTATAATTAAAACTGGTCACGGGAGCGTACAGAAACAGCAAACACCTTTAATTCCAAAATATCACAGAATGTAGAGCGACTACGCCAGTTCAGTGTGATAAAGCACAGAACAAATTATAGGATAGCTTTAGGTTCTTTTATTCAGAAAACAGCAGGAACAAGGTCGCCAAGAAAATCACCCAAATCAATTTTAAAAGACATTTGTTTATCGTAAAATCCTAAAGTAGCCATACATTGTTTACAAGGTATTTGTTTAAGTGACAATAATTCTATCCACATGCAGGTAATGAGATTTCGAACGGTTAAACAAGGTTCATATTAATGAGGTCATGTAGTAAAGTGCAACAATGCTGCTATCCAGCGAATAGAGGGAATGTGCATTTTTAAGGACACAGTAAAAAAATCATAATACAAAAAAACAAAATATCACGGTCTATAAAAAATCCCCCCCCCCACACACACACACACACACAATGTCAGTGCAGGGGAGGGAACACAGAGATAGAGACAGGGAGAGAGAAACCAGCATCACAGTATAGCCTATACTGTTTCACTTCCTAAATTCCTGTCGGCTACCGCCAGGCTAAAAACACTCACGTTCATTATTCATCACTGGCATATCAGCCCAATATTTAGTCGGGATGCTTCATTTACTGGTCCATTTCACTCTCTCTTACTTGTCGTTCCAAGCTCCAAGCTCCAAGCGCTGCATTCCCACTCCTGCACAGACAAACACAAACCCCATGTGGAGCTTTTTAAGAACAAGAATTTGACAAATCGAATAACACATGCACTTTAATAAAAATGTGTGCTGTTTTCTTTAGAAACTATCACTGAATTCCCTTGAGACACTGCAAGATTTTTCTTTTTTAATCTTCTGATAGGTTATAGGCTATATTGCCCGTCCGCTTTAAATTGGCACATTCCCGAAATCAGCTCTGTGATACCTATTCATTTGCGGTATAGTTTGTGTTGAATATTATTTTTTAATACAATATAGGCCTATATATATATATATATATATATATATATATATATATATATATATATATATATATATATATATACACATATTTTTTTTAATTAAGGACAATGTTTTGTGTTGTTCCAGCTTGCGGCATAAACCAATTTCCGGTGCTTTTCTTTTTAATGTAGGCTACAGACTCTGTAGCCTCCATGTATTTTTTCTACATGTTAACAGTTAACATGTTTGTATTATTTTGTGCAAAAGAAAATATTCAAAAAAAAAAAAATGAGTTTTGTTTATTTAAGAGATTGGAAGATAGTGAAGATTTCTTGGGATTAATTCGTCAACGTGTTGTTTTCTTTTTGATATTTCGCTGTTGTGGATGTGCGCCAGTAATCACCAAAAATAAGTCTTCACACTGGGGGAAGGGGATTTAAGTGATTCACATGCTGTCGAATGGGTGGAGGCGGATCAACGCTTATTCAATGTGTTGTGGGGGAAGGGTGTTAAGAAATGTGTTCTACGTTACATTGGGGTGTGTAAGGATTATTCTGAAAACCGAATAAATACACATAAAAGAATGGACTGTGAATATAATGTTTATTTGAACAAATTGCATACAAAAATGAATGCTTTAAGTTTTTAGACAATAAACACCGCAGTGTTTAGCAATATCACTTCATGATTTCTGATCTTCTAGGTATTCGGAGCTGTTTGTTTATTCGATCCCTTACGAGTTTGTTGTGCTGTGGTTCCACTCTGAACCGCCTGCGCAAGTATCCCCATCGAATGTGCTTCAGGTTCACAGGCAGCCCTTTTTTGCCTCCGGGTCCATCTTAATTTACATTGTTTGCCCACTCGTGATACCGTTCAGTTGTAATGAGTGCCCTGAACAACAATGCAGCAGATGACAATGTCTGGCAGAACGATGGCACTACATAGTACCTGGGGTTGCATGGCGTCCGGTAAAGGGGCATGTATGGCAGCCACAATGGGCTCTTGTGTGAAATGCATCCTCTTGTACTGTCATGCCCAGGGTAAGCAACACGCTCTTCTGGTATTGCTTCGCACATCCGTGTACTCTCCAGTGGTTCATTCTCATAGTGACTGCATGCGTTCAAGGAGTTCTCTCACAACTTTAGTAACAGATCCGACTGCTTTGTGCAGATGTACAATTTGCCGCTTCAGGCTGTTAATGCTCCTCTGTTGTTTTTTGTTCTGCAGCACAAGGTTTTTCATTATAGAGTTATTTGCTGGGTGAGCAGGTACAATGTGGTTTCGCTGCTGCATAGGTGAAATGCGGTCGGGCGGTTTGCTGCAAAGGGAGCTGTGCGATGACATTTGCCTGTGTACGAAAATAAAATGTATTTTATTATAAGCAGTGCACACACTTTCCAAATAGCACAAGCTTGAAAGGGAATTTAATGTTTAAAATTGAGTTTACTTATTTTGGAGTTGAAGCAGCGCAATACAACCTGAGCACTACATTTAGCCTACATATTTGATTGTTTTTAGTATATTTTAAAAATGTTGTATGTGTTGTTTATTTGTCTGTGTTCCAGGACCCCCTTGTAAATGAGGCCTTGGTCTCAATGGGTACATTTCCTGGTAAAATAAATTTAAAAAAATACAAAATTTGTAGCCTATAACATAGTACCTTTCTGCTTATTGACAAGCTTCCTCTTTTTATCTGGATGGCAGCTTTCATTGTTACAAAGCTTCATTTTTCTTTTCTTCTGAAAGTCATTTTTGATCTGCTGTCTCCAACTCCGCTTTTGATTTAGCGAGTTTATCGGCATCTGGTAAAATAAAAAGTACAAGATAAATTAATGAATTTCATCAGTACATAACAAAAAATGAGAGATTCCCAGTATTTAACAATAAAATATAATTTGGAGGAAAAAAAAGCTTACCACCAAGCTTCATAATTTTCACTGGAAAAGTTTCCTTCTCTTTTCCCTTTCGGAGAACCACATTGCTGCCCTGCTTCAATGTTCCAACAGTATCTTTAGTTAAGATGATGTCAGTCTTGTTCAGTTCATATCCAATTTAGGACACAAGGGCAAACTTATCACCACAGTGTGAGAAGAAAGACTAAGGGATTAATTCATCAACGTGTTTTTGTCTTTTGATATTTAATCGTGTTCTTGTTTTTACCCTGACTATCTCTTTACATGATTTCCATTACACGAGAGTAGATGTTAAAACTTCATGCTGATTTGAACTCGGCTCTCGCCAAGATAAGCACCAACTAAGACGTAGCTTTACAGTAAACTAATGTGATCCATATGTGTCTCCATCCATTTACGTTTCCTTCCATATGATGATGTAGATATCCTTCTGTCTGGTGTTAATGGCTGAAGTGTAATGCTGGCTCCAGGGATCATCTTATTTTGCCTCCCTGGCGCATCAGCACACACAACGGCTGCGATGCTGGCTCCGGGGATCAACCATAGTGCGGCCTACCCAGCGCATCAGCATGACAGCCGTCTGGATTGAGCTAAGTAGGGTACATCTCTGGGGCAGTCTCAATTACAGTTTTAGATAGAAGATTAGCCAACTAATGAGTCATAATGGAACGTTTAATGTGGAAATGTGAAAAATGCATAAGATAATGTGTTTAAAAAGGCTTACGGTATTTAACGTACTGAATAACACAATCGCCAAGCGCTGGTTTGTATTTCAAATAAAAGCTCAACTGTCAACTTTATAGTTTAATAACTTTGGATGTACACATGATAGACCCAAACTGTAAATGGTGCAAAGATCCCAAAATTATATCCAAATGATTATTCAGTAGTTCGGTACAAACACCAATCACAAAATGTTTTAGTACAAATATTTATTGTGGAAAATGTAGAGTATGCGATTTTACAGAGAAGTATGTTGTATATACACATTCATTTGGCATCAAACCTAACTTGGTTTGAGGGCTCACTGACTAGACGAGGCGGAGACCCACAAAAAGAACAAGCTGGTCAATGCCATAATTAGTATTGAATATAGCCCACTTGAAAATTTAGCCAACCTTTAACAAATGATCATCAGTGCGCAGGAGAGGAAAACAAAACCCAGTTTTGGGAAATACACCTCTGCGAATCCATGGCTGATTTGATTGCCCTACCTCCGGGCAGGCTACTGACACTTAAGAGCACATTTTTAGGATCTGTAATATTTGTTCTAATGTAAACTTGGTAAGCACTGGAGGACCAACAACCTAACCATTTGATAAGGGAGTCTGGAACTCCGTGGCGAGAAGCTGAAGCAGCTGCTCCTATCCTGAAGGAATGACGGGAGAACTGCTCAGCTGCAAATCCGGAACTGGAAAGAATCTGGCGAAGGTGAAAGAAGAACCAATGGCGGGTGACGAATGGGCTAACATGGGAGTTTAATTTAAACAAATAGATTAGGGAACCCTTTCCTTCCTGGTCACTTTTACTTCTTTTGAGCAGGAAGGAAAAAGTATCAGATGAGGTTATTGCTAGGTCGGAGATACAGGGGTGAATCTGGGGGATGAATTTATTTGAGTGTGATGTAGACTCTGAGCACCAAAGGAACCCAAAAAGGCTAAGAGAAAAAGGGGCTTCTAAGGTTTTATCTAAAAACTGAGAGGAGTAGTCAGAGCGGATGAATGAGAGGCACTGAGAGTACATTGATGGTGATAGGTAGGCAAGCAGGGGAAGAAGGAGATTCTGATCGTTGAAGCCCTTTCAGGATTAGTGAAATTTGTGAGTTGCTGAGTGTAGAGCTGGGGGCACTAAAAAACAATTAAGGGATATAATGTAGGATGATACTACGGGCATTGAAAATGAAGGGAAGGGAATGTTGAATGCAATGTGAACATTTTTTAAGCAATTCCAGTGGAGGTATCTGAGTTGGCAGGAGGTCAGCTTCGGGAGCTAATACTCTGAAACTCTGCATTTGGAACCGAGAAAGAGAATGTGTTGAGCGCTGAGAATGAACTGATGAGTAACAGATAACAAGGTAAACCTTCTGAATATTCTCATTATATGGTGGGAGGATGAACAGCCTTTGTTAATGATTTGGACTGTAGCTGAATTATCTGAGTGGAGAAGAATGGATTTTTGGGCCCAGGACGACCCCCAAAAGGAATGCGGCTAAAGCGACTGGATACATTTCGTACAATGACGAGTAGTGATTGGGTATAGGAATGGTGCTGAATTCTTCAGGCCATGAAGCAGAAACCATTTTCCCTTGTAGTATCCTCCAAAGCCGAGAGAGGGAGCTGCATCTGTGAACATTTGAATGTCTTCGTGCAGCAGGAGACAGTCATCGTAAAAGAAAGTAATGCCATTCCATTGTTTTAGTAGGAGCTCCCATAGGCGGAGTTCCTTGCAACAAAAAGTATCCATGAGTATGACATCATTGAGGGAATCAACAGAAGGAATCAAGAGAAGAAAATAGGAGATGAAAGCTCTTCCTTGGAGCACCACTGTACTCCGAAGAGGTGCCAGGGGGCAGGATCAATGGGCATGATTTTAAGTGTGTTTGTTATAAATCGGCTTTAGCCAACCATGCGTTTTTCCCAGCAATTTTGATTAAGGATATGGTGTGGTCGTTTGTCATCATATTGCAGGGAGAAATCTTCCTGAGGGATTAAACTATTGATGCTGGGTGTGGTGGAGTTATGGTGAGTGGAAATGAAGGAAGTTACAAGCGGAATAGGACAGGTTCCTTCATTGAAGTTATTACAAATCTGGTGGCCTCCAGAGTATGTAGTATTGCGGCCCTGACCGTCTTTTGATCTGGAGGGGATGAAAAGATGAGGAGGATTGCAAGGGAGGGACATGAGGGGATGGGGTGGAGGGTCGGTAAGGGAGCAGGAAATGGTGGGGTGAATGGTAGAACCGCATACTGAGCATGCTAGAAGCCGAAGACCTGTGAGGTTCCATTGTTGGAGATGGGCAGCGGCTTTAGCAGAGAAGGCTAAAGAGAATAGGAACCTCCGAATCTAATTGCGAAGTCTAAAATGATCGGCATACAATCATCCAACTCCCTCCGGCGGTCAGGATAGAACTCGCATATGATGTTCCTGAAATGGCTGAGAGCTAGAATGAACTCGGCAATGGTAAGTGTTTTGAATAAGCCGGGGTCGGCGGTTTTAAGTGTAACTGAGAGGCTGGTGCACTTGACCACCTTGTTACTAATGGAATCTAGTGTGTTAGTGAGTAGTAAAACAAGGTTAATATCTGCACCTGCTAAAATCTGGTTGCGCAGGCCAAGGGACATGGGTTTGGGGTTGTAGATTAGGGCATTTTCGGGAGGAGGCAGGGCCACGGCATTTTTTAGGGAAAAAACAGACACTGCGGAGGGAGGGAATAAAGGGTAGTTATTGAAAAACTGGAGCACTGGGGGGAATTGAGAAGTGCTGGCAGAAAATGCAGGTAGGAGAAGGGAGCAGTTATGGGGGCCTGCTGGACGTCCATAGCCGTGGGGAGAGAAGAGAAAAAGAGAGCTGGGCCTGGCTGAGGTGAGAACACTGAACTTGCTAATGGGGCTTGCTGGGAACCCAACGTAAAAGTAAGGAATGCAGGTGCTTGCTGTGAGCCTAGGAAAGAGAAAGCAGGGCAGCCATTTGATGTAAGGAATAGAAGGGGGCTGTGTTGCCCTGTTGAAAGCTTGTAGACGAAAAGGTAGAAGGAATGTTAGACAGAGAGGGAACCAATATGGGAGCCTGCTGGACGTCCATAGTGGCCAGAGAGGTCATTGCAGGGGCCTGCTGGACACCTGCAGTGAGGGGAGGGGGGGGAAAGCTGAAAGGTTACAGTTGCTTGTTGGACAACAGTGGTGGATGTCGAAACCCCGGGATGTATCGCGGGAGCAGCCGTTCCTAACTGTAAAAACAGTCTCTGGATACAAATGCTCAAAACTGCTGATGAGCCAAAAGAAGAAAAGCATTTCAGAGAGAAAGCACCACTATGGGGGCCTGCTGGACACTCATAGTGGCCAGGGAGGTCACTGCATGGGCCTGCTGGACGCCTGCAGTGAGGGGAGGTAACCTGAAAAGTTGGAGCCAGAATGCTTAGGAACTGCTGAATGAGCCTTTGATTGACAGGTGCTGTGGTCCCGCCTTTGGAGTTTTCCGGATGTAGTTGTGCTTTGTGGAGATGCAGTCGGTGCGGGCGAGGTGTTTCAAGTCTGCTTATAATAAGTGAAATTGGGCTTGTTTTTGAGGGGTGGAATTTGTAGAAACTCCCATACTGACATGGGTTGGGCTTGTTTTGTTGTGAGACTTGGCAACACTGGGGAAGAGCTGTAAAGCAACGATCTGTGCTGACGTCATAGTGCCTGCGACAGAAAGGATGCTGCAGAGTGGAGAGAAATAAAGGAAACAAATTCTCCTTATGTGCTGTAGATTTGAATGGGATGTTGTTGCTACGAAGATAGTGCTGGAGCCTGGGAATCGTCTCTGATGTCAGGAGTTGCGGAGGAAGGAGTGGCCAGGCGGGAGCCACGGCAGACAGGAGAAGCAGACATCTGGGCAGATAAGTTTGGAGTGGTAAATACCGCTGACCAAAGTTGTCGTGGAGTTGGCCCGGGTTGAACTGGTAGAGTGGATCTCGGCTCCGGGGAAACGGCAAACATATCATCATATGAATAATCCAGAATGTTTACCATGATGCGTGCATTTATGATGAAATTGAAATGCAACTGAGAGGTAAGTTAAGAGGGTATTTATAGTGCTAACAATCTTAATTAGCTAATGTGTAAATTGAATGATTCAATTTGGTGACGCGGAGATTGGTGTCTGACCCTCCTCCCGAACTTTAGTTAAGAACTTAATTTATTTTATTTTGTATTTTTTGTCTGTAATGTTTAAAAACAAAACAATTGAGTTGCATGTTCAGTTTGGCCAAGGTCGTAATATTGCTACTGCATCATAAAGAAAATACTGCTGCATAAGGATTACCTTTCTACCACAGAATAGGTAGAAAGTAGAGGACTGCCCAGTCCCTGACCACCTTCCGGCGCCACCTCAAGACACACCTCTTAAAACTCAACTCTTCCCTTCTGGAATATATAGCACTCTGCCTTTAATGCACTTTAACTTGCACTTATCTGGTCCCTATTTTACTGTATTTAATCCTGCACTTAACCCAATCTGCAGTATTTTGTATTTCACCTGCACTCGTATCTACCCCTGATGTAACTATCTACACTGTTATCTGCTCTTGAACTGCCCCGATTTCAAATCATACTGTTTTGTATTTGCTCTTATTAATACTGAAGTCATTGTATTTTGTATCTTGCTCTTAACTGCATTGTAATTCTTGATATGTATTTTTTGTATACAACTGTAAGTCGCCCTTGGTAAGGACATCTGCTAAGAAATAAATAATAAAGAATAATATGTTCTTTAAAAAATTGCGTGAGAAAAGTGGCTTATAAAACCTTTCTGTCATGTTTATTTTAAGTTAAAGCTGCCAAATGTCCTGGGAATTTGTGTTATAAACACTACTTCCCACTACTTTCTTTTTTTATAGCTTTAAACAATTTGCTATGCTTAAGCGATCATGAGTCAACATTTTGTGAATAGGGCCCAATGTGGTGGCCCGAGCCTGTGAGGAGTCCAGGTTGGTACAATAGTAATTTTGTTGTCCTTCGATGTGCTCTGGTTCCAATGTTGCTCTTTCTAGGAGGTGACAAATTGTCCTTGGTTCTCATTGTAGTCAGAGCTGGGCCCTTGTCCTTTGTATTGCAGTATAATATTCAGATCCTGGGTGATTTTGGTCCATTTTTTTCCATATGGATTGCTGTTAGGCCTTTCTTAGAATTCAGATCCTACAAGTGTAACAGCAGTAAGCTACAATAAGGGTCAACACTGTAAAGAAGTCATATTGACACGGTAAACATCATTTAGGGTTTAGATTCAACCCCTTGTATTGTTTGCTTAAACATATGTGTGTGATATGCTGCATACCTGCCATTTGTACACATTAAAAAATCTGAAATATGCACTAAATTTTAATTTAATGCATAGAAATATGCATAGCAAAGTAACATTGCAGTTAAAATGGAAGGCTCTTTTTTAATGCTGACCCCACAGTATTTATCGAGATTGCTCAAAATACATTTTTCTTTCTCAGTGTTAAAAGTAGAGGGTAAGTTATACTCAGACCCCAAACCTTATCTGGAGCACTGCATGCACTCACTGGAAAAATAAGGTTGCCAATAAAGCATAACATTAAGAATAAAAACAGAGTTTGGTTCAGGTTGAAATATTTTTTGGCAAACTATAAATATTCATCTAATTTTAATTCTGCCTTCAACATCTAGGACACATATTGTTAGTTAACTTTTCTGTATATGCTCAACTCTTGCAACAATTAGTCTATATCTTCATATTGTAACACAGCAGGGAGGGGGTTAATCCTCCCTGCATGAAGAAACATGTGAGAATGCACATTTGTTTAATTGGTTTATTGTTAATTATCCCCTGCACCTGGTAATTATTGTTAAATTAGGACCAGGTGCAGGGTATTTAAGAGAGGCAGCTAGTCTGCTCATTGCTGCTGAGTAGAAGGAGGCAGATGGTGTGCTCTGTCTCCGAGCAGTCATACAAAAGTTAAGTTCTGTGTCAAACCTGTGTGGTTTTAATTTGTTGGGTTTTTGTTTGGTGGGGAAACGGCTTAGCCGTCCTACTTATAGACAGGGTGTTCCTGAGTCTTAGTTAGCGCTCCGAAGGAGCTAGGTGTTTGTTTTGTTTTGTATTTTGTTTATTGTGTGTATTATTAAAAGTGCGCGGAAGCGCTGAACCCCCCATTTTCTGTGTCTGGGTCAATCTGTAAAGGGGCAACGAACCTAAGTGGGGGCAATTCATCACAATATACAAAAGTATTCCACGTCTCACAGTTTCTTCACACTTGTATACTAGCAATATAAAATAACTCTGTTTGTTTAGAAACTTGTGTTGCTGCCTTTGACTTTTGGGATACTCTAGTCAGCTTGTGCCTATGCTTATTTTTTTCACAGTATATTTCTTGCAAATGGGTGCATGAAACTAGTGAAATTCAAAAGCTTATCCTGGTGATTCGTCTTGAAGTAATAAATAATTCAAGTTGGTGTACTGCTCCTAGAACACTTAACCAGCATTTCTGCCAATCGACATTCACGGGTGAATGAGTCGCATCCGGCAAATATTCACCACTCAATTTAGGAAGCACTTCCATCCTCAATGTCCTATGTATTTCTAATTGTTGTGCCTTTCTGGTCCTTAGAAATCATAGCACACTATTAGGTGTTTAGAGTTGATGAACAGGAGATCAAGCGCAAAGGCAGTAATCAGTACCAAAACAAAAATAGTACAGATTTTTTCGCTGCTATTTTTAACATGAATTAAAAAGATATTATAGCAAATTGTGCAATAAAATCATGGCTAAGTATGGTTAATAAGTTAAAGTAAAATACAGATTAAAGTATTTGCATTTTAGCCAAATAGATGAAACAACGCAGCACATTACAACTACTGAACACAAAAAAGATTCTTATTAACACGTTTAAAAACAGAATGATATATTTTGGAATGTAATGTTGTTTGCTACCAATTTCCCCAAATACAGCAAGAGGCAGTCAGTTCAATCCACTAGAAGTGCAGTCAACAATTATCTGCATTGCTAATGTTAATTCACAGGAGTAGTGTTAACATGTGATTACCAACATCAGGTAGCACACCAATTATAGTGATAGCAATCACATAAATAAGTAAATAAATACATTGTGAAGCAGGAGGTTATAAGGTCCCATTGCATTATATAGCTTTTAGCACCTAGAGCACAAGTTACTAACAGAGGAGATAAAAGCAGACCTAAATGTCTGTGCAATGGGTTACCACAAGGATCAGTGCTAGCACCAACCTTCTTTAACATTTATATATCTGATATTCCAACCACCACAGCAAAAATGTATGCCAACGCAGATGATTTGGCCTTGTCCATCTTTGGAAAATCCATTCCAACGGGACATGAATATAATAGCCTCCTATCTGCATCAATGGAGACTCAAGCTTAGCCAAACAAAAACAACAGCATTGTTTTTCCATCTGAATAATGTGATGGCTTGCAAGAGGGGATCAGGATTGACCTGAATAGTAACTCTGGATAGGAGCCTTACCTACAGAGAACACTTACTGAAACCATCTAAGAAGATCAACTCTCGCGTTGGTGCTATCAGATTTGTCAGGAACCACCTGGGGAGCCAATTTCATTACCCTGAGGACATCAACACTCGCACTAGTATACGCATCTGCTGAATACTTCTGTCAAGCATAGGAGCGCAGTAGCCACATTCACAAAGTTGACATTGCCCTAAATTCAGCAATGAGAATTGTTACTGGGTGTGTAACATACACTCCTGTCGACATGCTGCCAATACTATCAGGCACACTACCTCCACAACTAAGAAGGCAGAAGACTCTTGATCTTGCCAAGCATGTCAACAAAACCAGGTGCACCTGCTTCATGAAGTTGTGGAGCAACCCATATATAAGAGGCTAAAGTCAAGAAACACCTTCAGACAGGAGGCAAAAGGACTGTTGCAACAGTGTTGAAGTGGGAGCAGCACCCTATGGGCACGTGAAAAACACCACAAAAAATGGGATGATGCTGATTCTTGTCTCAAGCTACGTAGCCCATCTTATCCACCTGGGTACAAGCTTCCCCGAAACCCATGGACTAAACTAAATAGGAATCGTTCTGGAGCTGGACGCTTCAGTGCCACACTCTATAAGATGGGTTTGAAGGACAGCCCAATGTGTAAATGTGGTGATGCACTGCAGACAGTTGACCACCTCCTAGAATGTGTAGCACACCCACAAATCCAAGATGAGGACTTGACCAGTATCAATGAAGAAGCTTTTGACTGGCTTTTTTTTTTAATGATCTGTTTAATTATTATTATTATTATTTATTTCTGAGCAGACACCCTTATCCAGGGCAACTTACAATTGTTACAAGATAGCAGATTATTTTTGCATACAATGACATTATTTTTTTTACACATTATTTTTACATACAAATTACCTATTTATACAGTTGGGTTTTTACTGGAGCAATCTAGGTAAAGTACCTTGCTCAAGGGTACTGCAGCAGTGTCCCCCACCTGGGATTGAACCCACGACCCTTCGGTCAAGAGTCCAGAGCCCTAACCAGTATTCCACACTGCTGCTTTGTCACATCGATGATGTGTAGAGAGGGAGACGAAATATGAAGAATACGAGAGAAGGAGCCATATCCACATGATATTTCCTAAACCTCACAATTCATGAACACGTTGAAATCATAAAAAAAATGTGTAAGGGATATTCCATTGAGAGCTTGCTAAGTTCCTGCTATAGGTAATTGAAGTGAAGCACCTTATATATATATATATATATATATATATATATATATATATATATATATATATATATATATATATATATAATTTCCTTAAGCTCAATGTGGTAACAACCTTTCAATAAATTAGGGTCAAGGGTTGGAAGGGTCGACTGTGAGGTCATGAACTTTCCCATCTGGAGTTGCATTTGCACTGCTTCCCTTGTTAGTAGAAACGTTTTTCCATTTCAAAGGTTTTTATTTATTTATTTATTTATTTATTTATTTTTTTAAAAACAATATATTCAAAAAGTGGCTCACTCAGTAATCACAAAACATCACTATAAACAGGCTTAGATGTGTCTACCACATCTATCTATTCTCTACTTGAAACACGGGGCTAACAATCACCAAACAAAGGTTGGAAAAGCACAGGCATGTCAGAAGAAAACATTATTTCCTCAACATACTGCATCTTCCTAAAATATGTTGCCAATAATGTATTCTGCTTTTTGCTAAGATATCGTGTAAGGTTTTAATCAAACTGAATTTTTCTCTACAACAGGTGGCTAGTAGCCTTAGTGTTTATGATGTGGGTTTCTGCTCAGAAGGAGGATGCATTGGAAATCAGCAAAGATTATAAACTCCCCAAATCAAAACATATTTAGTATATTTCTTCTCTGTCCCATGTACTCACAAATACACTGTTTGCTTGAGTAAAAAGAGCACCTAACATTTTAAAAACATAATATACTACTGTTGCTGTGTTGATGTCCCATCTGACACCCTGCAACTCTTGAAAGGAACTTGGCTTAATGACCTTTACATGTTGTGTGTATATTTTGTAATGGAAATAAATACAGCATGTATTTCACATTTCAGACCAAATTTCCCATTTGATTTTAAAATATGTTTGGATAAAACAGAACTGCTTTGAGGCCAAGAGCTGGGTGAAGAGTTAACAAAGAAAAAACAGATCAATAGGGGATTCAAAGATAAATTAAAGCACTTAATTAAGATTGAAGTACCTTGACACACTATCCTTATGCTTAAATTAAATAAATCCATGCTGACATATAATTTTATGGTTATTAATCTTCATTTTCTTTTTAATTGTTATTGAAATAGCTTGTACATGTTGATTCTAAAAGATTATTCAATTGTGTTATTCAGTTAGTTTGAGTTGCTTATCCTGTGAGGAAAAAAAGATAAAAACTCAGCAGTTGATTTATAAGATTTCTATATGAATAGATAGAATGTGTTTTTTTTTAATTTATTGTTAAAAAATATACAGTATGATTAATTACACCATAAATGTTTAACATATTTAAATATATAGTACTTCATGTACAAAGCCTTCATGTAAGAAATACTACATTTTAAATGGTCCCATTTCCACCAATATATAATGAAATACAGATTAAAGTATTAGCATTTTAGCCAATGTGAGGAAGACCAAGAAGACACCAACAGACAGGGATTTCAGGTGTAATAGTTGAGCTTTTCTATATTAAAGTGACACAAATCAAAACATCTGTAATCTCAAAAGGTAAAGTGTAATTGTTTAGAGTCCTGCTGCGCTTTTACATGCATGCCCAAGCTCTCGCTAACCCACACTGACTCCAGGGAGTGGTCGCTCTGACTTATATACCCTGAGCTCCTCCCCCGTCTTAAAGTGCTATACATGATTTACAGCACTTCAGTATTCTCTTAAAGACTATACATAAACATACAAACAAACACCTAGTTACAATGCTCATGTGTATTTAAAACATAACAAACTTCATAAACATACCTATTTACACAATTACATTCTTTATAACCCTATTTGACACAATGAGGCACGGTCTGGCTACCCCATGCCTGTGTAAAAAGATGTGCTTCTGCAGGCCTGTGCCTCTTAGGAAAACAGCTGTCACCATTACACGCAACAGGTTCCACCAGCAGTCCAGTGTTACGCAAGTTTAATCTGCATAATTTAATGTTTTACTCAAGCCAATTATAAATAGAAAATGCAGGTTATCATTAAGTATAAGTATTAAGTTAAGATTTATTTTAATTTTAAAAATAGCTTGGCAACATAGCATATTCAAAACAATGTGCACCTTTGGCTTTCAAGTTTACAATAACCTTTTGTTTCTCTGTTTTTTTCATTTCAGACCAACTCAAACTCTGGGGTTACACATTTCAAGTTAGTACACTCTTTCCTGTTTTGACGCAGCTTTTATAAAGCTATTTCTTTTCTGCTGTGTTGAGAGCCACCTCTGTCACTCTCCCCATTGACAGCAGTCTGCCAGGTGGCTTCTCCTCTTCCTACTCCTCTGGCACTGAAGGGGAGACCAGGACTGAACAGGGAGCCTGCTCTGGGGCCGAGCACTCGGACAGAAATCTGCCAAGGAACTGAGAGAGAGCTGGACAGAGGGAGCCCTGTAGGTCACTCAGGACCTTGTCCAGGAATCAGTTTGACCTGATATTGATTGTTGGGGACAACTTTCTGCTGGCTTTCCATTTAAAATGAGTAAAATCAATTAACTGACCAAGCTTGGTAAAACTTGGTAGAAGACCCATTTAAAAAAGGGATTAAAAAACATGGGGCTCTTCGAAAGCCCACTGTGTGCATTGTGACTCATCTGATCTAGCAAACTTTAAAATACACCAGCTGTTGAGCAAGTTCTTATAAAAACAGTCCAGCCAAGTGCCATTGAGCTGATCAGGGGATATTAAAAACAGGTGTCGTTGTCCCCGCCCTGTGCAGGAGAGAGTAGGCCAGGCCTCTCCAGCTCAGCACTGGGTTGTACAGCAGTCTCTGGGCAGCCTGCTAAACACTGCCACCCTGCTGGGGTATAAATCAGCCCCTGCCCCCACCTCCTCGTAGGGGAGGAGCAAGACAGCTGGACATAGCCAGTGCTGTCCAGTCTAGAAAAACTGCATCAGGCATCTGTAGATATCAGTGAGCAGACCCAGGAGAGGAGCCACTGCCAGCTCTGCAGCCTCCATTTCAGCTTGTCCAGCAGCCCCTCACATTTCTAAATGAATGACTCGTTTCCAAAACAAATTCCCAATAACTTAAAGCAAGTGCTGTTCCAGTGCAGAGCTGGAGGGAGTGAATGCTTTGCTTTTTACCCACTTGACTCAAGCTGAGGTGGTTTTTTTCATAGCTCTTGATACAGGACTCCAGCACAGCCACGTCCTCTATTATGAGTGACAAAGACACTGAGATCGTCAGCATATTAAAAACAAATTATCAAAAATGGTTCACCCTGGCACACAGTAGGACTGGTCCATGTGCACCACTGAGTCTATGTATGTATAAAACAGCTTATAATCAAAGCACAGCAGAGAGATAGGACACCAGTTCTTATGGCTGCAGAGGTCTTGTTTCTTAGGCAGCGGAATTATTACTGCCCTGCATCCACTGACCTGGTGACATACTGAGTGTATTTCTGACAGAAAATTTTTATTTGAATATTACCACTATCCCACCACTGTCTCAGATTGGTATCATTTATTTTTTTCCCAGAAACAGTTTAAAATGATTAATGAATTGGTGATTGTGACAGGGTGGCTGTGCGGTGACGTCAGGTCAGAAGCAGGAAGGGAAACACTGACACCAGGGAAGTACTGCTGTTCAAAAAGACGCAGGGCACCGTTTATTGAAATAACAAAAATAAATAAAATGTTTAAACAAAAAGACTTGCTCACAGAGCGAAAATAAAACAGTAAACAAAAACAAGTCACGAACACAAAATACTAAACAATACAGGTCAGGCTGGGCAGTAACCTTCACTGATCCTATACATTTTTCTTTTAAGTTTCGTTTCTCTCTCACTCCTCTCGCTCCTAACACACCCACACCGAGGGTTGAGAGCTGCAGGTTTATATACAGATGACAATCTCCCGAATAGCAACAATTTAAATAATTAACTCAGGAGATGGTCACCTTCTGCACGAGGTTTTTAATGACCGTGGATGGGGCTACCCATGAATTGGTGGATGGGGCTACCCATCCACGCTACCAAACAATACAATAATACACGGCTATGCCATAAATACATTTTTAAATAAATACAAATAAACAATAAAACCCCTAGCGCTTTGGCGTCATATAAATACAAATAAATCATAATATACAAATACAAGATAACACAGGGGCAGAGGGGGAAACCCTGTTATAAAAATAAACAAATAAATACATTTAAACGGCAGGGCTTTCTTCCGCCATGTAACAGTGATCTTGTAGCAGTTTTGTGTTAAAATGCCAATGAGATTTTAAGTGTGTTACAGTGGGTACTGAGACAGTGGCAGATAAAAAATGATGGTCAGAATTAGGGTTGGGTGAGATACTGCTTCTTATGAATTTTTTCATCTTATGTTTTGAAGTATAAAAGCAATCCAAACGTGCCCCTGATAGCTGATTTTGGTTTACTTTAACCCAGGAACATTTTTGTCTGTAGGGTGAAAATCCCTCTATATGTCAAACAGGTCAAATGTACTTAACACAGCAGTCAGCTCCCTGACAGATTGGAGATTGTGTTCCTCATGGTTTCTGTGTAACATTTTCTGAGTCTGAATCTTTTCATCTTATCAAATTCAGCTATAGTCACTTCCCTGAACACAACATTTGCAGAACAGAGGAAAAGGTTCTGTTCTGGGAAGTATGATTAAATATTAACCACCTCTTACCTTTATTTTCTTCAAGAAACTTACTGATCTCTTGAATAGTGTAAAGTAATTTTTTACTGGTTTGGCTGACCAGGATGTCACAGCTGTGAGGTGCCAGAGAATTCCCCAACCTCCTTGCCATCCTCTTTGTACACATACATATCCCCCTCGTCTATTGAGTCCTCCACAGCTGCCGACACCTCCACCGCCAATCCCCCAGGGCAAAAGGAGTCGATGGGGGGGAAATCGCCAGCAGTGCTGCCTTGATACATGGGGTTTTCCCTCATGACTCTATACAGGGGGGCACCACTGGGGATGACTGAGGCTCACTCCTGCCACTCGTTCCCGACCCCAGGACCCCAGATGCAGGATCGGTGGGTTGAAATCCACCTTTCCCATGTTCATCTGGGCCGATGCTAGGTTCCATTGCAATGCAGGGCTGACCCTACACCACTGCTGTCACAGGTCCCCAAATCAACTACTCCCTCCCCACTGGGCCAGCAGCAGCAGGGGAACCTTTCTTCTTCAGCCGCCGTTTCTTTAGCACTGCCTTGAACGTTCCCTGCTGTTCGGTATCACCTCCCGATGCTGCAACCTCTCGTTCAGCTGCAGTCTCGCTGTCTGGCAGAGGCTCAGGTCTTGCCGGCTCCTCAAACTCTAGTCTGAGCAAACCTCACCCCCTCCCCATCACTGCAGCTACCACTTAGCCCTGACTTAGCCCTGAGTTTAACTTTGGGCAGCCATATTTAAGGTACCCTTTTTCCCCACAAAGAAAACATTTCATTGTGTCTGTCCTCGCAAATACAACATAATCTACATTAAAACACCAGGCAACATTCAATGCATTGTCAGAATTATTTAGCAGTACAAACACCTGTCTTCTAAAAGACATCACACGTTTTATCTCAGGGTTTTTACAACCGAGAGGGATCATTTTAAATAGGTGACATTATAGGTGGTCATATCGGGAAAGTTTTCTCTTGATCATGGCGTTATCAATAAAGGGGGACAGTATTACTTTAGTAAGAGGGGTAGAGAGAGGCATTATAGATTTCAAAGAATCATTTAAAACAAATCCTTCATCCACAATTTTATTAACTACATTTTCTTGGCTCAAGAAAATGACTACAGCTTTATTCATATGTGAGACAGCAATACAACCTCCACAAAGACACTGCTGTCAGAAAAATAACTGATCCTGTGTCTCTGAGCCAACCCCCATCCCCCATCCAACCTGAGGAACACATCTCTGGGCACACACAAGCTAACTAAGTTTAAAGTAATAAAAACGATGACAAAAATACTTTAAAATGACTTTATAAATACATATATAAATAGAAAGGTAAGTTGTGATACAGCTCACAATCCTCAGAGAGAGAGAGAGAGAGAGAGAGAGAGAGAGAGAGAGAGAGAGAGAGAGAGAGAGAGAGAGAGAGAGAGAACATTATGCAATGGACATTTCAACAATAAATATATTGAATTTCCAGAAAGACATCACTAAATATTCAGAGTGTGGGAAAACAGTAATAAAACCACATTAATGAAATCAAGCAACAATATTTATTTGGTCGTTAATACTTTTATACAAGTCATTACCATAAAATCCATTGTACTCAGACTGAAGTGCCTGGTGCTTCGGCAATTAGACTGTATCCTGTGGATTGTATGAGATGATTCTATATATATACAGACGTGCTCAAATTTGTTGGTACCCTTACAGCTCATTGAAATAATGCTTCATTCCTCCTGAAAAGTGATGAAATTAAAAGCTATTTTATCATGTATACTTGCATGCCTTTGCTATGTCATAGAATAAAGCAAAGAAGCTGTGAAAAGAGATGAATTATTGCTTATTCTACAAAGATATTCTAAAATGGCCTGGACACATTTGTTGGTACCCCTTAGAAAAGATAATAAATAATTGGATTATAGTGATATTTCAAACTATTTAGTTTCTTTAATTAGTATCACACATGTCTCCAATCTTGTAATCAGTCATTCAGCCTATTTAAATGGAGAAAAGTAGTCACTGTGCTGTTTGGTATCATTGTGTGCACCACACTGAACATGGACCAGAGAAAGCAAAGGAGAGAGTTGTCTGAGGAGATTAGAAAGAAAATAATAGACAAGCATGGTAAAGGTAAAGGCTACAAGACCATCTCCAAGCAGCTTGATGTTCCTGTGACAACAGTTGCAAATATTATTAAGAAGTTTAAGGTCCATGAAACTGTAGCCAACCTCCCTGGGCGTGGCCGCAAGAGGAAAATCGACCCCAGATTGAACAGAAGGATAGTGCGAATGGTAGAAAAAGAACCAAGGATAACTGCCAAAGAGATACAAGCTGAACTCCAAGGTGAAGGTAAGTCAGTTTCTGATCGCACCATCCGTCGCTTTTTGAGCGAAAGTGGGCTCCATGGAAGAAGACCCAGAAGGACTCCACTTTTGACAGAAAAACATAAAAAAGCCAGACTGGAATTTGCTAAAATGCATATTGACAAGCCACAATCCTTCTGGGAGAATGTCCTTTGAACAGATGAGTCAAAACTGGAGCTTTTTGGCAAGTCACATCAGCTCTATGTTCACAGACAAAAAAATGAAGCTTTCAAAGAAAAGAACACCATACCTATAGTGAAACATGGAGGAGGCTTGGTTATGTTTTGGGGCTGCTTTGCTGCGCCTGGCACAGGGTGCCTTGAATCTGTGCAGGGCACAATGAAATCTCAAGACTATCAAGGCATTCTGGAGCGAAACATACTGCCCAGTGTCAGAAAGCTCTGTCTCAGTCGCAGGTCATGGGTCCTCCACCAGGGTAATGACCCAAAACACACAGCTAAAAGCACCCAAGAATGGATAAGAACAAAACATTGGACTATTCTGAAGTGGCCTTCTATGAGTCCTGATCTGAATCCTATCGAACATCTATGGAAAGAGCTGAAACTTGCAGTCTGGAGAAGGCACCCATCAAACCTGAGACAGCTGGAGCAGTTTGCTCAGGAAGAGTGGGCCAAACTACCTGTTAACAGGTGCAGAAGTCTCATTGAGAGCTACAGAAAACGTTTGATTGCAGTGATTGCCTCTAAAGGTTGTGCAACAAAATATTAGGTTAGCGGTCCCATCATTTTTGTCCATGCCATTTTCATTTGTTTTATTATTTACAATATTATGTTGAATAAAAAAATCAAAAGCAAAGTCTGATTTCTATTAAATATGGAATAAACAATGGTGGATGCCAATTACTTTTGTCAGTTTCAAGTTATTTCAGAGAAAATTGTGCATTCTTCGTTTTTTGTGGAGGGGTACCAACAAATTTGAGCACGTCTGTATATTTTTTTGGAATTGAGTCATTCACATTGAAATTTTATGGAGATATCACCCACTTTGATTATACTTAGGTGTAGCCTTGGACATCTTAGACTTGAAATACTGGCTATTCATCTGTGGGAACTATTCCCTGGTTTGTTCTGTGGGAAGGTGAAAAGAAACTAAAGGAAATGAGTTCGGTAGGTGAGGTAGGATAGGTAAAACCAAACCGACGTGTTGAAAGAGGGAGGACAGTTGAATGTTGTCTTTGATGGACCACTGCAGCCCTCAATTTCAATACAAGCGGATACAATTGATAGAAATGCAACTTAGGCAGTCTACACAGAAAAAACTAACCCACAGCAAGACCCCACTGGGGCAAGCAATGCCAAAAACAAAAAGTGTTGTAATTGAGAAGGGAAGCAAGTTACACTAAACTACGACAGTACATTCGAGTGCAGACCATTAGTGAGTGGGAAACAAACACTCTGGTCTTTCTCTATTCTTTCTCTCATCGACCACAAGCTGCTTTTGCAAGATACACAGAAACTGCCACAGCTAGAAGAAGAGTTAGGACCTTACTCAGAGCTTCAGGCACAGGGTCAATACCAGCTCCATTTCGCTACAGCACGTACACCTGAAAAACTTGAACAGTTAATACAGTTACTGGAGGAGTTTAGTAGTGTTTGCTAGGGATTTATATGATTGTGGCAGGACAGAGCTACATCAAGTTAAGATCCCCATAGATCCAAAAGCTAAACCTGATTTTGTCAGGCAGTATAGGCTCCAGACAGCCTGATATAAGTCTGTACAAGAAACAGTAGCTGTGCTGTTGGCACACAGAATTATCAGGGAGTGTAACTCTATTTAAAGTTCCCCAATATGGCCAGTTCTCAAACCTAATGGTAAGTGGAGAATAGACCCCTGTCTAAGTGGGAGTACATACGTTCAATCTGACCCCATCACAGTTTGCAGGAAACCCAACTTGTGGGAAGGAGAGCAACTGTCACAGAAAACTAAGTGAGACTCTGTACCTAAAAGAAGGGAGGTCATGATTGTTGGGGACTCCATATTAAGAAACACAGCAAGTTCAGTTCGCAGTTTGGACCCCCTTACTACAACAGTGTGCTGCCTTCCAGGAGCCTCTGTCACGCACATCACTGAGAATTTGGACAGGCTCCTAGAATGAACAGGAGACAACCCGGTAGTCGTCATCGACATTGGTACAAACAACATTGGAACAGACAGGCCAAGATCTCTGCAAAACAAATTCAGAGAGCTAGGAAGGAAATTAAAAGACAAGACCAAAACTGTGGTATTTTCTGGGATACTGCCGGCGCCTTGCAAAGGACCATACGGACAGCTGGAAATACAAAATCAAAATGCATGGCTGAAATCGTGGTGCACACAGGAAGGCTTCATCTTTCTTGAACTTTGGAGCACATTCTACAACAAGGACTATCTATATAGGCTGGATGGACTGCACTTAAACAAAAAGGAAACCAATCTACTCTGAGAATAGTAGGAGGATAGTATTCGAGGCGCAAAATAATTACATCCCAAAAGTAGACAAATCTAAATCTAAAACAAAATGGCCAAAATGGTTTAATAGATCAATTAAAAAAATATTCAGTGAAAAAAAGCACTTTACAGAGCATTTAAAAGGGACCAAAAACAAAGCACACAGAAAGAGTACTTGGAACTGCAAACACAAGTCAAAAAGTTAGAAATCAATATTGCTAAGGGTGCTAAAACCAATTCCTCAATGTTTTTCCAATATTATAACAGCAAGAGAACATTCAAAGAGGAGGATAACTGTCTAAGGGACACAAATGGCAATATCAGAGACGAAGAAAAAAAATAGCAAATATATTAAATGATTACTTTTCACAGGTTTTTACAAAGGAGGACACAGACAACATGTCCCACATGTCGACCTGTTATCCAGTTTTAAATAACTTTAGCATAACAGAGGCAGAAGTGTTAAAAGGACTTGGAGCTCTTAAAATAAACAAATCCCCTGGGCCGGATGAGATCCTCCCAATAGTACTTAAAGAAATGAAAGAAGTTATTTACAAACCGCTAACCAAGATCATGCAACAGTCTCTTGACACAGGAGTTGTACCGACAGACTGGAAAATTGCAAACGTAATACCGATCCACAAAAAGAGAGACAAAACCGAACCAGGTAACTATAGACCAATAAGCCTGACTTCTATTATATGTAAACTTATGGAAACTATAATAAGATCCAAAATGGAAAATTACCTAAATGGGGACAATATCCTGGGAGACAGTCAGCATGGTTTTAGGAAAGGGAGATTGTGTCTAACTAACTTGCTTGATTTTTTTGAGGATGCAACATCGACAATGGATAATTGCAAAGTATATGACATGGTTTATTTAGATTTCCAGAAAGCTTTTGACAAAGTCCCGCATAAAAGATTAATTCTCAAACTGAATGCAGTAGGGATTCAAGGAAATGCATGCACATGTATTAGGGAGTGATTAACATGTAGAAAACAGAAAGTACTGATTAGAGGAGAAACCTCAAAATGGAGCGAGGTAACCAGTGGTGTACCACAGGGATCAGTATCAGGTCCTCTGCTATTCCTAATCTACATTAATGATTTAGATTCTGGTATAGTAAGCAAACTTGTTAAATTTGCAGACGACACAAAAATAGGAGGAGTGGCAAACACTGTTGCAGCAGCAAAGGTCATTCAAAATGATCCAGACAGCATTCAGAACTGGGCAGACACATGGCAAATTACATTTAATAGAGAAAAGTGTAAAGTACTGCATGCAGGCAACAAAAAAATGTGCATTATAAATATCATATGGGAGACACTGAAATTGAAGAAGGGAACTATGAAAAAGACCTAGGAGTTTATGTAGACTCAGAAATGTCTTCATCTAGACAATGTGGGGAAGCTATAAAAAAGGCTAACAAGATGCTCGGATATATTGTGAGAAGTGTTGAATTTAAATCAAGGGAAGTAATGTTAAAACTTTACAATGCATTAGTAAGACCTCACTTAGAATATTGTGTTCAGTTCTGGTCACCTCGTTACAAAAAGGATATTGCTGCTCTAGAAAGAGTGCAAAGAAGAGCAACCAGAATTATCCCGGGTTTAAAAGGCATGTCGTATGCAGACAGGCTAAAATAATTGAATCTATTCAGTCTTGAACAAAGACGACTACGCAGTGATCTGATTGAAACATTCAAAATCCTAAAAGGTATAGACAATGTCAACCCACGGGACTTTTTTGACCTGAAAAAAGAAACAAGGACCAGGGGTCACAAATGGAGATTAGATAAAGGGGCATTCAGAACAGAAAATAGGAGGCACTTTTTTACACAGAGAATTGTGAGGGTCTGGAACCAACTCCCCAGTAATGTTGTTGAAGCTGAAACCCTGGGATCCTTCAAGAAACTGCTTGATGAGATCCTGGGATCAATAAGCTACTAACAACCAAATGAGCAAGATGGGCTGAATGGCATCCTCTCGTTTCTAAACTTTCTTATGTTCCTTATATACATATATGTATAATATATATATATATATATATATATATATATATAATCACAAATACGACTGAGTGGCTATAATGAGAATGAGCAAACTGAGCAATGTCCAGTGAAACAAGTATTTTGAATGAAGTTTAACTTCCTTATTTTACAGGGAAAACCATCAGCAAGGAATAAATAAAACAAAAACAAAACAACAAACTAAAATAAACCTACTCCCCCTGGAGTCTAATATAACATATAACTGTCTCCCTAACTAAAGTATATTAGAGAACTTGCTTCTCTACTATATAACCTAGCATATACTTCCATGAGTGGTCAAAGGTGGCGTAACATATTAGTGAACTTTTGGGTTGTTGCATAACTCTTTTTCTGAGAGGAATTAACACAAGCTTTTCCAAGGTTTTCACTCTTTCTTCAGGTGAGTATTATTATTAATTATTTTCTTCACTTTTCAATCTTGGGTTATTCAGTAATTAATTTTTCTATTGTTTTCTTTTCACAGGCATCCAACTGGTATGTATCAGAACAGAAAGTTTACTGGTGTTCCCAAGTAACAGTGATTACTGAAAATCAAAGGCCATCCAAGGACTGAGTAGACAGTAAGCACATTCACTACAGCACATTCAACACAATGAATTGCAGCAGATTCCGTCCTTACTAATATTTACACAGCAATAATGCTACAATAATCATGTACACTATTTAACAGAATCTCCCTCCCGACCAGAAAAGTTGGTGGTATGCTTTCCTATAAACAAGGCGACTCGATGGTAGGTGTCAACCGGAAGTCGGCCATTTTGGAGGAAGCACGCAGCTGTGAGTTAAACAAATCCATTGTGATCAGCTGCGGGTCAGGCAGCAATTGGATAGACCGTGGCGCCTAGCTGATCACAGTTTGGCAGTACAAAGGGGATGCAGCTACGCGAGTACAGCCCCTTATGCTGGAGTTTCTGACATGCCGGAGCACAGTTATTTTGTTTTTGTTTTGGGTTTGCAGAGGACCACAGCCAAGGAGCCAGCACACACTCCTGAGCAGACCCTCACAGCACAACACAGACACGCACCATGCAGAAGCAGCTATCTTGTTTGTTTATAACCGTGTTATCTATGTGGTGCCGGGGCTATGTGTATTCATGAGATACACCCCCTTTTTTTTTTGCTTCTCTCGGCTCCTATTGGTCTCACTCGGCCATTGAATGGTTTTCTCTGCTTTTTCCGGAGAAAAAACGACTAGAGACCTGTTTTTTACGTCTTTTTGATGATGTCGGACAGGGTCCGACATTGGACCAGAAAGGTAAAATTGTAATGTCGGACCAGGTCCGCAAAGGGTTAACTAAGCTTGAATTCTGCTCAGAACAGGATTCATTACAGCTTTCAGTTTTTAACATGAAATAGGAGCTTAATTAGGTAGGCTTCTTATGTGAGGACACTAAGGCTGTTTCTCATAAACTGCTCACAGGAAATAAAAGAGATGGGAGATTTTGCTCAGGGTAAAAGTTAATATGGTCCATCAGAAGGCCAGTGCTATAAAAACCGATGAGGCAACGGAAATGGGAATGTAACGTGTGTAATAGGGGTGCGAGTATCCGCTGACAGATAGGACAAATATTTACAATAATTCAGATGCAGTGGTAAGTGGCTGCCACTAGTGTACCAGCAATAGTAGCCCTAGTGCAGAAGGACATACACACAAGTGTACATGAAAATAATAAATACAAAATAAAACACAGTTGCAAGACAAAGCAAAAGGTGGCCTACAGGCTCCCAAGTGCTATTATCACTAAAAGGAGGGTCCCGCTCCAGGAACCTACTATGCTACACACCCTTCTATACTCTGGTGGGTATTAAAATCTCCTAAACTAATTCCAGTTCTTTACACTAGATTAAAACCCCAGTTATACACACGGTCACCTGCAGCTTTGATACAAATAATGAATAATTCTAAATTCCGATCCTGATTGAACACAGTTTTCAAAGATGTTGCTCACTCTGGTTAGACATGCAAACATCATCTTCTGTATCCTGCCTCTTGTACCCCCCCCCCCCCCCCTCAGCCATTCTTTAGCCTGTGTTTGGTGCAGCATATGCTCCCACAACTCACCTATTTCGCTCCAGATGTTGCGCAGCACTGTACTTTAACTGTATCTTGCGTCTGCTGTGAATTGGCCTATATTGTACTTTTACAACTCCCTATTAATCAATACATACAGAACTGTATTGTATTTTAATTTGTTTTCTCCAGTTATCTGTTGATTATAACAAATATACTAATAGACAAAATGTTTGTTGCAATAACCTCCTTAAATAAATACGTACTACATAATTGAAGTTATATGGATATTATAATTATGATTATAGTTATGATTATGCATGAAAAGTTCTTGTAGAAGCCCCTTTTTCAGGATGACATTTTTGATTAAATTGTTTCAGCACTCACAATACTGCTCACCAATGAATAAGTAGAGCAGCAAGTTAAAAAGAGATGTTGTGTTCAATTTGATGGTAACTTTGGAATACAGCACATCATTGCAGTCCCATAGACAATCGTTCGTTTTTTAAAAATACAAACAAAATAAAAAAAAACACAGTACAGATGTAAGCCCTCACTTTCTCATGTTCGAAAACATTCTAATGAAAAGGTGACTACATTTCTCTCTTCTTTGCAATGTATCTCAACAATATGTTAACAGGTTAGTTACATCTGTATTTCAATTTGAGAAACTTCCTACTTACAGGGGTCCTGGTGACCCCCAGAACACCACTGATTCACATAATGGTTTTCTGTTCTGGATGTCTGCCAGTGCTAATAACCATAAGAAATGTAATCACTAGAAAGTGTTCATGTAAGGTCTTTTTTCAGTGGATTTCAATGAGAGCGATGGGGCAATTGCATTAGCCTTTTAGCTTACCCCCTCATAATGCTAGAAAAATAAATGTGATGTTAAACGTAAATCACTAAGGTACTGTAAATCAAATTACACTGCTTGCACTAAAAACAGATTTGTATCTGATTATCAATTTCCTCTTCCAAATTTTTACAGAGCATCTGCAGTTTTTTTTATAGCTGCACAATAGTTTTGATTTATTTTACAACCTCTATTGCTAGACATATTATTTGTCGACCTTTTTGTATTCTATTACACAAAGAGTTCTTGAGGTATTTAAAGTGTGTAATACCTACTTTTGCCCAATAACCCTCTGTATCATATTGCATTTGCCAGCCCCAGAGTTGTTTATGTAGTACTTCATGGCTGTGGTTCCTTACAGAAAGACTGGTATACAAACTTAACATGGAAATGCAGGGTTTAAGTATGTACAGGTAAATTGTTCTGCACGAAGTACCATAAACAATCAAATTATGTGTGTCTTTTCTCATTTCCTCATTCATATAGACGAGCAGAGTTAATATTTCTTAGTATTTCCATCCTTACCTCATTAACATAAGACATAAAGCTGTCTCTCAGTGCAGGTGAACTTGTTATATAAAATCTGCTGAGGTACATGAGAATACAGCATAACTTTCTACACACTTACATATATATTGTGACAAAGTGCATGGCACTGTCATCGAAGGAAGATATATAGGGCCGCGTATAAGGCACAGCCTGTATCCTATGTAAAAAATTGTGGAAGGAAAATGTAGTCCTGAGGGTCTAAGCCGACCAGCCGAACTACATTTCCCAGAATACCTGGACTAGAATGGGCCAGTCTGCAATTACCCAGGGTTGAGTAATTGGTTTCACCTGTATTAAAAGGTTGATATTTAAGCAGGGCTAAAAACCCTGTTCAGGTCTCTCTCGTTGGGTGCGAGACAGAAGCTGAGGTGTTGAAAGGTCCTCCTGGAAATGTGATAAATGGATGAGAATGATTTCCCAATAAGAGCAAATACAAAAAATACAAAAAAAAACATGACTAGGTTACCTATAAGAGTAAAATCAAATACAAGATAGAGTTATAGTTATACGCCTCCAAACACATTGATATTGTGACAAAGTGCTTGTTTGTCAACTTGAAATACACCAGACTGTATGCAGTTTCACTGTTAGCTACCAGGCGTGTTTATTATTTGCAGGTGAGTCTTGTTCAAATTATGTCACACACACACAATCCCTCCAGCAGGTGTTTTTCTGTTTCAATCTCACTGGTTGTCAACTTTCTCTTTATAGCGACCTCTAGAGGTGAGTGGTGGAACAGTGGGGTACTCCTTAAGGACCAGGTGAAGCTTTTCCAGAGGTGGCAGTGAAGGCTCCCAGTAACAGCCAAAGGTAAGTAATTTGATTCCATTTGTTGTCCAGTTGCCCCTTGTGGTTTCCCTGGTAATTTTCTTCTTGTTTCCTTCAACAGATAGCACCCCCAGTTCCAGTGACAATAAAACAGTCACTGACTTGTCCTTGTGTTTTATCTTTATTTGACCAAATCTTTAATACATTCACTATCTTCCTATGATAGCTACTTTTATGCACTGCCCTTAAAACACTTTAAACCACAGCTGGATTACCAAAAACGACAATCTTAACAGTGAGGTTCAGAGTGGTGCTCACATTGTTGTTCCTGGTAATGAGCCGGGCTAGTGCTTCCTCCTCTGGGCAGCAGCATGTTGCAGTTCCCCCGAGTGGCTCCTTGGTTCCAGTACAGTCAAGCTTGACACACTCACTGGAGTCCTTGTTAGGTTCCCTGTAGTCCACCACTTTGGTTCTCTTCTTTTAGTTAGTTTTACTTAGCGCGACAGACTCGCTAACTGCAAACACAAAATATAAACAACTCAGCAAACTTGTTGTTTTACTAATAATCTAAAATAAACAAACTAATTCCTTTAAGTTTTGTTTGCTCTCTCTCTCTCTCTCTCTCTCTCTCTCTCTCATTTCAAAGTTCAAAGTTCAAAGTTCAAAAAATGCTTTATTGGCATGACAAGCAGAACAGGTATTGCCAAAGCTACAACACAATACATAACATACTTTTAAAACAGATACAGTATGGTTATATTGAATACATCTTATGGTGAAACTCTGGCTCTATGGCAGGATGCTACAAATTCTGCAGCTATTAATGCTCCTTCTCTTTTTTCTCCCAGAAGAACCTGCAGTTTCTCTTCCTGGCTCTTGTGTAGGAAACCTTCTATATTATCTGACAGTCTAAAGCAGTATCTCTCTCTCAGCTCTCTGTATCTTTCACAGTGAAGGATGAAGTGGGTCTCAGTTTCAATCTCTCCACTTTTGCACTGGGTACAGATTCTGGCTTCCCTAGGTTTCCACTGTGCTCTATATCTGCCTGTTTCAATTGCTAGCTTGTGGTCACTAATCCTATATTTTGTTAACAGTTTTTTTTTTTTTACAAGGTATATTCAGCCAGAATATATTCTCTGTTGAGGGAGCTGTAGAGGTGGAGTTTATTTTGTATTAATCTGCTCTCTCCAACAGTGGGTGTATTTCTCTATCAGGACAGATCCTACAACTTTTCTTAGTGCCCTCTTGCTGCTGGGCTCAGTGTCAGGGCTATAGTTGATGTTGATGTTGATGTGTGTGGACAGGTATATGATGTAGGACTGTAGCGAGGGTTTAGCAGTACTGCTCAGAAAGGATTCAAGGGCTTGGAAGTGGAGGGAGTTTGGGCTGCTGTTTCTCAGGTGGAGCCAGAACTGGGTAATTTTTTTCTGGATGCGGATCAACAGAGGCACTCTCTCTAGTTCTACTCTACATCAGTTGTTGAGGGCTTCTCTGTGTAAGTGCATTAGCTCTTTACAGAAGTGCAGGTGTGTGGTTTCTGCGGGAGTCTTGTCCCATTGTGTGTACTCTGTACTCAGGGTTGGGCCCCACGCTTCACTCCTATAGAGCACAATTGATTGTATGATGTTGTTAAACAGTTTCAGTAATAATTTGGTTGGAGGGTTAAATGCAGCCATTTGATTTTTAATTGTGTAGTACGCTCTGAGAGATTTCTCTTTTACTGTTTTGATGGCTATTATATAGCTTCCTGATGCACTTAATGTGAGTCCTAGGTAGTTGTACGAGAGACTGTGGTCTATTTCTTTGTTATTTAATAAGAATTGTTTCATGTTTTTTTGGGGGGCTTTTTTTGGAAAATCATAATTTTTGTTTATATTCAGATTAACCTCCAGGTCCCATGTTTCGCAGTATGTCTCCAGCAGTGTCAGGCTGTGCTGCAGGCCTTCCTGTGTGGGGGATAGGATGACTAAGTCATCTGCGTACAGAAGACTCTTCACTGTGGTGTGACCCAGGGACAGGGCTGGGGTGGACGCTTGCTCTAATAGACCAGGCAGATCATTGATATACTGAAGAGAGTGGGGCTGAGGAACCTGTTTATTTGTTGTCTATTTTTACTTTGCACTGTGTCTCAGAATACATGGATTTAACCACTTCAACTCCAGATGTAAAAATGAAAGCCCTTCCCAGGTACCAGATTTTGAAAATAATAATAATAATAATAATAATAATAATAATAATAATAATAATAATAATAATAATAATGTTTTCAAACCTGTAATTGCTATACAATGTTAACATATGATAAATAAAACACAAATAAATGACCTAAACTGTGTTTTTCATTAACCTTTTATGCTCCTGTGTACTACATACCCATGTTCAATATTAAACTTATAATGAATATTATATTTAAGGGAGTACATGTGGAAGTTTTATATTTATTATGTATTTACACTGTACTTGCCATGTAGTTGGTGTGGCTCATGGGCTATTGGGCTATTGAGCAATGTGCTGTTTACCTCATGTCTCGGTGCGCTACAGTCTGTTGCAGAGTTCGCTGAGCAGCTGTCTAATCTCGGGTTTGATTGCCCTGTTCCTGGGTGGTGGTGGGGGTTCTGGGGGGTTTGGCTGGGTCTGTGCTCCTCTGTCTCAGCACATGCTCTCCACACAGGATCCCTCCTAGTTACTTCCCCCTTCCTGAGTCATGACAGCTTCCTTTTGATCCTCCCAAGAGGTGGAACTTCCTGTTCCCCAAACCAACCGTTGGTGAACCGAGTGCAGCAGCAGTGTGTGTCTGTTTTTAGATGTGTTCTGCCCCCCTACTAAGATCAGGTAAGCCTTATTGTTGTTGTGGTTAACAGGACAGATGTGGAGTGAGTATGGCCACATTACATCCGCATCTCACCTGGAGGTAACACATTTTTAACGTGTATTTGAACTGCAAAATCAAATGTCAATCATTGTTTTTTTAAGCGAAAGAAAGAAAGAAAGAAAGAAAATTATGCTTCTTAAACATTTCATATTCTCATAAATCATAGGAAGGGGTGAACTACCACTTTTTAAAAAAAAAGGTTTTGCAGATCAGCACCAGTATGTATAATCTCCAAAGTGCTTTCAATTAAAAACAAATTGTCGCTTTTAATCTGTAGACAGGTGAGTTTCGCGTGGCCGATACAGATCCACATTATAAACACATGAGCATAACAATAGTGTGTACCCAGTGGGCACACAACGTTATACTGATGTTGTGTATTGGTTTTATTTGAGTTGCGATGTCGGGCAACCAAAATGTAACCAATACATAACATCTTTTTGATGACGTCGAGGCAACGTCTGTCTTAGACGTTGTGTATTGGTTGTATTTGAGTCGTGAGGTCAGGCAACCAAAATACACAATGTCTTTTTGACGACGTTGAGGCAACGTCTGTCTTAGACATAATTTTAAGGTAATTTTAGGTTGTGGTATATCTGTTTAAAAAAAATGTCCTGTTGGACATTTTTTTTTAACCCTTTTTGTGTTAATGAAGAGCACAGTTTTCTTTATCTATATGTTATTATTGTTATAATCAATCCATGGTTGTATTTAACAGCACAGTAGATTATAAATGTATTCTATTGAGCACTCCTGTGCGGTCCGGGGGTTTGGGGTGTTGGTAGCGGAGGGTATAAGGTAAAGAAGATGTCAAGGTGAAGAGTGTGGGGGAAGTGGGGGCAAAGAAAATATGCCATTTTATTTACACTTTTTAAAAACACTGTACAGAATGAAACAACATTTATGAATATCAGTTACAATGGACACCCACAGTGTGTTTTTGAGCCTTTTCTACTGTTTATAATAAAATAGAGATTGTATTCTGGACTTTAAAAATTCTATTGAAATCACAAGAAAAGTATTGAAAGATAGTCACATTACACAGTTTACTGTTTTTAATAAAGACAAAAGTTGACACAAACATATTTCCAAAAAGGAGTACTATCCTTTAGTAAGTTAATTTTTGTTTTGTGAATTGACTGTAAATGACAGTAAACTAGAATCTCTTCTCAATTAGCTTGACTGGTATAATACAATTTTTTATTACTTATGGTGAGCAGATTTCCACAAATACTTCTGGTTTCCTCGTGCAGCATTAAGAAGAGCCCTGTCCTTTAGAACCATTGTGTGGAAGTCAGCACAGCACAGTTAAAAATTCAGACTCACAAGCAGCTCACTCTTTATCAGTTCTATAGACCATTAGTATTATTATTTGTTTATTTAGCAGACGCCTTTACCCAAGGCGACTTACAGAGACTAGGGTGTGTGAACTATGCATCAGCTGCAGAGTCACTTACAATTACGTCTCACCCGAAAGACGGAGCACAAGGAGGTTAAGTGACTTGCTCAGGGTCACACAATGAGTCAGTTGCTCAGGTGGGATTTGAACCGGGGACCTCCTGGTTACAAGCCCTTTTCTTTAACCACTGGACCACACAGCCTCCTATAGACCATCTGTTACGATTATCATTCCAGTTGAACCACTTATCCAGATAAGCAATAGCATAATTCAGAAATTATTTAAACACTTTTTTGACAGTGTCTGCAGCTACCCTTCAACCTGACATTGTCCTATGGTTAGTTTCAGCACATCTTGTTCTCTTGGTGGAGCTAACAGTGCAATGGGAGGATTTTGTGGATGAGGCATAGGAGAGGAAGAAACTGGTTAGACACTGAGGAGGAACAATGAGGGAGTAGAGAGGTGAGAAAAGTAGCAACTGGCTCTGGTTGAGGAAAAAAGAGGTTGATTGTGGACCTCAAAAGAGAGGTGAAGTTAACATCAATGAAAAGGAATGCATGACTAAGGCAAGTGATGGAGGAAGTTAACATCAATATAAAAGGAATGGATGGCTAAGGTAAGTAAACTGGGCTGGGTTGGCTGGGAGATGGAGGGGAGTGGTGCTGAGAGGCCAGCATCACTGTCGAGTCTTCCTGAGGTGTTGCAGGCTAGTCGATGAAACAGGGCGACTTACAATTTAACAAGATATCACATTATTTTTTTACATACAATTACATTATTTTTAACACATTATTTTTTACATACAATTACCCATTTATACAGTTGGGCTTTTACTGGTGCAATCTAGGTATAAAGCACCTTGCTCAAGGGTACAGCAGCAGTGTCCCCCACCTGGGATTGAACCCAATACCCTCCAGTTAAGAGTCCAGAGCCCTAACCACTACTCCACACTGCTGCTTTAATTTAGTTAATTTTACATATTCTTAATGTCATCTTATTTATTACTGATTTGTTTAATTTGGGACATCTTTATTTAGTCTCAGTGTTTTCTTAATTCCTAAAGACTTCTGTATTATGTATTTTGTTTGAAATAATTTAATTTCCTAAATATATATTTGAGAGGCCAGGAAGTCTGGGTCATTACCTAATTTGCCAAAAGGTCATCCTTTGAGTTGTTAAGTTTTACTGCTTAACCCATGTTGTTTAGATTCTGAGTAAATTACCTTGATTAATTGTTGGGAAACCAGTCAGAGTGTCTCCAAATTTGCAGTCTGAAAGTAATTACTCAGAATCTGTCTGTATTGCTAAAATGAGCCAGTATGACCTTGCTCCGCCTCCTCATATACTGATGTGTTTATTTGTATAAATAATGGATCTGTATTTAATAAATAAATAAATAAATAAATAAAAATAATTTCAAAAGCATGTGTTGCCTGTGTTAGAATTATGTTTATTTTTAACGGAAAACAGAGGCAGTTATGTTACCACTGTACCAAGGCCACTGTCTTTGTATTTTCATTGTGCACAGATTCCTACTGTTTTAGGATTCAGAAAAAAAATCAAAACTATATGAACATAATTTAGATATTTTATTTAACATCAGTTTTTCATTAAGAATATGGGAAACTACATATTTCAATATGTTAAAGTTAATTATTTAGCATGTTTCATTCAACTTCATTGTGCAAAATTAGTTAATTGTATAGGGTGATGCAAAACTTTTGACCATAGCTTTATACTAGCAGAACAGCCTGATTCTGCACCCCAATAGTTTATTTTCCTCTTAGAAGTCCTTGGACCCCAAAACAAAGCATTGTGCTTCAGAAAGTGGCATATAACCCATAGACTGACAACAGAGCAACTCAGGCTATCAGCAGTTGTTTACAGATTCTGAAGTGTGAAAGTTTTTATCTGAAAGAGGACAGGCTTGCAAGGCTGGACATGTATTTTTTTATGCTTAAACTTCAGCACACGCTAGTGGAATCACTGTATGCTTTGATTCGAATTGCCCATTGAAACGGATGACACACTGCTCGACAAGCTGGTGTTTGTGACAACAGGAGCTGTGCATCGAAATATTTATCGTAGGATAAAGAAAGGTTAAAAACTCATTTTGTTAAGAAAACCAACAATATGCATGAGCAAAGGTTGGAAGGTAAAAGCTTGCTGAGAAGGCACTTTTAAAGTCTATAGACTGTTTATTTTGTCTCCATGAAGTAAGCTTCCTTTCCTGAAAGAGGTTTAAATTTATTTATCCATAAAGCCTGTCTCTGACAGCGGTGCCTGCTTTATCACTCCGACACCAAATTGAGGAGGCAGCAAAAGGTTTTCCAGTTAAAATTCAGACGAGACAAAGGTCATGCTTATTGGCTTCTGGCATACTTTACTTTATTTTCCTTGAGCTGACTCGACTGAAGACTGAGGTGTGACCACATTTTTCTTTCTCCACCTGTAAGTGGGTTGCCTTTTCACTGCAATCATGCAAGTGCATTTTGGTGCTACCTAATACAGACAAACCAGACCATTCCTTTATCTAGTAATGTAATGCTTGAATACATTTTCAAAACATGTGCTATCCCGGCTGCTGCCTATATCATATCTGTAATAAAGTTTATTCAGTATATGTACTTGAGTTACTCACACCAGTGATTCAGGGAACAATAAGGACACCTGTTTCACCCTGTGTGCAATGTTTTGCTTTTAGTTTGTATCCCTGCCCAGCATATGTACCAGCATAGAGCATGCACAATATGTGCTGTCATAGCTCAGTTCAGAACAACTGTTTTAAAATAAAACAATACATATTTTCATTGTCATATTACTTCTAAGTCCATGTTTTAAAGTAGATATATTTCTTGTTATGATTCTGCTTCTTACCTTTTCTCCAATGGGAACGCATTAGTAGATGTGCTCTAGGATGAGGGAATGCCCTGCATTTGTCTAGGCTATTGCTTCAAAACTACTGTATAACCCAAAAGTATATTCATCAAATGCAGTTTTATATTACTCTAACTAAACCATTCCAACTGTATAAATGATAGTTGAATGGAACTGTTAGAAAGACTACATTTTCCAGTTCCACACTGTTGACTGTAGCATCACATGCACAAAAAGGAGAGCAGGTGGGATATATCACATGATGCTGTTTGGCTGCTGTGTGCCTTAAGCATCTGCAGCTGAGCTGATTGCTAGACACAATGCTGTAACCCCAGAGAAAGGTAATGTGCAATAAATCTTTTATTTATTATTCATTAATTAGTTAAATTGCTTCTGCTGTGCTTTTCCCATGGAAGCTGGAAGCAGGAGAAGGTTCATGGCTGCTAGCTCCAGTCCTGTCTTGAGCTGCTGTCTAGCCCACTTCACAGGATTTCAATTGTATCAAGGATGGAGATGGGAAATGTGAATGAAAACAAGGTGAGCCAGGAAGCTCTTTTGAGAGCTTTGGCTTCAGGGCTTCCATACTGCACAGTACTGTATGATACTTCCATATGAATTCATACGTCAGGAATAAAAACAACTCATGCACACATACAGGAGCTGTTTGAGTCACGCATACTGTGCATACAAACAGTGACCTCAAACATGAAAAAGAAATAGAATCCATATTGTAAGGAGGCTGTGTGGTCCAGTGGTTAAAGAAAAGGCCTTGTAACCAAGAGGTCCCCAGTTCAAATCCCACCTCAGCCACTGACTCATTGTGTGACCCTGAGCAAGTCACTTAACCCCCTTGTGCTCAGTCTTTTGGGTGAGACGTAGTTGTAAGTGACTCTGCAGCCGATGCATAGTTCACACACCCTAGTCAAGTCGCCTTGGATAAAGGCGTCTGCTAAATAAACAAATAATAATGTATGAAAGTCATAATGGTTGATAAAACCATCTCTATATAAATATTGTGTAACAAACTAATGGTGTATGTATGGGCTCACAATTATCCCATAGGGAAGCTCTTAATTGCATTGTTTACTCACCTGTGCATGATGGTGGTCTTTAATATACTGCCACAATACTTTGCTTACTAACACTGTGGGGTGAATATCCTGAATACCGGTCCGGATCATGAGAGAATGTATGGGACTCATTCTCCTTTAATCATATTCATATATAAGCATTCCAAACAGCATTTAAGACTGAGAGCACAGTTATAAGTTCATTTCTTTTGATCAGCTATTAAAGATAAGGAAACAATAACTCCCAAGAATGAGTGTGAATGTACAGAGCAACAGCTAGGTGCCTTTCCACTGCACTCATTCAAGTGCAATTTGGTGCTTCTGAAATTACCTATAAAATCAAAAAATACAAATTTGTGTGTTGGGTGTCCATTCTTGTGTTGCTGTGCTGAGACTGTTGCATGAGTTATTTTCAGACAATCGTAGCACTCAGTTTGTCCAGGCCATTTTACAAGTAAACCCTTTTACATGCATGTGCTTCATGCAAAAAATCATTCGATATATACACTACATTATTCCTGAACCTGCTTTTATTTACCACTCAAATTAAAACTGGTCTTTTTATACAGGTTGTCTTTTGATACTCCGTGAAATCTGTTTGATTTTAGTGCCCCTGCAGTTGTGAGATGTGAAATTAGAGACTTTCTCCACAGGATCCCCACATAGTTGCAAAAGCATTTAAAAAATCTTTCAGTACTTGACACTGACTGAATTCATAAGAAGAGAACTAACTAAAATGACTGTAGTGGGTTTGATAACTGTTCAAGTATCCACCCAGGTTTTAGGAAGGAAAGAAAAATTGCTGGGTACCTGAAGCACAGCAGATATAACATATTCAGATATGTTATTTTCAATTAAAAATGGATATGTTATACATGTGTAATTGATCTTACAATCTTTGACTTAAGACCTCACTTCATATAAAGAGGATATGCATTGGGTCTTTTCTGCTTTCCAGAGATCTGTTTTTGTTGACTGAGTCTTGTTGGGTTTCAGGTGAGGTATTCGTATGCAAATGCTGTTTAAGACTTGTTTCTACTTCTTTTCATTTCGACTTTAGATTTGATTTGTCCGTCTTCTTTGAAACAGGTTCAAGAGCAGCTAGAGAAATTGTTTTCCTTGCAGTGAAATCTTTCAGAAACAATGTTGCTGAAGTGGAGGTTGCTTCTGCATTGCCAGCGCTTTTAGCTTTTTTTTACAATAGCATGGGACAAGGTGTTTAGTGCTGGAACACTCAAACAGAGAAATGCTTCATTGTTCAAAGAGACAAACAGTATTACCACTTAATGTGATATAGTAGGACAAACTTGTGTCAGTCACTGTGTATTTAATATCCTGCAAGGCTATGAACTTAATTAAGGTTTTGGAGAATTACATTTGAATCATGTCTCGACTGTGTTTGGAATTCCATCACCTAAACATGACATGTCACAGATGAAATGAATATCTCCTAAGGGGAATTATGAAGTGCTTTAATAGTCTTAATTTTAATTTCAGGATAACAGTACATTAGTCTGATTTTAAAGGCACATTAGTCTGAATTCCTGCTTTTTTAGCAGTTTTAATAAAGAAAAGTGACACTGATGGTGAAGCCCAAATATCAATAAAATTATATATAGAAAAACTTAAATTCCGGTTATGGTACAGCTGCTGTATTTTTTGGCCTCTCCAGTGCCTTTTAGTCTGTTCCACATAATGTCCTTTTATCAAAATGTTCTAAATATGGGTTTGGTGAAGGCATTTTGGGCTGGTTTTTGGGGTTTATTTTTCGTTCCTTTAGAGCGGCCCCTCCATCAATGCTTTTCCATATGACCATAGCTTAGCTTGGAATGTTTTTTTTTTCTTTGGAAGAAGTGTTTTTAGCTTAGATTCTTCACTTTTAGCATTGAGTCCTGCTTGCTTGGAATCAATCCTAGAAGAATCAAAGTGTGTGGCACATGGGTATGGAAATGCGGTCCTGAATTTCAATGTAAAATTTACTTAAAATTGATTTATTACCTTTACATCCTTTAGTCACACTGTAACAGCAGAACAGTTGCACAGTATCACTAAAATTCACATACATGGACATTCTATTCTTGATGTCAGGTGCCAATTTGTAGAAGTACCTTTTTATGCTTGAATAACTGGTAGCCTAAATATACAAGTCTCTTATTTGTCTGACACATTAGCTCACAAAATACCAGGTCGAGATGTCAAGCTCCCAGATCAAAGGTTCCTTTTTTCTACTGTGTTATTATGTGACAACTGACCCGAGAAATGCAAAAGAAAAAAAAAACATGACACAGGGCAAAATTCTCAAAGCTATTTACTTGTGCTAATGACAATTTGGAGAAAGGAGCTTTGAGACCCTGGCCCCCAATCTCTTACTGATAATGCCAAGAAACATATACCTGTTATACTATATTTAGAAACACATGTCAATAAAAAATAAATTATATATATAATGAACTTGTCCACAAAATTAACTTGAAGTATCTGCCTCTGGATTCTATTCACAAAGCTTCAATTAATAATTTTTTAAAAAAATGTTTCTTTCAAAGACTGACAATTTGTTATCTTTTTGATGCATCAAAGTTAATTATCGGTGACACTGAAATCTATAAAACTGATGGTCTGGATAACTCCTTCCCTTCTCTATGTCTCATCTCGCCAATTACCTCCCACAACACTCCACGAATGACAAAACACTTCCCTCTCACTTTGTTTTTTGGGACCTCATTATCACTGCAAATCAATCTGTGTGATCTTTGCTAATTTGCGTAATTGCTGACATTGTGACATACCCCATCCTGAAGTGTTGAGAAACATCCATGTCCCTAAGGATTTTACTTGTTAATTTTAAAACCTTCACAGTCAATTTGCTGTAGTTTTTGCTTGGTTTTTGTCATTAGTGCACATTTTTAAATACCTTTTAATTATGATAGTTTGATTAAATTCAATTTATTCTGTGGCCATAAGAACTGTGCTGAAGCAACTTTATTCAGAAACATGAAGTTTCTATTTTGTTTCATCATTGCATTAACATGGTGGGGTTTAGACCAGAAAGGGGCTACACAACGTTGTGTAAGTGAGGGCTATATGGAACACTGTAGGAGTTGGCCATTCTAACTGCAGATGAGTCACATGCCCTTTGAAGACCGTGACACTGATTCCTCCTACAATATTTAGGCTGTTCATCAGCTCTGAACTCGAAATGACTTGCTCCAGCACCTGCTGGTTCTTTCTCCATCAGTATATCGAGTCTAATATGATACATTTTTCAGATTGGTAGTCCCTGAGGTCACATCAGTTTTCATTAGACATTCATTTAAGTTCCCAGCAGCAGATAACTGGAGGATTAGTGATATATTGGAACTGGAAGAGTTTTTGGTCAATGGCAACAATTCCTGGGCAATGACTTCATTCTGATGAAGCTGCTATTTGTTATCGTTGACAAAATTCTATTGCTGTCCACACTGATGGTTGCGGAAATTGGAAAGATTGAGACAATGGGTAAAAACATCATGATAGATACACACTGTATCACTTTCCATATTCATGTTTACTGTATACTGCATAGTTTTACATACACATTTCTCATTCAATATTGATGATGCAATCGTTTAAAATAAAAAAGAGAAAATGTAGTGCTTCTGCACAAATGAAAGGCAAGAAGATTGTCTTACTCTTCTTCCAGGAAATTAAGGTTACAAGTTTCATCTGTACTCCCCCAGTTCTTAACAAGCCCTTTTACACTTTATTGATACACACCTGATGTTCACGTCATAGACGGTATTAAATCTGTTTCATTATACAAGTTGGCTGGTCTGCAATGTCTGCAATGGTGCTGTTGAAAAATGATTCTCCATGGAGCTGTGTAACTTGGCAGGTGAAGGAAAAACACTCCAGGACGAGCGTCATGGGTTACAGTGGGTGCTTGTAGAGAGGAACAGTCCTTCATAATCCAGTTCCAAGCTATATGTCAGATCTTTTGGCCCCCTGGGTCCTCAGATGTTGGTCTGACAGCAGATTACTCTGGGTGTTCGCTCTTTTAGCCATGTTGCACCTTCCATAAGGGATTCTTTGTCAAGAGATACACCCTTTCTTTCTTTAAGACTACATTTAAATGAATATCTCTCAACACTGGATTTTACTTCTTAAAATTGCAGGCAAGCAGTTTTTTTTCATTTCTCTATTATGTAAAGAGTTTCAGCATGATAAGTCACTATATGAGTTTGTGTTGTTGTTCTTGACACCTGCTTTATTAAGACATAGCGTTCTTTGCCATATGCTTGAGATCATTTACGCTCCGCATGACACCAGTCTCTTTAATCTAGATTTTGCCTTTCCAATCAAAGTCATTAGAATGTGGCATAGTTAATATGTAAATACTGCACGACTATGTAGTGTGCAAGATATATTTGTATTTGGACTAGTTTAAATTGTAAAATACATTGTTTTGAATTCATGTCTTGAAGAACCCAACTTTATCGAAATAATCAGACTGGACAACGTTTCTAGTGAATATAAAGGAACAGTTTTATTAGAAATAAAACTAAAGGAAAATTTAAAGGTGCAACAACTAAACTAAAATAATACAGAGAGGAAGAATTAAGTAAACTAAACAGTACAGAAAAGAAAGTTTAAACAACGACCCCCACTGCCACTGGTAGATCAGCGATCCAATGCAGTCTATGGGAGATCCCCTTAAGGTTACAACTGCATTCCTGACAGCTATTTAAGACGAAGGTTAGTCTTAACAGGGGTATTGTTAGTAACACAAATATTTACTTTCGTTAATATTTCATAATCAAAGCATCGATCAGTCTCATATATATAGTTTTGGTTCAGAAGGCAATTCTCACTCTTGCGAGATAAAGATGCTCTTTGCGTCCAGACAACCTATCGAGAATTATCAATTATCAAGACAACTAAATTTGGATTCTAGCCTTAAACACAGAATGATAATTGCCTTGTAAAACCCACATGATTTGTATAAATCACATACAAACAGTTACTATAGTGTTCATTAACTTGAAAGCATGAATTGAAAGCAATAATACTTTTCTTACATTCTACCTAAAACACAATGTTAATTTTACTTTAAGGTCTGCTTATTCTTGAGTTCATATGTTCATAAAACACTACTCATTGAATACTTAACGGACATTCGCTGCCTCTTCCAGGTGATCCGTGTCTTCAACAATACAGGTGCTTGAAGGCTCTCCTGCTGGCAAGGACAGGTCCAGGTTCTGGGGTCTGCCTTCCTCGCGTTTTGTCTCCACTTCAGGGTACGAAAGAAATGTCTTTGCAAAGAACAAAAGTCATGAACTATTTAGGTATTCCACTGAAACAGCAATTCCTCCACCAATATGTGCACTCTTCATCCGGTTATGTCTGGGATATTCCACCGCAAACTCCGACATTGCTAGCTCAATAAATCGCTAAATAAGAGATTTGATTACAAGTACTTTTAGGATTTTAGATGTCTTACGCAGCGGACTCCCCCCACCAAGGCAAACACTAGAATAGTTATCTCGTATTAGAGTGTCCAAAAACAGTATCTCTGTTCCAGCTGGTCGCAGGCTGGATCTTCAGATTGTCACAGTTCAGAGACTGGTTTGTGTATCAGAACCTTGGATTTCGTGTTGGGAGCCCAGTTTGAGTGTCGGACTCAAGCAATTGTAAGGTTCTCTTTACCCCTATGAATGTATAGTTTGGTTATTTTGGGCAAAGCCTGAGTCCATGTGGAGTGTTTCTCATTGGTTGTTCTCATTCTGATGCAACCCCTTGTTCTCCATTGGTCAGCTATTCCGCCTCCTGTCGGCTGGATTTATGAGATGGACTGTTTTCTGTCCTATATGTCAAAGTACCCAAAACTGTCTGGCTTGTGGCGCCAAAAGAGTCATTCAGCGATCGTGAAGATAAGCCTTTTGTTCAGCAGTGAATCCTTAATGAATCCTGTTTCATGTGTTGCCATCAGAATGAAAAGCAGATTTCCCAATGCATTTTTGAATCACCCTTTTCAGACAGAATGGGTTTATGGCTTAACTATTCTTTGCTTTTTGATTACCATATCAATTGAGTGGTGAAGAAGCTCAGGCTAAAATATGTGGAGGAGAAGGGAAGGATGTCAATTAAAGTGTTTGATCTGATTTTGTAATTAGAAACCAGGACCAGAAACACAGGTGGAAATTAAGTGGAAACTTAAGTGGACAGACGGTGGGAGACACAGAGTGATGAGGGTATGCATGGGTTAATGAGTATTACAGAACCTAGTTATGTTGTTGATGCTGAATTGGGCCCATGAGTATGAAAGTGGTCTAACTACATTTTTGCAGATTTTGAGATTGTAGTTTTCTGTGTATAGGTGCAGGAGTGATGCAGTGTGTAATGAGCCAGACAGAGACTTGTATTCCAAGGGAAAAACAAGGTTTTATTTACACAAGTCCAGGTCTGGTAACCAAAAGAAAGGTCCCTGGCAATACACAACAATGTGTAAAGCACAGGGAAAATAACACGGGTTGCAGTCCCAAATAATAATAACATGTATCTCTCCTACAATACACAATCACAGTCACCAGTCCTGGGTGCGCGTTGTAGTGCTCGGGGTGGGTGATACGGTTTATCTGGTGACATTTCGTGCAGTGCTGTTCTGGGTTTTTGCTGGCCCATGGTGACAGCTCCGGAACTTGTTTAGGTGTCTACTAACAATAAATCACAATAATTAGTAACCAAAAACAAATAAACACTCATGAACCACAATCACAAGGGTTTTCTGTCCTTCTGGGTTATTTACTTTTAACCAAAGCGAAGGATCCAATCACGTAGCTTCGTCCCTTTAAAATACCGTCATACATGACCCCTTGGTAAATGATTACAGCCAGCTCCGTCCTCTTCTTAGATGACCGACTTCCTTTTAACATGTGGCATGAATTGTCAGGCCAAAAAGTCCAAGGTACTCGGTCCCTGCTACTTAGCACCCTCACAGGTCAGGAGGGAAATTTACCACCAAGAATCATTGTCTTTCTGTCACAGAGATACATGCATTTTCCAATGTCTGGACCCTAATTTAATAGTATGAAAATGGACTAAGCTGTAGTCAATTGGAAACTGGGTTTATTAGCTAGGGGTTGTTTTTAATCACTATGTGATTTCATGGGATACTGAAATTGAAAAATGGGCTATGTCAAATTACAATGTGAAAAAGTGGTCTATGTCACACAGTAAACAAAAATGGTGTCTGGGAGAGGAAAGGAGAAAGCTCAAAGAAAAGTTTTTCCAACTTCTCAGCTTCATTCACTCGTTTTTGAAGATTCTGATTCCTCTTTGGAACATGATTTGTCCTTAGTGCATCAGGTAAGCACAAAAAAAAATAGTGCAAATGTGCTAGTTTTAATTTTAACTCTACAAAAGCAAGTACAATTAATGTTGTCTGTAGTCATGTAGTAAACTGGTATTTCTGAAAGTAAATAGATAACCAAATTAAATAATGGTACTTATTTTGAGTAGCAAATCTGCTTGATTTTTTGCGCCAGGAGTGGCATAAAGTCACCCAACATCAAAGTGAAAGACTGGTGGAGAGCATGCCAAGATGCATGAAAGCTGTGCTTGAAAATCAGGGTTATTCCACCAAATATTGATTTAATATTGAAAAGTGTAGCTGCATTGGTACTGCAGTCCTGAAACCTTGTGCATTAATTTCCATGTTAGTTCTTTATAAGATATCAAAACCTCTAGAGATTTCCTAGCAGTGATTAGATTACCAAGATTGCAAGTTTTGAAAATTGTAGCGAAGATTAGAAAACTTAGACAATATACCTTTCTCTTTCCTAAGTGCATGTATAAACAGAATAGGACCCATCCCAGAACAGTGAGGATGAAAGTGAGGGGTCAAGTGCAGCTGAGACAGTGCAGCCAGAAGCTAGTCAGGAAGATGAGAATAATTTTGATGAAGGGAATGAAGTTGTTTCTGTGCCTAGTGAGTTACCATCTGGAGAAAGTGAGGAAAAAACAGCCAGAAAGGGAAGGAAGTGCACTAGAGATGTAGCTAATTGGAAAGCAAATCAGTTGAAGTTGAAGGGTAACACTTTATATTAAGGTGCTGCTTAATAGATAATAGTTACTTAATGACTATGTTATAGAGTGTTAATAAAGCATTATAGATGATTTATATCCATGCAATAGCTATAGGCGGAATTGTGTTTAAACATCCCAAAGTACAATAAGTAGCTAAAAACTGCCCCCTTTATAAAAACGTAATTCTGTCTATAGCTACTGCATGGTTATAAACCATCTACAACATTTTATTAACACTCTATAACATAGTTATTAAGCATATATTATACATTTATAAAAAATATATAAAACATTAATAAGCAGCACCTTAATATAAAGTGTTACCAGTTAAAGCAAAATTCAGGGAAAGCCTACATAAACATTCCTGCAAAATAATTAAGCTCAGCTGAACATATATGTAGGCATAATTGTGCTGAAAAAGTAGGTGAGGGTGAACAGAAAATTATTCACCAAACTTTTTGGAATCTTCAAGATTTCAATAGACAAAATGCATTCATTTGTTGCAGTGTGAAACTTGTACTCCCGAGACAGAGGAGTTCTGATCAAGCAACAGATTAGCGAAATAACTTTATCCACTGCAAGCCACTATACTAGAACTCATCATACAAATGAAACTACTCGTCGCCAGTACTTACCTCCTTACCTAACCATTTCACAAATGTATGTGCTGTATTGTACATGGTGCCTAGAGAAAGGCATTGGACCTGTGAAGGTGGGCATACCGTAAGGTTTTTAATGAAGAATTCAACCTGAGCTTCCATCAGTCACTGAAGGACACTTGCAAAGCATGTGACAGCTACTGTTAAAATAACTGTTGAAATAACCACAGAGGAAAAACTATACCTGCTGAATGGAATCTCCATCTCAGAAAGGCACAAAAAGCAAGAGATTCTCTGAAGTTTTCAAAAACAAACTCAGACCCAAGTTTGGATATCTTCACCTTCAACTTAGAAAAGACATTTCCTACTCCTGACAAAAGCACTGGTGTTGCCTATTATGCCCGTCAACTCTGGACATACAATCTAGGTATTCATCGAATGACAGATGATGATGTTTTCATGTATATATGGCATGAAGGACAAGCATCCAGATGCCCAAATGAGATTGGATCTTGCATTATAGATTACTGCAGTAAACGTTGTCATGAAGGAAAAACAATGTTTACAGTGTTTTCAGACAGCTGTGGTGGACAGTACAGGAACTTTAAAATGGTACTGGTTTGCCATTACTTGGTATACAGTGGTGCAGATGTGGTTGAACAGAAGTTTATGACACATGGTCACAGTTATCTTCCCAATGATGCAGACTTTGGGGTTGCTGAAATATCTAAATCTAAACTTCATGATATATCCATTCCTGAACACTGAATAAAAGTAGTTGAAACTGCCAAAAAAAAGAACCCATTTAAGGTCGTAAAAATGACACAAAATGAGTTTGTAAGTTTGCAAGAATGGATTAGCTCAAAAGCAGTCCACGGAAAGAACACTGCAGAAGGAATGAATGTTAAATGGCTATGACTTGAGAGTGGAAATCCCCTAACTATGATGTTTAAATATACCTTAGAACAGGACGCAACTTTAATATTTTTCAAGAAAAACACGAGGAATCAACAACACCAGCAATTGTGTCACTGTACCCATCAGGGAGACCAATCAAAGCACTGAAGAAACGAGACCTGCTTGGACTCTTTCAGTACATCCCTCCAGTGTATCACAAGTGCTACTGGGATCTACCAGTAGATGGTAACAACTGAAGCCAAGAATTCCATCCAGATGATGTACCTAGTGACTCAGAAGAATGCAGTTTTGATGATGAGTCCTAGAGTGAGAAGACTGAACATTACTGAATGGTGATCATACTGTAAAGGTTGTAAATTAATCAATCCTAGAGCAAGCTCTCCCACTAGATCACATATTTAGACTGGAAAAACTTTGCAAATAAATCTGAAAGCCTGTAATATAGTTGTTTTAAAGTACCTAAAAACGGAAAACTTATTATTTTATGGTTTTATATTTTACTAAAAAATGTTAGAATATTGTTACAACTGTTACAATATTATTGTTCACTAAAATGTTGATTTTTGGACATTTATATTGCATGAGAACAAAAAAAAAAAAATTGGATTATGTTATATTTTTGGTTTAACAATTAGAACATAAAGACCACACAATAATGTTCCTCTTCACATTAAAACAAATGTTAAAATAACATGTTATGATTTTTCAGCAGTCATTAAACTTTCATTTTCTCAAAACTGTAAAAATGTAGTTAGACCACTTTAATACTCATGGGCCCAATTATTGGGCTCCATTAAGAACCAACTTGACAAAGCCCAGTCAGCTACTACAAACAGGATGGATGTGCCATATGTACAGGGGGCATATCTCAATATCAATATTCATGTCTTTCAAAACAATGTGTATGCAACTGACTACTGTATAAGCAGTATTAATATCTGCTGATTGTCTAAATGCTGTGTGTCTTAGTAAGTAGAGTTATTGCTTAAAGTATTCTTAGTCATTGGTTCATATCCCACAATGTTTTTCTTGCAGTTATTATTTGTCGCTCACACAGACTTTTTTTTTTTTTTTTATATAAATTTAGTCGTCGCCAATTTTTTACCCCGGTTTTCTCCCCAATTTAGCATGCCTAATTATTACTATCTGTATCCTCGGCTCACCGCTCGCAACCCCCCCGCCGACTCGGAAAACGGCGGCTGGAGCATGCGTCCTCTGAAACGTGCTCCTGCCAAGCCGTCATTTTTCGCACTGCGGATCCACAGCAATGCCACCAGACCTATAGTGCTGGACAACACATATCTGGCAGCTCCACTGCAGAACCACAGGCACCCTATCGGCCACAGGGGTCGCTGATGCGCGGTGAGCCGTCGATTCCCCTGCCGACCTAAGCCCTCCCGACCCGGGCAGCGCTCAGCCAATTGTGCGCCGCCCCCTAGGAACTCCCGGTCACAGTCGACTGTGACATAGCCTGGATTCGAACCTGCGATCTCCAAGCTATAGAGCACATCCTGCACTCCACGTGGAGCGCCTTTACTGGATGCGCCACTCGGGAGCCCCGCTCACACAGACTTTGAAATTGTAAGTGTAAAAAGTTATCATGATGTTAACAATGAAAATAAAAATTGCAGGTACGTTATTTAAACAGTAGTAGCAACATGTGGGGACGTATTACACTATATTTTTTGGAACCCCGCTTACTTACTTACTTTTTAATACACATAAGATATGGATCAATTTAATAATTCATTTTATGCCTTAAGTTCCTCTAAATGGTGGATAATGCTTATTGAACAAAGAAAAAGAAAAGACTTTGAACATTTTAAATGATTTATTCAGAAGTTGCAAAAACTATGAATCAAGATACAAGCAAAATATCAGAACCTACATATACCAAATATCGCACACATGGTTAAACAGCAAATATAATCAAAGCATTTAAACAGTATTATCCTAGCTTATACACTCAGAATTCAATACATTTTATAGTTACCTTCCTTTAAGACTTGGAGGGTTGAAGTCTATTTTTGAAGAAAGAATTAACAATCCCGTGATGATCAGTCATGTCGTAAGTGCACAACATACAGCCCGTGGGCCACATCTGGACTGCAGAGAGGCATCCGTGACCTGCAATACCGAATAGTTTATTTTTTAATTTTTAAATACTTTTGTTTCTATTGTAATCTACACACCTACCCCTTGTTTAGCAAACGAGGAAGTAGCTAGTAAACAGAGAACTTCCCATTGTGATTGGTTCATGCCTGAAGTTGGATTTTTACATTCATAGTTTTGAAAACGTGCATTGGTTCTTCAGGGTGTACATCTGTGCAAAAATGACAAGTAAACCAATCAGAGCAGAGAATTTGTACAGGCGGCATACTGATCTGCATTGTTGAAGTTGACTGTTAGTAAATTACATTCAAATTCTGTTGCATATTTTGTTTGTATGAGTTACGGCTGGAATAAAGAAGTGAAAGATTGATAAAGAACATCGCAAATTCAATGCCAATTGGACTGAAAAATACTGCTTTGTGGAAGACAGAGGATTAAATATCTGTTTCATTTGTAAGGGAACTGTTGCAGTGCCAAAGGAATTCAACTTGAAGAGGCATTACGATACAAAGCATTCCAGTTTTAATGAGTACACGGGAGAGCTGCACAAACAAAAATTTGCAGATCTTAGACAACAGTTGTTTGCCCAGCAAGATGACTTCCAAAAAGCGCAGAAAGAAACAAAGTGCAACAGACGTAAGACGTAACCTGCGAGAAACCTTCCTTAATTGCCAAAACATCTTGACCATTCACTGATGGAGATTTTGAGAAAATAGTGTTTGTTGATAGCATGCGAAAACCTCTGTCCTGCTCAAGCTCTGAACTTTAAACATGTTAGTTTAAAGCGCATGACTGTGCAGCAGCGTGTATCAGAACTGGGAGAAGAAGTTTTATGTCAGTTGAAAGATGTGGCAAAAAAAATTTATATACTTCTCCCTGGCAGTGGATGAGATAAGTGATCGCTTGGACACAGCTCAGATGGCAATATTTGTGTGTGGTGTGACAAATGATTTTGAGGTTCATGAAGAACTTTTAGGATTGGTATCTCTTCGTGGACTACGGGCCTTGATCTGTTCATCAATCTATGAGATAAGGTTAAAAGTTTAGGTTCTGAATGGGCAAAACTGCAGGCATTGCAACAGATGGTGCAGCTTCAATGACAGGGGGAGCGAAATGGAATGATCACACATCTTAAGCAATATCTGGGTGATCAGGAGGAAATGCTCCTCCAGTATCACTGTATTATTCACCAGCAAAATCTGTGTGGAAAAGATCTTGGCTCTGAGCATGTGATGAATTTTGTTGTCTTCACAGTCAACTTAAAATCTCGCTGACTCAACCAATGTCAACTTAAAACTTTTTTTGAAGAAATTGATGCTGATTATGTTTATCTACTTTATCATACTGAATTGAAGTGGCTAAATCTAGGTAAAGTTTTGAAAAGGTTTGTGGTGCTGCTGTCAGAAATAAAAGCTTTTCTGACAGAGAAAGAAAGACCTGTGACTCCACTGAATGATGTGAAGTGCTCTATGATCTCGCTTCCCTTACGGACCTTACTGCATATCTTAACAATCTGAATGTCCGGCTTCAAGGAAAGGAACAACTTGTTTCTGACCTCGCCAGCCATATCACATCATTTGAAAATAAACTGAGACTAGTCAATACAATGAGGTGACCGCCCTGCCAACAGATGTTTTCAGATCAGAACTGTGACTCAGGCCCTATTATGAAGTCATGGCAAAGCTTCAGTGTTCATTTCAGCAACAATTCTCCGACTTTAACTTATCGACCTGCAGTGCTGTGACTCGCTTCACAGCAAATTCCGAGAAGGAAATCGCCTCAACTTCTACAATTGCCTGGATCCTGAAAAATGTCTGAAAATGTAACAGAGGGCCATGATGTTCATAAGAACATAAGAACAGTTTGAGAATGAGAAATGGCTATTTGGCCCATCAAGAGGGAAAACACATTTAAAAGCATCTAGTATTTTTTAAATGCTCCCAGTGTTTTAGATCATACTACTTCATCTGGTAGGCTATTCCATGCATTTATACCTCTCTGTGTAAAAAAAGTGCTTCCTACCTTCTGTACCTTCTCGAGTGAATTGATGTATTTTTTTGTAGTGAGGTGATTAAAACTGCACACAGTATTCTAAGTAGGGACTAACTAGGGCATTACATAATCTTAGCACAACGTCTCTAGTATTTCACACTTTTTGCAAAACAGCCAAATGTTCTAGTTACCTTTTGAATTGCCTTACCGCATTGGCAAGATACTTTTAATGATGACACTGAGATGTTTTTAAAAGTCCTTGTCCCCTATTTCCATCTTTGTTATACTTATAAAATAGATTTTTATGCCCAATATGCAATACTTTACATTTCTTAACATTAAAATTAATTTGCCACAAGTTTGCCCAGGTACAGAGCAGTACAGTCTTTAAGTTTTTAGTAGTAGCAAAAACTTTTTCAGAGAGCAGACTTCCGAATTTAAAAGATTAGTTACCACCATCACCAAGATGAGTCTGTTCCGGGGCTCCAAAAGTTTAAATACAGAGATGAATCTCACATTTCAAAGTTATTTTTTCAGGAAAGGTTCAACTGTTTGCATTAATAGGTTATAGCAAGACCCTACATATATAACTATGTACAGTTACCTTGGGTTGGCTAAAACACGCACAACGTTTTAAACAGGTTCACAAGCAATGTCTTATGTAGTTTAAGATGGCTTTTTCAGTTGTTGTGACAACGTAAATTTCAAAATTGCTGCTCTAGTGCACTGGGTTTAAGATCTCTCCTCTAAATCACAGCAGGAAGAGCGATAAAAAAAAGCATAATAAGTGCTCTGACTTTTCAGTTCCGCACCACATCATGGATCGTTATTGCCAATAATCTTTACACTATCAGTGCACTAGAGCGGCCATTTTGAAAAGATCTTTAAAACACACTTTAAAGTTATAAGTGTAAAAAGTTGTCAGGATGTTAACATTGAAAAGAAAAAAATACAGGTACGTGATTTAAACACTTGTAGCAACAGGTGGGGACGTGTAACGCTATATTTTTCGGAACCCTGTTACTTATTCTTTAACGAACAGCTATGGTGGTATGAACTGAACTGTATGGTGTCGCTATAAAATATTTTGAAGAACAGTGGCTATCGAGATCAAAAACAGAAACTAGATATATTCTAATTAGCAATATTAAATTGAAATACAGACAGTAGCCTACTACACACATCAATCACTTGCCATATAGACAGTAAATATCTTGAAAAGCACAGAGGCTGTAGATATCAGCAGGACTTGGGAATTCATGTATGCACACAATGAGGGATGAAATGCATTTTATTTTGTGGCAAAGCAATGTGTAAGAGAGCCTAAATAATTAAATAATTATTAGTATGATTTTAACCAAGGCCCGTGCCTTGGGTGCCTCATAGCTAGCTACGGCCTTGCTGAAGGGCACATAAGGAACATTTTATTTTATTTTATTGTGTCACACATATGTAACTGAGATGGATTTACCAGTGAACAGGAGGATGATGGGAAATGTAGTTCTGAGAGGTCCATGCGGGTATATGGGAAGCCATCTTGAGGCAGGGAATGCACTTTAAAAGTTTAAAAAAGTGGTCAAAATGTAAAAAAAAATAAAATAAAAAAAACAATACACACACCTTACGTAAACAGTTGTAGCAACACATGGGAACATGTAACAATAAAATAAAAAGGTCCTTATGTGTCCTTTAAGGCATTGGCTGTTTTGCCTCTGCCCTGTCTGCTGTAGTTATACAAACTGAAGTATAAAATACAAGCAAAGAAAAAAAGAGTATCTTGTGTATAAGATTAATATGGAGGATGAGTAGGGTTGCCAATTCCTGGATCACTGACACACAAACAAAAGCCACTGGTCACTGCCCCCCCAAAGGGCCCTAGTTCTGACGATAGCTATTTATTATGTAAATGTTTTAACAAATATTTTATTATGTGTAGGTGAGGATGCATGGTAGTGACGCAGTGAAGCAACAAATTGATTGATAGATCTGCTGTCGTGTATATGTTAAATTGGGTAGGCATCCTGCTGTAAGCTTTAGATGGACAAAAATACATAACTATATGCAGCCTGATATGATCACTGTGCTTAACTGTCCCAAGTGTAAAAAAAAAAAAAACTTTACATCTTTTCACTACCAAGCGGCAAGGCAGTACAAAAAAAGGCCAGGCTGACTGGTACTGAACCCCAATCTCCTCCAATGTAGTTCCCAGCTATGGGTTTACTCTGGCAAGCTCATCATGCATGATTGAGAAGAGGATTTTTTAATTGATGGATGGATCTTTAAATCTATTTCCAGTCTGCATCTAGCAACTACGTAATTCCTTAGGAGAAGTGAGAGGAAAGCAGCCCATGGCTATGCAGTTTTCTTACTTGATTCAGCATATTTGCATTTAATTAAATGCGTTTTTAATTTATATTTGCCTAGTTCCTACTATGCCCCCCATCCCCTCAATTTAAGTGTAGTGCTAGACAGGGAGAGCACTGCAGGCGACCCCCAGTCTCCAAGCCATGTCTCTCCCTCTCCTCCCCTATCCTGCAGGACTCCATATGGTGATCGCACAATGACTGGCCTGACAGTGCAGACACTGGGGAAGGTTAGATTCAGTATTTATTTGTTTTATATTTTGAAGATGTGAATGTGGTGTACATCTGTGATGCATCATTACTTTTTAACGGAAGTCAACATTTTATAATTTAAACAAATTTATTTTTCTTTTATTTTATTCCATGGTAACTTGTACATAGAAGAGGAGTGTATGTTACACTTCGATTTTAAAATATATAAAGATAACTGATTATCCAGTTGTGCTTGGTAAGGACATTTTGCACAAGTTATTGATAGAGGTCCAATCTCCTAATCCAATATTGAAATCAGCAATAATCAATTTATTGAGAACACTTCAGTCTGCTCTAGAAAGACTGAAAAATTCATGTACAGTATTTGTAATATAATATACAGCTATAGCCAAAGAATTTTAGGATTGAGACATATTTTATATATATATATATATATATATATATATATATATATATATATATATATATATATAAACATAATGTAGATATTTTATTTAACATTATCTAATCAAAGAAATTACAAAATGATATCGCAAGTCTACCGGAAGCCATAATAGTAGTACAGTATTTCATGTCAGATTTTGAAATATCAGTATATGGAAAACTACAAAGTTGCATGTAATTCAATATTTTAACGTAACATTATTCAGCAGGTTTCATTCGACTTTATGAAGCAAAATTAGTTCATTCTAGTTCATATGATGAACTGCTATAACTTGCATGGAAATGTATTTAATTATGCTTCGGCACTCCCATAGGGAGTTCTGCTTCTTGTAGCCAGTCTCAGTAGTCAAAATATTGCAAAAGAAGAAGGGAATATGGCGGATAACTACTAGTAACGGAGTATGTGCGCTCTTGTTATTTTACTTTACTACAGCTTACTAAGTCTGTTAGAAACCGTCAACTATGTTGCTAGTTATACTTTACTTCTGCTGAATATATACTCACTATGATAAGTACTCAGAAGACAGTAACTAGAAAAGAGCTCTGTATAGCATTCATTCCGGTGAATAAACTCAGCTTGATTGCCGAAACTGTGTCATGTTATTTCACCAACTCAATGATCCTGAAGGTCCAGCACGACTTACTAGGGGAAAAACTCTCTTGAAATGGAGTCCATAGCTCTACAAGGGTGATGAAAACCTTTGGCCATAGATGTGAGCTGTGTGGCTCCAAACAGGGTACCAACTAGAGCAATTCATTGATCAATGGATGTTTAAATGAAGCCAAAAAAAATTATAATTCATCAATCAATTAATAGTTGTATTGTTATTGAGATTCCCATCCTCCCACTGCTTGTGCCCTCTCGATTCTGCCATGGCTGTGACACACTGTCTCTCAGGCCTCAGTGCTGACAGATGGCTGTGGTATTCCCAGTAAGACCCCTGGGCTCACAGAATAGTGAAGTAATTCAATAAAGAGGCTCTGGTAAGGCTTCCTGTAGCCTGCAGGGTGCTTGTGACAGCAGGCATCGGTAGCACGTGGTGTTGAAGGGACAGCTCCCAGAATCAGATATGCAGGGAAAACATTTGTCATTGCATTATTAGATTTATTTTAGTATTTCTGGAGTCACAGGGAACTCTTGCTGTGTGTTGTATACAGTAAAGTCAAAGTTGTTTGGAAATTAGGATTTGTATTCCTTCACTGTGAGGAATCTTTTAGTGTTTGTGATGGATTTTTATTGTGCACCTGGGGTCAGTTCACCCACAGGTTTAGCGTTACAGATAAAGTTGCTAATATGAATTATGTTGGTTCATTGCAAGTCTACTGATTAGATCCAAATTCCTCCTGCTGTTTAGAGCTGTTTGTGTAGGAAGGTTATGAAAACATGTCCTTTAAAAAATGTACTTCAATTATTTTGACAAAAGAACAGTTTAAAGCAGCGGTACTAAAGGGAAACTTGTATGGTTGTGAACAATCTGAGTTATCTAATCTACAGTATCCTTATTTTTAAGATTCACTTTGTAACAATTTGTGTTACTGTGATCCTGGTGACTTTTTAAAACTCAGAAGTTGAAACAAGAAAAATACTATAATATAAAAGAAATTTAAACAAGCAGAAAACAAAATTAATTAATATACCTCATTGTTAAGATAATATTTTTGCACAGTATTTCTGCATAATATTTTTGCAGTTTTTCCATGTTTTCCCATGGCAATGGCATATATTTACCATAGTTTACCCTGGTTTGCCATGTTTATTAATATGCTTTACCATACCTCACTGTACTTCACAATGCTTACCTATGTTTTACCATGCTTTCACTTTGCTTTATTACACTCTGCTATGCTTTTCCTATGGTCACCTTTTCTAAAGGTAACTCTTTAAGATTCACCACTATTTAAATGGACTGTTTTGAACACACAAACTGAAAATACAGACTTATTTTGCTGTGTGTGATCTGAATCAGAGATTCTACCCACTAAATTAACACACATACCAAAACACAGTTACATTGCACAAATATTGAGGGATACCTGAAAACATGACCAAAGGTAATTGAAAGCAAGAACATAGCTTTTAAAAACACAAGAAAGTGCACCTTGAAATAAGCACTCAAATGTAAGACTGTGTGGGCTAATCACACAGTACAGTAAGTGTGCTTGGTTCTTTGATGTGTTAGCGATGTGGTGTGTGTGGGAGGTAGGAAATCAAATGTTCCAGCTCCATGCAGAAGACTTTAAGCATAAACTATTGTTTTTTATACTTTTAAAGTGGAGTGAGGAGGAGAAGATAGGAAAATGTACAATAGTTTAAAATTTCAAATGGATGAGATCGGTCTTCTGTGTAATAACAAGCAGAGACAGAAAAGAGCCTGAATTATTGAGCAGGTCAGGCCCACAGTTAACACCCAGCAGATTCCTATTACACAAGAGCCAGGGAGTTTTCTTTTTATTTCATAGAGTTGGGCCTGTGATATTATGATTCTGACCAAGAAGTAATTATCTATCTGTTTTCATGGCTTCCCTTATAAAAGTTGGTAAATTGTAGTAAAGCACAGTAAAGCCATAGTGAAATCATGGTAAAGCACAGGCAAGCCACATATATTATTATTATTATTATTATTATTATTATTATTATTATTATTATTATTATTATTGTTATTGTTATTTATTTCTTAGTAGACAACCTTACCCAGGGCGACTTACAGTCGTATACAAAAAATACATATCAAGAATTGCAAAATACAGGACTTCAATCCTAATAACAGCAAATACAAAACACAGTACAATTTGATATCGGACAAGGAGTTGCGTGGAGTAGTTGGTGAAAAGGGTCGGATTCTTCGTATGTTGCTCAGGAAGAAACGGCAGGTGCATGCTAGAGTGGAGATGTGCTTGGGGTAGGATAGGCAGAGGTCCAGGGTTTTGCCGAGGTTCTTGGCTGATAGATTTCAGAGGAATGGCAATAGAGAGATCGGAGGAGGGGGAAGATGAGGAGGGAAAGAAAAGGAAGTCAGATTTAGAGAGGTTGGGTTTGAGGTGATGCAAGTACATCCAGGAGGAGACAGACAGGTAGAGATACGGGAGGGGATGGTGGGGTCAGAGGGGGGGAAGGAGAGGAATATCTGAGCATCATCAACATAGAAATGGTATGAGAAACAATAGGATGTGATGACGGGGCCCAGGGAGCGGGTGTAGAGAGAGAACAGGAGAGGACCCAAGACTGATCCTTGGTGGACTCCTATTGAGAGAGGGTGAGGTGTAGAGGTTGAGCCGCGCCAGGTTACCCGGTAGGTGCCGTCGGAGAGGTAGGAGAAGAACCAGGCCAGAGTAGTGCCAGAGATTTCCAGGTCAGTGAGAGAGGATAGGAGAATAGAGAGATCGACAGTGTCAAAGGCAACAGAGAGATCAAGGAGAATTAGGACAGAGGAGAGAGAGGCAGCATGGGCAAAGTTTAGCAAGTTAGTAACAGACAGGGGAGCAGTTTCAGTGGAGTCAGCAGAGCGGAACCCAGATTGGAGAGGGTCGAGCAGAGAGTGGTTAGACAGGAAAGCAGAGCTGGTGGTGTACTGCCCACTCGAGGGTTTTAGAGAGGAAAGGTAAGAGGGAGACAGGATGGTAGTTCTGGAGGGAGGTGGGGTCGAGGGTAGGTTTTTTGAGGAGGGGGGTGATAGAGGCTTGTTTGAAGGCAGAGGGAAAGAGGCCAGAGAGGAGAGAAGTGTTGAGAAGGGAGGAGATGATGGGGAGCACAGCAGGAGCAGCAGCTTGAAGAGGTGAGTGGGAAGGGGGTCCATGGTGCACGTGGTGGGTTTGTGGCCCTGGAGCAGGGAGGAGAGGCAACAATTAAACAATTAACTCGGGAGATGGTCACCTTCTGCATGAAGTTTTTTAACGTGGATGGGGCTTCCCATCCACGCTGCTAAACAATACAAAATAACAATAAAACACTGCTCCACCGCTATATTTATAAACAAACAAACCATAACAATAACGACAATAATAATAATAATAACAGTAATCATAATAATAATAACAACTACAACAAAACTTATACAAAACAATAAACTGCACAGGGGCGGAGGGGTACCCCGTTCTATAAATAAACAAACACATGTACAGGGCTCCTTGCCCTGTTACAGGGACATTTATATAATTTCAAGAATACAGTATGTGGAAGTGGTTTTGTTCAGTGGGCTTTAGAAATGTGAGGGTAAGGGGAATCAAGCTCTGATAAAATCACCCTAAGAAAACTGGTGTAAAAACAGTGAAGTGCAGTTTTAATGTAACATCCAATTATACTGTCATAAAGGGATCCCTAGCCTAGTTTTTATCCCTTTAAATTAGATGTTGCACCACAGTGGATCTATCCTGAAGGAAAGATGTTTCAATAACATACCGTTGAAATGACCCTGTCCCCCATGACCAAACAATTGAATTGTCCTCTGACGCTGTTTATTTTTGATGGTTTTTCAATAATAGTTTCACTTAATGGAAATCTATACCCAGGGGACACTGTTTTTTAATTTGTGACAAATGTCTGGGGTAACTAGGAAATGGCAACCCATCACAGATTATTAAGAGATGCTGAGCCATATTTAAGTCTTGATGAAAACTATTGAAATTGGTTGATACTTATAGATGCATTTTCTTTCTTTCAGTGCGTTTTTTTTCCTGTCCTATGGGGACATTCAACTAATCTTTCCAGAGGCGTAGTTAATACAGAACGTATTTTTATCTCAAAGGATTCTCCTTTATTTAATCTACCCCTCAGTTTTTACATCATCGATCTTAATAGGTGGTGGAAAACTTTTGTTTTGGGGGAAGGTTCTGCTGAAACTCCCTGGGTATCTCTGGGTATGTGATTCTCCTCAGGGCTTGGTGGCCTTTATGCAGAAGTGCATTAAATAGTGCTACATAAAGCCCTTCTATATACTGTAACAACTATTTTGTGTAGACATTAGTGTGTTTCTGTAATCGACACATACACATGCAATTAGCCTGTGGAATAAGGAATGAGAGACTGGTTGTACAAGATGCTGCTAAATTTAATTTGCAGTAACAGTTTTCAAATGAGATCCCAGTGAGACATTTTTTTAGCACTACAGAATTCAATTAAATCAAAACACTTTATCAATGGGATTTCATACTGCAAATGCTGCTTTACAAAAAAACAACACATGTAAAACACATAAAATTGAATTAAAATGACTTCAATAAAACACCATTAATGAAGCTGTCGTTGACACTGTTCTGAAATGTTCATGACTACATCTAAGAGAATTTAAGAGGGAATCACAGTATTTTTCTGTATGTATGGAATGTGGAATATGAAGGGCAAACTGTAGCAAAGCTGTGTAGATGCAGAATACAACTCTATGGGATCAAAATAGTGTGTGACACTTAACATATTCCCCATATCTATTTATCCAATATATAGGGGTGTCTGACTGCATGTAAATTAAATTGCAATTAAACATTTAATTGCTAATTCTGTGCTCTTTTGTACATACTGATGATATGTCAAGGTCATAAACTTTTTAATCATACTTTTACTGACATACAAAAGTGTTCACTAAGCAATGAAGAGTTAGGAAATCTCAGAAACACTGCAAGTTATAAAGGTCTCCAGAAGTGTCATTTCCTTATATGGGTACAACCAGCACTCCAGATAAGCTGTGTAAAGGGTGTTTTATGCATTGAAAAAAAAGATGAATTACGTATAATATTTAAATGTAATGCGTAATGAATACACATAGCAATTTTGCTGTACAGCTTGAGTTTGCATGTTATCAAGATTCTTGCACTTCGTTGGTTCCCAGCGTCCCATTGGTCAATTAAGAATATATTGTATGCGGTAGTTAGAGAAATGACAAGACAGCTTGTAACCTGCCTGGGAATTGCCAGAAACACGTGACCAATAATTCCTGGTTTTCAATAAAATAAAATAAAAACATGATATCATTGAATCCACTCACTTGTTATGTGAGTTTGTGACTGGTGAATAAGCGACTGGATTCTCAATTTTGGATTCTGGATTTCTTTGCGCCATATTAGTCCCCCTCAAGCTAACCTACCAATTTACCTATCTATTAATTACATTTTTGGAATGTAAATCTATATAATAAATACAATATTCCATGTTAGGGTGTTTTATGTTGCTATAGCAAGCCAGTCAATCAGGAATACAATACTATCATTTCTCTAGAAGTATGTGCACACAGACCTTTTGTTAGGTATATTCCATTTGCAGCATTGGAATAAAAAGTGTTCTGTTTCTGTGTTTATTTGCTTCACAGTCGTATTGTTTGTGGTCAATAAATCAATTAAGAATAATTGTTGTTTTCGTTTTTATTGTAAGACCAGGTTTTTGCACAGTAGTTAAAAGTAACATTTCTGTAAAAATGTAAATACATTTTACTCACGTGGGGGCAAATATTCAAAGGTCTTGCAAATTTTCTCATCTTTCTCACAACTCTGCTTGCATTGCGAATGCTTTGCGTAAAATCGCAAGTGAGTGAAATCTAAGAGTTATGGAGAAACTGCAATTATCGCAGCGCTGCAGACATTAATAAATTAACATAAATTAACACAGGAAATCAACCGCAACTCTCTCGAGGTATCTAACCATCGCAACTTTTTGCAAAATGAAGCCGCATTATTTGGGCTGACGAGGCATAGCCCCCGCACCTTTTGAGCTATGAAAGTTAAAAATGCCATTAAATATTTTGCTCTCAAATGCGTTTTCTTACAATTCTCAACACAGTTTTATCCATTATGCAAGTTCTTGTGTGCGCTATACAGAGACAGTCCACTGCCAGTTCATTTGCCATAAAGATGACAGTGGCTGCGACTCTATTGTCGTTTTTTATACACAAATGAAATAAGCTTACTTGATTTAAAAAACGTCTTGAACGATAGAAGAAAATTCCTACATTATTTGGTTTGATTGAATGAGTAGTACACAACAAGCTTCAATATGAAAGCTGAACATTAATTTCAATAAACAACATGTTTTTAATGAAAACAAATATTGTAGCCTACTTCACTAAAGTGAAAACTGGCTTCTGTCATTTTTACATACCACTGCTTATGATTATACTACTGCTTAATAACAGGAACAACATTTTACTTAGGGTTAGTGTTGAAGTTAAATGCATTCATGCCTGTCTGTACCCCTATCCCCACGCAGGAACATTGCCTGCTATAATAGTGCATATACACAGAGCTATAAAAGTGGATGGGCAAAATACATAGTTGTGTGTTGTCTCCACTGCCCCCTCTGCCCTACGGGTTACGTGCCTATGTATACAAGCATATATATATATATGCAAGACATGGTTTCAAGGCTAAACTTTTTTTTTGTTTTAGCCTTCACAATCGCTTTTACAAAGCTGCTGTCAGCCACAGCTCACGCTTCTACAAGTCGGCTTTCTCTTCTCTTTACCTCGTTCTCTCTCTAGCTCTTTCTTCACTGTTCTTCTCTCAGTCTGACCCTAGGATCTAGCTCTCAGCTCCTTTTATAGGAGAGCTGGAGGGAGGTGGTGCCCGTTCCAGCCAATCCAGAACGGACACCTCACCCTGCTGGAAGGTTCCAGAATGACAGTTGTATGGAAATCCACCAGCCCAGGTGCCTCAGTCTGGGGATCGGAACACTCTAGATGAAAGGGGGCGGGGTCCCAGCCTGACCGCGGGTAACCTCACTGGATGGAAAAGTACAGGCTGAGTTCTCCCGTTCACTCCAGCGCGCTGACCACGCCCCGACCCGTGGGGTGCGCGCTTCCGTGTTGTTAACAAGTAGTCAGCGCGCCGGCCCAGCCCATCTCACCAGCCTGCCTCGGAACCTGCTGTTACAATATATATAAATGTATATTGTCCTGCATTTGCCTTTAATTTATTTTTCTGCACATACTACTGCTTTGCATATATTATGTAGAATATGTGATTCTAAAATGTAACACTAGTACATACATTACTCTTTCAAATAAACTTATGATTTTGAATGTGCTCTTCTTAAGAATGGTATTATTGTCATTGCTTGCGCCACGGCACCTCTTTCTTTACAAATTAAGCACTGGTAATTAGTATTGTTTAAAATAAACCACAAATAAATTAAATGTTTGATTTGGAAATAAACCAAAATTTTATTAAGTTTAATCAAAGTATAAATCGACTAAGGACTTCTTCAGTAGACAAGTCAAGGAATGTTATACGTTACTGTCTGTATATTCTGCCCACACGATATTTCCTCTTTTTCTGTTGCTCTGCTAGCATTTGCAAATATAGCTGTCTGAAAGCCATGTTCACTCTTTAACTAGAAACAATGATTGTCCTGAAATACTTTCTGAGAAATAATTAAGAGGAGTGTAACCAGTCTTTAAGTGATTTAACCTTTAATGCATGCAGCTGAGCTATATGACTGTCCACTCTCATTTAGAGCAGTCCGTGAAGCAGAATATTATATAATATCGTTGTACTCTAAAATTGTATAAAGAAATTGAGCAGCAGTCCACATTCACTTGTTATTGTGATGCAGGGATGTTTCTTTGCAATATACATTACAGATTACTTGTCTTCTCTAATGTTCCAGCTGTTCTACCACTGTGTGTTACAGTATTGTTTATTTCAGTTGTTCCACACAAACACTCTGTGTATAATAAAGTAGAATACTGGGCCTCCCCTCTAACTGCCAATCTCTTAACTGTCTATTACTATGTTTGTAAACTTGAACATCAGTCCATCTGTTATAAACCCGCTGTTTTATCCTGCTTTGATGTGCTCATTTCTTGCCATGAGAAAAAGGGGGGGGGGGCGGGAGAATAATGGTCTTTTTCTCTGCTGGCAATTCCAGCAACAACTGTTTTACTGATGACCATCTGACAGTGGTTTAATAAAAGCAGACACATTCACATAACCATCTCTGACAATGAGGCTCCCTCCAGATTTTAAGTCAGTAAACAATAATGTACAACATAACTCTATGTATCGCCGTGCGACCAGATTCCCTGGAGTTAATTATTGAGCTTAAAATTACTTTACATTATTTTGATCTAGCTTTTGATTCCAGTTGACATTTCAGTAAATTAATTTGCCAGTTTTCCCCATGCGTTTGCCATGGTTATACAATGCATTTGCTAGTTTACCTTGGTTTGCTCTGTGTGTGTGTGTGTGTGTGTTTGTTTGTGTTTGTTTCAATTTGCTTTACCATATTTTACCAAACTTTCAAAATGTTTTTTTATACTTTACTATGCTTTTACTCACTTTCATGAGGGTTATCTCCCAGCTGACTTTACTCTAGTGTTGTCATGCAGCAGCAACACCACAGAAGAGAAAAGTAACACTGTGGGAGCTGTACATTTAATGATGCCTGAAACACTACCTTGAAGTTGACCCTCTAATATAATTCTGTGCACTGTAAAGATATATGAAGCTGAAAATATAAGAATTGAAATGGTAATTGGATCTCTGAAATGTAAAAATGGACAGTGTCAAATATATCAATGACAATATATGTAAGGTATAAACCAGAACGGGCCATGTAGTTCCCATGATATATACCACGCCTGGGGTGGTAATAATTAACCACCCCAGAAGTGGTATATATCATCGGAACCGCACGACCCGAAGTGGTTTATGCCGCTTTTATAACATGGCCTGGAAAAATAACAACCTCTGATTGGTTAAACAGCATTACATGACTGTGTGTATATATAGCATATACCATGGCCTGCATACTAATACGCTGCGTCACACTGAATAAATCACTACACACCACTACATTCTAAATTCCATGACAAACTGCTGTTTTATTTGTTATTAGTTACAAAACCACAGCCAAAAATGAGTGACATCTTTACCTCACGACTCACGTCTCTCATTCCACCTCTAACACACTAACCCCGTTCAGCCAAAGCTGATGGTTTTTATACATGTGACTGTCTTATTAATCAGTTAGTCTGGAGACGGTCACATTTTGCATGGGTTTAGCTGGATGATGAATTCTAACCCCATCCATGCTGTAAAATAACAATAATAAACATTGTGTTTTTACACAGTAAACAAATACATTTTAAATAACAATAATACACAATAATACAAAATACAAACAGGGGCGGGTGTACCCCGTCACACCCCTACACTATTTACACCGGCAGGGCTTCTGCCCTGCTGCTACATACCTCCACCCTTGTGCAACACACACATGGCAGCAATAGGCCACCTCCCCCCTTGAAGCACCACCCCCCTCCCACATTGTCCATCTTTCCCCTTCCTGTGCACCAATGTTTTACTATCAGTGACAACCCACACAGGTAACACAACCCCTGTTACACTGCCCTACACTGGGGGACTGATATCTTAACAATTTGAATGTCAAAATATGAAAATGCTACCATTCTACCAAAGTCACTGCCATTGTGCTGCTTCATTGTATTGAAGAATAGTTAAGAACTGTAGGGATGGCTCTATTTCTGTCATGCTTGGCCAGTCTATAAACGGTTTCAAATTCACATGACATAATGGGGGCGATGTTATCTCCTTGGTGAAGGGCTTGTACGCATAGAGAGGGACTCCCTATAAACACTTCTGAAACAGACAGCAGAATTCTGTGTCTTATTAGAGAGAAGTGACAGCGAGGAGGCATTTTCTTCTAGTGGTTGCCTTGACCAATGCACTCTGGGGCAAGACTCTAAGGAGTGCTGTTACAATTCTTCTGACAGCTGTAGTGGACATTTACTACATAGGTTAGTATATAAATTAATTATAGCATCTCAAAATAAAATATTATCTAACTCTTATTAGTCAATGTAAATACATTCAATTAAAATACCAAGATTAATATATATCTTCACTATATCCTTTTTCTGTCTGTAGTATATAGCTAATTTAATATTTTAAACAATATTCCCCATTAACTTAATAGGTATCATATCTTAACAGTGCTTTAAATAACATTAAAAAATAAAATCAAACCACTCAGTTTAAAAGTAAAATTACTTTAGTTTATTTCAATGTTAAAAGTTCTTACAAATTCTTCAATCACAAGAACCAATGGCTTCATAACATGAAATTCATGGGAAAATAAACAGAATTGATAATTGGCTTTAAGAATACCACTATAAATGTTAATGTCAACAGATATCTTCAATCCAAGTGAGCCAGCCTCTTTGAAGAATCATCCAGACTTATTCTCCTAGCCACAACAGTTTGTTTATTCAAAACAATAAAAGTAGTCTTATAAGCAAGCTTAGGGGGTATTTTCCTGTTTAGGAAGAGATGACAGTCTGAGAACAGAGAGGCAGAATTCCCCAACACAATGGTTACATTTAGATTTGGTCAAATCCTTGTAACCTATGCAAGACATTAAACCTGAATTGTATCATTTATCTGTCACAAAAACATTTGATGTTAAAATACATACAATGTTATAAGACACATTTAGTATTTTGAAACATTTGTATACAATTTATATAATGTTATGGTGTATTTCCAATCTAAAAAAAAAATCAATGCATTTTTGTAGAAGAAAAATAAAATATAATCTAAAATCTTCATGTTGCAATAGTCTTATACAATCATGAGGTTATTTGTTTCTTCCTGTCACATAGTTTTGAAACTAAAAGGCTTTGCTCATGTCTCATAAGACTGGAAGATAATAAAGCATTGTTTGTTAATATGAACACACTTGAAAATTGCTTTTCTGAGTTCAAGTCCAACTAGGTAAGCTTTTTTTTCCCTTGTGCAATCCTTTTTTTCTACATTTGTAGCATGAAAGCAAAGGTTTCTTACAAATGCAGTTTCAAGTGTGTTACATATTCAAAAGCTAGACATTGTATGAATCAAATTTACATTTCCCCCTTATCATGTATAATAAATATATAGGTACAATAATTTTTTTACCAGACATTATTTCAAAGGGGTGTGATTTTAGTAAAAGTATTTGGAATGAATAATAGCCATTAGTATTACAGGTAGGTTCTTTAGAACAACTTCACACCTTTTTCCAAAAGATACTCAAACCATATTCTGTAACTAACTGACTCATCTAAGACAATCATTTCTAAATTAGACGCAGGTTTAGTTTAAGAGGTTTGTAGACAATAAACCTTTCACACAAACAACTTAACATGGTTAGAGTCAATACAAATAGCTATGTTTTGCAAATTATATTCAATAGTACTTTGTATAACAATCGTAGCTACAGCTTATTCAGCACATGATCTACAGTGTTCTGTCACAGGTAGAAGTTACTTATTACATATAAACAAGTAAAATACTTTGGTCCTTTAATTTTAGGCCCTGTCTACACTACATAACCGATCTCGAGAACCGTACTCAAAAACATTTTAATTAATTCAGCTCAAAGAGTCCACACTAAAGTACAGTTTCATTTTTATAGTCAGGCTTAATGCATACAAACTATTAAAATAGTCCGGTTATAGTTCATAGCATCTCTCCAACCCCATCCACTCAGCCAGATTCCTTCCTCTCGTTCACTCCTTCAACTTCTCTCTCTCCATCCCCTCCTACCCACAAAGCTGGCCGTCAACTGGACCTCACCTTCTCCAGGGCCTGCTGCCCCTCCACCCTCTCTGTCACCGATCTCTTTTTCATATCTTTTTTTCTGTCTCTCCCCTCTCTCCCTACTCCACCTAACCCCAATGTCACCTCCTGACATAACCTCCGCTCTCTCTCCCCCTCTGTCCTTGCCTCCACCGCTCTCTCTCATTTACCTCCTATTGTCTCCTTCTCTCAACTCTCTGTAGACTCTGCTACCTCCACCCTCTTCTCCTCCCTCGTCTCCCTCTGTCCCCTCACCTTCCGACCGTCCTGCCCCTCCCCTCCCGAACCCTGGCTCTCCTCTGTGCTCCACTCAGCAAGAACCAAACTGTGCTCTGCTGAAAAGAAATGGAAGAAAACCAAACTCCCTGCTGCCCTAGACCTCTACCGCTCCCTCCTCTCCTCCTTCTCCTCTACTCTCTCCTCTGCTAAGCACTCCTATTTCCAATCTATTATCCAATCCTCCACTAACAACCCCCGGAAACTATTCTCTACCTTCTCCTCCCTCCTCAACCCCCCCCCCCTCCCTACTCTATCTCCTCTGACGACTTTGCCTCTTTCTTCTCTTCTAAAATCTCAGATATCCACAAACTTTTTAACACCACTCCCTCCCCCCACCCCCTCCCGCTTCAACCCCAACACCCTCTGTCTCCCCTACTAACTCACCCTCCTTCTCCTCCTTCTCTCCCCAATCAGACTCTGACCTATCCTCCCTCCTCTAGGGCCACAAACCTACCACATGTGACCTGGACCCCCTCCCCACTCACCTCTTTCAAGCTGCTGCTCCTGCTCTACTCCCCATTCATCTTCTCCCTTCTCAACACCACTCTCGTCTCTGGCCTCTTTCCCTTTGCCTTCAAACAAGCCTCTATCACCCCCTCACTCCACTGAAACTGCTCTCCTGTCTGTCCCTAACTTGCTAAACTCTGCCCGTGCTGCCTCTGTCTCCTCTGTCCTAATTCTCCTCGATCTCTCTGCTGCCTTTGACACTGTTGATCACTCTATCTCCTATCCTCTTTCGCTGACCTGATAATCTCCGGCACTGTTCTGGCCTGGTTCTCCTCCTACTTCTCCGAACGCACCTACCAGGTAACCTGGCGCAGGTCACCCTCCTCACCACACCCTCTCTCAACAGGAGTTCCCCAAGGACCAGTCTTGGGTCCTCTCCTGTTCTCTCTCTCTACATCCACTCCCTGAGCCCCCTCATCGCAACCTATGGTTTCTCATACCATTTCTATGCTGATGATGCTCAGATCTTCCTCTCCCCCCACCCTCTGACCCCACCATCCCCTCCTGTATCTCTACCTGTCTGTCTGCTATCTCCTCCTGGATGCACTCGCATCACCTCCTTTCCTTCCCCCTTCTCATCTTCCCCCTCCTCTGATCTCTCTATCTCCATTCCTCTGGAATCTACCACGCTCTCTCCCTCCTCCTCAGCCAAGAACCTCAGAGTAATGCTGGACCCCTGCCTCTCCTACTCCCAGCACATCTTCACTCTAGCACGCACCTACCGATTCTTCCTGAGCAACATACAAAGAATCTGACCCTTCCTCACCAACTACTCCACGCAACTCCTCGTTCAGGCCCTGGTACTCTCCCGCCTAGACTACTGCAACTCCCTCCTTGCCGGCCTCCCTGCGTTCACCACCCATCCACTCCAGCTCATCAAGAACTCCGATGCCTCACTTCTCCAAAGCTACTCCACTGCTTCGCTCACTCCACTGGCTCCCGATCACCGCTCGCATCCAGTTCAAGACTCTTATACTCGCCTACCGATGCCTTGACCAGACTGCACCCAGCTACCTTCAGACCATGATCTCTCCCTACACCCCCACCCAACCTCTCTGCTCCGCCTGCACTAGAAGACTGGCTGTACCTCCTCTACGATCCCCTGCCTCCAGAGCCTGCTCCTTCTCCACCTCCGCCCAGCAATGGTGGAATGATCATCCTACGGATGTCAGGACTGCCCAGTCCCTTCCGGTGGCTCCTCAAGACACACCTCTTCAGACAACATCTGTAAAACTCAACTCTTCCTTTCTGGACAATATAGCCTTGTGGCAAAGTGGTGAGTGGATACAGGTGAGTGCAGTGCAGGTACAAATCACACAGACAATTACTAACAGGTGCAAGGGTGTTTATTGATAAATTACAATGTCCAGAGCCTTAAATGCAAATACCTGTAAATAATAATGTTGGAAGTGATTACAGCGGCGTGTATCACTTCGGTTTTTGTGAACTCCCACGGGTTTGACCATCAACCAAAAAGTCCAGTTTTATCACCCACACAAAACACAAAGACACAGACACAGTTCCTACGGTGCGTGATTTAAGTGCTTGTGGTGAAAAGACAGAACGTTGTGAAACAGGGAAGTGCTGGTGTCCGGATTTGTTGCTGGCCTGCGGCTGCATCTCCGGATAGTGTTAGTAGTCTTAAAACGACACAAACAGAACAATGTTACAAGACAGACTAACAAATACAACACTCATGGTTCTCACAATTGCAGGGTTTCCTTTTGGTTCTTTCTCTAACCATTCACAAAGGAGCAGATCACGTATGCTACCCACCTATTTATATCCTCGCTCATGACCCCTAAGTTAATGAGCGCATCCACTCCTCCAATCCTCGGATGCCACACCGTTTACCGTCGAGGTCATTGAGTTTGGATACCGTAGCTCCGTTCCTCTCCTAAATGACTGACTTCCACCTACCCTACGGAATAAATTGTCGTGCCATTTAATTAAGGGCACTCTGTTCCTCTTACACCGTGCCCTCACAGGTCGAGAGGGAGATCTAACACCAAGAATCATTCGATCTCTGTCACAAGCCTTTAATGCACTTTAACTTGCACTTATCAGCTCCCTATTTTACTGTATTTAATCCTGAACTTAACCCAATCTGTAGTATCTTGTATTTCACTTGCACTCGTATCTAACCGATGTAACTATCAACACTGTTATCTGCTCTTGAACTGCCTCGATATCAAATCATACTGTGTTTTGTATTTGCTCTTATTAGGGCTGAAGTCATTGTATTTTGTATCTTGCTCTTAATTGTACTGTAATTCTTGATATGTATTTATTGTATATTGTAAGTCACCCTGGGTAATGGCGTCTGCTAAAAAATAAATAATAATAATTATAACCTAATTCCACCATGCACTGTATTTTATGTTTACAACCCTTCAAATATGGAGCGCGTGCCCACGGAAGACATAGCGCTTCTTAGCATGAATGTTATGGCTCTGTTTCTTAAAAACGCAAGGTACATTTTATTATTAGAGACTAGGATGTGTGAACTATGCATCAGCTGCAGAGTCACTTACAATTACGTCTCACCCGAAAGACGGAGCACAAGGAGGTTAAGTGACTTGCTCAGGGTCACACAATGAGTCAGTGGCTGAGGTGGGATTTGAACCGGGGACTTCCTAGTTACAAGCCCTTTTCTTTAACCACTGGACCACACAGCCTCCTATACGATAATGTGTGCGTTCCGTTTTGAACTCTGAAGTTCTCCTTGACCGATTTCATCACTTCAGATATCAATGTGCCTTGATTTTCGGCACCTGATGACGTTGCTCCATGATCCAACATTTTAAACAACACTCAGAAATTGTATACGGTACAGCAGTATTGATAGTCGTTCTCAACTCCTTCAGGCGCCTGAGTACTGTATTTGTAATGTCCACGTGCCAAAACATATCAGAAAGCATTTTGGGAAACTGGAGGATACACAAAAAATGTAGTTTGGTATTACAGCGTCCACACTTCTGATAAACCGTACTACCTGATGGGATCTAATTTAGAACTAGACTCGAGACTACTCCCTGAGGTGGTCTCGAGTCCAGATCTTGAGTACGGTATTAAACATTGCGTAGTAGATGCAAAGCATATTTAGCACTTTAATCTGGTTTAGAGGCAACTACCCCGGTTTAAAGGCATAGTGTGGACAGGGCCTTAGACTTGGAACTAGACACGTAATAAGCTATCAGGGCTTTGAAAGTTTAAATTACTTTAATGAACAACATTTTTGTCGTTTAAGAGAATTAAATCTCTACTATAGTATCTAGATAGGCCCTAAGTCAAATGGGCTCTGAAAGTTGAATTACTTTCTTTAAACAACATTTTGTTCATTTAGGAGATTTAAATAAATATTGTATAGGTTAATAAGATGCCAATGGTATCCTATATTGTTTTACATAAACCTATTTCATAATCAGATTAGTAGAAATCTAAGTGACATGCAAATTGTGTCTTAGAAACATGTCTTGAAAACAAACAAAAATAAATCTATGATTATTAAATATTTTATCTTCAATAATTTTCAGAAAATAATTTCTAGGTTGAATTCTGCTTTACTTTCAATTATATTTTTAATTCCTTCAGGAATCAAATCATATTCAGTTTAATTATTTTGTTCGTTAAACATAAGTCAATTACTTAGGATAATCTTAAATGATTATTTTTAATTATGGACTTTACTAATCTAGTTGTATTAATACACACACTACATTAGCCTGGTCTTGCCATTGTTTCAATTGTTACTCTTCACTCCTGATTACAGATAGTTATGAACGAGTGGATTTTACTCTCAGAATATAATTGTATTTTTCCATGTATGTTTACACTCACTTGACAAAACTGAATTTATATACAGCTTTTCCCTGGCACAGTTTTTACCGATAAAAAACAATACCCCCCCACCCCATACAAAAAAAAAAAAAAATCAATCGGTGTATAACCAATAAACACTGGAAAAACACTGAAAATGGTTGCTCAATTCACGCTGACTTCACCCCTTTCCCATTAAAAAAAAAAAAATACTACAAAAAACAAAAACAAACCATCTTTCCCAGTGCTTCTGGGCAGTTTCCCTTCTTCCTGACTTGTATCTATCATTGATTCATTCTGAATACTTTAAACCAGCCCAACTGCTGAGTGGCAGCAAATTCCTACATTTCTATTGAAGACTCCTCTTGCAATATTTCAAACGAATAGAAGCTTGTTTGCGGGATTTAAAGCTATATTACGTTTATTTAATTTAAAACTTTATTGAATTTAAAACTGCCTAGACACACAAAACCCCCAGAAGAATAATTTACTTGTGGAAGACAACAAAAGAAAAGAAGGTACAACTTAAGTGTGCAAGTACATGGATTCTGTTGCTGTTTGCAGTTAGAAGGAACAAAACAAAATAGGGAATGTTAAGTAAATTTGAATGCTTGTTTGGTAAATAAATTTGAATGCAGGTTTGCTGATGTAACTACGTCAGCTGGTTTGAAGTAATTCATTTTCTATAGTGTTCAGAGCTGTGGTAGATTGAAGTGAATTTTGATAGCGTGTAAACTGGACCGGCTCTAGACCTGCAGGACAGTATAAATTGGCAAACAGTGTCTCAGAATGCCAGCCATTCTAAGCGCTAGCCAGTCTAAGGGCCACATGTGCAAGGGCAGTCTGAGCTGTGGTAGTCAGAGCGAGGGCCTATTCCAAATCTCTAACACTGGTTACTAGAGGCCTCATTCATACTCTCACATCTAACGTCTGGATCCCCTGGACAAAGCATGCTCATTCTTTCTCCTCTCCTAGAATGAACACTGGTAAGTACCTACTGCAGATACCGTTACTAACTCCTTCTACCCCTACGTTGCCTGCTACAAATTTCAAAATCTCCTTTTTCAATTGTCTTTCTCTGACTAACAAATCTCTGCTTCTCAGTGAACTTATAACTAGGTTTGCTACTATTCGATTTTTATTTTTTTGCCAAATCGACGACTAATATCAACGTTTATTTTAGAAAGAATGTACCATTTTTTTCGATCTTTATTTTTCAATTCAAGCAGAGAATGGGTGAAATCGACCTTTTTATGCCATTGAAAAACATTTCATTTAGCGAAACCCCTTCATCATATTCAACATTAAAAATGGTCTCAAATAAACTGTAGTAAACACAGCATATAAAAGTGTATTACACATACATTTATAGCATAAATTTATGAGTAAAAATAATATACACAGAACAAAACATTAGATAGTTGAACAGAAATAACTTATTACTCGGAGTCTGAGCACCCCCTCTCCTACTTTAGCACAGCCGGACACAGAGTCACAGGCAAGGCAGACGGGCCCGCTTCGTCCTGCCGCGGAGACTTCAGCAGTCGGGCAGGGTATTCTGCACAATATTCATTAAGTGTTTTTCTCTTGCGCCCCATTTTCAAATCAAACTAGTAACTGTCACTGTATACCTAAAGCAAAAGCTTGCATACACCTTAACCCGCTAATTTCAAAGTAGGCGCTTTGAATGACAGGCGCTGTAGCTGGCAAATGAGAGCATTCTAGAACTGCTTCAGTCAACAAGTTCTGTCAGAACAGGGTGAAACTACAGTATTAATGGACCACTGAGATGACTGACAGCGACCCCCAGGCATTCAGAGCGGAATGGAGACGGGACAGACAGCAAGTATAAAAACTACACAAACTAGAGATGAGTTCTAAATGATTATTTTTGGCAAGAAAATAAAAAATAATGAGTGGTTTTACCAACGTTTATCGTATATAAATTTATTTCAGTCGAACTCCTATTTTTTAGGAATTTGACGTTTAACGAGCTTTACTGATTAATATTGAAAAGTAGCAAGCCTACTTATAACTGATGCCAATCTTGATCTTCTCTGTCGACGTGAAAACTGGCACTCTGTAAACGACATGCACTTGCTGCATCTAGCCACCCCAAATGGCGATTCCCTATTTGACAAACCTCGCCTCACTGGCCGAGGCTATGGCACTGCTGTTATTGCAAATTTTGTGCTCACTTCCTCAGTTCTTTCTTTGCCAGCCTTTTCTTTATTTGAGCATCTGGCCATCAAGCTCCCCTCTCCCATGTCCCTCACCCTTAGTGTTATCTACCATCCACCAAAGAATAACTCAGCTTTTATTACGGAATTCCTCTCCCTCATCCTACTCCTCGGTGACCAACATTCATGTTGACTTGCCTTCTTTCCCCCTAGTGACCAACTTCAACACACTCCTGGACTGTCTTGGGCTCTCTCAATCTGTCAATGACCCCACTCACACCTGAGGACACACCCTGGATCTGCTAATCACCTTGACCTCTCCAATCTCTCCGTCTCAGATATCTCTCTCTCTGACCATTTCTTAATCACTGCTAATATTAATTTTCCTGCTCCTTCCTCCGCTACTGATACTGTTATTTCCTTCCGTCCCAAGAATCTGCTGAATCCTCTGAAACACTCAGAATGTCTCTTCATCCCCTCTAACTGGTACTCTCCTGTTTTCGGTTGACAATGCGATGACCCTCTACAATGCCACCCTTACTCAGATCATTGACAATGTTACCCCACTTATAACCAGAACGGTCAAGAAAGATCGAAACTGTCCATGGTACACCCTCGAAATTCGATTGCTTAAGCCTGCCACAAGGTTGAGCGCCAGTGGAGGTCATCTGGACTAACGGTTCACAGAGAGATCTGGACCAACCATCTTGGTAGCTACAGGCGTGCGCTCACCGCTGCCAGGGTGAAGTACTTCTCTGAAATCATAACTATGGGTCACAGTAAAAAAATGGTCTTACAGTTCTCTGTAAGACCATTGACCAAATCCTACATCCAGCCACTGACAGATCCATCTCTTGTTCATCCTCTTCTCTTACCTGTCATGATTTCTCCTCTTTCTTTCGGAACAAAATTGACAACACCTATTCTACACAACACCTCTACCGCCAAAACCCAGTTTACTACTTGACCACCTTGACTTGTCTCTGGTTGCCCCTCCTGCTCTCTTCTTTTTCTCACCTCTCTCCATTGCTGATGTCTCCGGCCTACTGTTGAAATCAACTACTGACACATGCCCCCTGGACCCCTGGCCGACTAATTTTGTCTGTCTCTGTGCTTCTGATTTTGCTCCCTCCATTATGCACACTCTCAACCTGTCCCTGGACTCCGGCTCGGTTCCTGCTGCCCTTAAGCTTGCCCGAGTTACGCCGGTACTCAAAAAACCCTCCCTCGACCTGGCTGTCTTATCTAATTTCCGTCCCATCTCCAATCTCCTTTTTCTCTCCAAAACTCTCGAAAGGGCTGTAGCCAGTCAGCTGGTGAAACATCTCACAGATAACAATCTGCTTGAATCTCTGCAGCCTGACTTCCGGCCGCATCACAGTACTGAAACTGCTCTGCTCCAGATTGTAAATGATCTGCTCAATGCTGATGTTGCTGCTCCATTTGTGCTGGTCATCCTTGACTTAACAGCCACTTTTGACATCATAGATCATAACATTCTTCTTGACTGCCTTCAAAAGTATGCTGGGATCTCTGGAACCTGTCTCTCCTGAATGTCCTCTTACCTATCTGGATGCATGCAGTCTGTTTTCTATGCTGGATGCAGTGGTGTTGCAAACCCAGTCACTTGTAGTGTCCCTCAAAGGTCTCTTCTTGGGCCCCTTCTCTTCAATACTACATGCTTCCCTTGGGTCACCTCGTCCGCCAACATGGCCTCATGTTTCACTCCTATGCTGATAACACACAGCTCTACTTAAAACTCAACCCTAGAAGCCCCTCTGTCATGGTCCAGCTCTTGGCTTGCATTCAAGACATCGCGACCTGGATGTCTGCCCATTTTCTTAAGCTCAACACTTGCATATCTGAACTTCTTCTAGTAGGATCTAAAACTCAACTTAAGAATCTCAATATAGCTACCCTGAACCTCCGAAACTGGCTGCTGCTGCTTTCCCCCACAGTACAAAGCTTTGGTGTACTTCTGGACAGCAACCTCTCCTTTGATGCCCACATCTCCTCCATGGTCAAATCTTCCTTCTACCATCTTCAAAACATTTCCAAACTCCGTCCCTACCTTTCCCTCTTGGATGTGGATATACTCTGTCATGCATTTGTCTTCTCTCAACTCGACTACTGCAGCTCTCTCTATGGTGGACTCCCGGCACATGCCATAAACTGACTGTAGCTAGCTCAGAATGCTGCAGCCAGGATCCTTACCAGATGTAAAAAACATGACCACATCACCTTATATCTTGCCCAACTGCACTGGCTACCTGCTAAGTTCAGGATAACTTTCAAAACTCTCCTGCTCACCTACAATGCCCTTTATCACACAGGTCCTGAGTACCTCTTAAACCTGCTGACCCGCTATGTCCCTGCTCGCAAGCTAAGGTCCTCCGACTCTGGCCTGCTTGTTATCCACAAGCATAAGTGCACCACACTTGGAGAACGCTTGTTTAGCTTCATGGCTCCGACTCTTTGGAACTCTCTCCCAACTTTGGTGCGTGATGCTCCCACCGTCACTCGCTTTAAATCAGCTCTCAAGACCCACTTGTTCTCTCTTGCTTTCCATGCTCTTTAAGTCTGATCTGTTATTAGCTGCTGTGTTGTTGCTACTTTTTTTACGCATCCACAATGTTTTAGAATTTTCTTTTCACATCCTAGCCTTGTATTTAATCTATTATGCATTGTTTTTCACTGTATTTAATGTAGGCAGACTTAGGGCCACCTTTTCGTATCACATTACCAATTTGATTATGTAGCTCAGTAGCAGGGATCATAGGAATCTGTTTGCTGTGGAACAACAAGGAAAAATACAGATTTTCTATGATAGCATGGAAAAACGCGGATTTTCTATGATGTCGGAGATTTTTTTGTTTTGCATTTCGGCAGACAGTTTTGCTTTAAATTTACGTAAACACACCTAATAAAACTGCTTCCGGTAAGTTCTGTGTTGAATAAGGCTTCAGTTTAATCAGTCAGTATCCAGAGCTGTTCAAAGATGCCAAAAACATAACAATCACCCCTAAAGATCGGATCAATGAGTTTGGCAAGGACGAATTTCACGTCGATGGTAATGTGCTGTTTTGTACTTCATGCACCAGACCATTGTAGAACACATGGGAAGCGCTAAACATAAATTGAATGAAAGGAAGTGTAAACAACAGCAAACTTGGGATTCTTTTCTGGGCTCAATGCCAGCGTCTCACGAGAATCAGAGTTTAACTAACATGAATATGTAACAGGGAACTATTTGTAATGATTTCCATTACACGAGAGTAGATGTTAAAACTTCATGCTGATTTGAACTCAGCTCTCGCCAAGGTAAGCACCAATTAAGATGTAGCTTTACAGTAAACTAATGTGTAATGCTGGCTCCAGGGATCAGCTTATTTTGCCTCCCTAGCGCATCAGCACACACAACGGCTGCGATGCTGGCTCCGGGGATCAACCACAGTGCGGTCTCCCCAGTGCATCAGCATGACAACCGTCTGGATTGGGCTAAGTAGGGTACATCTCTGGGGTCTTCAAGTGGGCACCTGCCATCCTCTGTGTTTCGTCGACTAGCCCACGACACCTCAAGAGGGCTCAATGGTGATTCTGGCGCCCCAGCATCACCCCCCTCCGTCCCCCACTCAACTCATACTTACCTGTACATCAGCGTTTCTTTCTTTCTATTGTGCTTGAGAACCCCAACCAGAATCTTTCCGTCTCCACCACAGCCAGTTGCTGCTCCTCTCTGCTGCTTCAGATAAGTTCTTCACTGTGCAATGCAACTCTTGACCACTGAATCCGACGTCTCTGAGAAACCGGGTTGTAGAGTGTGCCACAAATCCTCGACAACCCACTTCCACTGGGTAAACCCAGACTCTCCATCCTCGCTGTTCCGCTTCAGTGGCTAGTTGAGAATACCGCAGTTTCTTCCTCTCATACGCCCCATCTACAGCATCCTCCCATGGCACTGTTAACTCTAGACAATATCTGGTCGAAGGTTAGTGGTGGCAATCTCAGGTGGAAAAATAAGCCGTTGACCAACATCTGCCAGCATTTTCCAGTCTCTAGCAGCTTCTAGTTGTCCTGGGTGAGGATTGGTTTTAACACCTTTTCTTGGTGGTTGCTCTCCTGGGCGGAGGAATGTTGTCTTTTGTGTGTAATGTTTTGATAGAACTGGTGGCAACTTATTGGTCATGTTACACTTGTTTTCCAATGCTAAGGCCAAACATCGCAGCACCAGGTCAAGGCGCCAAGTAAACCGTCCTTGGCTAAGAGCCACCTTACATCCTGTCAAAATGTGCCTTAATGTTGTAGGTGATGAACACAAAGGACATGAGGTATTCTCACCTACCCAGAGGTTTAGGTTCTGTGGTGAATGGAGAACATCATATGTTGACCTGATGAGGAAACTGATCCTGCTCTGTTCCATTGACCATAGGTCTTGACAGCCAATCTTGCGTTGTTCCACACTCTCCCATCTCATCCATTCTCCCTGCTTGGCCTGGGAAACGGCCTTTACGCACCTCATCCTCTCCTCCTGCTTTTGCACCTCGTTGACTACCAGCTTCCTCCGTTGAACTCGGGCTGATTTATGCCATGTAGAAGGAGCTGAACTGGGAACAAGGCCTCCTCTTCCATGCTGAACTTGCCCCATGATATCACCAATTTGAAGGGCAGCCTTTGCATCCTCCACAGCTTTCTTTGTCGCCCACTTTCTCCCAGTTTTCAACACAAGTGCTGCCTCCCTTACGCATTTGTCGCATGACTCTACTAATGTAATTTCCAGTCGGACCTTGGCACACTTAAACTCCTCGGTTAGAGCGGAGACTGGTAGCTGCAGTATTCCTTTACCATAAAGTCCCACTCTGTGGAACTCCCAACCATTTCCTGATGTATGAACTGATTAAAGCTTCCAGCTTCTCTACTGTTGTCAAAGAAACCTCGTACACAGTCAGTGGCCACAGCAGCCTCGGCAGTAGATCAAACTGAAAGCGCCAGAGTTTTAGTTTGCCTGGTAAAGCGCTGCTGTCTATGCTCTTCAAACTTTACAATGCATTAGTAAGACTTCATCTAGAATATTGTGTTCAGTTCTGGTCACCTCGTGACAAAAAGGATATTGCTGCTCTAGAAAGAGTGCAAAGAAGAGCGACCAGAATCGTATATAGACAGGCTAGAATAATTAAATCCATTCAGTCTTGAACAAAGACGATTACGCGGTGATCTGATTCAAGCATTCAGAATTCTAAAAGGTATTGACAATGTCGCCCCAGGGGACTTTTTCGACCTGAAAAAAGAAACAAGGACAAAGGGTCACAAATGGAGATTAAATAAAGGGGCATTCAGAACAGAAAATAGGAGGCACTTTTCTACACAGAGAATTGTGAGGGTCTGGAACCAACTCCCCAGTATGTTGTTGAAGCTGACACCCTGGGATCCTTCAAGAAGCTGCTTGATGAGATTCTGGGGTCAATAAGCTACTAACAACCAAAGAGCAAGATGGGCCGAATGGCCTCTCGTTTGTAAACTTTCTTATGTTCTTTTGTAACTTGCTTAGAATTTGAAAGTGTAACAATTTGAATTTTCACTGTAATATTTCAATGGCTGTTATTGTGATTATTATTGTTAATGTTATTCTACTGGCGACAGAGCAATAGTTTAATATGTATCGTGAATGTTGTTGACGGCGTATTTCTGTATTTAAATTAGGGCGCTTTTTTAATGAAGGTTTTGATATAATGAGGGTTTTGTTATAGACATATGTTCGATAATCTTCCAAGAGAAAGGGTAATGATAATGTTCAGTCTTTACTGGTAATTGTTAGGGACTAGAGAATAATAATGACAATGATAATAATAAAAACTAAACAATAGAATAGTTTAACGATCGTGTTTGTAAACAAAGACGGTATTCATGCAGGTTAAACAAATACGTATAAATGAGAAGAAAAATGTGTAATGTAAAATATATGAAATATATGTTTATTGTAAATGGAATGAATGTTAAGTAATAGAGTTTATTTTTGTATAAAATGAGGTGTAACCAGTTATTGAATAATTAATTATTATTTAATGTTGTGTCTTTCCTTTGGAGGAACGAAAATAAATATTTATACCTGTGAACACTAGAAAGTTGCTGTTTCCTGCATATATATATATATATATATATATATATATATATATATATATATATATATATCAAAAAAGGCAAAAAAAGGCATAATACCACAATAGTAATGTCAAAAACTGATAATTCCTCTAGAGGAAAATATACTTGAACTTGGACCCATTCGACTCCTCAAGACCATCACTTTCAATTCAAACACAAAATGTCTTGTTTTCAATCACTCGACAACACCCACAGTACACAAAATGAGAATACGTTAAAAAAAATGATGTAAAGTTGGTACATTCGTATCGTGGAGAAACTGAAGAGGATCGGGAAATTAAAACAAGGCAAAGGCAATCATCCTAATAAAGCTGAAGCACTAACGGATAACGACATAGAATGTCTGTACAGCATTGAAACACTACGTTTAAAAAAATCACTGAAGCCCATCTATTATTCTATATATATAATTTTATGGTATATATATATATATATATGAGAGAGAGAGAGAGAGAGAGAGAGAGAGATCATAAATACATACCATATATACCATATATACACACCATATAATTGCTACTGTGCTGCATTGAAAAAAATATATATTAATAAGAAACATCTGCTACAAATGAAGAATTACTGTATATTCTGGTAGCTCTCAACAGGTCGGATGGCAGGCTAGAAGTTCCCATGGTCTCTCATTCCATGGTCTCATGTAGGTGTGCATGCTTCCCATTTTTTTCAATTCTCTCAATAAGCTTGCTCTTAACATCGGCTCTGGACACCTACAAAATAGTACTTAATTAAAGATTGGTGTTAACATTTTGAAAATGCACCCCAGTGTCTTAACACACAATCTTTTTTACACAGGCAGTGGTGAGGGTATGGAATGGGTTACCAAGCCAGATTGCTCATTCTTTAATAACTACCTTGGCATCAATCAGCTGCTCATAACCTGATGAGTACCAATAGGCCTTATGCTGGCTTGAACTGTGTGGCAAGACAGGTTCTACCTGATCTATCCTATTCTCCAGACGAGCTGCACTACTCTGATTGGGTGACTGTAGCCAGCCACTGTGAGGTCACTCCACAACACTGACCTGCCACTGAACATGTTCTGTATTGAATTATTCTTTGAGTGAGAGATCGTGACAGGTCATTTAATCTTTTTCCTATGGAGAGATTTAACCTGCTGCCAAAGATGCAGTTGAGCTTGGACTCACAAGTTATTCATACTCTTGTTTTGCAAAAAAAGCCTTTTTTTGATTAATTATTAATTACAGTAAATTTATTTTATTTTTCTCGACTGTTGTTTAGGAGACTAAATTTGTCAGAAACAGTCTTGAAAAAACAAAAAGAAAGCAAATCAAAGCTTTGGGCTGGTCCTGAGAAAATCAAAGATGCCAAAGGATGCTTGAGTTTAGATTTACATATAATAGAATATATCATTTTTTTAATAAACATTTAATAAAATATACATACTTAACAGGGTGAGGAGCACTTTACAGTTATTGTTTATTTATTTTTAGAACGGGGTCTCCCCCTCCGCCCCTGTGCAGATTATTGTTTTGTATTTGTTTGTTTTATGATTTATTTGTATTTATATGATGGCGAAGCGCCGTGTGTTTTGTTGTTGTTTTTGTATTTATTGTATTTATATATGACGGCGTAGCCATGCGTTTGTTTATTTTAAAACGTGTTCTGGCAGAGGTGAGATTGGTGCTCGTCCTCTGCCAGGAATAATTAATAAACTCATGCAGAAGGTGGCCATCTCCCGAATTAATTAAGTGATTAATTTTGTTGCTAATCGGGAGATGGTCACCTGCATATAAGCCTGCAGAGACAAGACGAAACTTAAATAATAATACAGGAACAGTGAAGGTTACTGCCCAGCCTGACCTGTGTTGTTTTGTGTTCGTGATTATTTTTGTTTAACCTTTTTGTTTTAGCTCTGTGAGCACAGTGTGTTGTTTTGTTTGAACTTTTTATTTATTTTTGTATTTAAATAAAACGGCGCCGCCTTTAACTGCAGTACTGTTGGTGTCAGTGTTTTTAGTTCCTGCTTCTGCCTTGACGTCACCGCCCAGCCACCCTGTCACACATACTTATATATTGTATAATAAACAGTATATTATAGGGTTGTATTTATTTTCACAGATTTCATGATTTCCGTGAAATGTACCCATTGCTATGTAATATATGGTTCTGTGTGAGAATTACTGGAGGGTTACTAGACCTGCAGGATGGTGCTAGTAGCCTTCATCCTAACCCGCGAAAGTATGTTCACAGAACTGTTCACGTGAAATGCAGGTCTGTGACTGTTCATGTCAACAGCATCTGAGGGGGGGGGGGGGGGCTCTGGTTGGCTGAGGGCCAATAACAATGTATCTGTTCATGTTTGTCTGTTCACTCCACCAAACAGGCGAGTTTACCCACTTTTGTATTTACCACTACACCATTAGGATTAGTAGAGGCATGCCCAGTACACACACGTAACATAACTCTACTGGCAGTTGCAGCAAGCCATCTGCATTATTAGCACAGTACCTGCCCAAAATCGAGGTAAAAGGAAAAGAGGAAGAAACGTCAAGAGGTGTTTTTGCTGGACTGTTACGTTGACTTTGATTTTCAAGCCGATGTCTTCCAACTCAGCAATTGTGCAGTTTGGTACAAGAACCACAAAGAATTAATTTGTAACAAAACAAGGAAGAAAAAGCACTCAGCAATATGCATGTTTTGCAAGAAAACAACAGTTCTCACAGAGACAGCAGGGACAACATCAAAGTTCACGAGGCACATGGACTGCCCAAATGTGAGGGACATAAGAAATGTATGGAATAAAGTTTTCAGATATACTAGTCATTTCAGAGGGAAAACGCAGCTATCTCTGCAAAAAATTGTAAGCAATAAATGCCAAGGACAAGCAAGCGTACTAAGTTAGTCTTATCCTTCACAGTACTAAATGAATCCACTTGAACAGGATCATCACGAATCTGATTTTGTACTCTGTAATCGGTATCTTGTTCAGATTTAGAAGATGATCTCCCTGTGATGATTAACTTCTGGTACGCTGCCATCGGGATTAGCAGGTGTACTAACTTTAGTCCAATCAAGTGGACTAAACCTGCTTAATCCACTAGTTAGACACATCAAGTGGACTACATTTGGTATGCTGCAGTTGACCCTGAGGGCAGGATTTTCAAAAGGTCGTAAATGATAACTGCAGTGTTAATGAACAAATCGGTATGTAGCATTGATTTTGGTATTTTCAGGTGGTCGTTATTTTTTATTAAACAATCGCGCTAATGTGATTTCCGAAATTGTTGATTTATGAAATAATGTTACTATCTTAACGAGCAGTGCTTCTTTCGACTATTTCTTTTGTTTGCGTCAGCATTTTAAAGGAAATCCGTGATAATTGTTATAATTTATCAGCTAATTTGCACTTGGAAAAGGAGGGGTTTAATTAACGAAAAAGGATATAACTCACCTTGAAACAGTATTTAAGAAACAGTATTCTAAATAAACAAATTACAGTATGGATTTGCAGGGAGTGGCAGCAGCAGTCGCAGCAAATTTAATTTTAGAGCTTGAGTGCGAGCCTGAGATTGATAGACCCCGGCTGCAATGCCGATGATGCAGAGAGAGGGTGTACAGTACGGGGGTTAATTTCCTTAGATTTACCAGATAACGATCTAAAAACTTGATTGCGTCTGTATAGGACATTTTGTCAACTGCGCATATGAATGTGTTGGCTTGTCAGCTTTGTCCTTATATGTCTCTGGGATATTTGAAAGGGTCACAGGCGACTTGATAAAGAGGGTTAACGATTACTTCAGTATCCCACTTAATCAGGAGCAACTGCAAAATATTAAAAGGGAGTTTTATGACATTGATGAATATCCTAGAGTAATGGGAACCATCGATTGCCCCCACGTTGCAGGTGATTGCGGATTTGCAATGCGTCCTTGTTAGGGAGTTCTATTGTAATTTCAAAAGCTTAATAAATATATAATGAAATGTTACATACATGGTATACATGTATAATAACTAACAACTACAAACACAAATGGCATTTTAAACATACTTATTTATAACCAGACAAGCAGACAACAGCGTGAAGTTCAAGCAGTGAAAACTGCTATTTTTATTACCTACTCATTCAAATGGATAACTCTTTTAGGATGCTCTTTTCTAATGGATAGCTCCTTGTTTTCAACTCAGTCACTGGCACAGCAGGTCGCTCCTTTATACCGCACAACTCACTATTCGCCCATTGGCTCATTCGTAGAACGGCACTCCACTGGCCATGCATGCATCCAGCTCCTCCTGTGCTGCGTCTGTGTAGGTGTTACGGTGCACCTGCTACACAGATGCAGCATAAGAAATCTGCTACCTGCTGCACTTAATTGAGTAGTAGAATACCTGTCCAAGTTAATTTTCTCATTTAAATAAGCAATAATGTGCTTGTTAAAATGAATTAAAAAGGGGGTTAATAATTGGTTTATAACAGTAAAGGGGACAAGCTAATCACAATCCACATTATTCTCAGTTTAATGGTTGTCTCTGCGCTGACTTTATCGTGGCTAGGGGATTATGTCTATTTCCCTATCAGTAGAATCAATGGAATTCCGGTAAAGTGAGAACGGGTGCGCTGTGTGGGTGAATCAGAATTTAGTTCTCATTTTCTTTAATTGGTTTAAGCCATGTCTAATTAAGGGCGATACTTGTGTGCTCTTTAAATATGTCCTTCCTTCCTGCTACTGTGTGGCTTGTTCCTCCAAAGAGCAGAGGCATGAAGAGCGCTACTGAATGCGTGCAGCGGACCAGCTTAATGGTTGATGCCTGGTGTATCTAAGAGAACAAAGATCTTCCTCTCACATTTTCCATTCCCGGGGAGTTGCAGTCAGTGGCAGGTTCAAGAAGGATGGGTGAGATCAAATCATTTTAAACCTGCTTTGTGCTGGATTCGCTGCACAAACTGCTTTTTGGTTTTGTTTGGTTTGCTACTTTGCTCTGTACCGGATTTCCATTATATATGTTTGTTTTTACTGCATGGTTCTTTACACTCGGCTTTGCACATAGTATTAAGTGGTTGACACAGCTCTCTGGAGTAGTGTCATTTGGGCCTTGCTTTACATGGGGTTTAGAAGCATTGTGTGAAGTGTGCAGACATTTTCACTGGATCATTTAACTCCAAATGCTTTTTCACAGTATTTTTACAAGGACAGTTCTAGGCCATTGTTAGCTTCTTTAGAAAGTGACTTGAAAAAAGCTTTATAGTCAGACTCCTATAAAGTTCCTGTAGCTGTTTCTTGACAGGAGTAACTACCGCAACATAATTCTTTCTGTTGAGAAATTCTCATTCAAATGGGGAACCATGTGGTATGGTTATTGAAAAGAGTATTAAAAGCTGAACCTCACAAAAAGCAAGTTACATGATACAGAACACACTGCCAGAACTGTATGTCCGAAGGAGGGTACAGATTTGTAATGTAATTTTAGTCGTTTAATATATTGTTTAGTACAGTGTTTCCCAAACTTTTTGAGTGGCGACCCAAATGAACACAGGAATAACAAACCCACGACCCAAAATTATTCACTAATCGGTATTTTAACTGAAATAAGAACATAAGAACATAAGAAAGTTTACAAACAAGAGGAGGCCATTCAGCCCATCTTGCTCATTTGGTTGTTAGTAGCTTATTGATCCCAGAATCTCATCAAGCAGCTTCTTGAAGGATCCCAGGGTGTCTGCTTCAACAACATTACTGGGGAGTTGGTTCCAGACCCTCACAATTCTCTGTGTAAAAAAGTGCCTCCTATTTTCTCTTCTGAATGCCCCTCTATCTAATCTCCATTTGTGACCCCTGGTCCTTGTTTCTTTTTTCAGGTCAAAAAAGTCCCGTGGGTTGACATTGTCTATACCTTTTAGGATTTTGAATGTTTGAATCAGATCACCGCGTAGTCGTCTTTGTTCAAGACTGAATAGATTCAATTATTTTAGCCTGTCTGCATACGACATGCCTTTTAAACCCGGGATAATTCTGGTTGCTCTTCTTTGCACTCTTTCTAGAGCAGCAATATCCTTTTTGTAACGAGGTGACCAGAACTGAACACAATATTCTAGATGAAGTCTTACTAATGCATTGTAAAGTTTTAACATTACTTCCCTTGATTTAAATTTCTTGTTGGCCATTTTTATAGCTTCCCCACATTGTCTAGATGAAGACATTTCTGAGTCAACATAAACTCCTAGGTCTTTTTCATAGTTCCCTTCTTCATTTTCAATATCTCCCATATGATATTTCTAATGCACATTTTTATTGCCTGAATGCAATACTTTACACTTTTCTCTATTAAATGTCATTTGCCATGTGTCTGCCCAGTTCTGAATGTTGTCTAGATCATTTTGAATGACCTTTGCTGCTAAAACAGTCTTTGCACTCCTCTTATTTTTGTGTCATCTGCAAATTTAACAAGTTTACTTCTTAACCAATCAAAAGCCATGTTTCATTTATTTGTAACTACACTACACTAAACTATATAAGCATGCAGGCTTTGATAGTTTTACAGCTTGCAAAAATGTTTGCTTTTATCAAATTAATTATTAGTTAAAACTAACATATTGTAACGACGAGGCAGATGAACGGCGGTAACCTTGCCGAGACCCATATTTGTGGCGTGACCCCCACTTTGGGAAATGTTGGTTTAGTAGAATGGAGATTATTATTATTATTATTATTATTATTATTATTATTATTATTATTATTATTATTATTATTATTAATTAGTCATTCAGCAGACGCTTTTATCCAAGCAGAGACTAGGGGGTGAACTGTTGCATAGTCTTACAATAGGACCTCGGTTTTACGTCTCATCCGAAGGACAGAGCACAAGTAGGTTGGGTGACTTGCTCAGATTTACACACAGTGATTCAGTGGCTGAGCAGGGATTTGAACCGGGAACTTCCAAGCCTTTTTCTTTAACCACTGGACCACCAAGCCTATGTGACCCTGTCTTAACTGCATCCTACCATGTGAACAATCAAACAACAATTATTTAAAAATTGCTCAGGTTCAAGTTAGGTCCTGGCAAACCATGTATCGGAATAGCAGCATTCTTTTAAAGAGAATGAGACTGTGCTCTAAAAAGCTTGTCAATATAACAAGATAAGCTGGGGTCAAAATGGGACCTTACTAATAAACTTGGAAAATCATTTGTGAATATTTATATGAATGCATGTTTAACAAAACATCCATTTACTTCCATTACGAGTTTCTGCCTAAGTTCATGTAATGCTTAGTCTTTTAGTTGTCATTTGAACATTACAATTTTTATGTTACTACCCACCAGCACCGTATCTCCAGCTCAGTAAAGCAATGCTGAGTTGTGGTACATACTGCACTTTCTACCTCTGATGTAACTTTTCATTGACAGGCTCTGACATGAGTATAGTGCCTCACTAAATAGTTTTACAATGGAAATGTAAGACCTGTTTGGAATCCTAAACCAAGGGATGCATTTTGAAAAGCATAACTTGCAAATGTTTGTTTCTACTGACTATTGACTGGTGTACATTGTAAACTAATCAATCGCTTACAGCAGGTTCAGAATACAGCTGCACGAATTCTGACAGGTACAAAAAGATTTGAACATATTACACATGTTCTTGCCCGCTTGCATTTGCTTCCGGTGAAGTACAGAGTTATTTTTAAAACTTTATTAACGACTGTGGCAAAGTGGTTTGCAATGCACAGGTGCTCAGTAATAACAAACACAACACAGTTTATTTGTGCTGGGTTGCTTGTTTGGCAACCTTAAATAATAATACCTGGCTCTACACAATGATGTGTATAGCGCAGGTAAACCACGGGGTACAGTCCCGAAATAATAATACTAATAATGACACACACTTTATACACACACGATCACAAGTTCAATAGTGAGGGCTCCTAGTGCAAATGGTGATTTGATACAATAATCGGTGACAATAGTAGTGCAGTGTAGTCCGGGTTTGATGCTGGCTTAGCGCGACAGCTCCCAGATATTTAGCCGTCTAGAATAACAAATAACAACAGTTAAACAGACAGATAAGACAACACTAAACACTCACTTTACTTTTTCGTTTGTACCTTTACAGGTCTTAATAACAAAGGAACAGATTGCTTGGCTACATCCCCCGATATACCTTCAGTCACGCCCCCTTTGGTAGCGAGTGCAATCACGTCTCCTCCAATCCATGACTGATACATCGCCTACCGCAGTAAGGCGCTGACTTCTAGTATTGTGGCTTTGCCCTCTTTTTGGATGGCCGACATCCGACTGGCCCTGGAATGAACTGTCAAACCATCCAGTCCGGGGCACACTGTTCCTGTTATACCGTGCCCTCACAGGTCAGGAGGGAGATTGTTGACTCGTATTCATTCGCTCTCTGTCACAGTTACATAAAGGCTTTTTATAAGAGAATAGCATTACTGAAGAAGAATCTGTTTATGTACCTGTCGGAATCTCTGTTATGACTTTATTAAGCTCTGTACTCAAGCCAGTTAATCCTGATTGTGCGCATGCACGCAATGAAAGCTTTGTTCAGGCTTTCCATGTGTTCAAGGGAAACAGAAGTTATGTCTTTAGAGACTGCCGTAAGCAGAGTTGTTAGTGTTTCCGATTGACGACGTTTGGTGTAATGATATGATCATTTGTAGACGGTCCCTTGTTGACGTTAAATGTATTAGAGAGTTATAGAGCCCTAGTTTGGAGGATGGGGAATGTTAACCACCCAGCTGCTTATCCTGCGATTTCCATGTGCAGTGCAAGCGAGTCCAAATTTGTCACTCCCGTGAGAATAGCGTGCAGGGGGTTCTCTGCAAAGTTCATCACATCTTTTCGACGTGCTACACTAAATCAATAGGCAGATTATATGCTACTATAGTCTGCAGTTTTGTTTTTTGCTGATAGATGTCAGCAGTCCCTATGAAATGTGCTTGATAGACCTGCCCATTCATATATAAGCACAGCTGGGTGCATTTGCTGATTAAAAAATGAACGCCTGCTACAGAGAATGAGATAAGGGTATTTATTTCTTTGTTGATGTTACAAGGGGTTGTAAGGAAACCTTGTCAGGATTGGTACTGGTCTAAATGACTTATTCTGCTGATGAAGTACACTTTACAGATAATAATGCACATAACAGCGATACACACCTGTACCCGAAACAGTGGAAGATAGTAAGTAAGTTTACCACATCAATGATATGGTGTGTTGATGTGATAAACTTACTTTCTAATCATCCTGTATATGACGTGACTTCCGGTTTTAGCCTTGCCCACTTCCAATGACGTCCTCCGAGTACGAGTATTCGTGTGAGTAGTGGTTTCCGAGTACCATTACGAGTAGGAGTAATATTTTGCATTAGCCTACCTGTAATTATCAAACCTCAAAACACCTACTGTGGTTTCACTAAAATGTATCACTGTTGTTTGAATATTGTTTTTCTCGATATAGTAAATCTTGTAGTTTGTCCTTATGACAGGAAGGACCCTGTCGCTGGTTTCACCGCGCTGCTGCTTTGGTAAACAGGAAAGCTTGCCCAGAGCTGAGCTGATCAGGAGGTCCGGAGTGGCTGGGGGCCATGCCTGGGAGTCTACGCCTGTTTAAGAACACTGCAGTGCTAGAGTTCGAGGCTACTGCAAGGCCATACACCACTGACATGAGCTGCGCTGAGCTCCCGTGTTTATACAGTGGAGGAGAGCATCCACTCTGCAGGATAACGACTACGGAACCCTTCAACTGCCAGACGGATCTGGGTTAGTTTAGGGGATGTTGATCCCAACCAGTATTGAGAGGGTTTCATAGTGTAGGTTCCTGGAGCGGGGTGCTCCTTTTAGTGGGACTAGTGCTTGCCGTGTGTGGCAAACTTTTATTTATTAGCTTTGTTTTCTTTTCTTTTCTTTATAAAATCTGGCGCTAGATTTACCATTGATGGTACCCTAGCGTCGGGCCTGTGTTATTAAATCTGTGTGCCTGTGCGGCGTGTCAACACCCACTGCTCTATGTCTGATTCAGTATTATTCAGTGACGACCCAAGCAGGTAACATGCCCCTATTACAGTCCTTCAAAAAACTACACATTATTTTACAGCATATACATTGTGTAAATAGTTGAATTCCACTTATACTTTAAATGACAGTTAATATTAGTTTGAGTCAAGTCAGTGATACAAGAGAACACAATGAATGGATTGTATACATACAGTTTGCATAACACTCACTTCCAATAAAATAATAGCATGTTGGTATTCCAATGACTGTGAATTTCAATAAACTTAGATTTTTTCCAGCTGTTTAGGCTATTTATTTTACTTTTTTTCATTCAAAAGCAGTTGTACTAACAATAATGTATCAATTTAAGTGATATTTTTGCTCAAAATATAATTGTGATCATTTAAAGTTACAAATGGCAAAATAATCCAGGGAGGGGAAAGAATGTTAAAATACAGGTGTAGTAGGGCGGTAGTAAGCCCTGCTGATTAAATGTATTTGTTTATTTTGAGAACGGGGTACCCCTCCGCCCCAGTGCAGTGTATGGTATTGTTTTGCATTTGTTTTAGTTGTTGCAGTAATATTATTATTATTATTATTATTATTATTATTATATTTGTTAAATGTATAGATGACGGTGAGCGCCGTATGTTTTGTTTAAATGACAGTGTAGCCGGATGTTTATTTTGGTTAGTATCGTGGATGGGAAACCCCATCCACAGTAATTGAAAAACTCGTGCAGATTGTGGCCGAGGGGTAATAGAATAATTGCTAGCTAGTTAAACCCCTCGGCCATGATATAAAAAGCCTGCAGAGAGCGCGAGCAGAGAGACGGAGACGGAGACGGAGACGGAAAACGGAAAACGGAAAACGAAACACGAAACTAAAAGAAAACCTTAAGGATCAGTGAAGGCTATTGCCCAGCCTGATCGCGTTGTTTGTATTCGTGATTTGTTTTGTTTAAACCTTTTGTTTTGCTCTGCGAGCACAGTCTTTTTCTGTTTAAATATTTATTTTATTTTTGTTTAAAAATAAAAAGGCGCTCCACGTCATTTACTTTAAACTGCAGTTCCTGGTGTCAGTGCTTTCCCTTCCTGCTTCTGCCGTGACGTCACCGCCTAGCCAGCCTGTCACAACAGGCTTATAGTTTTATTGTTGCGAACGTGGTAATATATATATATATATATAGACATGCTCAAATTTGTTGGTACCCTTACAGCTCATTGAAATAATGCTTCATTCCTCCTGAAAAGTGATGAAATTAAAAGCTAATTTATCATGTATACTTGCATGCTTTTGGTATGTCATAGAATAAAGCAAAGAAGCTGTGAAAAGAGATTAATTATTGCTTATTCTACAAAGATATTCTAAAATGGCCTGGACACATTTGTTGGTACCCCTTAGAAAAGATAATAAATAATTGGATTATAGTGATATTTCAAACTAATTAGTTTCTTTAATTAGTAACACATATGTCTCCAATCTTGGAATCAGTCATTCAGCCTATTTAAATGGAGAAAAGTAGTCACTATGCTGTTTGGTATCATTGTGTGCACCACACTGAACATGGACCAGAGAAAGCAAAGGCGAGAGTTGTCTGAGGAGATCAGAAAGAAAATAATAGACAAGCATGGTAAAGGTACAGGCTACAAGACCATCTCCAAGCAGCTTGATGTTCCTGTGACAACAGTTGCAAATATTATTAAGAAGTTTAAGGTCCATGGAACTGTAGCCAACCTCCCTGGGCGCGGCCGCAAGAGGAAAATCGACCCCAGAATGAACAGAAGGATAGTGCGAATGGTAGAAAAAGAACCAAGGATAACTGCCAAAGAGATACAAGCTGAACTCCAAGGTGAAAGTACGTCAGTTTCTGATCGCACCATCCGTCACTTTTTGAGCGAAAGTGGGCTCCATGGAAGAAGACCCAGGAGGACTCCACTTTTGACAGAAAAACATAAAAAAGCCAGACTGGAATTTGCTAAAATGCATATTGACAAGCCACAATCCTTCTGGGAGAATGTCCTTTGAACAGATGAGTCAAAACTGGAGCTACAGTGAAACATGGAGGAGGCTCGGTTATGTTTTGGGGCTACTTTGCTGCGCCTGGCACAGGGTGCCTTGAATCTGTGCAGGACACAATGAAATCTCAAGACTATCAAGGCATTCTGGAGCGAAACGTACTGCCCAGTGTCAGAAAGCTCTGTCTCAGTCGCAGGTCATGGGTCCTCCAACAGGATAATGACCCAAAACACACAGCTAAAAGCACCCAAGAATGGATAAGAACAAAACATTGGACTATTCTGAAGTGGCCTTCTATGAGTCCTGATCTGAATCCTATCGAACATCTATGGAAAGTGCTAAAACTTGCAGTCTGGAGAAGGCACCCATCAAACCTGAGACAGCTGGAGCAGTTTGCTCAGGAAGAGTGGGCCAAACTACCTGTTAACAGGTGCAGAAGTCTCATTGAGAGCTACAGAAAACGTTTGATTACAGTGATTGCCTCTAAAGGTTGTGCAACAAAATATTAGGTTAGCGGTCCCATCATTTTTGTCCATGCCATTTTCATTTGTTTTATTATTTACAATATTATGTTGAATAAAAAATCAAAAGCAAAGTCTGTTTCTATTAAATATGGAATAAACAATGGTGGATGCCAATTAATTTTAGTTATTTAAGTTATTTCCGAGAAAATTGTGCATTCTTCGTTTTTTGTGGAGGGGTACCAACAAATTTGAGCACGTCTGTATATATATATATATATATATATATATATATATATATATATATATATATATATATGCGTTATTCTTTTTTTTTTTTAATAACCTAATGCTGAGAAATTCCCAAGCCCCCTCTTGGGTGTCCGTGGATGCCATTGATTTATTGCCCTGCCAGCCTGACACTCTGCTAGCTATTCCAGGGGACCTCAGGCAGCCGCGGCTCAGCCTCCATTGCAGTTTTGTCTGTGTTTATGTGCAGAGAGAGCGGACACGATTTATTGTGTCATGAAATGGATACAGCTGACCAACAGTAATAAAACAGGACACAGTGGTTCTAAAATCACCTGCTGCCGTGGAGCACTAGGTATCGTTCAGAAGTGCTGCATGATCCCAGGGATTAAAGCCCTTCTGAAGAAAAATGACATTTTTAAACATGCTATTTTTAAACAAGCATATCGTGATAACACTCCCTGTAGCCCATGGTGTTAGTATTCATACCTATTCCCCATAGCCCATGGTGTTAGTATTCGTACCTGGCTGCAGGGTTGTGTGATCCGTGACATCCTTGTGCACAAATACGAGCAACACAAATAGAATACAATGCTTATAAAAATAAAAACATTTAAAAAAACTTAAAAACATAGAAAGTTGCTACACTAGATAAAATAAATCCCCCACAGAGCCATGTATTGAGGCAGAGATGTAAAGCAGTGAGATTAATGTCTAGGTTCAGTCTGTGGGGAAACATAAGTACAAAGCTTCCTCTTTGATCAAGATTGAACTGTGCTTATTCTGCTGAAAATTTCGGATCTCCGAAACTAACTGACTATGCTTTTTCTTTTTGAAATTTAAAGACGGAGGTTTCTAAAACAGGTTTGATTAGCTTTTACACATACTGCTTAACAAGCAGGAGTACAGTTCATTATTACCTTTTTAATGTTTAATTGCTCAAATAAAAGCCACTATGATCCAAAGCAAGAAGAAATAAACAAATCAGACTTTAACCATATACTGTAGACAACACCGACTTCAACCAGTCAAAAGCAGTAACAAGCTAGTCCCATCGTTTGAATCACCAGTCGCGAGGACACCAGGACAGCCTTTTTAAAACTGGGACTGTCCCGACCAAAGATGGATGTTTGGTAGCTTTACTTCTTGCTTCTTGTCTTTTACAGCCATGGAACAATACACCTCTTCTGGTTTTACAGCAGGATGAAGCACAGGAAGAGTGAACAGCTGCAAAAAGAGATTTCTGTGAGCTTTGAAGGATCAGTGCCCGACAGTCACACATACATACACTTGGCTCATTTGTGTATTTAGTTGGTTGGACCTCTGAGTCAGTACATGGATTTGTAGTAGATGAGAATCCAACCCTTATACTTTGCTAGATTTATTCCAGTGCCAGATGTGATAGTGGACTTTGCAATGTGGGACCATGTTCAGCCCAGGCTTGACTTCACATGCTGCATCTCTACTGCTCCAAATCCTGTTCTGCACACTGTTCTCTCCCTCACATTTGCAATGGGTTCAATTTCAGCCTGTGACAGGGCTGTTTATTAAAGCATTCCCAACGCCTATGGGACACACAGGGATTAAAAGTGGAAGAACCTTCACAGCCTGACTCTGTCACCACTTTGTACCTATTCCATTTCATTGAGGACACAATGAGAACGGTTGGATTGGAGTCTGCAATGTAAATACAGTCTGTGTTCACGTTTATATCAAACATGGTCAATTAAGTTTAGATCCAGCGAATGTGGTGTCCATAAAAGATGCCTAAAGTCTCTGTCATGCTTCTCAAACCATTCCTGCACAATTCTGCTCTGTGGCTGGAACAGTGCATTGTCTTCAAAGTAGCCATCACCATCAGGGTACAAGTGCAGCAAGTGAACTATAGCATTTGTTCAGTCTTCCAGGGAATCAGGATATCTCAGGAGAACATGCCCACACCAGGGCAATGCCAGATCCAGGTTTGACAGGTCCTAATAAAGTGACCAGAAGGACACACAGTTTTGATATAGCACTGCACACAATTGTTGCAGTTTTTATTGATGTTCCAGTTTATTTATACTCATTTGGCCATCAGTTTAAGAGAGGTGTCCTCATGTTGCTGTGTTTAAGTATAAAGGCACTCGCTTTGCTGTCAAGCCAGGCTCTGATAGGCCTCACTGTCCATTTTGCTTTGTTGCTTTCTTGTTTCTCCATCATGCTCCTTGTCATGGTTACTTTTACTTAAAGCCTTATTGCCTGTGTTTGAGTTATTTGCCAATGTCATACCTTACCAAAATGTTTCTGTAATATTGCATCGGTTCCTGTTGGGTTCTGTGTTGTAATGCCTGTGTTGTTTATGTCTGCTGTCCAATTATTCCAATATCATCTTTAAGAGTTTGGCAGGTAACACTGCTACTGTGTTGTGCCAAAAGGGCAGTCGTTCATGTTTGTGTTTTGAAAAGGTAGATGCCATAATGATTGCTGATGTGATGACGTAAACTTCTCTTTGGATATGCTTGTTGGAACCCCAACCCATTTCTAACCTGAAAGCTAAAAGCTAAAATGCTGGAAAGAAAGAAATCATCCTATGTAATTCATCAATTTAAAAACATGTTCCAGATGTAATCATTGCACCTATTCATATTATGAATGATCTCAAACGTTTTGCTTCTGTACATGGACACACTAAGTGCTGCAAGCCTTTAATAATTAATGTGAACAACTGTGGTGTAATGGTTAGAGCCGAGATTGGGTATAGTAGTGTTTATAGCTGAAGGACAAGGAGACAGTGTGGTTTAATAGTTAGAGCTGTGGGACAAACTGTATTCTCTTTTTATTGTGTGTTATTGTGCTCACTTTAAGTCAATTTAAAAAGGCCCCCTCTCAAGGCATCTTATTTAGATTCTGAAGCGTTAGTGCCTCATCACTAGGAAATGCAATAAACTGTCTATTAAAGCATTTACCAAAGAAATTAAATGGAGCAGGTTAGCCGCCTGGTGTGAATGTGTTAATTAGGGTTGGACGGAGACTGCAAGGTAAAAAAAAAAAAAAAGTATCTTTCCTTAAATGCACAGCAGAAACAGAAACAGGATCAAACACAATAGCCTGTTATCAGCTATGTTATACTATGCTGTACACCATAATGCTAAAAGTTACAGTGGCAGAGGCATAAAGAGGCCCTATTGGACAAGAAACGCAGTGGCCTGACTGGTGAGTGATGACAGGTACAGGACCAGGGTTAATTTGTTACCTAGATAATTCAATATTTGTAGTTATGAAAATATGTAAGCCTTTTCTATACCCTTGGTTATGAATGAGACTAATTAACTAGTTTTAATCATTTGTAACTTTATGGAACATTTGTTGCATTGCTAAAATGATATACCGTTATTTGCACCTAGTGTACTGTTACAGAAATTATCAATGCGACTGTAGCCTATCTTAACTCTGGATACGTACATTACATGACAACTGACTTGTACTGTAGATTTTTGGAATAGAAACCTAAGAGTATATAATGAAATCTTGGTATAGTTTCGTCTCCACTTCAGCGTACGAAAGAAAATGTTTTGCAAAAACAAGAGTCATTAGCTATTTAGGTATTCCATTGAAACAACAATTCCTCCACCAATATGTGCACTCTTCATCCGGTTATGTCTTGGATATTCCACTGCAAACTCCAGCACTGCTAGCTAATACAAGACTGAATATATTTCAATCTCTGTTGACTTCAAATGTTCATCCAACTCTTTCTGCAGTGATCAATCGGGGTTAAGTTAGAGATTTGATTACATGTACTTTTAGGATTTTAGACGTCTTACGCAGCGGACTCCCACACCAAGGCAAGTGTTATCTCGTATCAGATTATCCGAAAACGGTATCTCTGTTCAAGTCAGCCGCAGGCTGGGTCTTCAGATTGTCAAAGTTCAGAGACTTGTTTGTGTGTCAAGAATCTTGTGTTTCATGTCGGCAGCACTGTTTGGAAGTTGCACTTGTTCTTTTGTAATCCTCTCTTCACCCCTGTGATTGGATAATTTGTTTATTTTGGGCTGTGGTTGTTCTCGTTCTGAGACGTCCCAGTGTTCTCAATTGGTCCACTGTTTCACCTCTTGTTGGCTGGATTATGAGATGTCCTGTCCTCTCTCAGTAGTGTCAAGGCATTCAAAACCGTCTGGTTTTACTTTTTGAAAGACACTGCTGGTGCCACAGGATTTATTAAGCACTGGTGAAGATTAACCACTTGTCCAGTATTTAGTTTATGACTTTTTAAAAAATCATTCTTTGTCAGTGGGGGAGTTTGTGACAAGAAACCAAGTATACACAGATAATGGCTTAGGACCCCCTTCTGTATATTCCATTTCTGTTAATTTCATAAACAGAATGATATTATGACCCAATCTCACACTACACTAGTGGGAGAGCCATCTCCGTGTATGCTAGTAGTTTTCATAAAAGCAAATTATGCTTCCATTCATTTTTCTTGATCCTGTTAACATGCATTTTGGTTAATGAGTTTCCCTTTTCTGGTTGTTGAGACAGGAAGTGATGTACGTGACCTGCGACAATAAAGCTTTTTAGCGAGAAACGCGATAATTTCTCACGTAGCAAGTGATTTAGTTTGAAAATCACTTGCTACGTAAACTGTCGTTACTATACCATGTTTGATACAATAACTCTATTTTTTGAAAATCCCCCCCCCCCCCTTGGAGTTTAAACGTTGAACCGTTGTCATAAATATGCAGGCTAATCATAGGTGTGAACCTCAGTTTTTGTATAATAGAAAGTGTACAGTGTAACTTTTACGGCACTGATGATTCTACATTTCAGATACACATGAATTTCTTGCAAAATGATAACCTAACAAAAACAGTATGTGAAAATCAACCCATCAAATAATTTGTCAAGCACATGACACTTATCTATCATTATCTTTCATGTAAAACCATCCAGAAGAACACTTTACAAACAATCAGACCTTGGATTTGCAGAATAAAGCTACAGTGGCTGTATGGGATATCAAGCTCGATCTATGAGAACAGAACTAGTCAGTATTGATGTACTCTGGCAGAGAATGTGTCTGAACATGTTTACAACGACTTCTGGCAGCCAGAATGGAACTTTCTTTTTCTAGATTTTGTAAAAGCACATTCCAAGCGTGGGTCAAAATGCGTCAAATTCAAGGGACACATTGAACATCTTACTGAGACGGAAATGCACGTCCTGTAATCCCATTGTAAATCTCACATTAAGAAATGCCAATTGCACTATATCAAAACAAATAGTGCAAGGGCCAATAAAATTTGGTAAAAAAAATGGCAACCAGAAATACAGTCCTAGGTTAATCTGTTTATATGCCTGTAAACTATACATGCGATATATAAATTGATGTACAGTACATATCTCCAGACTGTGGCTAATAAATCATCGAAATCTCAGCAACGACCTGAAATGTCCATTTACAGACATGCTCAAATTTGTTGCTACCCTTACAGCTCATTGAAATAATGCTTCATTCCTCCTGAAAAGTGATGAAATTAAAAGCTATTTTATCATGTATGCTTGCATGCCTTTGGTATGTCATAGAATAAAGCAAAGAAGCTGTGAAAAGAGATGAATTATTGCTTATTCTACAAAGATATTCTAAAATGGCCTGGACACATTTGTTGGTACCCCTTAGAAAAGATAATAAATAATTGGATTATAGCGATATTTCAAACTAATTAGTTTCTTTAATTAGTATCACACATGTCTCCAATCTTATAATCAGTCATTCAGCCTATTTAAATGGAGAAAAGTAGTCACTGTGCTGTTTGGTATCTGTGTGCACCACACTGAACATGGACCAGAGAAAGCAAAGGAGAGAGTTGTTTGAGGAGAACAGAAAGAAAATAATAGACAAGCATGGTAAAGGTAAAGGCTACAAGACCATCTCCAAGCAGCTTGATGTTCCTGTGACAACAGTTGCAAATATTATTAAGAAGTTTAAGGTCCATGGAACTGTAGCCAACCTCCCTGGGCGCGGCCACAAGAGGAAAATCGACCCCAGAGTGAACAGAAGGATAGTGCTAATGGTAGAAAAAGAACCAAGGATAACTGCCAAAGAGATACAAGCTGAACTCCAAGGTGAAGGTACGTCAGTTTCTGATCGCACCATCCGTCACTTTTTGAGCAAAAGTGGGCTCCATGGAAGAAGACCCAGGAGGACACCAGTTTTGAAAGAAAAACATAAAAAAGCCAGACTGGAATTTGCTAAAATGCATATTGACAAGTCACAATCCTGCTAAGAAATAAATCCTTCTTGGAGAATGTCCTTTGGACAGATGAGTCAAAACTGGAGCTTTTTGGCAAGTCATATCAGCTCTATGTTCACAGACGAAAAAATGAAGCTTTCAAAGAAAAGAACACCATACCTAAAGTGAAACATGGAGGAGGCTCAGTTATGTTTTGGGGCTGCTTTGCTGCGCCTGGCACAGGGTGCCTTGAATCTGTGCAGGGCACAATGAAATCTCAAGACTATCAAGGCATTCTGGAGCAAAACGTACTGCCCAGTGTCAGAAAGCTCTGTCTCAGTCGCAGGTCATGGGTCCTCCAACAGGATAATGACCCAAAACACACAGCTAAAAGCACCCAAGAATGGATAAGAACAAAACATTGGACTATTCTGAAGTGGCCTTCTATGAGTCCTGATCTGAATCCTATCGAACATCTATGGAAAGAGCTGAAACTTGCAGTCTGGAGAAGGCACCCATCAAACCTGAGACAGCTGGAGCAGTTTGCTCAGGAAGAGTGGGCCAAACTACCTGTTACAGAAAATGTTTGATTGCAGTGATTGCCTCTAAAGGTTGTGCAACAAAATATTAGGTTAGCGGTCCCATCATTTTTGTCCATGCCATTTTCATTTGTTTTCTTATTTACAATATTATGTTGAATAAAAAATCAAAAGCAAAGTCTGATTTCTATTAAATATGGAATAAACAATGGCGGATGCCAATTACTTTTGTCAGTTTCAAGTTATTTCAGAGAAAATTGTGCATTCTTCGTTTTTTGTGGAGGGGTACCAACAAATTTGAGCACGTCTGTAGATCAAGCAATAAACCCTAAGCTTATGGTCCTTAAGATCATAGCATTGAACCCTGCTGTTAAAAACTTATACTTATAATAATTATAGTAGTTATAGCCTTCATTGGAAATTAATCGATTTGAAGTCAGCATTGCTAAGTAGCCAAAAAACAAAGCACATATTAACTTATGTAGTTTAAAAAAAAAACTTAATTTAATTAGAAGTACTGGTAGCATGTTGGTGTAGTGAAGAAAATAAGCTGACAAATGTTTTTTTTTATTCAAAAACACTTTATATACAAGAAAGGTATACCTCCAATACAATCATATAAGCATGAGTTCCAAACTGACTTTGGACAAGGCCTCAGTACAGCTCATGTTTGTATCAGAAAGCATGAATATCCATGGAGTCAATTCAAAAGAGATGAAAAGACTAACCAACTGTTTGATATTTATACCTTCATAAGCAACTGGTGATTCCACTCCTATTTTTCTTACTTGTGTCCAGTGATAGTGGTTTCCACTCTATCATTACACACTCCCTCTGTGGGAGAAAAGGGAGGGGGGGGGGGTTGCGCTCTGTCCATGATGCGTTGCATGCCACGTTGTACATGGCGGGGTGCATCCATCTTGTCTTTCAGTTCCCCTCCCCCATCTTACACTATCTCTGCTAATCTCCTGCCTTTTGGCATTTAGCTCAGACACCCATCTGTGACTGAGTCGTGTTAGGCTATGCAAAACTGCACGTAGCTGGTTTTGCCGATGGGAAATGAAAGAACTCGAAACTTACACAATACTGTATAGAAACTTAATATAAAAGCATATTAAAGCAACTGAATTAGTAAGCACATTAAAACGACTATAAAAACACATTCACGCACAATTTAAACGTAATGATTAAAAACAACTTAACTAAAAAAGACACACATAATGTAAAACTTATAATTAATAACATAATTAATACCTCATGCAGAAAGCCATTACTACATTGGTACAACTTTAACACAGCACATTAAGGAATCCCTTTTTGCTGTGAAGGAATCTTAATAGAACCATTGAACAAATAATGACATTTAATAATCCTTGGAGATATATAAAAAAACAAAAGAAAAACCACATACACACACAGTGATGACCTGTAGAACGCTCCAATTACATCTGCGGTAAACCCAGATGGCCACAATCAGTAAAATTGGTAGGTTTCTGTAATATTCTAAAATCTTACAAAGTCATTGTGTACACCCTTTTTAATACAATCCACATTTATATTTTGGTACGTTCTTATTATGCCTGCTATATGAGATATTAGCATAGCCCCTCTTTAATTACCATAAATGATATCCACTGGTGTGTGGCACTCAGAAGTCTGTTATAAACCCTTCTCAAAGTATAAAAGGACAGGGTCAAGTGATTTCTTTTCAAGAATAACAGTGTGACAATCTCAGGGTGCTACCTCTATTTTCATTGTTATAAACACATAGACAATGTATTTTTTTATTTGGATGGGTAATTCATTAGAACTATAAGAATTTGCGGTATACATCAATAGTAGAACGCCTTCTATTAGATTTAGTTTAGTTAGTACTCTCAATTCAGTATATCTTCTAGATGTAAATGGTATTATAAAGGGACAAAGTTTAAATTGGTGTATAGAAAGAAAACTGATAAATAAATTTACTCGATTGTACAAGTTATCATGTACCGACTTTAAAGCGGAGTTTACCTTGTAGCCAATTATAAAGAATGAAAAGGATTTGGACTACTGAACGTGATTATGTCATGCTAAAGATCTTTGTGAGAGATTTCAATTTAAGGGTTATAATGAATAATTGGTTACCGGGCTGAAGTTACTTATTCCCAATTCGATGCTGAAGGCTTATTCGCACAGTTACTTATTGAATATTATCTCTCATTCTAAGGGTTAAATCACATTGATAGCCTAGTTGTGCCACCTCAGGTAGGGCATTATTTTAAAGCTTAAGCATTTCTCTTCAAAATAAAGTAGATTGCAGAGTGGCACAAGTTGGCATTTTATATGACGGAACAGCACCAGTTTTATTAAGCAGTTCCCTGATATGTGCAAAGCACCAAATTTGTATTTCAGGAAACCAGGGTTATGAAAATAACCTAACACTCCATTTCCAGTACGAAACGTAACCCTTAACTCTTAAAGCTGCTCCTTTAAGAGTCCCGTCTGCGTCAGGCATTGTCTCCGCCTCCAGGAGATAGCAACAACTGTCGCACAGGGATCAGCGCCATTTTCCTTTCAGCCTGCCTGAGAAAGGGGTGAGCTTTGACTTTTCAGTCAAAACTATGTAGATAAATGTATATTTCCCTTTTTCTCTCTCCTTTCAATTCTGAAATACTTTCGCTTTAATATCAAGCGTATAATTCTATTTTAGCCTAAGTTTTGATAAAGTCCTGCCGTGGCTTTGTGTGCTGCATGAAGCCGACTGCTTTCCCAACCCCTTCCCTGGGATTCAGTCCTTTCCTGCGGCTAAGTTTTCATGCTCTGTCACTTGCTGCTCGGCTCTTTGAGAGTCGATATTATTTCTTGTTAGAGCCTTTTCATATATATATCTATATCTATATCTATCTATCTATATATATATATATATATATATATATATATATATATATATATTTGATCATTTTTTATATATTTTATATTTTTTTTATTACATATATATAGTGAACAATGTTTGTTCTGTATTGAATGTGGTAGCCAACTGGCAGTATAAGAGTTGACACACTGAGGCAGAATATGAGGTTGAAGAAGAGGCGGTTTTATTATTCCTTTGGTTACAGTTCAAACTGAACAACCAAAACAAAAACAAAAGAAAACCTGCCCGCTAATCTCACTTCTTCAACCCTCTCTATTGCTTGCACAAGCTATCCTCGGTGCAAAGAAAAACGTATTGCATTAGCAATTGCAGACCAGTCCAGGTTCCAGCTGCTGCTGGTAACTGTAGATTAGAAAGGTCTTCGATCAGAAAGTCTCACCAGGTAAGTGTCAGTTGTTCATTTACTTTTATAATCCACAAGGGCTGTTGGATAATGAAGTTTGTAATCCTTTTTCAGGTGAACAGGTAAGTATTCCAAGTAGTATCTCACTTGGTACCAGGAAGATTGCACCCTGTGTGGTCCACACAGGAACAGCAGATGAGGATGCTCCTTTAGCGCCCTCTCACAGTCCTTCTGATTACCACAGCACCTTTGCATTCTTTTGGGTTCCTTTGTTGCCCTCTGTGATGAGTCAAAGGGGTTTTGGTCTGTAATTCAGCCTCCCGACAGTAGAAGGCATCAAGCTAACTCGGGACATCCCTTACCAAGGTCTCGTGACCATGACAAAAGTCATCTTTATGAGGGGCGTCATCTTGGTGAGGGGCGGAAGTGCGAGTATGTATTCCGGCCATTTGAGTCAAGTGAGTTGTAAGGACACTTGTCAGTTTGGGATTGGTGTTCCTCTGACTACAGGGGCGGGGCTTTGCATACTAAAGGTAACGTGCTACTGTGTTCGGGGTTGGTCCTTGAAAGCATAGGCGGGGTTACTGGGCTTGAGGGAGACACTGTATAGTTTGTTTTGGTTTGTTTGTTTTTATCACAGTGTTTGGAATACGTAATAACGTCTCTTTTGTTTTTATCCCTTCCATGTCCGGGATATCTTGGAGAGGACTGAGGAAAATACGAACCCTCCATTCTTTTGTTATTTATTCCAGCACCCCCTCCCTGATTTTGTTATTTATTCCAGCACCCTCTCCCTGATTTTGCCATTTGTGTCTCTTAGACATTTAACCTCCTCTTTGAATGTTCTCTTGCTGTTATAATATTGGAAAAACATTGGTTTTAGCCCCCTTAGCAATATTGATTTCTATCTCTCTTCCTAACTTCTTTTTTGACTTGTGTTTGCAGTTCCAAGTACTCTTTCTGTGTAGTTTGTTTTTGGTCCATTTTAAACGCTCTGTAAAGTGCCTTTTTTTGCTGAATATTTTTTTTTTTTAATTGATCTATTAAACCATTTTGGACATTTTGTTTTAGATTTCGATTTGTCTACTTTTGGGATGTAATTCTTTTTGCGGACTACATTTTTAAAAAACAGCCATCCTTTTTCTGTGGATGTTTTCTCTATTTTTCTCCAATCTACTTCTGTTAGTCTCTGTTTCATACCTTCATAGTTTGCTTTTCTAAAATTGTAAACCTTAGCTTTAGTGCTCAATTACCTGGACGCATCAGTGCTCAATTACCTGGACGACTTGCTGATACATGCCGAGTCACCAGCAACGACAGTGTCATCAGCCACCTCCAATGGCTAGGCCTCACGGTAAACCATATAAAAAATGCAGATGATGCCCTTTCACAGAGCTGTCTATCTCGGCGTAAACCTTGATTCTGCAAGCATCTCAGATCCTTCCCTTGGGGCTCTTACAAATGTGCCCTTTCCAAGCCTAGTTCAACCACAGGGTCCTTCACCCTGTCGTGGACCAGCACCGCCTGCTCAGTGTCTCGTCACTGAATAGAAGCTCTCTCGTGGTGGAACCAACCAGTTCACCCCGTCAGTGTCACAAGGAGAGAGGCGGTGACCACAGAGAAGGTCTGGGGGTGCAGGGCATGTGGGAACCTCCATGGGAGGGTCTACACAAATGTTTTGGCCCTGCAGAACTTTTCTGGGAAATACAAGGGAGACACGTGTTGATCTGCATGGACAACACCACAGTGGTGGCTTACATCAACCACCAGGGTGGTCTCCGGTCTCTCTGTCTCAATCGTGTTGCCCAGAAGCTTTTGCTATGGGCTCATGAACACCTGCTTCCAGTAAGAGCAGTTCACCTGCCAGGGGTGAGAAACTGGGCTGTGGACCTTCTCTTGAGAAGAGGTACCCACAGTTCTGAATGATGACTTCACCCAAACTTCATCTGGGAGTAGTTTGGATGTGCAGAGATAGACCTCTTTGTGACCCAGGAGGTTAAGACCCTCTATTCAGCAGAGCTGAAATTCCTGTCTTTAAAGACTGCTTTCCTGTTTGTTATTACCTCTGCCAAGCAGGTAGATGAAATGCAAGTATTTTCAACTGCGAAAGCCTGTTTGTTTTTTGCAGAGGCAGGCTACTTTCCACACTAATCCTGTATTTCTCCCTAAAAGCATTTCTGCTTTCCATATTAACTAGTCAGTGAAATTGAAGGCCTTCCATCCACCTCCTTTTCAGTCTGACAGGGCGAGAAAGCTCCATATGCTCTGTCCAGTTAGGGCACTGGCATATTATGTTGACCGCACCCAGAGTTGGCGACAGTCCGAGCAATTGTTTGTTTGCTTCGGGTCCACAGACAAGCTCTGTCTAAACAGCGGTTGTCAAGGTGAATTGTAGTCCTGGAGTAGTTAGCTGTACACCTTAATTAGTGTTTAAATTCTAAGGTTACTTAGAGTAACCTTGCAGCATATACACTGCATGAGGGCCCTCCCTTGCTGTACTGTGGACCATGTGCCATGGACCCGGTCTTCGGCCAGAATGCTGAAGGCAGTTTATCTTCCTTTTAGCACATCTGCCGGTGCTGCAAGTCCTTCATTTGCATTGGCTTGGGCATTGCATCTCATTCGGTAATGGTTACATTTCGTACTTGAATGGGAATGTTAGGTTATTATCATAACCCTGGTTCCCTGAAATAGAAATGTGGTGCTTTGCATGTATCAGGGAACTGCTTGATAAAATTGGTGGTGCTGTGTCATATAAAATGCCTATTGGTGCCACTTTGCAATCGACTTTATTTTGAAGAGAAATGCCCAAGCTTTAAAATATGCCCTACTTAAGGAGGTACGACCAGGCTATCAATGTGATTTAACCATTAGAATAAGTAACTAATTTCAGCCTCAAATCAGGAATAAGTAACTAACTTCAGCCTCAAATCGGGAACAAGTAACTAACTTCAGCCTCAAATCGGGAACAAGTAACTAACTTCAGCCTCGAATCGGGAATAAGTAAGTAACTTCAGCCTCGAATCGGGAATAAGTAAGTAACTTCAGCTTGGTTACTTAATCTGTGTTTAAAGAAGGTACGTAACATTGAGAGGGAGTCATAATAAAAGCTAAGATGACACATATGTTTCTACTTTTTCACCAATCAAACAAAGAAAGAAATAGATTATTAATTGTTTTTGGCACATGTTGTCCAGCGATTTAAGACTGGGTAATGTCTTTTAAGATTCTCCTAGGTTTGCCTATACGAGGGGTAAGAATCTAGGGGAGCATATAGTCAGAGCAGATGTCTATTAACCATCTAACAATTTCCTTTTAAGACATGACCTGGGCATGTTACTTGTCATAATTGTATACATTGTAATGCAATGATTAAAGGTGATCCAAAACTGGGTAAAACAAAAAGACAATTAAACACAAGAAACCGGGACCCTAAATCATCAGTAGCTACACATTGTAACCTAATGGGACATAACATCTGCTCCCTTAGATTCTTGGGTATTGAACTGGTTAAGAATCTGAGAAGGGGTGTACCTTTGGTTTGCAAAATTTTGGCTTCATAAGTGTGGACTTGCATAAAATCTTGTGCGATAGGTTGAAGCGAAACAGACATTTTAAGCTTATAGGATTGTACTGTTTATTTAGTGGTTGTAATGAGAAAACGGAAGCAGATAAGTTTGGTTGAAGCCTTGAAAAAGAGCGAAAATCAGAGCGGAAAAAATCAGTGCTGAAAATTCATTGGCAACATTGAATATTAGTACTGCATCATCTGAATTCTGCTGCTGTTCCAGGATTGAGCACGGTAAGTGCACATTTATACAAGTTTCATTTGCATTTTAATTTGATCAGTGTCTTATAATGAATAATACATGTCCTAATCATTAACACATAATTGCCAAGTTGTGTTATTATTACTATTATTATTGATGTTTTGACACAACATGTAAAGCAAGATGCTCACAGGACTAAAAACCAGGTGTCCTCCCAGACGTGGATTAGTTTTCATCAACAAAAGTCTTTAAATTCAAAATGAAATGCAATGTTTTGTGCATGATTTGTAAACAATGAACCGGGTGTAAACCACTAATTTAGTTTGTACCTTCTTTTCCAAAGGCTAGAATAACGATTCTGTCCCTTGAGTGATATGTATTTCCATATACAGTATATATTCAAATGCACTGTTAATCAAAGCATCCATTTTTTTTAAGTCGCTAATTATGTTTTATATTTTCACAAATGTAGTGTTTTACTGAACTGCAGAATCTCAGGACAGATCGTACCAATATTTAATATTATATTATGTTTTTTTGTGAAGGCTGGTAATAATACCCCGGAAATGCAATATCAATTCTAACATAACACTGTCATGGTCGATTCGCACGGGACTAAAAAAACACAGGACACCTATTTGGCTGTCACTGTGGTTGCTGTTCTGTCTCCATGGCAGTGCGCTGTGTTTATTTATTTTTTTAGAAAAGGAAATGGTGATGCAAGTTGATTACGGTTTTCTAATGTGACAGTGTAGGTGCTGTGAAACTAAGGAAAGAACAAAAATGTAGCACTTATATAGGCTGAAACACTTTACAGCATGGTGATGGAGAGTCGTTATCGGCCTGAGATGGGATGTCAATGTGGTTCAGTTTTGCGTACCATGTGAAACATTTCTGGGGGCGGTCAGTCAAAATAATAAGAGAGACAAGATTGGACAGTAAATATGACTTTATATACTGTAAATCCATAAATATTTGCTAGTGTTTTATTATGCAATTTTTGCATATGAACATTATTGGCATGAATATCTTAGTGCTGTACATATAATGAAGTAGTGTACTACTAGTGTAACTGGTCGCCAACATTTCTGGAGCAAAATAGGTTTTATGAATGTTATTTGCCAAATATTTTGGTCGTAAATATTTATGGTTTTACAGTATTTTGTTTAAATATAGCTGACACAGCACAAGTAAATAACGAAATAAATAACAGAAAATGTTTTTTTCTTACTTTGTAATTCATTTTCTGTCACAGAATCACCGTTGAGCTTTTTTTCATTCAGCTATTTTTGTCTTGTTGTTTTAGGAGTGGAGGTGGAGGGTGTTCCTTTGAAAAGGGGTGGGACTAACAGTGATTTGAACCAATCATATGACAGACTGAGACTATTGCCTTGTGGTGTAAGGATGCGAGGGCAATCTATTTTTGTTTCTATGATGAGGTTTTAACCTATCACAGTCCAGAATTTCCAAGATGACTGTATCCGAATAAAACAAACCTGACCAGTTATCTAATATTCTGTGCTTTATCGCACTGGGGTAGTCAGACTACATATTAAAAATAACCGCTCTGTTTGTAGCCCCTCTGAGCGAGCGGGTGTTACACTTGCATGTCTGTGATTTAAACAAAAAAAACTATTTGAAATTAATAAATAAATAATGTCACCTTTTTTAAAAGATGAGAAGTGAGTGCTTGTTATAAATCTAGCCATACAGTACAGACTGGAACTCCAGAGTAATCAAATTCAGACACAAGGGCATAAGAAAAGTAAGAACATGGAAATAAGGAGAGCGTTCAAATCTAATTGACATGTTCCTAGAAACTAGCAACATGTATCTTGTTTGTCTAAATTAATTCTGTGGATGTGAGCTTTCTGTATGTTGTTCTGGAGGTTCTTTTTTATCCAACAGTCCAGTAATCGTTCATCGTCTGCAGGGTTCTGGACCTATCGAACTAAATGCACAAGTCCTGGACTTTGTTACTTTAAGTCTCGGCTGAAAATCTCACAATATACCTGTACAGATAATTCTTTATTCTTCCATGAAGGGTTAAAGTTCAGTCGAGACAAATAAAGATCTGAAGTTGTTTTTGTTTGGAGTTCAAGCCTTTGTCATCAAGCCTTTGCTTTTTCTAGATGTGAGTGCACTCAGCTACTTCACTCAAAGAGCGCTTCAGGTCAGCCCATCAGGACAACGTATAATTGATTTTAGTCTATTGTCACAATAATCTGTTTCAAAACATTTTTTTTCTTAATGGAAAACAGCATGTATGTTCCATCAGCCAGCAAATGATCCTCCCCTTGACATTCAAAGGCTGCTAAATGATGTCAGTGCCAATTGGGGGCACATGCAGTATGTGCTTTGTAAACGAGTACTGTACTGTACACATTTTAGAAGCACTGCAACATGATATACACAGGATATTACATACTGAACAAGCACTTTTATTCACAATACATACAGGTCAGGAACTGACGACACATAATTTGGACGTGGATAATTTTAATTCATCATTTCAAACTACCAGGTTGCAAGAAAAAAACCACTATAAGCTGTTACTATTTTTGTTAACGCTGTGAACTGGGTATGGTGATTTAGATGCCTTAATCATAACCAACACAGCAATTCACACTTCGAGGGGAGGGGTATGGCGTTTAAATAAAAGAAACATGCAAATATTTCTGTCGTTATCAATATCTTTAAACTCAGTGATCAACGACTGTTCATCTGGACTGTTTTAAAAACAGATGCACACATTGGGCAACACATTTCTATATATTATAGAAATATAGACACAATTTCCAAACAAACTGTTTTTAATCGATTTATCTCACGTTAATGTTTAATTTTGAATAAGATTTTTAAACTTGTAACACAAAATTTCAAACCTTATAAAAGTTTACCATATTAATTTTTGCACTGAAATTTTATATATGCAATGTGTACAGTAAATAGACAGATTCCAAACTTTAAATGAGAGATACTATTAGTTTAATTTAAGTAGATCACTATATCAATGCACTAGCGCTGTTTATTGGTCAAAGTCAGTTTTTCATAAACTTTTTAAAACTTAATTTTATTTAAAAACAAACTGATATTATTTGAAACTGTACTTGGCTAATGAGATATTTTCACTGAAATGCATTTAAGGGTTCACTATAAACAGTAAACAGTCCAATCCCTTTGGGTCAATTGCAACGAACTGAAAGCAGCGTACTAACCCTGTACTAATCCTGTGGTTAGTAAGGAGCTACGTACTAAACTAGTATGCAAGTTAGTACCAATTGCAACGAACTTGGCAGCTCAAGATGCAGCTCAAGCTGCGTTGTAAAAATGATCTCAATTGCAACAAACCCAAAATAACTGCTGCTGCCCTCTAGAGGATACTAAGTACGAGACTAAGTTAAGTCTAACCCTTTCTATAGACTAATTTATAGTATCGTACTAAGTTGAACAAATGTGAAAAATCCCGAAATGTATTGACAACTTTTGTAACTGAACAATTCATAAATCCATACGGTGTACCTATATTTTACATATGAAAGACATTTACTTGGATATTATTTTTTTTATGTAAGGGATGTCATTGCTGGCATTGCGATATATTCGTGTATTTGAATAAATCATAGGTTTCGTTAAAAAAAAACAACAAAAAAAAACACTTTTAAAATATAATTTGTACTAATCGCTCAGATTTTGAGCTCCAGCCCTCTTCAGTTCCTGTTTGGAAGCACACCATAATCCTTAGTACCGTACTAAAGCTGGGGATCAGCTAGTCGATCCCCAACTTTGTTCCGCTTCTTTTTTTGTTGTAATTGGTATTAAGTTAGTATGCAGCTGGGGATGATCCTGAGATAGTACTGTACTAGCTGGTACACAAGTTCCTTGCAATTGACCCTAATGCAATAGAAGTACTGATATGTATGTTATTATTATTATTTATTTCTTAGCCGACGCCCTTATCCAGGACGACTTACAATTGTTACAAGATATCACATTCTTTTTACATACAATTACCTATTTATACAGTTTTTTCTTTTTTTTTTACTGGCACAATCTAGGTACAGCAGCAGTGTCCCCCACCAGAGATTGAACCCACGATCCTCCGGTCAAGAGTCCACAACGCTAACCACTACTCCACACTGCTGCCCTATGTTGTGGCAAGGCTGAGGGCTGCCCCTAAAATAGTGTGTATTGGTGGTGGTTTGTAAAGAAAATGTCATCTTGTTAGATTAGATATGGCAGGGCTGAGAGAATAGACTTCCTTCCCTGTCTAGTTGAAAGGAATGTGCAGCAGGTGGCCAGATGTCAATTGAATAATTGACAATCAATAACCCTGGTCACCTTCCTTTAAAAAGAGGCTGCAAAGCCAGTTTCTTTGTTTTTCTTTGTGTGTTTGTTTGCAAGCCTGGAGGTGAAGGAGGAGAACCTTCACGACTGCATGTGGAACCAAGGGTGAGCTGAGGCCCACTGCAGGTTTATCCAGGATCCTTAGGACCACAGGTAGGGATTATTTTAGGGGATTTTTAATCTTACCAAAGTTTATTTCGTTTATGTAGGGAGAAGGTTCCTGAAGCGGGACCTCCCTTTTAATGGTAGTAGCGGTCGGTCCGAGCTTGGCCACCTTTGGTTTCGTAGTTGTTTTTGAACAGTGTTTTGTTTTGTGTTTTTGTAATAATGTACATGTGTGTATTTCCTTCTGCACAAGGGCTCCATTGCTTGTACCCTAATAGCGGCCACCAACCACTGCAACTGCCTGTGATTTAATAAAACCTGGACATCTGAGCAGCGTTTTCAACTACAAACCCTCTGTGTCTCTCTCGTCTCAGCAGATACCCACACAGTAATCAAACACCCCTGCTACATACATGTATATTTGTTTGGTAAAATAAATAATCTCAAAGATAATATATTAAGCTACAATATATTGAGTATATTTTGTTTGCCACTAACAGTTTAAAATATTAGGTTATTTGTATGTTTTTGATTAACGATTTGGAAAATGTAATGCTGAACTTTCTGTGCATTAGTCCACATCTACTGTACTGTATTGTTGGCTTTAGTTTAATTTCTTGCTTGATCAAATTATAATGTGTCGTATTTAGTTTTAGAGGATCACCTTCTATAGTGACCTGACCTGCAGCATCTGACACCTGCTGGTGAAACATTGTATTTCAGTAGTAATCTGTGGCAACACAGTTTCTTGTCAGATAACGGCCTCTAGCGTTAAAAAAAAAAAAAAAAAAAAAAAGTTGCAGGACAAGTTAACTGAACTGCGTATCACACTGACCTCAATTTTGTCATGGAGAATAACGTGCCATATTTTGCCATTTGTGTAGCTGACCATTGCTATTGCTACCACTCTAAGTCACAACCTACATGAATACTAACAAGTTTTTTTTGCAGCTGTCAGCTAAAGCAAAAGATGTTACGGCCCAGCCTTTATTTGTTTGAGAAAAAAAGAACAAAGATTTAAATAATTGTTTTAACTCCTTTTATTGGCTAATCAATTGAAAACTGAATCATAACATATGCTGCCTCCCTTGGGTTTACTCAAATCAGAGTGCTTGGGCATAGGGATCACTATTGTACTAATATGTAACTACCATGTGCCTATATAGTGATACATGTGTATTGGTATATGCACAGTTTGTTTTAATAAACTGTTGTAAGTAGTGCAGACCTACACATTAAGACTTTTTGTTTAGGCTGGCAGTCTTTATCAGTGAGTTACAGACCGGCAATCCAGCATCCTGATTTGCTAAGCCAGTGTCCAACATTCCATCAGGTTTCTAATACTGGTTCACTTGATGGTACTCGCTCTTAATTTTGTGCAGAATATCTAGTAATTATATTTAATTACTGGTAGTATTCTCTACAACAAGCTGTACTAAAAAGCTACAATTAAGCCAGATTTGTGAGGGTGCAACATGCAGTGTATTGAGTTTGTATTAAGTTTTTTGCGCAGCTACAATGCAATTCAGTAATATTCTTAGAAGTTTGATCATTTGCTGCATAATACATACCTGCTACTGTAGGCAGAGATGTGATACTATAAAGAGCTGAAACATTTTTTTTTTTTTATTGGAGACTTGCAGGTACCTTTAAGACCCCCATGTGTAAAAATCAAAGAGTATTTAGTTTTGATAAGGCAGCTAGGAAAGCCTTTAATAATTCCTGGAGTTTTATGGTAGAAAAACAAGCAGTTTTAACAAGTCTGCTGCAGTGTGACTGTAGGAGAAATGGCTTGGTGAATGTATTCATATCTGACTCCAGGGAGCCTCAAAGAGCGAATTATCTACTGCCTGTCGGGGGCAAGGATTCCTGTGAACTCGGTGTATACAGTCCGTCTCAGCTTAGTCAGACAAGGTAGATTTAAACTGTGCTAAACCCTGAGCAGCAAAGAGGCTCTGGGAATCGTAATCTGCTGTACTGTATATCTGTAACTTATCCTTTCTTTAAGATCATTGCCCTAAATTTTCTGGCTGTATATGTAACACACTTAATTATGCCATACATACTCATAGATTTGTGTCAAAATGCAAGGGGCCTTTTCCTATCCTCCTTTGGGGGAGTTTTAGACTAAACCCAAATACATTTGAAAAGGAATTTTTACAACGTAGATTTTAGTGAAACACAAGATAATTGTCATCATGGATGTGACTTTGTTCCATGTGTACAAATATTCAAATATGGAGTAATGAACAATGAAAACATATTTTGTTGTCTGTTGTTACAGACACACTTTAAGACCAGTATTATCTTGTGTACAGTCGAAGCAGCTTAAGCGAGACACCTTGGTGCAGTGAACAACCGTCCCGCTTAAGCAGGCGCCTCGCTAAAGAGAAGTGCAGTTAAACAACACGAGAAGTCGGATTAGTTAATTATTACAGCAGATAAAGCACACAGAAACATACATGAATAAGTATTTCAAGCCAAAAGAAAACCCATTTATTGCTAATTAAGTCTTACTTCAGTGCTGTAATTTTGTTTACTGAACATATTTACATTATGCACAGCGAGGTCATTAAGACAAGCTGACCAACAATATTTTATGCTGTGTATGATACTGGAATCTGAGACATTTTAGGAAGTTAGTGTCCCAAGAATGCATGGCCTTGAGGTTACAAAGATTCTCAGTAGAATACAAATGATAGCATGGTAGTAGTAACTCTTCTGTGAAAATAACAATTTATGGGATATGTGAGGCGATAAGACCTATGGTATGATGTCTGGTGAGCAGGGGTACTAATGTAATGTTTTTGTGAGAAAATACTAGAAAGTAGGAGAAAGTTCTGGGCCTATATTTATTATTCGTGCATGGGCAAGTATTCCCTTCTAAACCGTGGGTATGCGTACGATCATTTCCTTGTGTATAATAACGTTCTCATTAGGTTCATTTTATTGATGCAAGTATTCCTAAAATTGCAATGTTTGTTGCACAGAATTCTTTCATAAATTATTAGTTATATACCAAATGTAAGACATAAATGTTTACCACCAACATGATTATTACTTAATAAGCATAATGTAAAGTTTCTGAGACTCCCTTTTCAGTTGTGCATTGGTAATTACAGAAGGCATTAATATGATATGTTGTAACAGGTGTGCAGGCTGTTAAGACATTTGGCTGATCTCACACTTTTGGAAGACCTTGCTAATGCTGCTTTTTGTCAAGAGTGCTTCAGGTTCGAAGAACACGCGTCCTATTCCTGGACATATTTAAGTTTTGTCTTAAATATGTCCAGGAATCGATCAATTCACTCTGTCCTCGACACATTCAATTTCTTTATAGGGAAGAACAGCAGATTGGAGTAAAAAGGGATTTTCATTCAATTGCTGGGTTCCTCAATACGATTGGTGCTATAGACTATTCTCCTGCAGCAATAAAAGCACCAAGAGAGAAGGAAATAAATTTAGTGAACATAAAATAGTACAATTAAATTAATGTGCAGATTATATTTGATGCTCATCTCTGTCTACTAAATGTTGGGGTTAAGTGGCCAGGCTGAATCCACGATTCATTTTTTGTTCAAAACAGCAGTGTACGGAGCAGTGACAGACTTGCATATTTTCATGTGCAAACAATTTTAGTAACATTGAGATTTATGAACACTTGTTACTTAGAAACATGAGTACGAATGCCTTACGCAAAATCTATAAATCAGGATTTAATTATGCGTCTAAAAATTGTGAACTTTATGCGTACAAACAAATCATCATTTATTCACACTCGAATGACAAATGTAAGCTGTGCCCTTTCGCCATATTCTGCCTTTTCTATCACCCTCCGTCAGGAAGCTGTGATGCTGCAGACTCCGATTTGTTCCTGATAAGGACTTTGGAGGGGATTTTCAAAAGTTCGTAATTGATAACTTCAGTGTTAATGAACACATTGGTATGTATCATTGATTTTGGCATTTTCAAGCGATCGTTATGCCTATGTCATTATTAAATTGTGCTAATGTGGTTTCCGAAATTGTTCATTTACAAAATAATGTTAATATCTTAACGAACAGTGCTTCTTGTGACTATTTATTTTGTTTGCATGGGAGTTTCAAAGCAAAGCCGTGTTAATTGTCATAATTTATCAGGAGTTAATTTTCACTTGGGAAAGGAGGGTTTTAATTAATGAATGTATATAACTCACCTTGAAACAGTATTTAAGTTCTTTGGTGTTAAAAAAAAATAGAATAAACAAACTACAGTATGGACTTGCTGGGAGTGGCAGCAGTTGCAGCAGCAATAGCAGAACATTTAATTTTACAGCTTGAGTACAAGCCTGAGATTGACAGACCCCGGCTGTGACGCCGACAATACAGAGAGGGTGAACACGACCAGGGTTAATTTCTTAAATTTACCAGATGATGATCTAAAAACTTGATTGCGTTGGTCTAGGGCATTTTGTCGACCTCTTTGGGAGTACCTTGAATTGCCTATGAAAAGGGGCAGGGCCGTGCCATACCCCCGCATATGAATGTGCTGGCTTGGTAGCATTGTCCTTCTTTGTCTCTGGGTCATTCCAAAGGGTCACGGTTGACTTGATAAAGAGGGTTAATGATTACATCAGTATCCCACGTAATCAGGAGCAGCTACAAAATATTAAGGGAGTTTAATGACATTGCTGGATTTCCCAGAGTAAGGGGAGCCATCGATTGTATACACTTTGCACTACCACCGCAGCACCATGTGTACGTGAACGGGAAGGGTTCCAACATCCACTAAATGTGCAGGTTTAGTGGATGTTTATGTGCAAATTTCCCTGGCTCCTGTCATGCCTTTGATCATTTTGACACAATCCGCTGTGTTTAATCATTTCAGAGACCTAATACACCAGATGATATGTAAGTAGGTCAGTATTGTAAGACTACCTAAATAATTCAATATTTGTAGTACAGTATATTAGCCTTTTCTATACTTGTTGTTATGAATGAGATTTATTCACTTGTTATAACCGTTTGTAACTTCATGCAACATTTGCATTGCTAAAATGATACACTGTTATTTGCACCCAGTGTAATGTTACTACCAAGAAATTATCAATCCAACTGTAGCCTATCTGAACTCTGGATACTACATTATATGACAACTGACCTGTACTGTAGATTTCATTAGAATTATACAAATGGTTTACAATTACAATAAAGTTTACTTACAGGTGATTGCGGATCAACAGAAACGGTACTTCATAGCCTTCCTTCCTCACCCGCATGTGTGTTTGTGTCTGTGCATTGTGGAAGATGAAAGTATAAGGAAATATAAGAATGATTGCTTTTATAGTGTTAGCTTTATTTTGCCTCTACCAAGTTTTGATAACATATAATTTTTTAAAATTTGTATATTCTTCTTCTTCTTCTTCTTCTTCTTCTTCTTCTTCTTCTTCTTCTTCTTCTTCTTCTTCTTCTTCTTCTTCTTCTTCTTCTTCTTCTTCTTATTATTATTATTATTATTATTATTATTATTATTATTATTATTATTATTATTATTATTATTATTATTATTGACATATACATTTCAAACTGTAATATGTATTCAGGCTTCATTTAAATGATAAGCATGGTTTCTTGGTCGTAGCAAAAAGATTTGAAATCGAATTTTAAAGGTTGTCTCTCATTGATAAGTTGTAAGATGTAAATAAATATTAGCATACAGGCTGAGGATACTCTTATTCCAAGTTAGGGTTCAAAGAATATCTGCTGAGACATAAACTGCTTCTTGAGCTCTGTGTTACTGATTTTGATAAAGTACTCCTTCTGGCGATGTAAAATGCTAATAGATGGTATGGAGGTAGATCTGGCTGGTCTGGTGTGGTTTAGCAGTTTGTCACAGCAAGTGGAAACGCTTGTGATTAGGGGTGGACTTGGCTAAGGGCTCTGGATTTGGAGATAAAACAGGATTTTAAGAGCCCAGGCACAATTCAGTTATGTTAGTTCTCCCTTCTTTAAGTTTGCTAGTCACCTTTTCAAAACAAAACCAAACATGTTCGAATGTTGAATTATTACTGCATCCTTACTGAAGCCCTGCCTCTTATGTTTCTCTAATCCTCAGCATTGTTTCCTTCACAGTGCTGACCCTGGAGAAGAACCTTCAGTTACTCTGTGCCTCCAGAGACACCCCAGAGCTGCAGGAGACCTTGTGAGTCATTCCTGTTGCTCCTAGTCTGCCCTTTCATACTATGTGCAGGAAGAGTGCATGTATTACTATTTATTTTTTAGCAGAAACAAATAAATAAATTAAAGTCGTAAACAAATACATTTCAAGAATCACAGTACAAGTAATAATACAATTAAGAGCAAGATACATACAATGACTTTGGTTCAAGCAAGTACAAATATGACAAAATACGATTCAATAATACAGCAGATAAGTGTCAGTGATAGTTACATCAGGATATAATTAAATATAAAATACTACAGATTAAATAACACTTGGCAGATTACAGTACTCTAAAGTACAGGATTAAATGCAGTAAAATAGGCGGCAGATAAGAGCAAGTAAAGCGCATTTAAGGAAGGGTGATAAGTCTCCCAGGGGAAAAACAGAGGAGTTCTACAGGTGCTTTCTGAAGAGGTGAGTCTTGAGGAGGCGCCGGAATGTGGTCAGGGACTGGGCAGTCCTGACATCTGTAGGAAGGTTATTCCACCACTGCGGGGCGAGGGTGGAGAAGGAGCGGGCTCTGGAGGTAGGGGAGCGTAAAGGAGGTAGAGCCAGTTTTCTAGTGCAGGCGGAGCAGATAGGTCGAGTGGGGGTGTAGGGAGAGATGAGGGTCTGGAGGTAGCTGGGTGCGGTCTGGTCAAGGCATCTGTACAAGAGTCTTGAACTGGATGCGAGCGGTGATCGGGAGCCAGTGGAGCGAGCGGAGTAGTGGTTGCGTGGGAGAAGCGAGGCAGAGAGAACACCAGGCGAGCAGCAGAGTTCTGGATGAGCTGGAGCGGACGGGTGGCGGACGCAGGGAGGGCAGCCAGGAGGGAGTTGCAGTAGTCTAGTCTAGGACAGAGAGGCAGCTCGGGCAGAGTTTAGTGAGTTGGTGACAGACAGGAGGGCGGTTTCAGTGGCGTGAGCAGAGCGGAAGCCAGATTGGAGAGGGTCGAGCAGAGACTGGTTGGACAGGAAAGCAGAGAGCTGGCGGTGTACTGCCCACTCGAGGGTTTTAGAGAGGAAGGGTAGGAGGGAGACAGGACGGTAGCTCTGGAGGGAGGTGGGGTGGTTGAGGAGGGGTGTGATAGAGGCTTGTTTGAAGGCAGAGGGAAAGAGACCAGAAAGGAGAGAGGTGTTGAGAAGGGAGGAGATGAAGGGAAGTAGAGCAGGAGCAGCAGCTTGAAAGAGGTGAGTGGGGAGGGGGTCCAGGGCACACGTGGTGGGTTTGTGACCCTGGAGCTGGGAGGAGAGGTCAGAGTCTGAGAGGGGTGAGAAGGTGGAGAAGGAGGGTGAGTTAGTAGGGGGTGCAGTGGGTGCGGGGGATGGAGAGGTGTTAAAGAGTTTGCGGATATCTGAGATTTTAGAAGAGAAGAAGGAGGCAAAGTCATCAGGGGAGATAGAGGAGGGAGGAGGAGGGGGTGAGGGTTTAGGAGGGAGGAGAAGGTAGAGAGTAGTTTACGTGGGTTGTTAGTGGAGGCTTGGATTACAGATTGGAAATAAGTACATTTAGCAGAAGAGATAGTAGAGGAGAAGGAGGAGAGGAGAGTGCGGTAAAGGTCTAGGGCAGCAGGGAGTTTGGTTCTCTTCCATTTCTTTTCAGCAGATTGCAGATTACAGTGTGATTCTTGCTGAGCGGAGCACAGAGGAGAGTCAGGATTGGAGGGGAGGGGCGAGCAGGTCGGGAGGTGAGGGAGTCGAGGGAGGAGAAGAGGGTGGAGGTAGCAGAGTGTACGGAGAGTTGTGAGGAGTCGATTAGGAGGGAGGTGAGAGAGAGCAGTGGAGGCAAAGACGGAGGGGGAGAGAGAGCAGAGGTTACGGCAAGAGGTAACAGTGGGGGTAGGAGGAGCAGGGAGAGAGGGGAGAGACAGAGAAAAATAGATGAAATAGTGATCATAGAGGTCCAGGGGGGTGACAGAGAGGGTGGAGGGGCAGCAGGCCCTGGAGAAGGTGAGGTCCAGTTGACGGCCAGCTTTGTGGGTAGGAGGGGATGGAGAGAGACAGAAGTCGAAGGAGTGAAGGAGAGGGAGGAATCCGGCAGTGTGGCTGGGGTTGGAGAGATGGATATTGAAGTCACCTAACAGGACAGTTAGGGTAGACAGAGAGGGGAGGGAGGAGAGTAGATAGTAGAGTTCATCTAGAAAGTGAGCGAGAGGCCCAGGGGGGCGGTACAGTACAATTAGCAGGAGTTGACCGGGAGAGGTTAGTTGGACTGCATGAAATTCAAAGGTATTAACAGAGAGTGAGGAGAGGTCGGAGGAGACAGAGAAGAGTAAGGAGGGAGAGAGGAGAAGACCAGTCCCACCTCCCTGTCCAGTGAGACGTGGGATATGGGACAGGACTTAGAAGAGAGAACAGGGCGGCAGGAGTTAGTGTTATCAGGGGACAGCCAGGTTTTTGTGAGAGCAAGGAAATCGAGAGAGAGGTGGGAGGCAAAGGCAGAAATGAAATCAGCTTTGTTAGCAGAAGAGTGACAGTTCCAGAGAGTGTGCGGGAGGGGAGGGGGGGGGGGAGAGGCAGAGGGATGAGGTTAAAGGGGTTGGAGGAGCAGCGGCGGCGAGAGGGCAGAGGACGAGGGAGAGAGGACAAAACAGGGATGTGAGAGACAGTCATAGCAGGACAGGTGAGACAAATAGGTACAGTGGGAGTGGTGGGGTGGAGGGTACAGACCTGACTAGTAGATGGCTTCTTCCAGAGCGCTGTTAGGTTCGGATCTATTCGAACAGCGTCTCGGCGCAGACCTCCCCTCGCTAGACTCCCACAGCTAGTCTCCCGGCTCTTTTGTTGATGTACTTTTTAAGGAGGCTCAGGTCAGCATAATGGTATGTGATGGCGCAAGCCCCATCCCATAAGGGAAAAACAAAAGAAAATGGGGTAAGTTTTATTTGAATTATACAAGTGAAATCTTGGTATACAAAATGGCACATTAAATATTACAATAAAGTTTCCTTAGGTGATTGCTGATTTGCTTTGAACATATGTGTCTTCCACACAAGAGCAAAGAACAGGCACCAAGGACATGCAGCGATGCACTAGGAATGTGATTGAGACAATTGATATAGATTTTGTCTAGACGTAATTGTAATGTTGTCAGACTCCCCCCCCCCCCCCCCCCCCCCCCCCCCCCCCCCCCCCCCACAATTTATGTACAATGTACACTTTCACCTTCACACGTTTGTATGCATATAAAATGTTCTTAATACTGTAGTGTTATGTTTATTTATTGCGGGGGCCAAAGAGTACCAGAGAATGCATTATTAGATGAATTCACCAAACAATTAATTATAAACAAATTGTGTATCGGGTTAGGGAGCTCTATCGCAATTTTAAAAGCTCAATAAATATGTAATGAAGTGTTACATACGTGGTATAAATGTATGATAACTAGCAACTACAATGGCACACAAATGGCACTTCAAATGTATGTATTTATATATAGCCTACAATCATACATACAAAAGTAGATGTCATCATAATATAATCAATTCCAACCAATATACAGTGCCTATAGAAAGTCTACACCCCCTTTCAAAATGTTTTCCTTTTAGCCTGGAATTAAAATGCATTAAAATAGTTTTTTTTTTCATTTATCTACACATCCTACCCCACAACTTCCAAGTGAAAAAAATATTCTAGAAATTTGTGGAAAATTAATTAAATAAAAATTGAAATAGCTTGGTTGGATAAGTGTCCACCCCCCCTGTAATAGCAATCCTAAATTAGCTCAGATGTAACCAATCGCCTTCAAAATCACACACCAAGTTAAGTGACCTGTGTTAAATTGTAGTGATTCACATGATTTCAGGATAAATTCAGCAGTTCCTGTAGGTTCCCTCTGCTGGGTAGTGCATTTCAAAGCAAAGACTCAACCATGAGCACCAAGGCGCTTTCAAAAGAACTCCGGGACAAAATTGTTGAAAGGCACAGATCAGGGGATGAGTATAAAAAAAATATCAAAGGCCTCGAATATCCCTTGGAGCACAGTCAAGACAATTAAGAAGTGGAAGGTGTATGGCACAGCCAAGACCCTGCCTAGATCAGGTCGTCCCTCCAAACTGGATGACAGAGCAATTTGCAAGAGCTGCAGGCTTTTATGGCCAAGACTGGTCAAAGTGTGCACTCCACAAATCTGGCCTGTATGGTAGGGTGACAAAAAGGAAGCCATTACTCAAGAAAGCCCACCTTGAATCCCGTTTGAAGTATGCAAAACAACACTCAGGAGATTCTGTAGTCATGTGGTAAAAAGTTTTGTGGTCTGACGAAACTAAAATGGAACTTTCTGGCCTAAATGCAATGTGTTATGTTTGGCGCAAACCCAACACAGTGCATCACCCAAAGAACACCACCCCTACTGTGAAGCATGGTGGTGGCAGCATCATGTTATGAGGATGTTTCTCATCGGCAGAGACTGGGGCACTTGTCAGGATAGAAGGGAAAATGAATGGAGCAAAGTACAGAGAAGTCCTTGAGGAAAACCTGCTGCCCTCTGCAAGAAAGCTGAAACTGGGATGGAAGTTCACCTTTCAGCATGACAACGACCCAAAGCACACAGCCAAATCTGCACTGGAGTGGCTAAGGAACAAAAAGGTAAATGTCCTTGAGTGGCCCAGTCAGAGCCCTGACCTAAATCAAATTGAAAATGTGTGGCATGACTTGAAGATTGCTGTCCATCAATGCTCCCCAAGGAACTTGACCGAGCTTGAACAGTTTTGTAAAGAAGAATGGTCAAATATTGCCAAATCTAGGTGTGCAATATTTGACCATTGGTAGAGACCTATCCCAACAGACTCATAGCTGTAATTGCTGCCAAAGGTGCTTCTACCAAGTATTAACTCAGTGGGGTGGAGACTTATCCAATTATGATCTTTCAGTTTTGTATTTAATATATATATTTTTTTTCTCAAGAAACTTTTTTTCCCCTTAACAGTGTGGAGTATGGTGTGTAGATAAGTGGAAAACAATCCTCATTTAAATGCATGAAACTCTGAGGCACTGACACAACAAAATGTGAAAAAAGTTCAAGGGGGTGTAGACTTTCTATAGGCATTGTACATAGATGGCTTACGGTATTTTTTCTTTTTAACCAGAAAAAGATTGTAAAATATGTGGCAAAATAACCCCCCAAATGAGGATAAATGACAAATGGGATGTAATTTTTTTGAATCTGTTTCGTCTGATTTCTACCCTCACGCTAGATAATTGTAAATCAGCATTTTATATGTGAAGTGTTCTAAACAAATGTACATTCTGGATGACAAAATGCATGATTTTAAATTAAGTTTAGAAATTATACACAAAATAGATATGCCCATTATTTTTATTTCCATTTGGCTGCTGCTCGCTGGTGCGAGAGCCGCCTCCTTGTACACTAGTAGTTTCCCTAACAGCGAATTATGCTTCCATTCATTTAGAATTATTACAATTTAGTGTATTAAGTTGTGTAGTTGTACCAGGTAATTGTATCTGTATCAATCCAACAGAACCAAACAATACCCAGAGCTAAGCCACATATCCTGTAGTTTTATGCATTTTGTCGGCTTCGTTCCAGTTTTCCTATGGGTAACTGTGCCACATGTTGTAAATATTCCTGGATTAATTTAAACCTATGCTTGTGTCCTAGTCATTGTTCTGATCCCCTCACAGGAGGTTTAAATCACAGCATTAGTCAGTTTTATTCTGCTTTGTTTCCATTTCACCAAATCCGATTACATCTAATATCTAAGGTGTAGATATGAGAATAATATGTTTAAACATTTAAATTACTGAGGACTAAAGGCTTATTAATGTTTAATATCTATGTTATGTCACAATTCCTAAAGTGAAAAACTTATAAAACAAAAAGTAAAATTGAGTTTTCAAAGAGATTCTGACCATCAAGGGACTGCCAGTGGTTCTGTGTAATAACCTGCAATGTCCTGAATTGTTTTGGGGTAGTTTAGTAATCTAAGGTTTGCAGAGGAACTATTACTTCAATAGAAGACTCCATTTCCAAAACCAAAACAGAAACAAACGACAGGTTCAATGCTGTAATGCTTGTTATTTCTACATCAAAGTAATCTTATCTACCATATTAATATAAGGCCTGATTTATTGTTTATACAAGATAGATCATCATCTCAATCATTGTAAAAAAAAAAAAAAAAAAAAAAATTCAGAAAGTCACAACATTAGCTTTGTTTTCAGAGAAGCTGAATATTTGGCTGTTTCCAGTTATTGAATGAGGCAATTGACAAATAAACCATTTAGAAGGTAAACTGTGCAGTATTGTGCAGTGGCATAAGTAACGTAGCACTATGTAGAGTGCTAGTATCTCTGATGTCTTAGAAAATATGCATGGGAATCATGGTTACGGATGAGTGTTACAACCACTGATATAACAATCTATCACACATGTAACAACAACCAGGTTTGTAACAACCTTTTACCCTCTATTTCAACCACATATATAGCATTGTAATTATGTATGGACTGCAGTGAATCACAAGGTTATCATTAGCATTGAGGTCTAGGGGGCATTACTGTATACAGTACAGCACAAAAGCAAGGCAGCATTTGTGATTAAGTGACCCAGAAATTGCCATTTTAATCGCAGCAGTGCCATTTGTTATGATATTTGGTGCAGTTTAAATGAATATTTTTGGCAACTCAGTGTCCATGTAGTCGTCCCTGTGATGTCTGTTGTCTGTAACCATGAGTATTTTCACAACCTTGAACTTGAAAGAAAGATAGAACCAAGGTCTAGAATCCTATTGTAAGGCATATGGATTTCTAAGTGGGTCAGAATACTGTGTTTTTGCACCGGTTTGAAAAATAGTATAGTTGTAAAAATAAAAATAAATGCATTAATTAGGGTCTGAGCCATTTTTGCCTATTTTTTACTGTTAGATTTGTGCCTATTACTCTTTAACTGTAAAGGTTACAGGTACATATCATACATGAAATTAATGTGCACACACTAGGCTTTCATAAAAAATGTGAAATAGTCTGAAACGCACCCTGAACTTTCTACTCTGCAACATGAAAAAGTATCAGGAGGTTTAACCCTTCCAAATTTCAAACTGTATTTTTGGTCATATATGTTGCGCCCACTCACTATTTGGTTCAATCCCAACATTTCTGTTTCATGGCGACTGCTAGAGGAAAAAATAGTTCATCCATATAGATTACGATACTTGATTTACTCAAATATCTCTATTAGGCACAGCAAATTAAAGTTCAGCCAAAAGTTAAAGTTAATATCAATCTGACATGCTATGGAAAAACACACAAACTCTCAACTTAAATGGCACTCATACGCCTATATTCCTTAACTTTGTGCTCCTATCGGGGTGTCGACCCTTCTCTTCCTCCTTGGAGGAACGGGGGAGTACACACCCTTGCTAATATTTCTGAGGCCGGCTGTCTTCGCACGTTCCAGGACCTACAACAGATATACAACATACCGGGTTCTTCCCTTTTTTTTCTACCTTCGGCTCCGCTCAGCTATGCATGCCTATGGGGTTCCCTGGGGGACAACGCTACTATTGCATCAAATGCATAAAATACTAGATACAGGGGGTAAAACAAAGGGACTGGTCACTCCATTCTACTCTCATTTTCAAAAACTTCAAACAGCCCATTAGCTATCTGTACTATTTGGAACAGTGAATTAGCCCCCCTTCCTACAGAAACTAATTGGGATAACATCTGGCGCAATGTAGGCCTAGCCTTCAAAAACCCTCATCACCAATGGATTCATTTTAATTTCCTTCACAGAACATATTTAACCCCACGCAGGCGCATTCAAATGAAACTTGAAGTCCCAGTCCTGTTTGCCCACTTTGCCCCCAGGGTGCCCTGGGTACCTTCATGCACATGGTATGGGACTGCCCGGTGACAGCTAAATTCTGGAAGCAGGCGTCTTCAGCCTTGTCCATCATGCTAGAGAGAAATGACTTGCTCTTTTTTACTGTTAATACTAAATGATGAGTCTTCCCTTGATCTGACATCCGAGCAGAAACTAATTTGGCTGGCTGGCCTTACTGCAGCAAAAAAGTTGATAGCATTGCGCTGGTGGCCTCCCCACTCCCTCCCCCAGAGCCAATGGATCCTTACACTCTGGGATATTATTTACCTGGATCTCTCTACCGCTCGGATCCATGGTGTCTGGGAGGGGATGGTGCAGGCTTGGTGGGATGCTGCTGTCCTTGTTAAATCTTTGTTAGACTCAGTCTGAATTAGGTCCCTGAATTCACACTAGCTGAGACCTGAGACAGGGGAAGTATAGCCACCTGGTGGGGAGGGAGGGAAAGGGTGGGTAGAGAGAGAGGGAGAGGGAGGGACAGAGGGGGAGAGAGAGGGGGAAGGTAGGAAGGAGAGTGGGGTAGGTGAGTGGGAGGGGGGTAAAAAAATGTGAAAAACTTGGGGAATATTGTATGGGTTACATTGTACTCCCCAATAAAAAAAAAAAAACATTTGATAAAAAAAATAGTGGTGAACTAGAGAAATAAAAAAAGGCAAAACGTGATAACATTATCAAATTGGCTACAGTAAGGATGCTTATCAGGGGCGATGTATAAAATATTGGCTTGCTTGTCCTCGTATGAAATATGGGAGTGATCAAATACTTCAGGGTGTTTGGACACCTCCATAGACAACAGTTTAATTCATGATTTTTCCTGGCAAGCATGTGTTGTCAGTACTTGGCTGTGATTGGTTAATCAGCGGCAAATACGGCTACGGGATTAGCGGTATTGTCCCGCACTGATCTGTCCAACACCATATGAAAGCAATGCCAGCTATACAGGGGCAAAATGCCTTGCGTGCTGCATCTGTCTGTTCCGGGCTTAACAGCGCTTTTCTCGTGCATCTGATCCACAAACATGAAAAACAAATATATATTTCACCATTTCACCAGAAATGTCGCCATTTCTACAAACCTATAAACCTATAAAACATTTTATTATTGTGGTGGCTTGTGAGGGTTTTGAAATTTATAAAGGGATGTGAATGCCAGGGCCTTTATAGATTGATTAAAAACTGCAAGCACGTTCCCCTATAAAACAACATATTGCACATCAAGGGAATCCCATAAACAGGTAGCCACATGAAACAGAAAGTTCCACACATGTAATGGTAGAAAACTAACAAACGACAAGGACAGCTTTGTCTTGTGTTTTCTCTTAACTCTTCTTAACTCATTTACAAATTAGTATTTAAAGGAGAATTAAAGAGTATGTTGTGGAGTTAGTGAAAAATATAGAGATATACGTCCCCACGTGTTGCTACAACTGTTTAAAAAACGTACCTGTAAATGTTTTTTCTTTTAATTAATATCCTGACAACTTCTTACACTTATAACTTTAAAGTTTGTTTCAAAGCTCTTTTCAAAATGTCTGCTCTTGTGCACTGGTGTTTGAGATCTGTCCTAATCACTGCAAAAAACAAACAAACATAATAGCAAGTGCTCTGGCTTTTCTGTTCCGTACCACGTCCTGAATTGTTATTGCTGTGTTACCTGTTTGATAATATGGGCAGTAATCCTTACACTTTCAGTGCACTAGAGCGGCCATTTTCAAAAGAGGTTTGAAACCGACTTAAAAGTTATAAGTGTACAATGTTGTCAGCATGTGTGGCAGTGTGCCCCAACCCTGTGTGTATTTTTGTGTTTTATGTTGTATTTAGTGTTTAAATGTTGGTATATTGTAGTTGGCTATAAATGGGTGTGTGTAGCACGAGTTATTTAAAATGTATAATTGTATTTAGGCACGGGGATTGCACTTCACTTCACGTGCATTTAAAATACTTAATAATATGTGAGCACAGGGTTTTCACAGATTAGTTCACATGCTGGGATTCACGTGAATAATTAATTGGTAATCGAATCCCAGCACAATTTTGTGTATATATAGATGCATGTCTCATTCACTCTGGGTTGTGTGTTCATAAGTGAAGAACGGGTGAGAGAGAGAGGAGAATAATATACCTAAAACAACAATTGCTACTACGTGCTGGAGAACCAGCACGGTACTTGTTTGTGTCTGTTCGTCCACTCGTTTGTCTGTCTGTTTTATTGTCTGTTCGTTTTGGCTACTGTGCCATTTTAATTTACAAAGTGTTTTTTTTTTTTTTGTTTTTCCTTTCCTCGGTCTGACGTCACCACTCAGCCAGCCTTGACAGGATGTTAACAATGAAAAGAAAGATTACATGTACATTTATAAAAACAGTTGTAGCAACACTTGGGGACGTGCAACGCTATATTTTCTGGAACTTATAAGTGGAGGAAGGCAGTGGAGTCTCCTTAGAGGAGGCAAGGGAGGATGAGCCTCCTCAACTTTTCAAAGGAAATATATATATATTAGGGATGTTCCTGAATACAAATTCGTATTCGGATATGCACGAATAATGGTCTTCTTCCTAATATTAGTAATGGCCAAATAGTGTCAGGCAGTATTCGTTGCAAACAAAATGTTTCAAGTGTCTCATTTCAACCACGCCTCCCTCTGCAGTCTGTGACACTGGCAGCCAATCGGTGTGGAGAAGAAGGTGGAGCTGGTCTGTGTCACTGTACAGAGTCAGTGCTTCAGTTCATTCGATTTGAAAGAACTATATAGGGAAAAGTAAAGTTGGAATTGTGCTTAAATTTCTTTCACCGTGTCAAGAAAAAGTTTGTGTTGTCATACAAATATTTTTTTGGAGGGAGGAAGAATGTTGGAATTTTTTTTTTTTTTAAATCTTGAAAATATAAATAATATTTTTATAAACAGTTTAGCAAGACGCCATTGTCTCTGTGTATCGTGCACGGTTGCAGCACTAGGCACCTGTTAGGATGTGCATTGCAGGGTGTGTGAAAGTGGAAAAACACTGTCTCGCTGAGGTTTGGGATTTTAGAAAAGATTATTTGATTTTAAAAAACATTTTATTTATTTATTTGTGTGTGTTTAATACAATTATGGCTGCTCCGTGACTGTCTGTGTTTACAGCTTTCAGTCACTCTATTTCTTTAGCATAGCTCGCAGTGCGTTTTTAATCACCCCAAAAATCACAATTATTTATAATTATTAAAGGCAGCATTTCTCTGCTTGCATATGCTTGCCTCAGTAAATTCATTGCAGATTTTTTTTAAATTATTTCTTGAGAGTACACAGTTTCTCCACAGGGTTAGGCCTTGCCGTTTCCCCACTGTTGAGTGACTCTTCCAGCCATGTTCTCCTCCACGGGGCTAGGCCTTGCCAAATCCCCGCTGTCGAGTAGACCGTGCCGGCTGCTTCACTTATACTGTGTATAATATGTGCAGTCCAGTCCTGTCCTGTGCTGTATTTTATAACAAACCTCTACTGTAAGTAGGGCTCTTCATTTTGGGGTTTTATTTTTGATGACATAATGTCGAGCTGACAATTTCTTGATAAAACGAAGAGCCCTAACAATAAGCAATGGAACCACAATAACCACTAACTACTAATAAAAGAAAGAATGCATAAAGGTGATTTTTTTTTATTTTTATCGTTTGTGCTATTTTAAAATGAACAATAATGAAAATAGATACACAATATTTGGGATTTTTAAGGCTCGTGTTCTGATAGCAGTTGTCATATGTGCAATAATTTCCACAAATTGTATTCCCACGTGCAAACCAGTGTTTAATTTGTGCCAGGGCAGAACCCTGGAACTTCTGGACATGCAGTTCCTCTGCAATTTAATTGCTGGAAGCCGGCTTGCCACTTCCCTGTAATCAGAAACCCCGCTTCTGTGAATTCAGCTATAAACGCTCCACAACTGCACTGTGTTTACTCTTTTTCTTTTCAACAGCCTACATCGCTTTGCGATTGCAGTCTGCTTTCTAACTTTACAGCGCTTGCTGTTTTGTGTTTTCCTTTGCTATTGCAGTTTAAAAGAAAATACGAGTGATCCTCCACCGGACCCCGGCTCTGCCGCTCCCCACTGTTGAGTTGCTTACGCCAGCTTGTTTCAGCCCGCGTACTCGGTAGGCTGGTAAAAACAAAACAGAATCAGTTACCCGCGTTGCTGTGGTGACTTATTTTTACCCTCGCAGCTTGCTGTGGTGTGTGTGTATTCTTTTCTTTACTCCCTTGCAGTTACAAATAAATAATAAGCGTGATTCTTCCACCGGGACCCAGCTCTGGTGTGCCCCGCTGTTGAGTGGCATCCGCAGCTTGTTTCAGCCAGCCTACTCAGCGTGCTGGTAAAACAAAGAAACACACATTGCTGTGGTGACTGATATTTTACCCTCACAACTTTACTGTTGTGTGTGTATGTGTGTTTTTCTTTTTTTTCTTTACTGCCTTTCAGTTTAAACAAATAGCTGACAGTCACGCATTCTCACAAGGTATTTACAAATAACAAACAATAACAGATAATGGCGACGACTTTGTCTGCACCGCAAATAATAACAATACACATAAATAAGGCTTTTCACTGGTCATATTTTCATTAATAATAACTAGAGTTGCCAGCAACTATAAGGCTTCCAAGGTACTAGCAAAGCGTTAGAATATGTGTTCCATAGTAAACATGGCCCTTTCTGCATGAGTAACAAGCTATTTGACCATTAGGAAAGGTCAGAGGTCACAGGCTACCTATTTTATAGAGCAAACGTGGGTTGCTATATGTTCCATATGGCCCTAAGTGCACTCTATAAGGAGTTATAATCAAGTTTTGCATTTCCTCTTTGAGAGGTCAGAGGTCACTGGCATGGACATATTTTTCATAGAGCATGTATGTCATATGTCTTGCATAGTAACCATGACCCTATCTGCACTCTCTACGGAGTTATAAGCAACATTGCTCCATGTTGGCCATCTTCGATTGTCGAAAACTCACCATTTGAATAACTTTTGATGCTCTCATGTTTAAGATCCCTGGAAAATGTCAGCTCAATCGGTCCAGTGGTTCTGGAGGAGTTGCATTTTAAAGCTAAAATGTAGAATTCCAAAATGGCGGCTACGTGTCACGTCGCGTTATATGTTTAATTGCACAGCCCTCCTCAACATATGTGAGAAGTTTGAGGGCAATAGCAGCAATGTTTTTTGTTTTTTGTTGTTTTAAAATCCAATATGGCTGCCAAACCATGTGACCTATTTGCGCCATTTTTTTTAAGGGTCAACTAGCCATAGTCATGTACCATCATACCAAACTGCGAGTGATTCAAGGAGAGGTCGAATTACAGCACGGAAATCTCAAAGACGCTCCCCTGAAAGGCAAAGCGGAGATACTTCCTGTGAGCTGTGTGGTGGAATTTTCTGCATACAACCGAGCAGGCACCGGTCCCGTACCGAGAGAACGATTGAGACAGAGACAAGTCGGAGCAACCCACATTTTATTAGTCTGCAGACTGGAGCATTCAACAGAGTGTCACAGACTCTGCAAGCAACCGCAAAGAAAGCTCAAAATACACAAAGTCAAACAGTTCCTTATATAATCAGTTTTTGCACAGAGTTCATGACTTGTGGTAATTCCTATCCTCCTCAGTCAGCTCAAACCAACCTTGTGGTATTCTTGATACTGTTGTCTACCGACTTTTCTGATTGGTTGATTTTTCTAGTTGCTAGGGAGAGAGTGTCTGTGAGGTCCCACAAAGTTGATTCTCCCAATACAAGAATATTAGCTAAGTGACTGGGGAGAAAAGAGGAACTATCGCTGTCTCAAAATATTATCATTTGAGACAGTGTCCTATTCTCATGTCGCTGACTCATGCACTTCTCTGAAAACAGGGCTGCTGACCCTTGGCCACATTCCAGTGTGTTAGTTCAACATTGTAAATCTAATACTTTGTTAACATCAAACTTCATATAATATCATTATTCAGGTTATACAAATCACAGAGATCACCCCAACATATTAGATTAGAACTCTTTGTGCGATTATTCTATCATTCTTCTATCACATTCCCTCCTTTTGTAAATATTATTACAACTATTGTTAGATAGAATAATTATACAACATTGTCAGCCATATCACTGAAAGGGTTATTATCTTCATTGCACAGGTTCTCAGTAGTAAGCAGTGGCATAGTTAGATGGTGTCCAATGCTTTGGTGCACAGTTTCTTGATGCATATTACAAACAACATTGGTTAGCCCTGTAAGTGATCTCTTGTTTCTTTAAACACATATTTCAAATAACAGACAATAACATAGCAATAAGCAGTACCAATAATGAAATAAGCAAGGACGCATGTCCTGCCACACTCCACTAGTCAGCCCAGTCCACTCCAGCACTTTCTCCAGCTAATCCACATAGGATACCCCACCCGCATAATTAGGCATCTGCTAATATCATTTGACCAGCGTTGCCCGCCAGCGACGCCTGCACTCTACTAACCCTTGAGTGAACGTCCATAAGCTGCCTTAATGTGTGCCAATGCCATCAGCATACCTGTATGATTAATTGTCTTCATCCATTCTTCAGCATCTTCAATAATGCCTGTGATGTTAATAAGTGGAGTGGGGTGCATGCTCAGGTGTCCCACAGTCACAACACCCTGTGGGTGAAAACACACAGCCGGCGACATGAGGCATACCTGGCCGTTACTTCCCACTCCCATGCTTGAGGTGATTACACACCATGTTCCATTCCTCATCTGAGTGCATCTTTCATACCCTAGCTTTGGGTGTACCATTGCTTCCATCATTTACATTAACAGGTCAAGGCTGCCAGCATGGTCACACAGAACAGCATCACCAAATTCAATACACTCATTGGCCTTGCAGGGTGGCATTTTGGGCACACTGACCAACCCATGTCTATTTGTGGGACGATAACCCATGTTCCAATTACTACCCCTAGGTTACTGACATTTATCCCGGTACTGTGGTGGACCCGACTGGTGGCATGTGGCACTATTCAAATAAAACAAATATCTCTGTCACAGCGTTCAGTACATATCACCATATTATCCTGAAACTCTGGATATGCTGGGTATCCGGTCTTAGCTATTCCACGTAACATCTGTTCTCTCCAAGCTGTCAAATTTACATCTTCAATTATTGCGTCAACCGTCTTTCACCAGTCATTTGTTCAGCCATGGCCAATCTCTGAATAGCATCACCTGTTTTCAGAAACCGGCCATGGTTTTCATTGTCCTGCTGTATACTATATATGGAATTGAGGCCTGAATTCACAGCCCCGAACCACCCAGCAATGTCGTCAATCAGACCCCTCCTTTGACGGCCACCTGTGTTACGTTGGCAAGTATCCAATTCACGATTAAAGGTTTTATTCAATATTTTAGTTAATAGTCTAAACTCACCACACCTTTTGGTGTATTGTCGTTTGATATCTTCAATGTTTATTCTTACCAACGTTTACAACCAGGTTACTCCCATCACAAATGGTTTTGCCCTCCCCACAGCTAGCAACCTGTCTGGGGGAGAGGGCGTTAACGGGGGACATTGAGTGGAGTGGAACTGTGGCTTCATACCTCCCATACACCATGTATTTCACACTCTGTGTGCTATACTTTGCCCTGTCACATTAACACATGTCCAATTGCTTGTTGCATTAGTTTGTTCCTGTTGTCACTGTTTGGCACACGTCCAGAGACAGTCCACCTCCAATGACGCGTTACTGCTTACAGTTCAGTTGCATATTGACTCATACTGGACCCCTCCCACTGTTATATCACAAGTAGGACAAGTAGGACATTGTTCAAACTGTGCTGGAGTCATTGCATTATTCTGGCTTATCAAACGCACAGGTTGCCACGTTCCCTCTATGTCACTCTCGAAGGGAAGTGGTCTTTGTTTCCATCCATTACCCTGTCGTTGTCTAAGGATTCACGTGCAGTTCTTCCAGGGGGCCCCCAAAGCTTGTCTCTCTGTACAGCCTCGTTCCACGCCCAGAGGTGTGGAATCCTCTCCGACTCTGGAATGACATAATACCTGGAACACAAATCATGTTACTGTCCGTTGCTGCTCCCGCTGTCTGTGGAAAGAGATATACCATTAGTTTCAGGACATTCAGTGTCAGCAAATTCAAACTGAGATGTATCCACGCGATGGTACCGTTTGGTCTGTGTCCAATGTACTCACTTAACCCCATGTAGGAGCTTCACTGCTACACTAGTTTGTGTCACCATCAGCACTATGTATTAACCAAACTATTGACATCTCTTTTCCCTCCTTGTGTCTATTTTGTGTGTCTATAATAGACTGCTGTTTCTTGCCCGGATCCTTATAGACCCGTCGGCACTCAACCTGTTTTTTCGTCCGTCCTCTTTTTTATTTATTTTTTTATCAATGCATTCCGTTTCTATCTGTGCAAGTATAACAAAATATATCTACTGACACAGCTGCTGTTTTGTGGTTAACAGGAAACCGCATTGCTTCCTTAGCTGGCTTATTCACTTTTTTGTTGCCTAAAGACAAAAAATCTGTTCCTTGACTGTGTGCTTTCACTTTAGCTGACTGTGTGGTTTGTCCAGTTCTTTTACTTGGTCCTATAACGAAACAATCACCTATGCCCGAGATTACCACAATTGTCACATTTAGGCTTCTGCCCCTGTTTGCAATCGAACCTTTTATGTCCCACTTTACCACAGCTCTGACATGCTCCATCAAATCGTACAGCACTTATTTTCATTTTTATATTCCTTTTGTCTGTTTACAACTGCTACTGCCCAATTCATTACTCTTTCGTATGTGTTCCCTGGGTTTAGTTTACCCCCAGCTCAATTGCCTTCTGCAAATGTGGACCCAGTCCACGAATTAATACCTGTACAAACACTTGATCTGACTCATTTGGTCAACACTTCCTTCCTGTTGCTCTACCTTAGTCAGATAATCTTTAGTTGCATTTTTGCATTTAATCTTTGGCAGGCATGCTCCTAATGACTGCTTTTCTAACACCGTTAATGCACAAACCGTCATTTCCTTTTCCTCATTGTGCTTCTCACGGCGTCTTACTAATGTTGCAACTTTATTTTATTTTTTCTACAGGATAATTTCAATCGGTTCCTGCTGCAATAAACCACTGTCTTGTTTATGTGACGCCCATGCATCTGGGTAAACTGCACAGACTGTTCCCCATTTATTCTTCTCTAACAGTTTCCAAATTATTTATACTTAATATGTCGCTCAGAGGAAAACTCGGCTTCTCACACTACAGGTCGTTTTAGCTAAGGGACCCTAGTCTCTACAATCGCACTTTTTCCCTCTGAGCCATACCCCTTCTTTTTACATCCACACACACACACACAACCAGAGCCGGGTCACTCAATCACATCTCACAAGAAATTCCAGTTACACAACAATGCCACAATCGGCAAAACACTAGACCTTACATGCCCGTCTACCAGGACTTAATTTACCCTCTGTCAGGTCTCAAGTCCTGGTCCAGCAAACAGTCGAAGTACAAACTCAACTGTTAGCGACTGGATCCACTAAATATTGGGGATGGTAATTAAAACATACTCATCCTCCTTGGACAGTCAATAACAGACAAGTCAGCGCGACAATTAATTGCAAATTGTTTATTATGTTAAATCTGTAGTGGGGTCTTTTGGAAGGACTCAACGTGACAGCCCGTAGCGCCAATCTTATAAACTTTTAATACGCAGCGCGAAGGAAGTCAGCAAGTGCATTCAAAATACAATTCTGACATTCGCACTCAATATAAACCACATGTGCACATAAACAGATAAACAAACAGAAAGGAACAAACACAAAAGATGGACTAGTAGTTCAGTTAGCTTTTTCTAAGAACAAGTTATTACTTCAATTCAGTTCATGAACGATAATCATTCCTGGGATTTCAATAACCATTTACCTTACACAGAACTCCCAGTCCGTTTCTATAATGAGCTACGTTACTTGCACTTAATGTTCCTCTCAAGGAGAAACTTGTCCTGGCATTTTACGTAGCACCAGATCCTCCAAACTCAATATAAATCGCCCATTTATTGTAATATTTTCCTTTAAAACAAGAATCTACCATTCATTCTAGTCCATTTAATACTAACACTTTTCAGACAAACACGCGAAACACTCAAGATCTCATCATCATCCCGAGCACTCCACAATATGACGTCTATTTAATTTTGCTATTTAATTTTGGTTCCCTACCCTGTACTAGTACAAGCCACTGTGGCTTTCTTCGTTAGATCACAACCTGCGCATCCCGTGCAGTGCTATGACAGTTCTCTCATAATCTGCCTCACCGTCGTGGGGGTTAGTGATCACAGCCTCACAGTGCTCTGACTACTTGGTCTCCTGTGTAGTGCCAGCAACAGCTTCCATAAACTGCTCTGCTCACAGGGTCAGCCTTGTAGTTCTCTGGGGTCTGCCCTGACCACTCGGTCTCCTGTGTATCGCACAGGGTCAGCCTTGTAGTTCTCTGGGGGCCTGCCCTGACTACTTGGTCAGCCTTGTAGTTCTCTGGGGTATTTCCTAATCAAATCGCTGGTCCAGATTGTCTCTACTCACCGCCTCAGCAGGGCTGTTTTGTTCGGGATCCTTTATCCGCCTCACTGACACCCCCAGCCAGATTCGGAGCGGACTCCGCCAACCCTCTTAGTTGCGGGTGTCCTGACCCAAGTTTAAGGATTAGGTCTCACCGGTGATTTACTCCGTTTCCCGGGACGATCAGCAGACGGAGTTTAGGATCCCATCCTCGTCGCCATATATGTGGTGGAATTTTCTGCATACAACCGAGCAGGCACCGGTCCCGTACCGAGAGAACGATTGAGACAGAGACAAGTCGGAGCAACCCACATTTTATTAGTCTGCAGACTGGAGCATTCAACAGAGTGTCACAGACTCTGCAAGCAACCGCATGATTTCCATTACACGAGAGTAGATGTTAAAACTTCATGCTGATTTGAACTCGGCTCTCGCCAAGATAAGCACCAACTAAGACGTAGCTTTACAGTAAACTAATGTGATCCATATGCGTCTCCATCCATTTACGTTTCCTTCCATATGATGATGTAGATATCCTTCTGTCTGGTGTTAATGGCTGAAGTGTAATGCTGGCTCCAGGGATCAGCTTATTTTGCCTCCCTGGCGCATCAGCACACACAACGGCTGCGATGCTGGCTCCGGGGATCAACCAAAGTGCGGCCTCCCCAGCGCATCAGCATGACAACCGTCTGGATTGAGCTAAGTAGGGTACATCTCTGGGGTTTTCAAGTGGGCACCTTCCATCCTCAGTGTTTCGTCGACTAGCCCACGACACCTCAAGAGGGCTCGACGGTGATTCTGGCGTCCCAGCATCACCCCCCTCCGTCCCCCACTCAACTCAGCCCAGCTTACTTACCTGTCCCCAGCCAGAATCTTTCCGTCTCAACCACAGCCAGTTGCTGCTCCTCTCTGCTGCTTCAGATAAGTTCTTCACTGTGCGACGCAACTCTTGGCCACTGAATCCGACGTCTCTGAGAAACCGGGTTGTAGAGTGTGCCACAAATCCTCGACAACCCACTTCCACTGGGTAAACCCGAACTCTCCATCCTCGCTGTTCCGCTTCAGTGGCTAGTTGAGCATACCGCAGTTTCTTCCTCTCATACGCCTCATCTACAGCGTCCTCCCATGGCACTGTTAACTCTACCAGGTGAACAAGGCGTGCTGATCCAGACCACAAGACAATATCTGGTCGAAGGTTAGTGGTGGCAATCTCAGGTGGAAAAATAAGCCGTTGACCAACATCTGCCAGCATATTCCAGTCTCTAGCAGCTTCCAGTTGTCCTGGGCGAGGATTGGTTTTAACACCTTTTCTTGGTGGTTGCTCTCCTGGGCGGAGGAATGTTGTCTTTTGTGTGTAATGTTTTGATGGAACAGGTGGCAACTTATTGGTCATGTTACGCTTGTCTTCCAATGCTAAGGCCAAACATCGCAGCACCTGGTCATGGCGCCAAGTAAACCGTCCTTGGCTAAGAGCCACCTTACATCCTGTCAAAATGTGCCTTAATGTTGCAGGTGATGAACACAAAGGACATGAGGGATCCTCTCCTACCCAGAGGTTTAGGTTCTGTGGTGATGGGAGAACATCATATGTTGACCTGATGAGGAAACTGATCCTGCTCTGTTCCATTGACCATAGGTCTTGCCAGCCAATCTTGCGTTGTTCCACACTCTTCCATCTCATCCATTCTCCCTGCTTGGCCTGGGAAATGGCCTTTATACACCTCATCCTCTCCTCCTGCTTTTGCACCTCGTTGACTACCAGCTTCCTTCTTTGAGCTGGGGCCGCCTTGTGCCATGTAGGAGGAGTTGAACTGAAACCAAGACCCCCTCTTCCATGCTGAACTTGCCCCATGATATCACCAATTCGAAGGGCAGCCTTTGCATCTTCCACAGCTTTCTTTGCCGCCCACTTTCTTCCAGTTTTCAACACAGGTGCTGCCTCCCTTACGCATTTATCGCGTGACTCTACTAATGTCATTTCCAGTCTGACCTTGGCGCACTTAAACTCCTCGGTTAGAGCAGAGACTGGTAGCTGCAGTATTCCTTTACCATAAAGTCCCACTCTGCTGAGGCAGCGTGGAACTCCCAACCATTTCCTGATGTATGAACTGATTAAAGCTTCCAGCTTCTCTACTGTTGTCAAAGAAACCTCGTACACAGTCAGTGGCCACAGCAACCTCGGCAGTAGACCAAACTGAAAGCACCAGAGTTTTAGTTTACCTGGTAGAGCGCAGCTGTCTATGCTCTTCAACCCTTCCACTGCTTGTTGTCTAACTTCTCCCACACGAACTGTGTCCTTTAGATCCCCGTCGTACCATCTCCCAAGACTCTTCACTGGCTTCTCAGACACTGTTGGTATTGCCTCACCATTAATGAAGAATGTTTTATCTACTACTTTGCCTTTAATTATAGAGATGCTCCTTGATTTAGTGGGCTTGAATTGCATTCGTGCCCATTCAATGTTATTGGTTAATTTGCCCAATAATCGATTAGTGCAGGCTACTGTTGTAGTCATGGTTGTCATGTCATCCATGTATGCTCGAATTGGTGGTAGTCGCATTCCAGAAGCCAAGCGCTCTCCTCCTACTACCCATTTTGATGCCCTAATGATTACTTCCATTGCCATGGTAAAAGCCAGTGGAGAAATGGTGCATCCTGCCATTATTCCAACCTCTAGGCATTGCCATGTAGTGCTGAATTCTGAAGTTGAAAAACTGAATTGCAAATCTCCAAAATAGGCTTTCACTAAATTTGTTATTGTCATCGGTACACTGAAAAAATCAAATGCTGCCCAAAGTAGTTCATGTGGCACTGAACCATATGCATTAGCCAAATCCAGGAATGTCACATGGAGCTCCTTCCTCTCCTTTTTAGCTGATTGAATTTGTTGCCAGATCACATTGATGTGTTCTAAGCAACCTGGGAAACCTGGAATGCCCGCTTTTTGTATTGAAGTGTCAATGAAGCAGTTCTTTAATAGGTAAGCTGACAATCTCTGAGCAATAATGCTGAAGAAAATCTTGCCTTCTACGTTTAATAGGGAAATGGGACGAAACTGACTGATGCTTGTAGAATCTTTTTCTTTAGGTATAAAGACTCCACCTGCTCGGCGCCATGCTCTTGGTACAACCTGTTTTTCCCATGCCACTTTCATCAATTTCCACAGAATTCGTAGAACTCCTGAAGCACTCTTGTACACTCTGTACGGAACTCCATTAGGCCCTGGAGATGATGAAGCCCTTGCTTTTTTCACAGCTTGCTCTATTTCTTTCCACTTAGGTGCACAGTCCTCCATTTGGTATTCTGGTGGATTGATAGGTGGGATGTCTGACGGAATTGACATAGGCTCCTGCCTTTTTGAATCTGTATGTGTTTCCTCCAAATATCTCTCCAGCTCAACCTTAGATGCTTTTAGTGTGCCATTCTTCTCACTGGTGAATAACTTCTTTACAAATTTGAATGGGTCTTTATAAAAGTTAGCTCTCGCACGCTCCTTCTTTTTGTAGCGTTTCCGTAGGCGCTCAGCTCTGCGCAATGTTGCAAGCTTATCTTTTATGACCCTTTGTAAGAGATTGAGTCCCTCCTTCTGACTTTGTTCTGCTCTTCTCCATTGGTTCCTCAGCTGTCTCCTTTCTCTAACTAAGCGTTCAATCTCCTGCTGCCGTCTAGACTTTCCAGGAATAGTTTGTACTTTTTCCTTCCTTTTTTCAACTCCAAACCTCTCACTTCCATATGCGTAGATGATGTCCCCAAATTTATCCAGCTTCTTTTCAACTGTTCCACTTAATCTTTCCAATGCAACGCAGAGATCTGTGTTTACTGTGTCCCATGCAGTTTTCTCACAAGCTCTTGGCCATTTAACTCCAGGCTTGTGCCTGTTGAGGTTCTTTTCTCTCTTATGCTGGTTTGTCTGACCGGGTTCACAAGGATCATTAGGTTCATCACTAACTGTGTCCATGCAAGTCCTCCTCACATCTATGACAGGGGTGCTGATATCCTGCGAACTGTGGTTTGCTTCCTGTCGCTGGATTTCATTTGACTGACTTGACTGACTTCGTAAGAAGTACTGATCAATGCGAGGCCCTTGTCCCTTCTCCCTCAAGCATTTCATTCTCCCTTGATGAATCTTCAAACCCCTGACCGTTGTCGCCTTGCTCCAGCCGCAGACACAAACCTGGAGTTCCATGTCTTTGTTAACTGCAGATCTTGAACTAGTCTTTTGTGAAGTACTCTCCATACTCATATCCGTTTCCGTTCCTAAGTCGTTAACCATGTTGTCCAACGTTGAGTCATCTTCCGCCCCCGCTCTCGCAGACTCTAGGGGTATTTTTCTCTTTAATTTCTTAGAAGCCTTGGGCGGGTGTCTCCAGCATCCTGTAAACACAGAGCTGGATACTGCCGACAAGGGTAGCTAACCCTTACCAGCCCCAATGGGGTCTCTTTCCTCCTGTCAGCTGTCTCTCCAGGCTGTCACAAGGTCTTTCCCTTGTTGCCAGCTGCACTATTCACAGCAGTCACTGGACGTATCCAGATCTTCATGATTTCCATTACACGAGAGTAGATGTTAAAACTTCATGCTGATTTGAACTCGGCTCTCGCCAAGATAAGCACCAACTAAGACGTAGCTTTACAGTAAACTAATGTGATCCATATGCGTCTCCATCCATTTACGTTTCCTTCCATATGATGATGTAGATATCCTTCTGTCTGGTGTTAATGGCTGAAGTGTAATGCTGGCTCCAGGGATCAGCTTATTTTGCCTCCCTGGCGCATCAGCACACACAACGGCTGCGATGCTGGCTCCGGGGATCAACCAAAGTGCGGCCTCCCCAGCGCATCAGCATGACAACCGTCTGGATTGAGCTAAGTAGGGTACATCTCTGGGGTTTTCAAGTGGGCACCTTCCATCCTCAGTGTTTCGTCGACTAGCCCACGACACCTCAAGAGGGCTCGACGGTGATTCTGGCGTCCCAGCATCACCCCCCTCCGTCCCCCACTCAACTCAGCCCAGCTTACTTACCTGTCCCCAGCCAGAATCTTTCCGTCTCAACCACAGCCAGTTGCTGCTCCTCTCTGCTGCTTCAGATAAGTTCTTCACTGTGCGACGCAACTCTTGGCCACTGAATCCGACGTCTCTGAGAAACCGGGTTGTAGAGTGTGCCACAAATCCTCGACAACCCACTTCCACTGGGTAAACCCGAACTCTCCATCCTCGCTGTTCCGCTTCAGTGGCTAGTTGAGCATACCGCAGTTTCTTCCTCTCATACGCCTCATCTACAGCGTCCTCCCATGGCACTGTTAACTCTACCAGGTGAACAAGGCGTGCTGATCCAGACCACAAGACAATATCTGGTCGAAGGTTAGTGGTGGCAATCTCAGGTGGAAAAATAAGCCGTTGACCAACATCTGCCAGCATATTCCAGTCTCTAGCAGCTTCCAGTTGTCCTGGGCGAGGATTGGTTTTAACACCTTTTCTTGGTGGTTGCTCTCCTGGGCGGAGGAATGTTGTCTTTTGTGTGTAATGTTTTGATGGAACAGGTGGCAACTTATTGGTCATGTTACGCTTGTCTTCCAATGCTAAGGCCAAACATCGCAGCACCTGGTCATGGCGCCAAGTAAACCGTCCTTGGCTAAGAGCCACCTTACATCCTGTCAAAATGTGCCTTAATGTTGCAGGTGATGAACACAAAGGACATGAGGGATCCTCTCCTACCCAGAGGTTTAGGTTCTGTGGTGATGGGAGAACATCATATGTTGACCTGATGAGGAAACTGATCCTGCTCTGTTCCATTGACCATAGGTCTTGCCAGCCAATCTTGCGTTGTTCCACACTCTTCCATCTCATCCATTCTCCCTGCTTGGCCTGGGAAATGGCCTTTATACACCTCATCCTCTCCTCCTGCTTTTGCACCTCGTTGACTACCAGCTTCCTTCTTTGAGCTGGGGCCGCCTTGTGCCATGTAGGAGGAGTTGAACTGAAACCAAGACCCCCTCTTCCATGCTGAACTTGCCCCATGATATCACCAATTCGAAGGGCAGCCTTTGCATCTTCCACAGCTTTCTTTGCCGCCCACTTTCTTCCAGTTTTCAACACAGGTGCTGCCTCCCTTACGCATTTATCGCGTGACTCTACTAATGTCATTTCCAGTCTGACCTTGGCGCACTTAAACTCCTCGGTTAGAGCAGAGACTGGTAGCTGCAGTATTCCTTTACCATAAAGTCCCACTCTGCTGAGGCAGCGTGGAACTCCCAACCATTTCCTGATGTATGAACTGATTAAAGCTTCCAGCTTCTCTACTGTTGTCAAAGAAACCTCGTACACAGTCAGTGGCCACAGCAACCTCGGCAGTAGACCAAACTGAAAGCACCAGAGTTTTAGTTTACCTGGTAGAGCGCAGCTGTCTATGCTCTTCAACCCTTCCACTGCTTGTTGTCTAACTTCTCCCACACGAACTGTGTCCTTTAGATCCCCGTCGTACCATCTCCCAAGACTCTTCACTGGCTTCTCAGACACTGTTGGTATTGCCTCACCATTAATGAAGAATGTTTTATCTACTACTTTGCCTTTAATTATAGAGATGCTCCTTGATTTAGTGGGCTTGAATTGCATTCGTGCCCATTCAATGTTATTGGTTAATTTGCCCAATAATCGATTAGTGCAGGCTACTGTTGTAGTCATGGTTGTCATGTCATCCATGTATGCTCGAATTGGTGGTAGTCGCATTCCAGAAGCCAAGCGCTCTCCTCCTACTACCCATTTTGATGCCCTAATGATTACTTCCATTGCCATGGTAAAAGCCAGTGGAGAAATGGTGCATCCTGCCATTATTCCAACCTCTAGGCATTGCCATGTAGTGCTGAATTCTGAAGTTGAAAAACTGAATTGCAAATCTCCAAAATAGGCTTTCACTAAATTTGTTATTGTCATCGGTACACTGAAAAAATCAAATGCTGCCCAAAGTAGTTCATGTGGCACTGAACCATATGCATTAGCCAAATCCAGGAATGTCACATGGAGCTCCTTCCTCTCCTTTTTAGCTGATTGAATTTGTTGCCAGATCACATTGATGTGTTCTAAGCAACCTGGGAAACCTGGAATGCCCGCTTTTTGTATTGAAGTGTCAATGAAGCAGTTCTTTAATAGGTAAGCTGACAATCTCTGAGCAATAATGCTGAAGAAAATCTTGCCTTCTACGTTTAATAGGGAAATGGGACGAAACTGACTGATGCTTGTAGAATCTTTTTCTTTAGGTATAAAGACTCCACCTGCTCGGCGCCATGCTCTTGGTACAACCTGTTTTTCCCATGCCACTTTCATCAATTTCCACAGAATTCGTAGAACTCCTGAAGCACTCTTGTACACTCTGTACGGAACTCCATTAGGCCCTGGAGATGATGAAGCCCTTGCTTTTTTCACAGCTTGCTCTATTTCTTTCCACTTAGGTGCACAGTCCTCCATTTGGTATTCTGGTGGATTGATAGGTGGGATGTCTGACGGAATTGACATAGGCTCCTGCCTTTTTGAATCTGTATGTGTTTCCTCCAAATATCTCTCCAGCTCAACCTTAGATGCTTTTAGTGTGCCATTCTTCTCACTGGTGAATAACTTCTTTACAAATTTGAATGGGTCTTTATAAAAGTTAGCTCTCGCACGCTCCTTCTTTTTGTAGCGTTTCCGTAGGCGCTCAGCTCTGCGCAATGTTGCAAGCTTATCTTTTATGACCCTTTGTAAGAGATTGAGTCCCTCCTTCTGACTTTGTTCTGCTCTTCTCCATTGGTTCCTCAGCTGTCTCCTTTCTCTAACTAAGCGTTCAATCTCCTGCTGCCGTCTAGACTTTCCAGGAATAGTTTGTACTTTTTCCTTCCTTTTTTCAACTCCAAACCTCTCACTTCCATATGCGTAGATGATGTCCCCAAATTTATCCAGCTTCTTTTCAACTGTTCCACTTAATCTTTCCAATGCAACGCAGAGATCTGTGTTTACTGTGTCCCATGCAGTTTTCTCACAAGCTCTTGGCCATTTAACTCCAGGCTTGTGCCTGTTGAGGTTCTTTTCTCTCTTATGCTGGTTTGTCTGACCGGGTTCACAAGGATCATTAGGTTCATCACTAACTGTGTCCATGCAAGTCCTCCTCACATCTATGACAGGGGTGCTGATATCCTGCGAACTGTGGTTTGCTTCCTGTCGCTGGATTTCATTTGACTGACTTGACTGACTTCGTAAGAAGTACTGATCAATGCGAGGCCCTTGTCCCTTCTCCCTCAAGCATTTCATTCTCCCTTGATGAATCTTCAAACCCCTGACCGTTGTCGCCTTGCTCCAGCCGCAGACACAAACCTGGAGTTCCATGTCTTTGTTAACTGCAGATCTTGAACTAGTCTTTTGTGAAGTACTCTCCATACTCATATCCGTTTCCGTTCCTAAGTCGTTAACCATGTTGTCCAACGTTGAGTCATCTTCCGCCCCCGCTCTCGCAGACTCTAGGGGTATTTTTCTCTTTAATTTCTTAGAAGCCTTGGGCGGGTGTCTCCAGCATCCTGTAAACACAGAGCTGGATACTGCCGACAAGGGTAGCTAACCCTTACCAGCCCCAATGGGGTCTCTTTCCTCCTGTCAGCTGTCTCTCCAGGCTGTCACAAGGTCTTTCCCTTGTTGCCAGCTGCACTATTCACAGCAGTCACTGGACGTATCCAGATCTTCATGATTTCCATTACACGAGAGTAGATGTTAAAACTTCATGCTGATTTGAACTCGGCTCTCGCCAAGATAAGCACCAACTAAGACGTAGCTTTACAGTAAACTAATGTGATCCATATGCGTCTCCATCCATTTACGTTTCCTTCCATATGATGATGTAGATATCCTTCTGTCTGGTGTTAATGGCTGAAGTGTAATGCTGGCTCCAGGGATCAGCTTATTTTGCCTCCCTGGCGCATCAGCACACACAACGGCTGCGATGCTGGCTCCGGGGATCAACCAAAGTGCGGCCTCCCCAGCGCATCAGCATGACAACCGTCTGGATTGAGCTAAGTAGGGTACATCTCTGGGGTTTTCAAGTGGGCACCTTCCATCCTCAGTGTTTCGTCGACTAGCCCACGACACCTCAAGAGGGCTCGACGGTGATTCTGGCGTCCCAGCATCACCCCCCTCCGTCCCCCACTCAACTCAGCCCAGCTTACTTACCTGTCCCCAGCCAGAATCTTTCCGTCTCAACCACAGCCAGTTGCTGCTCCTCTCTGCTGCTTCAGATAAGTTCTTCACTGTGCGACGCAACTCTTGGCCACTGAATCCGACGTCTCTGAGAAACCGGGTTGTAGAGTGTGCCACAAATCCTCGACAACCCACTTCCACTGGGTAAACCCGAACTCTCCATCCTCGCTGTTCCGCTTCAGTGGCTAGTTGAGCATACCGCAGTTTCTTCCTCTCATACGCCTCATCTACAGCGTCCTCCCATGGCACTGTTAACTCTACCAGGTGAACAAGGCGTGCTGATCCAGACCACAAGACAATATCTGGTCGAAGGTTAGTGGTGGCAATCTCAGGTGGAAAAATAAGCCGTTGACCAACATCTGCCAGCATATTCCAGTCTCTAGCAGCTTCCAGTTGTCCTGGGCGAGGATTGGTTTTAACACCTTTTCTTGGTGGTTGCTCTCCTGGGCGGAGGAATGTTGTCTTTTGTGTGTAATGTTTTGATGGAACAGGTGGCAACTTATTGGTCATGTTACGCTTGTCTTCCAATGCTAAGGCCAAACATCGCAGCACCTGGTCATGGCGCCAAGTAAACCGTCCTTGGCTAAGAGCCACCTTACATCCTGTCAAAATGTGCCTTAATGTTGCAGGTGATGAACACAAAGGACATGAGGGATCCTCTCCTACCCAGAGGTTTAGGTTCTGTGGTGATGGGAGAACATCATATGTTGACCTGATGAGGAAACTGATCCTGCTCTGTTCCATTGACCATAGGTCTTGCCAGCCAATCTTGCGTTGTTCCACACTCTTCCATCTCATCCATTCTCCCTGCTTGGCCTGGGAAATGGCCTTTATACACCTCATCCTCTCCTCCTGCTTTTGCACCTCGTTGACTACCAGCTTCCTTCTTTGAGCTGGGGCCGCCTTGTGCCATGTAGGAGGAGTTGAACTGAAACCAAGACCCCCTCTTCCATGCTGAACTTGCCCCATGATATCACCAATTCGAAGGGCAGCCTTTGCATCTTCCACAGCTTTCTTTGCCGCCCACTTTCTTCCAGTTTTCAACACAGGTGCTGCCTCCCTTACGCATTTATCGCGTGACTCTACTAATGTCATTTCCAGTCTGACCTTGGCGCACTTAAACTCCTCGGTTAGAGCAGAGACTGGTAGCTGCAGTATTCCTTTACCATAAAGTCCCACTCTGCTGAGGCAGCGTGGAACTCCCAACCATTTCCTGATGTATGAACTGATTAAAGCTTCCAGCTTCTCTACTGTTGTCAAAGAAACCTCGTACACAGTCAGTGGCCACAGCAACCTCGGCAGTAGACCAAACTGAAAGCACCAGAGTTTTAGTTTACCTGGTAGAGCGCAGCTGTCTATGCTCTTCAACCCTTCCACTGCTTGTTGTCTAACTTCTCCCACACGAACTGTGTCCTTTAGATCCCCGTCGTACCATCTCCCAAGACTCTTCACTGGCTTCTCAGACACTGTTGGTATTGCCTCACCATTAATGAAGAATGTTTTATCTACTACTTTGCCTTTAATTATAGAGATGCTCCTTGATTTAGTGGGCTTGAATTGCATTCGTGCCCATTCAATGTTATTGGTTAATTTGCCCAATAATCGATTAGTGCAGGCTACTGTTGTAGTCATGGTTGTCATGTCATCCATGTATGCTCGAATTGGTGGTAGTCGCATTCCAGAAGCCAAGCGCTCTCCTCCTACTACCCATTTTGATGCCCTAATGATTACTTCCATTGCCATGGTAAAAGCCAGTGGAGAAATGGAGCAAAGAAGCAAAGAAAGCTCAAAATACACAAAGTCAAACAGTTCCTTATATAATCAGTTTTTTGCACAGAGTTCATGACTTGTGGTAATTCCTATCCTCCTCAGTCAGCTCAAACCAACCTTGTGGTATTCTTGATACTGTTGTCTACCGACTTTTCTGATTGGTTGATTTTTCTAGTTGCTAGGGAGAGAGTGTCTGTGAGGTCCCACAAAGTTGATTCTCCCAATACAAGAATATTAGCTAAGTGACTGGGGAGAAAAGAGGAACTATCGCTGTCTCAAAATATTATCATTTGAGACAGTGTCCTATTCTCATGTCGCTGACTCATGCACTTCTCTGAAAACAGGGCTGCTGACCCTTGGCCACATTCCAGTGTGTTAGTTCAACATTGTAAATCTAATACTTTGTTAACATCAAACTTCATATAATATCATTATTCAGGTTATACAAATCACAGAGATCACCCCAACATATTAGATTAGAACTCTTTGTGCGATTATTCTATCATTCTTCTATCACAGCTGGATGAATAGAAACATGGAATCCGCATTCTTTCGGCCCAGTGTGATAAACCATTCGCCTGGCCGGACAGCCTGGCGAGTATGGCAGATGCCAGCGTCTCGTTCTCTACCTGCCGAGACGCCTTGCGTTCTTGGTGAGAGCGCTGCAGCAATTCCTCAACTGCTGGTCCAAAGGAATGGTCAGGGGAGGTAGGGGCTGCTTCTGTAGGAAGGAGCCACCTTCCCATGAGGCCGCAATAGAAATTGCATCATGGTCCTCCTCAGCAATGCTGACATCTGGTTCTGTAACATCTGGGGCGACCACTGGTGCAGGCGGGGTCAGCTCCGGGGCCAGCGTTATCGGCCTGCTGCCTGGCCAGGGGCTCCCAATGCCGTGTACGGCTCAGCCGTGCTAACAGGGGATGTTGTGTGCAGGACGTGCAAGTGTGGACTTTAGCCATGCTTGATGTCTGCACAGCCCCAAGGGCGTTGTTTAAACATCAGAGGGTGTAGACCTGTGTATTGAAGCACTTAGGCACCAAGGGTGCAGAAGCATCGAGGACACTGAGTGAGGTAGAATACAGTACTGGTGCACCGAAGGATCGGGGCACCGAGTGCAGGTGTTATTGATATGCTGTGGCGCTAAGCACCGATGCATGGAGCATCTAACCGAGAGTGCCGAAGCACTGAGAGGTGTCTAGCTTTAACCGCGTGTAGTCAACACAACAGATGATTCAACAGGCTCGAGTGGCTGCGGTAGGCAATCAGGAGAACAGTACAGGGGAACGCATGGTGCAGTGCGGCGATAACCTGGTTCTAGACCGCGTGCAGTGACACAACGTGGCAGTGCATAGTGTATGCCAGAGTGGAGCACAGGCTCAAGGAGCTGCGGCGTGTTAGGCAGGAAGAAAAGTGTATTTTCTTTTTTTATAAACTGCAAAGGCAGTAATAGGAAAACATAAAGGCGTACACACACAGCAATTCAGCTATGGGAGAAACACATTCACCAGGCCAGGCGGGTGACCAAGCGTGCCGAGTAGGCGGGCTGAAACAAGCGGGCTGATTCAATTCAACAGCGGGACACAGCAGAGCTACTACTTTCTTTTTAACTAACTGACAGTGACAGTCACGCAGACTTAGTAAATCTGTGCCGACCCACTGACCTGCCCAGTGGTGGTGACTACGTATGTTGTCTGAAGTGAAACCAACTACTGTACCAGTTAAGCAGTGTGTGCTGGAAAGCCTTGTGAGAACATGGGTGAAGTAAGAGCGCAGTGGCGGTCTTACCTGACAATTACCCGTCTTTTTCAGCTTTCTCAGCTCTTACTGTCACTTAAAATGTAGTTTTTTTTGTTATATACTGTGTGTGTGTGTATATATATATATATATATATATATATATATATATATATATATATATATATATATATATATATATATATATATATTGTGGCAGGTCCGGAGGTAAGTACAAACATGCTCACATAAACAGTAGCAGAGATCCGTAAACAAAGTTCTACACAGTAATACGGTATAAGTCAGGGTGGCACCTGATATATTTATTTTCCACAATCCAAAGGCCGGTCAAAACACAGGCAGGGTTTGGTACACGTTACGGGTTCTTAGCAAAGTTCAGGTTCAGGCAACAAGTCGGATAGTCAAACAATCCAAGGCTGGTAATCACAAGCAAACAGGTATTAACAGGCACTTACTTTTCTTTCCACTCACTCTCCCCCAGCACAAAGCTGTCTCCTTACTCCTTCCCTAACTTGTTGTGGTCTGTACCTTTTTATAATGATTTATTCTTAACTCTGTGACATCATTTCCTGCCTTGCGGTGGTCTGGGTAATGAAGTTTCTCTCGGGTCGGCCATCTTAGTTCCGGGAATGTGAGGTCATAATTTGCCAGCAAACTTGCCCTCAAATATCTCCCATTAATGACTCTACCCCTAGCTTTATCACAATATATATATATATATATATAGAGAGAGAGAGATAGAGAAAGGTATTTACAAATAACATACAATAACAGATAATGACGGCGACTTTGTCTGCGTCGCAAATAACAATACACAAAAATAAGGCTTTTCACCGGTCATTTTTATAAATAATAATAATAATAATGATAATAATAACAATAATAATAACAGTGCACACATAGGGGCGGGACACTCCGCCACAACAATATATGTTGAATACATAACATACATTTACCAAAAAATACACTTTAGGTAATCAACATTACGAATAAATCATTATACAAGACTAATGGTGTTTTTTTATTTTTACCAAGTTTGTAAAGTTACCATGCAAAATTCCCACTTTAAACAACATGATCGCAGCATTTGTCAACAATGCTAGTGTACAGTGCCTTGCACAAGTATTCACCCCCTCTTGGACTTTTCCACATTTTGTAGTGTTACAACCTGGAATTATAATGGATTTAATTAGGATTTTTTGTCACTGATCTACACAAAATAGTCCATAATGTCGAAGTGGGGAAAAAAATCTACATATTTTTCAAAATTATTTACAAATAAAAAACTGAAAAGTCTTGATTGCATAAATATTCACCCCCTTTGCTGTGACACCCCTAAATAAGCTCTGGTGCAACCAATTGCCTTCAGAAGTCACATAATTAGTTGAATGGAGTCCACCTGTGTGCAATTAAAGTGTCACATGATCTCAGATTAAATACACCTGTTTCTGGAAGGCCCCAGAGTTTTGTTAGAGAGCATATCTAAACAAACAGCATCATGAAGACCAAGGAGCTATCAAAACAAGTCCGGGATAAAGTTCTGGAGAAGCACCAATCAGGGTTGGGTTATAAAAAAATATCCCAAACTTTGAACATCCGCCGGAGCACCGTTAAATATTGTAATCTGCCAAGTGTTTAATCTGTAGTATTTTGTACTTAATCATATCCTGATGTAACTATCACTACTTAATCATATCCTGATGTAACTTTCACTATTATCTGCTGTATTATTGAATTGTGGTTTGTCACACTTGAGAATTATTGTATTTCTTGTTCTTATTGTATGACTTATATTGTAACACTTGAATGTATTTGTATTTGCTTGCGATTGTAAATCGCCCTGGATAAGGGCGTCTGCTAAGAAATAAATAATAATAATAATAATAATAATAATAATAAATCAATTATTAAAAAATGGAAAGAATATGGCACAACCGCGACTCTGCCTAGAGAAGGCCGTCCACCAAAACTCAGTGACCAGGTAAAGAAGGCATTAGTCAGAGAAGCAACCAAGAGGCCAATGGTAACTCTGAAGGAGCTGGAGAGATCCACAGCTGAGATGGGAGAAACCGTCCATGGGACAACTATAACCCGGACGCTCCATAAAGCTGGGCTTTATGGAAGAGTGGCGAGAAGAAAGCCATTGCTGAAAAAACCCATATCAAATCTTGTTTGGATTTTGCCAAAAGGCATGTCGGAGACGCAGCAAACATGTGCAAAAAGGTTCTCTGGTCTGATGAGACCAAAATTGAACTTTTTGGCCTTAGTGCAAAACGCTATGTGTGGCGCAAAGCCAACACTGCTCATCACCCTGAGAACACCATCCACACGGTGAAGCATGGTGGTGGCAGCATCATGTTATGGGGATGCTTTTCATTGGCAGGGGCTGGGAAACTGGTCAGGATTGAGGGCAAGATGGATGGAGCCAAATACAGGGAAATTCTAGAGGAAAACCTGTTTCAGTCTGCAAAAGACCTGAGACTGGGACGGAGGTTCACCTTCCAGCAGGACAATGACCCTAAACACACAGCCAAAGCTACACTGGAGTGGTTTAAAAACAAGAACCTGAATGTCTTAGAATGGCCCAGTCAAAGCCGAGACAGCAATCCGATTGAGAATCTGTGGCAAGACTTGAAAATTGCTGTTCACCAACAGTCCCCATCCAACTTGACAGAGCTTGAGCAATTTTGCCAAGAAGAATGGGCAAAAATTGCAGGATCCAAATGTGCAAAGCTGGTAGAGACTTAACCAAAAAGACTCACAGCTGTAATTGCTGCCAAAGGTGCTTCTACCAAGTATTGACTAAGGGGGGTGAATACTTATGCAACCAACAAATGTCTTTTTTTTATTTAATTAACTTTTGTGTCACAATAAAAAATATTTTGCACCTTTAAAGTATTAAGTATGTTGTGTAAATCAAATGGTAAAAATCCCAATTAAATCAATTTTATTTCCAGGTTGTAACACTACAAAATGTGGAAAAGTCCAAGGGGGGTGAATACTTATGCAAGGCACTGTATATATGCTTTACAAGCAAAGTTTTACTAGGAGCCCTAAGTTATAGTTGATGACTTTCCCAGTGGTTACCTACTTGTCTTTTAAAATGACCTGACAGTGTTTTGTTTCTTGATTAAAACTGAGAAATGTGTGAATTGTGACAGGGGTTAAATTAGGTGCGATTCTTATTTTTCCATTTTAAACGTGATTCAAATGTGTTTGTCTCTAGACTGATGTGAACTGGAGGAACACTATTCAAGGTTTATCAGCGTTTATATTTATGTGATGTAAACTAGATAACTCCGCTATTTAGAAGAAGCTTTTTTTACATGTGATATAAACAGAAAAACTGTGTCATGCAAGATACAGCAAAGTTACATTTTGAAAAACCACGATGTGAAACAAAACAGAGCACAGAAATTACACATTTTTGCAAGGAAAAGTGTATTGTCCACAAAATGAAAACTTTCTTTTACCTTTTGGTCTTTCGTGGATAAAATTAAATACATTTCTTTCATTTGGTGGGACAAAATGCATGTTGTAATATATTTTGTGCACAAAGGCCCTTTCATGGACAAAATGGTGCATGACACAAACGGCGCCCCATAGAATTACACTTTTTTTGTGTTCATAGTGTACGAGTTCAATTAAATCAACTTAATTACATTTTTTTAAATGGTTAAAACTGAAATCGTTAAATAATTAAACGGATTTCATAGGGCCCTAACTTATTTACTTTAACTCAGTGTCCATGTTAATTTAATGTTAAAACTGAAAATCATGTTAGAAACCACTTTAAAAATCCCAATTTCTGTAATGCTAATAACACTGAATACTGACAAAAAAACTACTTTTGTTTAATGTTCAATATTATTGCGAATCAAATGAGAATCGCATGACCTGCTCAAAATATGGCTGCGTAAGACTTTTGCTCCGTACCCTTCATCTCCTATTTCACATATTATTCAAATTTAAATTGAATTTTTCATTCTTACCTCGACCCGGTTAAGATTTACTTCACCTCGGGATGGCACAGAACCAGAAAAAGAGACTTTCCTCCCAGCTGGCCTCTCCCTCTAAAGGAGATAAAAGTTGCTCCCAGCCTGATTTTGTTGCCATTGTTGAGGCCTGCATGGAAGGCACCGTCAGTACTTCGAATCACAATTTTCTCGTTTGGAGGAAATGGGTAGAGGATAGGACGCCAAACTGTCCTCCATACAGATGGAGTTTGTTAATTTATCTTGCGACATGAAGGACCTGAAAGTGGATCTCTCCAGTCTCCGTGCAAGGGTGGATAAGCACACAAAATCGGCCTCTCTTTGCAGCACCAGGCTCGACCAGCTGGCGGCCAAAATGGCAGATTTAGAAGACAGGAACAGACGCCCCAATCTCCGCATGGTGGGCTTGGAGGAGAATTCTGAGGGCTCAGATGCGGTGGCTTTTCTTATGAAATCCCTCCCTCAGTGGTTCCCGTCTTTGGCTGACAAAAAAATTGACGTCATGCTTGCACACTGTATTTAGAACGGTGGGCCCAAGACAAATGATAGGCCCAGGACCTTCATCTTCAATCTGCTCCAATACTCTGACCACAAATCCATCCTGCAAGCAGCCAGGAAGAGCCCTCTGTCTCTCTCAGGTAAATAAATTAAATTCTTCCCTGACTATAGCAATTACATGGCGCAACACCACAAGGGCTTCTCCCAGCTGATCGGCCGGGTTCCCTTAAACTTATCCACAACTCTGAAGAACATCTGTTTAAAACAGCAGCAGACGCTGAGGAGTTCCTGGATTCGCTGGGGTCTTCTGGTTCACTACGGGCCCAACGTCCTTCTTCTTCCTCTCCCGAAAGGATGGAAAACAATGGAAGAAGACCCCTCGCCCGCCGCCTCGGACTTGAGTAGTTCCTGATCGGACGGTTGGCCCTTCGTGTTTGGATCAGTGCTGGAATCAACATCGCGGAGTTGGTGTATATGTGTGTATATGTATATATAAGGTTAACTGCAATATATGTTAAAAGATTTATCAGGAGTAGTACTACGTCATTCACTTCTAACCTTAGTAAGTTGCAACTTAGTAGAATTAAGGAATTAGAAACCAAGCTGGCATTTCTAGAAAATAATTTACATTCTAATGTCTCTGCTAACACTGCACTGGAACGGGATTTAATTAGAAAAGATCTAAATCTTTTACTCAGGCATCAGGCTGAATTCCTTATTCATAGAGTTAGGCAGCACTGTTATTTCAATGGCTCGAGACCTAGTCATCTTCTAGCCTTGAGACTCCGGGCTAACGAGCATTTCGCAAACATTATATCTGTTAAATCTCAGAAGGGAGATATACTTTCAGACCCTGTACAAATAAATTCAGCATTTCGCTGTTTTTATTCCAAACTTTATACATTTAATCTACTCAAATATTGCTCTCAGACATTGTAAGCTGTGGTTTGGCCCCATAATCACACAGTTAGTTACTGTTTAGCGCTTTGTGGAGAAGTATACAAAAACCCAACTTAAGTGGCACTCTCACTCTCCTATATTTCACAATTTTGCACTTCTTATAGGGGACCGACCCATTTCTCTTCCACACTGGAGAGAGAGGGGGATACATACCCTCACTGATATTTCTAATGGGGGCTGTCTCCGTACATTCCAGGATTTACAACTCCAGTACAATTCGCCGAGGTCATCATTGCATGCCTATGGGGTGCATTGGGGGACAGCACTGTTAACACACCCACTCCAAAATTTGTTAGACACGGGAGGTAAAACTAAGGGACTGATTTCCAGAATTTATTTTTCTCTTAAAGGCTTCTTATAAACCATTAACAATTAACACAATCTGGAACAGGGATTTACCACCATCAGATACTGAAATTAATGGGGTGACTGTCTGGTCTAACATAGGCTTTACCTCCAGGAACCCTAATCACCAGATGATTCATTATAATTTCTGTCACAGATTACATCGGACCCCTCGTAAACGATTTCGAATGAAACCTGTCCCTACCCCTGTCTGTTTGCTTTGCTCTCAGGGTACCCATGGCATTTTCTTAAATATGGTATGGGAGTGACCAGATGTAGCCAGTTTCTGGGAACAGGTCTCTACTGCTTTATCCACTATTTTGTCTAAAGATATTTCCTATTCTCCTGCGTTACTTTTGCTGAATGATGACTCATCCCTTGACCTATCGTCACAGCAGAGGCGGATCTGGTTGCCTTTACGCTGGCAGCCACCGCACTCTCTCCCCTATCGCCAATGCCAATGGATCCCCTCTTACCTTGATGTTCACATGGAGCTCGCCACGGCTCGGATCCATGGCGCCAGCGGGGAGAATGTTTTAGCCTGGAAATCAGTTGCTGATATTATAAAATCTATGTTGGTTCTACCATCTACTAATGGGGAGTGATGTGGGTTCTCGAGGTACTATGGGTGGGGGGTGGTTAGGGAGGGGGTAGATATGGGCAGGTGGGGGGGGGGGGTGGAAAATTGGAAATTAGGATCTTTTTCTGCCCATTTTATTGTAATGTGCTGTTTGTTCCAAAATGTTTTTTAAAAAAAGGGCGACATACAATTGTTACAAGATATCACATTATTTTTACATACAATTCCCCATTTATACAGTAGGGTATTTACTGGAGTAATCAAGGTAAAGTACCTTGCTCAAGGGTGCAGCAGCAGTGTCCCCCACCTGGGATTGAACCCACGACCCTCCGGTCAAGAGTCCAGAGCCCTAGCCACTACTCCACACTGCTGCCCTATATTATTGCGAATGTTATTCCTTTACAAGAGATTACTGATGACATTAGAATGCTATGGGTAAGGGAAAAAAAGATACATTGCACATTATGTGAAAAAGTTTTAAAATCCTGTTTTCTGTGTGTTTTCTCAAATTGAAGCCCAGAAAGGAGAGAGAGACATGTGTATGAGAGAAAGAAAAGAAGCCAAAAAGATAGATGCAGGATGAAAACAGGGAGACTAAAATAAAGACACAGTTTGACAGGGAAAGACTGAGGAAGATATTAATGAAACAGTACATGAGTTACATTTTCTGCCACATCTAACCTTTTCATTTTAATTAAAATGCCAGCTTTGGGAAGAGAGTCAAGACAAAAATACCAGAACAGAAACAAAGAGACACAATGTTTTCCCTAATTACAAAGAGAAAAGCCCCATAGTTATTTTGCAAGCTGTACAGTACAGCATTTGTTTACATGGAAAGGGAGTATATGAGAGGTTGGAGAGAATTAAATAAAACAAGTAAATAGTGTATTCCTTCATTTGAACTTCAGTTTTAATGCTAATTCAGATGTTCCAGTCAAGGCTATTTGGATAATCAGGAACAATTTGGAGCTGATGAAGACGGTTAAGCTAAAAATAAAACTTGTTATTCTGTCTACTGGTTTCTGAAATCAATTTCTTGTGTGATCCATGTCCAAACCCAGACTGAACGTTGCATTGTTATAAAATGAGTTGTTTACTTTGAAAGATTTGCATAATATTTAATAAAGGTCTGCATGAAATCAGAACCGTGGTCTATACTGAATTTAGGGCCAAATCAATTTACTTTAGGATTTTTAGAGAGGTTTGGGAGGTTAATGTTAAAACACAGAGAGATGTGGCTGAAACAGTAGAAAATAATGAGTTATTTATTTATTTTAAATTGGGACTTTTTTTATAAATATAAATGTAATTAAAAATCTTATGTCATATTCAATTGGTTTTACAATTATATCTCTCAAGGCTCTTTGTACACGCAATAGATAATTATGTTTTCTTGATTTATTACTAAAACAATTAATCACATCACACCTTAAGAACAGGAACATAAGAAAGGTTACAAATGAGAGGAGGCCATTCGGCCCACCTTCAGGGCTCAACGTTTGCCAAAATCCTTAGGGGCATCTAGCTCCTAGACTTCAAAATTTGGTAGCCAGCTAAAAATTTAGGGGCCAACTGAAATATTCTTCATTCTATAACTCCAGCTATTTTGTAATGCATTGTTCTACTGATATTAAAAGAAATGTATACAATCAATGTACTAATATAAAATGCACTAACTATTTAACAACCAGACATTTTTCCCTATGATAAAAAAATAAACATCCATCATTCATGGTTGACTGCAAAAAAACACAAAAAAAACAGCATATTGAAAGTTGAGCGTCCCTCACACAGAAAGCAAAGAGTTTTGACTGACTACAACAGTCAAAAGATACACCGAAATACCTGATGCTGGGAGTTGCACTAGTGAACAACAACAGAGTTGGAAATAAGACTCTTATTGCATAGCAGTTTCTCCAATTCCAGGTTTTACTACGAGCGCAGATGAATCTTATTAAACTCATAGTAAAACCAGGAATAATCAAACTGTGATGCAATGGGAGTCTCATTTCCATCCCAGAAAAGTGTAACACATTTAAAGAATTTACATACTGAATAAGAAATATTTAAAAATGATGTTATAACCTTTATTATTTCACCAGGCTTTGTAAATTATAAATTAGTAAACAAACAAACAAAAAAAAGATGACACTGGACTGGTACAAAAACACTTCATATGAAATCAAAGCACAACTACAGCAAAATGATATGAAGGCCACATTTCATTTGGTTAAAATTCACGAACATATATTTTGACCATACCTGTATATCACATGTAGTCAAAAAACCTCAAAACAAAAGTGTAACACTGTGATTTCTATTAAATATTACTGGTGGCGCATTTTCATGCTCAGTTTTAGTGTCTATAACAACTGCTCAACCAGTGATACATTTCTGTATATTTTAGGTTAGCTGGTGTGCTGTCAACAATAGGTGACAACTTTCTTGGCTGCCTTTATTATGAGCTGTTGCTGTGTCAAAAAAAAAAAAAAAAATCACAAGCACATTTGTGATTATTGTTGTTATGTTTATATAGAGCAGTGGTGGCCAAACACCAAACACTGCGATCCATTTTGGTGGATCTCAACAGGCTCTGTGATCCACCAGTAAGCTATGACCAACAATTATAGCAGGATTTAATATAATAGTGTCCAATATGTAAGCTACCAAAAATAAAACAAGCACAACAACAAAAACGTAACAAACGCACAATCAAATCATTTTTAATATTAGGTAGTTATAAAACAGAAACTTATCAGCATGTTTCATCAGAGTCGCTAAGTGTTTTAAGTTAAATGTCGGCGCGCATTGAAATATTTAGGGGCACAAAAAAAAAATTGCTCAAATTTATTTTTGTCTACAGATCTTTTTTTTCCCTTCCTTTCATAACACTTGTGCAGTTCAATACTTTTGGATCAACATAATTATAATTTTTTTTCCCCAACTTAAATGATTTTTAACTGTCTGGTAGCATCTTCCTCAGAATGTGCTACCTGCCTGTTATGGTAGTATGGCGGTATAGGATTTTTGTAGCTATAAATGTGTGATTTAATAGTGGGCAGTGGACACCAATAAACTGCATTCGCAGAGTACATTACGATTGACCTTTAAGAGTTTAGATCAGACTTTTTTTTTCTTTTTTTTTTATATTTTCAGATGAAAAAAATCACGTTTTTGTTTAGTCTATATCTAGGAATTTCTAGTCACACACGTGCACCTAAATTACAATGTACATTCGCACAAGCAATTTTTTAGTCTCATATGCAGAAGCGATCAGAACATTTTCATCTGTGCTGCTGCTGGACGACACAGAAGGCTCTCCTCATCACCTGTAACAAAAACTGTTGTATGCTTATATGTTAGTGCTTTTTCTGATTTGTCTGAGCCAACAAAAATCACTTGGGATCCATGTATTGGCCACCACTGATCTATTCTTTAAATGTAGTGCAGCGGGTAAACATATGTGATTTACCAGCGATCTTCTCTCCATTGCATATGTCTCTTTAAAAAAAAAAAACAAACAAACATGAAAATCCGTTTCGCAGGTTCTATTTTACATCCCGCCGCCCTCGTCACATGACATGTACGCTTTGTTTTTCTGGCAGCTCACAATGTCAACGTAGTTACGTGACAACAAGAAAGTAACAAAAAAGTAACATAGAAGGTGGTGTTTGTGTTTCGTGGCAGGGCTACAATATGTCCAAGACATTGTCTAGATGAAGACATTTCTGAGTCAACATAAACTCCTAGATCTTTTTCATAGATTCCTTCAATTTACCTTACGTAAACCCCCCAATTCTCAGCCCAACCAAATTACATTTTTGGACTTTATGCACACAACAAATAATGTCTTTCTGCCAGTACCTCATTGATTTTATACGGTAAATTATCTAAATGGTTAATTTATACGGTAAGGTCATCTAAATGGTTAATTGACATGTGGGCTTTCTATGGGCGCTATAATTCAAAATGAGTACTGTACTATGGTATATGTGACTCCAATTAGGCATAGCACAAGGCATTTGTGTGATTGTAAATAGTTATCTTCAGTGTTCCATGTGCAATGTTTATGTTTTGTTCAAAAAAATGTTTTTAAAAAAGTTATGATTATGCTCGTTTGGTAACAGTGCTAATAAAACAGTAGTGGCGACTCGGGGAATGGCAGCTGACACACGCGTCCTCCGAAACGTGTCCCTGCCTAGCCTTCTTTTTTCACACTGCAGATGCACAGCAAAGGCATCAGACCTATAGTGCCGGGGGACAACACAGATCCACTGCAGACCCGCAGGTTCCCTATCAGCCACAGGAGTGGCTGGTGCGTGGTGAACCGTGGATTGCCCTGCCGACCTAAACCCTCCCTACCCGGGCGATGCTCTGCCAATTATGCGCCGCCCCCTGGGAACTCCCGGTCACGGTCGGCAATGACATAGCCTGGATTTGAACCCACGATCTGGAAATAGGGCTGAGTTTAATAACCTTCAGGACTAGAAAATACATTACAACAAAACAATTGTTATTCAGATGTTACTCCTAGGCAATCCTTTACAACTCTAATTGAAATGTATATGAATTTACAGGCCATTCTTTTTTTTTAAAGCTTTGTGCTCCTCTGTATTGTCTTTCAATGTAGCTGTCTCATTGGAAGCCTGGGAAATGAAAGGCTTACATTGTCTGCAATCCATTCACCTTGGGGAAAACTAGTCTCTTGGGCTCATAGAACATTTTTATAAACGCAAAGGTTGTTTATCCATAACTGGAGGGGGAAGAACTGTCAATACAGTAAATTAACTGAAAGCAAATCCAGTGATGAAGCACAGTGCAAGTTCAAATAATTCCAGCTGATGGTGTTAGGGGCCGTCTCAAAAGTCAAAGTATTTATGAACTGTTACCTTTCTCGCTTAAAACCAGAATAAATGTTCATATTAATTTTGCACTTTGTCCAGTTTATACTATGCCTTTTTTTTATTTATACGTTTGTTTATTTATTTATTTCTTAGCAGACACCCTTATCCAGGGCGACTTGTTACAAAAGTGTTACAAAATATCACAGTACAGTTGTTTGCGGTACAGCGTGAGCTGGATATCAAACTTGTATGCCAACTTACATCCCTGACTGTGTGTAGTCGCCTTATTGAAATCTTTAAAATCTTAAAATGAGTTGACATAGTTAATTGGAACCAGTACTTTAAGTGCAGCACAGATACCAGGACCAAATGACATTGTTGGAAGTTAAATTGAGACACTTAGGATAAAGGGTGGCAGACTTTGTATAGAAAGTGGAGAGGGTATGGAATGGGTTACCTAGCCATGCTGTTGATGCTGAATAATCATCACCTAGACCTGACTTGACAAAGTTTTGAGGTCAATCAGCTACTAGGAACCACAGAAGCACAGATGGACTGAATGGCCTTATCTTGTCAGTACATTTTGTGTTTGTATGTTCTTATATTACTAATACAATATACAGTATTACTCATCAATGAAATGCCTTGTAATATAAGTTTGTCCAAGTAAACAATATGCAAGTTAAAAAATAAATAGAAAATAGCAGGGATTGTCCTAACAATCCTGATTTGCAGATTCCTGTTTGTCAGTGTTTCTAATTGTTTTCCCTTTTCTGGTCTTGTTTTAAAGCTTAAAGAGTCACAGCATTTATAAACTTCAACTTGTATTTCCTTCTCCCAGATAGGCAGGGGATATAGGAGTTGATAACATGCTAAACATTTTAAAGTAGTATCTCACAGATTAATTCCTAACACATTAGTATTATGATCTGCATCAAATCTCTCTCTGACTTTTCTACACACTGACCCCCTGCACATAGCCGTAACTAGCTGTGAGGACACGAGGTTGTGTCCTCGGTTGTTTTTTTGCATCATAAATGCTGAAAAGGGGAAATGTAAGCTATGTGTATATCCACTTTTTATGTAGCTTACCAAAGTATGTTCTTTCGAAAGAAGTGTAAGGTTTAATTCAGTTCAGATTTCATACAGAAATGCACGCACTTAAATACAATGCACAGATTACCGCAGCCTTGTTTCTTTAACGCTAAAACCCTAACAATACTGCTTTCCCTCGCAGGTGAAATCTGAATGGAGGAATATTTGTTTCTCACAATGAGATCAATTATTTTTATTATAGAGCACTAACAATTATAAAAAAAATATTTACCTGATGAAATTTGTGTTATATTGATTGGTATATCTTGTTTAAATCCCACTTCAGTAGTTCGGGACAAAACACCAATCACACAAATTTATTTGATTTAAACTATTTATTTAAAAGAAATGCGATGTATGCGATAGCTGTAAACAAAAACATTTCCGTAGAAAACATTAATTTGGCATCAAACCTAACTTGGATTGAGGACTCACGCCTGGCCGTGAGGACGAGGCAGAGACCCCCCCAATTGAACTAATTTTAAGAGGTGGAGATGGGGGAAGGTGGTGGGTTACAAATGAATCAAAACGCATACAAGGGGTAAGTGGAAAGGGGATTTATAATGCTAGCAGGAGTTAATTGCTGACGTGTAAATTGAATGATTCAATTTGGTGATGCGGAGATTGGTGCATGCCCCTCCTCCCGAACTTTAATTATAAATTTCATTTCAGTAGTTCGGGACAAAACACCAATCACACAAATTTATTTGATTTAAACTATTTATTTAAAAGAAATGCGATGTATGCGATAGCTGTAAACAAAAACATTTCCGTAGAAAACATTAATTTGGCATCAAACCTAACTTGGATTGAGGACTCACGCCTGGCCGTGAGGACGAGGCAGAGACCCCAAAAGAACAAGCCGGTCTCAATGCCACAAGTAGGAGTATTAGCTCACTAAAGGACAAGCCCTAAAACAGGGTTACTGGTACTAAGCGCATATCTTAGAAAAAACATTTTTAAGATCTGCAATGTTTGTCTTAATGTAACCTTGATAAGCCCCAGAAGACCAGCGACCTAGCTGCTTAATAATGCAGTCTGGAACTCCGTGACGAGAAGCTGAAGAAGCTGCCCCGATCCTGAATGAATGACCAGAGAACTGTTTGGCTGAGAATCCGGCTCTGGAAAGGATCTGGTGAAGGTGGAAAATGAACCAATGCCGAGTAACAACAGCTCAGTTTTCATTAATGAACAAAGGGTCGGAAGCTGTGGCACCCTGAGAAAGGCGGAGTTGAAAAAAAGAGAGAAGGGATTCATAGGGGCTTACATGGGATTTTAATTTAAACAGATAAATTAGGGATCCCTTTCCTTCCTGATCGGTTTTACTTCTTTTGAGCAAAAAAATAAGAGCATCGGAGGAGAGTATGGACAAGTCAGAAATGCACGGGTGGATCTGAGGGTTAAATTTATAAGAGTTTGCTGTAAACTCTGAGCACCTCAGAAACCCAAAAAAAGCTAGGAGGAACAGAGCTTCAAGAGTTTTGTCTAAAAACTGAGATGAGTAACCGGAACGAATAAAGCTGATGCACTGGGAAAGTATGTCAAAAGTGATAGGTAGGCGGGTTTGGGGGGAAGGTGACTCTGACTTTTGAAGCCCTTTCAAAATTAATGAAATCTGAGAGTTACCAAGTGTCAAACTAGGGAAACCAAACATGAGTTTGTGAAAAAACTGAATACCAGCAATTGATACTTTGATAGAAGATACTCTTATAGCTCTGCTTTGAAGGGAAATAATGAAGGATGAAACTACCTGGATTGAAAAACAAGGAAAAGGAATATTAAATATAGAATGGAAATGTTTAAAACAATTCCAAGCTGACCAGTACGTCTGCAGGGTGCGGGGAGCAATACCGAGAAGAGCCGTCTCTTGAGCTTGAAGGACCAGAGGATAGAGAGGATGGTTCACGGGAATATCAGGTCTGAATAGGGAGGAACTGGAGTTGGCAGCAGGTCGGCTTCTGGAGCAAGCGATCTGAATTTCTGAAATTGTAAACGAGAAAGAGAGTCAGCAATTAGGTTTAGGTGGCCCGGAACATGTTGGGCTCTAAGAATGAACTGGTGGCAGACAGATAACCAGGTAATTCTTCTGAATATTTTCATTAAAGGGGAAGAAGAGGAGCGACCTTTATTTATGATTTGGACTGTAGCTAAATTATCTGAGTGTATGAGGATAGACTTTTTGGCCCAAGTGGACCCCCAAAGAAATACGGCTACGGCCACCGGATAGATTTCGTACAATGACGAGGACTGTTCAGACAAGGGAATGATGCTGAATTCTTTGGGCCATGTAGCCGAAAACCATTTCCCCTTATAGTATCCTCCAAAGCCGAGGGAAGGAGCTGCATCTGTAAAGAGTTGAATGTCTTTGGGGAGCAAGAGACAGTCATCATAGAAAAAAGTAATTCCATTCCATTCTTTTAGCAAGAGTTCCCAAAGGCAGAGATCCTCGCAACAGAAAGAGTCTAGACATATAACATCATGGAGAGAATCGACAGATGGGATTAATTGGAGAAGATAGGAGATGAAAGCTCTTCCTTGAGGAATTATCCGCATGGCATAATTCAGATGGCCTAGTAGGGACAAAAGATCACGTTTGGTAGGAGGAGGACCTACACGGAAAGTAGAAATGATAGATATGATGCAATCTATTTTTTCCTGAGGTAGTGAAGCTGAAAAATATTGCGAGTCCAGAGTGATGCCTAGAAACTCGATGGAAGTGAGAGGACCTGAAGTTTTTTCTGATGCTAGGGGGTCACCTAGATTAGAAAACACAGATCTGAGAATGGTGATGTTCTGGGCAGGAGGAGCGTGAGGAAAATCAATGAGGAGAAAGTCGTCCAGGAGATGCAGCAGGAAGGGAATGTGGTAGTTGTTTAGAAGAATCCAGCACAGGGCTTCTGACAGAGTGTTAAAAATCTTGGGGCTGCTCCTACAGCCGAAAGTCAGACGAACCGAAAAAAAAGAAATTGGAACGCCACTGTACTCCAAAGAGGTGCCATAGAGCCGGATCTATGGGCATGATTTTAAATGCATTTGAGATGTCGGCCTTGGACAACCATGCATTTCTCCCGGCAACTTTAATTAATGAAATTGCATGGTCAATTGTTGCATATTGTAGTGAAAAATCTTCATGGGGAATTAAACTGTTGATGCTTGGAGTAGAGGAGTTATGAGGAGCAGAAAGGTCAATTATCAGTCTCTTTTTGCCAGAATATTTTCTTATTGCAATGCCAAGGGGGTTGATGCGAAATACGGGAAAAGGAGCAGATTCAAAGGGCCCTATCATGAATTGATTTTCCAACTCTTTCTTTAGTAGAATGTCGACAGTGTCAGCATCAGAAATGGCAGATTGGAGATTATTGCAATAGATGGAAGAGGTGGGAAAGGAAAAGAGACCAGTGGAAAACCCTTTAGAGAGACCGTTCATAAGATAGGAGACAAAAGATGGGTCAGGGTGCTTGATTAACTCTGTGGCCAGGGCTTGAGTGTTGACAGGTGTAGAAAGAAATTTTAGCAGTCATTTTGGAACATTGGCAATCAAAGGTTTGGTTTTTAAAGAGGGGGCCAAGTATTTGGGTTTGCAGGGACAGACAGATCGTGAGTGTGCTTCCCCACAGTGGCTGCAGATGTGGAGGAAATTGCAGGAAGAAAAGGAGCAGGCTTCTTCATTGAAATTATTGCAAATCTGACGGCCGCCAGAAAAAGTAATACTACGGCCGCGTCCGTCCCTAGACCTGGAAGGAATGAACGAAACAGAGGGATTGCGAGACAGGGACAGAAGGGGAGGGGGCTTAGGGGCAGTAAGGGAGCAAGAAATGGTGGGGTGGGCGGTGGAGTTACATAAGGAGCATGCCAACAGCCGGAGACCAGTGAAAAAACGAGAATATAAATCTTGATCCAAGGCTCCCCAGTAAATCCTTTGGTTCCATTGCTGGAGACGAGCAGCGGCTTTTGCAGAAAAGGCTTTGTGATATTCGAAGAAGTGTGATCCTCCAAATCTAACAGAAAGGTCTAGAATAATTGACATGTAATCATCCAGCTCACGGCGCCGGTCAGGATAGAATTCACAGATGATATCTCTAAAATGACTGAAAGCTAGGATAAATTCAGAAATGGTGAGAGTTTTGAATAAGCGGGGGTCAGAAGTTTTGAGGGTAACTGAAAGATCTGTGCACTGAACCATCCTGGTACTGGCTGAATCTAGGGTATTTGTAAGGAGGGAAACCAAGTTAATATCTGCACCTGCTAAAATCTGATGGCGCAAGGAAAGCGAGACTGGCTTGGGGTTGAAGATCAGGGAGTTTTCAGGAGGAGGCAACGCAACGGCATTGTTTAAAGAAAAACCAGAACTTGCTGAGGGAGGAAGTAAAGGGTGGTTATTAAGAAACTGGACAGCTGGGGGAAACTGGGGAGCTCTACCTGCTGAGGGAGTGAAAGAGGAGGGTGCAGTTATGGGGGCCTGCTGGATGCCCATAACTGAGGGGAAAGAAGAGGAAAAAAGTGCTGGGCCTGGCTGAGATGGAAGTGAGGAGCCTGCTGTGTGGGTTTGCTGGGAACTGGGCATAGAAAAAAGAAAAGGAGGGGCCTGTTGCAAGCCTGTGGAGGAGAAAGGGCATGCTGGGATAGAGGAAAGATTGGACAGAAAGGCGGGGGCCTGCTGGATGCCCGCAAAAGGTAAGGAAGGGGCTGTGGGGGCCTGCTGGACACCCAAAGTTGGAAAGGCAGAAGACAAGTATGCAGGGGCTTGCTGAACGCCTGCATTGGACAGAGAAGGAACCACTGTGGGGGCCTGCTGGACGCTCACAGTGGCCAGAGTGGCTGCAGGGGCCTGCTGGACACCTGACTTAGACAAAAGAGGGGCCACTGAGGGGGCCTGCTGGACATCTGAATTGGTCCTAGAAGTGACTGTCGGGGCTTGCTGGACATCTGGACTGAGGAGAATAACCTGGGAGGTTATAGTTGAAGGCAAGGCAGGGGCCTGTAGAACACCCGCAGCAGACACTGAAAACCCGGGACGGATCGCGGGAGCAGCTGCTTCTGACTGCAAATAGGTCTCAGTACTCACTTGACCAGGTGCTGCTGTGTGAGACTTTGATGGACGGCTGCTGCGGTAGCTCCGCCCACTGGGTCTTCGGGAAGTGGAGGCGGTGCTTTGGGAGGCTGATTCAGAGGGAGCGGCGGAGGGAACTGGAAAGCGACGATCCGATGTTTCGTCATAACGACTGCGACGAGGGGAAACCTGAAGAGTAGATAAATACAAGTTAAATAAATGTTCCTTACGTGCTGTCGATTTGAAAGGAATATTTTTATTGCGGAGAAACTGTTGAAGCTTTGGGATTGTCCAGTTTTTGATGTCTGAAGGTGGAGCCACTCTGGTATATAGGCGGGAGCTACGGCGAACAGTAGATTGATCAGAATGATGTGCTGATCTAGCGCTGCGGCGGCGAACAGGTGAAGGATCTGATGAAAGAGATGCGGAAGCAGACATCTGGGCTGAAAATGCTGGTGTTGAAACAACTGCGGATCGCAGTTGCCTTTGGGTGGATACTCCTGACACGGGAGGAGCTGGTTGAACCGAAGGAAGGGATTTCTGCTCCGGGGAATAAGCAAACAATTCGTCGTCTGACGAAACGCAGTAATCCAAGATGTTGTCCATGACTGAATGATTACAAATGAATCAAAACGCATACAAGGGGTAAGTGGAAAGGGGATTTATAATGCTAGCAGGAGTTAATTGCTGACGTGTAAATTGAATGATTCAATTTGGTGATGCGGAGATTGGTGCATGCCCCTCCTCCCGAACTTTAATTATAAATTTCATTAAGAATGTTACATTCAAACTTCCGTTTCTCTTTCCCATAACAAATGAGACTTGAGACTTGTTTGTGTCTATGACCACTAGAAACCGTTTGCTAATTTTAAATTAATTAGTTTATGAAAAATGCTCCTTAATACACAACAGTGCCACATTGCCACAAGGAGGACATTTTAAAAAATGTGGGCAGCTTTATTTTTAAGTAAAAGTAGGAAGGCCAAACCATATACTGGTCCACTCGCTGCACATGAAAAAAGAAGGCAGGCAGCAGTGGTGATGGATGTTTAATAGAGTGCATTGCTAAAGCTGTGAGATTTGGTAAAAGATAAACATTTATAGATCAGTACTTCTATTTACTGAATTGTATTGACCTGGATCAAAGGGAATGTGTCTGTATTTGTATTCTTTTATTTTTCTTATTGAAATTATGGTTCAATGATACCGTTGATGGTATTGTTTACAATTAAGTGCCGATAAGTTCCCTGTACCAACTGGGACCTAAGAGGAAAATATAATGGATAGCCGAAAAAAATGATTAAATTATTTTGAGTTTTATAATAGCACGAAACAAAAGCAATTATACGTCAGTCTATATAAGAATTAATAAGACACATAGGTTGTCCATCCCACTTGAAGATAATATTGTATGACTATATTGACTATCAATTTACTAACATTTTAAATGGAGTTGAGTGTCATATGCGGTGCTCTACTTCAGTATAACACTTATTTTTATATTTGAAAACTGACTCAGTGTTTAGAAGGCAGCGGTAGTTCAATTGATAGCAAGCTTGCCTTGCAACCTCAAGCTACTAGGATTGAATCCCAATGAGAGTTTATTTTTAATTTACTTCCTTAGTTCCTGCTGCTCTGTTCCTGGTGGAAGCGGTTGAGGTGGTGGAGGCAGAGGCAGCTCTGCTCCTGGAGATGGCGGAGGCAGAGGCAGCTCCTGCTGCTCTGCTCCAGGCGGTGGAGGTGGGAGCAGCGTGTAGTCTCCTGGCAACTGAGGTGGGAGCAGCGTGTAGTCTCCTGGCGACGGAGGAGGGAGCAGCGTGTAGTCTCCTGCTCTTGCAGGGGACTGGTGCGACTCCCTCTCTTGCAGGGGACTGGTGCGGCTCTACCTCACTTGCAGGGGACTGGTGCGGCTCTACCTCACTTGCAGGGGACGAGTGCGGTTCTCCCTCTGTCTCGGAAGGGGAAACCAGCAGGCATTCTTCCTCTGCTGGTTGTGATGGGGAAAACAGCAGGCATTCTTCCTCTGCTGGTTGTGATGGGGAAACCAGCAGGCATTCTTCCTCTGCTGGTGGAGATGGAGACAGCAGGCATTCTTCCTCTGCTGGTTGTGATGGGGACAGCAGGCATTTTCCCTCTGCTGGTGGAGATGGGGACAGCAGGCATTTTTCCTCTGCTGGTGGAGATGGGGACAGCAGGCATTTTCCCTCTGATGGTGGAGATGGGGACAGCAGGCATTTCCACAGTCCCCCCATCTGGGCGCTGGACGCTCACGGTCCCCCTGTCTGGGCGCTGGATGCTCGCGGTCCCCCCGTCTGGGGGCTAGTTCCTCCTCTTCACACTGCATGGGGCATATGGCTAAAGTGTGCCCATAAGCCCCACAGCCAGGGCATAACTCCACCGTGAGGTTCTTCAAAAAAACCTCCCAGCCATCATCCCCGACCTCCTCCTGCTGTTGCTGTTGTTGTTGCTGCAGCTTTCCTTTCCCCTTTCTCTTCCTACTCCTTCTCCCTACCTTCCTGTCCTGGGCCGGTTCCTCCTCCTCACCTTGGAAGGGGCAGATCGCCACCGTGTGTCCATAGACACCACAGGCAAGCCACCAGCCTTGGTCCTCGAGGCCCCCGAGGAGGTCCTCCATGTCCCGGCAGCCGTCTCTCCAGCCTTCCATTTCCTTTTTTCCCCCAAAAACAATATTTGTAATCCTTTTTTTTCTTTTTTTTTACAAAAGGACACCAGAAAAAATAACGCACTTTCCCTGGTCTGACGCTTGGGGCCGCTGTCATCCCGTTCCTGACACCATATGTCACACGGCTGGTGTGAGTGATTACGACAGACCCAGGAAAGGAAACACACACAGGACGGTGAAATGATGAAGGCGCTTGCTTGCGCCGGTTTATTGCAAATAAAAAGGTTGCACAAAACAGAAAACACAGACTGAACAAACAAAACGCGTTGGCCAAAGTAAATACAGACAAACAAAGTGGACAAACAGACAAACAAGTACCACGCTGGTGCTTCCAGCACGCAATAGCAATTGCTATTTTCTTTTCTCAGTTTTTACCTCCTCTCCACACCCGTTCTCCACTCATGAACACACAACCCCGAGTGAATGAAATGTGCATCTATATATACGGTTGTGCCGGGATTCAATTACTAATTAATTATTCACTTGAATCCCAGCACGTGAATTAATTATGTGCAACCTCGTGCTCACATATTAAATACTTTAAATACATGTGAAGTGAAGTGCAATCCCCGTGTCTAAATACAATTAACATTTTAAATAACTTGTGCTGCACACACCCATTTATATCCTGTGCAGCCATATCTATACACCAACATTAACACACCACACGCAACATACAACACAGAAATGCACACAGGGTCGGGGCACATTGCCACAGACCTTAACTTAACAGGACAATTATCAGCACATTTCAGTAAGTAAGTACAAGGAATCATCAATATGGCAACCTTTTAAATGTTGACAACAGTAATACAATAGAATAAATTATGGGAGTAAAATGTAAAGTATCAATTAATTAAAACCCTGTCTTTGTTCACCCAGGTCCATCCGGCCATGTGCAAATTACTGCTGTCTAACATGCTCTTTTCTATCAAATTTAAACCTTTTTTTTTTTTTGTTAACCAACACCCATTAACAGGGTTCAAATTATTTTAGAGGTAGGGATTCTAGAAATTTTGTAAGTGTTACTTTGGGGTTTTTAAATGGCAACCCATATTCATTATGACCATCATTATCATGTTATCACTTCTTTTTGAAAAGTTTAGATTACCTGGTTTTACCGTGCTATGGCAAAAAAAAATATGGAAAGATATGTATAATTGATTTTTTAAAACATTTCTGTGTTGCCACCCTTTGATCTTTTAATTGATGAATTCTACAAATCTTTTTAAAGTGGAGGGGTGTGTGGGGCAGATATATTGTTGATTAATGAATCCACAGTTTGTGCTACGAATTGACAGAATCCTGTTTATTCATCAACGAAAGTCAGAACATTTCAACAGAAAAGTGAATACCATGAGGCTGTGTGGTCCAGTGGTTAAATAAATGGGCTTGTAACCAGGAGGTCCCCGGTTCAAATCCCATCTCAGCCACTGACTCATTGTGTGACCCTGTGCAAGTCACTTAACCTCCTTGTGCTCCGTCTTTCGGGTAAGACGTAGTTGTAAGTGACTCTGCAGCTGATGCATAGTTCACGCACCCTAGTCTCTGTAAGTTGCCTTGGATAAAGGTGTCTGCTAAATAAATTACGCAACAATCATTTCAACAATTAGTTAATTATAGTATTGCACATTTTAAACGTTCACTTAGAAAAGGGCTTGAGATTTTAATTTAGCATTTCATATTGTTTGCTAAAAGTAATACAATTATAACTATATAAAATTGGACTGATATGTTGCATCTTTGTGCTGGGTAAAGCTGTCTACCTCTCCTTGGAAAGGAGTATTTCTGAAAGGAGAATCCACCCATTAATCAAATATGTAATCACAAAAACCTGATTGTGACAGAGAAAGAATGAATCTTGGTTAGAAATCTCCCTCCCGACCTGTGAGGGTGCTGTGTAAAGGGAACAGAGTGCCTCGGACCGGATGGTCTGATAATTCATTCAAAGGGGAAGTTGGAAGTCGACCATCTAGAAAGGGGGCGGAGCTACGGTACACCAAGTCATTGTCCCAGAAGGGAAGCGATGTGGCAACCGCAGATTGGAGGAGAAACGGTTGCACTCGCTAACCCGTTGTTTTGGAACAGTGCAATACACATTGATGTGTATTGCCTGGGATCATTCTTTGTGGTCGCCAGACCGGGATTATAAATAAATGTTTCTGTTTGTCTGTCTTCTGTTTCGTAATCACATCACCGCTACACCTGCGCACTGCAAACCACTTTGCCACACTGATATATACCCCCCTTTGTCCACACCTCCTTGTTTCGTTGTTTGGTCCCCCTCCTCTCCTGCCTATACCTTGCAGTGTGCCTTGTCTAGGGGGAAGGTGGCCTCAAGTGTCACTTGTCTGGCACGCTGGCATTAGTTATTCAATTAATTAATATACTTTATTCATCATATTTTTTGCCAGCATAGGAGTGGCTATCATGCTCCAATGGACAAAGCCATGGGCCAAATTCATATAACAATGTAGTCATTTATGGGCACGTTTATGTAAATTATATGTGACTGTGTGTGTTTGCGTTGATTATGTGTTCTCTTCAATATTATATCTGTTAATTGTCAGCTGTAGAGATTGATTAGATTTCTCAAACTGCAAACTATATTCCGAATAATTAGGGGGAAAGTTTATTCATAATATCTTATCCGCCATTGAACAAAATGTGAATATTTTACTATTGTCTATGTCCACATTTTTACCGACAATCCAAAAAGGGATTTTTACTTAAAATAGGTATGGTAACTGACCATTTTACTCTAAAAGACAAACTACCAATCGTTATTGTTGTGTTATCTGTTTTACACTAACCATGCACTAGAGCGGCCATTTTGAAAATAGCTTTGAAACAGACTTTAAAGTTATAAGTGTACAAAGTTGTCAGGATGTTAACAATGAAAAAATTACAGGTATGTTATTTAAACAGTTGTAGCAACATGTGAGGACATGTAACGCTATAGTTTTGTTATAACTCTGCTACTTACTCTTTAAGCCTTTCTGAAAATCCTTCTGGATGTCATCAGCTAAATAAAATGGTGCCCAGTTTTTCAGCAAATAGATTTATTGTAAATACCAGGAACTGCTGTTGCGCTAGTTAGCAGCAAAAGTTGGGAATTTGATTAAATATTTACTGGTTTCTTATTGTATACCCAGCGGGTGTGCATTAAAAAGATTGAAAATTACAGTAAATTGACTTTTCAGAGAGACAGAGAAGTTTGTTCTGCTTGTTGTTTGCATGTTCAATGCCGCATCTTTTGCAATGACTGTAATATAACAAGAGGGAGAGATGGAAAAGCAGACACTGTAGTGAAGAGGAGTGTAAGCCGTGGCCCCTGATGATGGTGAGAATTTAAACTGCCTCCAGGAAAATGTGTGGGGATCGTGCATCAAATAGTTTGGAGGTGAAACATGACATTACAATACAGAGAAGCAGAAAGAAAAAAAGAGAGAAAAAGAAAGAAGGAAATATTGTGTCTATGATTTTAAATGGGAAATCATATGAATGGCTTGATTATTCCAATGGATAACCATAACAATGGAGTTCCTATCGTCTTTAATAAGCAATAACAAAATACTTTTCACTTATTCTGTTTATTTTTTGTGTATCTGTTTACTTCTCTCGTGACACTTTCATAAAATGTCTATTGACTGATCTATTTTTAAATGTTATTCATTAAAGGAGAAAGCAGAATCCTAAAATACCATTTTAATATCTATTCTAGAAGAAAGAACATGCACTCTCCAGCAAAACCTCTGCAGGTGAAATTCAGCATGTAACAGGTTATGTGGTGTGGGTGTGCTGCCCTGCACGTGGTCACCACTCAGCTCCCTTAATGTATGTTTAATTAGGCAGCTCAAGCCTCGACATTGGTTTTTAATTATCTTTGAACACTCCCCTAATTAGATGCCACTTGGTTTTTTGTTGCTTCTTCAGATCAGCTCTCTGGAGTTTGTTACACAACCTCAGTCTGACTATTTGAATCTATAACTATATTTAACAAACCTTTTATAAAATGACATTCAAGCACTGCCACTACAACGGAAATGCAATATTTATATACTAATGGGGAATGCTAGACTGGCTCACGGGAATCTACATTGGGGGAATGGCACCATATAACAGAGGTACTCTATGCTCCAGTTCATACTGGCCATTGCCAAGGTACCAAATCAATTCTACTGTGTTACCATATGCCAATGATTACTTTGCAATATATGTTATAAATCCTTTGTATTGCAATTGCTAGTAATACTGTACTAACTGTTAGTTTGTTCTTTGTAATTCACAGGGATTATATAGAGGAGCATATGTATTTTGATAACAATCCCTATATATTTTTTTCCTATGGCCCAATTTGTTGCTATCTTAGAGCCTTGGGGAGGGGGGGGTTCTGCCTGTGAGGAGTGAGGCCTCTAGCACCCTCATGTTTCTACTAAATAAAGGCATTTTGTTAAAAGAAACTAATAGGGACATGGCTTTTAACAGAAGAGGACTGTGAACAGGCAGCATTGTGGTGCAGCCTTTAATGGCTGTAAAATAGTAGACAGGCAAAAGGAGACGGTTTAAGCACTCTTGTGTGTATGTGTATTTATTTACAAACAAAAACAAAATAAATGTTCATCAAAATAAATGGTACTGTGTCTTTAAATATGACAAGACTATATACAATGGAGCCCAGGCAGAGCAAGTATGGAAACAAGTGGTATCCTTGTTAGCAGGCACAGCTGTAGATGCTAGGCTGGCAGGTAATCTTCTCTAGGTGTTCTGGAGGTAGTTACCTGCTTCCAGTCCAGGAAATAAGGAGAATTGTAGTTCTTGGTTTGGCTGCTGTGCTCTGTTCCTTGCCCTGGGTTCTTCTCCCTACAAGTGGATAGACTGCTCCTTGTACACCTGTACCTGTGGTTGGGCTCAATTGATTGTTAATGAAGTCTCAGCCACAGTCTGCACATGTATTTGGCAGGGATGGTATTAACCCTATTCCTGCCAAACTGGAACAACAACAAATACAGGGGCTTACACCCAGTCGCAAGGAAAGAGAAAATAAGAAACTGTCTGTCTTTTATTATACTTCTATATATATATATATATATATATATATATATATATATATATATATATATATATAATTTCTGAAATCACAAGCTGTGTGATGTCACAGCCTAAAACAGTTTAGCATATTGCTTCCAAAATAGGGGGTCCGAATAATAAGCCATTTTCAACAATGTGCAGCATTGGCTTTAAGTCACAACAGAGTGATGCTTTACTGCAGAGTGTTTTTGAAGGGAATAAATATAGCTCCAGAAAATTGCAGTTCCAGCAACCTACAGATTGACACTTCATAAATGATTAGCATATTTATTTTTGTATTTAAAATTTTCATATTTGCAGTTTAAGAGTTCAGTAGAATTATTCATGAACCTTTTGTTGCATTATTTTATTTATTTAATTTGATCATTAGCGTCACAAAGAAAAAAAATGTATTGTGTTATTACAAGATAGTATTGCGTTATTTCGCAATAATTATTGCATTTTCATCAGTGATAAAGATTTCACAGTGTAGAGTGTAGCAGAAGTCAAGTGCAGCTGAACAGTGAGAAACTGAAATATCTCTATTGCAGGTCCCTCAATGTGAACAAATTAGTGTGCAATGGTGTCAGTTTGCAGAAGTCGGAATGCTTTTCTATAACTGGTATATTATAGTTTATAAAAAAACTTCACTAATACATAATATTGTTACTGCAGTAAATTAATACACATTTTCATTTAGCATGATCACATAGATTAGGCCAGGGGTTTTCAACCATTTGTGTGTCCAGACCCCTAGAGACAAAAAAAAGTAGAAGCAGGGACCCCATCCTTGCAACGGCAGGCAAAGTGTGTGTGTAGGGTAGGGTGGGGTGGGGGGGGGGTTTGAGTGTCTTACAATAAATACTTTATACTAGTTAATCATTAAATACAACAATACAACCCATTTTAAAGCAAAAGTAAGAGACTGAATGGGAATAGTGACATCATGAGTGGTGTACATAAATATTTCTTTGTGGCACTAATCAATCAATCTTTATCAATCAATCTTTTGAGAGAAAAGGGAAGTAGTAATATTACTATAGCTTATGTCAAAAGGCTAATTTATGACCCTTTTGACCTTTTTTTGACCTTATAGGTATGAATTTATGAATATATAATGAGGGGCATGGATTTATGAATTTATGAATATATAATGAGGGGTATGGATTTATGAATTTATGAATATATAATGAGGGGCGGGGATTTTATATAGACATTTGGAATATGGGTAATGATATATATATATATATATATATATATATATAAAACAGCCCTGTGTATTTAATAAGTGCTTATAAACATTAAATATTTATAAATGTAAAAGAGTATGAAAATAAAATAATTACTGTCGGGAGGATTCGAACCCACACGGACAATTAAGTCCATTGCCTTAACCACTCGGCCACAACAGTTTTTTCTTAAAATATTAATAAATAAAAATAAGTATTAAGCTTACCATGGGTTTCAGAGAATCAAGGTGGTTAGGTGTTTGAGCAAAAGGTTGAAATGATCGAGACTATGAAGGGTTTTTGTTTTTTTGTTTTTTTTAAAGGGGCATGTCTGGGCATGTATTTCAGACCTTATAAAAAGGAGGAAAATATTTTGCCAACTTATTAGAGTGGTACACCAGATGGCTCATACCTTTGTTAGTGGCTGCTCAGAGAAAGTGGATCTTGAGGATCGGGAAATGTCTGAACTTATAAAAGCTTTTAAAAAAATGCACATTAGCCCCTCCACAGATGCAAAAGAAACCACGGCTTGTAAAAAAGTTTCAAGAGAGAGTCCAAGCATGGGGCCTTCAAGCATTCTTCCCAAGGATCGTCTGTGTACTGTACAATCTCCTCTGTGGCCTGAACTGAAAACAAACATCAATGAGAGAGAGAGGGGTGGATGTAATAGGGTAACTCTGAAAACGCCCACAGGGGCGGCGCCTCTAGGACCACCCATTCAAGGATCTCTGATAGGTCATCTCAAAGGATCCCCCGCGGTGCCTGAGGCGTCAACACCCTCATAGGCCGAAAACTAATCTTGGGGAGCATACTAAAGGGGCTCCCCACATGTCCTTTTGATTGAAGGAGTCTGACACCATGGCTTCTGCAAACTTTAGATACTTCTCTGAAAATGCCGTTCTTGAACCGTGCGATCTTGAGATGGATTGGACCAGTGAAGAAATGACACAGCTTATAAAAGACTTTGAAAATGTCCCGCTCCTCAATCCTGCAGAGTCTGACGACGTTGACGGGGGCCTAGGCATCTCTTTTGAAAAAGTATTAAAGATCTCTATGGGTCTCGTGGCTTCTCTATTGGAAGTGATCATTGACCGTGATATGGTAAAAAATTGCCGGGGTTGTGAAATTGACCACCCGAGCCAACTGAGACACAGCTGCCTTTTTGAAGCGGCCCCCAATTATTTTGATCAACATTTTGAAGAAATACTAGAAAAAATACACGTCCCGTGGCTGAAGCTTCTGATAGCTAAAGCTCTAGCGTGTTTCAATTTTCATCCGTCTTTAACAAAACTTCAGAAACTGGTGGAAGATATTTTAACAGAGCTAAGACCAGAACACAGCATTAGACGTAAACTGATTCATCTACAAGAAACCCTGGATGACAAGACCCGAGACATTGTTAACAAAATTACCAAAGCTTTCTACCATCGCAGTTTTACTAACCCGCGCGCGCCATTAGCATATTACGGGGCCTGTGACTTTGAAAATGGGGAACGTCCAGACTCCAGCAAAACTGAGGAAAACCATGGAGGGGCTGTTGTTTGAGTTATTAGCTGAGAAAGTGGCTTGCAAGAGACTCTTTCAAAACCTGATCCCCGTAAATGTAAAAATGTTTAGCAATTTAAAAAGTGTAACTGATTTAATCCGTAAAGATATTGATACTAAAGAATGGTCAGAGTTGGTAATTACCCATATAAAACACTGTAAACCCTTAAATGCATTTTTAATGAATATATTACCTATAATGTTTGATGAAATAGAAGATTGCAAATGTACACATATCCTTGTTTTGTATGCTTATGTGACTGATGTATGTTTTTATAACATGGCCAGGTTTTTAAGAGATGAAGATATATCAATAGTTGTGCAAAATGTCGTGGATTATTTAGTGACTAATCATGAATGTTTGTGTAAAAACTTTATAGCTCTTCTAAAATGTCCTAATCTTCTTGATAAACTGTGAATAAAACTTTTGAACGTCCCACATGTCTCTGAAGTGTTATGATAACCTTTGAATAAAAACTTTTTGAAAGTCATATTGTTCTCAGTTGTGTTATTTTGGTTAAAGATGACACACCAGCGTATGAAAAAAATATACTACGATCCCTCAAATCCTGGAGGTTTAGGGGGTTTACAGACTCTTCAAAGAGCTCTGAGGTCTGATGGACCTAAAGTCTCTGAGAGGGTCGTAACTGACTTTTTATCAGAGCAAGACTCATATACGTTGCATAAGCCCTCTAAAATAACTTTTAAAAGAAACACGGTATTTGTATCTAATATCGACACACAGTGGCAAGCTGATTTAGTGGATATGTCTAGCTTGTCAAAAGAAAATGGAGGTTATAAGTACATGTTAACATGTATAGATATCTTATCCAAATATGCATGGGTCTTACCATTGAAAAATAAGTCATCTAAGGCGGTGACAGAGGCGTTCAAGAGGATCATCGGCGCTGGTAGGAAACCTAAAAAACTACAAACTGATAAAGGGGCAGAATTTCTAAACAAAGCATTTCAGAACATGCTAAAAAAACATAATATTCTACACTTTACCACGGGGAATGAACTAAAAGCATCTATTGTTGAGAGATACAACAGGACTCTTAAAACAAGAATGTGGAAATATTTCACCGCTTTTAACACGCATAAGTATATGGATAAACTACAAGAAATGGTACATGCATATAACAACTCCTTCCACCGTAGTATTCAAATGAAACCTTCAGAAGTTAATGAAGATAATTCATTTAAAGTGTTTAAAACTTTATACTCTAAGAAGAAAAGCCCTAAACATATAAAGTTTAAGTTTGCCGTCGGTGACAGCGTAAGAATTTCAAAGTTAAGAGCTCCCTTTATAAAAGGCTATGAACAGACGTTTACATCAGAGATTTTTACTATAACAGAATGTATACCAAGATTTCCACCGGTGTATAAACTATGTGATTATGATGGAGAGCCTATAATGGGCACATTTTATGAACCAGAATTACAGAAAATAAATGTTAAGACTGATAGGCTGTTTAGGATAGAGAAGATAGTTGCCGAGAAAAAGGAAAATGGTAAAAAGTCTTATCTCATAAAATGGGCCGGTTGGCCTGAAAAATTTAACAGTTGGGTCGCAGAGCAGCAGGTGGTGGATCTAAAGAGTTAACAAGTACAGAGTGTATTTAATTACACTTAAAACATTATTCAAGATGTCTCAAGACTCTTTTTATGTAACTCTGCCTAGTAATGCTTCACAGGAGGTTTTCCCTAAAAATGCAATATCAAATTTTACTATCAAATTGGTTAAAACATTGAATCTACCGGGAAAATGGGAAGTTTGCTTAGCAGAGATTCAATATCCCCATACCTGGGATAATATTAGCCTTAAAGACAGCACTTTTATTACCAATGATATAGAAAATGCAATAAAACGTGAATATACTATACCAGAAGGATATTATGAGACCCTTCAGGATGTAATAGCGACCATGAACGATGTCCTGCTCGGAAAAGGACTAGATCAGAAAGGTGACAAGGCTCCCGATGAACAAAATAATAATGATTTGAAATTATTCTATAAACCTATAGAAAGACGAATTTATATAAAAAGTACTAAACCGTATATGCTTTTTACCAAAGAACACCTCGGACAAATGTTGGGATTTCGTGAGACTATAAAGGGTGAAACTATTAGCCTATTAGGTCCTATTGAGGCTAAAGTGTATTCTGCTTATTTGAGGACCAACTACCCAGCTGACATCAGAGTGGGCTTTTATACCCTGTATGTCTATACTGATATCATTACACATCAAGCCGTTGGAGATAGTTACGTGCCTCTTCTAAGATGTGTTCCTATTAAAGGCAAAAACAACGATATAATCACGGTAACTTACGACAGACCTCATTATGTGCCACTCAGCAAGACCACCTTTGACACGTTAACTATACAAATTAAGACGGACCAAAACAAGTTAGTGCCATTCCGTTTTGGGAAGGTTGTAGTGAAGTTGCATTTCCGACCTGTAAAGCCTCTTTTTTACACATAATTGAAAATGGGCCCTAATGGATATGTCAATCCTTATATTAATTATTACAAAAATCAGGCTGGTAATGGATTGCCAGGATTTTCTGGAGCTCCAGTAATGTATGGGGCGGGTATAGGGGGTATTTTTAGAAGTCTTTTCAGAAAAGCTTTACCGTTACTTAGAAGGGGTTTTGAAATAGTTAAACCTCATTTTAAATCAGCAGCTAAAAATATTGTTAGTGACGTGGTGTCAAATGTCCTAACAAGTCATAACCCTCATAGCCATAACAAGAGCCAGTCAGGTGAGGGCTTGATGGTGATGTCCCGAGGATACAAGAGAAAACGTAGCAAACCCCCAGGATCTCGCTATCATCCACACAAAAAGGCTAAACCAGCTACATTGAGGTCATTTAGTACCGGTAAACGGAGAAGGAGTAAGAAACCAAAGACTCCCAGAACAGCGAAAAAGAGAAACATCTTTTAAATCATGACGCTGGTACATCATATGTCTCAAGAATGTGTGAAATCAGAATTGGATCTGTTTACTATACCTTATACCCAGACAAGTATTGAAAAAAACCTTTATGTGGAAATTCCCCCCCTGTCTGCCTTGTCTGACACGGGCCCCCTCGAATTTTACATAGCGGGAAATGGGGAAGATTATCTTGATTTGAATAATACTCTTTTAAGACTTTCATGCAAAATTACTAGGGCTGATGGCTCAGATTTAGTTGGAGGTAGTATAGTCGGTATTATCAATTACCCTGTAGCTACCATGTTTTCACAAGTGGATGTAACTTTAGGAAATCGCTTAATCAGTCAAAGCAGTAATACTTATCCTTACAGAAGCATTATAGAAGCAATGCTAAACTTTAGTAAGGACACTCTAGAATCACAGTTCACTGCCGGCTTGTTTTACAAAGATACCCCAGGACATATGGATGAGACTGATCCTGCAGGGGCTAATGAAGGTTTAGTTAAACGGCATGCGTTTACCAGAATGAGTCATACTGTTGAACTTTTAGGACCTCTGCATGCGGATATATTTTTTCAAGAGAAACTCATGCTGAATGGGATTGACCTGAAAATTAAAATGGTGAGGGCCAATGACACTTTCTGTTTAATGTCTGATGCTGCAGAAGAGTTCAAACTTAAAATTTTAGAAGCATCTCTCTATATTAAAAAAGTAAAAGTGTCCCCTGAGGTCAGAATTGCCCAAGCTCAGGCCTTGATGACCTCTAATGCCCGATATCCTATTGATAGAGTGTCTATGAAAGTTTTTAGCATTCCTAGAGGGAGTAGGGTCTGTAATCAGGAGAATTTGTTTCTGGGGCAGTTACCAAAGTTTGTGGTTATTGGTTTAACAGATAATGATGCATTTAGTGGTTCCTACGCTAAAAACCCATTTAACTTTAAACACTTTGCTGGGAACTTTATAGCTATGTACGTCGATGGTGAACAAGTCCCCTCAAAACCTTTACAACCCCACTATACAGCAAGACACAACCCAGTCAGGGAATATTACAGTCTAATACAGGCCACAGGTAGACATCTCAAAGACAAACCGCTGATAATTGATAGGTCAGACTTTATTAGAGGCTATACGCTCTATGCATTTGATTTGACCCCTGATCAAGAATGTGGAGATCATTTTTCCTTAGTGAAAAATGGTAATATGCGCCTTGAAATGCGTTTTGCCAATGCTCTGCCAGAGACGGTGAATATGATTGTATATGCTGTTTTTGAGAACGTGATTGAGGTTTCCCACCAAAGAGCTGTTCTCTTTGATTACTGAAAAGTTTGCTACAACATTGATCCTTTTAAAATGAATACCACTCAGCTTACAGCTCTGCTAACCAGCAACCCATTGACTGCAAAGTATTTTTACGGGGTTCTAGCTAGTGATCAACTACCTAAAGGAAAAATAAAAAAATTGCCTGCAATACTCATTGTCAACACGGACCCCCAGAATTATCCGGGAGAACACTGGCTAGGGATTTATCTAAAAGAAGAGGGACAGGGAGAGTTTTTTGATTCTTACGGTAACCCCCCAGATTTTATTTATTTTCCTAAGACTATCTCAAACTTTTTAGACAACAACGTCAAACAAACAGTGTACAATAATCATCCTCTACAAGGTCTTATGACCACGACATGCGGCCATCACTGTGTTTTCTTTGTACATCATCGATCCAAAGGACTTACTTACCCTGAGGTTATGGCTCTCTACAGCTCTGATTTAAACAAAAATGATCTGATGGTGTCCCAATTTATACATTGTATGTCTAACCCTAAAAAACAGAATTGTATAAATATATTTTCATGCGTGCAGTGTGTCAAGACTCATCATGATTTTAAAAAATGTTATGAATGTTAATCTTCAAAAAAACAACAAAAAAAAAACAAAAAAAAAAACTTATGACAATGTAAATGGTGAATAAATATTTTTATTGCTGTAAATATATCAGACATTGTTTATATAACATATGCATGAATATACAACAAAATGTATCAGACAATGTTTACACAACATATGCATGAATATACAACAAAATGTACAAATATGTAAACTCAATAAAAACAGTAACATCTTAATAACTTTCCCATAACTGCTGTCTTTTTTTCTGCTTCTTTTGCATGGGAGTCTCTAAGGGTCGTTTTTTATAAGCTTCTATGAGTTGTCGTGTTTGAGAATTAGGTACTGTAGAATAGGGGACATTTATTACAGACAAACCTTTGATGAATTCGGACCATCCTACAGGCAACCTATGTTCAGGGATATGGGTATGCCCCGTTGCAGCCCTGATTAAATCAACCATATGCGACCCTCTAATGTTCTTGCCCCTAAGAATGAATTCCCCTTGATCATTCCATGAGGTAACCAAAGCATTCTGAGACATAGCGTTTAAAATAAAATTAGCATTTTTCTTAGATCTGGAGGGCACACTACTCATAACAGCAGTCACTATCTTAGATTCAGGTTCTGCTGCCGGTTGGTCCGTTTCCTCAGAGGGGGGTGTAATTAATGTAAGGGTATTAAACTCTTTTTCACTCTGTTTAAGCAGGGTTAGATATCTCTGTAAGGAGTTGGTGTATAGCTTAACTTTCTCATGGTCACTGATGTCGCTTCTAAGTAGAATGCTTTTCATTTCAGAGTCAAGTCGGCTTTCAACTGCTTTTTTAATAGGCTCGGGGTTTTGGGGCTCAGGCTGTCGAAGTCTATCAAGTTGATGCTGGGGTATCAGAAACATTTTCTGGGAGTGAGTCATTATTACAAATTAACTTTGATGCGATAAGAGTCCTGATAAAAAAGGCAATGCAATCCTTATTAAAGCTCCGATAAAACCACCACTCTGATTCACAGTTTTTTTCTTCTTTTTAATTGAATGCTTCTTATTGCATAGGCTCTTTATAACACGTCGCTGCTTTTTGAGAGTGTTTAACTGACTCGAAGTTAAGGGGATGTGACCCTTTAAGGCATTTAAGGCAATTTCCCCAATCGATTTGATAAAATCGTCTGAGGCGTTTCGTAAAATTGCTCTTCTCTGATGAGCAGAGCTATGAACTATGCTCTTTAAGAGATGGAGGTTACGTTTTATTCTAGCCGACATGCTGAGCTGTTGCATAGCCTAGATAAATAAAAGTTTTAGAGCAATAACCGGCCGTTTATAGGTGTTTTGATTTGGTATTTCTCAGGATGTACGCAACAGGCCAATCAGGAGTAAATAAACCAGTTCTTAGACGAAATGCTTCAGGGGTTTGGGCCTTTAAGTCTATTAAAAGATAACCATAGGGTTTTTTTGTCGCATCTTCAAACGCTTCTAAGAAAAACTTGGAGTTCCCGGGGTACATCTGACGGGCTAGTGTGTTGATTTGAAGTTTATCTCGAGGGTTTTTAAACAGAATAATGTAATTGGCATTCAAGTTTATTGTGCGGCTCATTTTTCCTTGAAAAAAAAAATTTTGAACCAAATACAGTACGCATAAATTCCTATGATGAACGTATTTTGTAAAAGCTTTCTGTATTTCATCATTTTCGCTAGCTGCTTCCATCAAGTCATCTATAATGAGTAAATTGATTTTGTTAGGAGGCATTAAATTATCATCGGTTAATGAATCTGGTATGCCTTCAATAAATTTGATATTTTTAAATTTAAGTGACAATTCATTGTATATTCCCTGCCAGCAACTATAACTCCAAATGATATTCTCAGGGGGTTTGGAAAAGATCTGTTGAGAGTTTTCTAAAAGCTGCTTCACAAAATAACTTTTCCCTGAATTGGAGGGTCCCGATATTATAGCTGCAAAAGGCACAGATAGTCTAATATCAAAACCTTCTTCAGTACCCATAAGGAATCGATGTGAAATCAGAACGCAAGACTCGCTTATTGTAGACTATTTGAAAGGTTTTCTGGAGTGGTTTGTTTTCCAATTGAAATTCTTTTTTATTGCGGCAAATCTGGGAGCCTCGAATCATGATATGTTCTGCAGGGGTGTTTCTATCATGATTCACAAAGTTTTGTACAAGGTCTTTTAATGAAGCGATGTTAATTAATTTGGAATTCTCATAGTTTAGGGTAATCCCCTTTACTTTGAGACATGTTTTTCCGTTGTTTGTGACGTACCCATATGTTTTAGGGCCCCCTGACACAAACTCTGTAATGTGTTCCCCCGGCTTCAACTCGCTAGTTAAATCACCAAGATAATCACCTAGTTTGGGACGCCAAGCCTGGGGCCTGCTGACAAAGATTACAGAGTCTGTATCATGATACAGACATCGACCCTGCAAACGATCCAAGAGGTTATAGAGCTCTAGCCGGGCGTAAGCGGTAGTAAATGCCGCTATGAATACGTTTACATTACCTGTGGGAGTATAGGTATCAGAAGCGTAACGCCACTGAACCTGAGCCACAGTATCACTTACAAAACAAAAATGCGAAACCTGATATCTTTTTGAAAAGAGATAATGGAAAAACTGGTCAGGATCCTTTACCAAGCTTGTAGAGAGCTGGTTAGTTCTCTGTGCTAGTTTTCCCCACAAACTATTGAGGCATAGTTTGGAGATTTGTCTTTTAGCAGGGTTAACATTAATGTTTTGAGGATCTAATTGAACCCCCTCTTTCTGAAAATATTCCGCAATATAACGCTCTTTACGCTCCTCATCGGTACAATGAGCAGGGTATCCTGAACTTTCCTGTTTCCCCTTGAGATGACTATTAATGTAACCTGTAAAGAGAGTGTCAGATTTCTGAGGAAAATGCCACACTTCATGTATTTTAGACACTTTGTAACCTTTCTCAAGAGCTTTAACTACCTCTACACTACACCATGTCCCGGTCAAGGCTCTTTCTCCAGAGGTATGATTACATACCCCCGTCTGGTTTAGTGTTTCTGCGCATGAACGGCAGAGGGTAAACATTAATTTACCACAGATGCGGGCAGGCAGTACAGGGAAATAAAGACCCCTAGGAGGCAGAACAGTTAATTTGAACAATCCAAAGTACTGGCTCAAGTCTTGAAAATTATGGTAAATTACAGTAGGATGGTCTACGGGATACACTTTTGTTTTGTTAACAAACGGATACAAACTAGTGAAATCAAAGTATTCCACCCTTTCATTTTCTTGGGCCACATAATGTAATGTAATGGCATTTGTACGTCCCCCAAACAGAGCCTCGCGTGGATTTATGCGTTCTGGAAAATCAGAACGAATCAGAAATTCGTGAACTTTAGGTTGTTTTTTCAGGGTGTTCCATTCATGTTCCCAAATAACTCTGACTTCCACCCCGTAAACCTTTTGCAATGTTTCAATCTTTTCATCAAAGTGATGATGCATCGTACCACACGATACTTTGCTTAAGGGGTTTACATCGGCCGAATCATAGCACAAGGGACAACCATGAAAAAAACACCCTGCAAATTCAAAAGCCGTACGCTTACCATTAATCACAGCATAACCGTCCAAGAAAAAGGGGCCTATTTTAAGCTCTCCGTAGTTTAAAGCGTGTTGAATGAAAACATTTTCAGTTTCTGCTACATACATTAACCATTGTATCGAGGCATTTGAAAAGCTTTTTTGCTGCTCACTGTAATTGTCGGGAGGAATGATCGCTATTGTGTCTTTAGGCATGAATTTACTTCTATACATAGCCATGCACAGTGAAGCAATGGTGGTACATTGGAAGGGGTCTATCTGCCCTATTGCATAAACCTCAGTCCGGAATTTGATACAGGCCTCTTTCAAAATTTCAACATCATTTTTGCAGTAGAATGCCATTTCGTCTCTGAAATTAAAAACACCCATCTTAATCGAATCATACCATTTGTAAAAGTCATCACGATCTTTAGACATCATTTGCTGAACACCATAGTAAATGGGTTCAGGAAATGGCCCCACATAATTCTGGTTTTCAACAGTATTGAAAAAATGAGGAAAATATCCTTTTTTGGCTTCAAATCCCATAGCAGCAGGCAGGGCACTTAACTTCATGGGCAAAAAGTTAAAGGAATCAATGTAACGCATTTTAAAAGCTTCGTCTGTAAAACACATCAACTTGCTACCCTGAGCTATGATATTTGGGTTAATTCCGTTGGATACTAAATAATTCATCAGTAAATAACTGTCATAAGACTTTGCATTGTGTGCCAAGAAAGTATATCCTGCATAACAAGGTCTACGATACCGCTCAAAAAACTTTTTCACACATTCCTCGCCCTCCTAATACCATGATTCACCACCCATGTGCATGCAGTACAAATAATTAGGAATGTGTACGCCAGCTTCCTGACGACATTCAAAATCATAAAACACATATTTGTCTGTGGGTTCCTTAGGTTTAAGCATTTGAATGAAGCATTTATGATCACTGTGAGGTAACAACACGGCTTTACATAGCTTACAGTAAGGAGTAAGACATTTGTGAGTCTGTGGCTTTGTAGGGTCACATTTATAGAGAGAATAACACCTTGTACAAAGTTTTAAAAGGTCACACATAGAAACCTGTTTTTCACTGTTGGCTTTATCTCTGAGAATCTTATGCTCATCATAACAGAGCTGTGATCGACAATAACGATTGCAGTCGTTACATTTTACCTTTACAGAGGACTCGCTGTTACAGGCTGGGGAAAAACACACATTACAGTGTCCTTCACAGCGATGTCCAGATCGATTACTGTAGGCGGTGTAACAGTAATTACACAGATAGGCTGCACCCAGAAAACCTTTCAAGTTAACAATACCATAGAAATGATTCTCATGAAGAAACAGAAATACAGTTTTGTTTTTTGCTCGAGTATCTGTTTGGTGATTCAGGAACACATCCTTTTGAGGACATCTGTACCAGACCACAATTTTAACATCTAAGGCCTGTTCAAATTTATCTATGTCTACAAACGACACCATTTGATGTTCACTTAATCCCACACTCTGTTGAAGTTTTAAAGCCTCAGCCATACACATTTCATAAGCCCCTCTGAATTCTGGAAATATCAAG